>NC_134541.1:57618994-58868994 GCF_050624435.1 Tenrec ecaudatus
CAATTTGCATGTCTATCAGGATATCCCAGAAGCAACTTAAATGCAGCATATCCCAGGTTGAAGTAATCATTTCTCTGTCCAAATATGATCTTTCACCTCATTTCCTCACATGAGGTGAAGGACCATCCCTGAAATTTTCCCAAATGGAAGCCTGGGCATCAGTCTTGACTGTGCCTTCTCAGTGGTCAACTGGTTGGTAATCCTGCTACCATTCCCTTGACCCACCTCTACTCCCACAGCAAAAATCTGGCTTCTCTTTCCTTTCTGAGTTAAATATTGACTTAGAAAAAAGTAAAAGGTAGTGCAGAGTGTGGTCATATTCCCTTCATTCAGTTTCTCTTAATGAGTTATTTACTTTCAATAACCATGCCACAATTGTACAATTAGAAAATTTGTAAAAATTCCCTTAAATAACTTCAGAACTTTTGGATCTCACCATTGGTCCATGTGCATACATGAGTTAGGGTAACTCCAAAAGCCAGACACCTTGTCCTAGAATCATTGCTGACTCAGAGTGACTTCCTGTAGGTTTCTGAGAGTGTAACTTTATGGGAGTGGAAAGCCCAGTTTTTTCACCCATTGAGCTGCTGCTGGTTTCGAACTGCCAACTGTGAAGTGTACTCACTGACATTAGCCATCACTGTGTCTTATCCATCTCAGTGACTGTAGTTAGGAAATATATGTATACATTCTAACTGATCCATGCATTTATTTTCCTATATCATGGCTGTATCATCAGTCTATCACTTTCATATCCATCTGTCAATCTGCCATCGATCCACTGTTCACAGAGATATGTGTGCAGTATTGAACACGTTCCAGAACATTTATGAACTGTAGCTCTGGTATGAATACTTTTTTACTTAGCCTTGTGAGGTTTACTGCCTCTGCTTAGGTATTTCTCATCTTTGAAACGCGTGTTTTAGAATTCCAAGACCAGAAATTGTTTCTTATAAGTCAAAGCCAAAGTCACCAGTGAATTCACTGATTCAAGTCATCATTCTAGCTTGCATTCTGTAGTCATTTTCTTAAAATTGATATTTCCAGTCATGAAATTACTGTGTTTGTTTTCATTTCATTTAGATTCAGGCAACAGCTCCTTTCTCTTCTGGGGCATGCAGCGCATTGCGCATGCTCTCAGGAATCTGTACAGATGTTTGCTTGTTTATGTTTTTTAAACTTATGATGCATCTAGCAAACAGACGCGTAGTTAGGAATCAGAACCTAGGAGTCCGTGTATGGGTTTCTGTGACTGCCTGCCGGCTAAGGCTGTGCAGGATGACGTCCTGTGGTGCCACTTCAGTTGTTGCAGTACAGAACAGGCAGGAGTGGACTGTCTTCATGCTCATCGGCCTTCAAGCACTTTTCAGATCTGAAAAGCTACACACAGATGCTTTGTCAGTGGTAATGAAGAGGTGAAAGTCCTTTTTCTTTTAGACTTCTAAATAAACTACATTTGCCAATGTCAAATTACTGGTGAGTCGTCTGACCTCATATTTATTTCTAATTTCCACAAGCTGTTGCTAAGAGCTGCTGTAAATCAGGTTGCCATTGATCTTCACTCTCACTCCTGTAATTCTGAAATTAGCTCCTCATGATTCACAGAAAAGACCGATGCTCTGAAGGTAAGGTCTATAGAAGGTTCTCTCGGAATGCCCTGAAAACATACATGTCTTGGTATTAATTATGCAGGAGATAGGAGATCCCGATTCATCAGTGAGTTGTGGCATAGAATAAGTTCCTGATGTAAATCTATACATCAGGAAAATGGAGGGTGAAAATTGGTGAAATTTCAAATTAGAGGAGTTAGAAAAAGTGACAAACATGAATGTAGTATGCAATAAAACAACCTATTGATTTAATCCAGAATAGCTGCATGTCCATGTGCAAGACACTTAGGCCACACAGGCAGGCCTCTTATAGTTCATTTTACTTTTACTTGAGTTATCTTTTCTTAGTTAAAGGGGAGACTTTTCAACCTTCCAGAGGACAATACCCATTTCCAGTGAAAATATTGTCAGACATCCTCTTCCAGAATTGTCAACTTTGAGGGGTTGGCAGGAGAAATGCATAGATTTAGGGAACCACATGAAGTACCTTTAAAAAGTTCGTGGGAAGCTTCTGGCGTCTTTTAATTTGCTTTTCCCATGAATGTCTTGAAGCTTCCCCCTTCATAAGTATTCACTGACTCCTACTAAGACAGTTCCTATGCTATTCGTTCATGTCTGCTATCGTGTTTAATAATCCTCACAACATCTCTGTGAGATAAATATTAAGAGAATTTTTCTCCTTTGATGCAAACAAAAAGAGGAGGACATGATTATAATAATGGCAACAGAGTCAGGAATCAAACGCTGTTTGTCAGTCTCTGCACAAGGAGCTACGCAGTGGAGGGACCATTTACTCCATTTGAGCTATACTTCCCTGAGGCTGTGCCTGTTTGGGAATTTATAGCCCAGGTCTTGTTGTAGATGGGTTTCTGTAAGCATAAGTCAGAGCTCAGAAAATTTGGTTACAAAGGATATTGGTATAAATGAATCATACTTTACAGTTGAATTTCATCATTTAGTTTTATAATCTGAGGTGAAATTCATCATATAATATATAACTAATCATTTAAAAATGAGCAATTTTGATGTTATTAGCACATTCCTATTGTTTCGTAACTACTCTATCTAGGTTCCAAATATTTTCATTGCCCCTTATTCCCTCACCTATTAAGCAGTTTCATAGTTTTATATGTAATATTCAGTTGTCCGTGTACTGAAAATTATTGAAATTTTGAAAATTATTATTCCTCCATTAGAAGGAGTTAGCACCTTATCAAATGTTAACTGGCCATAAATGTATAGATTTATACTTTGATTCTTAATTATATGCCATCAATCTATATATTTTATCCTTATGTCAATATGAAATTGTTTATATATTTTATCTTTATGTCAGTATTACATTAGGATTACTGTAATTTTGTTTTAAGTGTTGGAAGTAATGGGATTAACTTTTATTAGGACAAAACCATTCTCAAATTCATTTTTGGTATGCATGGAATAAGGTGATGGCCAAATTATTTATTTCAAAACATCAATGTTTGATTGTTCTCATTCTAAGGATTATTAGTGGCCTTTAATAAATTCCACCCAGGTTCAGAAATTCTAGGTTGCCTTCCTCAGAACTGGGCAGATCCTTGGGGCATCCGATGCTTTGACACGTGCTTTAAGAAAGGCGTTGGCATTTGTTGTCTCGGTGAATGATCTGGAATGAGAGTGAAGCAGTGGGGCGAAAGTGAGCTACGCAATCTCTTGGAGCATCCTTTCCTCTTCTGGAACATGTGTTACTGGTGCAGGATGGGGGATGTTGTGCCCCGTTATTCGTGAGGCTGCCATGACCAGTGAAGACTCCACGGAATCTTCACAACAAAAGGGAAATGCTATCACATCCCAGAGGGGTGGGGCTACTGCTTAATCTAGTGCGTGCTGTTTTCTGGGTGTATTCTGTTCATTTTGTGACTTAACAGGTATTTCATATTCCTTCAAATTCAAAAACTAAGCATTTAATTATTAATTTGCCACTGCGAAGTGGGTACCTGACTTGTGACAACCTCCGCACAAAATGAAATACTACCTGATCCCTCACCAACCCCATGATTGATTGTCTATCGGTCCATAGCAACTATGGGGTTTTATTGGCTGATTTTGAAAAGCCGACACACAGGTCTTTTCTCCCTAGTCTTAATCTAGAAACTGCACAAAAATCTGTTCACCATCATGACAATATGTTAGACTCCGGTGGCAGATGGGTGTTGACTATGCAGGGCATGGATTGTCTAGGAATAGAATCCATCATTCCTGCTTGGAGAACAGACTTCTACCATCGACCCACCAATAACCCATCCATATAAACCAACTGCCATCAAGCAGATCCAGCTGTGTGTCAGAGAACTCCACTCCATAGAGTTTGCAATGGCTGCACTGGGGGAAGAAAATCAATATTACTAGTTGCTACTTGGTTACCTTCCTTCGTTGTGCTCTTAGAAACTAAGAGCTGCTTGTACTGCTTCCCAGTAGTCCTCATGGGAGAGTGGATTATGCATTACATTTGGAGTGCTAACCTCAAAGTCAGCAGTTCAAAACTACTAGCCACTCTGCTGGAAAAAAGATGAGACTTTCTAGTCCTGTAAAAAATTGTCAGTCCTGGAAGCCCAGAGGGGAGTTCTACCCTGTCTTAGAGTCACTGTGTGTTGAGCTGCGCTCAGTGACAGTGGGGTGGCGTCGGCTTCTAGCGCTTTTGAGCTGCATTTCTCAGTCAACATCGGCTACATCTGAGTCTGTACTTGTCATACCTGTGGGCTGTAGACCTGTAACTTCCTTGCGGATTCAGTCATCTGGTACAGTGTATCCGCTTTCTGGAACATTTCTACATTTGAAGGAACTTTGCATGATAAAAAGAAAAGTACCCAAATGTATCACTTCTATTAGTTAAAATGTTACGCATATTCTTGAGTTAGGAAAGTTAAGCTTCACAGTAAGTGTTTGTATAGTTAGTACTTTTTTGCAGCATGTTACTGATACAGTTTGCAGCATTCCGTTGTTTACTTTGATTACATAAATTGCATGAAGAAACTGCCTACATGTATATGCCACCCCACCTTTGATGACTTTATTCTTGACCTTCCTTTCACACAAGTGTAACCTTTGCTTTGCTTCTGAATACATTGCAAAGTTTTTTTCCTCTCCACATTTCACTCAGCTCTCTGGCTATTAATTTATGCTACTTTATAAATAGCTAGTATTCATTTATAATAATATCCTATCAATAACTGGTCAAGATCAATCTTAGAACACATACAATAGCATATTATCCCAAAGTCTTATTCTACATCAGACAGGCTTCAAATATTCATTGTGATGCAAGTTATTAATTGGATCCAGGTGTTCTTTGTTTTCCTGGTAGAGTTTCTGGCTCTATTATTGAGGGAAACACTAAAGAACCAGTAGGCCAATTGCAATGACTAGCAGACTCAGCAATCAGCGATCCTGAAACAATCTGACTTATCATTTGCATTCTATTATGCTGGAGGGAGCTGAAAGCAGAAAACATGTGATAAGGCACATCTTTGCTCGAGATTTCTCTTCTTGTGCCATATGTACGATTGCCTCTTGGTGAGGAAATTGGTTGTACATGCTTAACTGCTTTCCAAATGCTGCTTTCCCCTTATGTCAACTTTCATTTCTACCGAATTGTCTTTTTTAGTCTCCCACTTTTCTTCTTTTGATTCAGTTTTATTATCCCCAAATGGATTTCAGTGTGTTAACTTTTTGCTTACCTTTTTTCCCCCTCTACATTTTGTTTTTACTTACTTCTCAATATGTATTCATTTGAGAATATTTTATAATTACAATAAAACCAGGTCATTCGATGTGGTGTATCAAAAAATAACCAAGATCCAAACCCACTTCTTTTATGAGTACTATTATTTAATGAAAGAACTGTAGATTCTTGTACAAATTATCTAATTATTCTCAAGCTGCTTTAGTTAGTTCAGTCAAGAAATAAAGAATTTGACAATATTTGATAATATGACAAATTTCTTAATTATATTTATTTAAATGTATTATCACCACTCCACTCCCAACATGTAGCATCCTGTCCCTGTCACTTGTGAGAATATCTCCTCACTGGTTCATGTCACAAGATTCAGGGCATAGGCTGAAATTTTCGGATTCATACATGAAATTGCAAGGGACTTTAGAAATACGGTAACACGCATTTTAGCCACTTTGAATTCTATTGCTGGCAGATAATATTAAATATACCATGACGGACAGTTAAAAGAATGAACAAATCTGGGAAGAAACATGGCCCAAATTGTCCTTGGAAGCAAGGATGATGAGACATTGCGTCATGTACTTGAGACTTGTCAGGAGGTACTGGTCGAAGAACGTCCTGTTCAGAAATGAGCGGGTGGGGGAAAGGGGGACCCTCAGTGAAGTGGATTGACACAGTGGCTTTATCAATGTGCTGAAACATAGCAATGACTGTGAGCCAAGCAGGTTTGCTCTGTTTACCTAGGGTCGGTGTGAGTAAGGACTGGCTGGATCACCCAAACAGCAAAACAACAACAACAACTACATTTTATCCAAATCTGCCAGTTCATGCTTAGTGTGACAAGGTCAGATATAGCATCCTTTTAATTCCTGTTACACACCGTTCGCCTGGAGTCATTTCACCCATATTCCCATCCTGCCCATTTTAAAACCAATGTGAATGATTTACTTTGTTAGGACTCCAGTTCAAACCACATTGCTTTTAACATGTATCCTAGGCTGCAATGGACTATTCATTATCTTTATTATGCTGGCACTTAAAGTAAATTAAACTTGTGAACTACTTTTTATGTTTTTCAAGTGCCTCATCCATAGTGACTTATGCTTAAGCATAATTGTTACTTAATTCATATAATACCTGGTTATGGCTTTTAAGAATAGCTCAGTGATAATTATTACCTCATTTAAAAAAGCAACCCAACTGCGTATATTTTGTATTTACTTAATTCTCAAATTAAATTGCTCTTGAATGATTGTTTTCCTACCCTTACACACACTGTTCACAAACTTGCAGATGTGTAGTCTAAGGAGCCCCTGTAAAGTAAGCAATGAGTCACGTGGGCCTTCCAACATTTTTCTCCAATAGCATCAACTACATTTATATCAATGCTTGCTCTGAAATAAACTAGACAGAGATGCAAAGTTGAATTTTCCTAAACACATCAATAATGTTCTTCAAGCCTACCAGAAACTATTGGAATTTTGAAATCTGATCTTTCAATGAGATTTTTATTCATTTTCAAATAAATATGAAGTCACATGGCAGGGGTGGGGGGTGAGGACAACTTGAAAATCCTACCTTTTAGGAGCCAAAATCTTTTATTTCTAACATTTGTCAAAAAGTTCTGTCTTTCCAAACCTATGTATTGCATTTCTACTATGTGTATGAAATTATGTCAATGAGTTCATGGGTGAGGCAACAAAGGCTAACATGTGGTCAATATTTAAGTTGTCTATATAACTTATCACCAGTGTAGGACAGTTCCCAGAGTAAAAGAAGAAATTACACCTGGGTTTGCCGCATAAACTGTTACTCTCCTGGAAAGTCCTGTGTGCATGGCCATCCTAGACACCTGTCTCAGTGTCCTGTGGACATTCGAGCAGACTACAACAAACTTGGTGGCTTTAAACAACAGCTGTTTGTTTTTTCGCAGGTGTTTGGTAGCACGATCTCTCGGTGGAAGGCTCGGTGGTTGCATGGCTGCACTCTCTGGAGGCTCTAGGGCAGAATCTGTTCCTTGTCACTTTCTAGTGTCTCTAATTCCTTGGCTTGTCACCTCAGCCTCATACAACTCTTATCACAATCCATACATACATCAATTGTATAGAGCACATTTGTACATTTGTTACATTCATTATTCTCAAAACCTATGCTCTCCACGTAAGCCCCTGGCATCAGCTCCTCATTTTTCTCCCTTCATCCCACTCCCCCCTCCCTCATGAACCCTTGATAATTTGTAAATTATTTTGTCGTATCTAACACTGTCTGATAGCTCCCTTCACCCACTTGTCTGTTTTCCGTCCCCCAGGGAGGAGGTTTTATGTAGATCCTTATAATCGGTTCCCCCTCCCTACCCCACCCTATTACCAACCACTCTCACCACTGGTACTGAAGGGATCATCCGTCCTGGAGTCCTTGTGTTTCCAGTTTCTATCTGTACGAGTGTACATCCTCTGGTCTAGCCAGATTTGTAAGGTAGAATTGGGATCGTGATAGTGAGTGGGGAGGAAGCATTTAGGAACTAGAGGAAAGTTGTATGTTTCATCGTTGCTACACTACACCCTGACCTGCTCATCTCCTCCCCGAGACCTTTTCATAAGGGGATGTCCAGTTGCCTACAAGTGGGTTTTGGGTCCCCTCTCTATCCCCACCACCCCATTCACAATGATATGATTTTTTATTCTTTGATACCTAATACCTTATTCCTTCCATACCTCCTGATCACACAGGCTGGTGTGCTTCTTCCATGTGGGCTTTGTTGCTTCTGAGCTAGATGGCTGCTTTTTTTCCTTGAAGACCTCCAGACCCCAGATGCTATATCTTTTGATAGCCAGGCACCATCAGCTTTCTTTGCCACGTTTGCTTATGCACCCATTTGTGTTCAGCGATCATGTGGGGAAGGTGAGCATCATGGAATGCCAATTTAATAGAACAAAGTGTTCTTGCATTGAGGGAGTACTAGAGTGGAGGTCCAATGTCCATCTGCTACCTTAATACTAAACCTATAAAATATGCACATAATTCTATTTCCCCATCCTCATATATAAATACGTTTACATATGTGCATGACTGTATTTAGACCTCTATAAATGCCCTTTTCCTCCTAACTCTTTACTCTTACTTTCCTCCCCTTCCACTACCATACCCAGCCTTCATTTGGGTTACAATAATTCCTCTCAGTTACATTACCCTTGATTACACCCTTCCAGGCCTCCTACACCCTCCTCATCACCGATTTGGATCACTTGCTGTTCCCTTTTCTCTGGGTTTGTTAACACCATTTCCTTCCCTCCCCACAACCCCCTCTCCCCTATCCCCCCAGAACTGTTGGTTCCATTGTTTTCTCCTCCAGATTGTTCATCCAGCCTATCTTATTTAGACAGACCTGCAGAGATAATAACAAGCACAAAAACAAGATAGAGCAAAACCAAGCAACAAAAAAAACCAAAACAACAACCAAAAGCCAATGACCCCCCTCCCCCCCAAAAAACGAAAAACACAACAACACAATAGCTACAAAAAAGAAGCTTGTAATTAGTTCAAGGACTGTTTGTTGGCCTTTAGTGCTTTCCGGTCTAGTCTGATGGGGATCCAAGACCTGGACCCAAAATTTGTTTTTTATATTCCCCGGGGACTTCCTTGCTGTTCACCTTGCTGTTCTATTGCACATCCTTATTGTTTTGCCTCCATGTAGTGGGATCAGATCAGGAGGAATTCCCACACTGTGTCTCCAGTTCTGTCCCCTGTAGGACTATGGGTCAGTGAGGGATGTCGTGTCTCGTAACGGGGCCAACCATATGGTCTTCTCTATGGATTGGCTGCTCTGAGCAGGAATATAGTCATCAAGGCTTGGTGGTTCAGGATGTGCTCCTTTCTCTCTTCTTCCCCTTCATTTGCTCCCGTGTGCTCTGATCAGACATGTCCCTCTCCCTGAGCTGCAGCTTCAGCGCTGTCTTCTTATTGGTCTTTCTTTCTACCAATTATCTCTACTTTCTCATTTGTTCAAAAATTCTGACTCAGCCAGTATATCTTCATTAATTTCCAAGATCCATTTTCCTACCCCCACCCACCATTTTCTTTATTTTTGTAACTGTGCTTCTGGATCCTTCTAAGATTCCCCATACCCCACCCCCCACTTCCCTTCCACCAACTTTCTACCATGCCCCCGCTTCCCCCGGCCCCATCTTGCCAGGGTAGCCCTATATCTTTCCATTCCTATCTTACTACTTTATTAGGTAATTTTTTTTTCATCTTAGACATCAAGGTTTGGTGCTAATTAATGGTTCACTTGATCTCTGGGTTCTAATATCTATTGCAGACTATACAGAACTCAGAACCAAAATACATAATTACAGTGTTTATTAAGATCATTAACAAGTTGTTAATGCCAGTGAGAAATGTGCAGGGTTGAGTTGCTTAACAGGACATGTTGCAAAGCTCTTTCAGTTCTGCTAACAAATGTCCAAAGTGACCTACGACTCTGCTGTAAGCCTCATCCTGAGGCAGTCAGCTCAAGTTCGGTAGATCAGGAAGCCTGGATTGCTCAATTAAGTGTCCAGAGGCACCCTACTCCACAAGCCAGCCACGTGCACAAAAGCACTCAGCTTGACTTGCTCCATGGGTTGGGAAGTGCACCACTCTGTTCCATGCTTTGGATCCTGGCTCTGTTGCTGCTGCTTTGATCATGTAGCAGCCATCTGGATCTGGTAGGTTTGCTGCGCAGGGATCTCAGATCCAGAGGAAGCCCTCCCATCTTGGCTGTTGCTGGTAATGAAGCCCCTTCTCCTGCTTATCAGAGGGCTCATTTTACACTCATCAGGATTGCACTCCAGGGAATCCAGTTCCAAATTACTTACAATCGAACCCTGTAAGCGCTTACACTTGAACCCTGTAAGCATCTGCTCCCCACTTCCCTATCCGACCAAAGCAAGAGCTGGTCATTTGGTGGGAGGTAGACTTTTGTTGGAAGAACCACGTTAAATAATTTACTGCTTCTGCAAAGGTCTTTGAAAGAAAGAGCCAAAACACTTATATCTTTGTGTCTCCGGTGGTTAATGAGGCCAGGGACTCAATGGGTGCTATGTGTATGAGTGTTTTCTTTTCAGGAATTCATACATAGATTATGCCCAGGGCATGGTGACTTCACCAAAGGCCTTTAGTAGCAGTTGCCAGAGTAGTCCGTTTTCCTCTTCCTATCACTCTGGTCCTCTAGCACAAACGAGTGCAGACACAATCAGGGACTAGTTAGACAATTCTATTAAATTTCACCCTTTCCTGTACTTAAGAGCAAATAGTGAAATCCTCCCCATTAGAGGGCTATCATATGTTCTTTTTATAAATACTCAGAGGTGATATGAAAGGGGTTTTTTTTGGTGACAATTTCAAGAATGTCTTTTTCCTTTTTCCTTAATATTAACCTACTTTTCACAATCTACCCATTTTCTTTTCTTCTTTCTTCAGGCATCTGCGAAATACTTGCATAACTACCTATTGTTGGCACAGGAATAGTTGGGGCTGTGATTACAAGTGATTGAGTAGGACATATTGGTCACTATTATTCAGCAAGGTGATGATCACAACCTGATTTACCTCTGTCCAGCTTCTAATTCTGATCCCAACGGCTTTCCCATTATGCCAGGGATTAACGATTAGTGAGGTATTTGCAATGAGCTAGAAGAGCTTTTTGGGTCCCAGCAACAAATTACTTCTGAATCCAACCTCTGATTAATAGTTCCAGGGTAGCCTCTCTGTTTTGCATAATTAAGTTTCATGGATTGTTACAATTAATACCCTTGTCATCACTCAGGTGGAAGCAGCCACATTCTCTCTGTCCAGCAGTCTCAGAAAGGGCCGGGGGGTGGGGGGCGGTGGATATGAAACATTTATGAGGGTGTTCAGTACATTCTGGGTCATAAATTGAATAAGGCTTTAATTGTTGTTGTTAGGTTCTACTAAGACAGTTCCAGCTCATGTAGAACAGGAGGAAACATTGCTCTGTCTTACACCATCCTCACAACCCTCACTACTCGTGAACCCACAATTGCAGCCACTAAGTCAGTCTACTTCATAGACAGTCTTCCTCTGTTTACTGACTAGACTTTGCCAGGCATGATGTCCTTCTCCAGGGAGAGATACCTCCTGATAGCATGTCCAAAGTATTTGAAATGAAGTCTTTTCAACCTCATTTCCATGAAGAATTCGGACTACACTTCCTTCAAGACAAGTTTTTGTTGGCGGTGTTCAATATCCTCCACCAACACTGTAGTTCAAATGCATCAATCCTTCTTCCCTCCTTAATTAATTGTCTAGCTTTCCTATGCATACCAGTAGAAGGCCATTGAAAAAGCCATGGTTGGTTCAGGTGCACCTCAGTCCTAGCTACAATTCTCTTCAAAACATTATTGAAGTCTTTTGAAGTAGATTTGTTAGATATGCTATATTGTTTTATTTGTTTCTTTTTTTAAAATTTGATTTCTTGACTGCTGTTTCCTTGGGTGTTGATTGTGGATTCAAGTCAAAATGAAGTCCATGGCCACATCAATCATTCTTCCCTTTATTTTGATGTGGTTTATTGGTCTGGTGGTGAGGATTGTTTTTCTTCTTAAGTTTAAGGACAACAAAAAAGTGGGTGAGGGGAGACGTTGAACAGTGTAAGATATGAAAAAATAATAACTTATAGCTTATCAAGGGTTCATAAGGGAGGAGGAGATGGAAGGAGGAGGAAAATGAGGCACTGATGCCAGGGGCTTACGTGGAGAGCAAATGTTTTGAAGATGATGAGGGTGATAAATGTACAAATGTGCTTTGTAAAATTGATGTATGTATGGGATTGTGATGAGTTGTATGAGCTCCCAATGAAATGATTTTTTAAAAGATGCTTAACCAATAGGCTTTTATAAAGATGCTCAAACTCTTTATTAATAAAGATGATACAAAGATAAAAAATGTTGTAAGGTGCAATCTATTGTTACTAAGTGTTTCAAGTCTTCACCTTCAACAAACTTATATTTCACAGGTTGTTAATGAGTCATCCTCCAATTCTGATAGCATGTCTTTCTTTATAGAGTCCAATTGATCAGACTATTTGTTCAGCACCTACATTGAATAAGTAGTGTGAAAAAAATATAACCGGGACATATATTTTCCCTGATTTTAAGCTATCCAGTATCCCCATATTCTGTGTGATTGCCTCTTGTTCTAGAAATATGTTTCACATGAGCACAATTAGATGTTCTGGAATTCTATTCTTTGTTATTTTAACTATACTTAGTTATGATCTGCACAGTCATGGGTATTTTCCTAGTCAATGAAACACAGAATGCCAATTTAATAGAAGAAAGTATTCATGCATTGAGGGAGTGCTTGAGTAGAAGACCAAGGTCCTTCCACCACCTTAATACTAAACCTATAAATATAGGCGCATAGATTTATTTCCCCATCCTCATATATATTTGCATATGTACATGTCTTTGTCTAGACCTCTATAAATGCCCTTTGCCCTCTAGCTCTTTCCTCTCTTTCCCTTGACTTTCCTCCTGTCCCACTATCATGCTCCGTCCCCACCTGGGTTTCAGCTATACCTCTTCTTTACATTACCCTTGATCATTTCCTGCCAGGCCTGCCACACCCACCTCACCACCAATTTGGATCCCTTGTCCCTGGTTTTGTTAACACCACTGCCTTACCCCCCAACCTCCCCCTATCCCATGTCCTCCCAGAACTGTCAGTCCCTTTGTTTTTCCTCCAGATAGTTCATCCAGCCTATCTTATTTAGACAGACCTGTGTTTTCTACTTTCATCCAAGATTCATCTGACAGTAGTAATGAAATTTCACACATCACATCCTATTTTTCAATTTAAGAACAAAGCTTAAATTTCTGGCAGTTTTCTGATGATGTCCTGTTGCAGCCATTTTTTAGTATCTTTCACAAATTGTATTTGCATGTGATAATAATGATCATATTTGTTAAATATGCATACAATTGGATTGGCTTCCAGTAAAATCCTGCTGACATGATGATCTCATGATACTTCTCCCAAGATCCCCTTATTTTTCTCCTGATGAGGGTCTACGAACTCTCTTTTCTGGTCAAATAATAACTATGGCATTGAGAAATGTGTAGCTATGCACAATGGTTAGCTCCCCTTTTCGAACACTTCACTGCCTCTTAGAAGTTCAAGTGCATAGCATTTTATACTATTTATTATCATGCCAGTAGTCACACATGCAATGCAGATGTCTTCGAATTACCTAGGGTGAAAGCCAGTATGACATTAGAAGTACTTGGATACAACAGAATGTTGGGTGCTTAGTTGATAATGAGCAGGCCAGGAAATAACCATTTATCAATGCCAAGGGATTAAAACCATGATCAGAGAGGTTTTAGAGGGATTTTCCTGTAGATTGGCATTTCTCTGACACCCTTACTCTTCTGACCAATGCCATTTTGGCATTGAAGTTGAGGGGCCAAAAATAGTCATTGTAAGTTTGGAATCCTCCAGACTTTCTGGATCCATGGGGGCTATGTGAATGAAAACTACTGCCCTGAGAGAATCTTTGAATTTATATATATATATATATATCCCAAACTCTTCTTGAAGATTTTACCTTAACTAATAAAGAAGTTCTGCTGTGAACATTTTGCTTTTTCCAGATCTACCTCTGGGACCAAATTGGCAGAATGAGTTGACATTAATTGGGTAGGAATTATTCTGAAACTCAAACTCCCGTCACCAAGTCAATTCTGATTAATTGTACCACTTGAAGATGTAGTCACTGTCACCGAATGTAGAAACCGTTGATTCTGTTTTTGTATTTGAAAAGCAACAGCATCCTAATTGATTTCTTTAAAATTAGAGGCTAGTTACAACTATTTCCCTGGAGCCACCTATGTGCCAGGTGGAGTCTCGGGATGTCGCTCCGGTGCAAAGGATAATCACACTGATCTGATAAGCAATGGGTCCTTAGTGAGAGTACATCCAGTGAGTGGTTCCTCAAGAGAAAGGGTGATCTATTTCAGAAGAGTCAACCTTGGCAAAGCGTATGGAGCGCAATTCTGCTGTGAAACACGCAAGCGCGCCACGAGTAAGAGTGGCCCTGATGGTAACGGGTTTGCTGCGTCAGCGACTTCTCTGTGTTTATACAAATGTGTTGAATGAAGGATTTCCCATAGGATATTTGATCACATCCATCTTCTGCCTTCCTAGTGTCCACATTATTTGTACAATTTTCCTGCCCTAGAGTGCTCATTTCCTCCTTCTCCCTTGGCTCCCTCCCACTCTCTCTCTCTCTTATTGCCTTGGTACTGCATCTGGAATTTGATCAAGAGAACAGTGTACATTCGGGAGAACTGCAGTTAAGTCCAGAAACTGTCATTTTCCAAAACCAGGATCTAGGACAAGCTGATTCATCAAATTGGGTCCAAGATTCCATTTTTAGTAAAAAACAAACAAACCGGATAATAATACCTTTTCTGCTCTGGGTAAAATGAAAGGAAACAGCGTCTAAAGTCCTCTAAATCGCATAGGACTCTACAAATTCCACTTGTTTTTGTTGACTTCCTAATGAACATTTTCAGGAATTTTACTGAGCTTTAGAGCCAAGCATATTTGGGGGGAAAATAGAAAGAAAGGAAAGAAAAAAAGACTGTAGTCTAAACAAATTGGGTGCCTTGTTATGCACTTACCAGGAGGAAAATGCTGCCATTCCTGGCTAAAAACCCATTTGTCTTGCAAATTTCTATAATGAACAGGTTTTGGAATAAATACCATGTAATCTGTGGTGACAGTTCTCTCATTTCTTTTTTATTAGTTCAATCTTCTCAGCATCTGAACCACATGTCTGAAGAGCTTCCATACTCGTTAAGGCAGCTGGGTGGATGCTAGTTTTTTTTCCCCTTTGCCTGGCACCTTCCAGGGCCCCCAGCCACTCTCTCGTTACGAGGCCCGTGTTTCAGTCACCAAGGGCACCTTTCTGGGAACACCAGAAAGGAGGAAAAATGCAGTGAGTCCGCAGGCTGGGTGGCCGCTGCCACAGTGCCATATTCCCCACTGACTTTTCCCAGGGTGTCTTTAAAAGTGGGGCTTGACTCGGCACTTGTAGAGCACGTGAACTGCATTAAACAACTCTGCTAACATAGATCCTCTCAGTGGGCATGAACGTGCTTATGCGGAACGCTAACTCCTCTTTTCTCCGTTCCTTTTCCCTTTTCCTAGGTAAGTGACATTCGGTTTCCTTTGAGCTTCTTCAAGAGAGAGCTCACAGGCCTCCTGCACACCAGCCCCTGGGGAAGGAAGTCACTGGCTGGTTACTAGTCATCCTAGCGGCTGGCTCCATCATCTTTTGGCTCCTGAGCATGTTGGGGTGCATGGAGGTATGGCGGCCCACTGCTACGGGCCTCATCTGTTCCTTGTAAAGGGGAAGGGGATGTTGCTTTGCCGGCAGTGATGCACTTGAGGGAAATTACCGGGAAGTGAAAGCCAAAAGACAATCATTTTAACTCTCAATGTCAACACATTTTATAGGTTCTCAGAAGTCTGTCAGTCAATCTCCTTGTTAAAGGTGAATTTTCTAAATGATTAAATTAACTAGAGTTATTTAATTTCTGCAATGGGATCGTGAATTGGGAATTTCAGCATACTTAGACTCAAAAACCTTGTTCAAAACATCAGGACAAATTCAAAGGACCAATGGAATTCTGATGACTAACATTATGCATGTCGCTGTCTGTTTGTTTGGGCTACTGAGGCTGCAAAAGTTCCCGCTGAATTGTTCTCTCCCCTCTAGTATTAGAATCTTCAATGGAAAGGTCACGAGGGACTTTGGGTCCATGAGGTTTGCTCTACGATGCCTAAAGGAGTCTTTTCACTTAGACGGTTGTGGGAGTCAAACGTGACCTACTTGAGAATGATGGGAATTGTACCAGAGCAAACTGTGGTGATATTATAAATAGTTATCAGCAGGCTTCGGTTCATATATAACACAGGTAGGACTATAAAGAATTTCTAGTGTTTCTACTATAAATATATGTCCATCGTTTGGACTGGTGGAAGTATCAGCCAGGGGCAGGGGCACGGGGAGTCTACAAAAACGTCTCACTTTATTTAGGCAAAGGATGTGTTTTTCCTCTAGCATCCTAGTTCTATAATCAGTGACATTGAACAAGAAAAGTCAGGATGAGCTATGGCAATTTAATTGTTTTCTTTCTTGGGCTGAGTACATGTGGTGTCTGTGCTTATATTAACTGTTTGTTAATGGAACATTCTCAGAACATGTAAAATCATATTTCTCCTTTAGTCATAAAATGAACATGAACATTTTATATAACATATTATAAAACTCATTATTAATGAAGGAACCAGGCTGATAGAATGTATATTTCAAAGGGGAATTTCTTAAAGTGTACATTTATATGGAAGAAAAATATATTAAAATCAACTTACAAGTGACTTCCACATGAAACTGGCCTGTTCCCATGGAAAAGAGGGAAGTCGGTTGAACCTGCACCAAGTATAATTTATTTTCCTATTATGACTGTGACAAGAATTATTTTGCATTGCTGTCAACTGCCTATAATTTATAGAGTTACATAATAGCCTAAAGGCAATGAAAAGCTAGAAAGAGTCATCTGAACGGGTGTGCGCTAATAAAATATTTTGTTCTCCATTGGAGACACTTATTTTTCCTCTGCTTATTTTAAATTTTATTACATACTCAAGATGTAAAACATGAATTTATCATCCCCCCCATAATTTTAGATCGAATGCTCCTGGTTCCTCTATCTTAAAGTTCATTATATATGCATTATATATGTACATATATGCATTATCTATGCCAAGGCTTCACATGGTACAGCCTTCCAGTGGTTTTGCAAATGTGCTTGGTTTTCAACTGCTCAAGAGTTTTTCAGTATTTCCCTAGAAATGATAGAATCTTTATCAATAAAGTTATAAGTTAAATATATATTTAATGACTGGTTACTTGTTGAATAATCTAGTGCATAGGAATTTGAAGCTTTCTGTTGGTCGAAATGTGCTTGTCCCTATCCCACTGAGTGTCCCTAGGGTCTCAGGGTCCTGGCACAAGAGACAGCGTGTGGCTCTCTAGGTGGTTCAAGTGAGCAGCACTATAGTGTGGTAAAATCCAGTCACCATGTGATGACTTTTTCTAAATGTGAATGCATTTCAGAAGATCTTGTTCATCAACCTGGGGCCAACCCCAAATCAATTAGACCCTAGAAGTTTTAGAAAAGAACTGGCTGGGGCCCAAGGGGTAGTCATTGCCCAGGCTTGGAATGGGGCTTCTCAGTGCGGCATTGTCGTTTCTGTCCTGATGTTAAGCATCTGGGAAGCCCACAGGTGTGCTTTCAGTTTGTGACTGTGATTGCCTCTTAGCCGCTGTGCGAGAGTTGCTTCTGTGTGTGCCGATTGCTTCCCGGAACACTGCTCCATGCTCTTGTCTCTGATGAAAATTCCCAGTCAGTGGTCTGAAGGTATCACACGGACCCACACTGATGACTTTTTCAGGGGACTGGTATTGTGTCCGCCACTTCTCATGGAACATCGTATCATTTTCACTGTGAGCCTCGCTCACGAGATTTTCCTAAGGCCCATCACATAATGCATCCAACTGTGCTTCTGAAAGAAGTCTGAAAGAGAAAAAAAACATTCCGATAATGTTTATTCTTCCTCATAAACCATCTGGATATTTTTGTTTGTTTTGTCTTTAATATCGCTTTTGGAGTGGAGACTGTAAGAAAGAATCACCCGGAAAGGACCCACTCCTCAGCTGAATCTTGGACTTGATCAAATCCTAATGTATGGTTCTCATGTAGAGTTCAATAGCACTGCCCTGGGGGCTTCAAAGGGTCCATGGAAAAATGAAATTAAAAGATAGGATTTTTTTCTCCACGAACTTTTTGAAGCCTCCTCATTTATCAGATGGGGGTTATGGCTGTACACGTTAAACATAGATGTTGCCAATGTATTGAACTGATTTCTGTTCACCCCTAGCTTGGGGAGTGAAAGCGTAGTAGCAGACTGCAATCAATCTTCAGAATATTGCTGCTATTATTATTATTAGTTCTCTGCTGGTAGATGGATCATAGAGTCTTTTTTAATTTAAAGGGAAACAGCAGACTTATACTGAAGGACCACAGCATAGGTGTTGTGTTACATGCAGATTGTAAAGAAAGAGATGCTTATAGGACGGAACTGGGCAATTTTGAAGCTTAGGAAGATTTTCTGAGTGAAAGGCCACAATGAAAGGAGCTATATTGCATCTGTATTGCAATGAGCTTTCCAGGCACCGGAAAAGACATTATTGCTCTTAAATAAAAGAGCTCCCCAACCTTTGGTTTCAGTTTCTCTGAGTCAAAGTGCTCTAGTGTTTAATGGTCTATTTTAAGATTAAAAAAAGGTTCCTTATGTTTCAGAGCACAAGCTTGTCCTAGATAACACGAGGCTTCATTTGATTATAAAGCTTGTTTGGGATGGATGATGCTTTTATAGCTTCTGCGTTGCTTCACCAATAGCCATACTGACGTCGTTTTCCAGAGCAAGCCTAGTAAATAGTTTATAGGCTGGTCTCCTGAGCAATCTCCCACTGTGCCTTCTCAGACTGCAGATCCGCAGTCTGAAGGGAGCTCGGCTCTCACGCATAGCTGGCCTCAGGCCACGAAGCAGAAGGTTCTGCGTGTGGATGTGCGCCCCTTCAAAGGACACCCCTGACATTTCCTGAGAACATGTCGGAGGAGCAGTGAAGAGTGAAGGGTAGAGATTTGCTGTTTCATTAATCTCACTCAATTTGTGTTCAGATGTTGTGGCTGCAGGGAAGATTGGGCTTAGGTGCAGCTGTGGAAAACCGTCTCTGAAGTGTTTGAAGCTTGTGTGATCTCAAATATTTCCAGAAAATCAGGAAGAAGTTACAAGAAGGTGGAAGGATAGTGAATCCGATACGCTGGTACCTCAGGGCAGCGGCAGGGAGGTAGCGCAGCCTGCTCTCAGGGCAGACATGACCAGCCTGTCCTGAAAACCCAGTCCTTTCTGATCTCTAGGACCAGGCTCCCCCTCTCTGGGGAACTCAGGGGTTCTTGATGCTCAGTGACTCACCTGCCCTCAGTGACTCACCTGCCATCCTGACGGCTGGGACCCAGAGGGGGATGGAGTTCACTGAGAAGGACCATCTACCTCTGCTAGGGTTGGTGGCGAGGGAAGGCGCTGATATCCGGATGGAATGTGCCAAGCCCTATCATTTATTAAGTGATGGCTCTGGGACATCATTTTACCCACTAGATGAGATGATGTATATAAAGTTCTTAGCGCAGTCACTATGCTAAGAATTTTACATACATCATCTCATCTACTAGGTAAAATAACCTCATCGAGTGCACATGGTTGTCTTGACTTTATAGATCACGTAGTAGTATTACAGAGATTTTCAGAAGCACAAGAGTGAAACCTTAAAACTCCCCTCTCAGGGGCGCAGCTAATGAGTGGCATTTGACTATGTGGTCTTGCATATTGCACTTTGTGTGGCATGAATAATGTTAGGATTAATAACTGCATACAAAGTCAGCAACTACTATTCATGAGATGCGGTTTTGAAAACTTGGGAAATGTCCTTGTAAAGAAATCCCCACTGCTTGAAACATTTCAGGCTGGTATCTGGAAACATTCCCCGAGTTTGAGGATTTTGAGATTTATTAAGATTCAAGTGTCCCTGCGAGAGATTACAACTTAAGCTATTATTCACTGTGAAAACTTAATTTCTCCGGTCCCTGCACAGGGCTTAAAATAGTCACAATAATCATCCAAACAAGTATTTCCCGAGCTCTGCTTCCACCAACCCAGTGGGATGGAAGTTCTTCTTCAATTCCTTATAGAGAATTCCATGAACCCTGAGATACATTGCACATGTCTTTCAGGTAAATTGTTCCGTTGGTTTCTGGGAGTTGTTGCTGGTTTCCTCTCCTCCTGCCTTTGTTTGTTTGGGGGAATCTCCTGGCATAACTCAATCCTGCAGTTGCTTTTGTCTGCCCAAGGCATCTGGTCTGTCGACAGCTCCCACTGAGAAAGCTCCTGAAGTTAATGTGGAGGGAGGTGCATCACCCAGGGACCCGTGCTGCCTCCCCTTGCAGTTGCACAGTCATTTCCCTGTACAATGGCCTCTGAGAGCACTGGTGATGATCTCTCTCTTTCCAATGGTCCAACTGGGCGAAGGGAACTAGCTCTTGGTTGTTCCCCTGTTCATTTATTGTAGTCCACGTGGCCCTGCGGCTCAGGTATAGGTCAGCTGGCAACCTGGAAAAGAGGTGCCATTCTTTGTGGATCATCAGCTCACTGTTGTTCGGTGCTGCTAAGTTGTTTTCCAGGCACAGCAACCTCATGTGACACAGTGGAATTTAACCCCTGTAGAACTTTGTCTTTGCTGTAATCTTTATGGAAATCGTTTGCCTGGTCTTTCTCCCATGGAGGCACTGGCAGCCAATCTTTGAGTTAGCAACCAAGCACTGACCCATTTGCATCATCAGGATTCCTTGTGAGCTCTTGAACCCAGCACTTATGAGCTCAAGGCTAGCATAGAACTCTCATTAGGTTATGCTTGGATTCCTCACTAGGTGTCTGGCCTGCAGATCTCCAGATGCTGAATGTGCCTGAGGGTCAGGGTGAAGCAGTCGAATTTCACGTGACGGGATTCTGAGATGCTGCATTCACCCAGCATTTCCAAGTGCTCCTTATTTGTAGAGCACAATTCTAGGTGCCGCCTTTGTCCACTTGGATTCGGCTTTGTTACAGAGAGCAGATTCTTTCCAGGGGAGAAGAAGGAGGTCTTGGGAGGGGAGGTACTATAGAAGAGATTCCAGAGGCTGTCTATGGTTCACCTGCTCTACCTTCTTCCAAGATGACATCCATGTCTCCAGAGCACTGGAGAGTTATGGGAAGAACCCTCCAGAGAGTAGATGTGTGCTGTTCCACCACACACAGCCTGCTAAGACCCAGGATTCTTCACAGGTAGGGAATGGAGGGAGTTCATAGCAGGGTTTGGGGCCCCTCAAATTGTGAAAGATGCAAGGAAGAAGAAACAAGAATCTGAATTCTTTTCTAGGCGTATGCATTAATTAACTGTGTGACTTCAGTTAACTCAGTTCAGCAGACCTCTCTCGAGTTCAGGTTCTATAATTAATTGTATGTAGAACATTGCAATATCAGCCTTCCTTTACAAGATCAAACTGATAATGCAAATGTGTAAATAAATGTGACTATTTCTAAATCAAATTATATTGCTATAAAACAGAAGAGAAAGTTGGAATGAAAAATATTTACCTCATCTCTTAGCAAAAGTTTCTTCTGTCAGTGTTGGTCATTCCAAACAAATAACTGGACAAATCTTGTCAACTTAAATTGGTATTTACTCTTCTCTCATTTGAACAACAACAAATTTACAGCATCTAATCTTAGGCAAATTTTCTGCTTGTCATTTCTCTTTCAAATTACACTATGAGGTCCTTGCTTCTGAGCTCACACCTTTTACTCATTCTCCGCACATCTGAGAACCCACCAATGCACAGCGCACATCTAATCTGACCTAGCTTGGTGGGAGGGGGTCGGTGGTTAGCTGGGTTCCCAAAGTTCTAGACATCAGAAGGCTATTCTTTTTATTTTTTGCATTTATCATATGTTTACATTTTATTTAGCATATGATTTACATATCATACAACCCAATAGTTCTAGCATATTAAAAAGAGTTGTACAATCATCACCATAATAAATTTTAGAGCTTTTTTTCTTTTTTGTTATTTGTTATTAGCTCCCCATTTCCCCTGAGTTTCATATACAGAAAAACATACCACCACCCCCCCGCCAAATAATAGTAAAAGCAATAACCCTCACCAGGAAACTACAATAATATAACAAAGTAAACCAGAAAGCCTCTATCAGAAAGAAAATAGAAACTATTAAAAACTAGAGCAACAAATTTTAAATGTGAAAAAATAGATCAAATGATAAAGTGTAAAATTTTACCCTAACTGCATCTCCAATAATCCACTTTCCATGTGCCCTGCATGATCGTAAGTCCATTCATATCCCTGGTCTATGATCACAGAGAATTCACCGGAGGCTTAATCCAAGTACATTTCCCTTCACTTTTTCTTTTTTTTTTTTTTAACATTTTATCAGGGGCTCATACAACTCTTATCACAATCCATACATACATCAATTGTGTAAAGCACATCTGTACATTCTTTGCCCTAATCATTTTCTTTTTTTCTCTTTTCTTTTTTTACATTTTATTAGGGGCTCATACAACTCTTATCACAATCCACACATATACATACATCAATTGTATAAAGCACATCTGTACATTCTTTGCCCCAATCACTCTCAAACCATTTGCTCTCCACTTAAGCCCTCTGCACCTTCACTTTTTCTTAATTGAAACAACTTTTAAATGGTTGAAAAGGGTGATCAAATGATAAGATATTATATTTTAACCTAACGACATCTGCCATAATCAACTTTACAATGCTCTCTCTCTGATAACAATGCTACGCATTTCCCTGCACTGTGGTCGGAGGGCATTCACCTGAGGCGGACTCCTGAAAATGGCTGTTAGCCTTTCCCTGTCATTCATGGCTTTCTGCAAACAGCTGTTCATAATTTAAGCTCTAATTCCATTCCCTCCTTCAGATTTAGAGTTTGGTATTTACAATCCTTGCCTCATACAAGCTGGTGTGCTACTTCCATGTGGGCATAGTTGATGCCTCACTATATGGCTACTTGTTTGAAGACAGGCTTTTAAAACCCCAGACTCTACTCTTTCGGATAGCCAGGCACCATCTAGTTTCTTTGCCACGATGTGCTATAGCCCCTATATCTTCAGGGATCTCTTCATGAGGGCGAGTGTCAAGCAGGGCCATGCCATACAAACTAATTGTTCTTAGACGAGGGTTATTAATGCATGTGAGTCCTAAATCTATTCATAGGTCCATGGTTTATATATGTCTTTGGTTCATTTTAGAGACATCATTATTATTTTTTGTTAGAAAACATTATACATCACCCTTCTTGGGCATAAGGTAATTCTATTAATCCAGTCATTAATTTAGCCAGTGGTATAGAGTTTAAAACACTGCTGAGAAAAGGAAATTATAAAAATACAGGTCAGCTTTGTGCTGAGACACTATTTACACAAACAGTAGGGTTTGGCAATCGGGAAAACCGTTCAATAACATGTATTCATAGAGTAGTCTGTCGTACATGGCCTGAGTCACCTAAGGCTGGATAGAAACTAGGTCAAAAGTGTCCAATTTGGAACACAGTATGAGACACATTCTCCCCTTAGGAGAATGTATAAACATTGCTAAGCATGCTTTTTGTTCCCAATTGGAGGTTGCTTCTCCCTGTTTACACACCACCAGAAATATAGTTACCTTCTATGCGATACACATGCCCCAGCCACCCATCTCCCTCCACCTCCACAGGACTCCCATCCCCCATCTTGACTTGAAATACCTACCATACCACAAGATCCGCTTATCATTTCTGGTAAGAGTGCCTGTTAATTTGGGGTGACCCTAGCACAGTTTTGTATAAAAGAACCTGAATGGTCTTCTTTCTCTCCCCACATCTTGAAAAAGTGACCCAAGTTGAGGGGAGGTCTCCTCGGTTGAAATCGATTCAAAGACAGACATCTAGAAGGGATGCCACACGGTGCATGGGTGCCCGGCAGGCTCGCCATCTCGTTGCTTGGCAGACCAGAGTAGATTTCATGACCTGGGAGCAGAAGCCTGCTCAGAAGGCTACTCTTGTCTAGCATTTTATCACTCTTGCCAGATTCTAAAAATAAAGAGCCAACAGGCCAAGGCCAAGTAACGTAGACTCCGAATTACCATGTGCCTCTGGCCTAAACTCTAGTGTACTCAGTAAATAGTTTGTTAGCCTGGTGGCAGAAATCTGCAGGCTCCAACTCTTCTTTAGAATCACCTTGGGTATTTGAAAAACAAAACAAACAAAAATCACTAGTACACAGGGCTTTTTCCTAAGGGATTCGTATTTGTGTGGCAAGGGGTGGAGCTAGACATCAGTAAGTTTTATTTTAATGTGTAGCCAGAGTTGATATTCATGAATCGGGGGCAATTCTTTTGCTTTCACATGGATTAGAACCAAAATCAATCTTTGTTTCCTAGCTTCTTGGGCCCTATCCAATGTTGGCTTGTCCCTTTCTTTGCATACTAACAAAACAAGACCACCCTTGGCCATCAAATCCCATGAATGACTGACTTAGCAAACTAGGAAAGGGCAAATGCCACTTGTGTGGAATGAGTGTTGAGGCATTATGTGCTGTGTCAGAGATTAGGTGCTAAATCGGGGACTCAGCATGTCCGGTGGTACAAATTGAATGCAGGAGTATTTTCAGGCCAGGACAACCTCTCTGTTCTCCAGAAAGCAAGGATCCTGAAAAAGGCATTGGATAAGGAGCTACGTCAGGATCCTGTTTGATGCCTTTTTAGGACTTGTTTTTTCAATGTGACATAACTCTGTGGGCGGTCTAAGAGTTGAGCAAGAAGCCGTTTGCTAAGGAAAACTGCACCCCTCTAACTGAGGTTGAAGCAAATGCCTGTGATTTGCCTCCTGCCTCGGGGCCCATTCTCTTAGGTGTGAAGTTAGAGAGGGACCCAGAAAGTAGGAGAGAGCAATTCTGTTTTATTCTTCTCACCAGATTCTGGGTAATCTGTCATCCACGACACAGACAGATGCTGCAAATCTGTCATGGAGATTGTGATGAGTGAGGGAGATCTAAGGCCAGGTGGCTCTGCCCTGTGCCCTGCCCCTGCCAGCAAGGTGCAGTCCTCATTTTTAAGTCTCTTCATAAGAGACCCTTCCTTGTTCTGAAGTCTTGCTTTGCTGGCCACCCTCCACCACACCCACAGAGGCACCTAATATTGTTGTGTCCTACCTAGGTCTCCTCCTTTTTACACACGCGGATCCCTCTGCTCTTCGCTTCTTTTCCATGTGGCTAGTCAAATCCTATTCAGAGTTCTTATCCCGGGGTAACCCTGACCCACTGCTCAAAAGTCCCTACCTTCTACACACCTTGTCGACAGAAAATATCACTGCACACTTTGCCATTTATCTGTAGGGTGTTTTTCTAGTGAATACTGGAGACTAACCTAAGCACTCAGCACCTACCATCGCTTTGTCTGTGGCTCTGCTACAGCTTCCTGTGGCCACAGACCACTTGTGATACAGAACATACCACCTGGTAGAACGGAAACCATATGGTTTTTAGTATATTGGGTTAAATAAAGTAAGTTAATATATTATTATGTAATGAAACTTCATATAATAATAATTATATTAAAATCATTTACATTTTCCAAGGTGACAAGATTCTGTATAGAGCAGCATTTTATATATTTGACTTGCATATTTCCTGTGGACAGCTTTAGTCTGCAGTATGATACAAAGGATCAGGTATTGCTATTTACACAATATTTCTGTATATAGCTTGCTTCATCTGACCGCAACCTCTTCCCAGGTACCAGTTTGGAAGTACAAATATAAATGTGAAACCATCTCTTACCCTTTATATTCTATGGGAGATTTTATTTATCCTCCAAATTTTCTTTGAATAGATTTTCTACACATAATCATTAGCTGGTTCACTCACGAGATTATCATTTATCCAGAGTTATCCAACATGACTCTGTTTGGTGCTTTTAAAATTAGACTTCTCCCTTTCTTTCCTGGAGCTTAGAATGCCTCAGGTTCGTTTTATATATAAATACATTTATCTCCTCAATACCCTTGAGGTTAGAGAAAAGGAAGATGGCCAAATTCTGATCTTATTGACTAGAAAATTAATTACATCAAGATGAATTACCAATGAGAACAGGACCAACCACAGGTCCTCCCATTAACACACACTGCTTCTCTCAGTTGATGGACAAAATATGTTCTTTTCAGGAACTAGTCAGTAAGAAATCAAATGAAAACTGAGGTTGGCTTGATTGTGGTACCTGGTCTTGTGCATTTTAATTGTGATGATTTTTCAAGTGTGTCCGAAGATAGGAGTTTTACAAGCACGTGTGAGAGGGGCAGACAAAGACTGCTTTTCTCTGTGTAGGTAACTATCACCGACTCTATTACATCTGCATCCAGGGAAAGCTGCCCATTGCAACCCCTGTCTACAGTTCATCTTTCTTCAAGCCTGAGCAATCTTGCAATTGCTTATATAGTTTGGTTGACATTTGGTTCACAAAGGATACGCTTCCATAGGTCAATCATATGAAAAAGAGTTGGACACTCAGAACTACATCAGTTCCAGAACAATTTCCTTCCCTCTTATATTCAGTATTAGCTTCCCCAGTTCCCTCCAACCTCCCCCAAGCTCTGCTACCATTAAGCACCTAATCCGTTACTGTCTCTAACGCTTCGTTCATCAGACTCCATATATTTGAAAGCATACCAAATAATTATAATAATAACAAAATCAACCAGAGGAAAAGATTCAATGGAGTAAAAAGAAGGAAGTGTTAAAAACTAGAACAAATTTAAAATAGGTCAAAAGGAAGATCAAATGATCAGGCATCACATTTTAACCTAATTCTATCTGCTATGATCAAGTTTACAATGTTCTCTGTAATAGAACTTTGAATGGCAACTATGGTCAGAGGCTTCATCAGAGGGTTAATTTATGTCTAGAGGCTGAGAGTCGATTTTGGGTTCCCATTTGCAAACCGGGTGTTCACAATTTAAGCTCTAATACCATTCTCTCCTTCAGCTTTGGATTTTATTATTGACAATCCTTGGATCACACAGGCTAGTGTGCTTTTTCTATGTGGAATTAGTTGATGCCTCACTTAGATGGCTGCTTGTTTGATGACAAGTGTTAAGACCCAAGATACTCTTATTTTTGATAGCCAGGCACCATCTATTTTCTTCACCACACTTTTCTGTAGCACCATATCTTCGGTGATCTCTTAGTGAGGGCAAACATCTCTTGTTCACTTTAGAGGTCTATTATTCGATGGCAGGAAACATTATCAATCATCCCCTCTGGGGTTTAAGGCAACTCTTCTGGACCATCATAAGTGCATCCAATAGTATAGAATTTAAATCACCATTGCAAAATGGAAGTTACAAAAGTATAGGTTGGCTCTGAACTGCATTCTGTGAATTATTGGTTTGTACAGATTAAACTTCTAGGTGATTGAGCATTATTTACATTGGCAACGGGGGTTGGTGATAAGGCAACATTTCTAATAACATTCACTCACTGGATGTGGGACTTTATAGCACAGTTACTTGGAAATTATTTCGTGTACCTTTTTGAAATATGATTTGGAATTGTCAATTATCTTTTATAATTTATTCTTGATTTTTAAAATGTTGCTTCCTTTTATTTTTGTTTTTTAAACATTTTATTAGGGACTCATACAACTCTTATCACAATCCATACATATCCATACATCAATTGTATAAAGTACATCTGCACATTCCCTGCCCCAATCATTCTCAAAGCGTTTGCTCTCCACTTAAGCCCTTTGCATCAGGTCCACTTCCTCCCCCTCCCTGATCCCCCCTCCCTCATGTGCCCTTGGTTATTTATACGTTGTTATTTTGTCATATCTTGCCCTATCCGGAGTCTCCCTTCCCCCCCTTCTCTGCCGTCCATATCCCAGGGAGGAGGTCACATGTGGTTCCTTGTAATCAGTTCCCCCTTTCCAACCCACTCACCCTCCACTCTCCCAGCATCGCCCCTCACACACTGATTCTTGATTTTTATTACCAAGGTAGCATAGCTTGGTGTTTCTAATTATTTAATATTTTTTCAATTATCATTTTAGTTATTCCGTACACTCACTCAATGTGTGTATATCTCCCCAATGATTCAGTAAAATTCTGCAAAGTAGGAACTATGTACACTTAGTAAATTATACATTTCTTTGGCCTATGGATTAAATAATGTCCAGAATCTTATGTAGAACACACGTGTTGGTGTTCATACAAATAACTTTATAACATAGTTCATAAAAATAGCTTAAATCAGAAAATGCCTTCTCTTTGTAGGGTTTAATTTATGAGCCAACTAGAGAGCAGTTTGTCAGTGTTTATTGTTTTAATATAATTAGAAAAATGGAGCTTTGTTAATAAAATCTGAGCATATAAGTGGCTCATATTTAAATGAAAACCACACTCCATCCTTCAACCCACCTCCTGCAGCAGCTGAAGTCTGTTTATGGGATGTGATCCTTTCTCTGCTTTCTTGTGGCTGTTGCCTGTCCTCAATCTTGTCTCTGTTCCAAATGCAGCTTTCTCATGTGAGTTTTTATTCCCTGTTACTGTTGTGTCAACTCAATTCATGGCAACCCCATGTGTGTCCCAATGGACCTGGCTGATCTTTCAGAAGTAGATTGAGAGGGTTTTCTTCTGGGTCTGTGTACACTACAGCAACAAGCCGTTCAATAAACAGATTGTTTGCAGCACCCAGGGACTCCTTATAATAGATTACAAAAATTAGAGCATACCTTTGCGATGAGGAATCTGCACATTAAGATTCCCCAAGACCTTCCACCAGCCCAGACCTTGTTCAAATTTATTCCCCAAATTACCAACTGAGTGATAGTTTTAAAGTCATTCCTGGGTGGAAAATGACTTCAGTGATTACTTACCACCTTATGATAAGTCTAAATAACTCAAACTCACCATGCGTAGCCTTCATCTCTTACTATTGTCCTCTTTCCAGCATACCCTTTATTCAACAGTAAACATTCATTCCCTTGGACAATTGTATTTGGCTTGACTTTGCCCTCTGCTTTCAAATAGACTCTTGCCTTTTTTTGGATTTTCATCAAAAATCTAGTCAGCTTCACCAGTTTCAGTTGCACATGAAGGTTAGCATCACTCTGTGGAGAACCAATCACCCCATCCTTTGTATTCTAACTCACTGTTTATGTATATAAACATTAAATGTTGGGCTGACACCCTTCTAGGTCGCTTCTCTTATTACACCCAAAAGAACCACCTTACTCCTGCATGTCCTGGCCTCATGGATCAGCAAAGCTCATTCACTGAAAAGGAACAATCACTGGAAATATTACCAGCAGAAGTCAATATGTTGAACAGTGTGTATATAATATTATATTGAATTATAATTCCTTTGTTGAGTAAGCACTAGGTGGCAGGCAGTTTCCTTGTTTAACTCTTGAAACTATTTCATGAGATCATTCCATTGCCTCTGTTTTGTGTGCATGGCGTTCTGAGATGCTTGTCATGGACCACAATTTTAAGTGGTAAGTGCCAAAGTCTAGGTTCGAATGCAGAGAGAACCATTCTGTCTTTTCTGTTGCAAAGCCAGGGGCCTTGATACTTCCCGAATCCAAGTACCTATTTTCTGAACCTGGCTCCAACCTTGGCCGCGAGCGGAGAGTACATAAATGGATCGTGGCCATCTTAAAAGCAACGATGCCTGATTTCCAGCTTCGCTTCCATGGAGAGAATCCACCTCCAGCCCTGCTTCTCTCCGCAGTTTGCTGTTCCCTTTCTTGTTGCTCTCCAGTTGGCCCTTTGCTAATGATACGGGTTATTGTTCCAGTGGTTTGCTGTTTTGTTTGTACTACCAGCATCACAACTATCCTCCCCCTTCCTTAAGGACATCTCCCCCCACCGGCCTTTTGCTTTTTGACATTTCCAGTGCCAAGCCCTGCTGTGATGTTTGCGACACATTGCTGTGTGAGAGCTTGCAATGGCCCGCCAGCTTCTGTCAAGCCCGACTGTCGACTGTCATTAAGCCTGTCAGGCATGGGGTCATAATGAGCTTGCCATTTGAAACGCCTGGACCACAGTTTTCATGTGGTTCTTCCCCCTGACTCCCCTCCCCCTGCCACTTGATGTAGATTGGCACAGACCAGGTATTCCTCAGTGTAAGAACATAAAAATATGAAATATTTTCAGATGAGGAAAAGGCCACACAGTTCAATGTACTGACTTCTGCTGTTCGTATTTCCAGTGGCTGCTCCCTTTCGGTGAATGCGCTTTGTTGATCCCTGTGATCAGGAAGTAAAGGTGTAAGGTGGTCCTTTTGGGTGCAGCAAGAGAAGGTGCCTAGGAGGGTGTCAGCCTGATATTTAATTCTGGGAAAAAGATTAGAAGCTCTGAGATAGCCATGGGAAGAAAAACATGAGCCTAAACCAGGGAGAGGCTCATGCCACATGAGCAATCCCAGCTGCTGCCTCCAGAAGAGTGAGCCCCATTCACTGAGGACCTCGTTCACCGGTGAATAGTTTATCTTCCAGAAAGGGGAAGTGCACCACGAAGACTCCCCAAAGTGCTGTCTGGAAATGGAGCAGAGGTCATTGCCTCGAGGTCTGGAACCTACCGCTCACTCTGTTTTGACCTGTGCTGAAGGGCACTGCCAACTGGTCCCAAGTGCAGTGGACACTGACTATGATGGGGCTACACCCAACAGACCTGGAATCTGCCTGTATGCGGGGTCTTCCTGGTCCAGGCTTTCCAGCGGGGCATCTGTGGAGTTCAGGGTGAAGAGACAGAGCCTGCAGGTCCATTGGCCCTGAGGGGCATTTTCATGTTCAGACCTTTGCTGCAAAACTGTAGGAAACCTTGAGCTACCAGGCTAGGATAATTTTCCTTAATAGATCCAAATACTGCCATAGAATCCTGATGATACGTAGGGCAGGGGGTGCAATGGCGGAGGCACAGCACCTAATGACTATGACCTCCTTACTCTGGGTAGCAACTCAGGCTTTCTCACCAATTGCCGTTCTGGTGGCCAGTTGACCTCAAGTCATAGGAAGACCTACCGCTCCTGAAGAACTGTACCACTCCCGGGACCATCCCTCTGGGCGTTTCGTGAATCACAAAACATGTAGGAGGCCTTGTGTTTTGTTTTGTTTTTGTGATACCCTGGTAGCCACTTATATTAACAGCAGTCTCACATGAATACTGTTATTTTATTGCACCGCTCCCCCCTCACATTGATCTTCTGATAAGTACATGAAAGAGGGGATACAAACTGTATTCAAACCTGGTACCTCTAACAACTGATTAACCTACTGGTCTTCACTGTTAGCAGAGTTATATAAAGAAGTGCTCAGGGCTCTTCTGTCTCCTGAACAGAGTGGGGCTGAGCCGATTTCCATAAGGAATGCTACTCCACATCTTTCGGGTAGTTCATGTTTTAGCTGAGGTGGCAGACAATCTGGGTTTGCTTGAATCTTCAATCTCCTTGCAGGGAGTGAGGCTCGCTTTGGGCTAGGTCACCCAGCATCCCCCCCTCCGGCAGCCTCAGCTGGTGTGCATGGTCTTAGCTGGCTCCCATGAAATAACGTGGGACGGGAGAAGACTGGCACAAAGTGGAATTTGTTTCCAAGACTTAATGGAGTAAATGGAAAGATGCACCGGAACCTGTAGCCTGGTTTCAGATGGAGACCTAGGAGAATGTAGCTACTTTGCATGATGAGCATATGAAACCCATTTAGCCAGTGCTTCCACCGTCCATGCACAATCCAACAGTCAAGGTTCAATAACTAAACCAAACCTACTGCCCTGAAGCCAATTCCATTCATGCCCACGTCTTATTCTAGCCTTGCTCCCTTCGTCCTGCTCTTTAACGTTTATAAAAGATCGAGGGGTAAGGGAGGGAAGAGAGCGTTGATAAGCCTCAGATGACTGGTTCCTCCAAAACAAGCAATTAACTCTTTGTACAGCGGCACTTATATACATAGCTCCCATTTGAGAGAAGACCAACTTTTAGAATAATTGGGTTTCTTTTCAATTCCTTATAAGGGTGAATTGTTTTAAATCCATTTGTTTGGAAAAGTGAAATGATTGAAAATGGGGTACAGGAGTCGTGGCTCTTTCTGCCGTGGGAAGACATTGTTCGATGGTGGGGGGGCTGGGGGGGTTTGAAGGTGTGCACTGCCTGGCTGGTGGAGGCGCCAGAAGGAGGGCCTGGGGTGGAGAGGTGGGAAGGAGGGGCTTCTGTTTGAAAACTGCTTCAGGAGTCAGTCATTCTTAGCTCTGAGCAGAAGGGGGGACTCTGGCTGGCAACAACAAAGTATTGAGCTTGCTCAGACCAGAGTCTTTCTCCTTGCAGCTCCTTAGCCAAACAACTGCTTATCGGGAGCCTTCAGATGGGGAGACAGGAAATTAATGTTGGACCGTGGGTCCATTTGTGCTAAGCGGCTCATGGTTGCTCAGGAGAGCACCTAGGCTCGGAGCCCGGGCCCTACCTCCCAGCTATTAGAACACAGTGGCAAGCATTCCCTCCTCATAATGGAAGCCTGAAGGGGAAGTGACCTCTATTGAGAGGGTCAGGATCTGGCAGCTTATTTAGTCATAACATGATAATGACTTTGAGCTGGGGAGATCTTGTGGCATGTCATGCAATGCCATGCAGGGATTTAGGGAGAGAGAGCATTTTATTATTGACTGTGTAATGACTGCAGGCCTAGGTTTGGGAATCTCGGAAACTCGGACTTCCGTTCTACCTCCCAAGTCTGGCCTACCAGGGGCTACATGTGGATCAGAAGACCCTGGCTGTGTGGCGTTGCCGGGTGGGGGGGGCAGTCATGGCTCTCTAACTCGGTGGTTAAATGGACAGGCGTTGGATTTTGCTGATTGGGATTGTAATTGCTATTCTGCTATTTAGTGACTCCACAAAGCATGGTGAAGGTGGATGCTATTTAAATATACCCTAAGCCTCCATTTTCTCCACTGTAAAATGAAGATAACACAGACTTCGGGGAATTTCCATCGATATTGAGCTCTGGGCAGCTGACGAATCATACCCATTTATTCCTCATCACTGAATTGGAAATCAAATAAGGAAACTGTCAGATGGATTATTTTTAAAGCACACAAACCAAAAGATGATGTTTATTGATGCTAGGGTTAAAATCTCACTCACTTAATTCGCCTCATAGTGACCCTTTAGGACAGAGTATAATGGCATCTCTGGGGTTCTGAGGCTGTAACTCTTTGCAAGAGTAGAAAGCTTCATCTCCTCAGAGTGACTGGTGGTTTCAAACTGCCAACCTCATGGCTAGCAGCCCAATGCATAACCACACATTTGTGCCTAAGCTAAAACTAGGACTGTAGCCTCCTATCCCAGTCTGCCTCTCTGTGTCTCCTCACAGAATACAAGTAAACTCACTCACAAACACATCCACATACATAAACACAAGGACATAGACATACACGTGCACACACACACAAACCATGGAAGCTTCCTTCCAGAAGTTTTTGGCGAGAGTTAGCCGAGTTCAAGGTGACAATAAGAAAAGCTAATCAAGGGTTTATAGTATTATTACTTTCATCATATTGCTCCCCACCCCCCGCTGCCTGTCTCTCTAAGGAAAATAATTTGACATGTTTTTTCCCAAAAGAAAAGCAAAACAAAATAACAGAACTTGAATGACTCAAAATTTCCTTCTTTTTCTTCTATCTCTTTGTTGGTTCTCCTCAAGACTGGGAGGCAGGTAGTGATGTTCATGATTTCCATCCGTTTTCTCCTGTCACTTTGGTGTTGACTATCAAGCTGTCCAAGGTAGATAGTCTAGAAAACATTATGGAGAGGGGATAGAAAGTGCTGTGAGATTTTATATATATATATATATATATATATATATATATATAATTATGTATACATATATTATGTTTTAAGGCCAATATATTCCAGGCTACTTCTCAAAGCTATATGGCTGGTAGAATCCCATTTGCAAAATGCTAGATCTTAAGAGATGCCTTGGCCATAACGTGTACTCTGAAGTCAGGGTGTGTGCTGGCGCCCACCTCTACCATGTACTAGCTAAGTAGCTACGAGTCATTTCACTTCACTTAAACTTACTTTCTTTACATGTGAAAGGAATATCATAATCTCTCTCTTATAGGGTTCTTGACAGAAGTAGATAAAGTAATTAAAGGTCTTAATAAAGTAGCTGGATTTTTCTATATCCTTTGGACCTAGAAAAAATGAGCTATAGGAAGAAATCATCCAATATACCTCCCACCCCATGCCTGGCCCAAATTAACTTGAAGGTGAAAAAATTAATACTAGTGTAGGGTAGGACATAGGACTCTAAGGCAGCATTTATGTTTCTGTGTAAATTTTTGCATAATAATATAATTGTCTAAAAGACTCAGATGCATCAATTAGATTTTAAAAATGAGTTCATGCAAGTTGTGTTTATAACACCAGACAAACGATGCATTTTTGTTTGCATTGTGCAGAATGATTGGCCCTTGGTCGTGTTAAACAATCAGCACATGTTAATCAATCAGCACAAATTATTAAGAAAAAAAAACTTGTGAGCAGGGGAACAAATTGATTATGTCTATGCAGCCTGGGTTAGAGTGTTGGTAAGGCATTAAAGAGAAACTACAAGGCTTGACAAGAATTTGAAAGTAAGAAGACAAGAATATAAGGTGAATAAAGATGAATAAGCATTTGTCTGAGTGGCTGGACCTGTGCTGGGGAGAGTTTTGAGGCATGTTACAATGAATAAAATTAAAGCCAACATGAAATAGAATTGGTAGATACATGAAAAGATTAATTAACAATGCATATAGGACATATATAGACATAGAAGAAATGCAATTAGAAGCATCACCTGAAACTTACGGGAAATTTGTAAGTCTATTGAGCTAAGGAACCCTGTGAAGTCATTGAAATGGATGATGACTCATTGAGAAATATTAGGTAATATCCAAAATTACTAGTTGAGAGGTAAAGAGAGTGCTTTCTCAGAGGGGTTAAAAAACAAATAAGCAAAGATAGAATGGGGTGGTGTACTGTCCTCAGTAACATGGTTAAAAAAAGCATTCAAGAAGAAACAGATTGTCAACAGGGCCCAATACTGCACTGTGATCCATCCCCATGAAAACAAGTGACCATGGATTTAGAAGATTTTGAGGTGCCAATGAACATGGAATTAGAGAGAATGGGAGTAAAGACATGTGTCCTCTTTTAGGAAGATTCAAATAAAATGGGGGAAAAAAGAAGAGAGTCTTTGGGTGTTTGTTTCTTTATGAAAAACAAAAATGGACGAGCATATTTTCAAGTATAAATGAAAAAGAGCAACAGGAGTTGAAGGTCTGTAAATGGGGGGAAAAACAGTCCTGAAGACATCAAAGGGTAAGTCAGGAGCAAGGAAGGTCAGAGGTGAGGGCATGTTGAAAGGTCTTGCTCCAAATGACTTTAAAGAGGAGATGACGTCAACTTTGCTGAGGAAGGACTGAGGCTGGGGAGCTGTGGACCAAGGGTTTGCAATCAACACTGTAGTAAAGTCACCAATGCTGCAGGATTGAGAGCAATAAAAGGACTCTGTTGAGCACACACAGTACAGTAAGCATCATCAGTTTGATCTGGTCTTACTCCACCTTCTTTTCATTTTACTTGTGTGCAAATAGTAGAGTTGTGAAAACCCAAGTTTGTTCTTCACTGTTGTAGTTTTGGACGTATGCATAGAAGGAGCCTCCTGGTTTGATTAATAAATATTCTGCTTTTCCAATTAACTGGCTAGTTCTTGTGAGATTTCTAATATGACAATTACTCTTCGTAAACTCTTTTATGTAGCAGAGGTGTCTATTTTTCTTGATACTATCAATTTCGTTCTTTTCTGAAAACGGATTCTGATTGTTAGAGAGCCATGCTGCATTCTGAACCTTGGGATCGATCCCATCGTTGAGCCTTTGGCCCTTATTCATTTCCTAACGGCCCTCCTTCTTTTCCTGTCTTTGACTTAGTCACCCTTTGGAGGCCACGTGAAGTCAACATCACAGGAATGAATAAATTCAAGCATGATGAGCAGGAGGAGGAGAGAGACAAAAAAGCCACAGAGGGATTTCGAAGAGAAGCTCACAGCTTGTATAGCTAGACGCGAAGGGTGCCAAGGCAGGAGAGCATTTCATAAAGCAAGAAATGATTACTAATATCAGGAATTATTCACACCGGTCCTCCTTTCATTAGCAAATATGTATTGAACTCCCATACGGTGCACACTTTGTTGGGGGTTTGAGGTAACAAGATGAATGAATAGAGCAGCAGCTCTCAGAACTCTTCAGTGTTCAGGAAAGAGACGTTCTATTTTTCCGGGGTAATATATTAATCTCAGTTTTCTTCTCCTGGACGGTGCCTGGAACTCCTATCTCTGTAGAGGTATCGCAAGATTAATAGTGATTATTTCGTATCGCAAGATTGATAGTGATTACCTCATCCAGGTGATTAATTTCGGAATGCCGGTCCGTGGCCCCGCGGCGATCTGTGTGGAGCTTTGGTCCTGGGGAAGAATGAGTAAAAGGAGATTCAAGCCAGCTGGAGGCATCATGGCTTGTCCGCTCAAGGGCTGCCCTTGAGCTGGAATTATGCCCCATGGTGGAATGCCGTGTATGAGAAATGGCTACTTCTCATGATTGCTTTTTGAAAAAATGGATGTCATGTCTCCTTAGAGGTGCCCCGGAGGAAAGATCTGGTGGGCCACCTTCCAAGAAATTAGCTGCTGAAAATCCACTTAAGAATGTTCTCCTCTGAATACTTGGAGATCACCAGGGGTCAGAGTTGATTCGGCAGCACTGGTTATATTAGGTGCTATTTCTGAAATAAAAATAACTCCCTGCCGAGGATTTGATCCCAACTCTATAGGACAGAGTAGAACTTCCCCGTGGAGTTTCCAAGGCTGTAAATTTTAACTGAAGCAGACTTCCACATCTTTCTCCCACAGAGCAGCGGGGGAGTTTGAACCATCGACTTTTCCCCTAGAAACTAAGCCCTTCCATCTCTGCTGCAGCTGGCCTCTCAAGCATGAGAATACCCCCTCCCATGTTTGTCACGCACCAGTGAATGATGAAAGAAGCTTGCATTTGGAAAAAGAAAGCGTTAATAATTTCGGACTTCCTTTTTTCCTTTTGAGAATTTTCTTTTCTCTAGGATCCTAAAGTTTAGGAAATTCTGTCAACAGTGTTTCAGGCTTTGCAAGAAATCTATCTTTTTTTTTTAATTTGAACAAAATAATTAAAAATATTTTATTAGGGGCTCATACAACTCTTATCACAATCCATACATATACATACATCAATTGTATAAAGCACATCTGTACAGTCTTTGTCCTAATCATTTTTTTTCTCTTCTTTTTTTACATTTTATTAGGGGCTCATACAACTCTTATCACAATCCATACATATACATACATCAATGGTATAAAGCACATCCGCACATTGCCTGCCCCAATCATTCTCAAAGCATTTGCTCTCCACTTAAGCCCTTTGCATCAGGTCCTCTTTTTTTCCCCTCCCTCCCCGCTCCCTCCTCCCTCATGTGCCCTTGGTAATTTATACATTGTTATTTTGTCATATCTTGCCCTATCCAGAGTCTCCCTTCCCCCGCTTCTCTGCCTCTTTGAGGAAAAATAAATCCCCCAAAGAGAAGAATAATCCATCTCCACATCTCCAAAAGGTAGATTTCCATAGGCAAAAGTTAGACATACTTCCACCCTTTAGCTTTCTATACTTATGCTAACACCAACTCTTCCAACCACAACACTACATTTCTATTGGGTTGTGTAATCCATTGCCATGATGACACAGGACTCACTCTCATCGTCTCAATGTTGCTCTTCGGCCCTATCTCATGGTCTCCTTGCCCCTAACTCTGGTCTCAGTCGGCCTCCTTTGCGCTGTCCCATGGTCTATGTGTGACAGCCTGTGGTGCCTCTGGTCCCATCCTCCATCACATCAAACAGAAATCTTGACCATGTTCCACTGCGCTTCTCTTTCAATGGCCCGGGATTTCTCTGCATCCCTGCTTCTAAGATGGTTACTTTTCATACGACAGTTGGTTTTTGTCTCTCAGCAGGCCATATCCCCAAGGAAACAAAAAGTGACTTCAGTCCCACCCTCTCTTCAGCTGGCGCCTCTGAATACATCTCATCTAAACACCACCTCCAAATGGGATTGTCCCCACAGGCATGGACTATAATTTACAAACCATCACAAACGAAACCGTGACCTGATTAGGTAACTGACTATATTTCAGCCAATAATTCAAGTTAATTACTGAATTGTGGCCAAAACAAGAAATGTTCTTCGCAACTGGAATCATAAGTCTACTCTGACCCTGAAGGCAGGAGAGATAAATTTGAAAGACAAAATTTAAACTACATATTGAGAGGAAAATTAAAAAATATAATCCCCTTCTGAGAAAAAGATCTCAAGCTTCTTAAAATAGAGATTCTCTAAAACAAGGAAATGCAAAACAAAGCAAGAAAGCATTGCCCTTTAAATTGATGCCCTCATGATGACCCTTTAAGACAGAGTGGAGCTGTAAGACTAAGTCTTTATGGAACCAGACTGCGACATATTTTCCCCACAGACTGACTGCTGGTTTCAAACCACTGACCTTTTGGTTGTCAGGTGAGCACTTGATCTACTGCATCACTGAACTCTTTTGTAACGGAAAGGTTTATTCAAAGATTTGTAGACCAGGATGTGTCAAAATTAAAGTTCCCAAAGTTGGTTTGAAGAGGGTGCAGAAGCACACATCCTTTACCAGAACTGAGGAAAGAGTGAAGAAGAAGACCATTCCTTTGGTCGACATTCACCATGCTCTGCTGCTCTTGTTCTTGTTAAATGCCATCCCATTGGTTCCGACTCAGCATGACCCAATCTGTGTACAAAGGAAGACACACTGCCAGATTCGGCATCACGTTCGCACTCATTGTTATGCTTGAGCCCATTGTTGCAGCCACCATGTCACGCCTTCTCACCAGGGTCATCTTCTTTGTCAGCGGCATGCCCCTTTACGAAGCACAATCTCCTTTTCTAGAGACTGGTCTCTCCTGATAGAATATCCAAAGTATATGAGTGAGATATTACCATGTTCATTTCTAAGGAACATTCTGGCTGTATATCTTTCAAACAGACTTGTTTGTTCCTCTGGAAGCCCAAGATACATGTCCTGTAAGACCATCAATTAAGAATCTCATCTTAGGCAGCTTCCTGCATACCAAAGTTGCTTCTTACAGTACTTCAGCATGGTTCAGAAGACGGTATTTTGGTCAAGAGCGTAGTCATGGGTTTTATACTACAAAAAGAGAGAAGTGGGGACTCAGATAAACGGAGTTCAATTTAAACCAATGCCAGTCATGTCAGTCATGTAAATGCTTCCGTTTCACAAGCTCTCCAGCTAAATTAGATTGATCTCCATTTCTTTGTTGTTGCTTTGTATTCCTCACAGTAGAAATGTCTAAGGAAAATTGAAACATGGGGGTAAACGTAACTACTACTTGTTATTAACATGGAATGGCTAAGTGAGAACCATTGTTCACTGAACCCAGAGCTCTTGGAAGTTGGGGGCTCATGTTTTGTCATGAGGCTGCTCTTCTTGTTGCTGCGGCTAGCTGACAGCCAGTCGGCTAACTCAGAGCAATGACATGCATAAATCACTTGGATTTCTGATCTATGAGCTGCAATGAAAGCGGTCTGACATCATAGCAACCCACATGCTCTGTTAAGGGGAAGGTAGAGACTGTGCATGGTCCCAGGATGCATGACTCCCTAGAAATGAGAGTTCACTTCCAGATAAAGAGCATTGCGGGTATCAAAAATATGCTCTTCTGTACATAAAATATTTTATGAGTGGTAAGAATATTAGAAATCAAAATGGGACCTTCCACATGGAAGGTAAAGATTCTACACTGATTTCTAGAACTATAACCAATTAGGAACTTGACTATGTGGTTGGCAGGTATTGAGCAGAGACTTGTGCACTTTTTTAGTACTGATGGTAGATATATATTTATATAGATTTATTATAAAGATATATTCATACCACCTACGTATGCAAGCTTGATGCAATATTTTAGTGCATTCGTTGAAAGGCCTAACACATATACTGTAAAATAGTAACACTTGAATGTATTTATATATGTATATTACAGAACTTAAACCTTGGTCTAAAATTTCTCACACAGACAAGCATTTCCCTCACTGAAAGATTTCATGGATATTGAAAGAAATCAGTTTGTACTCAGATAGTTTCTTCCTCAAACAATCACTATTCCCTGAGCCTGGAAAGACCTCCAAATAGGTAAATAGCTCTTTTTGCTATTTTAGGAAATGAGCTCATTCTTTTTGTAAAAGGCCCATTTCATTTAGGTCTCTAGCTCAGCAGTACCTTAGAGGGGCTATTTAAAGCGATGGAATTTTTTTTTTTTTTGCTCATTAACTTAAAAAAAAGTTTCTGCACAAAAAACTTCTGCCTCCTGCACCCCAGTTCCACAAGAGAAAAAACATAATGTCCTCACATTGCAACACTCTTGATCGTTCACAGAGAGCTTAATGTGGCTGCATCATCTCGTTGAGGGGTGCAAAGAGAAGCGGTCTTCCTGGAGTGGGTTTCACACATGACGATGGGAGTGTTCCTCAGTCACCACATCCACACACGGTCACATATGTCTCCTACTTGTGAGCCCAGAGCTCTGATGCTGTGCCTGTTTCCAAGTGGTTCTCGGGGCTGTTTCTCCCCCCCTTTAATTGCTCTCTTCTTATTCACAGAGGCCTTTCAAAGAAAGTATTTGCCATGTGCCGATTTCTTTTGTTTGTTTTCTTACTCTCCCTCTCAAGTCAAAGATATCGGATGGTCACACATGGCTACAACTCCTTAAATTGTCGCACATGATGACACCCACTTCTGAGGTGTGGTTGTTAGGTGCCATAGAGACCAATGCAGCCCATGAGGACCTTGTGCACAACCGAACAGAACAATGCACAGTCATGCGGCATCATATAGTTGTTATTCTTGAGTACATTGTCCTCTCCCTTGCCGCCCCTGTACTTTACCAAACGTGACAGCCTTCTCGGGGACTTGTCTCCCCAGACAACCTGCCCAGGGTTTGCAAAACCAACCCTTGCCATTCTTGTCTCTGAAGCAAACTCTGGCCTTACTTTTTCTGAGAGCTTGGTTTGTTCATCTGGCAATCTTTCAATATTCTCCTCCATCCACAATTCAAATGCAGCGATTCTCCCTTGGTCTTCTTTATTCAACGTCCAACTTTCACATGTCTATGAGACAATTGCAAGGCCCATGGCTTGAGTCAGGCACACCTTCGACCTCATAGTAACATCCTTGCTTTTCATTTCTCTAAGGAGACTTTGTGCAGCAGATTCACGCAATGCAACCCATCTCTTGATCTCTTGACTGTTACTTCCTTAATCATTGACTGTGGATCCAAGAAAAACAAAGTCTATTTTGGTATTCCTTTATACATACTGAAGGCTGCAATCCTTTTAGTTGCTTGACATATGGAATAAGTATGGTGTGGTGAGAGTACACAATCCTGCCTGACACATTTCCTGACTTTAAACCATGCAGTATTACCTGGTACTGTGGGCACAACTGACTATACATTTATGTGCAAGTTTCGCAGGAACTTGAAGTGTTCTGGAATTCCCATTCTTCTCAAGTTTATCCACAGAGTTGAATGCCCTGCCATAATCAATAAAACACAGGAAACCACAATCTGGTATTCTCTGCTTTAAGCGAAGATCCATCTGAAATCAGCAATGATATCCCTTTTCCATGTCCTCTTCTGAATCATGCCAGAACCTCCGGCTACCTCCTGTCAATGTACTGTTGAATGGTCTTCAGCAAAATTTCACGTACATGTGATATCAGATATTATTCAATAGTTTAAGTATTCCGTTGTGTTGCCCTCCTTTGGAATGAGTACAGATATGAATCTCTTCTGTTAGCTGGCCAAGCAGCTGTCCTCCAAATTTCCTGGCATAGATGAGTGAGTGCTTCCTGTGCGGCATCGTCTTGTTGGAACATTTAAACTGGTATACCTTCCGTTCCTGGGGTCTTGTTTTTGATTAATGCTTTCAGTGTGACTTGATTTTTTTCCTTCAGTACCACGGATTCTTGCTCACACACTACCTCCTGAAACTGTGCAATGTTGCTTAGTTCTTTTTGGAACAGGACTCTATGTATTCTTCTCATCTTTTTTTATGCTTTCTGCAACAGTCAACATTTTGTCCTTAGAACCTTTTAATATGACAACTCAAAGCATGACTTTTTAATGGAGTTCTTTCAGTTTAAAATATGCTGAGTGTGTTTTTCCCTTTTGGTTTTCTGATTCTAGGTCTTGATACATGTCACTATAATACTTGGCTTTGTTTTCCCAAGTTGCCCTTTGAAATGTTCTATTTAGCTCTTTGATATCACCGTTTTTTCTATTTACTTTAGCTACTCAATGATTAAGAGCGTGTTTCGCAGTGTCTTTTGACATCCACTCTGGCTTCTGATGCTTCTTGCTTTCCTTAATTCTTGACAACCTTCTTAGACTAAATTCTGGACCCCTTAGCAACCTAAGTCCGCAACAAGAAATCATTGACCCAGCAGCAGGCTGAGTGCTCCATACTGTAATGTTATTGAGATTTAAGGGGAATTTTACTTGTTAGATGCCTTTAGAGTTGGTTCTGACTTGTAGCAATCCTTTGTACAACAAGGGAACACCGACCAATCCCACTTCTTCCCAAGTTTTCAGCTTTTGTGCTGCCCTTCTACTTTGCTAAGCATTGTTTCATTTTACAGTAACTTGTCCTCCCGATAAGCTGTTCACAATGCTAAGACATAGTCTAGCCATCCTTGCTTCTAAGGAGCATTCTAACCATCCTTCTTTCATGCTGGATTGAATTTTGCTAAGGGCTCTTAATTTTTAAACAAGGAGTAGAAGTTATTCTATAGCTCTCTAATTGTTCTATAGATAATATTTATTACATTCCCCTGCTGTTCGCCACATGATAGAATCATGCCTTCTACGCCCCCCTCTTGCTCTTTTGTTCTTGGATATTTTCTCAAAGGCTTTTACAAAGAAATGATCTTTATGTTAGACGGGGTTCTCTAGAGAAACAAAACCAGAACACTAATAATTTTATATATATTTACATAGATAGATAACATAAGAAATAAACAGTCAATCTATAAAGCAGTACAAATGGCTCATTGCAACTCACTTGCATGAGACAGTTGTGAGACACTAGCAGTCCTTCATGTCTTGAGGACTGCCAGGTAGTCCTCCATAGAGCAATTCAGGCTATCTAGGCACAAGCAGGAAACAGCAAGACAGGTCACCAACAGTCAGCCAGATGGCAGGGTCTGATATTCCCCTGCTCAAGAGATGTAAGTTCCAATAGTGGGGCGAAGCAGGTCTTGAAGGAACCTCAAATTACAGTGACACAGTCCAGGGGTTAGGTGTCCCACAGGTAGTGTAGCTTGCAAATTGAGGCACAGAACAAGCAAGGCAGCCGCACACTGGTCCAATGATCAAAGAGCAAGATACAGACAGGCGAGGCTCATCGAGCCATATATCTCTCGCCCTTCAATTAATCCCACGTGTGTTCATTGGCCATCTTGGCACAATAAACCTACCCACCACAATCTTTGATGAAGGAAAAAAAGGAAACATATTGCTGTGTAGTTGTGAGTTTATGGTGAAATTAAATATATGTACTGTTAGCATGTAATCATGTGTATTCAGACACATGCGTATGTGTGCTCCTATAAGATGTCTCCCTTTCCACTGCCATTTCTCAGTACTCACACTCGGAGACAGCTCCAGACCTGCGAAGCCTGCGCCACACATGTCTGTCCTGCTGCTATAGGCAGAAATCTCAATGAAGGAAGTTGATGGTCCAGAGTTCCAATTCCATGACAACTAATACTTTCTCAGGTGGTGTTCTGTATGTGAAAAAGTCACACCCTGATATATGTCCTATAAGTACAATGTTTTGTGCATCTGGTTTCAATGTATTTTATTTAGTAAATAATCCTAAACAGCACTCGCTGATACTTAATAGCTGCAATTTGTATGATGTTGGCAGTAGTTAGATTTTTTCTTTTTGTTACACTAGCAAATTGCCTTTATCTCTCTTTTTTTTCACTTGAGATACTTTACAACTGCTTAAATAAAGACCACTTGGACTTGTAATGTATCACTGTGATTGGAAATATCACAGTGAGCAGGACAAGAGCTAAGAGGCAAGAGACTACAGAACTGTCAGGAAGGCCATTGCCGGCCTTCTCCGTCTTCCCTACTGCCACAAGGGAAGAGGCAGACATGCCTCCATGAGCCATCCTTCTTTCCCTACTCACACCAATGGTTCCTCCTGGAACACTCGGCTTCTACGCCCCGCTCTATAATTCATTGTAGTGGCTTCACGGCCCTCACAAATCACACTCACAGTTATGAGGGTTCATAAGGGAAGTTAATAGGTTACCAGAGGTCAAGACCAAATAAAAATAAAGTCATTGGTCCACAGAAACAGCTCTTCTTCTGCCTGCAACAGAGTCTCTGTCTGGTTGTCAGGCGCTCGGCCACATGCCCTTTGGCCTGTGCCTCCAAGCACCAGCTCGCCTGCCAATTCCCCTGTCTCGCAGGCTCATAATCTTGGCACGGCTCCTCTTGCTCTGTCCCAGAGTCTCCATGCCACTGCCTCGGATGCCTCTGGTCTCAGTCCCCACTACTTCAGACAGAGATTTGTAATGGGCTCTTCTGTGGGCCCTGGACTTTCTTTCTTTGAGTTGATATTTATACACAGAGAGATGGCTTGATGGAGCTCTATTTTTGTCTTTTAGAATACCATAAACCCAGGGAAACAAAAGGCGGTGAGTTATCTCACAGACTCCTCTCTAAAAGCTACATCCCACCTTTATCCTGTAATTGAGAACGTTCTCCAAAATGGGATCATAGCCAGAGGCATGGAATACAGCATTTCAACACATCACATAAGGAATTTTGGCTTCAACAGCCACATGACTTGTCTTCATCTCAGACTCTAATGAGAATGGTGATCTATGGACAGATTCAAGTGCAATGATGTAAAGACCAAATACAGTATACCTCTACTTCCCCAGGAAGCATCGCTGTACTGAAATGCAGTGAGGAGATGGGGCAAGGAATCAGCCATTCACATAGGCTGTACATTGAATTATTTGTAAGTTTTGTTATTGCACTGGATTTGCATTTGTGTTGTTCTGTGTAACTGTATTATTCTGGGTATATTAGAGAAACAAATCTACAAAAAACTCATGTATAAGAAAGTTTTATACAAAAAGTAAGTGCACAACAAGAAAACATCCCAACCTAGTGTTGCCTGAGCCCACAAATCCAACATTATTACTTTATTGACCCTAGAACTTCTAGTTTGGCCAACTCAATGTCTCCTATATTATGGGGTGCTTAGAGCTAAGAGATGTATTTCTTTCTATACAAGTACATCATTTTTCTATAGAAAGAGGCTTTCCTAATTAAAAACCCATAAATCTTTGGAAAGGCAAGATGGTTTGTCTAGCAGAGTCACCAGTTACTCTTAGCAGACATCCAACTGAAAGGGGCCTCCTAGAATTATACAACAGACGATGCTCGTTGGCTCTCCATTTTGTATTGGTTGAACGCCACTGGAACCAATGTTTACTTCTATGAAACTCAGTGGCATGATGGGCAAAATATGCCCTTTTAGAGTAATGCATGCTTTACTTAATGGTTTTATTTTATTTTATGTAAGAGGAAAGATAATCTACCTCTGTCATACCAGAATGATAGTGCAGGGGCAGTGTCTGATCTACTCAGACTTCATCAAATGACAGCCAAAGGCCAATCTCTTAAGAGGCAAATATCAGACATGACTCTGCCCTCCAATTTTGACACCAACCAGTCCTTTCACAGCAATCTCTACTTCTTGGCTTGGTGGAATAATTTGCTGCAGGGGCCACACAGAACTCACAGATAATACTTATAACCGTAGAGACTGTATTATGAAAGTTGACCAGTTTCAATCCAGAATTTAAAATGTCCAAGGCACAATTCTAAAGCCACTTCTCAACCATGCTACAAGAAGACCCCTCTCTGGACTTTTACTCAGCCACAAGGCCCATTGGCTTTGCCTTGCTTGGACAATGTTACAAAGCTCTTTTAGTATTTCCAACTACTGCCCAAAGGGCACACCACTCTGCCATAATCCTGAACCCTAAGTCACTTAGCTCTCACTCTGTGGGTCAGCAACCCAAGCACCCTCGTTAAGTGCCTGTGGGCTCCCCTTTCCTCAAGAAAGCATCCACCCCAAAGACACACAGCTTTAATCACTCAGTGTGCCAGGAAGCCCATAGGTGCCCCCTGCGCTTGGTGCTGCTTCTCTGCTGCTGTCATTATTTGGTGCCACTTCACGGTGCCATGCCTCTGCTTCTGGATTGAGAAAGTTCAGTGCCCAGGTATTTGGGGGCCCAAAGGGCATGCTCCACTCCTGGCAGTGAGATCCTTCATTGGACTTCTGCTTCTGAGATAGCTCATTTTATACCAGAAGGATGGCAAAATTGACAATTCTTCATGTTAGAGTGCCAAATTTTTGCAATCACAGTTAAGTACTAAGAATCACTCACAATGGAAACATATACTCCTATTAGCGTCTTCTCCCACTTTCTCTTACACAGACCCATCAGGAAAAGAGGGACCACACCTTATCTGCCTGGGCCCAACCAGTCATTTGCTGGAGTTACAAAGGTTATGGCTAAATGAGCCATATCAATTAAATCATCGCATCCTACATACTCAAAGCAATTCTATGTCTATCCATGCCAAGTTATTATATTTGGTCCACACGGATGCTCTTTTATGTGGTGGGGAATTTAACCTGCTTAGTACCAATCGTTTGGGGAATGTGTGTTCTAATATACACATTACCCCCAAAATTGTTAATCTATGGTTTTATGCATTTTCCTTTCAATCTATAATTAAATCACATGAAGACACACTGATTTTACAACATTATAATAAATGCATATTCTAATATATCTGATGCTTCTGGCTCTCTAGAATTCATAATTTAATTGCCAGGCATTATACTATCAGCTCATAGGGTGTTATCTAAATTAATTGAGAACTCTAATATACTTGGATCTAAAAAGGAAATCAGCTGTCTCATCCATAAAGGCTCAGAAAGTGTGCAGACCAAATTTATGTCAACAGCCTAACATCCTCTTGCAGTTAGAGCAAAATATGAATATTTAGGGAAATGCTCCTTTCAATTTTTTAAGAGGTTCCAAATTGTGATACTAGTCTATCAGTTGAGTCGGTTGAGAAGTGTTTTATTCAATTGATGGGTGATTATATTTCTAAATTAATTTCAAAATAGTAAAGTCAGTGTGATGTAAGAAGTTTCCTTAAAAAATGGTCTTCTGAATATTCGCTCTTTTCTCTGGTCTCAAGGGGTTACAGAAGATCTTTGTCTGAGTTAGGAAAGAGGAGCAAGAGGGGAATTCAAGCAAGGGAAATGAGAGGGCCATCCTATCAATTAGTATTATATCAATTAGTATGAATGCTGGAGATGATGCACAAGAAAATGAGGAAACGCACAACTAGAGAGTTCACATTTTGTGTATAGATTTCAAAAAGTTCATGGACAAAGTCCATTATCTTGGCATTCCATTTTGCCATGAACTTTGGAATCTCTGTCTCTTTCTGTCTCTCTCTCGAGTGAGTTAGTTCATGGATGGTGGTTGGATGGTGAAAATGGTCAAGTGTTTCCCCACTAACCAGAAAAGTTGATGGTTTGAACCCACTCAAAAACACCTCAAATGAAAGACTGAGAAATCTGTTTCTGCTAGGCCCCGGCCCTGACAATCCTGTGGAGGGCAGCTCACTCCGGACATATGGAGGGGCCATGAGTTGAAGTCAACTCGACAGCTACTGGCTGCCACACATCCCACATACTGTGGACATGGTTTCAGGAGAGACACGTCTGTGGAAAAGGACAGCATTCTTGGTGAAGTGGAAGGTCAGACTCAAAGGAGGAAGACTATCAGGGATTTGGACTGGCACTGTGGCTGCAACAATGGGCTCAGCCATGACAATTGTGAGGCTGGTGCCGGTCCAGGCAGGGCTCTCATTTAGTCATTTAAAGAAGGTTACAAAAAATAAAATAAAATAAAACAAAGAAGGCTGCTAGGAATGGGAACCCACTCAGTGGTGGCTCAGAGCAAAAATAAGTATCAAATTGAGTAGAGATGAAGATAAAAGTTAAATGATAGCTTCTATTTTTTGCATATTTTTTATGATGCAGGTACCAGAATGAGAATCTTATATACATATATCAAGTAATCCTTACTATGGAGCACAGAAAATTTGAATGTTCTTATTTCATAGATAGAAAAACAGGCTTTTAGTGATGAGGAAACTTGCTCAAAACTGCACACGTAGAGAGTAGTCTAAAAAGAAGTTGGAAACCTGTTTAACTAGCATTGATAAAAGTATTGAGGCTTAGACATGAAAAAAATGATAAATTATCAAGGATTCATGAGGGAGGGAAGGTGGGGGGAAAATAAGGAGCTGAAACCAAGGGCTTAAGTAGAAAGAAAATGTTTTGAGAATGATGATGGCAACAAATATACAAATGTGCGTGATACCATGGATGTATATATAGATTGTGATAAGAGTTGTGCAAGACCCTAGAAAAATGATTTCAAAACAAAACAATATATAGAGAGAGGCTTGTCTATAATATGTTATTAATTTCTCTTATACTACAACAATTTAAAAAAGTAGGCTCAGGTAGACTGTAACTTCGTCTAAATCACACAGGCAGAAAATGTCATAGCTGGAATTAGAACCAAGATCATTTCAACCAGAACTTATGTTTAGACTGCAGAGTCTTTTCTATTGTACTGAACAGCCTCTCTAGGGAAACAGAGAACTATTTACTTGTCTACAGGTAGAATCACAACTATGCTTTTAATATCAAACACAGAGCACATATATCTTGATGGCTTTTGATTTGCCCACAGATTGACAGACTTGTCCTTTGGATGGAACTTGAAATTGAGGAATCTCCAATTTCAGTGTGCCCTGAAACCTGGGGAAGCTCTCCAGTGTAGACTGTTCTATAGGGATTGGATTATAAAATAAGACAGCAACCTATAACTTAGCATGAACCATAACAGCTAGTTTGGAACTTTAAAACTTAATGTTTTTTCTCTTTTACTTGGAAAAAAATAGATGAAGATATACATAGCAAAACACAGGCCACCATAACAATCTCTACGTTCAATACATTCTTCAAATTGCTCAACCATGCTTTTCTGAATGATGGTACCACCACTAACATAATTTCAATATGTCTTAAGCAAAAATTGACCCCCTCCCTTGCCCCATCTCTGCCTGAGTAACTACTAATAATTTCTGGCTTCTTTATAGTTTCTTAAGGAGCCCTGGTAGCTTAGGGGGTTAAGCATTGGGCAATGAACCATAAAGTTGGTTCTTTAACCCACCAGTTGCTCTGCTGGAGAAAGGGTAATCTGCATCAGTTAAGAATGACAGCTTTGGAAACTCTGTAAGACAGTTTGACTCTCTTCTACAGGGTTATTATGAGTTAGAATTGACTTGACATCAATGAATTTAATTTTCTTTTATATATTTGTTTATTTCATATAAGTGAAATCACTATTTGTCCTTTTGCAATTGACATTTTCCTTAGCATGGTGTTTTTAAGGTTAATCCAGGCTGAGACACGCATAAGGATTTCCTTTATCTGAACTATTAAGTAATATTCCGTTCTGTATAAAAATTGGATTTTGTTTATTCATTCAACTGTTAATGGACATTTTTAGGGTTTTCACTTTTTGGCTATTCTGAAAAATGGTGCAGTGGACGTTGATGTCCAGGTTTCAGTCTGTATTCCTGTGTTCATTTCCTCTAAGTTGGTGTCAACTCAGTGGTGAATGATTTTTTGTTTGTTTTTAAGGTATACCATATTTACTGAGATACTAATATATGCAAGAAACCTTTCGACTTCTTGAGGCTAATCTGCTGAGACAGACAGGTACAAGTTCCTGCACTCACAATTTAGTGGGAGATGCCAATAGGCAGCGAGCACAGTGTTTTAAAGATTATGATGGGAAAGAAGGCTTTTTGGTAATACACATAATACTCCCAGATTTGGATGACACGGAAAATGCTCAAAGAATGCCTATGAGATGTCCAAAAGTGGAAAAAAATTAGAGATGGTTAAGGGATCACAGTTGAGGACACAATATTTCTGGAGTGTCCATAAACAGGAGGAGAAGATGTTCAAACAATAAAAAGTTCACTCCAAGAGGAGTCCAGAGTGTCTACTGGGAGGGAGGGAATAAAGGAGGAGAAGATGGGGAGCAAAGGGAGCCAACTTTGTAGTTTCCCCAAATCCACTGGGCATAGGGTCAAACTTCTGTTTTGTTTTTTTGTATTGCCTATTTGAGATTCAATACTGTATATTGAATCTGGATGTCGAATTCGTCTTCTATTTTAAATCTGGGTGCTATGTTGATCCTGGGACAGTTTCCCTTATCCTGTTCACATGACCTCTTTTGTAAGCGAGGTCGGTTAACACCTGCCCCTTATCTACTGTTTTACATTTATAATAGGAAAGAATGTACTGACAAAACATTTGGTGCATTACAGCATTTGCCAAAAAACCAATTGCTGATGAAATTCCTTATTGTTTTCAGAGGAAAACTCAATAGTAAATATCTAGGTCTTTCTCCTGATGATTCATTCTCTAGAGCGTAGCAAACAGAAAGCGGTACTATCAGAGGTAGAAAATGCATTCAGGTATTTGAGACAGAGATGATGTTGGTACAGATAAAATCAAATTAACAAAGTCACTGTCATCAAGTCGATTCTGAGTTACAGTGACCCTATATGGCAAAGTAAAACTGTCTCTGTGGATTTCCAAGTCTGTAAATGTTGCAGGAGGAGAAAACACTATCTTTCTCTTATGAAACAGCTCTTAATTTCAAACTAATGACCTTGGACCTTGTGGTTAGCATCCCAACTTGTCAGCCACTATGCCAAGAGGGCTTGAAGAACTGAGTTTCCTCACTCATTCCTTCCAACCTGATCCCTCCTCCCCTCTAGAAAATCCTCTTGAGCCAGGCTGCTTGATGGTCGCTCTCTGTTGCCATAGAGTGAGTTTTCCAATAGGCTGAATAACAAAGGACAGACAGGTGGAGGCTTGGATCTAGACCCGATGACTTTGTGTGGGGTCTGACCAATTTAAAAGCTCCGAACTTCATTTTCCTCCTGTTTAAAATAAAGATAATAGCACGTAACCTATAAAGGTATTGGAAGAATGCCAAGAAACAACTTACAACACATATTTAAAATGTGCCGTATGTAGCTAAAATTAGAATCATGTCCACTGAATGTATTAAGTCACCCGAATGTTTATGTACGGTTTATACCTTATGTTTTATATCAGAATGTCATTTGTAAGTAGTATATATTTGATAAGGTCCTCCGGTGATAATACTCAAGCTCTTGGCTTCTTTCCAAAAGATCAGTAGTTCAAATATACTCAGCCACACTGGGGGAAGGCCATGGTACAGGAAACGCTGTGGCGCCATTCTGCTCTGTTACACGGGGTCGCTATGAGCTAAAACAGGCTCAAAGGCACCCAACAGCCATGCATTTAATAGAGAATTGTTGTGTGTATTTCATTTTCTTCCATTTGAAAAAGCCCTATGAATGAGGCAGAGTAAAATCTAAGTCAGTCCCTGTGTAATATGGAAACCTGCCAAACAAGGAAAACGCAACTATTTTCCATTAAAATGAGCTATAGAAAAGTGGTAGAACTGCACCCTGTCAATTTGTGTGACCCAGAAAAACAAGGCAGCCTGTTGAGTTACAGCTCCCACCAATGTCACTGTATTATCACCATGCCTGTAAAGAGGTGTACGCCTACGTATAAGGGCACAAATACATTGGCCATGTGTTTGCTTTAATATGTGGTTAACCATGCTGTGGTAGCTCACTCTGCAGTGCCCGGGAGGTTGGCCGTGCAGGCACCAAGGTTCATTGAGCTCAACGGAGCAGACGAGGCTAGAGAGAACCGCCCCTCCTATCCCAGGAGTCGCCGCATCGGTAGATAGATGAAAGCGCTCCGGTAGATAGAATGTTTTGCTCCGTGTTATAAGCGAATCTAACACTTTTCTCTTGAGATTTCACCAAGAGTGGTTTTGATTGTGTTTGTCAGCTTCATCAAGTCCAGGAGATGAGAACATGATTTTGTTGCTGGAGCAATAGCGTTGCTCTCCACCATGTCATATGGGGGTTTTGCCACGTGGAAAGAGTAGTTTCTCCCCAACATCAGTGCTGACTCTAGGAATTCATTCTTGTGGGGCTTTAATTCGCCTCTGATGTCACTCTCCTTCTCTTCCTTGTTCCTCTAACTCTCCAACTCCCCAATTTCCATTTCTAAGAACGCCTGTGGTTACTTTTCTATTTCTACGTTGCAAGATATCAATTTCTGATAGAATGCTTCAGGTGAGTCACTCTCCTCCCGGTCTCCAATCACGGAGTGGATTCCAATCCCAATCACCCAAAAAACACAGGGGTGCTGCCCTTTTGGATTCCCAAGACTTTAACTCTTGACAGGTATAGACACTTCATCCTTTTCTTTATCGCTGCTGGTGAATTTGGACTGCTCCCCTGGGGGATAGCATGTAACCCACGAATCCACAAGAGCTTCCAGAAACTAGGAAGGAAAAACAGAAGAGTGCTTCTTCACGGTTCTGCTTTAAACAAAAGCCACGTGTGCAACGGGTGTTGTTGTCAAGTTCTCCCATATTGCATCATACAGACCATTTGCAAAATGACTCAAATGTTGTTTTAGACACGCTCTTCTGTCACACACAAGGTTCTCTAGTTTCTTAGCCCTCTCTTATCCCCCTAGGTTCTACAATTCATTGCCACGGCCATGAAGAACTCATGGACAATATTGAGGGTTAAAGGATAAATTAAGGTTACAGGTTACAAGGCAGGTGAAAAATGCTTAGGATATGGTTACTCAGTCAGGACATATTACGAAGTCCTTTTAAGTCTGCTAATAAGTGTCCTAAGGATGTACCCCACTGCTATAAGCCTCAACTCTTAAGGCACTGCGCTCAAGCTCTCTCTGTAGTAAGTACTTAGAGGCACCCCATACTAGGAAACTACAGAAGGCACTCTCTATCCCGTGTCAGCAAACCCAGCTCCCCCAGTTCAGTGTCCAGCGGCATCCCAAACCAGCCTCCTGAACAATAGCACTTAGATGTACTTGCTCTGTGGACAGTGGAGTCCACTATGTTGTTCCATGCTCAAACGCCTGGTTCTGCTGTTGCTCCTCTGATGTCGCAGCTGTCTTCTGGATCAAGGACGTTCCCTACACAGGAGTCTCAGGATACAGCGGATGTGTTCCACTCCTGGATCTTGCTATAGCAAGACTTTCCCCCTCCTGCTTCTCAGAGGGCTCATTTTACACCCAGCGGCATGGCAAGCATAATGACTTCTGTTACCAGTTACTCCCAGATGGATCTTCATAGTATCTTCCCCACCCTTCTTACCAAAACTCATGTAGGAAAAAAGATGTTTGGTGGGAGTTTATAGAGACTTTGGCTAGAATGGCTGTATTAAATCATCCACTGCCTCCAAGACACCAAGACTAAAACATGCTCGCTTGGAGTATCTAGGTACAGAATAAAAAGAATCTGTGTACCATCATATATTTATGGCTTCTCTTCAGCAAGATCAAAATCTCATATTTGGTCCTTGAGCTGTGTTCTTGGTTTGCTATTCTCAGCAATCACAGCCTCATAGTTAATTAAGCAGGCCTAGATCCACTGATCGCTCTTCCCTCCCCCTCCCACAATAATAGAATGATGATCCAGGGACTGTTTGAGTGTCTATTGCTCTACATAAGTTATTTAGTTTTATTTCTGCAAAAAGCGCAACAAATGGGTGACATTATTTCCTATTATGTACTTTTTTAAGAGGAAAAAGATGATGTTCAGATGAATTAAGTAATTTAAGTCCAATATACAATTGGCAAAGTTCTGAGTCAAGATCTAACACTCCTCCTTTGACTTCAGATTCAATGTGTATTCTTTCATACGATGACTTTCTGGATTGTAGCATTGGCTTGGGGATTGCTTTCACATTCAGCACTGCTGTTGTACCCCAGAAGTGTCAGAGTATCCTCTTTAATTCTTTCTTGAGTTACTTCTAGATATCATTGATCTTAGGGTACACCATTGGTATAGAACATGCATTCTCAAACATTTAAGATGGAAGAGCTAATCCTGTCCCTCACAAAAATTTAAAAAATATTTGAGAGCCATAAATATATTTTTACAAACAAATGAAATCACCATTGTTTGAATAATATCCTTTTAAATGAAACTATAATAGTTTCATTCAATTTCACTTCACTTTCACATTCAGTTTTGGTACGTGTATGTACCAAGAGAACCGCATATGGTTCTCAAGCAGCAGTTTGTTGAGCCCTGGTATCTAGTATCTACACCCCCTCTCACCTCCTGGACTCTTGCTTTTGAAGAAAATCCACCTACACATCTCCAGGGCCTTCTCAGGAAATGAATTTTTGTTGTGAAATGCCCTGCGTTATTTGATCTTTATCATTGCCAATCTAGAGATGGGACATTCTGTTATAGATACTCTCTGCATATAGATGCAGATATAGATATATAATTCTTAGGTGCCATCCTGTCTGCTGTGACCCGTCCTGGCCCTGTGTGCAAAGAACAAAGACTGCCCAGCTTGGCACTACCCTCATAATCAGTGTTTCGTTTGAGTCCATTTCTGTAGCCATTGTGTCAGTCCATCTCATTCAGGGCCTTCCTCTTTTTCACGGATCCTTTACCAAGCATGATGTCCTTTTCCAGGGACTGATCCCTCTGGATAACGAGCCCAAAGTACCTGAGACAACATCTGACCATCTTTACCTGTAAGCAGCATTCTGGCTCAACTTCTTCCAGGCAGATTTACTTCCGAGACAGATTTGTTTGTTCTTGTGGCAATGCATGTTATTTTCTTTTTTTAAAAATTTTTTTTTATTTTAACAATTTATTGGGGCTGATACAATTCTTTTCACAGTTCATACATATACATACATCAATTGTATAAAGCACATCTGTACAGTCTTTGCCCTAATCATTTTTTCTCTTTTCTTCTTTTACATTTTATTAGGGACTCAAACAACTCTTACCACAATCCATACATATACATACATCAATTGTATAAAGCACATCCATACATTCCCTGCCCCAATCATTCTCAAGGCATTTGCTCTCCACTTAAGCCCCTTGCATCAGGTCCTCTTTTTTTCCCCCCTCCCTCCCCATTCCCCCCTCCCTCATATGCCCTTGATAATTTATACCTCGCTATTTTGTCATATCTTGCCCTATCCGGAGTTAATGCATGTTATTTTCAATGTTCTTTACCAACACTTTAATCTTCTCCAGCCTTTTATTCATTTTCCAGCGTTCATATGCATATGAGGCAACTGAAAATGTCATGGGTTGGGTCAACTACATCTTAGTCCTCAAAGTGACACCTTTGATCTTTAATACTTTAGAGAAGTCTTTGCCAGATGATTTGCCCAATGCAGATGCCATTTGATTTCTTGACTGCTGATTCCAGGACTTTGGTGTGGATCCAAGTAAAATGCAATCTTTTACAACTTCAAGAATTTCTCCTTTGGTCGTCTTATTGTCTATTGATCCAGATGTGAGAATTTGTAGTGATCTCTACTGAAGATTGTGGTTTTCGATTCTCATCAGCAAGGACTCCCTCTCTTTCAGCAACCAAGGTTGTGACATAGGTGTATTGTAGTTTTTAGTGAGCTTTTCTCCAGTCTTGAAGCTTGATTCTCCTTCATATAAGGTAACACTTAGAAGGGGTTTCATGAACTTTCCTGAATGAATTGCTATGAAGACACGCCGGGGCATAAAAAAGCTCATCAATGATCTCTTAATCTCATTTTACCTCTACTATGCACCTAACTTTACAGGAAGCATTATGATTAATAATTAACCTTTCTTTTCTAAAGACATTATTATTGTGTTATTTTCATTATAATTAACTTTCCTCCTTTACTTCTGCATCAACGATTGAGAGAGGTTACTGTGTCCCTAACAAATGCACAGAGGCTTTTGTGTTTGGAAAGCCCTCTGTGGTCTTTTCATCATGTTAAATGTTCCTACATTTCAAATTTCAAGCACTAGCCTTACTGTGAAGGGCAGACTTATTACAGGAAGAAATATGGTTTTCTATGTGAAAGCCCAAACGTGGTGAAAAACACTGATGTTCCAGCTCCACTGCCAATGTTCATTTCCCTGTGCAGCCAGTTGATGAGTGGCATGACACAGATTCCAAAACCTCCCTGTGCTTCAGTTCTACCTCTGGGAAATAGAGATCATAGTCATAATGGTGTTAAGAATATGTTCAATAGACGTTAAGAATTACATCTCTTAATACTTAGACCGAAGCCTAGTTTATAAAGATTTGTTTTAAAAACAAAATAAAGTAAACAAGTATCTTAAAATGACAACAGCACATGAACAAGGTACTTCCTTTTTGGAGCTCTGGTATCATCAGCAATCCTTTCTCACCGCCGTGCCTCAATTTCCCTCTCAGTAATATCGGGAGGGGAGGCAGAGAAGACTGAGTAACAGCTAAGATTGTATCCACTCTAATAAATGAAATCTGAGGTGAGGCTGTCTCCAAGCCAAGAAGACAGATTTGGTGCTTCTGTTTTAATTTAATTTTTACGTTACTTCTGCCCAGACCTTGAGGTTTCCAATGGAGTATCCAGATTTTACTTCCAATGTCTGGCAGGGCCTGCTGTTTCCCTGTAGGTTTTTTGTTTTGTTTTTTTCTTTCCTGAAATGCAAAGTGGATGCCAAGTGTGTGAGAATTGTAAGATGCCCCTGAGGAGGACTTGGGCAGGCAGCACTCTGGTTGGGCAGCACTGGGGCCCACAGGGTCTCCGGCAGCACTGAGGCCCCTTAGCTATTGGTATTGTGGGATAGCTAGAGTGTCAGGAAAGACATGTGATTCTCAGACCGTGCAGATCGTGAAGGTAGGGCCAAGAGAGGGGGTTATATATGCCCCAAGAGAACGTTGAAGAGATCTAAGCCAGAAGTTCCCAGGAATTCGGCTTGCAGCATGTCCCCAAGAAGGTGACTGCCAACTCTAATATCTGATTTGTTCAGTAAAGAAAGCAAACCCACGTTGTCACACTCACTAGGCTCCTTTTACCGTCTCAGAAAAAGAAAAACAAACAATACAACTCTCACAAATGCTGGATCATTTTCGCACTAGGTGAGACCTTGTGCAAAGTAACAAGGAATTGTCCATGTTTCAGGAGGAGTCTGAGTAGTACCGTAGGTTACACCCAGGGCCTCTTGTGGAAAGGTCAGAGGTTCGCGGCCACCAGCCACCCAGCAGGAGAAAGATGGACAGAATGGAAACCCTATGGAACACTGCCACGTCATTCTGGAGGGTCATTGTGTGCCTGGATTTTTTCAATGACAGTAGGGTTTGGGAAGGTAGCTAAGGATAGAGTTGTCCTGGTTACTTGTTTTCCCTGAGGTGTGGAACTTTCGGCTTTCATCTCATGCCTACTGAATAATTATCAAGCTGTTGAAAATACAACTACCTGTCAATGCCATCGTACAGAGCCAGACTTTCCTTCTAAAATAATGTGTTTTTTAGTTCCTTCCATCCAACCTCCCTTTTTTTTTCAGAAAATAAAGGGATTTTTGTCGTTCCACACTGACACTCGTGTGTGTGGCATTTCAAAATTGGATGCTATTCAAATGGTGGGGACCAGGGCCAACAGGCTGTGCCAGACGCTTCTCCTCTTTACCCTCAGTGCCAAGACCCAGCCTGGGCAAGCTAAGGCATAAGAACCCCAGGGAGAGGCTGCAGAATACATCACTGTCTGAGGCTTATCCATGCCAACATTAGGAAGAGGAGGGGGGAATCATGGGCTAATGATCAACCATCTGAAATTCTCAGTAACCATTGAAGGAGCTTCTGAAATCACTCCCGACTAATACCCTGGCACAGTAGAATGGCCAATGCCCTGGATTTATTTGGTCCTGAACAGGCATTTTCCAGAAGTTGTCCCAAGATATAGAGTTAGATTTAGTCTCCTGAAGAAAAAATACAAAGAAATATGGAGCTTGCAAAGGAATAAAGTATTAAAAAAGAAAGGTTCAAACACATGGCATAGTCAGGGCTCAATAAATGGGTACTGGGTGGGTGAGTGAATGAACAGCATAAATCATAACAAGATGGTCACTGCTACCAGAATGGGACCAATTTCGACTTATTGCTATAGCAACGTGGACGACACAGCCATGTGCCTTCATGAAAGAAAGTGCACTGAGGAGTTAACACTACTTGGATTCCAATCTCAGCTGCACTTCTGTCTAGTGTGGACTGTGGGAAAGTGATGCCGGAGGACTCACCTTTTGCATCCGTAAGATTACGGAGTTGAACAAGAGGAACATTAACCATAAATCTCATGACTGTCAAGTCCATTCTAACTCAGAGTGACTCTCTAGGGCAGACTAGAACTGCCCCGGAGGCTTTCTGCGCCTACATTTATGGAAGCAGACAACCACATCTTTCTTCCATTGAGTAGTTTGTGGGCTCACGCAGGCAATTTTTCAGCTAACAGCTGAGCATCAAACTTTGTAAGCATGTTGACATGATCCCTCTCCCTCTCTTTTCTCTCATGTTCTATTGTGAACTCCCTAAGGGCTTACAGAGCAGTCTTGTTTTTCATTCAACAATTTACACAGATTTTTTTTGTTTCAACTAATCCACTGCAATCTCCTTACACTACCATCACTTATCCTACTTTTTTCCTGTTTCCTGTTCCAGTTTCTCTGTCTTTCTAACCCTCTGAACTTGATTGTTGGGCAAACACTGCCCTTTGGATCTTAAATGGTTATTTTACCACAGGCATGTATTCAGTCCCAGACCTCAAGACTGACTAAGAGCCATAGTCTCTTTCCAACCAGTAAATCTGGTCTCTTTTAGGATTTTGTGTTTTAGCCCACATTCTTCTCCTACTCTATTTAGGAACTTTTAAATGTGATCCTTTGCAGAGCAGTTGGTAGTGGCACTGAACTCCATCTAGTCCTGGTCTCAGGACTATGGATACTGATATGTGTTTCATTCTCTTAAGTTCTGATAATTATAGGAATTTTTGGCCATTCATCTCTTCCACAAACATTTACTGAATTTAATATAAATGTATTTATATTTTCTAAACTATGTATTCACAAAACAGAAGTGAAGAACTTGAAAGGAACTTCCAGACACATAGACAGGGAGATGAAATTCCTTGCACTATGACCCAGTCCCAGAAGCACAAGGGTCCAGGAACAGAGATGACTGGGCATCCAGAAGTGGACCTGATGCAACCAGAGGGGCAGCTCCCTCAGCAATCAGTGTAGTGTAGTGCAATTCATATCTGTTGAAAATATGGCTTTTGTTTTAAGTCATAATGTATGCTAGAGGCAGGCGACTGGAAAAGCTTATCTCAGAGTTCATTCATTCATTCATCTAGCTAACTGGCCATCCATCTATCTATCTATCCATCTATCCATCTATCTATCATCTATCTATCTATCTATCTATCCATCTATCCATCTATCCATCTATCCATCTATCCATCTATCCATCTATCCATCTATCCATCTATCCATCTATCCATCTATCCATCTATCCATCTATCCATCTATCCATCTATCCATCTATCCATCTATCCATCTATCCATCTATCCATCTATCCATCTATCCATCTATCCATCTATCCATCTATCCATCTATCCATCTATCCATCTATCCATCTATCCATCTATCCATCTATCCATCTATCCATCCATCCATCCATCCATCCATCCATCCATCCATCCATCCATCCATCCATCCATCCATCCATCTATCTATCTATCTATCTATCTATCTATCTATCTATCTATTTTAGGTATTCTCACCTACTCCAAAGTCCATTGTCCTCTATTTCGGACTAACTTCACCTTTTACACTTTTGAAACTGGAGATCATGGAAATGGAAATTAAAACTTATTGAAGCACATTTCTAAGTAAAGTCTTAGCCACCCATTTTGGTTAAAAATAAAAATGTATCATAGATTGCCAGAAGAATAGCCAAATCTAACTTGGAAGAAGTGCAGCTAGAACGTTCCTTAGAAGCAAGGAGGGTGAGACTTTGTCTCACACACTTAGAACGTGTTGTCAGGCGGGACCAGCTTCTGAAGATGGAAAGCGGAGTCCACAAAAAGGAGGAATCCCCTCCCGGAGATGGATTTCTACAGTTGCTGTAAGACAGTCGCAAGGAAAGTGGTGATTGTGAGGATGATGCAGGCCTGGGCAGTGCTTTGTTCTGTTGTACGAAAGGTCAAGGTTGATTGCTGACTTGATGGCAGCCAACAATGGCAGTACAATTGGGTTTTGTCTACATGCATGATTTTAACATGTTGTAGGACAGAGGTGTGTGTTTGAATGAGATCATATCCACTTGCATAGCTTTAATTATTAAATATTCATAGATTATTTTTTCTTTTTCCTCATTTGATTGGGGGCTCATAAAATTCTTAGCATAATCTATACATCCATCCATTGTGTTGAGCACATTTGTACATTTGTTGCCATTATCATTCTCAAACATTTTCTTTCTACTTGAGCCCCTGGTATCAGTTCCTCAATTTCCATCCCTCTCCCCGCACTCCCTCATGAACCCTTAATAATTTATACATTATTATTATTTTGTTATATCTTCCATCACCCGCTTTTCTGTTGTCCATCTCCCAGGGAGGAGGTTATATGTAGATGCTTGTAATCGGGTCCCCTTTGTACCCAACCTTCCCTCCACCCTCCTGTATCACCACTCTCACCACTGGTCCTGAAGGGATCATCTGTCTTGGATTCCCTGGGTTTCCAGTTCCTATCTGTACCAGTGTCCATCCTCTGGTCTAGCCAGAGTTGTAAGGTAGAATTGGGATCATGATAGTGGAGGGGTGAGGGTGGGGGGAGAAGCATTTAGGGACTAGAGTAAAGTTGTTAGAGGAAAGTTGTATGTTTCATCATTGCTACACTGCACCCTGACTGGCTCATCTCATTCCCGTGATCCTTCTGTAAGAGGATGTCCAGTTGCCTACAGATGGACCTTGTGTCTCCAATCTGCACACCCCCTTATTCACAGTGATATGATTTTTGTTCTTTAATGCCTGAAACCTGATCCCTTCTACACAGGCTGGTGTGCTTCTTCGATGTGGGCTTTGTTGCTGCTGAGCTAGATGGCCGTTTGTTTACCTTCAAGTCTTTAAGACCATGGACGCAATATCTTTTGATAGCCAGGCTCCATCAGCTTTCTTCACCATATTTGCTTATGCACCCACTTTGTCTTCAGCGATCGTGTTGGGAAGGTGAGCCTTAAGGAATGCCAGCTTAATAGAACAAAGTGTTCTTACATTGAGGTAGTATTTGACTGGAGGCCCATTGTTCATGTGCTGCCTTAGTATTAAGCCTATAAATATATGCCCATACATATATTTCCCCATCATCATATATAAATATATTTACATATGTACGTGCCTTTTTTTAGACCTCTATAAGTGCCCTTTGCCTCCTAGTTCTTTCCTCTATTTCCTTTTACTTTCCTCTTGTCCCACTATCATGCTCAGCCTTCATTTGGGTTTCAGTGATTCCTCTCAGGTACATTACTCTTGATCATGCCCTACCAGGCCTCCAACACCCTCCTCATCACCGATTTGGATCACCTGCTGTTCCCTTGTGCCTGGGTTTGTTAACACAGCTTCATTTCCCACCCCTCCCCACCCCCATGTCCCCGTAACCATCCATCCAAATGTTTTCTCCTCCAGATTGTTCATCCAGCCCATCTTATTTAGATGACCTGTGGAAATAATAACACGCACAAAACGAGGCAGAGCAAAACAAATCAGGAAAAGAAAACAAGAACAACAAAAAGCCAATGACAAAGAAACGACAAAGAAATGACAAAGAAAAGGCTGTAGTTAGTTCAAGGACTGTTTGTGGTACTTTAAGAGTGTTTTCTGGTTGAGTCTCATGGGGTGCCATGCCATGGCCCCAAAATCAATTTTGGTATTCCTTGGGGAATTTTTGCTCTGTTCCACTTGATATTCTGATGCATGCCCTTAGTGTTTTGCCTCGGTGTGGTGGGATCAGATCAGGTGCAATTCCTACACTGTGTCTCCAGTGTTGTCCCCTATTCAGAGATTTTTCAAGCTGATGTTAACCCAATGGAAATCAGTGAATGCTTCAAAATGGGACTTTCTTTCTTTCCCTGAAGAAATAGTTTATACTAGCCAACCATGGTATAGGAGTCACATGGTCCAGAGACTAGTCAAAATATTATTGTCAGAAGAAAATTCATAACAGGTATGTGGAGAAGAATTAAAACAATAGTAGTCATAATATAGAATTCCAATGATTCCCAAAATTTTCAATTTGTTGTATTTGAATGTAACATATAATCACATGGGTTATTTTATTAAATGTATTTATGTTTTTACTTGAATACACTTATTTTAGAGGAATTTTTATTGTACTAAATATCAGTACATCATACTCTGTAATAAATTGTAAAATTGAATAACATTAAAATAATCGTATCCATATACCACCTAAAATTATCATGCACACTCTTTGTGGAATATATAATAAAAATGAAGATTTTGCAAAGAGTTATAATATTCTCCATTTTTTGGTCTAAGATCTTGGCATTGCTACATTGCCTATACATTATGCTTATACATATATATTTTTCAATATAAATACAAGCACATTTGTTGACTGTATTAATTCATTACTCACTTTTTAAAATCCTATCAAGAATGTGTTGTCATGTTTTGATGCTGCAATTCAGAAAACTGAGGTTCAGAGAACCTTAACTAATGTGTCCTAGGTCGATAGCAAAGTTCGGATCAAAGTGAGTTCTTCAGTCAGCGCTTTATCTCCCCTCACTGCCACAGTCAACAACGCCAATGAAAACTAAACTTGCATCGTGCCAGTAATTCTAAATATCGGAAGGTCCTCTATTTGCACTAAACCAATACAACCTTGGTAGCAACAATGGGATTGTTCACCAGTAAATGAATGATTGAATATGTTATGCTATATGTGTAGCTTAGAAGATTATGCCACCTGAAAAAAGAATAATTTCAAAATATACCAGCATTTTGGAAGGCTGCTGAGAGGTGTTGTTGATTAGGAATAAAGCAATCAAAAATATACATCTGTCTTATTTTTATATCATTGGAAAGCCTTCTTTTTCCTGCCAGTTACAAAAGTGATCAATCATGAAAGGGCACACTCTTCTGATAAGTGTGAAGTAATCTGTTTACTTCAACTTGCAGTTTCATGCCTGTTGTGACTGTGGGCTTGTTCTTATACAGTTCACTAGCCATCTGAAGGATGTGAATGAGCCATTACAAGTTTTGTTTGTTGCTCTATTAGTCTTCTCTTCTTAGTTTTTGCAGTTTTTAAAATTTTTGCATTTTGTTTTATTTTTTCTTAATATGAAGACTCTTTCCTAGAATTTCTCACAAATCTTTTGTGTGTGTGTTTTAGCAATTTTACAAGAAAATTATTTAGTAAAATAGGAATATCTACTCATTTTATTGATGTACAATTTACAGAACACACTTGTACAATTAACCATTAAAAAGTGTACAATTCAGTAGCCTTTAGTGAATTGACAATGTTGTCAACTAATACATCTCTCTAATTTTAAAACCTTTTGTAACCCCAGAAGAAAACCTTCATCCTTTAAGTAATCACACTATTTCTTGTGATTATTTTATCTTCTTTCTATCTTTCTGGATTTGTCTACTTTACATAGTTTGTGTAAAATAAATACTATAATAGGGGCTATTTTGTATCTGCCATATTTCCTTTAATGATCCCTGGTGGTGTGGGAAGTTAGAGATTTGGCTGCCAGTGGAAAGGCTGCCAGGTCAAACCTCCTGACCACTCTGCAGGAGCAAGATGAGGCTGTCTGCTCCTGTAAAGATTTGAAAACCTTCTGCAGGGTCACGGACAGGCAAAATCCACTCAATAGCAATGGTTTTGAGTTTTATTGGTCATTTTCCTTCAGTATAGTGTCTTCACATTTATATTTTTTATCTGCTTCTATTCTTGTGTTTGTGTTGTAATCATATATATGCAACAAACAGCCATTTCAACCTTCTAAAGTAAAATTCAGTGAAATCCATTCTGTTCATTTTGCCAGCACACTATGACCCTCAGTTAGAGTCAAACTCATGGCCCCAGTGTGGTGCGTATGCACAACTTCGCACTGAGACAGCACTCGTTAGAGCAAAACACAAAGATTTTTGTGTTATAATGGTTTTCATGAAGTAAGAGACATTTTAACATGCCAGTAGGATACCCAAAGATTCAAAGTTCCAGGGAGTCCTGTGAGCTTTTGATCAGATTTCGGGGAATGAAGGGTGCAAGACGAGCGGGGAAAGAGTTATACTGAGTCATCTAGCCACCAACTTTTAAAAAATATTTATTTCTAACATAACATCTATCTCTAACCACTTGAAACATGCTTTGACTCATTCACTCTTATGATGGAGTGTCTATTGTTTCTTTTCCACTCCCTCTTATCTTAAAGTAACAAACTTTGCATTTATAGATCTACAAAGAGTCAACAGAAATGGGACAACGGTTTCAGGAGGTGAATAAAATCTGATTTGGCTCAGTAAATTAGATTGAGACTTGGTTCCTTGGCTTTTACCTCATCTTGGTTACAGAGTTATGAGATTATTGCCAGATTTCATCCTTGCTTAACATTATACATTTTTTTTTACTTTTTCCCCAGGAAGTTCAGTTTTTATTTGGTGGACAAGTGAGGCAGAGCAGGGCTACGAAGGCCTTCATGAATTCAGGGTTGCTGCTTATCCGAGGGGTCACGATTAAAGATGTATTTGACCCTACAACCATCCAGGATGAGGCACTTCTCAGCCACCATATCCTCAAACCATCAGCATTCAACTTGGTAAAGCCGTACTTCTTAGAGATGTGGATCTTCTGGCACCCAGGGAACTGGAACGTGGCCATGTGTAAGGCCTCAATCACATGCTCCTTGTTTTGAAGCTTGGTGTGGATGGACATGATAACCTGGCCAATGTGGACTCTAGCCACTGGGCCTTGAGGTTTCCCAAAAGCCCCTTGCATCCCAGTTTGCAGCCTAGTTTAGGGAGAGCAGAAATTAGCCAGATGAGCGGCATTGGAAAGCAGCAAAGGGTTGTCTCTGAGGTCCCTTAGGGCAGCCTGTACATACCAATATGCTGTATACACTACTGAGAAGGCTTGCTGTTTGCAGCCATTGCACACCGGGACATTATATATTTTCTCACTTCACATTGACCTAAGTATTTATTTTTATTCTATAGTACAAGTTGCATAAATACTGTTGACAATTGTCTTCTAGAAAAGATTTTCTAGCACAGGCTAAGAGAATAAAAACAAAAACCTAACCTTTCCTCCTTTTGTGTTAAGAACAGGTAAACTTTGATAAGAACTTAAATTGCCTCTTCCACAATGGCAATGAAAATTTCAGGAGGATATCCAGCTTGAGTCAGAGTTAAGTTTTGTTTGGATCTGGGCGAGTTTTCTTTTGTTGTTGTTATGTTTAGAAATTTATTTATACCAAGAACTTCACGTTTGGGAGTACAATACATCCTATCTCAACCTGTTGATCAAGCCTCCACCAGGGAGCACAAATGACCTTCCATCTTCTTCAAGGACAAGATGTCTGAAAGGCGGCTACTGTGTTGGGTGTTTAAGATCCCAAAGGTCAGCTCTACCACTAAGGGTGGCAGGGAAGCCAGTTTGGGACTTCAGGCACCAGCTCTGTCACTATTGGAAACCAGGCATCATCTAGTTTCGCCTAGTTGTGCTTCGGGCCTAGTCTTCACGGGATGCTGATTTAGGGAGAATGGATTTTGGTGAGGGCAAATGTTGCAGACAAGGTCACAATAAAGGAGTAATGTGGCATTCCTTAAAAGGTCTGATCCAAGAACTGAAATTCACTTTCCTTGGAAAAACTAGTGTTCTTCAAATACATACTTTATCCATGACTAGGTGTCTCAAGGTTTGGTGTGGCAATGAGAAGGACATTTACAAGCTCTAAATTGACAATTAAGGAGCGTTGGCGGTGCCGTTGGTTAGATATTGAGTTACAAATGGCAAAAGCAGTCATTTAAACCCACCTGTTTTTCTGGGGTAGAGAGATGAGACTCTCTCTGTAAAGATTTGCCACCCACAAAACCCTATAAAGGGTCTCTGCAAGTCATGATAGACTCAGTAGCAGTGGAGTTTGGGTTTAGGTATTATAAAACTTGCAATGATTACAAGTAAGTATGTCGAGATAAGCATATTCTAGATCCGATGCCTTGAGGTAACCTACTAAAAATATCCCAGAAAGGAGGAAGTTTTGAGAGGAGTGGTATGTAACAAGGAGACCACTAGGTCTGTTTTAGAAATATTTTTTCCTTATTTCTCTGATGGTAGTTATTCATGGATAGTAAGTATTACTGGTGACACCACAGCCCCCCACTTGCTGGCACAGAGGTAATGCCTAATGATTTGCCTTAGCAACGTCTGCAAAATTTTCCTTGTTTTATAACAAGACTGAGCAGGGGTATTATTGTGGTGGAAGACTTTAGGCGAAGCTTTCTCAGGCTGTTTCTGCTAATACTTAGCCAACTTTCTTAAGACACTCTCGCCATAAGCAGATGTTATCATTTTTTGGCAGAAAGTTGTCAAGTAAAATGTGTTGAGCATCCCTGTAATAGCTGCTCTGGTCGGGTTTGGTCTACCACTGCTTTGACCGAACTATTTTCACTTCTCAGTAGGCATTGCTTTGTGACTGTGTTTTGTCTTCAGGATTATATCATCTTTCATCTCTTGTGAAAATTATTCAAATAAATGCTCCAGGATCCTGAACCCATTTGTTTAAAATTTTCGTGGAAAGCTCTGCCTTTGTTTGCAGCTGATCTGGGCACAACATTTCTGACACTTATCGAGTGGAAAGTTTGTTTCACTTTAATTTTTCACTCAAAATTTTGCAAGCTGAAACAACAGAGATGTCGATGGTATTGACTATAGTTTTTTTTCCTGTTAATTGTTGGTCTGCTTAAATTAAAGCATGTAGAGATTCATCATTTTATCAAAACATGATGTGGATAGTCCACCACTGAGGGCTTCATCTTTTTCAAAAATCATTTTATTGGTGGAAGGCTTCATCTTTAAGATCATCTCATTTCTTCTTAAAATGAGCTATCAATTTCTAAAGTGCTGATCCCTCTGAGGACTTGTCCCCATACCATAAATCATCAATGACTTCACTATTCTTCTACCCATCTTCATTATACATTTCCTATCCATTTTCTACCAGTCTTTATTTTAGATTTGATGTTTGTTGTTAGTTCAATTTTAATAGAATTCATGCTGCTCTGAGAGAGGCTCTTTCAAACTGATGTCTTTTTCTTCTTGGTGCCTGAAACTAGATCCCGTTCAGACAGGTTATTACAAGTTAAAATTAATGCCATTGAGTCCATTTCAACCCATAGGGGCCATGTTGGTAAGAAAAGATTGCTGCTGCGGGCTTTGGAGACAGTAAGTCTTCATGGAAGTGGAAAGCCCCATCTGCCTCCAGTAGAGTGGCTCGTGGATTCAAACTGCTGATCTTGCAGTTAGGTGCTCGTGGAGTAACACACTGTCTCACCAGGGTTTCCTATTACAAGTTAGTGCTAGTTTATTTTGATACAAAATAAATTTTAAATCCATGCTTATTTTTTTTCATTTTATATATATATTTTTTCATGACTTTTTGAAGTCCCTTATATATTGATCCACTATGAAAAACAAAACAGAATCAAATCAAACCAAACAAAATGTATCCATATGGAATACATAACATACTTGCCTTGTTTGACTATTAAAAAAGGAATGGACTGGTTGATCCTTTTACGTCAGTTCACAGTTAGTGAATTCTCACAAACAGTTAATTCTCCATATTCTAAAGGAGTCCCAGAGTCCGTCACAAATGGGAGATTTTAATCATTTCTATTGATTTGCTATTCCAGAACAGCGCCCACTCATTTGTCAGTTTGATGTCCTCTGATGGCTGGCAATTTGCTGTGATGCTGGATGTTTTGAAAACTGAATTGTGAATATTAGCAGGGTCACTCATGATGAACAGGTTTCAATGAAGCTTTCAGACTAAATCAGACTAGGAAGAAAGAATAGATGATCCTCTCTTAGGGACAAACACTAGGAATTATGTGATACAAATAGAACATTGTTTGACAGTTCTGCTGCACACAGGGCAGCTATGAGTCAGAGCCAACTCAGGAGCACCTATTAAAAAGCTACAGGACAAGGTGCCAGCCCCAATCCCAACTGCGTGGACAACCACTTCCCTGGCCCTGCAGAACAATACATTCCAGAGGACAGCAATGAAGCTGCAGCTCAGGGAAAGGGTCAGGTCTGATCAGAGCACACAGGAGCAAATAAAGGGAGATGAAGAGAGAGTAGAACACATCCTGGCCCACCTAGCCCTGAAGATGATAATCCCATTCAGAACAGCCAAAGCACAGAAAGGACAATAGGCTGACCCTACTATGAGACTCAATGTCCCTCACTGACCCATAGTGCTTTGGGGGAAAACACTGGAGACACAGTGCAGGAATTGTGCCTGATCTGACCCCTACACCAAGACAAAACACTAAGGACGTGCAACAGAGCAACGAAATCACCAGGGAATACCAAAAATAGACTTTGGGCCCAGGGCATGGCACCCTATCAGACTTGTCCGGAAACTAATCTTAAAGGCCAACAAATAGACCTTGAACTATTTACAGGCTTTTCTTTTTTGTTGTTGTTATTGGTTTGTAGTTGTTGCTGTTGTTGTTTGGTTGCTTTGTTTTGCTCTGTCTTGTTTTTTGTACATATTATTATCTCTGCAGGTCTATCTAGGTAAGATAAGCAGGATACATAATCTAAAGGAGAAAAATCAGGACCAACAGTTCTGGGGGGACATAGGAGATGGGGAGGTAGGGGAAAAGAAGTAGGTGCTAAACACCCCAGGGACAAGGGAGTAACAAGTGATATAAAATTGATGGCAAGCAGGGTGTAGGAGGCCTGGTAGATCATGATCAAGAATAATGTATCTGAGAGGAATTACTGAAACCCAAATGAAGGCTGAGCATGGTAGTGGGAAAAGAGGAAAATAAAAGGAAATAGAGGAAAGAACTAGGAGGCAAAGGGCATTTATAGAGGTCTAAATACAGCCATGTACATATGTAAATATATTTATATATGATGGGGAAATAGATCTATGTACATATATTTATAGGTTTAGTATTAATGTAGCCAATGGACATTGGGCCTCTACTCAAGTACTCCCACAATGTGAGAACACTTTGTTCTATTAAACTGACATTCCCTGCTGATCATTTCCCCAACATGATCACTAAAAACAAAGCAGGTGTATAAGCAAATGTGGTGAAGAAAGCTGATGGTGCCCAGCTATCAAAAGAGATAGCTTCTAGGGTCTTAAAGGCCTGAAGATAAACAATTGGCCATCTAGCTGAGAAGCAACAAAACTCACATGGAAGAAGCACACCAGCCTGTCTGATCACAAGGTGTCAACAGGATCAGGTATAAGGCATCAAAGAACAAAAATTATCATTGTGAATGAGGGGGAGTACAGAGTGGAGACCCAAAGCCCATCTATAGCCTTACAGAAGGGTCATGGGGAGGAGATGAGCCAGGCATGGTGCAGTATAGCACTGATGAAACAAAACTTTCTTCTAGTTCTTTAATGCTTCCTTCCTCCTACTATCATGATCCCAATTCTACCTTACATTTCTGGCTAGACCAGAGGATGTACACTGGTAAAGATCAGAGCTGGAAACACAGGAAATCCAGGACAGATATACTCTTCAGGGCCAATAATGAGAGAAGAGATAACAGGAGGGTTAGGGATGGTAAACCCCTTCCTGGGGGACAGACAACAGAAAAGTGGATGAAGGGAGACATTGGACAGTGTAAGGTATTGAAAAATAGTAATGATTTATAAATTATCAAGGGTTTGTGAGGGAGGGAGGTTGAGGGAATAAGGGGGGGGAAATGAGGCGCTGATACCAAGGGCTCAAATAGAAAAAAATGTTTTGAGAATGATGATGGCAACAAATGTATAAATGTGCTTGACACAATGGATGGATTGTGATCATTGTTGTATGAGCCTCCAATGAAATGATTAATTAAAAAAACACTACAGGATAATATTGATTATAATAATGGTAAAATAGATAGTATTATTAATAATAGTGAATATTATTCATAGAGACAATTGCATGGTACAAAAAGAATAAGACACTACAACAAAGCAGAAGTTGGAGTTAAAGCAGACAAATGAATTTTAATACAAATTTTCAAAATAGGTAGCTAAAATATATTATGCCAATTGACTTAGTGTTCCCTGAGACAACAACTCTTTACCTCCAAGTGTTTGGTTATGTCTTAGAAGTTTTCATAACTGTGCCCCCACTATGTGCCACAACTTTCACACATGTATTTGCAACAATGGTAAATACGCAGATGCAAATATCCTCGGTCTAATCTATATTTACTTTTGTGGGTTTATTACCGCTCTTCTCACACTTGTTCAGCCTGAATGGCTATTCAAGCAATTATTCATCAGTCACCACAAATGTAGGATTGTGTATATGCCAGCATTTGCCTCTAGGGTGTTTAACTCTTGAAAATCTAATGCTTCCTTCTAAAGATCCCTTTAACCAATGAAAATGTTATTTTAGGGTCTTGAATTAGGATTTTATTTTAATATAACCGAAAAGCCAAACTCACCACCATAGAGGCCGTGTGGACTCACTGTGATCCCCCACCCCTTTCTTAGGCTTCTGAGGCTGTCACTGTTCACAGGGATATAGAGCCTCATCTGCCTCCTACACAGGGGCAGGTGGTTTCAAGTCGCTGACCTTGTGGATCGCAGGCACAAAGGGTAATCATGACACCACCGGGTCTTCTATTTTAAAATAAATATTTAAATAGTGCTGGTATAATAATATTGATGCCAATATAAGTACTATAAGGGAGAGTCATTGAGTAATAATTATATATGGGGTCATTGTACACTTTGTTAGAATAGTTTGGTTAAATGTTTTTCAATAAATTAGTAAATCAAAATTTATCTGTAGACAGTAGTTTTAAATGTCTATGATTGCTAACTTACAATAACTCTTAAGAGGGAAATAATTGGCATGAATTAATTATAAAATATTGTGAAGTCTGTCTTAGTACAAAACTCACTGCCAGCAAGTCAATGCTGACTCACAGCAAAGCCCTACAGGCATTCTTAGACTCTTCTGTTTACAGAAATAGAAAGCCCAGTTTTCTCCCTCAGAGGTGCTGGCAGTTTTGAACTGCCAACCATGCAGATCCCACCGGATGCATAACTACACAATCTCAATTATAGTTTAAGGAAAACATTTATAAATTGGTAAATGGAACAAGGACACCACAAAGATATATCATCCTTTGGGAGGGACCGTTAGCAAGGGGCCAAAATGGCATCTAAGAAATTCAGTCAGGATGCTATTTGAATAAGGCATGGGACAAAGGCAACTGCTACAAATTCATGATGGGTGGAAGATAAATACATCACAGTTACAAGCTGGATTACACAAATAGGAACAGAATCATGATTGGGACACGCTTTAGGTTAGAAGAGCTTACAAGATTGGACCAAGGCCTTTGGACTAAGGCAGTCAGGACACAACGGATTGGACATGACTCAGAGCTATGCACCCCAAGGCCTGCCCATCAAGGACCACACCCAAGGGAGCCCCTAAGGGAGACTGTCTCTCCGTGGCCTGGCTGAAGAGGGGTGGAGGTAATTTACTTTCCAGTGCACTCTGCCTGATGACCAGGTGGTTCTCATCTGTAGTTAAGGATCAGAAGGAATTCAATGGAGGTTACTTTCCAAAAGGATTGTGCAATTAGATTTGGGATTCTCACTGTCATCCATAATCTCCTGAAAATGAGGTCCTTAGAATTTAAGTTCTAATGCAAGTCAAATGAAGTTAATTTAAAAGAAGCGTTAATTAAAAATGTTTTAAGTATAAAATTCTTACTTTTAAAAAGAGCATAATCCTAAATTTCCAGGTTATATTAATAATATATTAAGGCTACAAAGGCCCTAACTATCTGAATAGTCATCAAATTCTGTGGGTATATTGTATTAATTCCCCAGTTAAATCTATCTGCCTCAATGTTAGATTTAAAGGAAAAGAAGTCGCAACCTAATTAATAATTGAAATAATAATACTATAACATAGTATTTGGCACTTATTTTCCAACATCATTCAAATATTATTGACACATAAATTACAGATTTAAAGGTTTGTCACATCTTCTTGATTTGATAAAGAAGGTGACAGCCTGCTGTTTGTCAAACATACGACAAATGTAACATAATTTAATGTTCAGTTTGTTGGAAACCCAAAATGCAACAGCCCCCTTCCTTACAGTCAAAATTCCATTCCGGTTTAGTCAGTATGGATGCTCTTGTAACTCAGGAAGATGGTAATAGAGACCATGAAGATATGTAGTAAGGCGTAAAATGTGCCCCATTTAGATAAGCAATGGAATTCGGTGCTTGGGAGATGGTGGTCTGGAAATCCCTGAAGAAAAGTGTGCTTAGATCATTGTTTCTTGTGATTATGGCAAATCTCGTCACATAGTTTTGGGTATATACCTTGCTTGATTTTTCAAAGTAGTTTGGAGGTAGCAAACCCCACTATTTTCTTTTGTCTCCTTTTGCAGAATGAACTTAAGAGGTTTTTTTGTTTGTTTGTTTGTTTGTTTGTTTGTTTTTAATCAGCCTGGTCCCTGTCTTCAGTTAAAACGATGACAGGCAATCCTGGACTCTTGCTACCGGCAACAATTTGAAGATGTATGCATGTGTGCTATAATGCATTAAAGGAGCCCTGACAGCACAGTATTTATGTGTTGGTCTGCTAACTGCAAGGTCAGCAGTTCAAAACCATCCGACATTCTGCATGAGAAAGATGGGGTTTTCTACTCCCATAAAGAGTTTACGTCTTGGAAACTCACAGGAGTAATTCCGCCTTGTCCTATAGAGTCACTATGGGTAGACATTGATTCAATGTCAGTGAGTTAGATTTGTATAATATAATAAACCTTTTTAGTAATTTTTTCTCAATAAAATAAAAACTATTTTTTAATGTTTGCTCTCTATGAAGTTTTTAAAGAGTTTATTATAGATTACTAAAGAACAATGATTTCAGTACTAAAAACTTTAAAGATAATAACTTTAACTTTTTCTAAAGTCATGAAACTTGGTTACTAACTCAGGAATTTATTCTATTGGACCTTAGCTTTGAGTCAGATTGCTTAAAGAATAAAATTAACTTTTCAACCTAGTAATTAAATAAAAATTTGTTATCTTAACAGCAGCTCCTTACGACCACTCAACTCAGATGTTTGACATTAAGATGGTTTGTTTTGTTTTTTAAAATCCTTACAAATTAACTCATTACACCCTTAGCCCCAACAAACAAATGCTTTATTTCATCAAATTGTCTGTAATAAATCTTTTAAATGTCTTGTATATGTCATGCATTTTCCATAGTACAATTCTTTAAATGGCAAAAAGGAACACACTCATTACCACACCTAAATGCACACACACATATTCTTTGTCTCTGACACACAGAAGTAACAGCTTATAAATTTTAATTATAATGTAAATCAATTTAATATCTTTAACCTTAGGCCTCAGTGTGTGAGGGATATGGAGGCCTGATCTTGTCTATTTTCCTTTTGGAGAATTATTGTTAAAGAGAGGGATTTATAATCTCAACTCATTCACATTTATTAGGTTAAACAAGGTATTTTTGAAAGACAAAAGATATTTTAATTATATAGGCTACACTTCAGAACTAATCTCTTTCCTGTTTCTTATTCTTTTGATAAATCCCTTAAGTTTTTCTTTCTTAATCCTCCATTCAATTTTATTCTAACATTCCTCCAATTTCTTCTATGATTACCCTAGTTTTCTTTGTATGCCTTTTCCCCTCTAATCCTGGGACAGCCTCTTTTTTTCCCTGAACAAAACACATTCTAGATAATGTCTAGCTTGGGTCTTTCATGAAAGTTTTTGTTTTTAAGATTTTCTTCTAAGGCTATCATTAACACCAAAACTATTACTGAAATAAATGTATTCCTTTGCATTCCTAGGATTATTTTATTATTGGGGGCTGCTATTGAATCAGTTCTGATTCATCGTGGCCTTCTAGATAATACATATAATATAAAGTATATAATAAAATGAAATATATTTCTATAATATGTATATAATAAAATGAAATTCTGCCTGGTCCTGTTCCAGCCTCATCATCCTTGGTATGTTTGAGCCCATTATTAGGACTATTGAATTCATATAAATGCTTATTTATCATTAAACTAATCAAAGCAAGTTCTTTGAAGAAATATTGTAATTTAATTTAATAATACCATGTGAAGGTAAGAAATTATACTTTTATAACCTTGTTGTTGCATGCTTTATAAGAGCCTTTAGAAAAGCAATTTAGAATAATTTCTCCCTCTTTAAAGCCCTGCAACTCATTTTCTCAAATTGATTATTGAAACTCTAAATTATTTTAATTATATTCAGTTTGTGGTTTCCTTGAGCATAAACCCTAAGCCAGTGTCCCAGTAGAGAGACATTTTAATTTATTTTTTTTCAAGGATGTTAAGAATAATTTGAAACCTTGGCCTTCCAAAGTTAAATTGTAGTAAAACTTTCTTTTAGAAGAATTAATACTAGACTAGTCCCAAGGATTTGGGATTAAGGGTGTCACAAGTGTCCCACTCTTCCATAATGCCATTGTGCTCCATTTCCTCACAAGCCCTCTCTCGACTATATCCCCTCACATGCCTGGGTTCTGCGACGTATTGTAGCATTCCACATAAACCCACAAAGCTCTGAAGAAATGTTCATTCCCAAATCGAAAGGCCACCCTCTCTATTAAGGTAGAGTCTTAAAGATGTCCCAAAGGAAACAAAGGCTATGACTTGATTCATATCCTCTATAAAGTTGAGTCTTAATCCCACCCAGATCCCTATCTACTAGTATAGTTCAGAAAGCCCTCCAGAACAGGATAGAGTCGCTGGTATATAGAGTCTAGAATTAGCATATACTATGACTAGAAGGGTCAATTTAATTGATGATAACTCATAAATACAGTTCCTAAACTTTGGAATATTTTTGTGACAACCATATTAAACCTCATTGATTCTAAATCTAAGTTATCTTGTAAAGACATATACAGGCTGCTTCCAATCCTTGGTTCTCACTCTTGTCGGGAGTAATTGTTTGACTAAGAGACCCAGAATGCCGTAAAGCATAGGATTGTTTTAGTGCATCTGACAGAAGTTCAAGGGGGCAGCTCAAGGGAGAAGTCTGAGTCCACCAGCCTAGTAGCTTTCTTTTTTATAGTCCCGTTTCTTGCTTTGTTCCTTCAGGGGTGCTGCTTGCTAAGAACGAATAAGTCAAATTCTTTGGGTTTTTTTTTTTTTTGGCTTAGTTCAATACTGGGTTCTCTTTTCTACCTCCCCTGTTCCAAACTATCTAACTACCTCACATTTCTCCACTCAATAGTTTGGGACCAAAATTGATTTCAGGAATTGAGAAAGTGATCTTTCTTCGGGGACTATTTTCTTCTGATCTGGGACGGGGATGTATTTTGGTCCGGTTCTCTTGCTGTCTGTTCAGGGTTGGGGTAACCCAGTCACTGGGGTCAGAATTGACACCCAGTAGCATCAAGGGCCTCACATTACTCAACACTTGTTTTGGAGCCAGGTTCATTACTGTGAGGATGTTCTAGTGTCCAATTCTCATGACCATTTGGAACTGAACAGCAGCAAGGCAAGACCAAAATTCACAATAAATATCAAAGGTGGAAAGGCTGTCCCTCTTCCAATGGCCAAGCTTTTTACGAATGGAGCATGGAGTGGTGACTGTCTGTTTCTTACTGGGAACTTCTTCCCTCAAGCGTGACAGTTTGTGGTGTGAGTTGGAACAGCTTACTAAAGTGGGCCGGCTGTCTGTAGGCCACCATCATTTGAATCTGCCTTACCTAAAGGTGAAACTGAGATACAGGGAGATGGACAGACAAAATTGATAGGACAAGGGAAAGCAGAAACTGAAATAGCTTTATTAGGAGGGAAGCTCCTAGATGAGGTTCCGTGACCTAGGCCTACAGGTCAGGGAAGTCGTGCTCAGCAGCTGGGGCAAGTTCTTAAGGGGTGGTGAAGAATGTATGGCAAATATGGCAATTAGCATCTGGAAACTCCGAGAATTAATTGTCAACTCCTTGCTGCTTTCTTTGAACCCAGAGCATCTGGTTTCACTGGTTATCTTATCTGGCACCATCTGCTGCTGACCTTTGGCACAGGCCCTGACCTGCTTCAACTTAGTCCAAACATTCCAGATTTTTTAGTGATAAAGGGGCAGCAAAATATGATCAGACTACTTCCTGGTGATACAGGGCAACAGGATAGGGCTAAGGGCTGGAATGGTCTGGACCAGCATTAGTAGGGTAGAGTTCATTAGCATTAGATTAGATATGTCTTTCATTCATCCTTGAGAGAACTTAAAAGGACAAGGGGTTAAAAGTAACAGCAAGTAAATTATTACCAGGGGTCCTACCAGGGGCATGACCCAGGACATAATGGTGTTTGGGAACAGGGAGGTGGGTGCTGCATTGCCCCAGTGGTAACTTTTGATTTCCTTGGCCATGGTTTTTAACACTTGAACATTTTGCTCAATCACTCCTGACTTATTAATACCCTTTCCCCCTCTTCTTTTCTTTTTCTCTTGATGTTTCTCTTCCCCTTCATGGCCTTGATAACAAAGAACTTAGGAGGCCAATTTTACAACATCACTATGGTATATTCCTGGGCTGGCCTCCTCTTTTGTAGCTCCCTCCTGTTATCAGGGAGGGGTTAGCTGCCTCTGACCAATTCTCCCTCAGGTGAGGTGAGGTCCAGGTTGGTTGTTGTAAAAAAGCTTTTTAAAAAATGCTCTGAAAGGTGGTGGGATTCTCTTGTATCCCTTAGTCAATTGTTTTTTTGATCAGCTTTATGTAATTGGCTGGTTGAATTCTATAGGCCTTTAGGAGCATTACAGGTCCAGTTAGAATCTCTCCCTATAACAGCTGTAAGACCCACGGGTTTGCTTTAGAGTTCTGTATATGCATTTCTTCAGTGAACCTTCTGTAACATGTAGTCTGTCCCCATGTGAGAAAGTATTATTGCAAATAATTGTGATATCCTTCCTAAATTCAAAGTCCAAAGTAAGATTTCTAAAGATTTTAATATACATGTTGGGGTTCCCCAACTCAGATTTCATTCTACTTAGATCTTGCATGGAGAAGGGACTTGTACCCTGACTAGTTACAAGGCCCACTAATTTCCTAAAGGGAACATCACACAGAAAGGCTTGGATACTTGCTAGAGGGTCAGTATACAAGGAGAACTAAACTGGGTGGGGGAATGGGATGTTGCTGAATATTGAATGTTCTTTGTTTGGGTATCACTCCCCTAGAGGTTCTACATGGTTTAATTTTCCCTGGCTTTTCATTATTTAGGGCTTTCTGCTTATTCCCACCAGCATGGCTGGGTCGAGTTTACAAGTTTTACCAGAGTCGGCATTTTCTCTTTGACAAAATAAGTCTAATTATAAGATGCTCATAGAGATGAGGCTTCCATGGGGTGGGGGTGGGGGATGTCCCCATCTCCTAGTTTATATTGTGGCCAGGCTGTATTACCCAAAAAACACTAGTTGTCTTTTTTTCCAGGGTTGGGAATCAAACGTCACAATTCTGGATGAAGCATCCCAAGAGTGAATCTCAGTGTAGAGGTTTACTTGCCCATCTGGAAGATATAAAAGAAGAGAATGGGAAAGATCAGGAATCCCTGTTTGTGAGGGAAAAGGCCAGGCCCCCACAACTAATTGCGGGTTTGATAGGTGCAATTGTATGGTTAAGATGCATAAAGATTATAATAAAATCATAGAAAGCATGAGAGATAGCAGAGAGATGGAAAAAGTGGAGTCAGACACTTTTTATGGTAGAATGCTCACCTTGAAACCTTTGGAGGCTGCTGTCCCCCAAGGGCATAAAGGCTTTGGCCATGAGGTTTTGTTTATAATCAGAGCCTTCAGATAATAACCCAATCGCTGCTTCTTCATTTTTTCCTAAAGTTTCATCACCTAATGAATGCTCATTCAAAGAGACTTTAGCTTGCTTTTCTAGAGGTACTAAGACCATCTTAACTTGAACCCACCGAGACCATGTCTCCACAGAGATATTCTCCCATCTCTGTGTGCTTTCTTTAAGTTTACAATGACCTCCTCCCAGGTCTCTAGATTGCAAATTCCTTCCTCTGGAAACCATGGATTATACCTTTTTACAACTTTTAGAAAACATTGCATCTTTTTCTTCGTTACTTTCACACCCTGTATTCTCATTAAGTAGATGAGCATAATACAATAAGTTTCAGGTTTACTTTTGCCTTACCCCCATTGTCCTCTTTAAAATACTCATTCACTATTTCCACTACTCATCTGCCAATCCCCACACAAGATGCTCACTTCACACAGTTTTCCAATTCACTGTACAATACCTCAAAAGAGTTCTTTTGCTAATGCCACACAATGGGTACCATTTGTGTGGGGAGAGAACCCCTAACAAATCATCACAGGTCAGTAGAGCCTCTTAATCTCGGGGTCGTGGGTTCGTGCCCTACATTGGGCACCATTTGGGGGGGGGGATTTTTCATGATATGAAGAGTTGAAACTAGAGGTATACATGGGTGGACCCTAGATTCATGATGGCAGCCTAACTTTAATCACCCTTGAGTGGGCTTGACTTACCTGGTTTCTCCTATAGGAAAAGAACCTTCTATTATCCTTATCAGAAGGAATGAGCCCTATTTGTTGTGGGGTACAGAGTGGTGACTACTTGCTCTGGATGGATGATAACCCTCAGAGAGGGTTGATCATCAAGTCATCTGCCACGTGTTGCAAGCAGCTAAGTTTGGCATATATTTGGGGGAGAATCGATGCACCGCACCTCACTCCCCTGCACTGAACCAGGCTGTGCAGGGACCTGGCTGGTAACATAATGGCCATCCAGGAGGTGAGCATGCTACCATGAAATGTGTCTGACTCCATTCTTTCAATCTCTCATGCTCTCTATGACTTTATTATAATCTTTATATATCTTAACCGTACAATTGTGCTTACTGAACCCATGATTAGTTTTGGGGGGTTGACCTTTCTCCCCACATCTCTTTCTCCTTCTCCAGCTCCTGAAGGAAGCATGTGGAAGTTCTGTCTGGGTGCTCCAGTAAGTACCCCTGAGGTTTACAGAATGAGCTAGCCTTACCATATAGCCTATTTAACCTAAAGCACCCCTGCTAATGGAGTGGGTGCCTTCTCTACTCCTGTTAGAGAGAAATACAAGCCATAGACTCTTAACTAGAAAGGAAAATTAAGTTAGAAGATGGTTGCCTCTATCTGGTTCTTCTTTGCAGGGGAAGATGCACACATTTTGTTTCCAAGGAATATATAAAAACTCAAAGGAAAGGATCGGGTTCAAAGGAGTTTGGAAAGCGTACAGGCAGCATGCATACAGGGAGGGTCCTCAAACTGATCCTGCACTAGCTCCTACAGACACTGACCTCGGGCTCATTGGGGCTGTAACATTGGCAACTTCGGGTGAGTTCAGATCATGGTTGGCCTTCACTGCAAAATAGGTGCCCGAGAGTGGCTATATTTCACACTGCCTTCATGCTGCCCACCCTGCAGTACCTGCCATGGGCTCTGTCAAGAACACCCATACATGGGTGTTCAAGGTGGGAACTGACGGCTCTGGTCCAGTGAGCTGAGCAAAGTCCTTGTATTTGAGAGGATCGGGTTCAGTGTGGGCTGAGTCACAGCCCGGGACTTTGGTGGACAGCAGCCTTTGCAGCAGGGTGGGCCACTGTCTAATTTGGTCTGGTTTCTCTATCCTGGGAGCTGCCCATTCCTAGTTTCCCAAGAATTGACTGGCCTGCTCAGCCTGACAAGTGCACCCATGAGGGGCAGTGGATTTAGGGTACAGTAGGGCCATATACACAGTTGGGGAACCAGGATCCTTTTCCAGACTATAGTTTGGGGCCCTTGGGCCCATGGACTTTAGACAGAAATGCAAACTTGGATGGTTGACCTGAGAGGAAACCCAGACCAAAAGCCCCCACTGGCTTGTTGGTCACGTGATCATCCTAATCCCAGGCTCCTAGTCCCCATGTGTCCTCCTTGGTAATGGCTGTGTATACAGTGGGCCCCTAGCTGAGTGCACTGGGTCTAGTACCATGGATAGTGTGGTTGCTGTACCCCTACTGGCCACTGGTAGGTACAAGGGGCTCCTGGATGTTGGGTATGTTTGAGAAGGATTGCGGGAAACATGCACGCTCCTGCTGGCACATGTGAAAAGTAGGAAAGAGTAGTAAATAAATTAAGGGGAATTGCAGGTCAGAGGTTATAGTGCCGGGATAGCAAAGAAAAAGATTTTCTCTAAGTACTCCACCCTAAGTGCCCAAGTGGTATAGTGGTTAGGCATTGGGCTGTGGTCTTCAGGGTTGTTGGTTTGAAACCACCAGTGGCTCTGAGAGAGAAAGCATGGGTTTTCTACTCCTTTAAACAATTAAAGTCTTGGAAACCCAAAGGATGATCACTATGAGTCAGCACTGACTCGGTTGCAGTGAGTTTGGTTTTGAGTTGTTCCTAGCCTAAATGATGAGGACTTCAAACCGAGTTGAGAGAAGTAATCCAAGTCCCGGGACCAAATCGGTTATAGTGGAGTCCCAGGCTTGTTCTCATCTGTGAATTCCTCCAAGAAACACAGTCTGCAGAAAAGTATAGGAGAGTTTTATTGAAAGTGAAACTACAGAAATTAATCAAAGCAGAGGCAAGTTGTGGGGACACTTGACCGAGTTCCCATCACGAGTCCTTTCATAGAGCTTTCCCGACTTGAACATCAGTAGTGTTGCTGTTTTCTCAGCCTGCATCAACTCCTTTGGGGTTGTTTGGCGGGTCAGTTTCTCACTCGAAGTATGTTTCCTTCTTTCTCCACCCGTCACCTCCAAAACTGTCTAACTACGAACAACTGGCTGACTAGAGATCTATATACTTACTTTTTTCCCAATTGGAAATTACCCTCCTCCCTTGTATGATGATGGACTTAAAAAGACAGGAGTAGGAACATGGTGATGGCTTCCGCTCCAAGCTTTATTTTGTTAATTAGGATACAATTTAAAAGATTATCTAAGTGGTCACTGAGTACCAAACTGTCAGACAAAATAAACCATGTACAGAAAAACATCCAAACGTGAGATTGCTTTTGGTTTCTCAGAGACAATTCCTGGAAAGAATTGCGACGGCATTGGGACAGTATGCTTCGGTCGTATTCGTATTCGCCTTGAAACTGGCAGGTAGCTGAAGTTTTGATTCCATCTCTTGTACCAGTTTATCCTTAGCTGACTGCCTGTCAGGTGGTGATCAGATACTCGACATGCTTTGATCTACTCAAGCCCAGGCCCATGGTTTTGTGGCTCCCAAGACTCAGAGTTTCCTAGACAATGGACAAGGTACAAACCTGAACCAAGGTCTTGGCAGTAGATCCAAATTCACATGTGAACAAAAAGGAGATAAACAGCCAGCTAGGTAACAAGTTCCATAATACAAACTCAGGGAGAAAAATAAAAACAAAAACAATCCTCGGGCCTTAGGAATAGTTACCTTGCTGTAACTCTCAAATGTACTATGGAAATAGAGGACCCCCAAAATGACCCAGCCTGGTACCATTAACCCAAACCCTTCTTATCATGAAGGCTGCAGTTACATTCATCTTGTCCCATGTTGAATGTCACTTAATGTCCTATTGAAGCAACTCAAGGACACTTTTATAAGTAAAAACAAGGGATTTTGGTTTTTTAGTGGAAAAAAGATTCAGAAAACTAGAGCTATTTCAATGTTCTGGTAGGATGTCGCAATTGGGAATTTTGCAGATAGAAGAATAGTAAGGTTTTTATTAGGATTCAGACACCAAGGATGAATATAGGAAAAGGACATCACCAATAAATAAATAAGTTGCAAGATGTTGCCAACTCAAAACTTTTAAAAAACATTCATCTTTAACCGGATCTAAATCTTAATCTGTAACTCCCTGGAACATAGTTGACTAAGACATTCTCCTTGACAACAGCAAGCCAATTCATTAGCAGGCTTCATATCAATTAACTCATGTTTTCTGCATGTCTGGCACCTTCTCTTAAGAAACTGGGCTATACCTTTCTAGACTAATGGAAAGTTCAGCAGGCATGGGGCAAAGGTTTCCGTGAATAAATAAAATCTGCTTTGAGGGATTCAGTAAATTAGATGATGGCGTAGTTAACTGGATTCCAGCTCATTGAGGTTACAGAATTATGAGATAATGGCAGGGTTTCATGCTTACTTACTATTATCAGTTATTTCCTCACCTCATGTTGACCAAAGTATGTTCTACCTACAACAAGGTGCATACATATTCTTGACAAACATTTTTAACAATCAGTTCTTAGCACAAGCTAATAAAAAGTCCTGACCCTTGCTTATTCTATATTATGAGCACTTACATTTTGACGAGCATTTGGATTGCTTCTTTGTAGTGGCAATGAAGATTCATGCCTCACTTATAGTTTCATTTAAAAATAAAGTTTTGCTTAGATCCGAGCCAGCTATTTTTTATGCATGCCAATCACCTCCTGTTTGGGGGTCCAATACACATCTAGATACAATTATCACTTCCTCTCAAATCTATTATTCACCATTCACAGAAACTTACCCTCTCCTACACGTTATATCTTTCTTTTATCCTTCTTCAAGTCCTCCTCAATAGCCAGAAGAAATTTTATATAAGTGGTGGAATTATACAATATTTTTCCTTTTGTGACTGGCTTTTTGTCTCAGAATAATGTTTGCAAGATTCATTCATGTTATATCATGCATGGTAATTCTGTTCACTTTTATCACTGAATAATATTCTGTTTTATTCATACACTATAATCTTTCCATCTTCTCAGCCACTGGTGGATTTTGGTCCCGTTTCTACTTTTTAGCTGTGCATATTTTTGCAATGGACACTTATGCAGTTTCTATTTAATATACATTTTATTGCTCTCGGGTAAATATGTAGGTCTGAAATCACTAAGCCGTATGATAATTAAATGCTAACAAGTGGAGGACCTCCCAAACTATTTTCCACAGTGGCTGCATCATTTACAGTCTGGTCAGCAAGGTACAAGGATTTTATCAGCTGTTGTACTTGGTTTTCTTTTTATGGTAATTTGCCTTTACATATTGATCAGCGTCATCCTGGTGACCGTGAAGTGGTACTTACTCTTTTTAATTTCCATTTATGTAATTACCAGTAATGTTGAACATGTGTTCACCTACTTGTTGTCCGTTTCTTTGGAGAAATGTCATTTGAGACAATTGCTCATTTATTAATTGGGTTATTTGCTTTTTTGTTGTGGAGTTGTAAGAGTTCTTTGTATATTCCAGATGTTGTCTGATAATTTAGAGCAAGTTTATCCTATTGTGTAGGTTGTCTTTTTTCATTAAAAATAATAATGTCCTTTGATGAATAAACCAAAAAACCAAACTTACTGTCATCAAGTTGATGTTGACTGACTTACAGCGCCCCTATAGGACAGGGTAGAATTGTTCCTGTGAGTTCCCAAGAGGGTTAACCCTTTATCGGAGAAGAAAACTCTGTCTTTCTCCTACAGAGCGGTTGTTAGTTTCTGATTGCAGACTTCCTGGATGGCAGCCGAGGTCATAACCACCATGCCACCAGGCAGGGCTTCCTGCTTGATGACCAGAAGCTTAGATTGTGTCAAATTCAGTTTATCCTTTACTCCTTCTCTCGTAGTGTTCATTCTTTTGGGATCCTAACAGTCTATTGCTAAATCTAGGGTCATGAAATTTACTCCCATATTTTATTCTAAGACATTAAAGTTTTAGCTCTCATTTTAGGTTGTTACTTTTAATTAATTTTGGTTGTTTTTAATTAATTTTATATAGGGAATGAAAGAGGAGTCTAACTCAATTATTTTCATGAATTTGTCTTGTTATTCCAGTACCATTTATTGAAGAGATTATTCTTCCTTTAATAGTCTTATCAAAAATCAATTAACCATAAACTTATAGGTAATCCAATACAGCACACTATTAATTATTATAGCTTTTTAGGAAGTTATGAAATAAGAAACTGAATCTTAGAAATTTCTTTATTCCCCCCCAAATTGTTTTGCTATTTGAATTCCTTACAATTTCATATGAATTTAGCATTTCCATTTATACAATGAAGGCCATTAGAATTTTGATAGGTATTGTACTAGCCTATAGATTGCTCTGAGGACATTTTAACATATAAGTTATTTTAATAATATTAATTTATTTTGGCAATATTAATTTAACAATATTAGTGCTTTTTTAATTCAATGAAAATAGCCTTTTTCCCAAGACACCTTTGAGTGGAATTGAACTTCTATGTTTACCTCTGAATGTATTGTGGGTTAACAGTTTGCACCTAAGGATTCCTCCAATCAATTAGGCCTATTTAAACTAAGTGTTGTAATATTCAATATTCACATTTTTAATTCCCTTGGCTAAATTTACTCCTATGTATTTTTTATGCTACTAGAATTTTTTTTAATTTGAGGTCTTCATTGAATAATTTTTGTGTGTTGTCTCAATCTACAATTTTGCTGAGTTTGTTTATTAGCTGACAGAAGTGCTTGTGCATGTGTGCTTGTTTATGTGCGCACACGTGTGTGTTTGTTTATGTGTGCACACGCGCGTGTGTGTTTATGTGCGCACACACATGTGTGTTTGTTTATGTGTGCACACACGTGTGTGTGTTTATGTGCGCACGCACGTGTGTGTTCTTTGGCATTTCAATATGTCATTCTGCAATCTGCTAACAAAGATTTATTTTTTTTAAATTTGAATGCCTACAAATAATTTTGCCTTGAGTAATTTCCCAGTCTAGACTCTCCAGTAGTTTAATAAAAGTGGTGAAAGTGTACATTCTTGTTTCGCTCCTCAATTCAGTATTGACATCTTCATTCTTTCATCTTGAGTGTGCTGTTAGCTGTGGGATTTCATAAATGCCCCTTTTTTTTGTTAGAGCTGTTTTCTTTTATTTCCAAATTTCTGAGTGTGTTCATCTTGAAAAGGTTTCGGAATTTTTTAGACATTTTCTCTATTTTAAGATATTTTTTCCTTCATGCTACTAATAGAGTATATTATATAAATTGTTTGTTCTCATGTTGAGCTATCCTTGAATTTCTGGGGTAAATAACACTTGGTAATAGCAATATAATTCTGTTAATGTGTTGTTACATTCTATTCATTAGTTTGCTTTTATAATTTTTGTGCCTATTCACAAAGATGTTGTTCTGGAGTTTCTTCATTTTATTTCATTTTAATCTGTAGTATCATTATCTACTTGGAGTGTTAGAGTAATTCAGGCCAAATGGAAAATATTTGGAAGTACTTCCTCATCATTTACCTTTCATAATAGCTTGAGTATCATTAGAGTTAAGTCTTTATTTTTTCAAATTCACCAGTGAAGCATTCTAATCTGACTTTTTTTTTTCTGGAAAGATTTGTGATTTCTGATTCAATCTAGGTTTTATAAATCTGTTGAGATGTTCTAGTTTTCCTTAGTCAGTTGTGGATGGGACAGGGTGTTTCAGGGGTGCTTGGTCATGCTTAGGAAGGAGCTACTCATGGGACCCAGTGGAAAGCATGCAAATCCCACCCGCAGCCCCACCCCCATGGCACCCAGGCCCTCCTGCCTTGGGCAGGGAGTCCCCAGTCCTCAGAAAATCACCAAGGATATTTTGATTTCATGAGATGAGTTTTGACTACTCATCCTTAAAATACAGTAAGGGCAGGAGAGAGAAGGGGTACTCAGGAAGGGAAGGGCTGCACAATTTGGGAGTCTGGATGACTGGACCTTTCTCCTTTGAAGGTAGCAGTGGGGACAAATCTCTCCTGAGGTTACCTCAGGCAGGCAGTAGTGGCAATTGACCTCAGCAGGAATTCAATGGGATAATCTGGGTGCACGTTAGGGAATGAGATGAGGTAGTCATCCTAAATTTTCACATATGCCAATTTTTTTATCAGGACAGGATCTTTAGAAACTAACTATGTCCATAAGTGAGTACCGGGTGGAGCAGTATTTCTACTTTTATTGCTTTTCTATATGCCATAAGTTTTAATGTGTTGTGCTTTTGGTTTTATTCATTTCAAAATAGTTTCTAATTTCCCTAGTGAGTCCTTTGACTTCTCAGATGTTTAAGAGTATGTTATGTTGTCTAATTAGTATGCATTTTCAAATTGTCCTCATGTTATTGATTTCTTTCTTTATAATCAGATAAGATATTTTGCACATTTTCAAATTTTAAAAATATATTGATAATTCCTTATGCATAAAAATGATGTGCACTAAAAGAGGATGATTAGTCTGCTGTTGTTGAGTACAGGCTCTGTCTATTCCGCTTAGATTTTGTCATTTTAAAATGTTCAGGGTTTCTAATTCCTTATTGAAATTCTATAATGATATTTTATTCATTATTGAAAGTGGAGTACTGAAGTCTCCAACCATTACTGTAAAACCTTCTATTTCTCCCTTCAACTATGTCAACATTTGCTTCATTTATTTGAAATTATTTTGTTTGGTGCATTAATGTCTTAGTTATTTTTCTTTTTGTTATTATGGAGATTCAATGTAACATTCTATATTTATATCTGTCTACTTTGCATACCAATTTATCTTCAATTGTTGCCAGGGCCGTTGAGTTGTGTCTGATCCAGAGGGACCGCCTGTACAGCCCAATGAAGCATTCTCCAAATTTACACTATTCTCACAATTGTACCTGTGCTTGAGCCTCTTGTTGCAGCCACTTTGTCAATCCATCTCTTTGAGGACCATCCTCTTTTTCATGGCCCCTCTACTTTACCACACAGGAAGTCCTTCCCCAAGGACCCATCTCTGCTGCCATATCCAAGTTATGTAAGACAGAGGCTCGCCATTCTTACCTCTAAGTAGTGCTCTGACTGTACTTCTTCCAAGACAGATTTGCTTATCCTTTTGGCAATCCAAAGTGCTCTTCAATATTTTTTTCCCCAGCACCACAATTCAAAGACATTGGTCATTCTTTGGTCTTCCTTTATCCATGTCCAACTTTCACAAGTATACAAAAAGTACTTGACACAGTGGATGTATGTGTGGATTGTGATAAGAGTTGTACAAGACTCCAATAAAATGATTTAATTATTAAATGATAATACATAAAATAAATAGATTTTCTAAAGGTAAATACTATGGCTGTGTCCGGCATGCCTTAGTCCTCAGAGTAAGCCCTGTGATTGCCAATACTCTAAGAGATGTTGAGCAGCAGATATGCTGAATGCACCATGTCTTTTGATCTTTACACTTTACTGATTTGCATTTTAAAAATTTATAATGCGCCTCACTGTAGATCTCTAAAATTATCCTGTTTGTCATTTGTTGAACTTCTTGTATGTAAACATTCAAGTTTCTTAAAAACTGAGAAAAATGTCCCCTGTTATTTCTTCAAGTATTCTCTATCCCTCTTCATCCAAGGACTCCCCGGGTGCATATATTGCTGCACTTGAACGCCATCTTACACATCCCTTAGAATTTTATTTCATTTTATTTTCTGTTTCCCAGGCACTTTCAAATGATCTGTCTTCAACGTTACTTATATTTTTCTTCTTCTTGCACATATCTCCTGTTCAACTTCTTTAGTGAGTTTTCATATGCAGTATTATATTTTCAGCTCTAGAATTTCTATTTGGCTCCTCTTTATAATTACTTTTTATTGATATGGATACTTGTTCATGTTATTCCTGTGATATCTTTTAGTCTTTGTTTTCCTTAAACCATTTGAGTATATTGAAGACATTTGCAGTTTTTATCTAGTTAGTCCCACATCTCATTTTTTTCATAGATGGTTTGTTTATGCTCTCCTTCCTTTTGTTTTCTTAGTTTTTCTTTGAATGAGCTTCTTTGCAAGCTTTTGTCATTTTTTATTTAAAAAAATAATTTCATTGGCATCAATGTCATAGATCACACAATTTCATTGTTCCATCATATTAAGAAAACGTGTGCAGTCAGCACCACAATCAATTTCAGAAAAATGTTCTTCTCCTACCCATCTCTCCCCATCTTTCTCTGTCATGCCTTTAAGCAATGATCAATCCAGTTACTGTCTCCACAGATCTACCCATCCCGATTTCACATATAGAAAATCATACAAAAAGCAAACAAACTGTAGGAAAACCTCAATCAAAAAGAAAGCGAACATTTTTAAATGTTGCATTGTAACCACCCAGGAAATAATCCCCAACTCCGCTCAAGGAATGGGTTTAAGGCTAAAACATTTGAATGCCATCAAAATGTGGGCAGTTCAAAGTCACCACCAGGTCTATGGAGAAAGTTGATACAGTCTGTTTTCACAAAAATGTACAGCCCTGAAAACCCTCTGGGGAAGTTTTCCTGTGTCGTGGAAGATTACTGTGAGTCAAACATGAGTCAATAGCAGGGGGTGTTAAAGTCGATCCCTGTGGTGGGTCACTCATGCCTCTCTGCTGCCATGGTCAGTTACTAATCTGGTAGACATTATCTTATATTCCTGAATGTAAAAATAAAAGGGAACAAATTAATTTCTGTGTCAATTTTATTTTATTGGTCTGGATGCCACTTGGAAATCACTTTAATCCCATGTATTGAAATTGGAAAATGGCCAAATTCTATTGAGGGGAGCGGGGGCAGGTATCCCCCAGTGCTCTTTCTGGAACATTCAAAATACAATCCGATTATTAGGGAAAGGGACCCTCATAAGTCACCTTCAAACCAGCAAGCCGCACTAGTACATTGTGTGTCATTACACTATCATAAACCTGGAGCGTGGTGGGTGGTAGCTGACATGCAAAAACATACCAGGCTCTTTCTTCATCCAGCATCCAACCGCTCTTTACTCTCCCAGTGGTCAACTAAGCTTCAAACCTCTGAACTAATTAATTCTAATAGTACTTCCCAACTCAGCAGTGGTTTTGGTGGCAGGACCAATTGCTAGGGCTGCCTACTCCACCATCATCCAAGATGTCACCTTTTAATTTATTTAAAAGCTTCTGTTTCTAAGGTCAAAGTGGAAAAAAGATGTAACATCAAATAAACAGGCCCATATAAAACTTTGACTGCAAGAGACCTGATTCTGGCAAGATTCAGAACTTAAAACGAATCCCTCCATATGTACTCTTCCCTCACCTTTCCTGGGTAGCACTAACAGGTTTCTCTGCAATAACATTTCCCTAAGACATTAACATGTCTGCAGTTTAGCCCCTAATTTTGTTCTTTACACTTGCATTCTAGTCTATTAAGTAGAATATTCCCTTCACTGGATACAGTTCTAAATGAGAGTGTGGGAATTGAAGAGGGTGGTAAAGCGGAGTTACATTAACATGTTGATGGTATAGCAGCGCCTTGAATTTGATTATCTTAATTAGATGAGTATTAGGTTATATTTAAAACCTCATCTTTCATTATGTTCTATTATAATAGTGTATTTTTAAAATCCCAGCATGTCTTTGAATCAAAGTAGGTTATTAATTAGTCTTTCCTACTATCTTGACTGTTTGCCTGAGTCTGTCCTACTGGCCCCCTCCTGATGTATCCTTTTATCTATCTATCCATGAGTTTGTTTGTTTATACTCAATACCATACCACTACCATCATGTGCAAAGTTGCAGCACTTCAGCTGTTCCCAATCACCTGCTGCCAAGTTTGAAGCTGTCAATTTACCTTTGCCGTCCGTCCCACTAACCCAAACACAAGTTCTCATTAACATTAACTGCTGGCTAATGAAGCATCCTCTTCCTCTCTCATGTTGCCTGGGCCTCATCTTCATCTTCGTGTAATCAAACTATTGTGACAGCAGCCAGTTTCCTTGGTTTGGTACCTCAGTGCTTTTATTTTCCAAACCCAATCTACCCTTCCCATAGATTGTCATTGGCTCTCTACATAAATAATTAGATATAGCTTCTCACAGTAGTACTTCCATACTATTCAATAGGAAGGAGGTAAAGGCTCTGCTTTCTACCTATCCAAGTGTGTCTTAATGTGACCATGTCCTTCCTTCCACCCGAAATAGCTTCACTCACTTTCTCCAGGAGGATGCATGCTAATCATCATTCAAAGCCCAGTTCATGTATCACCTCCTCTGTGAAACTCCCTGAAGTGTCCTAGAGAAATCAATTCCCTTTCTTTGATCCCTGAAACTCTTATTACCCTAATTCTAATACTTCCTTGTATCTTTGTGATTAACTTACTGCCTTATTGTGGGCTTTTTAAAATTGTTGTGTTGTTGGTCTCTCCTATGATTGTATATCTTTGCTGAGTTATGAGGATCCTTTTCACTAATAATTGCATAGTATATATTGTATATATGCTACCGTCACCTGGTCCCATATAATATACGGAGTAGTCCTTCTTCAATATGTGTTTACTGAACTCATGGACTAAGGGATGATTTTATAATCTTAAGCATGTACTTCGCTGGACTACACTTAGTTTGTTTGCTTCCTTTCAGTATATATATATATATATATATATATATATATATATATATATATATATATATATATATATATATATATATAATTTTTCCTTTGTGTATTTACTTTAAATAATATGAACCTTTGAGCTAGCTTTAGAACTTGCATTTTTGCCTGTTAGAAGATTTAACAGGTTAATGAGAGCAACGTAGTGGAACCACACCTTATACAGCTACTCGATCATGAATCGATAGTAATTATCTCTACCATTCGTATTTATTCTATTTGTCAGTGGAATGCATGTTAATATAAAAGAAATGAGAGCCATTTTCTCTGTTAGAAGCTGGGCTTACTTGGTCTGTGCGTCTTTTGCGGGGTTTCATTAAGACCTGGAGCCCCCTCCTCCCACCCTCATCCCCTAAAGAAGCAGAAGAAGGAAGAGTAGGGGCAAGAAGGAAACGCAGAGATATTGGCATGCTCAACCTAGGCGTACAGAGGAATGACCGGATGCCGGAGGGGTGGCTTTCTAGCAACTACTGTTGATGATATGGCGGGAGAAAGATAAGCAGGTGAGAAAACATTGAGGGAGAGGCTGAGAACATCCAGAGCGCAGAGAGGGAATCAGAAATGGGACTGCGAGAGCTTTGCCCACCTCTTACTAAGCACCTGATCAGGTGACTTTGGTTGCTGATGTGAGGATTTAATTTACAAAAATGCTGATCAGCAGCAAATCTGAAAATAAACCCGAAACACATTTTGCAAGAAAAATGAAATGTGATTCTGAGCTCTCTTCCATGTATTCTCTGAACACTTTACCCACCTGTAATTAGGTGGAAACTAAATGGGAGGAACTGTTAGTATTAAATATTATGTGAAATTTACTGGTATTTTACCATACTTCCTATTTTGATTTCTGAACTAACTTGTCTCTTAATTTAATGGCGTACATGTGAGTATATTTTAATGGAAATATGTATATGTGTGTGCATGTAACTTAGAAATTTCCTTTAGGAAGTAATTATGGTGTCATAATAAATTTTCCTTGCTAGAGACTCACATAATTTATTTCAACAGATAAAATATCTGGCAGAGCAAAGATTTTAGTGGGTAAGCTTTCTCGGTCTTTCTAAGCTTTTTGGAATCCCTCTGCCTAAGGCTGCAGTTTTTCTGGCTCCCTGAGGATTCTGGTGGGGAGCCAGGCTGCATGGCAGCTGTGAAATCATACTTCTCAATAGAATCACTGTCAGAAAAAGGGTAGGGCTAGCATCTACCAAAGCATTTAGACATTCTGTCTGAAAAAAAATCAGGTTTTCTATATTATCAGCCTTTGTACTCTTTCCTGCTCTCCCCCAGTCTGCTACCCAGAGGCATATTGCTTCTCCAGGAAGACAAACAAGCCTTAGGCACCGTGTTAAAGATGGTGCAAAGCACCAACAACTCTTGGTTATTATGTGTTGCCAGTAAGTTAAATCCAATTCACAGTAACCCCTTGTTCAATAGAACAGAACATTCCAAGGTCCCAGGCCATTCTTACCATCCCTGATACCCTTGAGTTGATTGTTACGGCCACTATGTAGTGTGAATGTCTTCTGACTAGTGAGCTCATCTTCTACCATGTTATCACTATTTTTTTTTTTGCCATTCAATGGATTGTCCTTACCAAATTTTGGGAAGTGTATTGCCAGGCCTTTGCTCAAGCTGTGCACCATGGACAATTTTCAAATATTCCAAGAACTGGTGGCATAGGTTTCAACATCAGTAGGCAATAGGCCAACCACAGCAATATGACAACATGTCAGCCACCACCATATGAAATACAGGTTTTAGACCATGAACTTGCATTTAGACCCTCTGAGATACAATTTCAGCAAACTCTTTGATAAAGACTTCTCAGAGGATTTATGACTCCATCAATCATGCTGCTTTCTTTACACCAACTACCTAGGAAAACTCTGCCATACCTCCCCAAAACAGAAAATTCGGTCTGGTCATTGTAGGTATTGGACGGGAAAGAGCAAAGGAAAGATATCCAATCAAAGAGCCTTTATTGGAAGGTTTCTTCTTTATCTGCCAATTCCCACCTCACAGAGAGAGGATGTGGCTCTTTTTATTGCACTGGGACGATGCTTGTGTTTTCTAACAGATTCTGAAAGGCCAGACTCCTCTGTTACTTCTGAGAAATAATAGAGAAGAATTGTTGATTTGAACTCCATCACCTAATTGAAAGTGCGCAATTCAGTCCATTTCTCTACCTACAGATATACCCTTTTTCATAACTCACTGCCATCGAGTCAATCCTGACTCATATAGACTCCCTGTGGGTTTCCGTGACTATACCTATTTAAGGGTAGAAAACCCTGTCTTTCTCCCTGTGGTAGTCACCTAGTCTGGTGTCAATTTAAGGATTAAGAGTGTAGGGGTGGAGTCTAGGCTGTCAATCTGGAGATAGCCAATGAGACTTCTGTGTGGCCATGGTCTTCTCCTGAGAATTCTGGGAAATCTGGTGCTTCCTCCTTGGAGGTGGAAGACACTTCTCTCTCTCTCTCTCTTCCACTCCCTGGGAGACATTGCAGAAGATAAGCCACATGGATGCAACCAGACTTCTGAAGCCGGAAAAGCCACAGAGAGACCCCTGCCAGAGCTGAGATGCTTACAACGCCACTGGATCCAAAGACTTTCTACCCACTGACTCGTGATCGTCCTGCATTTGGCTTCATTGCATGTGTTTTTGGACTTTGATGAGGCGCTCTTCCATCAGTCTTTGAGTCATGCTGAGTCCAATACGAGCTCCTAGATAAGCAGACCTAGGAAGGCTTTATATGTCCCGCTGTCCCCCTTTATTTTCCCAAGGAGCACAGAGCCAGGCACTTGAATTTCCATGGAAGCCTTTTTCCAAAAGCCCACTGGAGTCCGTCAGCAGCATTAGGGATGTTGTAAGAAGCTGGCCTTTCTGTTGCTCAATAGGACATTGTGTTGGCAGGTGCAGCATAGATGAGCAGTGGCAAGCGAGTAATTTCGGAATTGTTTTAAATTCTGCAGGTCCATTGCTAATGATAGTGATAGTAATTAAATTAGAGCTGTCGACCACAGTTCTTTCTTTTGCTGCTTAAATATATGTTTTCTCTCCTTTCAGGTGCCCTTTTTAATAGCTTGACGAAGTCCTAATTAAGGAAATCTCTCCTGATTTGGTCCTTAGTAAAGGGTATATTTGTTCAACCTAAAGGAGCTATGACAGGAATGGTTTTTTGTGGTTGTTATCACTTTTATTCACTGCCACAGTCAACTGCGCGAACATGGCGTTTCCCAGAAGCGGCTGTGATGGTTACGCATGCTTTCTGTCTTCTTCCCATCCTCTCTCTCGGGTTCTTTCGTCCCTCCTGCTCATTTATGTTGGCTGAAAGTTTATGTATTTTGCCTAAATCCTGCACAGATAGTTTGACTAATAGAGAAGTGTAGGTTATTGTACACAATTTTCAAAGCTTCACTTCCTTGTAAAATTCTTCTATGTTAGAGTAAGAATTTTGTTTAATTCTGACAAATTTAAAAGAGGGCACAGATTATAATTGTAAAGGGTTAAGGATTTAAAGAACATTTACATCCCCCACCACTACCACTCCTTTAGTAGGAGCCCTGCTAGGATAGACGGTTACGTGCCTGGCTACTACTAGCAAAGTGAGCAGTTCAATGCCAGCTCTTGCTCTGAGGGAGCAAGATGAGGCATCTGCCCCCGTAAAGCCTTACCGCCGCGAAACTCACAAGGGCAGCTTTATTCTGTCGTGTGGCATCACTGTGAGTCAGAATCAGATTGGGTTTGTTTGGGGGTTTCGGTATAACACCTAAGGAGGACTTAAAGGTATATCTCAAACCGAACTCCCTGCCATTGTGTCTCAGAGACCCTATAGTGGGGTACAGTACAGTAGAACTGCCCCTGGGGGTTTCTAAAGCTGTACATCTTTACCAACTTGTAAAGCCTCATCTTGCGCCCATGGAGCAGCTAGTGGGTTGGAACCGCAGACCTTGTGGTTAGCAGTCCAATAAGTAACTCGCTATGCCACCAGAACTCCTTTGAATTTATATACATAAACAAAAGAACTCACTGCCATCAAGTCGATGCATCGACTCACAGAGACCCTAAAGGACAGCGCACAACTGCCCCTATAAATTTCCTAAATTAACTGTTTACTTCAATAGAAAGCCCCATCTTTCTCCCACTGAGAAGCTGGTGGTTTTGAACTGAGGACCTTTTGAATGACAGCCTAATAACTATCTACACCACCAGAGCTCCTCTTGAATTTACATAGGTGTGTTCATTTATTACTTTACTAAGCACCTCTTCTGTGCAGAAAATCTGTGCGATTTGAAGATCCTCTTTAAGGAGAGCTTGCTACCTTGATTATTTTCTTTGGCTGGGGAACGTGGGTCTCTATGAATTGTTGAATATCATCCCCCAAACTCTGAGACATTCGTTTGAATTGTGTTGTGATTGAAGCTGTGATATCACTTCTCGCATAATCAATTTCTATTTTTTCTTTATCCTCTTTCTAAAACATCTTTCTCAGACTATTGGACTATTCTGGCATTGTTATTAGAGAAAAATTAATAACACAGTCATAAAATGCTTTGACAGTCTAAAGTACTATGGAACTGCTTAATGATGATAGAATTACTGTGAAACTGTCTGGTTCCAATCACATCTTCAGAGGGAGTCTGGATTGGATTGACAGCTCAGGTAGGTTAAGTTAAAAGTACATCAACTGACAAAGATACGAGGTGATATTGCCAGGTTCCCCTCATCTGCCTTCATCTTGGCTGGCTAAACCTTGTTGTAAAGCATCCTTTGGTTTTTCTGTTCACTCAAGAGTCCAGTGGAGATGTGCCAGTAGTGATTTCTAGATCGGTTATGGTTACCTAAACTCTAGTTTGTTCAGCAAAGAGCTGAAAGGCATGATTGGTATTTTTATTTCCAAATATTCTCTGGGGTTCTGGTAGTGAGATCCTGCCATTGCCCTAATGTCCCGGTAGAAATCACAGAGTTCTTTACTCTCATCATTTTTCCTGAATTCATTTCTACTCCAGGTTACTGGTAGCTGTTTATGGCCACCTCCTGGAATGTGGATTTCCTTGACATTTCTATATATTTAAACTCTGCTGCTTAATGTTATCTTTCAACGACCCCTGTTCTTCTACCACATCTAAAACTCTAGTCGTGTGATCACTGCCTTTTCTCCAACCATCATTTTCCTCTTGGTTTCCATGACAGTTTCTACTTGTCCTACCTCATGACCTCTCAGGTCAACCATACTCAGCTTAGCTACCACCCGCCCTTTTGTGACAAATGCCTTATGAAACCTCATGGTTTCTGAGGTCAGAACAAATATATGATGTCCAGCTTCCACCACCCACTTTTCTAACCAGGGACAAAATAGAAAGCCCCAGGTAGAATTAGAGAAAAATGGAAATTGAAACTGAAATTCCAAAAAAAGGCCAGTCCAATTAGAACTGATAGGCACAAGAGGAACCCCTAAAACTATCACCTAAGATGCCCTTTGAACTTGTGATTGAAACTGTGCTCGAGGTCACTCATACCCACACTCACTGCCATGGAGTCAATTCTCATTCATAATGACACGACAGGACAGAGCAGAACTGCCCCACCATTCATGAACTTCAAATCAAAGACTACCTAGAAGAATTCTATTCTAAATGGGGAAAATGAGAACAGAGGTTCAAATTCTCAAGGACTATAGACTTTCTGGACCCGTGGCAGGTAAATGAAACCCTCAAATGATTGCCTTGAGATGACCTTCAAACCTAAACCAAAAACATGCTTTGAAGTCATCTTAAAACTAAACAATACTTTAAGATTAATTAGTAAAAAGAGGTCTTCTATGACTGCTGGATCTTTTAATGATTTATCTGTATGATATTTAATTGATAATAGCAACTTGAAAATTAAATAGGAACCATAGGGGGCAATGGGTTTATGCTAATGAGGGAGGAATTACACAGAAAAGAATATGAGGATGGTTTCAAAGCTCGAAGAATGTAATTAATCCCCCAAATTGCACATGCAGAAACTGTTAACTATGGTTTCCTATGCATATTCCCCAAAACAACAACACATTAAAAAAAATCCACTATAGATAACAGAACAACTGAAATGGAATTAAAAATAAAGTTGACATACCATGGAAAATGTAATTAATGTCATTCATCAATTTGTGTGGAAAGTGTTGCATGGTGGCTAAATTTGTTGTGTAGACCCACTGACAAAATAATAGAATATTGCTTTTAACTATATTTATGCAAATTGTATATTTTGTTTCACCAACGGAAGAAACATATCTACCATTTGTTAAATATCTCTCCATTGTGTTTCTATAGGAGCCCATGTGTTCACGTTAGTGATTTTTACATTAAATATATATATATATATTTAATTCTCTTCCTCTACTGCTAGGTCACAGATAATTAAGGGCAGAAACTATATAGCTAATAATCATGGCACCAATCACACAACAAGAACTTGATAAATATTTTTTCAAGTCTCCATATTAGTGTCCCTGCTATGAAATAATTGAATTTTTGTGCCCACCAGCCTGCTGGGAATAGGGGATGCTGTAGTTTGGGTGAGAGGAGGAAGGTAAATTCTAGGGCTAGAAAACACAGTAGGTTAACTCCAGAAGGCCCTGCTGAATGTACTCAAGCCTCTTATTCTTTGCCAGGGCACATACTAGGGGTACGGGTGGCTTCATGTCACTTCTGTAGAAAAAGAGAGGCTTCAACCTTGCTCCCTCCAGTTCTCAAATGGCACGTGCTTAGAGAAGAGAGTCTCATGTTAATACTGACAACTTGCTAAGACAGTCTGCTTTGCCAAAGCACACCAAAAAGAAACTGTACAGAATGTTGAATTATCTACAAATTGGTGCATCCTCTTTTGCTTCCCCCCCCCCCCAGTGGCGCAAATGGTTGAGACTTGACTGAGGTTAAACCTACGTAAAATTCTATAGATTCGCATACTCCAAGGACTTGAAGAAGGGTGTGTCCTTAAACTCTAACTACACCTCTTCAGTAACTTTCCTTTTCCACAATGGGAGACGCCTGGGTGTTGGCCAAGTAAGACCTTGAAGAGGAAGGGCGTTGGGGACATGGCCCCTTCTTTCACACTGCCCCCACAGTGTAAGGAGGGCTCTGACCGCGGTTGCCTGGGAGATTTCATCTGCCCTGCACAGCTCACACCTGCTTTGGAATTGTATAACTGATGTTTACCAGAGACCCAAACTGCGTTTGTCCCACCGCCTTCTGGAGTCTACACTTTGCTACCTTTTTGATGAACACATTGAGCCTGATCATGTTAGTGATTCACAATATGATTAGCTCACACCTTTGCTTGGCAAATACTAAAGCCGTGACAGGATTCTCCCCTCTAATCCTTACCTCAAACCTTTCAGACATTGCCACACGGCTGTTTCTCTCCGGTGAAGAAACAAAGATATGAGGCAGGAAAGACCCGGACTGAGGGCATATTGCTAATAAAGGACAGAGCCCGAACTCTAGGCTAGGCATTCTATTCCCAAGTCCTCGTCTTCACCCTCCAGCTGTAACCAGGAACCAGATGCAGTTGGTGTCTCTCTCTTCTCTTGCCCAAGGCCTGACTCCTACTGTCAGCACCTGCATGCACATCTCTAGCAAAGGCATCCTCCTGCAACTGAGCCCTGGATGCCCCTGGGAGGCGGGAGGCCACCTACTGAGGTTAGAACACTACTGTGCTCAGGACCTCCCACAACCTCCCTTTGCTTTTCTTAGGGTCTCTAAGCCCACTTGGGCTGGAGAGCCCGAGCTAAAAGAAACAGGCAGGCTCCGTTATTTCGCACACACTTGGTGAACTGTACTCTGGGAGCAGGCGCAGGAGACAGCAGCATGTCAGCACATCAGCAGGTGCCCCACAAGGACTTCCTGTGCTTTCAGAGGCGCAAAGTGGGACTCGTGGGGCTGCACACGATGTGGCCGGGCTTCCCTGTCTCCACAGAGGAGTCAGGCATTTCTTTTCTGGGCCTTTATCATCGCCTGCTTTGCTCTTTCTCCAGGCATATGGCTGGTGCCCTCGAAAGGCCCTTCTCCCCTCACTGTGAACACATTTGCGGTAAGCCACCGCACCTCGCTCCATTGCACCTGGCAGGATAAATGGGATTCGCCTCGTGTCCTCTGGATCACGTTGTTTGGCAGCTGGTTATTGCAACAAAAATAACTGCTGGAGAGAGCGGCAAGTCCGCCCGCCATAGTCAGTGCTGCGCCCTGGAAATCCAGCAGCACCTTCCCCAGAGACGCTCTCTTTCCCTACAGCAAGAAACCCATTCACTGCACCTCATCAGTCGGCTTTATTCGCCACCGTCTGGGTTTCGGGTGCTCATTAGATACCCTCTTGGCCGTGTAATCATTGTTAGAAAGTCGTCCCTCGCAGGCATGACTTGTTCGCCCTGAGTTCTGTGCCCTGCCCTCACCTGCATTTCCCAACTGGGTACTTGCACGTTTCACTTGATGATGGCGTTTCATAAGAATCCCAGGGCTCCAAACCCTTGCCTACAGCAAACATGTTTTGTATCCTCTGTTCCCACAGACCAGAGTTCCTGGGGAGGAAATCACCTCAGAACAAAAATGAAGTGAAGGCAATGTTATAAAATCTGTTTGGGTTATATTACTTGATTTTCTTTGACTTGTTATGATCATTTTGTCATTGCTTTTTAAAAGCTTTTAAAAAAAGGTATGCTTTAAAAAAAATAGTGTATGTTTTTTTCCCTTGAGCCTAACATGTGGGCTTAAAGGTGTTCAAGTCACTATATTGTTAAGACTAGATTTTAAAGTGCCCCCCAAAAATGTGGACAAATAACCCAAAGAAGAGGGTAATCACAAAAACATGCATATTTTCCTTCCAAAATTGACAGTCCAGGCTCTCAGTTCACTCAGCTTATACTTATATAGGGCATAGTTCTAGTTCAAGTATAGCAGGGCTGTTCTAAGTGAGCCAGGGTACCTGGGTTGGAATCTCAGCTGTGTCATCTAATTCACTACTTCATCTTTAGGTTACCAGTTTGGCTCATCTGGGAGTGTGATCAGATTTCAATTTCTATATCTTGTTGAGATGATGAATTTGTAAAATTTTCTTAACATATAATTTGGGGGTGTTATTAAAGGGGCAGAACATGTGCTCCAAATATTTTCTAACTTAGCTGAGATACCAGTCATAGACACTCATTAAAGCCAAACCAAATCCACTCCTGCTGAGTGGATTCTGAGATAGACGCCATAACCGCTCATTAACACCAAGCCAAACGCACTGATGTTGAGTGATTTCTGACTCATAGTTCCCTCATTGGAGAACTGCCCCATGGGGTTTTCAAGACTGTAATATTTATAGAAGTAGACTGCCTCATCGTTCTTCCAAGAAGCAACTGGTGGGTTTGAATCCCCGACTTTGGGGTTAGCAGGTAAGCCCCCAATGACTGTGCTAACCAGAGCGTCTTTTAAACACCTGACAAAGCAAAATAGATATGATGGATTGTAAGTGTGAAAGTGGTGACATGGAGTTCTTAAAAAATTTCAGAGAAGTTCTCCTGAATCTAAGAGAGCATGGCCTCTTGAAGATGAACTTCAAGTTAGACTCTTCAGGGTAGGTAGGATTGGGAAAATTCAAAAGCAAGGCATAGGTTGGAAAACGCATGCATGGAAGCATCTTAGGCTGAGAGCAGGAAAGACTAGGCAGGTTCACGGAAGCTTGTGTTCATATGTCATACTGCACCACAGTTCCTGAATTCTTGTAAGATGTGCCAATGTCCTTCTCTTTAGATTTTGGAACAATGTATCCCAGAAAATAGTTTTACCTTGAGAAGGAAGTTGGTCTAGCATATCTCTGACAGCTTTGAACTAGGAGATCCCTTAATATGGCTGGAATGTAAATGAGGGTGCATTTTGTTGGGGTCACTTTTCTCCGAAATAGGCACAATGGTGGATCTGTTCTAACCAGTAAGCCAGGCAGCCATCTTCCAAATATCCTGACACAAAGGCGTGAATGCTTCCCCAGCTTCATCAGCTTGTTGACATATCTCAATAGAGCGTTCATCAATTCCTGGAGATTTGCTTTTTGATAGTACCTTCAGGTAGTTTGTACTTATTCCTGCAGTACCACCGGTTTTCTGTCCGTCTTGAAATGGTTGAGCATTGGCTCGTTCTTTTTGGTGGACAGTGTATGTTCCTTCAGTCATCTGTTTATACTTTCCCACAAAATCCTTCAATGTTGCAGTCAAACTTGGTTCTTCTGAAATTCTTTCAATTGAGGAAATGGTGAGCACGTGCTTCCTATTTGTCTACTAACTCCAAGGTTTTGCACATTTTCTAAATAATATTTTTCTTTGCTTTCTCAAGCTGCCCTTTGACATTTTATGTTCAGTTTTTAAAATCGTCATTTCTTCCATTCACTTTAGTTATTCTACATTCAAGAGAAAGTTTCAGAGTCTCTGTTGACATCCACTTTGGTCTTTTCTTGCTTCTCTGTGTTTTTAATGAATGTTTGATTTCTACAAATATGATGTTCTTGATGCCTTTGGATAGTGTTCAGTGTGTAAAATATGTTCTTGAGATGGCCTCTAAATTCAGATGGGATAGTCACAAGGTTATATTTTGGCTCTCATTGCTGGCTTTAGATTTCTCCAGCTTTACCTGAGCTCACATATGAGTAGTTGGTTTTCTGTTCCAGTCTGTTCCTGGCCTTGTTTGGGCCAATGCTATGGACCTTCTCCATTTAATCTTCCCACAAAGGTAGTCAGTTTGATGCCTACATATTTCATCTGGTGAGGTCGATATATGTAGACACACTTTATGTTTTTGAAAGGGGTATTTGCAGAATTCATTGGTCATGTTATTCTTTCACGTGATCTCCAGCTTGGTTTCTAGCACCATGGCCATATTTTCCAACCACTTGCTCTTTCTCTTTGTTTCCAACTTTCACATACCAATCAAGTGATTATCAATGCATTTGATTTTATATTGGATCAGTTTCCAAATGAAGAGACTGGTAGAATTCCTCAATTTCTTCATTAATAGCTTTAGTAATTTGTGCACAAATAGTTGTAATAATATAACATCCTGTGGGCGTGAAGATATTATCCGATCACAGACATCATTGTATTTTAAGGTAGATCTTGAAAAAAAATTTTTGAGGGTGAATATTATGACAGTGTTCTTGGATTTGTCCTTTCCAGCTTACTAAAACCTGTAATTGTTGGGTTCTGAAGGGCCAGGTAATTTCAGCACACTGGCACTGAGGATTTCAGTCTTCATGTATTCTGTTTCATTTTTGAAAACTTTCAATTTTCCTAGATTCATGCCTTGTACATTCTATGTTCCAATTATTGATGAATATTGGCAGTTGTTTCTTCCCATTTGGACTGGTGCCTCGTCAGCAAATGAGGATTTCAAAGCTCTCCTTCCTCCATGCCATTAAGGCTTCCTCTTTCCTAATTGCATTCTAAGTGTCTTCTAAACCAGGGGCTCTTCTCCTGGCGCTCCATCTGACAATGTTTGGGCATTAGTCATAATGTTTTCAGTAGTTCATCCACAAAAGGTGGACATCCTATTTTTTCTTCTTAGTCTGGAAGCTCTACCCAAACCCATCTACTCTGGGAAATTCTGCTGTTTTTTGAAATACCGATAGCATAGATTCCACCATCACAGCATCATATAAGCTACCACATTATAACAAAGTGACATTATAACAAAGCTACCACATTATAACAAAGTGACAGAGAGTAGTGGATATGCCTACACCTTAATTGCTATATGTTGTGACTATACATAGTAAAGCAATCAGCGGGTAATGTTATGATAATGCCATTGCCAGTAGGATTAGAGGCTTATGATCACATATTGGGGGGCAGCCAACTCAGTTGGCATACTATAGCTTGCAACAACAATGTTGTATATCCTACTGGGGTGAGTTGTAGTGACTAGGATCTTAAATGTTAATGAGCGGTCATCAAACTTGCAGCCATTAGTTTCTTTCTGTACAAAACAGAGGAGAATGAAAAAGCAAACGAAGGCATGGAAACAAATGATCTGAATAACGATTGGGCCATGTGGACCTCAGTCATCTCAACTCTGCCACCAGAACAACCAGATGGTGCCCAATACCATTACTGACCACACAGAAAAGGATGGCAATAGAAGGGCCTAGGATACAGTGGTAGACAATTGTGGGGCCAATGAAAAAAGAATCTGCTTGCTGCCTAGTAGAGATTGCTGGAACCCCTCAAATTGTGTCACTTAGTCACCAACCAAGCCTAGAACTTAATTCATCCCACTGCTCACCTTTCAGCCAAGCAATAGACAGGCCCCTAAGGTGAGCCATAACGCCAGGAAGGTGCACTCTCCTTGAAATCATTGGCCATATCCGAGCCAATGCTGAGGCTCAGGAGGCAAGAAGAGACAGCAAAGAAAGATGCCCAGAGACAAGACTCATGTGGAGAAAGTAGGGAGAATGCTGTTTCAAGGTAGGGCTGTCTCAAGCTAAAGTATGCATGAATTGTTGAATGGAGAACCTATGTGCTCTGTCACTTTTCACTCAAATCACAATCCACATTTAGAATATAGAAGTTTAAAAATGTGTCCTTTTGTGTCGTTGGGAGCCAGTGGATATTATTTCTATAATAATATGAAGAGTAGACTGGACAATGAGGAGGAGAGGCCGGCGAAGAATAGATGCATTTGGAAAAGGAGGTAGGTGAAGACTGTTGAATACACTGTCGATTGTCCCAGCAACAGAGAGAGCTCTCTTGGAAGGATCGCAGCCAGAATGTGTCTCCGAAACAAGGATGTTGAGACTTGGTCTTACGCATTTTTGACATTTTCTCAAAAGAAATCAGTTCCTGGAAAAAAGATGTCATACTACATAAAATAGCGGGCCAGCAAAAAAAGGAAAAGACGCTCGAGTGATAGATTAGCCCTCCACAAGGTGGTCAATATTCTTCACCAATATCAACCGTGAGGCAGTCATTCTCTAGTCTTCTCTTTTAACTTTTCAACTTTTCACACAAATGAGGCAGCTCACCCAAGATGGCTTGGGAAGTCCTTAGTGACCTTACCTGGGATGTAAATCCTTAGTGATTTTAAGGAAGATACCGTATATACTCGAGTATAAAGTGACCTGAATATCAGCCGAGGCACCTAATTTTACCACAAAAACTATTTAAAATGTGCTGAAAAACTCGGCTTATGCACGAGTATATTCCTTTTGTACTACATACTTTCTTTCAGGTGTCCTATCAAGCCATGTAGCAATGGGGATAATAACTGATCTAATATATTGTAAGAATACAAGAAGATACAAAAGTAGTACTGGAAGTCAGAGAAGGCTTCCTTGAAGATAAGGAATCAAAGCGAATGAGGTCAAATGTGTGTGTACAATATAAACTTCAATGTCTTCATCTACTGGGCAAAGGAGGAAGTGCATTTTACTGGCTTACTTTAACAGTTTTATAGGAATACAAACACTTTCCATGAACTAAACTATTTGGAAGTGCTAAATAAATTATCATACTTTTAAGAACCATTTCAGAAACTTGGTGAATGAATGGATGTATAGAAAGGCAAATATCCCAGTTTAGCCTTCAGCCCAAAGAATTCAGGAATATGTTCAAGACCCTTGAAATTGAGTCTCTGGATTTGGAAGGGGCTACTTATTGGAAAAGGGGGGCGTGGTAAATCAGCATTGGGTATGTTGCCTCTGAGGTGCCACGAGCCAGTGATGATGGAAAATACAGAAAGCCAGCGTTAAAGAGCGAGAAATGATCTATAGACAGGTGAAGCCTTGATAGAAGAATAAAAATCATGCATCAGTGAGGATTTAGTGACCAACCAAATGATATAGAATATACTAGCTGGAAATACCTTGGTTGGAAAGGAGAGAGTACTTGGTTTAGCACTTGGTTCAGCAGAAGGAGGGGGTGGAGAACAGCATCCCGCATTTGCTGAGGCGTGTACAAGCAAGTCTGTTTTTTGACTGCCATTCTGATTCTCCTCTTTGGAGATAAGCTACCTTGATAGGAAGGAAGCACTGGCACCAGAGGCTTGGGGGTGTGTGCCTGCAGGATCCTTTGAAGATGATGGAGGCGGTGTGGACTCCTGCTCAGTGTGTGCATTCTGAAGCTTTTGTTGAAGCCATAGCCAAGTATTCAATGTTTAAATTGAATCATTTCCTTGATTTGTTGAATCAAAGATGTTTTTCTCCCAAGGGCAAAATACCTTTGTTGTCGTTTCTTCTCCATAATTAAGTAATTTCTTAATTGGCAATGCTCAACTTTTCTACTCTGAAAAGACACATTTTAATCTTTTGACAAAAGCTTGCACGCATGCACGGACCCTGCCCCCACCCCATGGCTCAGCACTTGCTATTCATCCTCCCTGGTGTCCCTGCTCTTGCTGGGCTCCCCGTTCCCTCCCCTCCTCACTTGGTGGGAGCCATTAGACATCTCCAGCAGTTCTTCCTGAGCGGTGGGAGATCCAGCTGTGCCATCTCACACTGCCTGAGTTCCTGGTGGCTTTAATTAGCATAAAGAAATTTCTCCTTAGAGGATGTCACACTGTGGCTTTGTGCCTGGTGGGCAAAGCGCTGCTTTTTGGTCTTTCACACTTACCAGGTGGGGGTGGCGGGCAGGGGCATCTACCTGGGAGACTGTGACTGTGAGCCTGGGCTGTGATGTTTCTTGTGGACTTGGGGCTGGGAGGGTAATGATCCAAGAGAACAGCTCTGATGATGTCTGCTTTCTATTCTTCTGCCTGATTAAGTGCAATGACAGATGCCATTCTCCCCAGAAAATGGGGTGCCTACGGGAGCTGGAACGGATCGGTCTGAAGACCTCATCCCAGCCCTGACACCATTATTGACGCAGATTGTTGCACCCACCATCGAAGCTGACAGACATATAATGACAGACATGCTATTCACCTGACAGTTCCATCAACCAACAAGCGCTCACTCCGTGCCTTGTATTTCTCAGGTCTATGAAAACATTGTAGAAGAGCAGATATGTCCTTGAAAAGTACATCGTGTGTACGTTTCCAGGCTTCCTATTGTAGAATCCTCTTCCTGGTCCCCTGAGCCAGCTTTCAGGAGCTGAGAGGTCAGTCAAATAAAGCTTCTCCTCCCTGCTGACTGTTGACCTTCCACAGACTACAGGAGCCTGCTCCTCTCTCTCATTCAGCTTCTCTTAGACCAGGTAACAAGAAAGGTAATGGCCAGCCCACCCAGAAGGCACAAAAATGTTAAAGTAATAGAACAATCATGCCTGCCTGTCTTGAGGACTTTGAAACCTCCAGATGAAAGGCAACGTCGAGTATAGCCAGCTATTAGTGTCATTTATGGAGTGCATTTTATCTTCAAAGCCCTCTTTTTTGCAAATATTAACTAAAGAATATAGAACACTGTCTTTTTCACCTGCAAGGATGGGGCGTAGCCTAGGATGAAAGTTTCAACTTAAATGGAGACATTGCTTTGTGAGGCAAAGGTGGAGGAAACGCCTGCCCCAGTCACCATTTCAGTGTTCTTGAAGAAGCCACTTGGACCAAAGCAAAGAAGACATAACCTGCTCTGTCCCAGTGCATTGGTCAGCTAGCCAAATGTTGTCCGATGTGAACTCCTATCTAGCATTCTACAGTATCAAGATGTGAAATCATAATGTATAGAGACAAGTACATTGAAAAAAACTATTGGGGACTCGTACAACTCTTATCACAATCCAAACATCCATCCATTGTGTCAAGCACATTTGTACATTTGTTGCCATCATCATTCTCAAAACATTTGTTTCTACTTGGGGCCTTGATATCAGCTCTTCATGCCTCCCTCCCTTCCCCTCCCCTTCCCTCAGGAACCCTTGATAATTTATAAATTATTATAATTTTGCCATATCTTACACTGTCTGATGTCTACCTTCACTCACTTTGCTGTTGTCCATCCCTCAGGGAGGAGGTTATATGTAGGTCCCTGTAATCGGTTCCCCCTTTCTACTCCACCTTCCCTCCACCCTTCCGGTCTCACCACTCTCACCACTGGTCCTGAAAGGATCATCTGTCAGCTTCTCAGCTAGATGGCCGCTTATTTATCTTAAAGTCTTTAAGACCCCAGATTCTATGGCTTTTGATAGCCGAGCACCATCAGCTTTTTTCACCACATTTTCTTATACACACATTGAGACAAGTAAATTTAACTTAAATAATTTATTGACCTCATATCTAGATTATGATCATTTCAAAACTAAATGTATAAATTACCAATGAGCTATTTACATTTCTAAATGTCTTAAATTTTTGGAATCTTGTACATCTTTTACAGTACAGTACAGCTTGGGACAGCCCTTTCTCAAGTGTGCCAGAGCCACAGGGGTCTAATGGGTACTGGGTTATACAGCACAGGGGTAGATCATCTTTGAGGAAGAAAGTCCAGGACACTTAGCCATGTTGTCCAAGATTGGTGCTCTCAGGGCAGTAAGTACAATGGTGAAGTGTCTGGTCTCAGTCTGACAGATCTCAACTTGAGTGATCCTTCAGAAACTCACTAGCCCTGTGACACTGGGCTTATTACTAATCGTCCTGCAGGGATTCTAGGTCCACCACCTGTTTGTCACAGCTCTCCAAGTCAACAACCAAAAGTTGGGTAATAAGTGAAAGAGATAGTTCTTCTATCTTCTGTTGAAGGTTTTCTTTGTTTAGGATGATAAAGTCAGTTAGGAGCGCCGCTGATTTGCAGTTCAGTTTAATACAAACAGCATCTCCTGTGGCTTTTCTAGGCAGCTGTGGACACTGCGCTCTGACTATCCCCTCCTCTGACTGAGCTGCTCTCATGGAGCAGCTTGGGTGCTGGTAGTGACATGGCCTTTCTTGGTCTGCTGTCATGTCTGTCTTCAATATTGTGTTTGATTTTTCATTAGTTGGTTTTTCTGTCCTTGTCCCTCTCCTCTTTTTCTGTAATGTAAATGTCATCTGACTAGGTTATATAAATTATCAAGTGCCTCTTTTCAGAGAGTGAGTTGGGGAAAACAATAGGATACTTTTTCTGAGAATGTGGTTTGTCTGACCGACTCTTACGCCAGAATGCCTTGCCTCTGGGAAATGCTTGCCCCGCTGGATGCTTAAAAGGAAAGTAATGTAAAACAGCCTGTTGTCCAGTCATTTGAACGCATCATAACCCTACAGGACAGAGTAGAACTACCTTTGTGGGTTTCTGAGATTATAGATCTTTATGGGAATGGAAAATCTTCATCTTTGGCCTATGGTGGTTGATGGTGGTCCTAAGTCCCCCACCTTGTGATTAAAAACAACCCAGTGAGTAACACATTACCCCACCCAAACCAAACCAAACCAAATCAATCCAAACTCGCTGCCATCATGTCAGTTCTGACCCATTATAAGAAAGGGTACAGCAGCCCATGTGAATTTCTGAGATGACAGCTCTTTTCTGGACTACAAAGCCTTGTCTTTCTTCCATGGAATGGCTGCTGCTTTCAAACTGCTGACCTGAGGCTGGCGCCCAACATGTTACCAGAAAGCCACTAGGGCTTCTCGCGAAACTACCAAGATTTCTTTAAAAAAACACACACAAAAAAAAACTGACCAATTATGCAGAACTATTTGTAAGGAACGTTGGATGGGAGAAGGAATTCTGTGTGACCTTTGAGGCCACAAACTGTCATGGGTGAAATTGTGTCCCTTCACCAAATATTTATCAGTGTGACTATCATGATATCCACCTGGGCCTTGGGTTCCTATGCTGGGAAAATCCTTTTTCTTTTCTCCTTTTTTTATTCTTACTTTGAGAAAATCTTTGACCCAGGGGAAGATTGACAGCAAGATACACAGAGATGTCCACAGAGTACAGGTTGCATAGATGTTGAAAAAAATACAGACTTTCTCCTCGAGCCCACACCCTGAATGCAGACTTCTAGCCCCCTAAACTGTGAGAAAATAAAATTTCTGTTTGCTAAAGACTTGCACTTGTTGTATTCTGTTGTAGAAGCAATAAATAACTAAGATAACAGCTGAAGGTGTGGAGCCTCTGAAGCATGAAATTTGATTACTCTTATCTTGGTGCACAGCTCTCAATAGTGCTGTCGGTCATTCAATTACCCAGCAACCTCCACAAATTGTCTGCTGTGACATCGAAGGGAGCATTCGAGTGGACGATGCCGGGCTTCTTGCCTGGTACTTTTGAGATGGCGGCAGAATTTCTCAGCCATGGAAACAGCCTTGGCCAGCGCTAACATCAGACTTTGATCGTGACTCCTAAGCATTTCCCTTGAGTGATTGAGTGCTTCTTTGCTACATTTAAAATTCTCACGGACTCATCTTTCAGGTCAGATATTTAAGATCGGTTTGGAGAGATTCCAAGGTAATTAAGGGGTTTGGAGAACAAACCCTCCAAAGAAAGGCTGAAGAATGAGCATTCTTTGACTTGGAGAAGAGAAGCCAAGGGGGGATTTAATAACTGACTTCAAAATAGAGCAGTGGTTCTCAACCTTCCTAAAGCCTTGACCCTTTAATACAGTTTTCCTCATGTTGTGGTGAGCCCCAACCATAAATTTATTTTTGTTGTTACTTCATCACTGTAATTTTGCTACTGTTATGAATCAGGCAACCCCCATGAATGGATCGTTCAATACCCCCCAAAGGGGTCATGACCCACAGGTTGAGAACCTCCGGGATAGAGGGTAAGAGAAGGAACAGGAACATGACCCACTGATCCTAATGTATCTGGAAGGCAGAACAGGAGGAAGTGTTTAAGCTACCTGTAGGTGGAAACCAGCACTAAGTAGGACCACTGGAGACCAGATTCCAATTTGGGCCTTTCCATTAAGGCTTCCCCACACCTCCTGCTTACGCCCCTTTCCTGTCTGCGTTTTGCATACTCAGCTCCCATGATTCTTTATGATTCCAGGAGACTCCAGGCTAAAATGGTATTTTGATTACAAGTCTAGATTTTCATCTACTTGTGTGGTAAAATCTAGAGGCAGAAGCAACTGTTAAGTAATACTTCAAAAATTTTTTGAGACAAACTTCAGAGATTTGGTTAGTAATTAAAAAAGAAAAGAAAAGACTTTTAGAGGGAAATTCTAAATGAGAGAGGTGTCACAATGGAGTCCAGCATGCTAGCAATCACGAGGAGGCTTATGGACAGGCCACATTTTATTCTACTAGATGTGGGGTCTGCATGAGTCAGAGCCGACTCAATGGAAACTAGCAACAGCAACAACGTAATGAAAACTGGGATTTTAATTTATTTTAAATTCTTTTTTTAAAAATTTTCATGAGACTTAAGGAACTGGACTCAGAAAAAGGATGAGTTTGAGAGGCAATATGAGGTCTACTAGTATATAGGAAATGTAAAAAATATTAATCACACTCCCTAAAAATATCCTCATTGTCTTCTGGCAGCCAAGACTCATCTTCTCCAGCTTCACGCAGGTGGTATTTCAGCTCTTAAACTTGTAAATGATCTGAATGAACTACCAGAGCCAAAGAGCAGAAGACAAAGGCTGTCACATGTCTCTCTGGGCCTTGTTACGAGGTGAGCGGCATAAGGGACTGGATGGTGTTCCTTCCTGGGCATTTGGTCCCTACCTGTAAAGGATGATGCATAGTTGATAAATTCAGGTGCAGTTTTTCTTCACTCTTGCCTCCTCTCCCCAGTCAAGAACTTTAAGACCTCTTTTGGCCCCCAATTTCTCCAGATGTATTTCCATAAAAGCTGCTGTTTGATTCAGCTACATCAGCTAGGAGGTGTTTCAAGACAAAACATTGCCCACAGTTACCTTAAAAAACAAGGCCAAGGGAAGACCTGAAGAATGGCCCAATTCCCAGGATCTGGGACAAGGGAAAGCAGGTGTTATTCAGCTGAAGTCGAATGGCACCCTCCATGCAACCTGAAATATAAAAGCAGTATATCTTAATTAACTGCAGTGCCTTGCTCATAAAGCTGTCAGCACCAGGCTCTAATGTCTGTACTTTTAATGATTCATTTGATTAGAAGGTAATTTTATTCACTTGCTGGCAGTCAGAACTATTTTGTGAGGTATCCCCTTTTATCCCAACTGTTTCTCTCATGTTTGAAACATTTCTAAGTGTTATGTTGTTTCAAACTACCGAATAAAAAAGCACATGCATCTTTCCAACCTATATCGTAATGTGTTCTTCTCAATACCAGCCTGTGTGTTGGCTTGAGACTTGTGTTATAAAGTAAGGTGAAGAATGAATTTTTGGATTTCACATGTGGAATTGAAACCATCCGTGATATTACTCAACTTAATATTTTCTCCTGCCTCATGTCCTTAATAATTGACATAATTTTATAGTGCACCACATTTCACAAATTTATATTATGTTATTTTATGCCATTCTACCTCTCAATGAAATAATAGCTCTAAGGAATGAGCAGAACCTCAGAGATGATATCACAGTCCAGAGGTCTAGAGTAGATCAACAATTCAGAACCAGTCCCAGTCTAAATTTGCTTCTTTCTTTATCATACCATAATATGACTGCTCGTCAAAGAGTCGCTATCTGCTTTCCTTGGAAACAACGCAAAGGCTTGACCTCAGTGACTACCCACTCCTTGGTGGGGGCGTGGTGGGGACGTCCAAGCAGAAACTGAAGTGGGACTCCCTCCGGGCAAGCTCCGGATGGCCTGGGCCCTGTCTTGCATAAGGTTCTGCTCACAGAATCTTGGATCTCTTTCTCCTCCCTCCTCTTCACATCATTCTTCATGGTTGTAATGCTGGGACTCCTAATATAGGATCTCGGGCCTTGTGCATTAAGTGTCAGGATCGAGCTCTTTTCCACAGCTCTCCTATTGTTCCACCCTTTTCTCTACCTTTTTGTTGTTGTTGCTGATGCTGCTAATAACAGGGTCTAATATTCTTTCCAGGCTCACCCTCTGCTGTGCCAGTTGCTAAGGAGCCACTTTCTCCTTGAGCTAATCAATATATTGCTAGTAGATAAGTGTGATGCTTCATACTGAGCTTGGTGCTGTGAGGTTGTCTAAGGGGGAAAGGAAGAGATAATGAGCAGTCTTTAACTTGAGACCCCGGGAGAGCACGTCTGTAACACACAGCAGAGTGGATATGTACTCTTCTCTTCTGTTGAGCTCCATCCCTCTTTTTAACTGAAAATGGCCTAGGTTAAACTGAATTTATAAGGGGGTGAGGGATTGGGGATGCAGCTAGGCTGGCAGTGTAGAGATTCGATCCAAGGTTGGAATCCAGTGGCCAGTTCTCTTTCCATCTTACTGCACTGCAGGTCTGTATCGATCAAGGGGCAACAAAAAAGCAGGATTTGCTATGAGTATTGCCTTGATTTTAGATTTTATTCTCAAATATTTCCTCCCTAGCTAATCAGTGGGTGCTTGATTATACTCTTCTGAAATGCCCATTTGCTGGAAAACCATATAGCGTGTGAGAGAGCTGAGAACCCTCCATTTCTTTGTCCTTGTGTAGTGTGTAGGGAGCATGACACATTGAAGCAGGCAACCCCTAATAAGTACATCAGTTTGCAAATGTGTCATGAGAGCTGGCTACGCTGCCCCTGGTTATGAGAGCTGGTGGGGTGGGGATATGAATCACAGGCTCCTAGAAGCACTTGACTTCTCCCTTCTTTAACTGAAACTGTCAACATTTCAGAACCCATAATGATAATCCTGGCAAATCGTCAGCACCATGGAGCAGTGTCCTGCTGTATGTCTACTTGGAAAGAGGGACAGCTTTATGCAGACTCTCCTGTGATTAAGGGCTTCGCATGCTCGGGACTCCAAGGTGTCCCCAGTTTAGTGAGGGGGGCCTTCAGACCTACTCTGCATTCTGATGAGGTCTTGACTGTGCGACTTTAATACACTGACATTTGATTTTCAAACATTCTAGCAATGTCAAGTGGTAGGTAGATGCATCTTGTAAACAGTAATCTTATAAACGTATAAGAAAGTTCTGCTTGGGTGGGTGTCTAGAAAGATGACTTCGCAGGAAAGCCTCTCCCTTTAGCTTTTGGCTCAAAATTTGTGCTCTTGTTCCTCTGGTAAGCATCTCAGTTCAGTCTCCAGCGTGACCCAGCGAAGGAATTTGAGACATCTACAGCCTCTCCAGGACCCGATCCCTGGCCTGGAGGTAAGTGTTTTTCCTATAGTTGGCCTCTGGAGCAAAGAAATCACATAGCATCCAGAAGACTGCCATAGAAGCCACTACATGGGGTGGTCATTACCCCTTCCTCTTACATTGGAAAGTGGTGTTTCCATATTCCTGTGAAAATGGATTTCAGTTCTCAATCATTCAGTGGAGGACATCAGGAACTTGGCTGTCTACATGGCCCAATGCTCGGGCCTAGGCACCATTCTCTTCAAGTGGAGGGCATGTGAGGAGGTACTGGGCAATTTCCATTCTTAATTCTATGAATCTACAATGGTTTCCCCTTCTGATCAAAATCTTGGCAAAGTGGCTTTTATGAAATCTCCAAAGTTGTTAAACACTTCCCTAGACATACATTCAAAGGAGAATGCATGCTCATCCCCCAAACTCATTGCTGTAGAGTTGATTTCACCATAGAGCCATTCACCTCGATGAGGTTATATCCCTCCATTGCACTAGAGTTGATTCTGGCTTATGATAACCACATGTGTCGGTGGAGGACTATGCTATACCAGAGGTTGTAATGACTGATTTTTCAAAATGACTGATTTTTCAAAAGCAGATCGGCAAAGATTTTTTCTAAGGTACCCCTGTGAAAAATAGACTCTCTACACTTGCAGTTAGCCATCAAGTATGCTGACTGTTTGTACCACCCAAGGAAACTAACGGATGATATAACTGACACAGCTATCTCCATTTAATGCACTCAGTAAGAGATTCTGGAGTCTGGAGCAGATGGTAGGCAGGCTGGCTGGGAAGCCTTCTTAGAAGAGGTGAGAACAACGTGGAGCCAGGAGAGATGGCTGCAAACTTGTAGAGTGAGACTCAGGAGGGCTCCCATTGTCATTGTTGTGAGGTGTCATTGACTCCATCTGTTCCTATCCACAGCAAGCCTGGTACAGCAGAAGAAAACACTACTTGGCCTTGAGACATTATCACGATTGTTATAGTTAAGACCATTGTTGTAGTCACCAGGTCAGTCCATCTCATGCAAGGTCTTTTTCACTGACCCTTTTACTTTTAAAACCATCTTATCTTTTCCAAAGACTAGTCTCTCCTTATAAAATGCCCAAGTATAGGAGACAAAATCTCACCATCCTTGATTCTAAGGCGCATTTTGACGGTGCTTCTGTCAAGACAAATTGGCTTGTTCTCCTTCTGGCAGTCCGGGTACCTTCAATATTATTCACCAGTCCCTAACAACACTCTCTAAGAGTGACAAGCATTGTGTCAAAAGGGCAGAATCCAGGCCTTGGCCCCTGTCAGCCTGATAATTTCTTTATTGTTATTATCACTTATTGGGAGTTAATACATATAGCCTATCATTACAAAGTTCAATAAAGCAGTATTGTACAATTGCTACCACAATCAGTTGCCAAACATTTTTTTCCCTTCTTGGACTCTTTGACATCAGCTCCCTTTTACATGTACCCTGCCCCCCCTACTACCACCACTGTAACCTCTCCCCAACCCCCACTACCCCAAACCCTCTCTACTAGCTGTTCCTATAGGTTCGTCAATCCTGGGTTTCATGTATTGAGACACAGAAAAACAAATAACACAAATTCCACAGGGTAACCCCCAATGATGTAACACATCTGAGATTAACCTCAATATAAACAAACAAACAAAAAAACACATGAAATATTGAAAACTAGATTAGGCTGAATGTGCATCAAGTCAGGTTTACCTTTTGATCTACTCTCCAAGGAACTCTGATTAGTAACCACTTTCCTCCCATCCCAATATTATATAGGGTGATCACTGAAGGCGAATTTCCATTTAGGTCCCACAAATGTCTTTCAGGGTCCCACTGTTGAGGCGCAGATACTAGTCCCTTCTTCGACTTTGGATTATACGTTTTACAATTCTTCGGTCACTGATGTTGGTGTGTTTCTTCCAGGTGGACTTAGTTGACATCTCCCTTAGATGGCTACTTGTTTGGAAATAAGCTTTTAAGACCCCAGGCACTGTTTCCTGGTACTTTCTTTGAACGAAAGCAGAACACATGGGGAGAACAATGGCTTCAGGGAGTCCCTTTTCCTCACCCTTTAAGAGCTAATGCTAACATCTAGGCTGGGTATACGTCAAGCTTAACCCTGGATGAACCTCTTCCCAGTTTTCTGGACTCTGGGCCACAGGATAGCTATACAAACTTACTGAGAATTATGAATTTTCCATTGAGATACTTGATTTGGGTTTTACATGGGGACTTCAGTGTGTCAAAATCTGCCACCAACGCTGAGGTTTAGTTTCAGAAAGTAAGGACTACCACTTCAACTGATTTCTTTTTTCAGGACCTGATTCTCTGAGGCCCCAGCAGAGGAGTTACAAAAGAGACATTTTAAAGCGACAGGTTTAAACAGCCTTTTCATGAGTAGTACAATCATTCTTCATATGCAGCCCCCCGGGCTTACGCTGAGCGTCCCGCCAGATTCAATCTCCTTCTGTAAATGTCTGAGTCCCCTTGCAGCCTGGCAGCCAGGAGCTGTAGAAGGGCTGAGGGGGTCACTGCGAGGCCAGGGCAGAATAAGGGAGCAGGAAGAAGGCCTGGGGCAGTGAAGCCCAATGGGCAGCGCTGAGCATCTCTGCATTTTGAGGTTGCAGGCATCATCAGTGGGTAACTCTGGGCTGGCCCATGGCTGATTGGCACTGCTTTAGTGAGCAGGGGGAGAGTTTACTGGAAAGTGGATTATTGCAGATGAAGTTAGGTTAAATTTTAACCTATTACCATTGTATTTCCCTTTTGACCCATTTTTTATTTTTTCTAGTTTCTATTATCTTCTGCTTTCTTTTGGATTGAGGTTTATTTCCCTGTATTTTTGTTGTTGTTGTTGTTGCTGAGCTTTTTTGGTACGCTTTTCTGTATATGAAATGCAGGAGAGGCAGGTAATCCGTAGACACAGTAACTATCTTTATAGTTCCCCAGAATTAGGATATGGGAGGTTGCATGTAATGGGTAGCTCATAATAATGGGTAGGAGAATTAAGAAAATGTTCTAAAATTGATTGTGGTAAATTTCTTTTTAATATATTTAAACCATAGAATTGTATTACACATGAATTATATGCCAATAGAACGTTCTAGAAAACATTCTAGGAAGGTCATTTTATTCAGTTTTGAATAGGACACAATCATCTCACTGTGAGGGAACTATATTGGAGCTTAAATTCTTATCACCAATTTTTCCGAAGGCTAACCATACCCGTGAAAGCCCAACATCCATTTGTAGAGTGCCCACCTAGACTAAGCCTCCATTGAATTACTTCTGACAAACAACCAGAAAGATTAATGGCCCTGCGCTCACAAAGAGTATGTTACAAGGTGGATTACTTCGTATCCCTAACCAGCCCAGGGAGAGGCTGTCTCCTTAGGGGCTTTCCTGTGGGTGGTCTCAATGGAGATTGTCATACTGGGATTTCATAGTCAAGAGTCATGCTCTGACCACCTTGGTCAGAGGTCTTGGGCCAGTCTTGTAAGTCCTTCTGTAAAACATAATGTACCTGTCCAATCATCATCCCATTTCTCCTTCATTAGTTTCATCTGCTACTGTGATGTATCGATGAGCTACCTATCATGGTTGTTTTTTTTAGCAGTTTGCTTTTCCCTCCCCTGTCCTTTTTAAGTCTCTGAATCTTTAACAACGTTATGACATATTGGTCTCCTTCCTTTGGATGTCTTTGTCTTGTCCTTTTCTGTTTAAGATTTAATAAAATAGTTTCCTTAAATCATATTAGAGATTTGGCCTCTCCTTTGCACTGTCAAAGAGAGGCTCTCAGCATGTACACAGTTCAGAGGCAGAAGAGAAGTCCAGTGATTCTCAGCCATGGGGCTAATGATGCACTCTAGAAGACAAAGGCACTCATCACAAAACCCAGTTACTTCATGGCCATTGAGGACAGGACTAGGGAAGGGAGATCTTAGAGGGAGCTGGGCAGAAGAACCGTGATTGGGATATGTGCACAATTCATTTCAAACAGAAAACTTACAGGTTTGGTTGTGGGATTTCAATCACTTGGTAATGTGTGGTCATAGTATAACTCATGACCAGGTCGCCCAGGACTCCATATTTTACCTTACAACCAGATACTATGTGGATGATTTTAGTAAACCATTGCAAGCAACTTCCCTGGGGGTTCTGCAAGCCCAGGGGGGAGCAGTTGTATTCTGCTTTCAAACACACATGACGAGGACACAGCTTCCCCATCTAGGAATTTCCCCTAGTCTTGCCTGAGTCCTATCCACATTGTTGGAAAAGCAATAACTCAAAACAGCATCTATACTTATATAAAAAGTCAAAATAGGGTTGCATACCTTCTCCTGAAGAGTCTACCATCGAGATCAACGTCTTCCACTAACCAAGTGAAATTCAGGAGTTTATCATTGAAGCTCTAATGCATACTACTTATGGGTTTGTGTAGATCTGCTCTTGGATGGAGTGTTCTATGTACCCAATTGAGCCAAAATATTGAAAGAAAAAATCCATTTGCCCATGAACTTTCTGAGCCATCTCATAGGTCTGCCAGGTCTACTTGGTTTATGTCGGTGGGGGTGGTTGCCCTGAAATCACTTCAGACTCGTAGCAACCTCTTGGGTATAAATTAGAACTGCTCCACATGGTTTCCAAGGCTGGAACCTTTTCGATGAACAGACTGGCCAGCCCTGCCTTCTGAAGCCTCAGTGGATGGTTACAAATTGCCAGCTGTTCAGCTAGTCATCTAGGGCTTCACTGTGTGTGTCCTCCAGAAGCCAAGCTCTATGTGTGGACATTCTTTCTGAGGTTACATTTTCACAAGTTGGAGAAGAAAGAGAACTAAAATCAGAACAAAAACCTGGGCACTAGACCTGTTTGGCTGAGTATTTATAGTGTGCCCTCGGGTTCACCTTTGCCAGCCTCGGTCTCCAAAGCTGCTAAGCCCTATAAAACGGGTTGCTGAGCCTGGCATATGTGTGCTTGCGAGGAACGCTGGAGCAGTTGATCTGAGCATGTTCTACAAAATGCAAAGGGAAGGGAAACAATGGCATTTGTCATGTTGCAGGAGCAGCAACTGTAGGGCTGAAAGCCAGTGAGGAGGCAGTGCTCATCTAGCTGAGAGGACTCACCAAGAGGACATTCTTTGGACCAGACACGCCTGTCTCTCAGTCATCACTTACTGAAGGCTATTGCTATAATTAACGAACAGATACTTCCCATCTCCAGGGTCAAGTTCTACTACGGAAGGTGAAATCTCATAGAAGGAATATGAGTATCCCACAGGCACAGCTCATGGGCAAGATTTTCAGGGCCTCCAGCCTCACATCTAGCCCTCCATCACCACCCAGGAAAATTGCAAAATCCTTCAGAAGGATTTTGAGCAAAGTTCTTTGTGGCCTGAAGCCTGACCTGCCTTTCTTTTGCATGTGACAGATCTTAGAGAGAGAGAGATTGAGACTTGCTCTTGTCTCATTCAGATGCTAGCAAAACTGTGCCACGGCTCCTGGTGGTCAAAATACGGGGGGCTTTCCAGAGAGGGAGCAGCCCCTGGTCGCTGTCTTTCTACTCAGATGCTCTTCGCTATGGCGGGCCGCACCATTTCCAGACAAAGCTGTTGGTAACCCAGTCGGAGGGTGACAAAAATATAACTTTTTACCCTACCCTTGCTTTAAGATCCTGTGATTTTCTGAGAAATTCTTAGCTTGCTGGCTGTGCTTTGCAGCCACCAATGGATGGTAACTTTTAGTATTACAGAGCTCAGCAGCCTCTCGTGGGCACAAATCAGTTCTCCTTTCAAGCAAGCCAGGTGCTTTTTTGAGACATGTGAGAATCATGCCCCTAGCAAAAAAACCCCACAAAACTTTCAAAGTGGAAGACTGTAGTACATAAGCCTTTTACTAAAAATAGATGCATTTGTGACTGTCAGCATCAATGATGAAGGTACCCTGGTATTGCAGTGAGTTAAGCACTGGGATACCAAGTGACCGTTTGGCGGGTTGAACTCACCCATTTGTTGAGAAAGATGAGGTACCCTGCTTCCTTGAAGGGTTATAGCTTCAGAAACCCTGTGAAGCATTTGTAGTCTGGCTTCCCGGGTTTCTACAAGTCAGAATAGATTAGACAGCTGGGAATTTGGTTAGGTTTCTTTGGGGTTAGTGGTGATGTCCTCACAAAATCATCTGGATGCAGATTTAGGGTACAGTTGACAGGTTATGTCTATAATGTGATGTCGCAAAATGCAGGAATGACCAAATGATATCATTAATGTACTATGCAAGTGATAATTTGTTAAGGATACTTTTTTTTAATGGTTGAGCAGTTCATTGACAGGGAGCCAGAGATTTATACTAGATTCAGGAGAAGATATAGAAGGAAGGATATCATTGCTCCTATCATACAGATCTGAGCTGAATGGAGATTACCTGTGTCTTATTAAGTATGCAAAGACATTGAACTCTGTTCATCAGAACAAATTATAGATTTGGTTTTGAAGAATGAGAATCCCAGAACTCTTAATTGTACTTATACAAAACCTACATGTAGACCATGAGGCAGGCATTCCAAAGAGCAAGGGGACATTGCTGGGTTTACGATTAGGACACTGACAGAAGGGTTGCGGGGAGGAGACGGGCCAGTCAGGGTGCAGTAGAGCACAGATGAAACATGGAATTTTTCTCTAGTTCTTTAATGCTTCCTCCCCCCTCTCCCCACCCACCTATCACGATCTGATCCCAATTCTACCTTACAAATCCAGCTAGACCAGAGCGTGTACACTGGCACAGAGAAGGGCTGAAAACACAGGGAATCCAGCACAAATAAACCCCTCAGGATCAATAATGAGAGTAGAGATGCCAGGAGGGGAAGGGAAAGCAGCGGGGAGAAAAGGGGAAATGATCACAATGATCTACATATAACCCCCTCCCTGGGGGACGGACAACAGAAAAGTGGGTAAAGGGAGACATCGGTCAGTGTAAGACATGAACAAATAATAATCATGTATAAATTATCAAGGGTTCACAAGGGAGTAAGGGGAGGGGAGGGGGAGGGGAAAATGAGGAACTGATACCAAGGGCTCAAATAGGAAGAAAATATTTTGAGAATGATGATGTCAACAAGTGTACAAATGTGCTTGACACAATGGATGTATGTATGGATTGTGATGAGAGTTGTACACGTCCCCAATAAAATGATTTTAAAAAAAGACTAGGAAGGATACATATCAGGATGGTATCCTTTCACTGTGCGTATTCTCTCTCTGTAGTGAGTAAATAATTCAAGAAGCCGGACTGTACAAAGAAGTAAGTGGAAGTAGGACTGGGGGAAGAAGACTCATTCACAATCTGCTGTATACCGATGACACATCCATGTCTATTGAAATTGAAGAGGACTTGAAGCACTTCACGCTGAAGCTCTAAGGCTATAGCCTTCGACATGGATTCTGCTGCCACGTGAAGAAAATAAATTCTCACATGTAGCCCAGAGAGCAGTATCCTGGTAAACAGAAAAAGGATTGAAGTTGTCAAGGATTTCATTTTACTTCGATCCATAATCAATGCTCAGGGAAGCAGCAGTCAAGAAATCAAATGGTATTACTTTGGAGAAATATGCTACACACAAACCAGCAAACATTTCTCTCTTTTTTGCTGTTGTTAAATAGCAAAGATGTTGGTTTGAAGATTAAGGAGCACCTGAACCAAGCCGAGGTCTTTTCCATTGCTTTTTACATGAATGCCGAAAAATGAATGAGGAAGAACAAAGAATGGATGCTTTTGAGTTATGTTGTTGATGAAGAATATTAAAACTACCAGGAACTGCCATAAGAATGAACAGATCTTTGTAAGAAAACATACAGCCAAATGTTCTTAACAAGTATATTTAGGATATGTTACCAGGGGCACCGGTTCTAGATGAAGAGCATCATACTTGGTACAGTCAGCATAAGAGAGACAAGCATTCAATAAGATGGCTCGCTGGACACAGCGGTGTAGCAATGAGCTCATCTCCGGAAATGATGAGCAGGCTGGCCCAAAACAAAACACTGGTTTGTCTCATTGTACCTAGGATCATGATGGGTCCAGATGGACCATTGACACCGAATAAGAACAACAACAGGAAATCACAAAGATGAAGCATTTGTCTCCACAGGTGCTCGTGGGGAGAAGGTATTGAATGAGACATCAACTTGGAATGGGACAGGCACCTTCCTCTTGAGTTCATGCCACCCAAACTGCTACTCCTCCGGTATCAAGAATTGAATTTTGTGCCCCACCCCCTCAAACATGTGTCTCCTGGGTTGAGATTTCCCATATTGTATGGCTACAGTCCATGCTATGATTTGCGATAAATCCTAATCTCTCCCTGTTAATCAAAAGAGCCGCAATGACACTGCAGGCTAGGCATGGGGTTGCTGAGAGAAACTTTAGTGATTCAAGCCCTCCAGCCTCTCCTCAGGAGAAAGAGGACATGTTCTGCTCCTGTAAATATTGACAGTGTCAGAAACCCTTTGTAAGGTCTCCCTGAGTCAAAAAGGATCCCCAGCGGCACCGAGGGGCTGCTCTCCGCAAGGTCAGTGTTTCCAAGCTCCGTGAAGGAAGAAGATGTGACTTTCTGCTCCCATAAAGATTTATAGCCTCATAAACCCCAACGAGGCAGTTTTCCTCCTTAGGGAGGCCTGGTGATATAGAGGTTATGCACTGAGCTGCAATCTGTATTGTCAGTAGTTTGAAACCACCAGCAGCTCTGAGGGAGAAAGACTGGGCTTTCTACTCCCATAAATGGTTAGAGTCATAGAAATCCTCTGGATGGTCAGCATTGACTCATGGCAGGGAGTATTTATTAAAGGGTCTCTATGAAACAAGAACGTCTTGATGGCAGTGCATATGGACTTGACTTTTACATGTTCATCAGGCAGCATCTGTCTTGAGTAGCAACCAGTCCAACAGATGTGACTCCGGTCACACGCTTACTCAAGCAAATTAAGCCACATCCTATTCCGATCACACTCTTGCATGAATCACAACTTTTTATCTTTCAATGGATGAAAAGAGAACAGAGAGAGAAGATCCAGGGGTATAGCCTATCCTTAGCACCCTGGGCCCATGTGCTGAGACCCATAGGCCCACAGAGATGGATATCAACACCTACGGTGATCCCAAAGAACAACAGACCCACAGATGCTGGAAGGAAACAAAGGACTTGCCTTAGGGCTGCAGCCCAGAATTCCAGCTTCTAACCTCCTCAACTGGGAGCAAATTAATTTCTGTTTCTTAAAGAAATCCACTTGTGATTTTTCTTGTGATTTTATAGCATGCTTAAATAACTTAGATGTCCAGGGTCTTCGGGGATGTTTGCAGTGACTCAGCGGAGGACAGTGATCTTGAGCAAGGAGTCCACTAGAGAAGGGGATGTGACTACAGCACCCATCAGTCATGCTCCCTTCTCCTTGAAACAATTTTGAGCTGACACAGACAGATCAGTCAAGACAAATTTCTTCTTCTCTGGTGTAATAATTTAACTAGAACGGATAAAATGAAATACATTTTGTAATGACTATCCAGTTAGATTGGATCATGACAAGAATATATTGCATTATGAACATCTAAATGTAGTAGCCAAGGGATTCTGTGCTAGGGTGCTAGATTGGACCTGCATTTTCCACTGTTAATTGGGCTGATTTATACTCTCATGGGGTACGTTGACTATCTAGTACTCCCTACTCCTACAGTTACCGCAGTCTTTGTTAGCTTTTATTCTTTCAGATTCTACATCCCTGAAAGGAAAATAGAATTAGCCAAATTGGCTTCCTTTCCATAGCTGTGAAAAAGAGTTTTCCAGTTGTTTAAGTTAGATGCTAAAATATCACAGTGGATGGGTTGCACCTATCAATGACTTGATCACAGAGCCTCTGGGTGCACACAAGGGACAATGAGAATCGCTAGAGGTCATAAGTGAGCCCACTTGTGAAATAGCTAGTTAAACAAGGGAAGATGGTTTCCTCATTTAAATGGAATTCCCTCCTGGTGACAATACCTGTTGGGAAGAAAGCTGTCTATCCGACCATTTTCACCTCAGCTACTCGAGTAGGTAAATGCATCCATAAATCAAGGTCCCTGTCTATGATGGAGTAACCTACCCCACCTCACACACAATGTAGCAATTTTTAACATAAACTGTAAGCTCCGTTAGGGCATGAGCCAGGCCTGCCACAGTTACTACTGCACTCTCAGCTCTGTCCCCTGTCAAACTAACATGGTGGAAAAACCATACGAGGGCATGGGGGTCCTTCAAGAAAAATGTTGAAGAAGTAGTTGGCTGGTCAAGAACTCGCGATGATATTCAGCCTATCCATTCCCCAGTTTAATTGTCCCACTCTTACAGAGAACTTTGCAGATAGTTCTGAAACTCCCAAATCCCAGATCTGCCATTCAGTAACAGAAGCTAATCTATCTCTGGGTGGTTTCCTCATCTGTAAAACAATGCTAACGGTTGTGCTTCATGGGGTCGTTTAGGAAGCAAATCACTTATTACATGAGGAGCTCGTGAAGATTATCTGTTATCTATCATAAATACTAAGATGTTAATTGGCATTTATATAATAATTTTTGAATGGTGTTTTCTATTTGCTATCCATTAATCTAATTAAGATGCCTAATTAAGGTTGGGAAGTATGTTATAGCAAGTTTAAATCTACTATGCTATAAGGTTTACAAGCCTCAGAAAAGTTATAGCAATCCTCTATCAAACTATGCGTGAGATCTTGGATAGGCTTCTCTAACCCTGATGGTAGCAGTTGCGTTTTGTTGTGCTTTTGTGTAATGTGGACGCCAAGCTGGAAGGTTCCTTTCAGTACGAGCTGTACTAATGGCAGCCAGAGTAGCAGTAGGCACACTTACTATGTGCGCGGCCCTGTCATCACAAGAGCTTTACTTATATTAATGCATTTAATTCACACAATAAACCCATTGTGGAATATAGTTATATGATTTTCATTTAAAATATAAGGAGACTGAGGCACAGAGAGGTTAGGTAATCTCCCCAAAATTGATCAAGACAGTAACTGGAGGAGCAATATTCAAACCTAAGAAAACCCACTCCTTGAGTCATGTTCCTACAGAGTAGAATCCGTTTTAAGTTTTTCTGTCACTATGATTTTATCCATCATAGTGAATATGGTAAATAGTAAGCTCATGGTGAATATAGAAATCAGAATATCTTTACTTTATTGGCACGGGGGCTTAAGTATGAAGCTTTCAACCAGAAGATTGGCAGTTCACATCCATGGTCACTCCCTGGGAGTAAGATGAGGCCGTCTGCTTCCGTAAAGATTTACAGCCAGAGAGACCCAAGAGACTGTTCCCCTGTGTCCTATAGCGTCTCTCTGAGGCAGAATCAACTGAGCAAGAGGGCTTTTGTTTGTTTGCTCATTTTTAATTACTACTATAAAGTGATCTGGCCTTAGCATCCAGGAACATTTTCCATCCACACATAGCAATATGCATAATTGTCAAGTAAATGAGAGAGCATTGGCTAATGTGAAAATATCCCAAACAAGCTGAGTTATTCTTATTGCATCATTATTATCACATTAATAATGTGCATTTCTGGAATATTTTGTCCCTCAAGGACTTCATGGCCATCTTAATTAAGTAGACTGTTGACAGAGGTCCCAGAGAAATGACTGCAAACATCCATGTCCGCTCTTCAGCATCCTAAAATCCCCCTGACGTGAGATTGGTGGTGGGTCTGGAAAGAGGTGGAGGAAAGACCACGGCTGAGCCTGGCAGAATAATTGAACCGGGAACCCTCCCTAATACGTTAGAGATGCATTGTCTGATCCAATTCTCTTTGGACTGTGTAAATCAAAAGTTAATTACTGGGAGGGCTCCATTTGTATTTTTATTGCTCTATTTACATTTTATGAAACCATCTGGTATCATTAATATATTCAAAGCCAGTTTAGTGTTATTTGTAATTTCAGAACAATAGGAAGAGATTAGTCTTCTTCAAGTGGGAGAAGTCAGAGGCCCTGGATATGAGGGGTGGAAGGAGTCTGCAGGAAGCCCTGTGCCCTGTGAAAAGCAGGGTCTGAGCCTGCTCCTCGGTTCTGGCAGCTTTTCAGCAGGCTTGGTCAGTGATAGAACAGCTTAGCGGTCTGAGCCGAGAGATAGTCTCCGTCTATGGGATGTGGGTAAGTTGTTGAGAGTGGTGCTTTGACAGGTTGAAGGAGAGTAAAACAAGCGCAGCAGCTGCCCTCTCTGGGCACGAGCCACAGTGAACTAGGCCAAGGTATCACTCTGGCCAACCAGGCCCATCTGCGGACTTCCCTGGGGCCGCACACTGGGAAGGAACCTACAAGCTCTCCTGTTCTTTTTCTCTTGTTCGGCTTCTCTAGGACACGGTGGAGAGGCCCCCTTTGGAGGTGGCTTTGGGACACCAGAAGCCACTGCCGGCCACTTTTGGCTCAAGGACTAATGGCAAAGTGCTGCTTCCTGATCTGGGCCCAAAGTGAGCAGCTGCTGGTGGATTACAAAGCCTTGGTCCCTCTCATTTTCATTTTAAATGTTATCTCAGCTGGGCAGTTCTTGCAAATGAGCTCTGCCCCCTCCCTTCTCTCCTAATTCACCACCGCCACCAACATACACCCTATGCTTTACCCAAACACACTCTGGCCAACAGCGAGGCCTACCATGGTGCACATTAACTAAACTGCAGCTCCCTGGCGATGTCGCTGGCGCTCTCTGATTGAACTCCTCTGGCTCGCCACTTGGCTGCTAATGATAGGAGCTGGTGGGTCAGATGTGGCAGAAAGACAACCTTCAAAATTGACATGGCAAGAGCTGGTATCGCGGAGCTTTGGGGCCTGGGCTAGGGCACTGGTCCATACGTAAGGTAAGGCAGAGATACTTTTTTATTTATTTTTTTTAAATAATGAAAACATCTTTCCACTCCAGAAAGAAAAAACAAACAAACCACGATGACTCGTATTTCTAATTGTCTTCAGTCAGGCCCTGCAGGTTTCAGAAACACGAAACACAACCCTTTATTGATTCTTTCTCTAAGTGCTCCCTTGCTGCAATTTCTTCCCTGTCACCCTGTTCCTGTTTTTCTGAGCACCATGCCCTCCTCTCACACGCTGTTCTGGCTACCAGATTCGCATAGGGGAACATCAGAGGACTCCACCCAGGCAACTCCACAGAGGGAAACCCAGTCAGGGCACTCTGCAGGCTTCCTAACCCTTCCTCCCTTCTGGTAGGAATGGGCTCCCCCCGAAAATGCTGGATCCTTGTCCTCCTATCGTCTGTCCCTCCCTGTGTTTCCGACATCAGAGCCTTGGTACATGCTAGAAAGGACTTGCCGGCATCAATCAGGCTCCCACCAGAGTGATTTCCAAGTCTGGAGCTTTTGCATAAGTGGTAAACCAGGACGATGATCAAGTCTAGGTAGTGTGAGGGTGGAGAAACCTTCCCACGGAGCTCATGATCAAGTTGCCCAACTCCATTGAGGACATGCCGAGACACAGCCTCTCCTCATAGTCCTTCCACTTCCAATTGGTCCTACTTGGAGGGGGCTGGTGATATTAGGAGAGTCAGAGAAGGGGGGCAGTAAGGAGAACCAATTACGATGATCAATGTATGTCCCCCATCCCAAGGGAATGGACAGCAGAAAAGTGGGTGAAATGAGACTGCAGTCAGTGTAAGACAAGAAAAAAAGAGAATACTTTATAGATTATTATGGGGGGGGTGGGGAAAGCAGGGGAGGGAGGGAGGAGGAAACTGAAGAGGTGATGCCAAGGGCTCAAGTAGAAAGAAAATGTTTTGAAAAAGACGATGACAACATATGTACAGATGTGGTTGACACAATGGAGATATATATGGACTGTGAGAAGAGCTGTAAGAGCCTCCATTAAAATAAAGTTTTAAAAATCGATACAATAATCTTGGGGTGGGGTGAGGGAAGGGTTTTTTACTAAAATGAAGAGACTGGATGCTGTCCTTTGCTCCCAAACTTGTGGTTTAGGGAGGTGAAGGTTTAGAATTCCCTAAGCAGAATCCACAGGCCCAAAGTTCTGGTAGCTGGGGCCCGACGAGCTCTAATCTTATTCTTCAAGGGCTTCTCATCTACCCCTTCATGCCTCTGATATTTCTCATGGGTGTTTGATTAATGAGGCACTTCACTCTTAAAGCAGCCCCCCCATCCATTCCACACTTCTCTCCAAGCCCTTCTCAATTCCCTCTCTGTTCCTTGTTTTGACATCAGGTTTATTTTTTTAATTAAAAGAATAATATTAATAATATGAACTGCTGATGCAAATGTCCAAAATAAATGATTCTGGTTGATAGATGAAGAGCGCTATATAGTTTATGAGGGGAGGCCAGGCAGAGCTGGGTGAACTCTGATCAGGTCCGGGCCCTGCCTGACTGTGCACTCAGTCTGCCGGTGTTCAGTCTTGGCGTGCAGAACAAACAGACCATGGCTTAGCCTGCATGGTCCTTCTCCAGCTGTGTGTCCTTGCTCCTTCGGTCAACCTGATCCTTTTCACAGAAGCAGCTCCCTGTCCACGAGGAGCCCTGCTACGTGGTGCATGCGGGTCGGATTTTACAGTCAATCCAATCTGCTGTGCCTTCAAAGTCTACCTAGACCTTACCCCCACCCCTTCATAGGTGCCTCAATTGCCATGTCGGTTCCAGAATAGGCATCTCTAGCAGTCCAGTCCCCTAGGTTCTGTTCTGGATACTTTCATAGCACACAGAAGGTCATGTCCATTTTCTACCCGTATCCTGAGGCAATATCTCTGGTCACTCTGATAACAGCGAAGTCCCCAACGCTGGTGGTCTAGGCCCTACCTTTCCCTCTGACTCTTCTCGATTACTCCTCTCTCTGCACTGCCTTTCAGATATACACCTCTCCTGACTATTTTTGCACATGCTAACCCTCTGCCCACACCATTCTCCCTCCGGAGTGCTGTAGGACTTGAGTGTCTCTTTACCTACATCAGATCCCTCCCAGATTACTTGAGCCAGAATGGTTTTCCCTTGACCGTGCTTTTATTTTGATTTTTAAATAGTTTTATTGAGATATAGTTAACATATTATCCAATTTAACAGCTCAATCATATTAAGAAGGGTTGTACATTCATCAGCACCATCAACGATGAAACATTTCCTTCCTTCTAGTCCCCGTTGCGGTGGACTCCCCATTCCCAGCCTCTACCTCCCCTCTGTGCCTCCAGGTCATTGATATTCCAGGCGATGCCTTCATGGATCCACCAATCCCGACTTCTCTGTACAGAAACCATACAAAACGAAGACAAAGAACAGGAAAGAGACCAGGTGTTTAGATTCATCAACTGTACCACATCCCTTATCCTCATTTGCACGATCACTACTTTGATTTCTTCACAGTACTGGCTGCTTGTGTGAGCACTAACACATCTTCCTTCTAACTGCCTTGCCCTGGTACCCAGCCACACTGCCAAGGGACATTATGAGGCTCCAGAGTAAGTGACCAGGTCAGTAACTAAGAAACAACAGAAGCAAGACAAAAACAAAGTCTTTCCGTGATGGAGGCCAGAGCTGGCCCAAACCAGGCTTGGAGCTTTGGTTAATGATCTCACGTAACCCTTGCCATTCTGAGTTTGGACTTTATCTGTGTCCCCTGTGTAGACATAAGCACTGAGGGCCATGGGGGTGAAGCAGGCTATTCTACCATAGCAGACCCAGCCAGCAGTCAGCTACAAGGCAAGCCTCCAGGCCGTACTCTGACCACCATTCTGATCCCTGCCATCTCTCTCTTCTGTGCTGTGTCCCTGTTGGTGTACCCTTCTCCTGACCCTATATGACAGTGTGCTTATTCACAGACTCTGGATAAGGGTCCTCTTCTCTCCTTCTAGAGCCAGTGTGTCTTCCCCCCACAACCCATGCTGCGGAGATGCTATCCTGGGTGCTACACATGGAAGTGGGGGAGATTGCGATCCTGGGTGGAGGACAACACATTAAGGGATCACAGAGTCCCAGTGTTTCCTAAATGTCCACTATGGACAAGAAGAGCCTGTGCTGGTACTTTGATGAATGTCATCAGATTTATACTTTAAATAACACACTCTGACCATTCCCAGCCCATCAACCAATCTTGAGTTTCTGACCAAGCTGGGCAAGATCCAGAATCCTTTGCCTGTATTGCTTGACCTTGGGGAACTGCAAGTTTGGAAAAAGTAAATGGAGTTGGTGCAGACAAAGGGCAAGAGATTCCTTCTATGTTATAACCACCCCGCCCCCCTCCCAAACAACACAAAACAGTCTGCACACATCAGACATAGACAGAAGAGGGAAACATTTATTATTATCTCCAGTGCTCAGTGTCTTCTCTGAGAATTGTGAGATGGCTGAGATCACAACAGCAGTCTGATTGGTTAAAAGGAAACCAGAGTTGAGTAATTATGGGATCAAACTCGCCCAGCCAAAGTGTAAAAACAATTCTGTGAAAAATCAGCATTCCCACATAGCCACACACTCTCAGCCCAATTCCCTTCTTGCCTCAGTCATCCACAGTCAGCTCTGGGCATCTTCAGACACGTATTCTCCCATGACCTTGGGAGAGATGCTGCTCTGCCCTTTGGAAAATGGGCATGGGGGACTGTGACCATGGTGGAAGGCATCACGTTACAAGGTTCAAAATACACTAAAAGTAAGTCAGGGACATAGTGTTCATTTCATGCTCTAGAAGAGGAAACTGAGTCATAGAGAAAAGTTGCTAAGATTACCAATTACTACGTGAAAGAGGTTGCATGATCTGAGATGCTATCAAGCAGACTAACAGGCATGAGATTGCAGGGTTGTCAGGGACCAGCTTCCTTTATAGGACATTAACCTGTTCTGTCCCCAGACATGCTGCAGCAGACAAGATATCATGTCCTCCCACAATCTCCTCATCCCACCACTGTGTCCTAATGTACTGACCTCCGGAGCATCTAGTGGAGCAGCTGATGGAGTATTCCACATCAATGACTTACAACCGGTGATCATTGCTCCCCTAACGGGGTCCCATAAAGAGACAAATGTGGTTTGGGGATAGCAGCTGTTCTCATGAAGGCCTGCTGAGGCTCATGAAATAATTTGGGGAATCTAAAAAAAGTCAAGTGGGAAGGAAATGAAGGTTATTGCTGAGTGATTTCAGATGCTCACTGTGGACAACAAAGATGGACGGGCTAAATAACTGTGAGATGAGTGCCGTTGAAGTCACATCTGTGACTCACCGCTGAGGCCTGGGGACCTTTCAAGGCCAAGGCAGGAAACCAGGGAAGGAACTTTGTATACAGACCACAATGAGCACAAGCTTCTGACTTTGGAGGACCTGTGTGGAGAGAGGGGTCCTGTAGCTCCCTTGTAGTCGTGAGTGCACAACAGAACCCTGGGATGTGAGAACAGGACTTGACCTTCAGGGTTATATGCACTCAATTTGGAGAATTTAGGCCTGATGGGACGAGATATTTGTGTGGGTTTAAGGCCTGAAATTCAGAGATCCTCAGGGCCAATATAAAACATACACCTGTTACTCATGTGACAACAACAACATACTCCCTGCTCTCGAGTCAATGCCCACTCATAGAGACCCTAGAGGAGAGGGTACAATTGCCCTTGTGGTTTCTGAGACTTTCTAGGAGCAGAAAGCCCATCTTTCTCTCTTTGTTTATGGAAGCAGGCTAGAAGTAAACAGATCTCTTAACGAACCTTCACGTCTGAATGCTAGCGGGCCAATTGAAAGAGACAGTTGACTTTCCATCTCTGTCTCGACTTCCTGCTTCAAGTGTCAGGGTCTTTGTACTATCTTTTCTGGAAATTTCTGAGGAAGATTTTGAGGAAACCGTGGTGGCTGCTCCAGGTTAAGCTAATGTGACCTTTCTTTCAGAAGAATGGCATAACTTTGGCACCTTTGGGCCCTCCTGCCCCTCTTCCTTTCCTAAGGCACCATTCAAGTTGGCAGTGCCAGTATGGCTGTTAATGGCAGGCCTATGTGATTAACATGCAGCCATCAGACAAGATTCCATTTGCACGTTAGAGAAAGAAGTGACTTCCTTCTTCTCTTGCCCATGATTAACCGTCAAGGGCTACTCGCCCTGGACTTCATGAGCTGCTGCAGACCTGCTCTGTCACCCAGAACACAGCCAGAGTTCTGAGCAAAGGCCAATGGGAACCCGGGGAAGAACTTCATAAGCAAACTTGACTGCCCACATTCAATGCCTCAGCATGATGCACTCTCAGGGTAGAAAGAGTGAATAGTACAGTGCTGTTTAGTCCAGGATGGCATGATCTATCAAGAACACTGGGCCACACTGGATAGAAACTATGTTACCGCACCAGAGTTGCAGGAGAATCTCATTGACAAGCGGGGAGGAGGCTCTCTCCATTGTGGTACTGCCACTACTGTGGGAGGGCTGTCCTACACATATATGGACCAGCAGCCATGCCTTCACAAGATGCCAGTAGAAGGTCAACCACCCCGCAACCACCACCACCACAATTGTGACAACCTACCGTATATACTCAAATATAAGCCGGCCCGAGTATAAGCCGAGGTACCTAATTATTACCTGGGAAACCAGAAAAACTGATTGACTTGAGTATAAGCTTAGGGTGGAAAATGCAGAAACTATTGGTGAGTTTCAATAATCAAAGCAAATGAAAATAAAATTACTAAAAATTGAGACATCGGTGGGGTAATGTATTTAAATATTTATTTAAAATAAAAACCATAAAGGGACAAGTCATTTAACATTAGTAAACCAGCACAGTAAGTGGAAATTAAGTTCAACAAAAACAATAAGGTATCAACAATGATACCCTAAGAGTACTATTCCCTGAGCTCAATGAACAACAAAGCTAAAACATAAAGATTTAAAATCCTTCAAAACTGGATTCCTCATCATCATCCGTATCCCAATGCAGAGCTTCAGCTGGTGTGAGGTCATCATAGACACTGTCCTCACTGGAGTACCACTGACCTGTGTATAAGCTGAACTCCAGTTTTTCAGCACATTTTTCTGTGCTGAAAAACTTGGCTTATACATGAGTATATACAGTATATGTGTCTAGGCATTGGATGCCCCCAGAGAGTAACATTCTCTCTAGGGGAGAACCACCCAGTCTTCTACAGGAGACAGAGTCTACTAGCATCCCACCTCAGACCCAGTGAATAAGAATTTAGGGGGTCAACAGCAGGGATTTATACTTCAACAGGACCTCTAGGCGATTTGTATTCACATTAGTATTTGATATGCACTCCAATATAATGATCATTTGTAGAATTTTTCTTTAATGAAAATTAAGTTTCTTCCTTAATTTGCTTAGGCACATTTTTTAGTTTTCAGAAACTCACCATGTGATTGCTGGCTACCATTTTGAATAGTACAATTTTGAACACATTCATTAAGAAAGAATATTCTCTTGGATCACCTGCTACATACTATTATTTTGAATGTCTTCAAGAACCATAAGGCTTTTTTATTTCTTCTTTTGGCTTTTTCATTTCTATCAGCGGAAACTTACGACACAATCAATGGTTACTTTACAAGTTTGTAACTACAAATAGAAGTGAATTAACCACCCCTCACATTCAATGAGTCAATTCTTACTCATACCGACCCTATAGAGCAGAATTAAACTATTTCACAGGATTTCTGAGACTGTCAGTCTGATGGGAGCAGGCAGCATCAGCTGGTGGGTTTGAACTGCCAACCCTGAACTTAGCAGCTCGAACGTCTTAACCCACAGTGCCAGCAAGCTTCCCTGAAGTAAATCAAAGAAAGTGTCATTTCTTCCTGATTGTACTTACACATAAAATAGATATGATATAGCCCGAGTCTATCTCTCTATGGCTAGAGCCATGGCAGCTGCACAGAGGAGTATAACTACAGTTTGAGTTCAAATGCCGACCGAAGAGATAAACCTCACTTTAAGGTGATAGGTTATATTAAGGTAGGGAGATATAAAACAGTCATCCTATGTCTAGTGCAACAAAAATACCAAAATGCTAGAAGATAATGGTATCTGGCATTTTTCTAGAATGCTAGGCTTTATGGTAAGGTGATAGGGATTAACTCATTCCAATGCCTCTTAAAGAGGCCCTTGTGGTAGAGTGGGTTAAAGCACTGGATTATTAACCACAGGTTGGTAATTCAAGTCCATCAGTTGTTATGAAGGAGAAAGGTGAGACTGTCGGCTCTTGTAAAGTCTTGCAGTCTTTGAAATCCTAAGTAGTTCTCCTCTTTCTTTGATAGGTTTGCTATGAATTGGAATGGACCCAATGGCAGTGCTTTGGCTTTATTTCTTTGAAGTGCGTAAAGTGTTGTAAAGTCGCTGCACTCAGATTCTGGCTCATCTTAAAGACCTCTGGAACCACATTAAAGGGCTCGAAATTTATTACACCCATAAACAGAGTTAGGCAGTTCTAGAGTCAGACATCATAACCCTGATTTTATCAAACTTCCAACTTCTCTCCAGAGTAGAGTAGACAGTTGTATGTATGTCTCCACAACCTCATCCTATGTCCATTGGGGCCAGTCATAATTCATCATTGTATCATTTCCCGTGGACTCTAATTGCAGCCATTATGAAGCAGCCCAAATTCATGGTCATTGAGTCACTTGGGTTCTTTATTTGCCCTGCTTATATGTGTTTGCTTATTTGTTTTTCTGGGGGAGAAAGTTCTGCAAAGCTGGTTTTTGTAAAACATTTATCCCTTAGTAAGCTAGAGGAATGTTTCCTGGCTCCCCAAAATGAACTCAATGTTCTCCAAGTCTTCTTTCCTCTCCTATCTTTAAGCCCTGGTTCAGCCAACATTCTCAATCGCCCTCCCATACTAACTTATCAGCATCTCGGAAGCTGGACAGAACGAGCCTTCCTGGATTGGTTTTAACTGCGGCTTCTTTACTTGATTCCAATTTGGATTATACCAACCTGAGGATTTTCCGTAATCTAACCTCAAATCACAACCTAAAAAAATAAAACCTAAAAATATGCACATAACATTCCTACCCCATTTGTAAAAGACCGTGTGCTGAAGCAGTTTCAACAAGACCCCTTTCCATGAAGCCAGTCTTGAGTGAAATCCGCCAGGTGATGCAGAGCTTTTCAACCTCTGTCAGAAAGCCCACAGGGCTCAGTGTCATTTGTCTCCCTTACCTTGCTTGTCCCCTGGAGAGAACTCGGAGAGGGCTCCACTGAACAAGAAAATGTAAAAGGCACCGACCCTCCAGGCGCTGGCGCAGGCTTGACTGCTGGCTTCCACGCATAGGCTCCCAGCTCCCCAGCTGCCCACTGCACAAGCTGGGCCAGGAAGATAGAGGCAAATGGATTCCTTCTTCTGTTCTGGGAAAATCCTAACTTCCGTGACCACACCTGGTGGTCTTAATTTAGGTGGATTTCCAAGGGTACGTGCAATCACTAAGTGACAGATATGGGGTTGCATAGACCCAGTAAACCCTGGGGGAACAAGGTACATAAGAAAAGTAGGAATGATGAGTAACTTTTGAAAATGCAGGTTGAACTGTAGGTAATGTGCTTGTGGTGGAGTCTTCTTTGTGGTTGTCAAGAGGGCACTGATAACCTGCAAGAGTTTGTATAAGAGAAGCCGAGCAACAACCCAGAGAGCCAGAGGTGTTCTACGAAGGGAGTCATGTGGCCCAGGGAGTAGGAAAGAGAGGGACTGGGGGGCTGAGTGCAGGAGGGCTCTGGACCTCACCGTGAGAACTCCTGAAATCTTAAAAGAGAAGTGTTGTGTTCTTCGGATATGTGAGAATATGTGGGGGATAGTTGACTCGGACAGAAACAATAAACAGCAATCCATGTATCATATCAAAGAAGAGGCATGATCGGGCTTGGTTTCTACATTCTCACCCTAATATTTACATGTCTGCATGTGTAATTCTCAAGGTAAAGAAAACAACAAATGCCCACCAATAGACCAGTAAACAACACTACAATAAAGAGAGAAAAGTTGGAAGTTTTCAAGGATTTCATACTTCAAATACACAAATTCTTCTTTGGTCTTTCTTGTTCATTATTCAGCATCCACATGCATATGAAGTGAGTGAAAATATCATGGTTTGTGTTAGCTGCACAATTCAAAGATGTCTTTTGCAGCAGAATTTCCCAAAGGCAATATTTTTCTTTGATTGACTTTTATGAGTTGATTGTGGATCCAAGTAAAATGTAATTATCGATGCCTTCACCTGCCTTACTTTCTCCATGTATCATGTGCTCCCTTTCAAGGGCGACTCCTGCTTTACAAGCAGATGAGCTATTGGAGAAAGTCCCCATTGCGTTTCATAAAGCACAGGGATACAGGTGGCAACTTGTAAAGCCAGCTTCGGGGCAATACGTGCCATCTCCGTACAAAGAACCATTGCTCACAGAACCAGTTGGGAGGATGTTTGCTTTCTTTATGACAAAGTGCAATCCATACTGAAGGCTGTAGTCTTTGATCTTCATCAGTAAGTATTGCAAGGTCTCTTCACTTTCAGCAGGGAAGGTTGTGCTATTTGCATATCGCAAGTTGTTAATGAGTTTTCATCCAGTCCTGCTTCTCAAATTATTTGGTCATCATCTATTTGAGTAATGATGGGAACGGAATACAACTCAGTTGCACACAGTTGTTCAGATTTTAAACCATTCAGTCACTCCCTCTGTTCACCAGCTGGTTCTTGGTCCATGTACAGGTTTCACATGACCACAATGAAGTGTTTTGGAATTTCTATTCTTCACCATGTTATCCTTAGAGCTTTTCCTGCCCACAGTCCATAGGGCCCACACAGTCAATAACACATGGGTATTTTGGCATTCTGCCCCTTCTCCTAACTTGTTGAACTCGTGGCAATTACCTTCCTGTTGATGTACTTCTGCAACTATTTTTCAGTTATTTTTAGTATAATTTTATTTGCATGGGATATTAAAGATATTGTTTGATAATTCCCACATTCTGTTAGTGTACTTTCTTTAGAATGGGCATGATTGTGAATCGCTTCCAGTCATTTACCTGAAAGCTGTCCTCCAAATTTCTCAGAGACAGGTGAACACATCCAGGATTGCATCTATTTGCTGAAATATTTCAATTAGTATTGTCTCAATTTTTCGGAGCTGTGTTTGCCCCTACTGGTTTCAAAGCTGCTTAAACTTCTTTGTTTAGTACTGTTAGTTCTTGATCATTTGATAACTTCTAGAATGATTGAATGTACACCAATTGCTTTTGGCACAGTGTTTGTGTGTATTCCTTACATTTTAACTTGATGCTTTCTACATTTTCTTCTTCTTTTTCTGTTACACTTTCTATATCTTTGTCTTAGGCTGGGTGCACAAGAGAAACAAAACTGGTGATATGTATTTATTTATAAAGAGAGAGATTGGCCCACTCAATTGTAGAAGTGGCCGAGTTGAGCCTGAGTTCAGAAAGATTCCAAGTCTGTGAGTCAGTTGTTAAGCTGGAGGCTACTTTTGGCTCACTTAACTTCAAGGGCTGATGAACTCAACCAAGAGCAGCAGGCACACCACAATCCAGAGGCTGCAGAGAAGGATGAATTTAAGACTAGATACTAGGTCTAGATGGCAGGCTGTTGATGGTTCCCAAGATTGGCAGGCAAAATGGCAAGCTGTTGGCTCAAATTCAAAGAACCAAAGGTCAAAGAGCCAGTTGCAGGATCTGGACCTTGTAAAAAGAAGAAACAAGTTTTGGCGCAGCATGCATGTATAGAGGAAGTAGGTTATACCCCCGAGAAAACTTCCTTTCACTTATACCTGAGCTGTGACTTGAGTGGAGGTCTGCCATCCAGCCTCATCTTCCAATTACTTGGCGGGTATACCCACACCAGAGTCCATTGTTGAGTTGGTTGTGTTGTGGTAAATCACATCATAGAAGATTACTAGTCCTTTTGTGCTAAACACTCATAATCCTGACCCAACCAAACTGACACTAAACCTATCCTAGGTGAGATATCCGCAATATTATTCGACACCTGTGGACTTAGTTTGATTTTCTTCAACTTCAATTTAAACTTGTATATGAACAGTTCAGTTTCCATGACCTTGTTCTGGCTGATATTACATTTTTTCATCCTGTCTCTCCACCCATATAGTCTATTTTTTTCCAATTTGTTTGTTTCCTTCTTACTAGGTTTATGCGGTTTAAAAAATGTATTTTCAATGAAAAAGCTGTTGGTCTTGTAAAATTCTGTCAGGAAATCTCCAGAATCATTACGATCACCAAGGCTGTATTTTCCCAATGCCAATCCTTCTTTGTTTCCATGTTTCACCAGGAATTATCGACACACTTTGATTGTGTGCTTGGTCCATTTCAGACTATTGAGGCTGATGTTTGGTGCATTGAGACAGTTCTAACTAATAGTGACTCGATGAGAATGAAATGAATAGAAGGAAACACTGCCCTATTGTTAACCATCTTCAGAATTGTTACGTTTGAGCCCATTGTGCAAGTTGGCAAGAGTTAAACATGTTTTTTTTTAATATTTATTTTTAGTGATTATTGTATGCATTTGAATACTAGCTTCATTAAGTGCTCTTCCTCGTAGGCATGAAGATATCATCCTATTACTGACAGTGTTGCATTTCAGGATAGATCTTGAAATGTTCTCCTGGAGCATACATGTGATACTGTTTCTCTTCAATTTGTCCTTCTCTGCTTATTAGATCATATTGGGGAATTCATAAGGACCCTTGCCCACCATGGAGGTGCTTCTTGTGTTTGAAACCCTGGTGTCATCATGGCTTCCAGTGTCTTCATGCCAACATGCACGCCACCACAGTGTGGCAAAGTGACAGGCATAAACATATCTAATCATATATGTGCATATATGTGTATGTATATATACGTCATAACTAAAATTGTATTCTGGGTCAAATTACAGTACATAAATGTATATGAAAAACATATACATATATAAGTGGTTGTATATTAATAAATAGATCACAGCCTTTACATGATGATAGTTCTGATTTTGAATCCAAATTCTGGTATTTAGTGGGAGTGTAACCTTTCAGAGTTGATTTAATTGGGAATCTATTTTTCCTCACGAACCTCATCATGCTGTTTTGAGGACTAAATGAGGAAATGAATATGAAATACAAAGGGTCGGCAGTAATTGGTAGATACAGATTGCATGTTGCTTCCACTTCGGTCATTGTGACTGCTGGCAAACTGACCCCCACGTGGGAATGAGGATAGGGTCCTGTGACCGTTCCTCTGAACGGCTCCGAGCAAATGCATTCTAATGGGCTCAGAGACTTATTCTATTTCCCCCCTTTCTTTCTTTAAATCAAACATTCTCTTTCAAGAGCGGCTCATTTCGATTTTACAACTGGGTGATCTATTGGAGAAATTCCCCACTGGGGTTTATAAAACACAAGGGTCCAGGTGGCAGCTTGTAAAATCAGTTTCCGGGCAATAAATGTCACCTCCGTACAAAGGAGAACTTGCTGAGAAAGTGCCTCTGGAGGGAATGAGTCCTGCCACGAGAGCTGCCTCCGCCAAGGCAGGACGTCACAAGTGGGAATTGAATACCAGATGAGGATTGCACTGATGTTCTCTGAGGGCCCTTTGCCGCCTGAAATACAAATATCCTGTGGCTCTTTCAGACAGTTTCTCTGAGTGTGGCTTCCTGTGTTGCCTGGACACCTAGTCCCCCCTCCCCCCCACCCCATTCTGATCTCCTCTATCCGTCAGTTACAAGGCCCGGAAGGAATCCAATAGTGAGGAGGTGAGATTACATTCTGAGAAAATGGGTAACCCGAAATGGGGTTGGGATTAAACCCAGCCGAGCAGCCAGCTTCATTTAGCAGCCTGTGCAAAGTCTTATTAGGAAAATGCAATGGTCCAGAACGCCGGCTTGCGCCTGGCTCTCCTGGTGGCCAGATGGGAGGGTTTGGGATTCTGGGTGGAAGAAACAAGCCGGAAGCCTTCACACTGCCAGTCCACAGACCTGACTCCATTCAGTGGCCAAGGTTCTGATAGAAGAATTACCCCTGTTTGTGCTTTCTCCTCTGCCTGAGCATTCTTCCAACAGATTTCTCTTCGTATTTACTTGATCCCTGAGACTAGATCATAGGATATGCCGAATATCGAAATTAGAACTAATTGTAGTGAAGGAAAATTAGAAAAGCTACCCAGACACCCACAGAGATGACATCTGCTGCCATTGAGGAGCCTGACTGAATAAAAATGGCTGGTCGCAGCTTCGCAGGAGCAGGGAAGAGTATCAGGCTGGGAGAGTTACTAAAGCTTGTCTAATGCAAACACCAGCTCTGAGTGGCCTCACAACCAAAATCGATGGTGCTTGTACGATTCTTAGATCCTCAGGTTCTCGTCTCTCTGTCATCTTCCTTCTTATCTCCCCCCCCCCCCTCTCACACACACACACATTAGCTTGCAAGTACATAAACATTCAAAATATAGCACTGTCTTAAACTCTTCTCTGCTTCACAGTACTATAAAGCTGGAAGGATGGAATTTGGGCCCCTTGTTCATAGCCACTTAAAGTCTTCCCATCGATAAAATTATGGAATTATTTAGTGACATAACTAGACATTCTTGGGACTATGATAACCTCCAAGATATATGCTGATGCCATTATAAAGGCGGCTTTGGCGACTTTCAGATGGAAAATAATATAGAAGTCTGAAATTCTGCAAGTTTCTATTTATATGCCATGGGTGCCCAATGAAGAGTCTGGAGATTGCTTCATTTGCTGGCTATATAGCTGTTTATAAGTAAGTAATGTGACACACACCCTATTGGTTTGCAAGGATAGCGAAATTAGTTATGTCACATCTGAAAGCCACTTTGCATTCATAGGTCATAAACCGAGCGAAAAAATAACCGAAAGTTTCAGTATTCAATTTGTTTACTCTAAGCAAAATGAATCCTCGTAGGCTGATGAGAGGAGAGTGGAAGAGATGGGAAAGGCTTTTAGAAGATCACTTTAAAGGCTCAAAAGGTGTCTGGGACATTAAATGGCTGTTAAAAGCTCTAGTTGAATAATTTAAGTGTAAATGAGTATGAGCTATACGAATTAATTTTGCTCTAAAATACCAGGCTGAAAAATTAAGGAAAAACTATTTGAGACAAGCACAGTTTGCCTTTTTTTTTCAAAACTAGCATTTTGAAGGATAATTTCAGTCTCAGTGAAAGCTAAATGCTGTCAGATTGAACTGTCCCCAATGATCTTCCATTAAAAGCTACAATTCAATAATAATTATACTCACATTAAAATAAGTACATCTGTTTACACACATATTCCACATAAAGTGTTGGCTTTAAGATTTTAAAAGCATCTATCATAAATGATGAATATATAGCTATACATTATATATATGCGCACACACATACACACATGATATCATGGCAGCTGAGTCTGAAAATGTGAATCAAAAGAGCCTTTACAATTTGATCTGATATACTGATTCATTTGATGTTTTTGCATATCACCTTATATTTTAATTTTTTAATTGAAATATTAAGTCATTACAGCATATTTTAAATCTTTTCCAATTTAATGTTAAATGTAGACTATTTTTCTAGGCTTGATGTTCACTATACATCAAAGTTCATGTAATAAAACTTGTTTTAAATTATGCATTATTATTATTATCATTTTATACTATCAAGATCGTCCTTTTCTTGAGTTCAATCTAGTATTATTTAGAATTCAAATGTAATGCATAGTGTTTGACAAAAAACATTGATTATGAATATACACATTCTTTATTGTTTTGATTTGTAGGACATGCATATTCTCGTCCTCACCTTGTTATGTGTTGTAAGTTCTAAAGGAAAGGGGACCAAGCTTGAGAGAAGAAACTCACGGCACAGAAAAGCTCATTGCTTTACCCTGGGTTACAGTGGAAGCAGTGGAGGTATTAAGCTCTAGAATAACTTTCTTCTCTTTCTAGTTCCAATATTCTATCCCAGTATACATCTTGAATTTGAGTCCCGATGGTATAGTGGTTACACATCGGGCTGTGATCCACATGGTCGGCAGTTTGAGACCACTGCAGGAGAAAGACTGAGCATTCTACTCCAGTAAACATTTACAGTCTCAAAAATCCACAGGGGTTAACTCTGAGTTGGCATTGACTCAATGGCAGTGAATTTGCTTTTAGTGTTTTTTGAGATACATATTCTTGTTGTGATTTTGAAGTTTGTGAGAGCCAATGCACAGCAACTGTCTGATGTGTTGTTTAAAAGAACAGTATAGATCAGCACACAGGATCTGAGGAAGAATATGGAAGGCTCCACTAGGAATTGGGGTCAGGAGCTCACTCTACCTCTGAATAGTTGTGGAAGCAGGATCAGTCAGAGACTTGGGACCCTGCAAGGGTCTCTCTCAATGACAACCCTATGCTACCTCCGCTGTGCAAACCTGTGTCCTTTACCTGTGTCCATCACCATGGTAGTGTTAGCTTAAGACTTTCCCAAAGCCCTGACTTTTTTGATGTTATGCTTTTAATGGGCATATCATCCTTTTAAAAATGTTCATCCAATCAACACATAACTATCCATCTTTGAATAAAGAAGACTGAAGAAGAATCTATACAGTTGGATTGTGGTGCTGGATATTAACAGGACCGTGGACTGCCCGAAGAACTATCAACTCTGTCTTGGGAGAGTGCAATCAGATGCTCCTTCAGCAAGGATGGCGAGACTTCATCTCACACATCAGGAGAGCCCAGTCCCTGGAGAAGGGCATCATGCTTGGAAAGGTAGAAAACAAACCCCCAAAGAGGAAGGACCTTGATAAGGCGGGTAGACACAGTGACTGTAACAATGGACTCAGGAGCAGTGGTACGGGAGGGTGCAGGACGGGGCGGTGTTTTCTTCTGTTGTACACAGGGTCTCTGCGAGTCAAACTGACTCAGTGGAACCGAGCGATGAGAATAACAAAAAATAATCTTGCGTGTTTAAAAACCCCATTATTCAGAACCCCCCAACTTTGCAGACAAATGCCCACACTCAAGAAGATGAAGAAATAGACTGACATTCTGCAGCATATCCTCATGACAAAGTGACCTGCATACAAGGACAGGGGGAAATTGTAGCCATTTTGCAATCTACTACATCACATTACCACGTAAAACCCAAACCAAATCAAACCAACAAAACTCACTGCCATTGAGTCCATTGTGATTTACAGTGACCCTGTGTGGCAGGGTAGAACTGCCCCTGTGCATTTACTAGACTGTACTTCTTGCCTCGAGTAAAAAGCGCTTTCTCTAGCAGAGAGCTGGTGGTTTTGCACTGCTGGCTGGGGAAGCCGCCCAACTGCACAACTCCCTGGGTCACCCTGGCTCCACTGACCACAAACTTGAACTTACAAAATCCAAAGGAGGGGGGAGTACAAGGCACCAAGGAGGTGTCAGGTTTCATATATTTTAAGGAAGGTTTTCTAGACTGGTTGGCCTGTGCATAAGGATTCAGAGGACACATTTAAGGACTCTGATTGGAGGAGTCCCTGGCAACAGTAAGGCTAAACCTGGAAATACACAAAGAGTCTGCTGTCCTGATTGGAAAATGTTGTTAGTGTTGTGGGTAGTTGGCCAGGTGACCACTCATGCGAGCGACCCTGACATACAACAGAATGAAATACTGCCCAGGCTTGCTCCATCCTCACAGTCATCGCTGTGTTTGATTTGATCTGATTATTACAGTCACTGTGGCCATCCACCTCCTTGACCTTCTTTCTCACTGATCCACTACTTTATCAAGTATGATTCGCTCCTCCAGGGTCTAATTCCTTCTGACAATGTGACCAAAGTATGTTAGATGAAACCTCACCACTCCCAATTAAGGAGCATTCTGGCTCTGCTTCTTCCAAGACAGATTTCTGTGGTATGTTCCATATTTTACACCAAGATCATGGTGAGAATACACCAGTCCTTCAATCATGCTTGTCAGCCATCTATCACACTCATATGAGAGAGTGGAAATACCATGCCTTGGCTTTTGTGCACCTTCGTCCTCTGAGCCTTTGTTTTTTAGTCTTTTAAAGATATTTTTGCATCAGATATGCCCAATGTCATATACCGCCTGCTCTTTCCATGGATTGCAACTGTGGATTCAATAAAATTATATTCTTGGAAGCTCCAATCTGGTTATTATGATAGTGTGTATTGGTTTAGGTGAGGGGGTATTGTTTGCTTAGTATAGAGGTAGAATCCACACTGAAGATTACACTCTTTGATCTTCATCATTAAGTGCTTCAAATCTTCTTTACTTTCAGCAAGCAAGGTGTAGCATTAGCAAAACGCAGGTTGTTGCCCAGTCGTCCTTCAATCTTGATACCGTCTTCCTCCTTATATGAGTGAGTCAAAAAGAACTGCCACATAATAATATAATTTTTTATTAAACTACCATTCAAAATATGAAGCTACTATTTCTCAATATATGCTCAATATATTTCTCAATATATGCTCTATTTTGCTCAGTAAGGAGGTTGCATAAATATGGTGAAAATAAACATTCTCGACATATATCTTCCGTGAGTTCAAAACATTAAGTATACTCTTGCTAAGTTCCAATGGCGCCCTCTCGGTCTAGTTACAGGCTCTGCATGAACATGGTGTTCTTGAATTTCTATTCTTCTCAATGTTATCAATAGTTTGCTATGACCTATCCAATCTGTTGCCTTTTCACAGTCAATAAAAAGCAAGAAAATATCTTTCTGATATATTCTGCTTTCAACCAAGATCCTTCTGATGTCCATCACCCCCTTCTGAATCATTGACTATCTGGAAGCTCCCTGTATTTTTACTTCTGCAACCTTGTTTGAATTATCTTCAGTAAAACATTTTTTGCATATGAAATCTACAATACTGTTCAATAATCTCTGAATTCTTTTGGATCACTTTCTTTTGCGATGGTGGAGAAAGCTAGGATCTAATCATGCTCCTGAAATTATACATAGCAGACTCTACTGCTCTTCTTACTGTTACGTATTACTGCTCTTCCTACTGTTACTAAATCTTATCTTAACTCAAATAATAAATGTGTCTTGTGTAAATCTATCTCTGTATTTTCCTTTCTAAAGGGTTTTGTTTGTAAGTCTTTGAGAATTATCTGTGAACATTCAACACAGCCTTAGTGTGAAAGGTGTGTTCTAAAAAAAAAAAGATGTAATCAAACCAAGAGAGTGGGGTTCTATTTATACTAATTCTCCAAAGTTAATTTTCTGAAGTACTTTGAAGGCATCTATCTTTATTAAAATATTCAAATATTCTCACACTTACAGTTACAACTTCAGACTCAGATAAAAATGCAGGTTAGTTTTTTGTTTGTTTGTTATTTAGAGACCTAATTGTTTGAAAAATAAGTTAAGCATGGTGCCTTAGGCCATCCTTGAAACAATGACGTTTTAAGTTCCAATATGTGCCCGCTACTGTTGTAGGTCATGAGTATAGTAAACACAGATCTGTATGGTCCTGTGAGACTGAATTAGCAGAAGAAGGTACTAACCGCACTCATAATAGGAATATAGATTTTACAGATTGTTATAGAATAAAAAGATGCTTTGGAAAAGTGAAAAAGTAGAACAGAGTAAATGAATTAATGAATAACATAGGATGGGAGTGGGATTATGGTTTCAAGAAAGGTAGACTTGTTGGAAAGGGAACACTTGATTAATCATGTAAAGGTGTTAGTGGTACAGTGCAGCTGTCTGGGCCAAGAGCTTCCTAGCTAAAGGGAGAGTAATGCAAAGGCCTTGATATAAAAATGAGTCCAGCTTGTTGAACTAACTGTTATCAAGTCGATTCTGACTCAGAGAAACCCTATAGGACAGAGTAGAATTGTCCTTTTGAGTTTCGGAGGCTGTACATTTGCAGGTGCAGAAATCTTCATCTTTCGCTTGAAGACTGGATGGTGACTTCAAACTGCTGACCTTGAGGTTAGTGACCTGAGGGATAACCCAAAACATCATGAGGGCTCTTGCTGGTATGTTTGGTACAAAATAAAGCAGCCAATTTAGCTACAGAGTGTAAGCAGTGGGGGAACATGGAGAAGAAAAGTTCTGACAGGTAAGAGGAAAGCGTTCTGATTCATGGAGGTGAGAGAAGAGACAGGGTAGTGTTCTTGTCCCTCATAGTACGTTTGATTGAATGTGTGGTTGTCATTGAGTTGGAATTGGTGCGATAGAGATAGGTGTGTCCCTGCTTGTGTGCACGCTGGCATTGCTTCTCTCTCTCACAATGCAGCTACAACTGCGCCTTTAAATACCCTACAGTCACTGTGCAGACAATAAAGAAGGCAGTGTCATATCACTAATGTGCATCATGCATGCTGATCATCTGAGGACCCAGCGTTCACCTGTGAGTGTTGTGGTTTGTGATCCCAGATCTTGGTTTCAGACACTTTGGGCATCATGTCTGTACCTGCTATCCCTAATATGGCCATGCTCGGTTCATGCTACCCATTCTGAGTCTTAGTTTTACTTCCTGCAGGAATTTAAAGTTTTCCATTATCTTACTGCTGACGTACAACTAATACACACTGCTTTGCCATACATCTGGATGGCTCCTCATTCTGGCAATGTCTCTTATGCAAAACACACAATTGCAGCTACACAGAAGAGCCTTTGTGCCCCCCCCCCCACCACTTCTGCCTGGGAAACCATATCCCACACTATCAATGCCAAGGACAGAGCATGATCACAGAGCTGTCGAAGAGTTGAAAGTGTTCACAGTTCTCACATACACACACACACAAGAACAACAACACACACACATACACACAACACACACTTCTATGTGTGAGAAAGTGGGCTTCTAGGAGCTGCGCCCTGTTTATTGATGACGTCTTGTTTCTGAGCAGGAAGCTCAGCCATCAAAGTGAGAAAGGTTTCGAGTCACCAGCTCTTCCCAGGGAGGAAGATGAAGGTATCTGTTCCTTTCAAGATTTGGAATCTCTTGTCTTAAAACAAGCAACCATCTCATTAAGGTGTCAGCTAAATCCACATGGGAGAAACACAGCAGCTGGTATGGTCCTAGGATTGTAAATACTAAACTCCAAGACCTGAGGGGAGAATTGTGTTAGAGCATAAATTTTGAGCACTTAGTTTGCAGAAGGCTGTGAATGACAGTGAAAACCCAAAACCCATTTCCAGAGTCCCCACAGCCTCCAGAGAATCCTCACTGACCATTGACCCGGGATGTGGAATAGCCGTGCTGTCAAACAGTGTGCGTTGGAAAGTGGATTCATGCAGGTGTAGTTAGGTTAAAAATTAACACCTTATTATTCACTCTATTTTTGATGCATTTTATTTTGTTCTAGCTTTCCCCCCCCCCCCCTGATTTCTTTTGATGGAGTTTTTTTTTGGTATTCTTTTAAAAAAATTTGTACAGTTTTCTCACTATGAAATCTAAGATAGGTAAATCCATAGAGACCATGATTAGATTAATAGTTTCTTAAGGTTATGGTAGGGGAGGTTGGTGGGGGTGGGGAGGTAGGGGGAGGTAATAATAATGAGTATAAGAATAAAGAAAATGTTCTAAAATTAATTGTGGCGATGCTTGCACAACTCCTTTTTAGAACATTTAAACCATAGAATTGTATGGTATATGAATTATATGTCAATTAAACTTAAAATTCTAAAAAGAGATTTATAGCTCAGAAAACCTATGTAGGGTCACTATACATTAGAATCTATTCAATAGTAGTGGTTGGGAATTTAAAAACAATCTATAGTACACTGTATTTGGAAGGTGGATAGTTGGAAGCCAGATGGTATGTTTCCATTGAGAAGCCCTAGAAATGAAAAGGTAACAATCAGTCACCCCACTTCCTGGACTCTGAGATGCAAACTGCGCCTTGCTATCTTCAGAAGGCAGAATCTGAGGAATTCAGCACACTGGAATTCCAAACATAGAGAAATATTTGACTTGCCTGACAGGCTTATTAATCAATGAATGATGAGAAAGTTGACTTGCCTGTGGGCAAACCCTCAATACAATTATTTTAAAAATAATTTTTCATTGTATTTTTGGGAGTGATTTACACTGTAAATTGGGTGTCCCTTGAACAGTTTCCACACACCATGTTTAGCGACGTTGGTTACATGCCTCACAATGCGCCAACCTCATCTTTCACTGTAATCGGATAGTTCTATTTTCAGTACACGAGTGACCCTTGTCCCGTAGCGGCTCATCTTTGCTTTTGAGTAATTGCTGAGCTTTTAGTCCTCTGTGTTTTGAAGTAGAATATCATACTGCCAGGTAAAATGCATTATCTTGTGTGTCACTCAGTTGTTTCTCTGAAAGGTGACCCCAGGGGTCCATATATTTCTGTTGTAGATGGTGGAGATGTGTACAGACCTCCTGTATGTCTCCTATTGTTCTCCTTCTGAGCCGGACCCCTCGTCCGTAGGGGTGGAAGGAAAAGGATCAACAGCTGAGGTCAAGCGCACTCCTAGAGGGACCCACACACGTGAAGTAACTCACACCATTCTGCTGATGAACGCAGCCGGCTCCCGGCACTGCCCTTCATTCTCTGTCATCCTTTAGTGGTGACATATTGTGTAATGCAAATTCAGAGAACTTAGGTAACTTTACCAAGATCCCCCTGTCCAGAGGTTGAAGAAGTGAAACTGGGTCCTTGGTCCTTAGAGCTGGGTTCCAGGTTGCTGTTCACCATAACTGATTTGATCTTGCCTGAACATGTCCCCGCTCCAAAAAATATAAGCGTGCGGGGATTCCCAATTCTCTCAAAAATCATCCCCTTCATCTCTACCTCTTTGGTAAATTTGAGGCTGGGGACAACTAAAAGACCTCTCCTTTTGAGTTCAGTGTCTATGGATGTGTTGGTCACAAAGAGGAGCAGTGACCTCAAATGCGCACTGGATACACTCAGGCCTTCTGAACACATACTGGAGGCAGGTGCATCAGGGAGAGTCCAGAGCAGGGGCAGAGCTGAACCCTGCGATGGGAGTGCGGGTGACGGGGCAGCTGCAGAGACGGGTCCTGCGGCCGGGTTGACAAGAGTGAGGAAGAGAGAAGGCGGGGTTGGTGGGAGACAGGAAGGACTGCAGAGGAGTACGAGGAGAGCACATCATTCCCTTGATGATGCTGTCGGTTTGCTTACATTTTTCTCACCTTCTGTCTATCAACTGCTAGCATCTAATTCACTAAAACATAAATACAACTCGAGCAAATTAACTGAAAAGGCTGCGGAGAGTCCAATTACTCTGTGTCCCCCAAATGCTTGTACATAGACTTCATTTCCCCGTAATGAACAAAATGGTGAGTGACAGTCTGGGCAAATGAGGCACATCCCGGCTCTGGCTTCATCGCCCAGGCACATGCCGAGAGAGCAAAGTTATGGCATGTTGCCAGAGCCCACTCGCAGGTGTGTGTGTGTGTGTGTGTGTACATGCATACTTAGATTAAATTGAAAGACACCTGCTCCTGGGAGAACTGCTATTTTTTCCTTCCCAATTCATCACATCACATGCTACCTCTTGAAAACCTAGTCGGTTTCTGAGAAAAGTCATGTTTATTATGGAAGTCATTTATTAATAATAAATAGAGGTGAAACACAGAAACAGATATCTTGTGTTTCCCCACACCTGATATGAAAGTATTAATAGATTGTTGATTTCTGTCTTGCAGTCTGGGAGCATTTCTTTTGTGATCTATTTATATATCTTTAGTTCATCCATTTATTCATTCATTCATTCATTCAACAAATACCCATGAAGGTCAACTCTATGCCATTTACTGTGCTAAGTGCAAGGTGTTGCAAAGTTGAGTGTGCAATATTCCTCTTCAAACACTCCCGGTCTGGTAGGGAAGAGAGAGGCACGTCCAAAAACCAAAGGGGCAATATATAACTTGTTCCATAGTCTACTGAAACATTGCCTCTGAGGAACGATATGATGTCCTTCAAATTCAGGTTGGTAGTATTTGCTCCAATAGGTTTCTTTTGATAGGTGTGCTGTTTGTCACACTCTCCTCCAGAAGATACATGCCTGCACTTCTAGTGTCAAACAATGTGGCATGAGGGCACTTAAGAGGTGTGTCTCTTCTTATGTGTGATGTGAACCTCTTATTTGTAAATCTCTCAAAACTGTCGGTACAACTCCATACAGGTTCACTTAAAAACAGTTCTTGAGACTCTCTTCCAGGCCAGGCCTGGCACTACACGTTGGCCTTCCAGAGGCAAGCAGAGCTCAGAGAGTCCTTACGCTCATACTGTGCTTAGTCCATTAGGGGAAATGAATACTACCAGAAAAACAGAGAACTTAGAAACAAGTTAAGAAGAGCAACAGTTAAAGCAGCCATGTGAGTGTAGTGTGATCTATTCTGTGAATAGAGAAGGTTTAAGATGCCATGAACGGGACTATTCACCTTGCCCGTGGTAGTTAAATGCAGTGTGCACTACTCTTTGGATGAAATTAGAAGAGCTAATAAGTGACAAGCCAATGACTACCTAGCATCAGCCTGATCCAGCGGTCAGTCTCGCAGGGTGTGAGAATACAGACATTCCTCATATGGAGAGACAGTGATGGTGACCACAATGCCCCCAGAACCTACACTTGGGGAGACTTCTGCTAGTCTAATTTCTCTCCCCCTGAGATGGCTTCGGAGGAACCCATGTCCTGGCCAAGGGTTCAAGCATTGCCTTCCTGCTGTAGGACAGCCTGCTTTCTGCAACAAGTTCATTTGAGGGAGTGAGTTATCAGAGTGAGGAATCCCAGGAATCTCAAAGGCAGTGGATTACACTGGCCTTACCCTCAACCCTGCCATTTTACAGATGAAAACCTGGAGGCCCAGAGGCACGGTGCATTGCACAAGGCCACAGAGCAGCAGGTAAGTCTAAGGCCAAGATGGAGAGCTTTGACTGCTTTTTATTAAAAGTACTTAAACACAGTGATGGTTATTTGCTAATGTTATTATTTCAAGCACATTCACTTGCTCGATCTTAAACACCAATTTCAACTGAGGTTGAAAGCCTTAATGTCCAACATGCAATTGGAAAGCTTTCTTTCTTAGATTACAAAGTCCTTCAGTATTAGTAATAAACACATAAATCCACAGATGGGACCCAAGTAATTCTAATGTTTGGAAAGCTTTCTAATCCAAGCCTCTCCTCTAAGATCTCAGGTGTAGCTGCCCACAGAGCGCAGGGTGTGGACTATAGCACTCGATGCCTCACTCTGTTACCCTGTCTCTGGACTCTGAAATGTCCATCGTCCATGTTGCCAATAACTCGCCACAGCAGTTGAGACATAGGTGGACAAGAAGAGTAGGGATATGTGCCTTATTTATTTCAAAACTTGCCGGACAGAAAAAGTTAGTGGCTTTTCTCTTCAGGCCCAGAGGAAGCCCTGGTAAACAAGCATCCCCGTGCTAGCCAGAGGGGACGTCGCGTAAGAAAGGACGTGGCAGCAAGCTGCGTGCAGGCCCAGTGAGTTCTCAACCTAATGCTGAGAACGTGTTCATTGGTTGGCTTATTAGTGGTCTGTCAGACGTATTGCCCTTTATTTATTTAATGACTTAGAATTGCCAATGTGTCTAAAGGCACAGGATGTTCCAGAAGGACAGAACAAGAACAGCGAATTTCCTTTCTTTCTTCCTCTCTTAACACACCCTTAGAACTCTAACTAAAGACTCATAGAACTCGGCAATCTTAGAACAGAAAGAACTTGCGACAATCAGTTTGTTCAGTTCCTATCTTTTAGGTGTCAAGTAACAGAAGTCTAGAAATTCAGTAATTTCCAAAAAGTTCCATAGCTGGCTGGTGGTAGGTATTTTAATGTTGCTAAAATAGGGCTCACTGAGAGTGGGAACACACACACACACACACACACACACACACACACACACACAAAGTTGCCCTTGGTAGTTAAATGAAGTGTTCACTGCTTTTTGCGTGAAATTAGAACAGCTAACTAGATAGGTGAATAAGAGAAAGAAGCATTTTCTACGTCCCAAAATGAGTGACAACCCAATGACTACCCATAATGTAGTCAGTTATTGTGACAGTTACATAATCTCCTGTCAACTTGAGTGAAGGGAAAGAGTATAGCATATCAATCAGGCCATAGCCAATAATGTCTGTGTGGTGGGCATGGTCTACTCCTGAGGATTCTGGGAACTGCTGTCTTTCCCCACTGTAAGAAGGACAGATCCTCTCTGTGAGACATTTCCGTTGAAAAGCCACATGGAGACACACTGATAGAGCCAGAGTCCTGGAGCTGGAGGAGCCATGTGAAGATCCACACCAGTGATGAGATACTTCCACCACCACTGAATCCACAACACTTTCCACCAATTGGCCTGTGATCTTTCTTCATCCGACATCATTGCATGTGTTGCATGAGTCTAAAGAGCAATTTAGAAACTGGTATCAGATATATAGGCAAATATCGGACTTATGGAATTGATCTGGACTGGACTGGGATGTTTTCTCAATATACAATTGTTCTTTTATATAACTATCTTTCCTATACACATATGAGTGCCTATGAATTTGTTTCTCTAGTCATCCCAGACTAACACACATGCATACATCCAGTGGTTGCATGGTGAGCTGTGATCTACATGGTCAGCAGTTTGAAACCAGCAGCAACTCCAGTGGAGAAAGATTGGACTTTCTACTCCTATAAACACTTCCAGTCTCAGAAAACCATGGGGGTCACTATGTATCATAATTGTCTTGATGGCAGCCAGCTATTTTTATATGTATATGTATTTATAGATGAAGTAATATGTGTCTGCTTGACAGAGGATAGTTGTACCCGCTGCAAACATATTCATGAATGTGGAGTCATATAGGGGGTCAAACTATGAAACTACTTACAAATAAACAACTCAGGGAACGAGTCACTGGGTCTGTGGGCACAGACACATAGTCTCTGAGACACTGAGGTCAATTCACATAACAGCTCACTCACGCACACACACATACACATGCTCTCCATCTTCCTTTGGTAAGTAGTGGCTGGGGTCGTGAAAGTTTGTGCGCTGCCATATAAGTTGCAGCTATTGGCCTCTATGTATCGAGGGGGAGGGGGTTAAAATTAAAGATATGAAAATAGTTCATCCGATTGACTGATGGGCTACTCAAGCATCATTCTCCATAACCCGGATGCTGTAAGAAGTACGTGGTGCCAGACTACCCTTACCAACTCTTCTTAAAGGGACCACACTAGAATAGCCTGGAGAGAGCGGAGGAAGGAGGTGAAGCAAAACTCAAAATTATAAAAGGGAGCAGGCGTACTCTCTGGATAGAGACTCATGAAACCCTCAGACTATGGCCCCGTGTCACCCTCAGATCTAGAACTAAGATGACCTTGGTTCAACTTGCGGGTAAACAATAAGCACGTCTATAAGGGGAACAGCGACATTAGTGAGATATGCATAACTTTGAATAATCAATCATTTGAGATCAAGAGAGTGCATTTGTCCAAGGACAAAGTATAGAAGGGCAAAAAACATAAAGATATAAAAACAAAATCTGGCCCATAAACGGATGTCAGTGTGGAAACTTTACTACATCATTATTCCATTTATAGTAGTAAGGTGCTCTGGGGCAAAGGGGTTAAGAGTAGGGCTGCTAACTGCAAGTTCAGCAGTTCAAACTCACCAGCTTCTCTGTGGGGGGAATATGAAACTTTTGCGCCCATAAAGTTCCTCAGCCTCTGCAACCCTATAAAGGATCACTGGGTTGGGACTGACTGAGTGGCCTTGGGTTTGTACTTCTGGTTATAATAGAAGCAGCGCCCATGATGGAGTGTTCATTTTGACATTTTTGCAGCATTGTTCAAGTATTGTTTCACCCAGGGCTTGATCAAACCCCATGATGAGTGTCTAGTATCCTCTTCCTCCCTGCTTACAGAATAATAATCAACATTTATTAAGTGCCTCCTAGCTGTATGAAGCACAGTTTTACATCCTCTGTGCACTGACTCCCGCATTCTCACAATAGCCCCAGGATTTCCACAGCTCGGGCATCAAAGGTCAATTAAGTGTGTGCCACTCGTCCAGCTTAGAGAGCTGGGAAGTGTGGGGATGCGAGATTGTACTGGGGCGTCGCACCGAATCAAGGCAAACCGGCACTTTTAAGTTTGGCTAATAGAGAACACTTAATCATTCTCATGAACACAAAACATGGGCGAGACTAAATGGCACCCTCCTGGGATTCTTGATTACAAGGGAGAATACAAACAATGATTTCTTTTTTTATTATTCAAAACTAATTCAAGGTCAATATCAACTGGCAAAGTCTGATTCTCACACCTCTGAGAAACAACCGCAGTAAATTTAGTGCTCTGATCCCTGACCTGTTGTCCTACCTTTTGGAAAACTTAGATCTTTTTATTGTTATTCAGGAAGTGGTTCTATTGAGGACACTGACTACCATTGTATTTCCAAGTCATGCGAGATTTCTCCCCTCCCCGCTACCAAAACCAACCAACCAACCAACAAAACCCACAAGCCAGTGGCTTGTGTGTGTCTTTCATAGGTATGTGCTAAAGATCTTGCCAAGTAATCTCACTCAGACCACAAGGATGTGATTGAGTGCTGTGATAGTTGCATTTTGTGTCAACTTGCCTGCACTTACAGAGAGATATGGGTGGAGCAGCAAACCATCACCTAGGTCTCAGCCTGATGAGGTCTCCTTGGGGGTGTGGTCTATTGAACGTCCATACAATAAAACCCTTCTGAAAAACGGTCTATGTGCTGGTGTGGCTGCTACATCTCTCACACCCACCTCTGGTTTTTAGAACTTGGGTGATGGCCAGTGGTGGGAATCAGCTGTTTGTCACTGGTTCAGCAGGACTGATACTCTACCTTTGGTTGAGTTTGGTGAGCCGGTGGTTAAAGTGGCTCTTGTAGTCAGGTTCTCTCTAACGTGGCAGGCTAGGCCACTAGCCAATTACATTCCTTAATTTTTCTAATGTTCCTCTACATAACAGTATATCCTAAGTGCCCTAGTAATGTTAGCTCTGTCGTTAGGCATTTAAAATTTGATGGGACTGTGTTTGTAATATTTATTCATTTCATAAAACTCATTATACTTCTGATGAAATATTACATTTTTATTCCTTTGCATTTGTTACTTCAATAAACAAACATATAATGTAAAGAGAAAATGTGCCAAGCAATCAGAGGGGGCATGTTATCATTCCTTTCAGCTTTGTGTTACCTCCAAAGTCCCCATGAGACATCCTGAGTGAATTATGCAATTCCTGAAAGTGTTTAAAGAGTTAAGAGTACTGCCAGAACCATTTCTGTAAGTTCAGCAGTAGGAAAGGGGTTCTCAAAGATGAACATAATATGTTCATAGAAGAGAAGTCACCTCACTAGTTCAAATCTCTCAAACACAGTGACTGCTAATTGTCCCCCGAAAGGAAAGGGCTGCTACTCCCGCGGTGAAAAGATGCTTAGGGATAGTTGACACAGCTTGTAATGCTTGGATAAAAGGGAAGAATATCGAACATGAGGATGTCAATTAAGAAGCAATGTGGAAATATCATGAGTTTTATTGTTTTCTAATCAGGTGCTATTTAATATTTTTCATTGATATTTTAGAATCATTTCTTACCACAGTTTTGTATACCTCTCTTAATGTTCTAATTTAAGTATTAACTCTTTGAAATAATACACAACCTCTCCGTATATTGCTTTTTTTATACTTAGGACAGCAAACGTAGTTGTCAAAGTATTTGAATGCCAACACTGGCCACAGCCTCCACAGGGTGTGCTGATTGGAGGAATTGTCATCGGCTGCCACACAGCAGACGCGTCAATTTGTGTCTTTACCAGCACCCTCCAGGCTTTCTGGCCTCCTGAATTGCTAGCACCTGGCAACCAACTGTGATGCTCTCAGGGGTCAGTTGACTACAACATCTGGCCTACACCTTAGCCTTTACCTCCACTAGCCTGGGTTCCCAAGGTCACTGCTCCAGGAAGCCATTTGGATGAGGAAAGTCTTCCAGCTTAATATGACACAAGGACTTAAGTGAAACTGACTTAACCACTTCTACCACTGCAGGAGTCATTTTCTTTAGGTAAACTTGTCTCTTTCTGCAAATATATTAGTGTGACTTGTTTTGCTTCTCTGGAGAACCCAGGAAAATGCAAGTACCCCCCCCCCCCCACTGGGTGGCTTCCCATGCTCACCATTATCCATCAGCTTGTTCTTCAGAAAGCTCTTGCTGGTTAGGCACTCAGCTGGGCAGTGTTTAATCCAGTTCCTTTTTCTCATTTTCAGACTAACAAAGAGTGGAGATTAAGGGCACGTTTAAGAAGTCAGAGGGAAACTAGCCACTCTCATGAAACAAAATCTAAATTCCAAAATTGGAGTTCTAAACAACTTTCAGGTTACATCAAATGACCCCTTTGTTATTTTTTTCTGTTAACTTGACATTCTGATAATAATAGCATTGCCTTTATTTTCACTTGGCCTGTTTTTTTTTTCAGAACGTAAGTTTTGCTTAGTATCAGTAATCCCTAATTGATAATGGAAATTATCTTGTAAGATGAAATACCTGGTCCATTGCTCCTTTTAACACCTTCTGAATTGAATTCAAATCATGTTATTCAAAATACTTCACATAATCTCCCAGAAAAAAAATAGTAAAGCCTCATTAACTTAGCCTTCACAAGTTCAGGTTTTTGTCATGATTTCTAGACAGGATGGGCCAGAAATTGTGGTTGATTTACCATTCCTAATAATTCATTTTCTAATTATTATTTTTTAATGGTTGACTCAACACCATTGACTGTAATTTGAGATTCACAGTCCCATGTAGACATTCTCTCAGATGAGCAGGCAGATCTACTCTCTTACCACCTAGGTCTTCCAGAACCTTCAGAGCCTTGTACCTGGGAGACAGAGGGTTATTTCTGTACAAACAGACACTGAAGAGCAGTGGTTGGGAGAGGAGACCACAGCAGAATAGGAAACTGATTCCAATCTCCTTTTCTATTTGAATGAGTCCAGTATTGACTTTATTTGACAACGTGGAGGGCCAACGAAAAGAAGGGAAACTCCCAATGAGATGGACTGACGAAACAGCCATAGCAATGAACTCACACATACCAATAATTTTGATAATGGCCCAGGGTAGGACAACATTTTGTTCAGTACCCATAAGGTTGTTGGGAATTCATAGGTGAATTTGTTCCTGTAGGTCCCACAAGATAAACATTGTTCATTTGTTTTACTGATGAGAAAGTTGAGGGCCAAAGTAAGTGAGTAATTTGCCTAAAGTTCACATGGCTGAACACATGGCATTTAGACTTAGATCCATGTTGAATCCTACACTCACCCTCACTTTCCAACAGGTTTTATGATCAGGAGGAGGTTACTAATTACCTGTCTCTGATCCTCGGTTTCACCATTTGTGAGATAGGCATCATTATAGCACGACATGCACTACATAGGCATTGATCTATAAGACCCCATGGTGTCCGTATGGTAAAACAAGAGATCACATGTTCATTACTGGCTTATAAAAAGTGCTAAGTAAAGGTTGCTATTCTTAATATCTGATAAAGAACACACTGCTAGTAAGTCCAGGACTGAAGAGTCATAGTCCGTATACTTTCACTACAGTCCCCTACCCAGTACACAGTGTGGCAAAGTAGGTTATATGATGGGCCATGAACCCCAAGCTCGGGAGCTTTCTATTCCTATAAAGATGTACGGTCTCAGAAACCACAGGGCAGTTCCATCCTGTCCTATAGGATTGCTATGGACCAGCAGGGACTCCATCACAGTGAGAGTGTGAGTAAGATGACATTGCATGAAGCGATAGTGAGGCCTGGCAGGAGCCCTTGGGAGGTGTAGCAGGGCCGGTCACACTGAAGCATGAGTCCCCATCTATCTTTCCAATAGAGATTATTTTACCTTGGTCAGGAGAGTCACCAATTTAGTTTTAATTGGAAGAAGCAATACTTTTTGTGTGTGTAAAGAGAATTACCTCAAGATAAACACAAAATAAGGAGTTACTGGACAATTGTTCCCGGCACCGGGCATTTAATCAGGCTCAGGGAAGCAAGACTCATGGTGCGTCCTAGGCATGTTCTCCAGGGATTTTCATCTGCAGGAGCATCATGATGTTAGGGGCCATCAAGCTGGTTTTGACTCATATCAATCTTATATACGACAGACCCAAACACTGTCTGGTCCTGTGCCATCCTCCCAATTACTGCTAAATTTGAGCCCATTGTCACAGCCATGCAATCAATGTGTGTCACTGACAGTTTCCCATTGTTTCGTCTCATGTAGAGCTGTGCCCCATCAGCAAATGAAGTTCACAAAGCGTTACCCCCCTGGAATTCTACTTTGAGAAGGTCGCTCTTCCTGAGCCCTATTTTGAGTTTCCACCAAACCGAAGGGCTCATCTTCTGTCAGTGTCCCACTGCTCTTTATAAAGATTTCAGTGGCTAATCCCTCAAAAGTGGAAAGTCTCTTCCTTCTTTGTAGTTCATTCTTAGTCTGGATCATTGCTGAAAACTGTTTGCCTTGGGAGACCTTACAAATACTTCAAATACTGGTGACAGAACTTCTGGCATCACACAACACAGTTGGCACGCCGATACCCAAACTGACAGATCAGTGGTGGATGCAGGAACATATACATGTATTTTAAAAGCAGAAATCCTTGGGTGACGTAATGGTTAAGCACTCAACTGCTATTGGAAAGATTGGCAGTTAGATCTCTACTCAAAGTGCCTCAGAGGAAAGGCCTGGCAATTTATTTCAAAATATTTCAGCTTTTAAAAACTTTATGGAACTCAGTTCAACCCTGACATGCCTGAGTTCATCAAGAGTTAGAATGATACTACTTATTTTGTATAAACATTTAGCACAGATTATTGTCTTTGGTGGATAGGTAGTAGGCTAACAAGAGTAGAGATTATTGCCCAAGCTTCTCTTGCTAACTGGTGACAAAGAGGATGGAACAGAGGACAAGTGGATGTAATAGGGATGGAGGCAACAGGAATCTCAGCACTCCTTCCACTGGACCAACCACATGATGAGAGCTGGCTGACTCACTTCACTAGATGTCTGTTTAACTGTCACCTCCTCCGTGAGTTCTTCCTTAACTATCTTATCTAAAAGATTCTCATAGCTTTCTCTATTGGCTTAGATGCCTTTTTTCATAGAGGTTACCAGCAATTAACATATTTTAATGATTTATTTGTGAAAGTTTACACAGCATATTAAGTTCCCAACCAACAACTTACACACAAATTTTTCAATTAGATTTATCATCCAGTCCCAGATTAACTGTTTCTTTTCCAATGCTTTCGATTCCTTTTCTGCTTATATTCCCATCTTTGCTTTTGACATATTGTGGATGTTTTGATCTCATGCAGATGATTTTTAAGTAGGAAAATTGGGTTAGGCTGGGTTCTCTAGAGAAGCATAACAAATTATATAAATTATATATGTCCAGCCCATCTTCAAGTTTTTATGTCATATATTAAGTTGAAGATTTTTCTTGCCACATGTAGCTTCGAGGGCTGATGAACTCAGGATCCATTGCAACCATATGCCGCAGAGGCAGATGGATCTAAGGTAAGGGGTCAGGCTTGTGACTGGCAGGACAAATGAATCCAAAGTTGGCAGGTCCAATGGCAGGTCATTGACTCCCAGAATAGGCAGGCAATATGGCAAACCATTGGCCCAGGTCCAAAGAAGTGCAGGTCAATGAACCAGATACAATCGCTAGATCAGTGTTTCTCAACCTTCCTAATGTCACGACACTTTAACACAGTTACTTATGTTGTGGTGACCTCCCCCCTTCCAACCATAAAATTATTTTTGTTGCTACTTCATTACTGTAAATGTGCTACTGTTATGAATCGGCAACCCCAATAAAAGGGTCAAAACCCACAGGTTGAGAACTACTGATCTAGATCCACCAAAAACACAAGCTTTCCCACAGCATCTGCTTATATAGGAAGTGGTCTACAGCTCTGAGGAAACTTCTTTTCAACTGCCTCAGAACTGTGACCCGAGTGGTTTTACTCCACTGTAATATTCTTACAGCTGTTTGGTTTTCACACAATATGTGTTATGTCACATCATGGCTAATAACTAGGCCTCAATTGCCAAATAATCAAGAATTCTGATCCAACCAAATTGACACAAAACCTAACTACTATTACAGGTGCTGATTTTGTAGGACATATATATGCAATATATATATATGTAATATATATATATTTGTAGGATATATATATATATATATATATATATATATATATATATATATATATTATTGTGTGCCACTCTGCTATCGTGCTAAAAGATGACTTTCGTTCTAGATTTCAAGAACGTCTCAGTCCAATAGCCTCAGAGATGTCTGGCAGGCTTTTTACTTTTTTTTTTTTTGGTAAGTCTCTGAGTACTTCCCTGTATTTTCCTCCCATTCTATCTGGAACCAATTATTGCGGCCCTTATTAAAGCAATGCAGGCTGAGCACAATGTAGTTCTTCTGGTCTCAAAGTAGATGATGCTGTGGTTCTTGTACACGTGTTTCTTCTCTGCACTTTCATTTACCTTCTTACTGTTCCTGGTGAGTGAAGATCCATAGTTGCATCTTAGAAGGTAATTTATGAGCTTTTTTAGATCCCAAATGTTCTTCATTTCACTGAGATATAGATCATGATTTTTGTTAAGAATGTATGTGGTTGACTCTGCTGACTTATAGGCTATGATGTAAGCCTTCAAACCCAGAAAATCAGTGATGGAAGGTGTTGGCTTATGTCTGATGAACATCAGTCTGTGTGTCTGAATGTATATATGTGCTTGCATCCACATAGGTGTCGTCACATGTATCTACAAATACATACATTTTCACATATGTACACATCTAAATGCATCCCTATTCTGACTTTCCTATGCCCATACTTCTTTGCTTAAACCTTTGCTATTGTTTTGATTCCACTCAAGCATACGAGGGGGTACCCCGACCCCCACCCACCCCCCAAAAATGATAAAATCTCTGCTGGTCTCAGCTGTCATAGAATGCATTTTCCCTGCTAGGTGAGCATGGAGCAACTCTCTCTGAGTCAGTGCACCCAGTGGTGTCACCTGGGAAGGTTTTCTTTGGTCACAATGAAATTTTTCATAAAAGCCGTTTCACTTGAACTTCATTTTTGGTGAAGTCCAATTTAAGAGAACAGTGTGGGGCTGTGAAATTTTGTTTCCACCTCAGAAAAAATGCTGCAGAAACTGTTGTGATGTTAAACACAGCTTGTAATGACAGTGCCATGTGGAAAGCTCAAGTATGAGTGGTTTTCTTGTTTCAAAAAAGGTAAAATGTTGATTGATGACAACCCTAATTCTGGATGTCAATCAACTTCCCAAATGGATGAAAATGTTGATTTATAGTGAATTTGGAGTTTGTTCCTCCAGGTCAGACTTGTTGATCAAGCTTTCTATTTAGAGGTTCTGAAAAGATTGAGTAACAGTATGCAACAAAAAAGGACTGATTTGTGTCAGATGGGGATTGGTATTACCACCATGACAGTCCACTTGCTCACGCATCCAAGTCAGTGTGCCATTTTGGGCAAAAACAAACAAACAAAAACAACCAACATGCCACTCTTGTCCCATGCACCTTACTCACCTGACCTTGCTCTGTGAGATTACTTTTTGTTTCCACAAATGAGGAGGACATGAATGGACATTATTTGAAGAAGTAAAGGGGGTGAAGGAAAAAATGAGGGAGATGCTGTCAGCCATACAAACAGATGGGTTTGAACAATGTTTCCAAGACTGAAATAACAGATTTGATAAATATATTAAGTGTAATGGAGAGTACTTAGAAGGTGATAAGGTTGTTTTGTTAGAAAATTTAAATATATAGCTTTGGAGGGAAAAAAAAGTCCGCTTTATGTTGGGTACCCTCTCATATCTTTTGATGTGTTTGTTTTTGCCCCTTTACTGAAGTATAAGGCCTGTTGAGGTAGAGGCTTTGGTTCTGAAATAGCTGTATCCGTACTAGCTACATAGAAGACTACCTGAGCTATGACATTTGCTCAACTAATGTTCACTGAATGAATGAATGAATTTTATGAAATACAGGCAGAAAACTGTAATATGTAAATACTAGGAAGCAAATTTGGAGAAGCAGGAGAAAATGGGCAATATTTCTGTTTATAAACATTTTGTTGGAATTTACTGGTGCATATATGAAGTAGAGCAATACTTTTTTAACTTACCTTCTGTGTTAGTATGGGTTGACTAGGGAAAGAAATTTGTAGACACTCAAATGTGTGTAAGAGAGAACTTTGTATCAAAGAACAATTGTATACCAAATGTGCTTTACACAATTGATGTATGGATTGTGCTAAGAGTTATATGAGCCCCTAATAAAATGATTTTAAAAATGAAAATAAAAAAGTAGCAATAGTACACTAAGAAAACATCCCAGCCCAGAACAGATCAAGTCCACAAGTCCAATAGTACCCCATATGTTGATATTAGTCTTTAAATTCCTCTTTCGACTCACGCAGCCATGCAATGGTGCAGAATTTAGGAAGAACACAGGCCAGTGCATGGAAATTCTTGTGGTTCCTGTGGTAGTTGAAGCATCCCAGCACTGGCATGGATCTCCACATGGATCCTCCAGCTCCAGGGTTCTGGCTCTATCAGTGTAGCTCCATGTTGCTTGTCAACAGGAATGTGTGTGTGTATCCCACCTCCAGCGAGCTATTTATCTCTTTTGTGCCTCCAAATGAGATCATCAAGCTGCGACCTGGTTAGCAGACTAGACTCCACTCCTTTGCAAGTTGACAGGAGCTTATGTAACTGCCACACCTTCATACTCCCAAATATTTTTGAATGACGGTTTGTACAGAGAAATCTCTCTAAAAGTGTGCTGCATCTTGACACCAAGTTTACCTCTCTAAAGAAGAGGTTGGTTAAAGTTGGAATTTTGTTTTAAATACTTTCCTGGGTTTTTTTATATCAATATTTTAATGGTAAGATAAAAGACATGTGTAATTTAAAATCTAGGGACAACAAGAACAAAATTTTACACAATATTTGTCTACAAAATTGCACAATCGCCTTCTTGAACACAAGTAAGCCACGATTTTTTCAATTTAAGAATTTGGACACACATAAATAGTTCCAAAGTAGTGTATTTTTGTTAGTTGTCACCAAGTCAGCCATTACTTATTACAGCCTCAGGCACAACAGAATAGACGCTGCCTAACCCTACACACTACCCGTGAGCAGTGGAAACTAGTTGTGCATTTGTTATGGTTTTCACTGGGTGAGTTTCCAAAGAAGACTGCCAGATCTCTCTTTATAATCCATCGTTTTAGATCTAGAAGTGCCACTGAAACTTGTTCAGCATGATAGTGACATGCAAGCCTCTTCTGACAGATGGACAGTGTCTATGCATGAAGTGAACTGGCTGGACTAATAGTCTTCCACATGGAAAAGGAGAATTCTAAGAGTGAACTTCAACTGCATGTGCAAGCCTCTGATAAGCAGCATGCATCAAATGTTACAGGGTTTCACAATAGGAAGGTGTTTTTCTTGTAGCAACCAGGGGTGACTTCTCTGAAAGATGATGGTTGAGTAAGTTCTCGGAGAGTAAGGACTGGCTCACCAGGCACTTGGGGCTTTCCACACGATTGGGATGTATGTGAACAGTCTTGCAGCAGATAGAGCGGCTGTGCACAATGAAGAATGGTTTGGCAAGGATGGAGGGTGGGCAGGTATGTGCTGTATACAGCGTGAGCAGAGACAGGGAAAGTGGGCTGGTCTCAATAGTGAAGGGCTCATCAGTGATCTGTTTGAGGTATGTGCTGAGATCCATAGATTATATTTCCTAGTTTCACAGCATTCATTGAGCGTCTACTGGGAGGGTTAGCTTTATATGAAGCCAAGAAAGAATGTGCTCAGAATGTGACAAACTAGATAGCAGGAGAAAAAATTCAAGCCTCAAGTTGTCATATTGCAGAATTCTTTGGGCAAGCTATTAAATCATGCAGAACCATAAAAAGTAGGGAGCAGTAACATGAGATTCAACCATTTCAGCATATGATCAAGAACCTATAATATTAAAAGAAGTCTATGAGGGCATTAGCAAAATACAAGAGTATATGAATTAATGGAATATCAGTGAAAATGTTTATATATATATATATATATATATATATATACACACAGTGCTGGATGAACTCACTAATCTATCCCAAGAAATTTGGAAGACAAATATATATATATATATCTCCACCAAAGACAGTAGACCCAACAGAATGGAAAATTTGCAAACAATGTCATTAAATATTACACACAACTAAAATGTTGTAGAAGATAATTCAGCAACAGTATATCTACAAAGAGCTGCCAGACACCCAAGCCGGATTGGGAGGAGGATGTGAGATGAGGGTTATCATTTTCTGTATGAGATTGATTTTGACTGAAAGCAGAGCGTGTCAGAAAAATGTTTACATGTTTTTTGTGGACTACACAAGGATATTCTACTCAGGGAATCGTAAGTTGTGGATAACATTGTGAAGGATGGGAACTCCAGAACTCCCATGTGGAGCCTGTACTGTGCTGGCTTAATGTTCTATAATTGACCTCTCTGGTTTCTGCTGTCCATTGCAATGGCCGGGCAGAACTTGCAGACAAAATTCACGATTGCAGGGTTTGTTAAAGAAGTTAACAAGCATTAATGCCAATGAAAAATGCTCAAAATTGACTTGTTGATCAGGACATGTTACAAAGTTCTGGCAAGTGTACAAATAAATGCCCAAAGGGTATACCCCTATGCTTTAAGCCTCAACCCAAAGGCATTTGGTTTAAGTTCTGTGGGTCAGCAAACACAGGTCCTGAATTGAGTGCCCAGAGACGCACACCTCCAGTAAGCCTCAGCCAGAAGGCACTCACCTTCAGTTATGTGGGTCAGCAAGCCCAACTCAATTAAATCCTGAGAATCACCCAATCACCCTATTCTGCATTCCTGCCTCCTGCACAAAGGTGCCCTCCTTACCTTACTCCACAGGTTGGGGAATCCATCGCTGTGCTTCACGCTCTGCTTCTGGTTCTGTTGCTGCTCTTTTGATATTGTTGCTGTCTTCTGGATCCAGGAGGTTCACTTTGCTGGGACCTCTGGTCTAGAGAACACAGTCCACTCCTGGCCCTTGCTAGTAATGGAAATGATGCATGTTTATTGATGGAACCAAACAAATATTTTAAATCAACGTCCAAACAGCAGTGTCATTTCCCCTCAATTGTTGTCTTGAGAGATAAAGGATTAATTTGCTTAATGTATCTGTTTGTCTAGATAGCAATTTCTTTCTGCACTGTGTAAACAGTGTCCACCCACTCTGGAGACACAGAGGCTTCCCACACCTGAACGGTTTCTAGGGCCAGTTGTACTCTGTGATCCAGACATTTCTGTCCAGCTGAAGAGACATATCATAGTGTTGTGTATTGGCTCACCCATCTATGAACCTTGTGAAAAATAATCTTAAAACGATTCTTGTCTTTTTTTTCCTGAATGCTTTATGCTCTTAGATCTACGTGTGCCCAATACTGCTTTGTCAGCCATATTCTTGTTGTCTTTTCAGTTGTCCAGATAAAGACACCTCCTTTACTACATTTATGATTTTCTTTCTTAAAAAATCCTGCTGTTCTCTTACCCATCATATTGTTTGTATTTCATTAAGTATGGAGGATTGTTATTTATTTAAATGACTTGAGTTACGTACCTTCCCTTCTATTTCCCTTCAAATAGAAACTATGTGAAGATACGATGTGCTAGATTTCATAGATTCAGACATTGCCATTATTGTAATAAAACACGCACTTCATCTGTTCACGGCCATCTGATTTAACATACACTGTGTCGACAGCCAATGGTGCACCTGACTCAGATGCCCCATATGCACGGGAGGTCTGGGCTATGAATAAGAGAGCCGAAGCCTTTGGATAATGGTGCTGGCAGAGAAGACCGAATAGACCATGCATTTACAGAAGAACACATTCTCCTGAGAGAAGAATATCTAGAAGGCTCCTTAGAAGTGAAGATGTCTAGACTTTGTCTCACTAACATAGGGCATGTTATAAGGAGGAACCCATTCCCGTAGAAGAATACCATTCTTGGTGAAGTAGAGGGGCAGTGAAAAAGAGGAAAGACCCTTGAGATGGATTAACAACAATGGCCTGAAACATGGGAAGGGTTTGCTGGACCTGTGGGATTTTGTTCTAACTGCAGTCAATGATCACATTCACTTTTAAAAATTATTATTATTAAATCATTTTATTGGGGGCTTGCACAACTCTTATCACAATCCTTACTTTTATCCATTGAGTCAAGCATATTTGTACATTTATTTCCCTCATCATTCTCAAGACATTTTCTTTCTACTTGAGCCCTTGGTATCAGCTCCTCATTTTTCCCCTTCCTCCCTTCCCACCCCCTTGTGAACCCTTGATAATTTATAAATTATTATTTTTTCATGTCTTTTACTTTCTGATGTCTCTCTCAACCCACTTTTCTGTTGTCTGTCCCCCAGGGAGGGGTTATATGTAGATCCTTGTAATTGGTTTCCCCTTTCTACTGCACCTTCCCTCCATCCTCCCAGTATCGCCACTCACACCACTGGTCCTGAAGTGATCATCTGCCTTGCATTCCCTGTGTTTCCAGTTCCTATCTGTACCGGTGTACATCCTCTGGTCTAGCAAGATATGTGAGATAGGATTGGGATCATGATAGTGGAGGGGAGGAAGCCTTTAAGAACTAGAAGAACATTGTATGTTTCATCATTGCTACACTGTACCCTGACTGACTCATCTCCTCCCTGTGAGCCTTCTGTAAGGGGATGTCCAGTTGCCTACATATGGGTCTTGGGTCCCTATTCCGCAGTCCCCCTCACTCACAATGATGTGATTTTTTGTTTTTTGATACCTGATCCCTGATCTCCTCAATGCCTCAGGTCACATCCACTTTTTAAAGCTTCCATTTCCCTATTTTATCTCAGAGCCAGAACATATTAAAAAAAACTTGAGGATTGGAGGGTTTTCAACATATGTTGTAATTAAAACACTGCTCTCTACTGTATTTTTCAGTTATTATACTAGAACCTGTAAGAATAAAATGGGATAGGATTTTAAACAGTGAATAATATCCATCAATGTTTAAATGATTGAATGGCATATAAATCTTTTAAACCCATTTTTGAAGAATACCCAAATGAGTATTTTCCAGTGAAGTTAGAAAATGTCAAATACATGAATTTTTCTATGATTATAAAAAGTTTAAATATATAAGGGAATCAACAGATAAAAGTAGGTCATTTGTTTGGGTTGATTATTATGTTTTTGTAATTGGTCTGAAACTTGTACAGCTAGGCTTCTTGGATAAAGCATTTTCTTTATGACACACCCCTTATCTCAAACTATCCCAATGCCTAAACTTCCCATGAAAGATAGCGGTTTTCTCCCTACTCCTTGACTTTCTTGTTTCTTCTTCTTCTTAATGGTGCTTGGAAGCTAGCCTACTCAAACCACCCTTACCTTTTTAAACTAGTGAGCAATAACGCTGATCAAACACATAAGAGGCTGATGACCTAGACTTGCTGTATTTCAATGTTTGCAGCTTCAGTAGTGTAGGTTTTGACTGGGTTACTGTCATAATCACTGCCCATTAGACTTCAAACACATTGCTCCATGGCCATCTTAAAGACAAACTTACTCTTACAATTAGTCATTCCCCTCTAGCTGCAGTGAATCCCTTATTATTTAGGCATTTCTAGATCCTAGTAACCCAAGAAATACAGTCAGATGTGGAAACGTGTCCATATAAATAAGCATAAATTATTCTGTGTAGCAGGCACTTTCTCTAGAGTTTTGTACAGATCTTAGAAAGGACATGGTTTCTGTCTTTAATGAGAGAACAGATTAAAGTTTAAGGATATTTTATCACAGAGATGATTGTATCCTAGAAAAAGGACAATATTTTACTCTAGAAGCAAAGTTACACTCTGATGGCTTTACCTCTCAAACTTTTTCAGATTTCATACAAAATTGCTTTATACCCTGATTATATCATTTAGGATGCTGATAAAAGATAGCAATCATAGATATAGAGGTAAGTGTTTTGTATTTTTTTGTTTGTTTGTTTGCTCAAAATTCTGTAATCTTCATTTATACAACGTGAAATATTTTACAGTTGTTTCAGTGAATTTCATCTTCCAATGATTGAATCACATTACGGGGAAAGGCTGAACTCAATTTCATGAAAGTCAGCACATTTCTGGTAGCATGTTGCTTTGAACAAGAAGCCATACTCAACAGCAGCCATTTCCAGTTGATGGAGTTTCTTGGGTTCTGCTTTTTCTGCACACTGCCTGTGTTGGACAGTGTGAGCTGCCTTCTCTTTGGGCAAGGTCTGATTGCAGCTCAAACCGCGTCTGCTTCCAGGAACCCTTTTAGAGTCCCTGCAGTTACATGGCTCAGACAAGTACGCGGTCTCTTAGTTCTTCGCATGCTCACCGGTTCTGAGCATCCATACCCTAACACTGCTGAGCAAGGGGCTGTGTCTTGGCTCACAGACTTTCCACTCTTTGTTCTGTCAGAGCCCTGGTAGGAGCCCACTCACCTCTCGCCCTCTCGCTGACTTTGGCCTCTTCTTCCAGTCCTCTGTTCTGGCTTTTGCATAATAGGGTAGGAATAAAGTTTGATCGTCAACAAATCTTTCAGCTTGCAGTGCTATTAAGGGACTGAATATTTTTACTTGAAAGCCTGGTTCCTGGCAATGGAGGCATTTCAGAGCCGGTGCTTACATCAGCAAGCTATCCCCTCTGGTACCAAGAAGCAGTCTGCCCGGAAATAGAGTTATACAATTGCCTTCACCAAAGAGCTTAGAGTTTGCCTTATCACTTTTGCAAAGATTAATATGCATGAGTGTCTCCCAAGAACATCTCAAAAAATTGTTGGGTGAAGGTAGAAACTCATCTTAAAATTTCCCTGGGAGAAAAGATAAGAAATTTGTGAGAAGAGCTGCTAGAATGTATGCATTAAGCTGATCAACAACAACAACAACAACAAAACAAAGGGAAAAAAATGACCAACGTGATTAAGAAATTCAAGGGGGGGGGGTGCGGGGAAGGGAGGGAAAAAAAGAAGGCGCTGATACCAAGGGCTCAATAGAAAGTAAATTTTTAGAAAATAATGATGGCAACATATGTACAAATATGCTTGATACAATTGATATATCAATTGTTAAGATTGTAAGAGCCCCCAATAAATTATATTTTAATTAAAAAATATGAAAGAAAGAAGGAAATCCACTGATAACACATCTCAAAGCTCAGGGGTATTATCCGCTTAGGGAAGTCTACACCTGATTTGTTGTACTAGGCTCCAACATTATCACAGAGAATTAGTGAAGGCACATTGTTCCTCCTGTATTTATTTTACCAGTCCTATGTATTTTTCTACCATTTTCTAAGATATAAATGTACATGGAACTCAGCAGCCCCATGAAAGAGAAAGATTTTTACAATAGAATTAAGTGAAAATCCCAAATCACTGCCTTCAAAGTATGATTAAATTTATGTCATTGCCTTAAAATTATATTAAATTAAAGTAAGTGTTTGGCATTTCTTGTATTCGGAGAGAGAAACTACTCTGGTCTATAATTATCCTACCCCTTGATTTAGTGTGCAAATTGCTAAATTTATCTAACAAATATTCCTGAGTATGTACTATACATCAAGACTCTGCTAGGTGCTGGCAATTTAACTCTGAAGAAGATGGGTGTAGTTCCTACCTTCATAGGATCTATAATCTAATTGGAAGATAAAGACGTTATGCATGCCTCATATGCTGGGAATTGTAATACAGAGTAACACAATATGGTCGTTTTGGAAACAAAAAATATTTTCATGATAACTTTTAATCCCATACTTCTTTTAGTACCAATTTAATGCCACACACATCTTATGGAAATGTTTTTATGTACTGTCTGATTAATGACAGAACACAATCATTTCTTTTGTTGATGACACTTGATTAGGCAGACTTCACAAACATAATGTACCCTGATAATGAGTCCAAAGGAACTTCAATTAAAGACATGCTTACCAAAGTCACAAAGAAGTGTCACAGGACAAGCTGGGGTTTTAAAGAAAGCCACAGATTGTAAATGTTGAGGTCATTCTCGCCCCCTCAGGAATGCTCTCTCCACTTTAGTGATTGATTCCAGTGCTGATTTTTTAAACACATCTGTAGCACATGCATGATGCATGAGGACACTTTAATATATTAAGGAAATAGTTGTCGATGTCTGCATGAGGCTAAAGACATACATGACCAGGATTACTTCCAGTCCAAGATCCGAAAATTCAAGGTGACTAGCATTTTCCTCATGGATATAAAGTCTACTGGACCAGAACTCAAGATCACAAACCAAAGGCAGGTTTGTTGGTCTGATAGAGATGGACAGAATTCCCAAGACGGTTGCCCTTAGGCACTGTTGGGGTCTGGAACTGAAGTGAATCTCGCAGCTCAACTTTCAGTTAAACAATGAACAGATCTGTGAGGTGCACTTGGTGCTATCGTTGTTATGTACTGGGCTGCTAACCACAAGGTCGGTTGTTTGAAATCACCAGACGCTCCACAGGAGAAAGATAATGCTTTTTACTCCATAAAGACTCATAGACCTTGAAACCCACTGGGGCAATTATACCTTGTCCTGTAGGATTGCAAGGCAGTGGGTGTGGTTTTAAGGTGAGCAATCCTGTCAAGGAGAGAGGCACGCCTTAGATCAATGAACCATATGAGATCTAAAGGACAGCATTTGCTCAGGAATACAATTCAGAAGGCAGGAAGGAATGAGGAAGGAGAAATGGAAACAGCAAAGATAGGGAAGAATGGAATTACATTGTGGGGATTGCAAACAATGTCATGAATCAAAATATGCATGAATAGTTGAATGGAAAGCTAATTGACACAGTAAAAATCCACCAAATCACAGTACAAAGTTAAAAACAAAAAACAAAACTCAACAAAGATTGAACGGTGCAATTAAACAGAGAATTGATGAGTGGATCCATTTATGACTGTTCCTCTGACCTTTCCTGATTTACTGCCACAAGTTTGTCCACAAGTTTGTCCACATTTGTAGGGTCATGCCTCTTGCATGAACATAGACCATTAACGAAAAGAAGTAGCTTAATAACTAATAGAGGGCTGAGGACGTGACGCCCATCCTGAGAATCAGTGTGAGCAAAGCCAGACACGTACGAGGAATTTTTGTTGTGGCATTATTGTTGTATCAGCGAGACAAGCTCCCCCTCAGGGGAGTGGTAGTGAGATAGAAAGGTGAAAGGCAAGCTGTGGACGAGGGCCCTAGCCAAACTGGGATCTCACTGCAGGAGCCATATGGAACCCTTGGAGTGTTTTGAGGAGCGCGACCTTTTGTGTTGTATGACCATCCTTATGGAGGCAAATGAAGGATAACTTGAAGGTGAAGTTCAGCAGAGAGCAGTAGTCATGAGGTTCTTCTAGCAGTACATTGCTACAAATATGAAGCCTGAAGGGGGGCTTGGGTGGCCATTATCAAAATACGAAGTGACAGTCTTGATCTAGGATGGGTCCTGAGCAACCAGGTCAATAGCAAAGTAAAACAAAGTAAAGTGTAAATTTTAAAGTGAAAGTACAACCGGATGAGAAAGGTAGGTCTGGATGGATTAGTGAGTTGGACATAGGCACATTAGCTTTTCTCCTCACTTAGCTAAACATACTTCTTCTCTCACCAACAATGAAAAGTAGAAATTAATATCTGGAAGGGAACTTGTGACTGAGGCCAGTAATTTAAAAGCACCATAGCCTTGAAAACTTCCTCTTTTTCTTAAGTAATATGTTGTATTTTTCTGAGGGTTTTTATTTATTTTATTTTTCTTACTATGGATTACACAGGTCATTGACGATTACAGTTATTATTCCAACCCTAAAAATTACATCTTCTTTGAATCATAAATCAGTAGAGTATCTTCCATCAACGCAATTCTTCTATTTAAAGAATCAGATCGATTTTTACAGGATTTACCCGCAATAAATCTTTGGATGCTGTTTTTCTTCCTGCAGTCTTTTGGGTCAAGACTATTGTTACTTATTATTTATTGAGTGGTGTCATTGGGCTCAGCAGTATGCAAGCACACATATAAATGGATACACATCATCATTAAACATGTTTCCAAAAGGGACAAGTGTTTATAAAGAAAGAAAGCATTTGAATTACCAAAATAATACCCATTAGTGGTTTTCATTTCCTGGAAACTATTGTTTTTGTGGTCATTGAACTCCTGTGGCATTTTGGCTAGTATAAATGGTACCAATCTCATACCTGGCTTGTTTCCAAGTTGGGAATTAGCTCATGCTTTTTGAAAGTTAGTCATGATTGCTTTGGACCACCTTTGCCTTGGCACATTCTAATACTTTGTCTCCATTAGCTACTTAAACAAAATCCAGCTCACTTCTTCAGGAGAGACATGTTCACTCACCTCTTCCTTATCTCCCTTTGGCCAGTTAATAAGAGGCCAGCCCATCCAGGAGGGCCTTCAATGATTCCATTTGTAATGGTTGCGTGGAGCAGGGACTAAAAAAGGGAAAATATAGAAGCAAGATTCTTATGATTCCCCCACTGTGAATTTCAAAGAAAGTCTCTATCATGTTCCACTAAGAGAAATGCTGCAGGTGCCTCTTTTATTCTCCTACCCCCTGAAAGGCCACCAGTAACAAAAGCCTGCTGTCTCATGTCTTTGTATAGGGCTTAAGCCATGTCTGTGTTCCCTTGCACTCATTTTCCAGCAAGATTTCTTATGTTTTCTCTTAGTGGAGATTAAACACAAATTTGAGAAATTTGCTATTTATCTCTAACTTTTCAGTCATTTGTGTAAGCCCTTCTCAAAGATCCTGTTACTAGAGGAAAAGAAAGCAAAAGCAGCTAATCTCGTTGGTTTGCAGTTATCAAGCAATGATTGAAGCCACAATTGATATTTTCCCTTCATTTTGGCACCTTGAGAAGTGCTCCTCCACGTTGCCACAGTATTGATGTCCCGTTAATCACAGAAGCAAGGGCTACGTGCTGTGTCTAGCTCCACAAATGAACAGAAGAGGAAAGTAAACTCAGCTTTAGTGACTTGCCCACAACTAGTTTGTAAAAAAGTGAAGTTCTTTCCTTCCTCATATTTATCACTAAATATGACTGAGTAAGGGCCAAAAACCAGAGGACCAGGAGTAGAAGTATAAAAGAAATACAAAGACTATAATTAATCTTCATAAAGGGAGTGCCAACTGCAAGAACAATGAAGCTGCTGCTGAATGACTTTTAAGCAGCCTTGTAGATCTATGAGTAAGCAGTTCTTCTGATAATCACGTGGACCAGTGATCTGTTTATCCTCTGAGAACTAGATAACGTTTTACACACACACACACACACACACACACACACACACACACACACACACACTCGTTTTATGACCGACATCAGGAATGGACTCATTTGCTGCCAGCACTATCCGTCTGAAAACAATCTGCTCTTGGTCCAAATTTGGAAAACCTTCAGGCTTTTCAAGACATTAGCTGTATTGATTCTGGCTTCAGAAGATCAACAATTTTTCACCCAGATGGAAATAACCCTGCCCCTTTGTCTGCCTTTCTAAATGAACAATGACTAGTACTTAAAGTTCGACGCCTCATAAAGGCCTTTGGTGACTTTTATTCCTTCATACAACATTTAATAAGCTCTTAGATGCTTCCAATAATTATAACTTCAAATTTGCCTTATGACTAAATCGCGAATTTTTTAAGTATTTTGAATAGCTCTAACATTTTCTATATTTTGAGTCTGGGACAAAGAGACCATTCACTGACAAAGAGACCTTTCACAGAAAGGCTTAATATCAAAACTAACCCCACACCCCCACACCCCCGCTCTAGAATTGATTATGACTCACACCAACCCTGTAGAGTTTCTGAGTTTCTATAAATCTTTACAGGAGCAGCCTCATATTTTTCCTGTGGAGAGGCTGTTGGGTTTGAACTGCTAACCTTGCAGTTATCAGCCCAACACTTACCTGACCCTTCTACAACTATAACCAATGATAGTACACAAATTTCAAAATGAGGTGCACATTAAGACATGTCAATAATATTACAGGAAATGAAAGAGATATATGTAAATATTTTCGATCTTTGATAAAAAATAGGGAAAAATTCTTTTTTATAAATGGGTGATATGTACATTTGACCTACTATTAAATGACTAAAGTCATTTACAAGAACACAGTAGGGAAAGAACTCATACAACTTAATAAAGAAAATTAATCCAATTACTAAAAATACATTTAAATTCAGAATAGATATTTCTCCAATGCAAATATGCAAATTACCATAAGTCATAAAATATGGTCAAAATCAAAACTGATATACTTCAGATGGGCCCAACAGAAGTACAAATAATAACAGTTGTTGGCCATGATATAGAGACACCTGAGTTATTTTTTCTTTTTTTTTTTTTAATTGCGGCCTTGGACAACTCATCACAACCCATACATCCATCCATTGTGTCAAGGACATTTGTACATTTGTTGCCATCATCATTCTCAAAACATTTGCTTTCTACTTGAGCCCTTGGTATCAGCTCCTCATTTTCCCCCTCCCTCCCGACTTGCCCTCCCTCGTGAACCCTTGATAATTTATAAATTATTGCTTTGTCATATCTTATACTGTCCAATGTCTTTTTTCACCCACTTCTCTGGGAGGAGATTATATTTAGATCCTTGTAATCAGTTCCCAGGGAGGAGGTTATATGTAGATCCTTGCAATCGTGTCCCCCTCTCCACCCCATCCTCCCTCTACCCACCTGATTTGCCACTCTCAGCACTGGTCCTGAAGGAATTATCTGTCCTGGATTCCCTGTGTTTAGAGTTCCTCTCTGTACCAGTGTACAACCTCTGGTCTAGCCAGATTTGTAAGGTCGAATTGGGATCATGTTAGTGGATGGGGAGGAAGTATTTAGGAAGTAGAGGAAAGTTGATTGCTTCATTGTTGCTACACTACACTCTGACTGGCTCATTTCCTCCTGGAGACCCTTTGGTAAGGGGATATTCAGTTGTCTACAGATAGGCTTTGGGTCTCCACTCGGCACACCCCCTTATTCACAATGATAGGATTTTTTTTTCTTTTTCTTTTGATGCCTGATACCTGATCCCTTTGACACCTCATGATCACACAGGCTGGTGTGCTTCTTCCACATGGGCTTTGTTGCTTCTCAGCTAGATGCCTGCTTATTTATCATCAAGCCTTTAAGACCCCAGACACTGCCTCTTTTGATGACCGGGCACCATCCACTTTCTTCACCACATTTGCTTATGCACCTGCTTTGTCTTCAGTGATCAGAGACCTGTATTCTTATACACTGTTAATGAAAATGGAAAATGGTGCAGTCATTTTCAAAAAATAGGCTAGCAGTTCCTAAAAATGTTGGACATATACAAAGTTGCTATATGACCTAACAATTCAATCCTAAGTATATGTATATTCCAAAAGAGAAAAATGACAGTATATACAACTGCCTCCTGATCCCTGGACCGGTTCTGCATGAGCATAATGAAATTCACATTCTGGAATTCTCATTCTTCTCAAGTCTATCTATAGGTTGTTATTGTTCACACATTCAGATGCTTCGGAATAATCAATAAAACACAGGTATCTCTGTGATACTCTTTCATATGAGTGAGGGTTCTTCTGATGTCAGCAAAGATTATCTCTTGTTCCACATCCTCTTCTGAATTGAGCCTGAACCACTGGCAGCTCCCTGTCAATATATAGCTGCAACAGTTGTTGGATGATGTTCAGCCAAATTTTACTTGTTAGTGATATTAGTAAAGTTGTTCAATCATTTGTGCATTCTGTTCAGAACCTTTCTTAGGTTGGGTACAAACATGGATCTCTTCCAGTCAGTTGTCCAAGTAGCTGTGTTCCGAATTACCTAACATAGACAAATGAGTGCTTTCAGTGCTTAATCAATCGAAACATTTCAATCGGTGTTCCATCAATTCCTGGAGATTTTTTTGACTAATATTTCAGTGCAGCTTGGACTAATTCCTTCAGTAACATTGGTTCTTGATCATATACTAACTCTTGAAATGGTGAATGTCAAAGAGTTCTTTTTGGTACTATGACTGTGTATTTCCCCCCATATTTTCCTGATGCTTTCTGCATGGCTCAATATTTTGCCCTTAGAATCATTCAAAATGGCAACTCAAGGCTTTGGTCTTTCCTTTCGTTCTTTCAGCTGCAGATGTGCTGAGCTTGTCCTGCCACTTTAGCTTTCTGAACCTAGGCCTTTGCACATGGTCTGTAGTGCATATTTCTTGATATCTTTAAAGGTACCAAATCCCTGTACCCTAGGAATGAAACCACTTTTGAAAGAAAAACACCAGTCACTCAAATGTGATCAATGAGCGAATTGATCAAGCAAGATAATAACTGTTGGCATCAGAACTGAAATAACTATAAAAGGCTGAAGCCAGATATCTGGCTTGGAGTCTGAACTGGTGACACTCTCAAAGAGATAGTCTTTCAGTACATGCAATTGTGACTGAATTCAAAAGCTCAGAAAACAGTCCCTTTGAACGATAGTATTCATGTGCATTTTCTGAGAATTTATTTTTTTAATATTATCACTATGTCACTATACTTCATACATTTTATAGATCTTACTCTCTTTTGTATTTAAATGTTCATATCTGTGAATTAGTAGTAAAGGCTACATTCTTTCCATTTCATGTGGGGGAAGGAAGTAGCAAGAAATAAAGGTATAAGTTGATCAGATGTTCACCAAGAAAAGGCACTATATTAGTTTTAAATCATTGTAATTTCGTCCTAAGTAAAATGGGCTTAGAGACCCAAAGTACACCATTTATCTTTTGTTTCTCATCTGCTTCTGTCTTCTGATTGACTCCTTCTTGTTCAGAGTTTTCTTAGTAGGTTTAACTCTCTGTGTTATCCTCTATGAACAAATGTTCTCTACAAAGAAAAAAAAATCTTGCTATCCTCCACACCCTCCTGAGTGGCCAAATTAGTTCCTCCTGTTGGGATTCCTTGTTGATAATTGTTTGCTGTCCTGTGATTTGCCGAAGCCTCCCCAGCTCCTCGAGAAGCTCTGCTGAACAGTGAAATAAAGTTGGAAAGTTATATTAATTTAAATGGTTTTCTTCACATTTAAGACTATTCTTACGGTGTAGATTGTTGGTAATAAAAGACCTTTTAGTGTGTAAAATAAAATAATCTCTTACCAATATAATAGACCTAGACAGTGGCTGTCCTGGTATAATTGTAGAATGAACTCTGGGTGTGGGTGTCAACACCGTCTTTCTTATTTCAGGTGAACCCATAGATGTGTAGAACAACATTTCCTGTTTTTAAAATGTACAGTCTATCAGTTAGCTGCTGCATTTTTTCTGTTGGCTTCTCTAAGCCCAAGATTTTTGTTGTTGTTTTTTAATATAAAGTTTGAAAACTGTGATGGCTTTGTAGAAGTTGCCAGAAATTTTCAGTAATGATACATGATAGTGCCAAATTGGGGGGAAATTGAGCAGGGTATCAATAAAAATGTCTGTATGGCAAGATGTGTTGATCACTCATTCCGGGCCCCAAGAGTATGGTAGGTAATCACATTGAGGAAGGAAACATTTAGGATGAGAGTAGAAAATGTCCTGTGGGAACACTTCTGAATTTATTAGTAGGGCAAAACTTCACCTGTCTAGGAAAAGGTTTTCATTCATCCTGGATAATGCCATTGTTCTATACTACACAGCATACGGTTAAGGACCTACTTCTTCAGGTTTAATAATTTTGCAACCAATACATCTTGAATTGCTGATTACTTGGTCAAAGAGGTCTACTGTCTTTTCAAAGGGAAGTAGTTTCTTGTCTTCATTGTTTTAACTAGGTGTTGAGTTTAGTGGACCTGGGCTTAATACATCTGTCTATGGTGGCTTTCATGGTTCCACAATGGAAACCAAAGAATACACTCTATTTAAAGGACAGCCAACTGGCTGGCCCCCTTGGTCAGGCCCGGGCTTAGCTTCCTCCAGCCTCACAAGGACCCCTTTTCTCTTTCAGCACTTTCTTTTTTTTATTTTAACCTTTATTTGTTTCAACATATTTTTACTTTTCCCATTTTATTTGTGAAACATGATGCTTACAAAGAAAAACATTCTATATAGTGGCCTACCCTGTCTCACCAAATCACATCAGTGAGGGTGTCACATTAAACTCCCATAAGCCTACTTCCTTTTTTAAATCATTTTATTAGGGGCTCATACAACTCTTATCACAATCCATACATACATCAGTTATGCAAAGCACATTTGTACGTTCATTGCCCTCATCATTCTCAAAGCATTTGCTCTCCACATAAACCCCTGGCATCAGCTCCTCATTTTCCCCCTACCTCCCTCCTTTTCTGCTGTCTGTCCTAGTGTAAGTCACTTGTATATCCTTCTAATCGTTCCCCCTTTCCTACCCACCTTCCCTCTACCCTCCCAGTATTTCCACTCACACCACTGGTCCTGAAGGGATCATCCTCCCTGGATTCCCTGTGTTTCCAGTTCCTATCTGTACCAGTGTCCATCCTCTGTTTTAGCCAGACTTACAAGGTAGAATTGGGATCATGAGAGTGGGGGTAGTGGGGGAGGAAGCATTTAGGAACTAGACTCTAGTTGTATGTTTCATCGTTGCTACATCGCACCTTGACTGGCCCGTCTCCTCTCCAAGATCCCTCTGCCAGTGGCCTATAAATGGACTTTAGGTCTCCACTCTGCACTCCCGCCCTCATTCACTATGTTAAGATTTCTTGTTCTGATGATGTCTGGTACCTGATCCCTTCAACACCTCATGATCGCACAAGCTGGTGTGCTTCTTCCATGTGGGCTTTGTTGCTTCTGGGCTAGATGGCCACATGTTTACCTTCAAGTCTTTAAGAACCCCAGATGCTATATCTTTTGATAGCTGGGAACCATCAGCTTTCTTCACCACATTTGCTTATGTACCCATTTGTCTTCAGTGATCGAATCATGCAGGTGAGCACACAATGCTATGATTTTTTTTTCTCTGATGTCTGATAACTGATCCCTTTGGCACCTCATGATCACACAGGCTGGTGTGCTTCTTCCATGTGGGCTTTGTTGCTTCTGGGCTAGATGGCCGCTTGCTCACCTTCAAGCCTTTAAGGTCCCAGATGCTATACCGTTTGATAGCCGGGCACCATCAGCTTTCTTCGCCATATTTGCTTATACACCCATTTGTCTTCAGTGATTGTATCATGGAGGTGAGCACAAAATGATATGATTTTCTTCTCCATTTCCTCCCAAATGTATCTCATTCAAAGCTTTTTAATCCTTCTGAGCTGAAAGCTCAAAGGTCAGTTCATTCAGGAAGTGTAATTTGATGCTGATAAAATTTCAATTCCATTCCTTGAAATTGTAGTGTATTTTATCTTTTATAGGATTTATCTTTCTCTCCTCCTAATTCTGTGTCTTATTATTGTCTCCCTAAGTACCCAAAATGTGTTATTACAATGCAGGCAATCAATAACTGTTGAATGCAAGAGTAAATTAATTAGTGAAAGAAATCTAAGACTGGAGATTCAGGTACCTCTTTATCTTTTTAAACCTCTTCCTTCTGCTATAATACTAAGATTGGCAAACGGGGTCATTCCCTACTCCTGTTTTATAATCGCAGATAATCAGTGAGGAGCTGGACAACTGCCTATTCTATGAAGCCACTATGAGTTTGTGTTGCATATGTGAGTGAGCCTCAGAAGAAGACCTTTTAGTCACATCTTAATGTGAGTGAAAGGAAACTTGAATGCAATTGAAAAGCAAGACATTTATTTAAAATGTGGATGTGCAGGAAGCCCTGTGCAGCAATTTGAAGCTCTTTAAGAGTTTATTTTCACTTCATGATATACATTTTGCTGAGGTTCATGAACTGAATAGTGCATTTTGGCAGTAACAAATATGCTGCCTTTTATTTATATGTATAGATTTTAGATGTTTGTCTTGTATCTGAAAATACATTAGGAGTATCATAAAGGCAAAAACTCAAGTCTTATAATTCTCTAAAACTCTTAAAATAGTAGGCACATGGTTTCATACATAATAGGCTCTCAAAAATTTAGATAGACCATTACCAACATTGTAGATACTTAAAACGAATGTTAATGTGAAAGAATTGTGTGGAGCGTTTCTTGGTATCATACAGGAAGTTAGAAGGGACTATTTGACAACCATGAAGTAGTCATTACGCTATACGAAGAGAGTCTTACGTCCCAGCCTGGAGTCCTGTTAGAGAGCAGAATGCTATTTCTTTAGGAAATTATACAGGCTTAAGGATTCTGCTAAGCCATGAGATGTATTTTTTATAGAATGAGATTGAATTTTGGACCTGTTTGAGTAACTGGCACATTATTAAGAATTTTATATAACTATCCAACAGACTAGGTAGCCAGTCCACATTACTTACTTATTTTTAACAGAGATCAAAGAGAGAAAAAATTTGCTCAAACATATTTTATTTCTTAACATTTCACATCTATTTAGAATTCCCATGATATTGGGATTTAAGCGATTTTCTTTTCTGTAGATATTTATAATCAATGATTTAAACCTATAGACAATTATTTTAATGAGATTTTATCTTGAGCTAAGAATGGTATCATATGACCTCTTCACCAGCCCACTTCATATTGCAGTGCTGACAAAATTAACACCTTTTCAATTTTCTTGTCACGTTCAGGTCCTCACTTTGGCTATTTATGGGCTAGAACTACTGATGAGCCAATTGAATTGGGAAGAGTCCCCCTCCCCGAGGCACGACTGACAGAGAGGTTTCTGTCTTTGGGAGAGCAGCACATCCTTCACAGCTCTCAAGATCCATCTTTTGGTCATGCTATTGCTTCAGTTTTGTTGAGTTTTCTGACACTACTCTCATGACAATCTGTAGAAACCATCTATATGTGTATGTGCTTCATTAGGAACTTAGTGTGTTTTCTTTGCAGGTGAACTGCCCTTTGTCATATTGGCTCTGGCTTTCTCAATTTAAATAGGTAGTCCTGCCAGTCTTGGTAACATTGGGCAATCCCAAGAACCTCTCATTTCTTTGCTGTAGGCTTTTGATATCCCTTCTTAGAGATAGCAGGGCCCCCAGTGATGCAGTGATTAAGTGTTGGGCTGAGATTCACATGGTCCACAGTTTGAAACCAATGGTAGCTCAAAGGGAGAAAGACTAGGCTTTCCACTTCTGTAAACAGTTAAAGTCTCAGAAACCCACAGGGGGTCACGATGAGTCAGCATTGGCTTTGTCCCAATGGTAGTAAATTTGTTGTCTTGGCTTTATAAGATAAAGCAGCATTCTTCTACATTGAGCATGCAGTTGGCTGCCCTCTTTTGCAAGGTGATTGTCTCTTCCTTCCTTCCCTGCTGTTCCTTTGTTTTCCCAGGGGAGCAAGGCTGGCTATTAGCTGGAAACTGCTAGCCTTGTGTTGGTATTAATCAGAAAGAATAAGAGATCTGTTCATCTTAGATAACCGTACAAATTACATCGTGGCATCTTTTATTTTAAGGTTTAAAAAGGCTAAGGTGATTTTCCAGCACCAAAACAATAAGAAATCAAGGGAATGGCTAATCCTTTCAGCTAGAGGAGATTAGCTATCTCTTAGAAGATTGACCTCTTCCAAAGGAAGTCTTCTTTTATTCATGTTACATGGATTTTTTTTTTTCACTGTGATTTTCTGAATATATACCAACAGCCAGGAGAAGTAAAATTATTTAGCATCAGGGATGGGATCGTATTTTGTGTTGAAAATGTCCAGTTGTTAAACACTCTAAAGGAAATAAACAGAAGAACAGTATCAACCTGGTTCAAAAGGTATAATCCAGACCTTCTCCATATCTCTTTTCAGGCCCATCAGTGGCTCTGTTGGAACTAAATGCAAGAGGAGTTGATTATAGAAGAGGGCTTTGGGAGAGAGGGCTTCATGCCAGCTAGGGAGGGGGAGGTGCAGCTTCAGGACTGCCCTCCGTTTACTTTGCTGGGGGGAGGGTGATCCATATGAGGCTGCTGCCTTTTGAAGATGGGGCTTTGAGAATGTGACTGGAAAGGAATATGAGGTTATGTTCTGTTTATATAAATCCCAACTGTACAGGAAAGCATGTGGATAAGTAGTTTTCCTGATGACTACTTGTTGCCTATTATATATTTTCTTTAGCCTGATGACTCAGTGGTCAACACTGAGGGTCCATGATCTGTCTACAGGTTGAGATTATTCTCCCAAAGGAGGACTTCTCTTACAGTTTAATTATGAGCCTTGTGAGTTCGAGCACCACTAAATATTTAGCCTGGCAGGCAACTGCATCACTGATGGAGAGAGATGACTTATCTTTGTTGCTGTGGTTGCAATGTGCTTTTAAATCCATGAGGCCAGAAGAATTTAATGGTGCTGGCTATTATTATCGATATTTGGATCAAAGATTCTTTAGAAGAATTCTTATCCAAAGAGGGGAAAAGTAGAAATGACTGTCAAATTCTCATGAGTTCTAGATTGTTTGGAGCCATGGGACCTGGTTGAACCATTGCTCTGAGGCAATATATAAACCTTAGACCATCCCTTTAGGTCTTCTTAAACTGTGACAAGTAAAATTAATCCATGATGAAAGGACAAATATTTTATGATACCACAATTAGAGAAAAGTGAACACAGTTTTCACAGAAAAAGAAAGAGTAAATTATGAGCTAGAGGGTAGACACAAATTGAATCGGGTAAAAACCCAAATCAAACTCATTGCCATCAAGTCAATGCTGACTCAAAGTGACACCACCCCACAACCCCAGCCCCTGTGGGTTTCCAAGACTGTGTCTGCAGGAGTAGAAAGCCAGTCTTTGTCCTGTAGACCTGCTGGTCATTTCAAGCTGCAGACCATGCAGACCACAGCCCAATGTATAACCACTTCACCACCAGGGCTCCCAGTTGAGCGAATGAAAGGCAAGTCCATGAAGGTCAGGATAAAGCAATCAAGGAGAAGAAAAATCAAAGAAGCTAGAAGGAGCACAAGTATAAAGGGCACTAGAGAGAAATACTATGACATACACAACCCTACAATCACAATGATAATGATGTGTGTGTGTGCAGACACTCAAGAGAAACAGAAGTAGAGAGGAAAACAAATCCACACCCACACATCGGTTTGCCAGAGGCTATGGCATGTGCATGTATATACTCCCTGCCATCGAGTTGATGCTGACTCCTGGCGAGCCTACAGAATAGGGCTGAACTGCCCCTGTGAGTTTCCGAGAGTGGACCTGTTTACAGAAATGGAGAGTCGCATCTTCTCTGGTGGATTGGTTAGTGGTTCCAAAGAGGGAAGAACTTTAAATACACATGCAAACAATTTGTTCAATGGGTTAATGGAGAATGGGTCCCTCAGCCTCCCCAACTGACCGATCTGTAAAGGGTCACAAATAAAGGGATTGTTCAGAGGGAGAGAAAAAATGTAGGAAAAGACTCACAGTCATAAACACACCAGACTTAAAGGTTGGATAGGAGGGGAGGAACCCGAGTTTATGGGTTTTACTCACCTTTCAAATCTGAAACTCCCATGGCCCCACTTTTAGCTCTGCAATACACAAAAAATATCTCGCAGACCTCCAGTTGATGATGACGTTTAGTGACCTTATGGGACAGGGTAGAATGGCCCCTGTGAGTTTCTGACACTGAAATTGTTGGGAGTAGAAAGCACCATTCTTCTCCTAAGGAGCAGCTGGATTTGAACCACCGACTTCACAGATCACAGCCCAACATGTAACCACTACTCCACCAGGGTTCCCAATAGACAGGCCTGTAAGGTGAGCAATAAAATCCACGGAGTAAAGCCCTCTTTACAACAATAACCCATATGACATTAGTGGACAGAACTTACCAAAAGACAAAGCTCTGAAGCCAAAAAATGGGTAGACGAGAAGGATGAATGGAAATGGATATTGCCGAGAGGACGTTGGATGAGTACTGCTAACATGCAGAATTTTCCATCGATGGTATGAAGCAAAATGTGTATAAAATGTCGAACAGGAACCGAAGTGGCCCTGTAATTGTTCACCCAAATCACAATGAATAGTTAAAATAAATGAATCAATAACACTGAAAGGCTTTGCAAAGGAAAACAAAATTAAAAACCAAATAGTGGTTTACCTTAGCTAGTAAAGAAGCCCTGCCTTCAGCCTTGTGTCCCTGGAATAATATAGGTAGAATCACCTTAGAAAGTTAGATAGGAAACTGAGAGGCTGTGAGTTTGTGTTAATGGGGAGGGGGCATATAGGAAAAGGAGGGTGAGCAGGCACAATGCCCAAAACATAACCAATCTCATCTGATTGGACTTGTGGGCACTGTGGAATAGTGGTATGCTTTGCTGTGTATATTCTCACAACAAAATATTGTGTGTGTGTGTGTGTGTGTGTGTGTGTGTGTGTGTGTATGTACTAGGGGTGTGAATCACTGAGTCTTGGTTTCAGAAGTTGAGTTCATGCCTTGGGATGAACTCAAGCTTCCAACCTTTTGCTTAGCAATCAAGGACCTGCATTTTTAAATGTTGTCATTCATTACTCCTTGGGAGCCTGTGGGACAAAGTAGAATTTTGCATAGGATTTCCAAGGCTGTCAATCATCACACAAGCATACTATCACATCTTTTTCTCACAAATCAGCCGATGGTTGTGTGTGTGCATAAAACCTTTAGGAGAAAAAAACGAAGGCTTATTTCCCCCAAGGTTTGTCACCTCTCTGAACATGATCTCCCTCTCCACAACCACAGACCATGAGCAGAGGACAGGCATCTTTCTAGAGTCTGTGCACATCTTCAGCTATGAATTCTTCACAGTTTTTCTATAATGCGGAAAGCAAGCAGGATATCTCTGTTTCCTGAGTGGGAAAGCGAAAGCAAGAAACACATCATTCTCAGAAGCTTGGTGTGGTGTGGCCTGTGCAGACTCCAATCCTCCATCTCATTGACTTCAGTCCCTTCTGCCAGAACTCCACCTTTCTCTCAGCAGACACCTGCCCTTGGGGGAGCAGCTCTCTGGCCTGGAGACCTTATTTCCCTCTCCCCTGGGAGAAGAAACTCCGCCTGTGGGAGGAGGAGGAAGAGGTGGGAGAGAGAGAGAGAGAGAGGGAGAGAGAGAGAGTCTGATTCACATATCCTCCTTTGCCTCTTTCAGACCTTCAGCTCACTGAAGCCAACCTCCATTCTCTATTTAGTTGCACGGCAGGGGCAGGGGCAGGGCCAGGGCAGCGGGGGGGGGGGGGGGGGGGGGAGGGGAGAGGGGAGGGGAGGGTCTGAGCAGAGCACTGATAGCTGCTCCTTTGTAATCAAATGCTGAGATGGTACACTTGGCTCCACGTGACAGGCACTGCCTGTTTCCCATGCCCTCTCGGTGCCAAGCAGCACTGTCCTCACTCACAGAAGCACCCTGTGCGGCCCCACTCGGGCAGGGGCCATAGTAACCATGCCTGGGCGCCCAGTTTCATCATTCCTTCCCACCTCTGCTCACTCAAAGCAGAGGTGAAAGGGTCTGCGCCGTGCTTCACACAACTCTGATAAGAATGGAGTCCACCACCAGGGGACCTCGGCTTCTGTATTTGGTTCTGTTGTTACTTAGATACCATAGAGTCAGTTGTGACACAGGACCCTCTATCTAAAACTGGAAAAAGATCCTCTGTCCTACTCTATCTTCCAGTTTTATAGCACACAGGCTTCTGGTAGGAACCATAATGTTTTCACTAGCTAACCTTCAGAAGTAGATCACTACACCTTTATTCTTTTTTTTTTTATTTCGACAACTCTTTATTAATAGAGTTGGCATAAATAACATTATGAAATAAGAAATTCTGCCATTTTCTCGGTTTCTCTTCTTTTAAAAAAAGTCATTTTATTGGGAGCTCGTACAACTCTTATCACCATCCATCCATCGTGTCAAGCAGATATGTATATTCGTTGCCATCATCATTCTCAAAACATTTGCCTTCTACTTGAGTCCTTTATATCGGCTGCTCATATTCCCCCCTCTTTCCCCACTCCCCCCTCCCTCATGAACCCCTCATAATTCATAAATTATTATTTTGTCATATATTATACTGTCCAAAGTCTCCCCCTGTCCTCTTCTCTGTTGTCTATCCCCCAGGGAGGAGGCCATACCTAGATTCTTGTAATCAGTTCCCCCTCTCTACCCCTTTATTCTTACTCTGTCTTAGTCTTGAGAGCTCCATTGAAACCTTCCACCACCGGCAACCTGCTGGTGTTTGAAATGCTTACTGTACAGCCTCCAGCATCCTGGCAACATATAAGCCACCACAGTATGAAAAACACCTTGTCCAATTCTTGTTGCCTTTCTTAAGCAAGGACAAAGGCCCTATTTTGGTTTTCTGGTTACATTCTTCAGGCTTTAGAGGACTGAAATAAGTGTTCTCCATCCAAGACCCCCCATCACATGGATCGGATCCCCCTTTCTGTTTCACTGTCCATTTGGCTCATTATCCCGACTCTCCCCCTACCAGAAGGCATTCCATGTTTGTGGCAGGAAGCTTCTCATGGCTATTTGAGCACACACAACTCTACCACATTTAATAATGCTCTGCCTCTGCCTGAAATGTTCTTGCTTCTCTTTCTGGAAAACGTCTAGTTCTCTCAAGATCCAATATCACATTTTCATACTCAGCCAGGCATACCTAGATTTTGTATCCCACATACTTTCTCAATGGTATTTTGTATGTCAGTGGGTCTATATCTGCACTAGAGCTTGAGCCCTTAAGAAAACCCACTGCTATCAAGTCAATTTTGACTCATAGGGACCCAAAAAGCATTTCCAAGGCCGTAAATCTTATGGGAGAGGAAAGACGAATCTTTCTCCTGCAGACAGGCTGGTGTTCTAGCTGCCCAACCCTTTGCCCTTTACTCCTCCAGCCTTCACCGCAGTGGTCAGTGTGTAGTAGCCATTTGACACATGGGAATGATAGATAGGAGGACAAGGAGAGCACTCTGGTTGCCGCCTGTCCTAGGACTTGGGTAGACTCGCTCTTCACTGTTTTCTTCTTTGTCACAGTGACAGGGGACATCTTCCCTGCAAATCCAGGGGTTTTATTTGGACATGGGCATGGAGAGAAAGTTTTGCCCATCCCCAAAGGGCTCAGTTCACTGTGGCTTGCCAATCTCTGAAATTCCTGACCTGAGAAGCATCCTCACTGTTATCGCAATGATTTCCTTTCGTCTGACTCCAAACTCACTGCCATCGAGTCATTTCCAATTCATAGGATCTTTAGAAGACAGGGTAGAACTGCCCCTGTGAGTTTCTGAGATTGAAACTCTTTATGTGAATCAAAAGTCCCATCTTTCTCCTGTAGGGTGGCAGGTGGCTTTGAACTACTGACTTTGAGGTTAGCAGCCCAACATGTAACCCAACAACATTCTTCTTATTTTCCTTAATTAATCCATCACTTAGTTAACTTATTTGTTGTAGTTGTACCTTCGGATCGCTAGGTGCTCATAGAAGGCCCCTTGGTAGCACCATGGTTAAATGTTTAGCTAACCAAAGGGTTGACTATTCAAGCCCACCATGGGCTTTGCAGGACAAAATGGCTGGCGGTCTGCTTTCATAAAGACCACGGGCCCGGAAAGTCTGTGGAGCAGGTCCACCCCACCACACGGGATCTCTAAGAGTTGGAATGGAGTTAATGGTACACAATAACAATCGTGTCTGTATACTTCCCAAATGGTGCATGAAGCCAATGACATCAGTGCTAAAATTCAGAATCCCCTGGCATTTCTGGTTCTGAGAGGGTCATAGGATTCTCAAGTTGAATTTCCACAGAGTGTAAAGTCAATGATATATCTTCAGGGAGGAAAAAGTAGATCTATGTTTGGAAATCCTTTCGGAAAAGACTTTTGCCTAGGTAAGATAATTAAATCAGCCTTTCCCATCTTTAGAAAGAGCAAGGAGAAATAATTTAAAACTCCCAAATAGAAAAATGAGTCTTTGAAACATAGTGTACCGTACATGTTTATTTATTTAATCCCTTCATGGTTGAGTTAGTCTTCTTGTCTTGGAATCTGAGCAATAGGTGTGTCATTTATGTGTATCAAAACCCCATGATTTAATACATAAAGACTTTGGGAAACCTTCCTCTCTTTCCTTGACCTCTGACTCTAACAACCTTTGCTCTTTTCTTACGTCATTCATGTGTGTGCTCAGAGTGTACATTGGACTGCATTTGTGGATGGGTGGTGCAAAGCGGTCTCCTCCACTCCTAAATTTGTTTCTTTCCATTCTTTTCCTTCATACCAGGAGAATAAGTCTTATCTCCCCAACTAGTCTTCAGGGTTCTCAGAGACAGATAGAAATAGATTTCTACCCTACATTTTCCATATAGCAAGTGTCTGATATATGTTTTCACACTGAAAGATCAGTCATTGGGTTGCAGAAGATTGCTGGTCATAGCTCTCATGCCCTTCAGATTCAGCAAGCCCATGGATAGTAAGCTGTGGAGTCATCTTCACAGTAGAAGAACAATACCCAGAGAAAAATCTATGTCTAGACTCGTTGACCTGCCCTTGAACCTTTGTTCAAAAGCAAAGATATCATGCTTTTGAAGTGCATTTTATCACAGCTCCCTCAGACAATCCATACCGTGGTAATCATTGTATGTCTGAAGCCAATGAGGGCCAAGGGCATGTTATATTCCTGAGTGCAGTATCAGAGTTTATAAGTACTAATGGATTTGTTCATTTACTATCATCTGACCTTAAAAAATAATGCTGCTTGGTTGATCAAAAGAGGTTTTAAAATACGTGGGTAAGTTAAAAAGAAATATGGATACAAGGGCTCTAGTTAATGTGTACAAATGTATTCCAAACACAATATATTTAAACATGTCTCTATAATCTGTGAATGGTTGTCGACAAGTTCTCACGATGATGCGCATTAGAATCCCTTAAATTAAAAAAAGTCCATGTAATCATGACAGAGGTTTCCGTGGGATCTGCTGAGCCAGTCAAATTCAAGACAGAAATGTTAGTGGAAAATGTTATTAAAAATTTTAAATAAAAGAAGAAAAAATTCAGCATCCTGCCAATGAGTTGACTTTGGCTCATAAAAGTCCCTAATAAGGTTCCTTAGACTCCACATTAATTTTTATTTATTTTATTCATTTATTGTATTTTTTTAATGTTAGCAGTCAGCTTCATCTTTGTCCTGCATAGTGGCTAATGGGTTTGAACCACTGATCTTGGAGTTAGCAGACTAGTGCGTATCCCACAGGTGCACCAAGACCCATAGGAGATTTCGAGAGACTTCTCGAAGGACATAGAGGAATCATGGGGCCATATTATGAAAAAGTTTGAAGAAAATCGAAAACTGCATTGGTTTAAATAAATGTCTGAAAAATTGCGCAGAGGAACTTTCCCCCCATAATGAGAATGCACTTATTCATGCTTAGAGAGTAAGTAGCAAGAGCTATCCTATGAAAATGTTGTTGGGAAAACTTGGCCACCCTATGACCCTGATCTTGGCCTTCCAGCCTTCTTTTTTATCTCAAAACTCAAAGAGCCTTTAGAAGGTGCATAATCTGTGTCCCTGTAGGTCACTGAAATAAGAGTCCGGGCATGCTGCAGTGTAAATCCAAAAGTAGAGAAGGCTTCAGTGCAGGTGAGAGAGAAACACCACTGTCAGAAGTGTACGGAAGTAGATGGCTCCACATTTTGGTATTGTATTTAGTAAAGCTTTCCAAGATTTTGTAGAAATGCTTTTGTATGTACCTTTATATTAGTCTCAACAGAGCTTTCTGCAGTCTGCATTAAACCCGGGAAGTGCCGCCTATCCGCTCGCGTGTACTTGGTGTGGCTCAAAAGAACAGAGACATCTTGAAAATAGTTATGTGGCCCCCTACTTCATCCCTTTCCTCTTTTTCTTCTTCCAGAATAAATAAAAGCCTGCAGTAAGTGATTTTAAATGTTTTATTCAGTCCTTTGATATCACATTTTGGAGCCCGTGTAGTGAATGGGTGGCGCCGAGTCCATAATGAGATTTCACATTTGCTCAAGTAGCTGGGGGATATGTGGGCATTAGTAGAACATACACTGTTATTGAGATCGCAGCGGATGCTGCGCCCCGAGAATCAAGTTATTGGGAATGTCTGAGCAGAGTATGGTCCAGACAGGAGTTTCTTTCCTTGGGAAAGCTTGAGCTTAGTGCAATCTGTCATGCCCAGGCTCAGCAGAATTTTGATCCGTGTGTTTGTTTGCCTGCTCATTTTGGTGAATTTAATTAAGCTTAATAAAGCTCAAACAACCTGTCCCAAACCATAAGTTGGCATTAATGATTTCCCGAGGGCTTTTCTAGAACTTGTAGCCATATTCCTTTTGTCCCCCCATCAAATCATAGTCTCAAAAGACCTAGAAGTTACCTAGTCTCACTTATTGCTACATGTCCATTAGGCATCCATCCAGCCCCTACATACAACAGCGACTCCCAATGAACGTGTAGGGACTCCCTTATGTGTCCTGAGCCCTTCACAGGGGTGCTGCTAAACAGCAACAGTGATTTTCACAAAAGCTTGGCGTGTGCAGGGCTTGGTGATGCCTGCCCCTTCGAGGATTAAGCGGGGTGTATGCACTATAAGGCACATGAGCAGAGAACTCAGACATACTCCGGCTCCTAGCAACCCTGTGCAGGGTGTCCCAGGCCGCAAATGCCCATGGGAGCAGACAGCTGCATCTTTCTCCCGTGGAGCGTGTGATTAGGGGTCTAGCGCTAACCGGGCGGTGCCGCCAGCTGCCTCTAAAGGACGCTTGCCTGCGCAACGGACCACTAGTATTCGAAGATGACCAAGAGCAGCACTGGAGTGACAGTTCCACTCAAACAGGAAGGTGTCACTGAAAGTAGGCCAAGGGGTAGGGGCATGACTGGGGATGCTTTTGTAGAGAAAGTGGCATTTTTAGATCACAGCTGACTCTCCGCATGGTGTTTTTACAAGTCAGTACTAAAACAGCACCATGCGTGTTTAAAGGGAAGACTATTGGGTTGTGCCCTTTTGTGAAGGAATTTAATTGCCCTTCTGACCAGTGCAGAACAATCTGATGTGACATATATTTAAACAAAAATATTTACTTTTCCCAGCTTAAAATGTGGCTGGCTACAACTTTCACACGAGTGTTTGTGCTTTGTCTGATAGAATCATGCAGAATGCCCCAAGCAAGCTGACGGTTTAGCAGCTCTTGTGGACGCATGAATCGTATCGAGCCCCATTTTAGACCATGCACTCTCAAGACACCCCCATGGAGGATCTGTCTTAGCACGGCTCCCGGGTCCGCACAGTCAGTTTTCAGAAATACTGTGCTCTGTCCCAATCCATCTGCTAGCAGTCAAACTTCCAGGTTAATGAGACAGATTTTCACCATCTTGAAGCCACATTTTTTATGAAATTGAGAACTTCCTAGAGAGAGAAAATTCCTGGTGGCACAATGCTTCATGCTAATGTGCTCGCTGTAAGGTTAGTGGTTCAAATCCATCAGGCACTCTGCAGGAGAAAGATGTGGCAGTCAGCTTCTTTATAAGTCATAGCCTGGGGAATCCTAAGAGGATGGTTATACACTGAACTCAGTAGGGTCACTAGGAGTTGGAATTGATTTGCTAGAAGAAGACTGTGTGTGTGTGTGTGTGTGTGTGTGTGTGTGTGTGTGTGTGAGAGAGAGAGAGAGAGATTCATTGTATAATTTATAAGTGGGTTCTCACTTTCTTATATATACATATACCTATACCTATATATAATATACATATACATATACATATATATGTATATATGTATACATATACATATACATGTATGTGTGTGTATATATATATGTATGTATATATATATATATATATATATATATATATATATATATATATATATATATATATATATATAACTGCCATCCAGTCTACCCTCACAGTAACCCTACAAGGGATTTCCAAGGCTGCAGATCTTTCTTTGGAGCAGATCGTCCCATCTTTTCCCCTTGGAATGGTTGGTGGATTTGCAGAGGCCATCCTGCAACTGCCTGTTCAGTGATTATTCAGCATGGCGGTCAGCGATCTCTTTATCTACATCTCACTGCCATCAAGTCAGTGTCAACTCACTGTGACTCCCCAGGACAGAAGAGAATTGCCCCATGTGAGTTTCAGAGACTGTTACTCTTTCCAAGAGTAGAAAGCCCCCATCTGTCTCCCATTTATCTACACAGGGAGATAGAATTTAGATTCTTAAGCCAATCCATGAACTTCATGTGAATCTAGTCTGAGAGGATTGGTCAGACTTAATTCTTATCATCTTGAAAAACTGTAAAGCCAGACCCTTTAAAAAAACAAAAGCAAAACAAAATTAAAAACTAGTGAGTTAATGAATTGCAGAATTTTCTTTTAGGGCTCCGCGTCCTTTCTCATCCTTCTCTTTCCATTTTGAGTTGTCCCTAATTGAACATGTGAACAGAGAAGCTGTATTCTTGATAGATGGTAGCTGTCATGGCTGTGGTCCATAATGGAAACCCTAATCTAGGTTTGTTTTTGTTTTATTCTGTGGCTGCTTTTGTAAACTATACCAAAGTAAGGGAGCTATAAACATCTTAAATAACAAAAATAAATAAAAAATAAAGAAATGACTCATTGGGATGTAGAAGAACTTTATCATCATCATCAACCCCAAAATAGAATATGTTGTTGTTATTTGTAACTCCAGTGACTCCTTAGTTATAAGTGCTTCCTCTCAGCCACATCCTTTCTGATTGCTGCCTCTTCCATTTGCTTTGGACTGTGGTGTTCTTTGCCTGACCACCCTGACCAGTGCTTTCTGAGACACTGTGTAATCTCCTTCCATCTGCCCAGACTGATCCCATAACACAGAAGCAATCTTTTCATTTAGTGGTGAGCTCCTGAGAAAGTTACTTCCAGAGTCAATAGAGGGAGACTATTCTTACCAGCCTTTTACAGTGCACAATACATATATAAAATGCATATTCATGGTAAGCAAATTTAAAAATAGACAAATACAATAAAGTTACCCATAGGCTCATCATCTACTGTTAAACTCCATTAGTTCATATAGTGCATATATAGATGGATGGGCATGCAAATGTATCTTTTTAAGATATAAAAAATCAAAATATATACATTGAGTTGTTTAATTCACGTATACACCCCCCCCACCCCACTAAACAGAACTTCACAAGCATCTTTCCATACAAACACACACAGAAGGGACTTCAAAAGGTGTGATAATTCTACCTTCTCACATTTTTTGGAAGCTCTCTTGCACTATATATGAGCTCTGGTGGTGTAGGGGTTACACGCTGGACTGCCAACCACAGAGTCAACGGTTCAAACACACAAGTTTTCCACAGGAAAAGGGCGAGGCTCTTTGCTCCCAGGATGATTTACAGTCTTGGAAAACCACAGGGGCAGCTCAACTCTGTCTTCTAGGCTTGCAGGGAGTTGGGGTCTCTCAATAGCTGTGAGTGAGTGAGTAAGGGCACTGAGTTTCCAGGCTATTTTTACTTACATATCATGGAGAGATTATAAAGGACAATATATACTCACATTTCATTATGAAAATTAAATACAAATATATTTTTCTAACACAGCGTTAGACTCCAAAGCTCTGTTTTACTACCAACTAGAGGGACTGATGCTCTTGTCAAGTGGTCATTTCATGTCATCTAGGGAATGGGGTTTGCTATGAGGACCCATCTCCTTTCCATCTGTCTGAATTTGGGGAAAGTGATTTGCTGCTAATTGTTATCAGCCTTCTAGAATCAGCTCAGGAGTTCTATTTATTTTTTTTTTCTTCTTGACTTGGGAGGCAGGGGACTTCCATAGGACAGAGAAGTTGGGAAATGATGTGGACGGGGAGAGACAAGAGACTGAGCCTGACAACACAGAAAATGCTGATATAAATTAATCAAACGAGGCATCTCACAAGATTGAATTAGTTCCTGATTTATGGCTGCAGCACAGCAGCTGCCAGGCCATTTCTTCATGTTCATCTGTTGTTCCCTGATTTATGTCGAAGTCTCAGTGCATTGGCTGACTAGGGATCCTTGTAGGATGGATGGAAGGCTCGAAGACGGCTGTCCCTGGTCCAATCTCCATTCCACTCCTCAGCGTGCACACCCATCTATCAACTTCATTATCTGCCTCATAAACTCAGTGTCTGCATCTTTAGGCTTTGTCCTATTGCGGGGGAAATGAGAGAGGGGAAAAAAAGGGTTTTTTTTGACTTATGCATTCTTAGAGATTTCTAAGCCTCCACAGGATTGAACCTGGCAGTGAATGTTTCTTATTTTTTGTCTTTGGGTACATTAGCCTTTTCCAGTTAATGCTAATTTCAATAATAGGAGGCACCTGGTGGTAGTTTGCACTAGGAGATGGTTTTACAACTGGTGACATCTTTAGGGAGCTGATTTTCCATTGCAACATGTCTATAGGAAAAAATGTTGTTGGGGATATTTTCCTACCCATTCCATCAAGCTCTGTGACCTGGTAGATGTTCATTCATTTACATGTTAGTTCTTTTATATATAAGTTTCTACTGGGTCCCATAGTTTAGCTTCTTTTTTTCTTTCCATCTATATTCTCTCGATGAGTCCCAACCTTTAGGGATTTTTCTGGTCTAGAGAGAGAAGACAGACATTGAGCATGTTATAAAAAATAATGATATTAATATAGATGTAGCAATACTAATGCTAATAATTCTGATAGGTGCATTCAAGGCTATATAAAGTATTTCTAATTTTAAGTCAACGTAGAAAAGTTGTCAATTTGCTAATTCACGTGGAACATTTTTTTTAAGTGTAGGTGAATAGTCTATTTACTAGTGTAGATTTGGTTGTTGGGAATAGCCCATGACACCTGAAAACATCCCATGTGATAAGGTAGAAGATCATGTTTGCCCACAAAAACTTCAGCTAAGAATTGTGCAAATGAATTTAATTATCACAGATGGAGGTGTTAAAGACGAAATAAAAAAAGGCTTTGTGTCATAATGATAGTCTCCAGTTGACATCTTAAGAAAAAACTCAACATCTCTAACACTATTTTTATTCATTTTAAAATATTGTCTCCCTTACAAAGATGCTGTTACAATGGAATGAACTCATGTGTACAGTGTGCTCAACCCAACGCCTGGCATGCAGTAGCTATGTGCCGGATGTCTTACTAGTCTCCAGCGGTGGCGGGTCGGTGCCACAGAGTGCATACCAACCAACAGCACAACAGGCAGAAACACTGCTTGGTCCTGCTCCATCCTCAAAATTGTCTTAAGCCTGAGCCCAGCATTACAGCCATCATGTCAATCCCTCTCATCGATGACCTTCCTCCTTTTTGCTGCCCCTTGACCAATCATGATGACTTCTCCAGAGACTGATCTTTCTTCATTTCCAATGAGTCTTATAATAGTTCATGTCTTCAAAGACATTGATGATGTCTAATGTGGATATGATAAAAATCAGATGGACTTCTTTGCATACAAGTCTACAGCAATCCCCGGAGCGTAACCATGAGCACGGTCTGAGAGGAGACTCTGAGCAGTGCAGGTACAATGGTCCAAGCATTATTTGCAATGACTTTCACTATTTTGGACAGATGATAGTGGTTTTTCAAAGCTTGGAGAGACATGACTCATTCATTCATACAATGTAAAATAAACCAAAGCTTTCCATCGATGAATTTATTATAAATTCCCAATTTACCACATCACACAGTTCCTTAATTTTATTTCCTAATGTTCTCTCTCCGTGTGTACTCGGTGTTTTTGTTCTCAAAAACCCATGATCTGATGCTACAGGGGGACCACTGCCTACTCAAAGTGCCATTTTGTCGAACACTGAAGTTGAAGGAGACCCTAGATACACCGCTCTGATTGCCTAATCAGCAAAACGAAGCCATACCACCTAGTCACCTTCTCACATGTCCCTTCAGCTCCTTCCAACTTCCTTCCCCTTCCTGATTTCCCCAGATATGACCATTTTGAAGTCTTTTTGCTAATAGTTCAGTCCCCATCAGTAAAATGTTCTCATTCTGGGAGAGAAGAACATCCCTGGCATCGTTTTGGTGTGTGTGTGTGTGTGTGTGTGTGTGTGTGTGTGTGTCTGTGTGTGTGTCTGTGTGTGTGTGTCTGTGTGTGTGTGTGTCTGTGTGTGTGTCTGTGTGTCTGTGTGTGTGTGTCTGTGTGTGTGTGTGTGCTTGATTCTGTTAGTTTTCAACCCAGGGGGTGTAACACTCGGCCAACTCCAAGGACCCCAAGAGGACACAGAACGCTCTAGCTCCCCGCCATAATCTGGCAAAGGTTTTCTCGACTTTTCTTCCTGGTGTGGTTAGGTGTGGTGAGACAGGCATCAGGATAGCTAAACCTCTTCTCGCTTTTTCCATGGCAACTCACAGATGTGTTTTTTAGTTTTCATGTCTTCTTCCAAATCACAGAATAATAATTGAATCCTATATTTTGTGCTATTGAGACAGCATAATAGTTACATGAATACACGAGTGAATGATTAGATAGGTAGTGTGAGATGGAGAGGTATGGCTCAGAGAAAACATACAAGTGTCAATGTGATGACAGGTTAGATGGTGAGGACCACAATTGAGATTTCAAAACAAATAAACAAACAAACTATAAAACACTGGGAGAGCAGTTAGAGAATAAAGAGGGAACCATTGAGCTTGTTAACAAAGCAAGAGGGGCTGTGCTAAAAATGCAGGATGGGGGCAACCCATTGTGTAGGAGATGGTAGGACAGGAGAGCAGACGAAAACACCCTGGGTGTTATCAGGAAGAAACATACAAATAACTCAAGGTCAAGCGTGGGAAAGCACCAGCAGGCTACTAGAGTTTATTTAGTAATGAAAACACTTGAACATGTTCATAGCCTGAGGAGACATTCATCCTGACCTTTTAAGAACAGTGTAGAAATGCCTTTGTGGGTTTCTGGAGAGTATAGATTTTATTTTTATTTTTAAAATTTTTCATCCTTTTATTGGGAGCTCTTGGAGATATCATACCACTCCATAGTTCAATCACATCAAACAGTATTGTACAATTGCTACCCCAACCAGTTTCAAAACATTTTTTTTCTTCTTGAAATCCATGACACAGCTCCCCTTTATCCCCTCCCACCTCCATCCTACTCCCCAGAAACTCCCTTTGTCCCCCATAGCAGACCCCCATATCTTACACAATCCAGTGTATCCACTCACATGCAATTCAGTTGTTCAATCCCACCTAGTGGAGTTATACAGTCATCAATGCTACCAGCTCTAGTCCACCACCCCTTACCATGCCTTCACAGAATCATTACTCCTGTTACTGAAGGGTTATCTCTCTTGGCTTTCATGTATTGAATGATCGTAAATATACAAATGGACATACGCAAAAGACAATTCCCAGGCTGAGTACCAGATATTCTAGCATGAGCCAGACCAAATCCAATGATTCATATGTCATAAAAAACAGAGACTAGATTTTTATGAGAGGAGAAAGCCTCATCTTTCTCCTGAGGAGCCAAAGATGGGTTTGAACTTCTAAACTTTGTTTAGCAGCCCACTAGGCCATAACATTTCCCTAAGGGAAAGTAAGAAAAAATACATTTTTTTGCCACAATAACCAAAGGTATCAGTGGCCTTCAGACTGTCTTGTAAGGAAGACCCACTATGGTCAGACCTTTTGGGATAAATGAAAAGGTAATGGGGTTTTATATTTGCTCTGCTGGAAACTTGGTGAAAAGAACATGGGGTGGTATCACCAAGAGTACCTAATATGTTTGTCGTCCTTTCACATATATTGCGTACTTTGCATATCTGAGAACCCCCTGATGCAGGTCGGTCATAGTATTCTCTGATTAGAGTTGCGAAAACAAGACAAACATGACATTGACAAACAGAAAGCCAGCTGGTTGAGGAGGTGAGCTCAAGTGACCCTTCTAGTTGGTGGCCCAGCAGGCTTATAACCTTGGCCATTCAACTCTAAATCCTATCTTTAAAAGAACTTTATTTCTAATCTTTGTTAGCACCCACTCCTTAAAGTAATTTTGTGGCTATTTGGTCTAACTCCTTCTACTGCCTGCTTCTAGTGTTGATATTTTGCTATTCGGAAAAGAATCCAGACCAATCAAGAAGGGATGGGGACGACAGAGCGCTGGGGAGGAAAGTTCAAGCCCATTCATCATTAATCACACATGTTTCTTCTAGATAACATGCCAACGATGCAAGGGCAGTGACCCAAAACAATGACAATATTCATTGGGCTGAATTGCTAAGAGATTTTAATGCTCCCCCCAAAGAGGACAACTCTGGTAATAGCAAATGAGTTTAACCTGCTTCACATCTGAATTATCCTGGGATTAATATGCAAATTGATTTGCTTCTCAAATTTGTCAGGTCAGCCTCCTCTCTGCTTTCTCTTGTTGAGGGAGAAAGAGATCTAATAGAGAGCAAGCAGGCCATGGCTACAAACCTGTCTGTTTGCCAAGCACATGGTCATTGAAAACCTATGGACGTATCTCAAGTATAGTTTCAGGCAATTCTCTACTTCAAAAGAAGCCATTTCTCCTGCCCCAGCACTCCAATTGTAAGCAGCCACGTTAAAATAGTAAGGAGTTTACAAACTAAGAGCCCCCACTCTGAAGTTTTATGTCCTGGGCTTGAGTCTCAGCTTTGTCATTATGTGTCACCTTGGGTGAGTTGCTTAATCTGTATGCCTCAGTTTCCTAATTTATAAAGTAGAGAGAGCAATACCTACCACATATGCTTATTGTGTGGATTAAATGAATTCGCCCCTTCGTGGGCTATATTTACCAATCTTGGGAGTAGATTTGATCATATTGTTATTTTTGCTAGATGGCTTGGAGATGATGCTGACTCATAGTCACACTGAGTCAGGAAGAGGGTTCAGTCCAGTGCCATGCTCACCATTGTCACCATGTTGTACCCAAGATGGCAGCCACTTCGATGATCTGTCTGGCTGAAGGCCTTCTTTTTTACTGACCTGCTACTTAACCAAGCATGATGTCCTTCTACAGGAATTGGTCCCTCTTGATAATATTCCAGAAGCACATGCTTCTGCTTGTCATGGTATTGTTTGTCGGTGCAGTTGGGAGGGACTCTGTGGTCTTTATATCAGTACTGAGATCTGTGCCCTTTCCCAGTCCGGGTTGCCTGTCCTCTGCACTTTCAGCTAGCTAGGTTGTGTCATCGCCCATTGTAGGTTGTTAGCAAGCACATGCTAAAAACACAAAGCGAACCCTTTGCCTTTGGGTCAATTTTTATTCCTCATAGTGACCCAATAGAACAGAGTAGAGACGGCCTAAAGAGTTTCCAAGGAAGCAAGACTGGCATCTTCTTCTCCCTCTGAATATCTGGGGGTTTGTATCACCAACATTTTGGTTAGCAGTTGAGAGCTAGCCACTATACCTCCAGGCTCCTGGTACACCTGTTAATGATCATTAAGCTACTATTCTTTTTCATTTTTTTTTGAAATGTCCTCTTCCACAAAACTGTGATAAGCTCGGAGGCAGTGGGAAGTCCTTTGTTGCATGAATTTTGCTCATCACGCTATCCAGCTTATAGGGTTGCTCAGTCCTACTCCCGAGAAGGCTAGAATGACCCTTATCTTAGAAGGACTTAGTGTCTCCACACAATTAATCTATCGCATAATGAGTAGCTGAATAACTAGACAACTAAAAGAGAGAGGCGACGTCAGTAAGTCTTTCAAGAGAAGGAAGCATAGCCCTCATCCTTAGGGGGCACAGGTTTTAGAAGATTGCTTTGTCCTTCGGCGCCTTCCTGTTGATGCTGTGCAATTCCAGCAGAGACTGTGGCAGAGGACTCAGGGCTGGGTCCCCATGAACGAACTAGCCTTGTTAAAGCACCCTAGAGAACATGCTTGGAGGACGCCATGAAGACAGGTTTTGAAAGGCCTGCAAAAGCCTGCAGCTGGTGTGGAGTGTGTTTATTCAGGGCATGTGGAAGAGAGCACGAGACATGAAAACCTGTGGGCACAGCCTTTGTCCTGAAGGAGAACCCCTGTGATGTTAATGATATGCAAAGGTGAAGGCAATGTGTGTCAATGGACACTTTCAACATGCGAGAAGAGAAAACCCTTGGAAACTTGGAAAGTAGCAAATGCTAAGTTAAAGACAAAGATAGGTAAAGTCCTTCAGTTTCAGGTGGGCACAAGGGATTTTGTGCTTTTGGGGGTGGACAGCATAACCATCCTCATCCTGGTGATTTGTCACAAGGAGACCATTGCTTTGCTAGACCCCAGGCCTTCCAAGTGAGGTGAGGGCCTTTCCTGAGCTCATAAGGAGGGATCCGGGAGGTCTGAGCAAACGTGGGTCCCAGGGGGTCCTTTTGCACACCCTGCATCCCCAACCTCCTCCCCGGCACCAGGAGAGACAGTGGCTCTGCAGTGGCACCTCTGCAGAGCTTTGAGAAGCTGTGTCCACCTGGCTGCTCAGGGGCCTGCTGGACTGCGACTTGAACAACTCTTTCCATGCTCTGGGCTATGACCAAATCACAAATATGTTTTGCTCCAAGTGCATTCCCCCGTAATTTTTAAATGTATATGTATTTCAAGGGAAATTAAGTCCGTGACTTTCTAGGTCATTTACTCCTAAATCATTAAAATGTGCTTGAAGAACATTAGACATCCAAGGAGCTTTGCGGCCATTTGAAATGCCCTATTTTCTCCTTGGCTATAGTTTTGTCAGGACCAAGTGCATTCCGTGTCTCAAAGGACAGAGAGACACAACCAAACCAATGGACACCAGCTGAAATCTGCCGCTGCCAAATCATTTCTGACGTGTGGTGCTGCCAGGTGACTACCGGGAGTACGGCCATTCCTAGGGTTTGCTCTCCTGTAATTGTTATAGAAGCAGGTCGCCAAGCCATCTTTTCTCACAGCGCTGCTGCGTGGCCTCAAACCACTGATCTTTAGATTAAAACCCATTGAGCTGATTCTGACTCGCACTAGCCCCATAGGACAGAGTAGACATGTTCCTTATGAGTGTCGAGACTGTAAATCTTTCCAGGAAGAAGAGAGTCTTCTCCTTTGTCCATAGAGAGACTGCTGGGTTCATTAGCTGCTCAACACACAGCCCCTGTGCACCAGGGCTCCTTTGAGCGCAGGTTGGAACTACCCGAACACTGTATATAAAGCAAAGGACCCAGCACCTACGGATATACATTCTTCTCTCAGGCTGGAGAGTTCCAAAGAATTCCCCTGCTTCTCCAAAGTCTAATGGAGGTGACTCCTAGGAAGTCTTGAGGCATAAACATAATAACTCGACATTTCTACAGAACCAACCAATGAGCAGTCACTGTGCATGTCCTGAATCCCTGCAACCAACCAGGAAGGGATTCCCCCCTTATTCAATGAGGTGGAGAAGGCTTAGAGAAAGTCTTTCTCTCCCTCTGCTCACAAGTGACGGAACTGTGATCTCTCCGTCTGATTCCCATTCTGGACTTCTTTCCACAAGGCTACCTGCCGTTTGACATTTTCATTAGGTAGAGGGAGCTAGCTTTTAGAAATCTGCCAATGAATGTGTGAACAATTTGACCCAAGGATCCATTCAGTAGTTATTCTTTCATTCGAGGAATGCTCGTGAAAGGCCTCCATTCCAGGCCCTCCATTAACACTTCTAGGTGTTATGGTTTCCGTTTCACACAGGGGTTTGGAAATGGGAGGTAAAGGGACAAACACGAGGCTAGGGGTGAAGTTGCTTGCACCAAACCACTTGACTAACCTGTAAACGAGTTTTGCGTGCTCCTGTGTGTGAGAGACCGTATTCTGTGAATTAATAGAATACAGTTTATTCCGCATCACGTGGAAGCGCTAAGTCAAAAGTAATATGGGATTGCTAACGAAAGCCTAGCTGGGGTTGTAGTGTTAGCAAAAACAGAAAGAAATTTGGGAGAGGGTAATGGGGTCTACTCCTCTGCACGGCTGCTATTAATTCTCGGTTTTCCAGAATCAAGGCAGAGGGAAAGGAAGCAGGGGTACTTTTCTGTGATGCTATGGGTAAAAATGGGTAGGTTAGGAAGAGGACATTGAAGTGTGGAATCTTCCCTACTGCCCATGCCCGTGCTGAAATGTTTGGGGATCGATGAGCCACTAAAGGGTGCTTTTCAGTCTGTGCAGCCGGGAAGAGTCAAGGCCACCAAACACTGAACTAGACAGGGAGTTCATTTGAGAGGCGTTGAAATGTTCTATAATTTTCCAACAAAGTATCCTTACAGACCCACTCTTGCCTTGTAAACTTTCATAGCCACCTTCAGACACGCACAAACTCATTACAATTATGAGTCCTTTGCTTTCTTCAGGAGGCTGGAGAGAGCCAGCACACTCTTCAACACTGAACCATGTTCCCTTAGCCTGACTTTCCTGGACCATCCACATTCTGCTCTATAACACTCCCTTTCTACCCCGTTTGTGTCCGGTGCTCTTTACAGAACACATGCCTCCTCAGCTCAGCTCAATAGCCTCGGGATATTCAAGAAACCCAGTTACCCAGGACCTGTATTGATAACTACCTGAGATTTATGTTATTAAGTCCATGCCTGCACATTAAACAAAGGTGGTCTCTGCCCAAGGTGGTTACCATCTAAAATAAGGACCATGGCCAAACTTGCAAACCAAACATAAACTTGAGAAACACATTCAGAACAAGCACACGACTTGCAGGTGAGTCAGCTGCCATATACTGCAGAACAAGGCATTTCCTGGTTCTGTGCCACTCCCTGGTGGTTGGCATGGGGTGGCAAGTCCATTGATTCGACTACCACGTATTTTGAGAGCTTTTCAGCCGAGGCTCTCTTTTTCCAGCAATTGCAATATTGTAGGAGCGCTGGTGGCATAGTGGTTATGTGTTGGGCTTTCATCGTCATAGTTGGCAGTTCGAAACTAGCAGGGCTCTGTGGAAGAAAGACTGGGCTTTCTAATCCTGTAAACAGTTACATTCTCAGAAACCCACAGAGGGGTGCTAGGAGTCCTCGTTGGCTCTGTGGCAGTGAGTATTGTGAAAGCAAATTTGACCTCACTTACATCGGTAGCTGATTTTATAATTTCATCTTTATAGCTAAGTCATGATTTAGAACGACCTTTATCACCACCTCTATTTCATAGATCAAGGAACACGGTGTTAACCACCCAAGTCAGGTTTATAATTTATCAGTGCATGTTCTTGTTTTGTTTAGGTGTTTTTTTTTTAAGCAGAGCATGCTTATCTCACCATTTAGATGAGACCGATTTTCTCTCTCCCCTTTGGCTCTGCCTGTAGCATTTCCTGCATGTGGATATTATCCAGACACTGGCGTCACTTACTTATTCACAAGCAAAGTGGCATGGGTGTAGCTGATGGAGGGTGAATTTCAACCCAAGTTGTCAGTGTCAATACACTGGCCCCTTGCCCTGGACAACTATCAATGTTTCGTGCTCCTGCCAAGGTCAAATGAATTGAGATATGGGACTTTCCCCTAACTACCCACCCTAAGCAAACATGACTGAGTGATGCTGTGACTTAGTGATGTTTCATTCTATTTTCATGTCAAATAAGAGCTCACAGCAACATCTCCAATGAGTGAAGAACACAATTAATAGTAGCCCGTCCCTCTAGAGCGCCTCCGTAAGGGTCTTCCCGCTCCAGTGGTCTGCAGGCCTGTTGGCTTCCTCTTCCCATTGAGAACTGTTAGCTCCTTCCCTGCAGTTTACATGGCTTGCCTGCACTTTCTCTTCCTCCTACTCTGCCAGCTCCTGGGTGCAGTTGACAGTGAACCGACTCAAGTTCAAATCAAAAGTAAAAAGAAGAGTGTCGGATATTCAGAAGCCCCAAAAGGCTCTGTCAGAAAACTCTGTCCTGCTTCCAAACCTTTATCAATTAATCAAGTAGACAATATGTATGTAGCACCATATTACACAATAAATAGAGAGAAAGACAGACTTTCTAAGGGCTAGAAAAAGTTTTACTTCTTTCCCTGATCCGTTGAGGGACTGTGTCGCTGGAGGGGCGGCATAGGCTACGTTTTGAAATGGTTCTGGGATTTGGCCGTACAATTTTTCAGTCTCATTTTATTTTTGTATTAGAATATTATTTATATATTTGTTATTTGTTAGGTATGCCTTAAAGTCCTATGATATACCTAGAATTATTCTTGTTGGGGGTAGGATGTACAAAAAAGTAAAAGATCCATAACTTAAAGACAAAATATGGATGCTCAGCTATTCCTCTGTCTCTGTACACACACACACGCACACACACACACACACACGCACGCTGCTATTTCTGCTAAATACCAGCTATAGGCATTTCCATTTCTGCACTCCTGTCCACATCATTACTCCTTTTTTAAAATGCCTTCCTCCCCAGTTCCTGTCTGTTAGGATTCTCATCTACGAGGACTTGCTACTCTAGTCATTGGGAAGACTTTCTTTCAATATTTCAATTTTAATACCTTTCTCTGGTTCATATGTGGAAGCCGCGGATGCCCTTGGACATTACAGTGAATTCTTGGGTGTGCATGTCACAACGTGTTGTTGCTGTTGCTCATGCTGTTATTTCATGTCCCATCTATGCAATCAGCAAGGACTGCTGCCTTTAACTTCTCAGCCACAAGCCCCAAACCATGAGAAAACATATTCATAAGTATGTTCTGACTGGTTTGGAATTCCTCCTGTGGGACTTCCCTTTCAGTTAAATTAAACATAAAGAGAAGTGTAAGTCAGGGCTATTATATTTCCATTCAGATTCCTGCCTGATCCACATTAGGCCTACTGCCTGATTTCCATTAGGCTGGAAGGACCTGGACCAGGGATCTTTCCAGGGCAAGCCCCCATGCCACTCAGAACATGGCAGCCTACTTGCATAGTGATCCAGGAAGGTAGTATCTTAGTCCCTCATATGCTCATTGGCTACAGACCCTCCCCACATCTCTTCTAAGGATGAATGCAATGTCTGCTTCTGAATAGTCTCTAGTCCCTGCCCACTACCACCACCAACACCACCCCCACCCCCCACCCCTGCCCTCTGAGGGTAGGGCGAGCCCAGCCAAAGCTATTCTAGTTCATAAAGGTCCTCAGCCAAATCTGGAAGGCTCCTTTACCATGGAGACGCTTCTAAAAAAGGTGGGAGAGCAGAAGAGAAAACTGGGCATTAGAAAACCAAGGAAGATCAGGACACAAGGTATAAAGTTTTGCTTCAAAATAAGAATGAGCCTAGGATAAACATAGGTGATACTGAGGGCCAATGGAGGTTCAGGACTGATATGCAGAGTAGGCCATTTCATGGAGTAATTTTTTCTTCATCTAATGGGTATTTCAATGAAATCCTGGGATCTGGTTATCCCTGGAAGAGAAACCAGGGGGCATTAATATCTGGTTCAATAATGCTCATATCTGTTTCTCTTCATCTTGCCAAACATCACTAACATCTATAAAAGTGTTTTCTCCCTGTGGACTAGTTCATGAATTCATCCTCTTTTAATGGCATGGGTGGGGGAAGGGTCAACTCTATTCATTATAGCTCTGGGGGCTAGATATAATCTAGAGCTATAAATTCCATGACAATGTTTACTAGATGTTATTAGATGACTATAATTTTTAATCCAAATAAAAGTAGGAACACAGAACATGCAATCCCTTCGGCTAGGTTTATTTGAAACCCAAATTACCATTAAGGCAGTAACTGTTGGCCTCAGACCTTTAGTCTGTCAATATGTGCTTTGGATAGTTGCTTCTTTTTCTATCCATTGTGTCCCCTGTGTCTCAGGATCTCTATTCCTAAGGTAGAGCACTATCACAAGGGCTGAGATGACAAATGATCCACAGACTTAAGTCCTAATGATCAGCCTCAAGGCATCTGCAGGGATGTGTGTCTATGGCACTCTTGGATGGAACATAAGGTATTGACCCTTTTGAAGTTCGATTCAGAGCCTTTGAGGAAGATGCTATGATGGTGGACTCATTCCTCACCCCAATGTTGACATCGTGATGAGTATTATTGTGGGCGATGGCAGTAATCCTGAAAAAAAAACTGTTTACTTGCTCTGTAGATGAATTATTCATCCATCTCATGTAGAATTTAGGACTGGCCACGTGACATGGGTTAGCCAGTGAAATGTGCACAGAGAGGACCATTGATAACTCCATGGACAAAATGATTCACAGGGTATCTCTTTTCTCTCTGCAAGATGGGGCTGTGACCGCTTGTTCAGCCTTGACCAGTCAGAGAGCTGTGTAATGGAGGAGCATGTACACACAAGCAGGACATGTGCTTTTAACACCTCCATAGCTTTGAGTGTATTGTTTTTGCCGCTTAACCCATCCTGACCTGACTGATAGAAGAATTACATCCAGAAGGCTTCTGCTCTCTCTCTGTTCCCTGTTGTTGCTGTGCCATGCAGTTTCATTGGTTCTGACTTATCGCGATCCTGTATGGTACAGCAGGACTACTTACCCCATCGAATTTTAAAGGCTATATTCCTTATGTGAGCAGAAGGCCAGCGCTTTTCCCCATGGAGTAGCTAGAGGGTGAAAATGGCCAAATATTCCGTTAGCATCCAAGTACTTAACCATTTCACCACCCAGAAACTAGAAGCCCGACCTCTAAATGTTTGCCAGGACCAAAGAATGCCCCCGTGTTTTCAGCCAATGTGCAGATGAGTGAAGATGAACCAATTAAATTTGCTGTAGCTTCATTCTCCCTGGGATTCTGTATATCACTTTATTTCATGTTCTGTTAGCGTGAGCATGTTTCACAAAAGAGACGGAGCAAAAGGCCAAGGGGGCTCCCTGACTCCTTTGAGGGGCTTGGGCCATGCACCTTGTTTTGTGACAAGTCCGTGATGAGTGGGACACGATGCCGGCACGAGAGGCTCGGTGTCGCTGTTTTCCTGATGCAAATCAGTTGAAGAGAAAGGAGTGGTGACAGCACTTCTAACTCTGCCTGGTTCCGGGAGCGGCCCCTTCATGAGTGAAACCATCAGCCCTGTCTTCACTGCATTCTATCCAACCCTCCTCCTGTTTCTAATTAGGGGCTTTCAGAGCTCTTGGGTTTTATAATTTGGAAATGAATCTGAGCTGCTTAGAGATAGAGTATTTAGATTCTTGACAGTTTCATTATAATTATCATTAGCTGATGACTTTTTTGGGGGGTTTAGGCTTTTCTCCTCAGACCTTCATTTATAGTCACTTCTGGGCCTTCAATCATCTTCAGGCAATAGGGATGGCCTTCGTTTTCAGAAGTCAATCAATTAAACATAACGAGGAACGTGTTCCAGCTTATGAAATATGTGTAGGACACCGAGTCCTAGCATCCCCCCGCCACTGGGAAATCATCAACTTCGCATCCTGCCAGATCTTGAAACAGCTTGTCTCTACCTATATCCTTTGCGAGAGCCAAGTTCTAAATGCAAGTTTAAGACAAAGCTGAGATGTGTGTTTTGCCTTTTTGCCTATTATTTTTCCATTCCCTGCAGTTCTGTGTTTCCTGCTGGTCCTCACTGGAGACCTGCCTGCAGATCCGATAGATGCAGCCTCCTGCATCACCAGAGCCCCCAGAGGCCGCAGCACGATTTATTTCTGGAGATGTGCTATTTTCTCTTCCCATTTTCTTGAGTCAACACACAGAAAGAGACAGTGCCAGGTCTCAGGTTTTCAGAAAGTGAAATTAAATTAGCAAGCTAGGTGGACACATCAGAACTGGACAATTTGGGTCCCATTTTCCTTGAGGTGTTCAGCTAGATTGGTACTATTTGGTTTTGCAGTTTGATCCAAAGGGGAAGTTGATTACTGCCTCGGAACTGAGCTTCCTCCATCCCTTTCCTGTGCTGTTTGGAAGATCCCTAGAGCCAACGCTGAAGGAAGCCAGTGACCTGGGAAAGGGGTTGGGTGGAGGAAAAGAGTACCGGAGGAAGAAAGTGAGGAATTAAAAAGTATATGAAAGATGGGATATTCCTTACTGCTAGTCAGTTAAACTTGCTGGTGGTTGACCTAGGGGTAAAATTCAATTCTGAGACGCATGTGGAAAAGGTTCGGAGCAGTTGGCAAACAAGCTCCTCTTGCTGAGAAATTGACCGGTCACTTCTTTGGGAGCTTATCGGAGGCCACCATTCCCCTTCAGCCTTCTGGACTAGCTCCTAAGGCAGGTGACTGGTCCTGAAAAACTGCTCCATGCTGCCTTACAAGCATGATTGGGCAAACGTTTTCTCCGCAGCTTTTAACTTATTAGGTCTTGTGATAGTTTTTCACAGTTATGCCAGCCTGCCTGTGTGCCTGCAGTACACCATGCGCATTCTGACTTTTTCTTGTCCTTCAGCAAGAGCTATTTTGCTCATTAGCTTCAGTATGAGGGAGAAATTTCTGGCTCCCTCTAAAAATTTTGCCATTGGGTGACCTGCTAAGCAGAATGCAAATGTGCAAATGGAGCTGTACCCAGGCTTTGGAGGCCTCTGGCTTATGACGCAGCATTTTTCTAAATGGTTTCACAGACTGTGGGTTTTAGGGGTCAAGAGGGAACAAACTCTGTACGATGCTGAAAGAGTCTGTGAAGACTGGACCACGAGTGGGGCTTCCCATACTTCTTGGGCTTGTCTCTGCCACTCTAGACATGGTTCAGAAGGCAAGTCAGTATTTTTGTGAGCAATGTATTTATTTATAGCGATAAATCATGCTCTAGTTTAGATTTCATTTGGTTTTGGGGTGTGTGTGTATGTGTGTGTGTGTGTGTGATGAAATCAGAGCATAGAATGTTCTGCCCTGGAAAATAATTGTCATTTACCCAAGGGGCATTATTTGGAAACTAATCTTACAAATACATATTGGGTTTCCTTCATAATTGTTTGTACTAGGTAGCTTTGTAATGAATTATTATATATTATGGTTGTTTTAGAAACAATTCAGCCAACCTCTAACCCATCCCCATTATGTGATCTGCTACTCTAGATTGATACTGGAGTACCGGTTTGGCTTCCAAGGAGCTCTTGATTTTGAGAAATAAAGCATGAAGCAAATAGAGATGACCGAACATAACTGGAAAATGTTGTCTGAGATTACTGTTGTTGGGGGGGCCTCATATCTGCCCTGAGCACAAAGGGAAGGAACACTGCCTGGCCCAGGGTCCTCTCACCAATCTGCTGTGGCCACATGTTTCCAACAAGTTGACTAGGAGGAGAACGTGAAGACAGGATTCTCCCAGGAATATGTGTCTTCAAGTTGCCGCTAAGTCTTGAAAGGCGATGGGGAGAGCAAAGTGAAGAGGTGTCACACAGAGAGAAGAATGAGTAATTAAGGGGCTGTTACCAGCGTTTCAGAGACATAAAAATACAAGTTCTGTCTACCAAACTTAAGAATAGGAATTTTGTCCTCAATATCACTATAGGCTTTGGGAAAAAAATGAATAGTAAGGGAATATGATCAGATTTGAATTTTGTAAAGATTGGACAGCAAAAAAAGGGGAGGGAGTTTGGAAGAAAAACTAGAAAGAAATTAATACGGTCTGTGGTGAGTCTAGCTACTGAGACCCTGATGAATTCCATACGAAATTATGAGGATCTGACCTTCTGACCTTGAAAAACACAATCAAATTAGAGGATAAGGATGCATCAGAGAAATGGTAGCAAGGTCAGGATCATTTTATGGACGGAAAGGGAGAAAGAGCAGACAGAGATGACACCTGAATTCCAGCTGCAACAACCGGGGAAATGACTAGTGGGCATTGTCTATCATCAGCAGAGTTAAAGGCATGGTCATTGGGTCAATGATGGTAAAAATTAATACTATATAGTTATAATAGTTAAGGCTAAAGTAAGGAGAGCCCAACAAGTGCCTAAAAGATGGTAAGAAGGATGTGGACAAGAATTGGATGAGATTTTGGGAAAAGTCAAAGTAGGAAAGTATTTCAATGATAGCACGGCCAGAAGTAACAATTATCCCCAAGGTAAGGCAGGCAGTGTCAACCAGTCTCTTGAACTTGGCAAAATAATGGCCTTAGAGCTCAATGTTATGGTAGGAATGGAAACCAAAAGACAGCGGCATGAAATGAGGTGTGAAGGGGGAAGTATAATTAACATACTGAACCTAGAAACTTCATACAAATTTTGCAGGCAAGGAAATAGAAGGGTAGTATAGTTGAGACAATAAGCAGATAGAATAGTAGATGGACCCAATCACCAAGCCTTGCCTGTTCTCACATCCTGTTATGAGCATTCAAATCACAAGAGTTTTCAAATCATCTAACTCCCCATCTTGTCTTCAGAGGGCCTTCTGGTAGCATGGAGTTCAATAGTTATGTATGGTGCTAATGCTTAGCCTGTTTGGCTATAAACTGGAAAGTTGGGGATTTGAGATTACCCAAAATGTCTAGGAAGGAAAGCCTGACAATCTACTGTTGAAAATTGGTCTTTGAGAAACTGTGGAGCTCAGTTCTGCTCTGACATGCCTGGGAACACCCAAATCACTGGACAGGACAGGTTACCACCTTCAGGTCTATAAGAGACAAATGTCCCTGAAGTTCACAGTAAAAGCTGATCTTTGTTTTGCAGCCTACACCAATTAAAGAAAACGTAAAGCCAAGTCATATTTCTTTAAAAAAATCATTTTATTGGGGCCTTGAGCAACTCTTATTACAATCCATACATACCTCCATTGTGTCGGGCACATGTGTACATTTGTTGCCATAGTCATTTTCAAAATATTTTCTTTCTACTTGAGCCCTTGGTATCAGCTCCTCATTTTTGTCCCACCCTCCCTCTCTCCTGAACCCTTGATAATTTATAAATGAGTATTTTTTCATGTCTTACACTGACCAATGTCTCCCTCACCCACTTTTCTGTTGTTCGTCTGCCTGAGAGGCATTACAGGTAGATCATTGTGATCAGTTCCCCCTTTCTCCATCTACCTTCCCTTAGCTTCCTGGTATGGCTACTCTCATTATTGGTCAGGAGGGGTTTATCTGTCCTGGATTCCCTGTGTTTCCAGCTCTGATCTGTACCCCTGTACATGCTGTGGTCTAGCCAGATTTTTAAGGTGGAATTGGGGTCATGAGAATGGGGGGGGGAAGCATTAAAGAACTAGAGGAAAGTTGTATGTTTGATTGGTGCTACACTGCATCCTGACTGGCTCTTTCTCCTCCCCAAGACCCTTCTGTAAGTGGATGTCCAATTGCCTACAGATAGGCTTTGGGTCTCCGCACTCCCCCTCATTCACATTGATATGTTGTTTTTTTTTTGTTTGGGGTCTTTGCTGCCTAATTACCCCATGAACACCTCATGATCATACAGGCTGGTGTGCTTCTTTCGTGGAGTATTATTTCATACCACATTTGAAAACCCCTCTGGAAAGACACAAAGATATTATCAGTTCTTAATATACATCCCATACACTCACGGCCTTCTTGTCGCTGCTGTTGTCAGGTGCTTTCCAGTCAATGCTGGCTCCCAGCAGCCCTCGGGACAGCAGAGTGAAATACTCCCCAGTTCTGTACCAACTGCACAAGTGTTACCTATGTGAGTCCCTAGTCACTGACCCTCTGCTTCACCAAATATAACATCCTTTCCCCTGCGCTGCTGGTCTCTCCTGACCACGAGAGACCACGTGGCCAAGGCACAGAAGACCGAGTCTCACCCATCTCCCTTCTAAGGAGCATTCTGGCTCCACTTCCTCCAACACGGACTTGCTCCCTCTCTGGTAACCACGATATATGTGAAGTCCTTTGCCTCCACCCTAATTCAAAGACATCGGTTCCGTGGTCTTTCCCAGTAGATGAGGTGGTTGCAAAGACCATGGCTTGGGCTGGGCTCCCCTTAGTCCCCACAGAGACATCTCTCCTGTTCAATGCTGAAGATGAGATCTCCTGCTACAGATTTGCCCAGTGCAACAAGTCATCGGATGTCTTGCCCACTGCTTCCATAGGCATTGATTGTAAATCCGCATCAATGGCGTATATTATTTTCCGTCGGATATGCAGGAGTTGTTTCTTTTACAGTAATTGTTATCAATTTCCTGGCAGCCTTTTTAGGACATTTCGAGTCTGATAATGTAATAACAATAGTAACTAACAGTAAGGTGAAAGAGACCTTTTCTCCAGTGAATGAAGCTTCCTAGATAGTTGGACCTCAGAGAGTATTAAACTCAATTCTGTGTGGAAGAATTGCATAATCTGTTATCAAAATAAAAATTCCAATCGAACAAGGAAATGGAGGCAATTAAAAGACCCTAAAACATGCACGTTTATAAGATTTAGACAGCAGAAACTAAGATTTGAAGGCATTTACCAGGTTATTTGTCACCCTTCTGTCAGGTCATTCTGTTCCAGCCACATATTTTTCAAAAGCCGAAAGAAACATAGGAAGGTGGTAGCAATGGCTCCCTCTCCTCTGTGGTCACCTTCTGCTTCCCCGTGGAGCCACCAGAAACCGAGATGACAATGAACCTCCTTGCCTTTTCTCTACGGCTGCTCTTGGCTGCTATCATTGCGTGACATTCCTTGTGATCATTGGGCCCTCTGGTGGTCTGGTGGTGTCATTGGTGACATGTCATTGCTAATGCATTGGCCAGCAGTTGGACTCCAACAGCCACTCCTAAAGATGTGGCTTTCTGCATGGATAAACAGTGACAGTCTTGGAAACCCACAGGGCAGTTAGCTCTCTCCTGTCCTAGGGGGTCCCCATGAGCCCGAATACACTGATGGCAGTGAGTTTGTTTTAAGGTGGAATCAATTCCCCCAAGATCCTCCACCTAAACCGTAAACCATTTTCATGCTAGCTGCAAAGATAAGGAAAACATGTCACTTGGCGCCAACAATGTGGACTCAGCACAAAGGTACATGTATCACACCAACTGTGAACCTCATTTAAACAGCCAGAGGGAGGTTTCCAGTGGCACTGCCCACAAACTGTCCACGGTGGAGTCTTCCCCTCAAGGCTGCTGCATGTTTCCTCTGGATGACAGGAGCCAGTGTGGAGGTTGGGATGGAGCAACTTTGGAAGGGGCAACAGCTGTAAGCCTGTAAATGCCACACTGAGTAGTGGAGGGCGTAAAAGAGAGGGGATTTACATTTGAAGTCTTTTTTCCCCCCACAAGTGAATTTACTTGGCTTTACTTGAAGTCTGAAAACTGAGAGTTGCCCGCAGCCTCTCTGCAGTAACTCCGAGTGGGAGGCAGAGATGAGGAGGAAATGGAATTTTCAGAGGAAATATACGGGCTCTGTATATAATTGGAAGAGTTCGCACATCCACAAATCGAGATTCATCTGCATCTCCCATAGGACCTGCTCCCAATGCTATCCTGCCTGATTCTTAATTTAGGTCGTCCTATTTGCAAGTATCATGGGGCATGACGAAGCTCCAACAAACAGATCGCAAAACCTAAATAACAGACCTTCAGCGGACAAGAGGAGGGCCATCAATTTAGAGGTTGAAGCTGCTAAATAGAATCGAAGTGGCTGGCTGTGTATATTGCTTTTCCCAGTTCAGAGAGCAGGTGAATTGTGTGTTCTTGGAGAGAGGAGACTGACAGGGCTGGGGGCAGTGAGGGCTTTCCCCTCCCCATCCTCTCCCCTCCCTGGTCCCCAGAGCTGGCCTCTCCTTCCCGGGACTCGGTGAGCCAAACCTGATTGGTGAAACAGATCTGTATCATAGCAGTTACTATTTGCAGTGCTCACCTTTCAAGAATTTCCTTCCTCCTTTTTCGGGTGCCGCCTTTCTGTGGGCCGGAGGGTGGCGAGGCTCTGCGCATGGGATCAGGATCTGTGTTCTGATGTCGGCAGAGCACTTGCTTCCTGGCTGTCTGGCCTTGACAAAATCTCTTATCCTCTGGGTTTTGCTTTATAATGTATATACTCTGGGCTTTACAGAGTTGGCACCAGAATGACCTCCTCATCTGGAGGTTAAGGAGAACAATATCTGACAAGGTCTCGAAGCTGCGTGTAAGGTTTTCAGCGGCGTCATCCCTTGGAGCAAGGATGGGATCTTACTTACATAGGACATGTGGTCAGGAGACACCAGTCCCCAGGGAAGGGCATCATGCTCAGTAGAGTGAAAGGACCACGAGAAGAGAAAGGTCCCCCATGAGATGGATGACACAGCGGCTGGGACGATAGGCTGACGCATGGGAACAATTATGAGGATGGTGCAGGGCCGCGCAGGGTTTTCTTCTGTGGTACGTCGTTGTGTGTTCGCCCCAACTCAATGGCACACCGCAGGCACCTAGAATGCAGGAAGTACCATAAAGCATGTTGGTGGCAAAGGGAAAGAGATGGAACTGTGGACCTAGTGACGGAATGCTGCCTTATTTGATTCAGTACTACTCTCACCTGCGAGCAGTGTCTGATTAAGGTAGGCAAGGGCTCTAAACGTTGATGACTTGGCGTCTCCTCCTCTACTTACCCAAACAGTTGAAAGCAGTGTGTGTGTGTGTGTGTGTGTGTGTGTGTGTGTGTGTGTGTGTGCGTGTGTACACATATCTTAGGGATCCATGATGTCATTTCTTTTGACGTGTGACTAATAATAGCAGTTGAATGCAAACATGTGATAGGTCATTTTAGCAGTATTATATTATAACGGTTTTAGTGGATACAGGGTATTAGATTTTTACTCTATACCATATTTCTACCAAAATAATAATCCATATATATTCTACAACAAAGTAAATGAGCCAGTGAACTCAGTTGTCTCAAGAATCAATATAAAATGCTGTTGGTTTCCCACAACAACAAAATTGGCTCTCTGACGTAGAACATGCACAGGGGGGTTGGAGTGGAGAGTGGATTGGATTGTTGTATGCAGAGGTGATGGCATGATATGTAATCTCCCCACACCTAATCCACAATATAACATATTTAAAAAGTAAAAACAAAAAAGACAAAAACAATAATTGGCTTTCACAAATTTTATTTTAAATGGCTTATACTTCATATGTGATCTGGGGTTCTTTAGAGAAGCAAAATTACTGATACTTATCAATTTAATAGCAGTGAATTTTGCTTTGGTTTTATAAAGAGTTATATCAAAAATTGTATATGTTTACAGAATTTTAGGAGGTGGCAGTCCAGTCTGGTTCAAGGTTGTTGGTCAGATTGTAAAATGTAGTCTCCTGATTTATATAGCATTGTGTGGGCTGACAAATAGGGAAGTAGGACAGTGGAGCAGGAAGACTTGTAGGCTGGTAGATGCAGAGTTGAATGGTTCTAAGATCAGCAGTCCCCTGATGGCTCCTGGGATCGGTGTGCAATATGGCAGCAGGATATCAAACCAGATTCAGGAGCCACATCCAACAGAAGTGACAAACTCTCCCACAGAATCTGCTTAAAAAGGAGCAAGCCACCAACCTGAGGTATCTTCTTCCAATTGCATCAAGACTTTGACCTAATGCAGGAGCTGCATCCCACCACAACTGCCAACTGCTCACCGAGTTTTGTCAGATTCTATCATAGAATTTATTACCTTGTGTTAGATCACATCATGGGGCATTGCTGCCAAGCTACTAAGAACCCTGGGCCAACCAAGTGGACACAAAGTCTAACTGTCACACTGCAATTTCGAGGCTTGCTTCATAATAATTGTTCTAGGTGTAAATGGATAATTGAAAAGCTGCCATAAGAGAAATCGTAGTGATCAGAAAACAAATATCACAAGGAATCACAATATTTCATTTTCAGAGAGGTCTTTCTAACATGCTGTATTTAAAAATATTTATTTCTAGTCTTTGCTCCTACAAATTCTTCATTTATTTCTTCACAGCTAAGCTGTGGCCAGTATCTACTTCCGTACATAATAAGAATAATCAAGTCTTTCTTGAATCATTGTTTTAAACTGAGGGTATTTTCAGTCTCTTTAAGGCCAAAAAGGAGCCTCCTTCTTGACAGTTTGTAATCGTTAACATTTAGGTGTAAAGCACTGTGGAGTCCTGGTGACACAGCGGTTGTGTGTTAGGTGTCTAACTGTAAGGTCAGAGGTTTAAAACCGCCACCTGCTCCACAGTCCTACAGCGTCACTCTGAGTCTTAATCGACTCAATGGCAATGAATTTGACTTTGAGTTTGATAAAGCAATTTCAATTTTGGGAAATATGCATTGTATTTTACCCTCTATTATGGAATCATACATGCCTATATAAATTAAATTTTTTTCTGAATGTATAAATTTAGTTCTCCAGTAACAAGGACATAAAGGGTTAATTTCAAGTCATTGGATAAGTCTGCGGTTATCTATATTGATGCATTCTTCATCGAGTACATCTGCATTATTTAATAAGAAATATCTGTCTGAAAGAACTTCATATACTTTCACCCTTTAATGATGGTGTGATATGTGATTATGTGAAATTGATCTCTGGCATCCAATTCTTGGGGAACACTTCTGTCATTTCCTTGTTTACCTCTAATGCTTCTGGAGCACTGAGCTGTTTGATAACCAGTATTTGTTTTGTTGTGTTTTTGAAATATTCTTTTAAATATTTTGACAAGAAATACCCTCTGCATATCTTTAAATTTACTTCTGAATCTTGGTGAAATTGACTCATCTGGTGAAACTATTTCAGTATATTGTTCCACATAACAAACACACACATCCTGTACTGTTTCTGTCTTGTTGGAGATGTTTACAGATTATCTTTTGATAACTCTATTTTTGTATCTAGTCATTGGCTCTATTTTCTAAAACATTTCAAATCTGAGTGCTTGATTCCAGGATTCCACTCATTACTATACCGTGTAAATTTTAATATTTATTAAAAAGGCATTTTAATTATCACTCATTGCCTAAATATGTTTTAAATTTGCAACTTCTTCACTGGTACGATTTGTTATGCTAGTAATTGTGATAAATCACTCATGTTTTCCATCTGTTGGAAATAATGTATCTTAAAATGATACTTAGCTGACTTTTATGAGAAATATTAGGAGTAGAATCTTCAAACTGAAATATTTATATTATTGAAAAATTTTATTTAACATTATCATTTGTTAAAATAATTAATTCTCCACACACTGCTTTAGATATATATGATCATTTCCCCTTTCTTACGTTACTTTATTTTGAGATATGACCTGCTAAAAAGGGAAAAACTGAGCAACAAGTTCATGTTAACCATAAACATCTCTATTCTGTGGGGACCCAAACACTAATTTCTTCCTCAAAAAGATAGTCTGTGTTCAGCAGTTGTTAAACTACTAGCAAAAGCACATTGCACAGCAGTTTCTAATCCTACCACTCTTCACTAATTTGTGTTTTCAGTACAGGCGCCAGGCCCAAACCACAAAACCACTCTAAATATGCTAACATGCAATATATGTTTTCATTTTGGTCAATCATATTGAAGTTGAACCAATCACTAAATACATGCATAGTTAGTCAATAATTAAATTATTTAGGACTGCATAGTTTGCAACCAGAACAATACACAAAGCTGGCTAATGGAGACTACAATAGCCATACTGTTTTATAATTTTTAAAATAATTTTATTGGGAGCTCATACAAGCCATTTTTTAATTTCCATCATTAGAGTTACACATTCTGGCTACATTGTATATCTTGCCTACTGAAGTTCTTTTGTTTAGTACCCCAAAAATTTTATATGAATTTTCAAATAGTCTACTGTGATCTTACCAATCACTTGGCCCTCTTTTGATACAGTAATTTGTATAATTCTGTTGTTAGATGTCATCTAATTAGTTCCAAGCCATAGCAACCTTATGCAATATAGAATGAAATATTTCCCAGTCCTATGCTTGTCTCATAATTGTTTCTATGCCTAAGCCCATTGTTACATCCACTGTGTCAATCCATTTTGCTTAGGACCTACCTCTTTTCCACTGTCCTTCTATTTGACCAAGCATAATGCCTTTCTCCAGGGACTGGTCTCTCCTGGTAACATGTCCAAAGTATGTGAGACAAAGCCTCCCCATCCTTGCCTCTATATAACATTCTGGCTGTACGTCTTCCAACACAGATCTGCCTGTTCTGATAGTCCATAGTGCTATCAACAGTCTTTGCCAACACCATAACTCAAATGCATTGATTTTTCTCTGGTCTTCCTTATTCAAGGTGCACCTTTAACATTCATATGAGGTGACTGAAAATCCCATGGCTTGAGTCAGGCTTACCATAGTCTTCAAAGTAATGTCCTTGTTTTTCAACACTTTAAAACATTAAAGAGGTTTAGTGCAGGAGATTACCCGTGCAAACATGCTGTTTCATTGCTTGATTGTTGTTTCCATCAGTATTGATTAGAACCAGGCAAGATGACGTCCTTGACAACTTCAAGCATTTCTCTCTTTGTCATGAGGAGCATGTCTCTCATTGGTCCAGCTGTGAGGATTTGGGTTTTCTCTTCACTGAGTTGTACTCCACACCAAAGACTGCAATCCTTCGCCTCCATCAGCAAGTGTTTCAAGGCCTCCAGACTTTTAGCAAGCAAGGCGTGCCATCTGCATGTCACAGGTGGTTAATAAGCTTTCTTCCAGTGCTGATGCCTGATTTTTCTACATATAATTCAGTTTCTCCAATGTAGCTCGTCAAGAGAAAAGTGTTCCACAAAGCAGGAGCTATATTTCTGTTATCCATGGAGTCTGAGGTGCAAACATTTCAAATTCTAAAATTGTTTCACTTTCAGCATCAATTAAATTCACACAGAAGAAGTGACCAACTTATGTGAACCAAGAATTGTAAATAATCATTTAACAGCAAAACCAGGACACGGTAATGACCAGACAGCACTTTTAAAGAACCAAAAAAAGGGACAATAGATTAGCCAGCAACCCAGAGAAACTAGTATTCTGAAAGATCTAGGCCCTGAAGGCTGGGCTGGTTTAGCTTTTTATACTTTATCTTCTCTAGCAAGTGCACAAAAGAGGGCAAGGTCACAAAGGGGGACTAGGCAGGAGTTTCTAGTGCAGATAAGGTCATTAGTAAAGGGGGTGAGGGGATGGGTACGTTCCAGGAATGGGGAAGTACACAGAGTGTGCCAGCGCTTGGGGCTTCTTTTCCTAGGGTTTGAATTCTCTAAGATTTTCCTTACAGTGAAATTCAAATCCAGAGTAAGGACCACTATCAGAACTTAATTCTGAATACCCTGTTTGCAAAAAGCTACGGATGACAGTGGAAGCCCAAAATCCATTGGCAGGATCCCCATATGGATTAAGCCTCTGGTGAATCCCCCTTGCCTATCCAGGCAGTGAATAACCTTGCCATCAGACAGAGCCCATTATAAAGCCAATGACGGCAGATAGAGTCTGGGGGAAATGTAAGACCTTATCAGTTGATCTCTCTTTTTTTTTATTTTTACATTTTATTAGGGGCTCATACAATTCTTATCACAATCCATACAGATTCATACATCAATTGTATACAGCACATCTGTACATTCTTTGCCCTAATCATTTTCAAAGCATTTGATCTCCACTTAAGCCCTTTGCATCAGGTCCTCTTTTTTTTCCCCTCCCTCCCCACTCCCCCTTCCCTCATGAGCCCTCGATAATTTATAGATTGTTATTTTGTCATATCTTGCCTTATCCGGAGTCTCCCTTCCCCCCCCCTTCTCTGCTGTCTATCTCCCAGGGAGGAGGTCACATGTGGATCCTTGTAATCGGTTCCCCCTTTCCAACCCACTCACCCTCCACTCTCCCAGTATCGCCCCTCACACCCCTGGGCCTGAAGGTATCATCCACCTTGGATTCCCTGTGCCTTCAGCTCCCATATGCACCAGTGTACAACCTCTGCCCTATCCAGTCCTGCAAGGTAGAATTCGTATCATGGTAGTTGGGGGAGAGGAAGCATCCAGGATCTGGGGGAAAGCTGTGTTCTTCATCGGTACTACATCACACCTTGACTGACCCATCTCCTCTCCTAAACCCCTCTGTGAGGGGATCTCCAGTGGCCGACAAATGGGCTTTGGGTCTCCACTCTGCACTTCCCCCTTCATTCACTATGGTATATATATATATATATATATATATATATATTTGCATGATGCCTTATACCTGGTCCCTTTGGCACCTCATGATCACACAGGCTGGTGTGCTTCTTCCATGTGGGCTTTGTTGCTTCTGAGCTAGATGGCCGCTTGTTCACCTTCAAGTCTTTAAGACCCCAGACACTATCTCTTTTGATATCCGGGCACCATCAGCTTTCTTCACCACATTTGCTTATGCACCTGTTTGTCTTCAGCGATCATATCATGGAGGTGTGCAGCCAATGATGATATGATTTTTTGTTCTTTGATGCCTGATAACTGATCCCTTTGAGACCACGTGATCACACAGACTGGTGTGTTCTTCCATGTGGGCTTTGTTGCTTCTGAGCTAGATGGCTGCTTGTTTATCTTCAAGCCTTTAAGACTCCAGACACTATCTCTTTTGCTAGCCGGGCACCATCAGCTTTCTTCACCACATTTACTTGTTCACCCGCTTTGGCTTCAGCAGTTGTGTCGGGAGGGTGAGCATCATAGAGTGCCAATTTAATAAAAGAAAGCATTCATGCATTGAGGGAGTGCTTGAGTAGAGGCCCAAGGTCCTTCTGCCACCTTAATACTAAACCTATAAATATAGACACATATATCTATTTCCCCATCCTCATATATATATTTGCATGTACGTGTCTTTGTCTAGACCTCTATAAATGCCCTTTGACTCCTAGCTCTTTCCTCCATCTCCCTTGATTTTCCTCCTGCCCCACTACCATGCTCCGTCCACACCTGGGCTACAGCTATACCTCTTCTTTACATAACCTTACCCTGTTGATCTCCCTTCTTACCCATTTTTTAATATGTTCTGCTTTTAATATTTTCTGCTTTCTTTTTGACTGAGGTTTTTCTTTATTTTATTTTGTCATTGTTTTTTGTATGATTATCTGTATATGTAAGCCAGGATAGATAAGAGCATAGAGAAAGTAGCTGCTTAATAACCCAGGAGCATGCAGGGAAAGTTGTGTGGAAATGGGGAGTTAACAAGATTGAGTACCAGAGAGAATAACATGTTTGAAAATTGATTGTGGTGATGATGTACCACTCATCTTAGTGAGATTGAACTATTGAATTGGATGATATTTGATTTACAAGCCAATAAAATATTTTAAATGATAAATAAAATAGTTTCACTCTGTACAACATTATCTTTTTACCAGCAAGAAACAGATGCAGAATTTGAAAAGAAATTTTATATTTGAATTACTATTAGCAATTTTGTTGTATATGAACTGCACAAGAACAGCTCAGATTCTGGTAAAAAGCAAAACAGTTTATTGGAAAGGGATAGGAAGGATAGAGGAGACCTGCACAGGGACCAGCTCTCTGAGCAGAGAGAGAGAGTGGCCCCGTTTGCTTACAGACTTAGACCTTTATGGGGTGGGGTAAACAATGGGGGCTTTGCAGCTGTGCAAGCAAGCAGGAACAGAAGCAGAACTTGGGGTTAGCTTTAATATTCTTGAAATTTTTCCCGGATCAGGGTGGGCCGTCCTGCTTCCTGGTGGGAGTAGGGTGGCCTCCCTGCTTCCTGGAACGCATCATGGCTGTTAATCTTTGATCAATGATGGTGGGCGGGGGAAGCTTCGGGATATTTCCACAGCTTGGGTACAAAATGGAGGCTGCTACACAATGGCTTCACTTAGGCTAACTATCACATTTGCAGCAGTTTATTGATCTGCTCTAGAGCTATTGCAATGTTGTGCACCCATTAAACTTGGCATTCAATGGAAGATATCTTTTCTGATTCAGTTGTATTTTAAAAAATACAACCTCGAAATGTCTTTAGAATTCACACTCTTTTCTTTTGCAAGAATTATGTCATGTTTTAAATTTAGTTCTGCCACAGCCAATACATTTGCATTCTTGAAAATAAATACAATTTATAGAGTAAAACTCACGTTTCAATTTGCACATTATCATTTGAAAATTAGTTTTAAAACACTATTTTGTAACATCTAAATTTGTTCTTCAGATCTGAGCTAGTGAAAATATAACCAGAAATTATTTCATTGGTTTGTCATACAAGGTTTGTTGGTGAGCACTTCGCAGAACCCTGTGAATATTTTTCATCTTAAAATAATACCTAAAACTTTCACACTCACTGTGATGATCAGCGTTTATATCAACTGGACACTCCTGGGTGAAAGTAGGTGTGCAGCCTAATCTATCAGGCAGGTGGGAGCCTAATGACACTTCCTTTTGTATAACAGAGATCCCCAGTGGACTCTCAAGCAGCTCTCTTTGTGCCCCTTCACATTCTGTTACATCTGGATCCCCCACCTAGTTTGTCAATCTGCTTTTGTGTCTCCTGCCAATCCCAGGATCCACCAGCAGAATGCCCCTTGGATTTCTTTGGCCCACCCCAAATTCATTTACCACTGTATCCACCAGCCTGTGGTCCTCCCGCTTCTCTATCCTGCTTCCTGTTCATTCGCTTCCACAACTGTAGGTGTCAGCGAAGTTTCCAGTCTACACTGGACTTAGGGAGTTAAAATGAACCGTACTTCTCTACTTCTACAACAGTGTAAGCCACTTCATGAGATATATCTCTGCGCATGCACGTGCGCACACACATACACATATTAAATATACATGCACGCCCACATACAAGCATCGCTGGTCTTGATTCTCTAGAGAACCCTACCTAACACACTCACTTTTTCTCCTCTGATGTTGTGGCATCAGAGTTTAGTGAACTCCTGCTGATAAGCAATGAAAAGGTGAGTGGAGTACAAATACAAGTGTATGCTCAAGCTGAAGACATGTCTTGCTTTGCTCTGCTCAGGATAGAGCCAGATACAACATGAATCACATGATTAGCATTGATGTCTTCTTAGGTGGTCAGTGAGAGAGAATTGAATGTGAGGTTATAGCTTACCAATCTGAAATAAAAAGGAAAATATAATTGTAATGCTATACAAAATTTATAAAATGGACCTTTTATCTGTATGAAATTTATTAACTCCGATATTCAGAGTTATGTACATAATTCATGATAAAATGGAACTGCTTCTCAATGGGCAACTTTGTTTTGTGGCTTATAATAATATCAATCTATTTCTCAAAAGGAAGGCAGTCTAAAAGGAGATGGAAAGTAAAACAATGTTCATATAATTTGTATTACCGAAAACATTCATTTATCTTTATATCCTTGTGGTATTGTCCAGTTTCCTTAAGCAAAGATATGTAAATATTCTGATATAATATAAATTTAAAACTCTATTAAGCACCCTTTGTTGCTTTCTTGGATGACAGATTTATACTGTGGTGAAACAGAAACTTATTTTGTATGATAAATAAATATCGGACCTGTGAATCATCTGAGTGTACTTCAACTTGATTCATTTGCAGATGAAGAGTTATATTCAACACTGTGCCTTGCGCCACAGACAATTAAAGATGAAAGTCACCTGATATATAAATGAAAACTTTTTATGTTATATAAATATGCCCAGTACTTTTTGATGTTTGGTATGCTAGCATTGTGGTAAACAGCCATGGAGGTGGATGTATCTGACTCCTCTGACTTCCGTCTTGTCCAGAGACAGGAGCCGGACATGCTTCCTCACCCCTCCCTTTTTACCTACTCTGACGCCAGTCCTTCTTCCCACGGCACTGTATGTCTGTACTGGGGTCAGCAATAACCACACAGAACCCACAGATTAGACTCACAATTATGGGAGTTTATTTGGGAAATTAATAGGTTACCCTAAGTCAGGCTCAGCAAACAATAAGAACATAGTCAATAATCAATAGCAACACCTTTCTCCAGCTAAGTCTCTTGCCCATCCTCAGGCTCTCAGCTACGTGGTTCCTCGGTCTTTGCCTCCATTGGCCAAGAAGCCAGCTTATGTGTTGCTGTCTCTCAGCAATATAGTCTTGGGTCAGATGAGGAGACGCTATCCCATTGTCTCGAGTCTCTGGGGCACCGTCTCTGGTGCATCTGGTCTTGGTCTACATCCACCACTTCAGACGGAGATCTTGGACGCCCTCTTCCCAATAGTAATGTGATTACTCTGCATCACAGACAACTCTTAGGCAGCCAGGACTGGCTTTGGTGAAAGTGTGGTTGTCGTTTAGCAGCCCATTCCCCCAAATAAAACAAAGGATGTGGTATTAAGGGATATCATCTAGCACAGTAGAGTTTAAAGATGACCGCAAGGAAACAAAGGGCATGGCTTGGTGCACACCACCTACTGAGGTCAGGACTTCCTAAAACAAACAAACAAAAATCCCCCACTAACTGCCATGGAGTCAAACTACAGAAGAGAGGAGAACAGAACAGAGTAGAGCTGCCACAGGCCCCTCTGGACTGCTGAGAGTGGACGTCTCTACAGGAGGAGAAGCCTGGCTTTCTCCCGTGGCATCACTGTTGGTTTCAAACAGAAGGCCCTGTAGTTAGCAGCCCAATGTGTTAGCCCATCTAAGTCTTGTAACAGGGACCTCCCTCCAAAGTAAGATCATAGCCACAGACATGTAGTCCAGAATTATAATATACCATGTGAGAAATTATAAATAGAAGTGCCATGTTAATTGACTGTATCTCAAGCATAATATTAAATTATGAATATTAGTTTTATAAAATGTATACATTGTATGTACATGCCAAACATATTTTAAAATTAAATTTACAAATACTTTTAAAAACCATTTTATTGGGGACTCATACAGCTCTTATCACTATCCATCCATTGTATCGAGCACATTTGTACATATGTTACCATCATCATTTTCAAAACATTTTCTTTCTACTTGAGCCTTTGGTATTAGCTCATTCCCCACCTTCCTCATGAACCTTTGATAATTTATACATTATTATTTTGTCTCATGTCTTACACTGACCGAAATCTCCCTTCACCCCGTTTTCTGTTGTCTGTTCCACTGGGAGGGGGTTATATGTAGAACATTGTGATCAGTTCCCCTGAGCACACAGGAGCCAATGAAGAGGGAAGGGGAACACATCCTGGCACACCAAGAGAGTGGAACACATCCTGGCACACCAAGCCCTGAGGACAATATTCCTGCTCAGAGCTGCAAATGTACAAGTACTTTTAGTTATAAAACTTAGGACATAACTCTGTATGCAAGTGCTTTCAAGGTAAAAGATAACTTGACTGAATCCTTTGCAGTTGTGGACTTAGTCAAGTTTGCTGGTTTCTGCATGGTGTTGGGCACTGAGGTTCCCATTGAGCAGGATGTGCAGAGGAGCATGCCCTTGTGTTTTCATCACAGCAAAGAACATTGCTAGACCTCCTGAATGGAGTTGCTGATCTAGCAAATGTGGGTGCATTAGAGATCTATTATCTATTACTATATTCCATTTCAATCTAGTAACTGAGCATGTTGGATCCAGTTGCATCATCTGTTAGGTTTCTGGAGAGGTTTATAGCTCGATTCTTGCTTCGCAATGCTGAAAGAATTCACGTGGCAGAAGCACTTTTGTAAATCCAAGTGACTTTATGAAGAAAGGCGAAGTTTCAGGTATTCACAAGAAACCCCAGGGACCAAGAGTATGAAATCCCAAAAGAGCACCCTGAAAGAGAGGCCTGAGAGGGAGCTCCGTCCCCAGGGCCTGGGCAGCACGTGCGAGTCTCTTCCTCTGGCTGACCTCATTGGGAAAGTTTAGGTAAACCTGGGTGATGTCATGTGGCTGCGCCTAATCTGTGCACCCAAGTGAACCTCCCACCTGCACCTAAGGGGCATGAGCCTGAGTATACTCAGTTTGGATCTTTCCATAAGTGAAGAATTACTGTGCCTGATTTCTTTCCAACCCCTTTTTTGTGGCCTTATGCAGGCAGTGGGGAGACAACACCGTTTAGTCCCTATCTCGACTACATAACCTCTCAAGAGAATATAACAAGAGATAAGACTTAACCAATGTGTTAGTCTGGGTACCTTAGAGAAACAAATCCACAGAAACTCATGTATAAGAGAGAGTTTTATATAAAGGTTAAACGCACATCAAGAAAACATCCCAACCCAGTGCTGCCCAAACCCACAAGTCCAATATTAACCCATAAGTCCAACACCAATCCACAAAGTCCTCCTCCATCTCAAAAAACACACACTATGATGCCAACTGCAGGAGGAAAGCCAAATCAGTGAACGTGTAAGCATCTCAGCGCTGACAGGGGTCTCCACCTGGCTGCTCCAGCACCCAATGCTGCGTTGGAGTAGGTCCATGTGGCTTCGCCTCAGGGATGTCTTGCAGGAAGTGAGCCTTTCCAGCTGAAGCAGGGAACTGCTAAGGCAGCTGCACCCTGGTCGGACCATCAGAAAGCAAGAGACCCGAAAACTAGAAAGGCGAGGTTCACCAAGCCATTTATCTCTCTGCCTTTTAGTTAATTCCACAAGTGTTTATCAGCCAGGTTGGCACAATAAAGTAACTACCTCAACCAAATTCTCCTCTCTGCTGACTAGAAATAAATAGCGCAGTGCCGTGAGCCCTGCTGACTTAAAGAATCTCAATTTCATAGGAAGGGACTATTGGAGACAAAGGTCAAGTAAGGTGTTGAGGTGGGATGGGCCTCTTAAGCAATCTTGCATGTAGAAGTCTTAGTGATCCTTCTGAACTTCATTTCTGGCCAACATCTGCCTCATATCCCAACACATGATTCACAGGATTTAGACCATTTTGGCCAAGAGCAGAGAAATGGGATCTCCCAATAAGTCTTTTGAACAGAGGAGGAAGTACATTCGCTGCTCGCTAGGGGTTTAGCATTTTGAGGAATCCCCTTCGTTTCTTCTGAAAGCTAGCTCTTTGCTGACAGATTGCAGCTGTCAGTAATCTCCACTCCCATGTGTCCACAGATCAAATACTGTGAATACCCTTAATACTGTGAATGCCTCCTCCCTTTCCTATAGGATCACATAGGAAAGCCAGGAGGTGGAAGGTGGAGGGTGAGAAACAGGCAGGGAGAAGGCGTGACTTGAACTACTAATACAAGCCGCAATACAAACCAAACTCACGGCCATCAGCGCAACTCGGACAGTCTTCTGAGGCTGTCACTGTTGAAGGGAGTAGAAAGTCCAGTCTTTCTCCTTCGGAGTTTCTGATGGTCTTGAACTGCTGACCATGCGGATTCCATCCCAACGTATAACCACTACACTACGAGGGTGATGCGGGCTTCTGTTGAGCAGCATCCTATTTTTGCAGATGAAGGAATGGAGTTATGAATGAGCTGAGTATGCATAACAGATAAGGGGCATAGACTGGATTTCTAAAGGGCAGGGATTTTATCGGATGCACTTTTGTACAGTGAGAACCTGTTGTGGTTCATGGTACTGACTTAGTTTAAAAAAATTTTTTTTATAAATCAAGGCAATAGCTGGTATGATTGTAAGGAGGGTGTATTAGCTTTTGTTGATCCCTACTAAACCTTAATCAATTACCCCATTTGTCTTCTATAGCACCCAGCTGGTATATACTTTCAAACTCAAGTGTCATCGAGTGGACTTGAAGTAACCCTGTAGGACAGAGTAGAACCGCCCCTCTGGGATTCCAATGCTGTAGAACCTATGGGAGTAGAAAGTCTCATCATTTTCCAGAGATCACCCCGGGGGTCTAAACTATCAACCTTGTGGTTAGCTGCCCAATATGTAACTCACCACACCGCTAGCAAGGAGCCCTACTCATGTAGTGGTGACGTGCGGGTCTGCAAGGTTGGTGGTTCAAAACCAGCAGCTGCTCCCCGGGAGAAAGTCGAGGTTTCCTTTAAACAGTTAACAGTCTTGGGCACTCATGGAGGCAGTTCTACCCTGACTCACAGGGTTGCTATGAGTCAGTAGGACTCCTTGGCAGCAGCACCACCGGAGCTCCCTGGGGTAAGCGTTAGCATGTCTGTGCTACAACCCATATCTGCTGCCGTCAAAATCAATGCTGACTGCAATTAGACTGCCCTTGCCCTGCTCAAGTTCTCGATGACCTAAAGCAGGTGGGCATTTCTCGTCTCTCAGTTTGTTCTTCGTGTTGTTCATAGCATCCTTGTCCTGGCTGCTGACTCTCCTGGTACTTGTTCAGATTGACTTGATCACCTCATCCTACGCCAACCCCGAACGGAATCTGATAATGAATCAAATCAACCTGTGACCTATAGTCCCGTGGTCTCCCACCAGCTGCTTCATTCCCTTCTGAGTGGTCAGTGGTTTTCTGTTGTTGGAGATACTGAAGCCAAAAGGCCCCCAAAGAAAATGTCACCATCACTCAGGCACGGGGGACAGAGCTACAGAAAGAGGGACACCGAAGAACCAGCTTTGGAAGTGACCAGAGAAGCAGCACCCAGGACACTCTGGGACGGGGTTCCACACCCTACCCCTGACCGAAGGAGTTCTATTTTTTCAGAAGTAGTTAGTGGACTCCTTTGGAGAGGTAGATTTCAGTCAATTTGCATTATCTGTGTTTCCTGGCCTTTCCACGGCACTTGGCACAGCCTGGCAGTGGAGAGGTTGCCAAATTAAACAACTCTTGTCAGAAGTTTCATATTAAACATGACCCCCACCCCTAGACCCCAGGCTGCAAAGAACCCTCGTGGGAGTCTAGTTACATGGTGGGGCTTGGGCAGCGAGTGCCAGAGGAGACAGATAAGGGTGAGAGATAGGGCTATTGCCAGGGACTTGTCCATGTTACAACTTATTCCGGCCTCTCTGCGCAGAGAGTGGAGCATCCTAGCTGGAGGTCAGCTCATTCATCATTCCATACGCTCATTATTGGACGTATGAGCCCCTTACCCCCCCTTTTTTCCTGTTATGCAGCCAGTGTCCCAGAAAGGTCATGTGATTTATCTGGTAGTGCTCAACTTGTAATCAGATCTATCAGCATTCCAGATTTTGGTCTGCATTCTTATTCATGCATCTATGGGTTTTTAAGTGGGGTTCATGAAATCTTCTCACAGAGATGCCATTATTAAGAACGGGTTGAATGGTATTTGTTAACATCACATACTGGTGTTTTGATTTTTGCCATCTATATTTAAGGTTTAGCTCAGAGATGTACAGCTCCTTGGAGTCTAGGAGAATTATCATGCTGCCACTTGTATTAGTAAGAAAATTTAGTTCAGAAAGCATTGAACTTTCAGACTGCCTTCTTTCATTTCATTAAGTCAACTGTATCTTAAACTTAGCAATCTCTATATTGTAAGACGTTAGAGAGCAAACATTTAATCAAGGAGGCCTGTATTCAGGGGGAGTCTCTGTCTGATCCAGTTGGCCTGATTCCCTAAAGAGGAGCCAATAGGCACTTGGATGTTGGAGAAGGCTGGTGTGTCACCAGCTAGCCATACCCTCCAATGTAGGAGAAGGGGCCTCTTCTCTTGAGAGGAGACCAGGTGATCCTGGTAAAGGACTAGCCATTAACAAAAATGAGCCTACCACCAACACTGGCTTTCAAACTATTCTCACTCACTCATTCATTGCCACAGACTCTGTGGGACTCACAGTGACCCTTCAGGCATTAAGTCGATAAAATAGAGGGGAACATTTTTATTCTCATTCTCTAATCCCTATCAAAGTCACAATAATTAATCAAGTATTTGTCACTTATTGTGTTAGTCCGGGTAGACTAGGGAAACACATCTATAGAAACTCATATGTGTGTGAGAAAGTTTTATATAAAGGGTGATTGCACATTAAGAAAGCATCCTAACCCAGTCCAGTCCAAGCCCATAAGCCCAATATTAGCCCATACGTCCAATACCAATCTACAAAATCCTCTTCAGACTCACAAAACCCATGCAATGATGCTGAATGCAGGCTGATCACAGGCTATTGGATAGAAAGGCGTTGGCGCTAGTGGCGTTGTAAGCGTCGCAGCGCTGGCAGGGGTCTCTAGTGGCTTCTCCAGCTCAGGGCACTAGAGTAGTTCCGTGTGTCTTGTCAGATGCACCGTCTCCCAGGGAGTGAGCCAAGAGAGAGAAGTGTCTCCCATCTTCCTGGAGGAAAATACAGGAGTTCCCAGAATTCTCAGGAGAAGGCCATGCCCACACAGAGGTATTACTGGCTATAATCCTATTGACAGACGAGACTCCACCCCTTCACTCTTAATCCTCAAACTCAGAAACGATTATGTATTTATCACACTTCTAAAATCCTCAAAGCCTTCACTCAGGATGTTCAAGATTCCTGATCTTACGCTGCAGAAAAGTCAACCCATCCCGAATTTTCATTTCTCCCAATTAGCTGCCTACTTTTCTTTGGGATACCTTCTACTGACTAGCATGCCCTTCCTGTTTTCAGTCTTCTGTATCCCAGGAAATCCCAGTCAAAACCTTATCTAACTTTCCAAACTTAAGAAAATCTACCTTCCTCTTAAATGTCTTATGAAATACACAAACATCCCTCACTTGATAAAATATGCTTTTTCCTAACATTCCCAGAGCACTCTGTACTTCTGTCATTCTGCTTATTATAAACCCAGTCAGTCTTTGATACGTTACTAGTAGATATTTCCTTTCCCCATTACATGCTGAGGTCTTGGTTACCTTATGTTTACCTCCCCCTGCTCCCTTAGAGAATCAAACTAACCTACCTTCAGAGTCCAAGGCATACCTGTTGCGCTGATGTCTCACCTGGCCTTTCCCCTCATTTTCTGCCAGTGACCATGGGCTTCTGGGTAGAATCGGTTCTTACATGATACACTCTGTTGCTGAGAGTCCAAGATTTCTCTGCATTTATAACCAAGAAGTAACAGTCTTCTGGTACTAGAAACAAATGAATACACTATTCTGCTTAATTGGTTTACTTTTATCTCTCACCTGAGTATCCTTTTTGATGTATTGCTATATTTAGATGTATGGCTCCTGGTCTTCTCTCCAGGGAGTGATAATAGCTTTTATTACTTACCAGGTTTTAACTCTTAGAACTTAGTTTCACTCTTGAGACTACAGACATTTGGTCATCTCTAGCTCTGCTTTAAATAAAATTGAATATGAAAACAAAACGCAATGAATTTATAACTTTTATGAAGGTAAGACCATAACAAACATCAACCATCCATTTGCTCACTCAACAAATATTTATTCAATTGACTGTGGACTTAGACCCATGTGTCATGCTGGGGTGATGGAAGGGCCTGTCTTGATAACTTCCCTGAGCTCCATAAGGATCCTCTCAATAGATCCATTCATATCAAGTTCATTCCTACTTGGCATTGTTTTTGCATTTGGGTGGATTTGAAATTAAGGCACCAGATGCCTGAAGGAATATGACTCAATTGTTGAGTCGAAGGCAACCTTCCAAGAAAGATGGATGCCACCTGCCTGGCTTGATGGTCACTGGCACATCTCTCCCATTTGGGACTAGCCAGCACGCTGCTCGTGGACTATGACAGGGAAGTGGCAGAAAGAGTGGGCAATGAAGGTGTGGCTTGGAGCCTTCCGATCTCCCTGGACACCAGCTCAAGGTCGAGAGTATGACACAGCAGGAACGGGCTGCTGCTCCTCGTTTTTGTTTTCTAACTGAAATGCTCATCATGCAAAGCAAGGTGAGTGACCCCTCCTTCACATCTCTTCTTGAAGCTTCTCTCAAAGTGCTCTCGGCGAGGAGAGGACAGGGCAGGACGGGATACAATGAGCCAGGCAAACTCTGACTAGGTGGCAGCTCGTCACTTTGAAGCGTCAAACACAAAACTCACAAACCAGCATGTGCTCAAGGGCTGCCACGAGCTCTCCTCCATCCTCCTGGAGTGGAGTCTCGAGGACCCTCTGCCTTCCTGCTCGCCTCCCTACCCCTGCCTCTCAAGGAGAGCAATGTGATTGATAAGCCTGATCACAGTTAGTACCTTGGAAATAGCACCTGCAGGTTAGTGGAAGAAAATAATCACAACGATGTTAAGTAATGCTTTTTTTCTCCACATTTAGGGATAAACATCATATTCCTCATATTCTCACGAGGAAGGTGGCATCCTCAGAATTATATCTTTAATATATCTGGTTGACAATAGAGCAGAAATGGGGAAATGTTTTGAACAGTTTATTGTTCTAAATGATACTAAGTGGCATAGAAACAATTCAAAGATCTAAGTGCTTATTAAAACCTCGAGTTGTTTGTTTGTTTGCTTGCCCGCTTGCTTTTCCCTCCCTCATGTTAAAATGCTGGGTGGCTCAGTGGAAATCTCCATTCCAGGCGACCACTGTGAGAAGCAGGCATCTCCTTTAATTCCCTGTTTATGCCTGCTCAAACAGGAGAGTCAAAGCCATCCTGGCCATTCCAGTCCGTGGCGAATGGGAGAGAGGGCAGACCTAAAGCCCGGGATTTCTCTATTACTTTGATGCATTTTTATTGTTCAGGAAGATAAGCCACCTTGATCCCTCCTGAATGTAAGGGATCTATGAACTATTATTTACTTGTGTAACCTGGAAGCAGATATGAGTCCAGTGAGCATCTAACCATGTCACATGCCATTTTACTTGGCAAATACAGAAAGGTTGGGCTACTTTCCCCTCCCAGCCTCCACCCAAAGGCCAAGTGCTCTTCAGAAGGAGCTGTGTCTGCTCAGGCCCATGCACGAGGTAGGCATTGAGCATACTTCATGCCTGGCAGCTCTCAAGGCTAGTGCTCCCTCTGGATCATGTAGACTGCAGGTGTCTGGCCACGTCTAGAGATGAAAACCAGCCGCACAGTACATGTTTGGACTGCACAGATGCAACCACAGGGAAGGAAGCGTGGTCCAGGGATATTAAAAAGCCTTGGGGGTATTTGCCCAGGCTGTGCCAGACAAATGCCCTTGGAAAGAAGGCCATGGAATCCGGCCTGAAATCCTCTGAGTGCTCACTCTGGAACAGCCATCGCAGAGCTCATTTTGCCCACTCATGTGTATGCTCGTTCTTCCTCTCTGTACCATCCCCTTTGTCCCCTGGCCTCCTTCCTCAATCCCTTAGTGTTGCAGCAAGCACATTCAGCTCATTCTCTTTCACGAGTCATTGAAGGCCTCCCTACTGTGTGACGTTCACTGCTACTGCAATCGGAATGTGTCAGATTAAATCTCTAAGACGATATGGTCTGAGAATAAAAATAATCATCAAAAGGCCGTGCACAATTAGTGCTGAATGGGCAACACTGACTGGAAGGAAAGGTAATTAAATGACATCTTAGGCTACGAGTCCAATGCTTCAAGTGAGATGTAGGCTCCCAGCTGAAGGGGCATCGACTTCCAAAACAGCAACACATGACACAGATTGCCTGGGAGGGAGCCAGGCAATTACTCTGACCAGAGAAAGAGGGGAAAAAAGAAAAAAGGTAACAAGATGATCTGAAACATCTTGTGGAGACATAGGTGCCAAGATTCAGATCTTTAATTTCATTTATTTTGCATCTCCAAACCCTTTGCGGGTTTGTCTTAGTGAAGCTCTTTTGTCAGAATAATGTGTTACAAGAAGTATTCTTTTGGAGGAGGGCATGATGAAGTAGGAAAGAAGAGAGATGAAAAGAAATTACATTTTTTAAAGTTGCTAATAACTACTACTCATTGAGAATCATCTCAATACTTGCAGCATGCATTTTATATTTCTGCATGTGTTATTTTATTTAACCCTTACTGCTCTTAAGAAGCAGCCTCATGGCAAGTGGAGAATGCAGGTGGCTGGCCGCATCTGAACTTGACAATCAACAGCGCCATGCTTGGGCTGCACAGCCACACCCATGATGACGTATATGCCAGCACTTGTTCTCCACGCCAGCTCTAGAAAACTGCAAGCCCGTAAACTGCAGGGACACGGTGCCCTAGGAAGAAGAGCGTCGAAAGTGGGGTAAGAGCCGTGGAAGAAAGCACAAGGAAAGTAGGCTGAGATTATGAAAGTAGAGTTTGGATCTGCTGATAGAGTGGAATTAAGAGATAAAGAATAGATCAAATATTTATGTTTTGTTCTAGAAGAATTCGGGGGGCATTTTAGGAAAATTATGAGGGACATTTTTGAAGGGGAAGGAGAAAGTAAATTCAGTTTCGGATCTGTTGAGTTTTAGTTGCCAGTAGATAAAGATGGTAGCTGCCCTCTTCCAGGAGAAGAAGCATCTTTCAATTCCAAAGAAGACCCAGCAACAATGTGTTAGCATAACGCAGACTGTTCTTAGGTAAAACGAGCCTCCAAAGAGGTGGCATTATCAGTTCCCAGAACCGTTAAGAACCAGAGATGCCCAATAAAGAAATGCCATCCAAGCTGCTTCACTTCTAGGGATTTCTTGTTTCAAGGAACAGAACCCCAGTTAACCCAAAGTCATTTCTGTCCATCTTTGTACCTAGGAACTACCTCTTTAGTGTTTGCTATAGAAGAGCATACGATCTGGAGGCAGACAAAAGAGGTTGCACTCTCAATGTCACCCATTACAAAGAAACTGACCTCGGGAAAGCTTTCTGAGTCTTCCTTTTTGGTCTCTTGTCAATGGATAAACTGAAAGAAACTACCTCATTAAGTCAATGCGAGGATTAAAGTAATTAATATATTAAGTGCGTAGGATAGCCTGGCTTAGCAATTTCTATATCAGTGCTAATTCCTTTTGTTATCATTGCTATTATTATTATTAAATGTCAAGGGCTCTGAATATGCATAGATGGATGTGATCCAGTTCCTTCCTTTAATGAGTTTACAACTACAAGAGAGACTAATTTATTTAACTTGACAGCTTTCCGTTTTGCCTAATTATGAATGTAGCAGCTCCGTAACAATGGTTCTTCAGAGAACATTAGGTAAGGGTTAATGGTGGTCCTGGTGACCATTTATAGCATTGTATCTGGAATAATGTAGAGTGAGATTCATACAGCCAATGAACAAATTACATTTGTTATGTACCCCTTTTTAATTTTTTAACACTTGAATGAAGAGGAAACGCTTATCAATGTGAGATATTCATTGTAAGTTCACAAATGAAGAATAGATTTGCCTACCATTTAGATATCCTGGTAACACTTGACAGCCCAAAAAACCTAGGTCCATTACATAGACCTTTAAAGGGCTGTAGTCTGAGAAAAATATGACGAATATTGTCTGAAGGCTCTGCAAAGGTTCCCACTAAGACCTGATTTTGAGCTTAAAATAATTCCTCCAGCACCACCCTTCCCTGGGTGGCATGATCTTGATGTGAGGAGGATCTTCTCATGTATATAAGTAGGCTTTGATGATGCAGGAGGAAGATGCAGAGGAGCCTTGGAAGGTGAGTCGTATACCCTGTGCCACACACAGAGGCAAGAGCAGGTTGTCCTTCCCATTGCCATCCAAGTGGATCCCAACTCCCAGCGACCCCCTGTATAGGACAGGTGGGACTTCCCCATAGGTTTTCCAAGGGCGTAGTCTTTACAAAAGCAGACAGCCACTTCTTGATCCCCTACAGAGCAGTTCTGGGGTCAGAATCACCTCCTTTTCATTGGCAGTGAAGTCCTTAAGCACTGTATCACTGGGGTTCCTTGAATAGTTTGTTCAACTTGACTGTTAGAGTTGATAGAACTTTCTCTAAATCAGAAGCCAAACCAGGCTGCTGACGTACTGACCAAAGAGGAGGGCTTCATATTACAGGGCAATAGGCTGACCAAGATTCTTTGCCCTCCATATCACTTGTATGATTGAACAGAGGAAACCATATTTTCTAACAAAAGAGCCTTTACAAGTATCTGTGTTTTAGTTTATTGGTGCATGAAATTTGCTGTTTGCAAACGTCTCCAGACTGTTCCCACTTTAACTGGAGGTCGATTTTCTTGACATGCCTAAGAGTCCCTGGTGTTGCTAAAAAGTGCAATTTGCTGTTAAAGTGTGAAAATTCATGATAATGGGAAGGGGAAGAATCTGAAACAAGGTTATTTTTCCCCACAAAAGGTAGAATGTTAAGTTGAAGCTAGCCTCACTCCAGAGCAGAACCTTGATCCAGATGATCTACCCTTGGCCTTCAGAGTGGACCCGGAGGAACGTCGTGGCATGGTAGACAGATGACACGTATCACTTACTTTTACAGATCCAACTGATATGATATTTCAGAATCAACAGCACCAGCATTGTAATCATTCTTATTAAGTGCTCAAGAGTGAGAAACACCGGCGATCCTGACATACTCTCTGTGCAATTCATCCATCAGCGCTCCTATTTCAAACATGGGAACAATAGAAGGATAGGGGATATGAACTAATACTGGGGTAAAAGTGTGAAATTCATATTGTTTTTGTCTATTCTTAAGCAACACCTCAGAATAATGTAATTCTCAATTTCAAGCATTCACTTCTGTCCTTGCATTATCATTCTAGGATCTTTCTGCGCCACCTTGACTTACAAGAGTCCTTCTTCACTGATAGAAAATGAAATAGGCTTTATGGTATACATTATTAATTTCTCACCTGCCTCCTAGTCACAGTCTCAAACACTCCCGCTCTGAGCATCTGCAAATGCCAGTAATGAGTTTCTCATATTAAATAGATAGATTGCTAGGTCTTTTAAATAAATACGGGTAAGGAACAAGCTATCAGAATGGGTCTGCGAAGGGTAATATGATCTTTCTTGGTCAATATTGCTTTTCTGTCTCACTGTGGAATTCTGCAGCTGTTGTTTAAGGCAACTTTCCAACTCGGGTAATTGCATTCTGCTTACCTCTGTTTCTCTCATGGCTCTAACCAGATAACTTCTTCATGTCTTTTTATAAGTAAAACAAAGAGGCCTACGTAAGGGTTGGCAGCTTGCAGATGTGACAATGCTAAGGAAAGGGAGAAGAGCAGCAAGAGGAGCATTGTCCCGGGAGTCTGAGTGTGCAGCTCCGTGAGGTACACCCTTCACAAAGACAAGGGTTTGCAACAAGATTCGGGCTCTTATTTCCTATCTGAAGTCGGTCCAGAGGTTATGTAGGATGAGGCAAGTTAATGCGCTTTACAAATCCAAGATGTAGATATAGATGTATATAGAGATAGATATTTTAACCATGGACTCTTATTTAGAAAGCATTGAATTTTTATGTATGATATTGTAAAATTTGGCATTGAGTATTGGTGATGGTTATTCAATCGGTTGACCCTTGGATTATACAGGGAACAAAAAAGTTGAATTGGCAAATGTTCTGATATCTATATTTTTCCTATAAAAATAATGGGACATTGTTGACTGTTGACGTACAAAGAAAATGAAACAATTAGGGGCAAGTTTAACCCACCATTTCCTAAAGGATAAAAAACATCTCTCCTTCTGTCTTATTAGAACAGGGAAAGGCTGTGGAGGGCAAGGAAGACGCAGCACTAGTATTAGCACCAATAAAGAGTTAACAGCATTGAGAGGGAGGCAGCAAAGGGAGAGGAGTCCAAAGGTCTGATTCTGGTCAAATCTGAACTGCCAACCATCTAGTCACCTACTAGTCCTCAGGCCAATTTGCCTACCTCAAATTCCCCAGTATCAAGCGAGGCTAAATAACACAGACACAGTTATTTATTGCCATGGCGGTTGCTGTAGAGGTTTGCGTGTGAATGGTTTTCACGTGTGAGGCTTGTGTGGATTTCATTATTGAAGGAGGAACATTAGCCAGAACGAGTTAGGCTAACTGGCTGGAATAATCCTTCTTAGAGAACTCCATCCAGGAGTCCTTTTTAATTGTATAATTCTGTGTATCTTATTTGGTTCTCAAATGAGCATGAGGCTGTTCTCAATAAAGAAAACGATGAAGTAAATATGGGTAAAATGTGCAATAGAACTGTATCCAAGATAAAAAGAGCCAGAATGACTGAAAAAGAGGGGAAAATACTCCAGAAATACAAGTTGTTGGGTTTTTTTAAAGAAACTATACTTAAGCATAAATGGAGCAAGACGGAGTTGCCTCTCTGCCCCCCAGTTTGCTCTTGCCCTTTTTTTGTGTGAGCCAGGCAAAGGAAACAGACAAGGGCTGGGCACCAAGGAGGAAATGTCAAGAGCGGAGTTTGTAAACTTGTAGGGCAAGCTCGCAAAGGATGAAGTGAAGCTTCTGAGGAAGAAAAAGTACCAACCCACGCCGCCCTGTCGCCACCGCCTTCTGCCCACCCGTTTGCTGTAGACTTGAAAGGCTATTCATCGAAGACTCGATGGGAGTTTGCTGCTCAGGACAGTGGCTTCTCAGACTCAGAGTATTTCCATTGTTTGGGATGAAAGCTGGGATACCGCTGAAGAGCTCTCATATGATTTTACGGGGATTTCATTCTATAGACACATTAGACTGACCTACGCACCTTTCCCTAGTTAAGTCTCCAAACAGAGAAGGTAAAGAAACTTTGAGGTGCAGCGAGCTATGGGAGCAGGAGAGGGAGTAGACACTCTTCAGGAGACGGATGAAAGAGCTGGGAGCACCTTATTAATAGTTAAGTAGACAAGGCTGATAATGGCATATCTTTTTATTAGCCCAAGAGATAAGTTATAACACACAAGCTTGCAGGCAGCTCCTGTGATTTGCATTGATACAATTGAGGCTGAGGTTTTCATTACATGGCAAGGATGATGCAGGAGCCCACATTATCAAAGGCAGCTGAAAGGACTTCGGGAGCGATCTCATATTCTATGGATTTGTATTCACCAATGATTAGTAAAAGGTTTTGTCCTGGGTGATACTGGATGTTTCCTGATGAATCATTAATGACTTGAACAGCTTCATACATATGTCTTACTGATGTGTAGAGTATTAAAACACCAGGCTTTTTTCCTGTTGTATTTTATTTCTCTGAATAAGTTCTACATTATTCAAGTCTGTGGCAGAAAATCCAGTGATGCTTTCAAGGAGAGAAAAAAATAAGTCTTGTGAATGGATGGAGTAAGGGGAAGGGTTGGTAGGGGCTATTCTTGAACCTGGCCCCAATATGCTGTGACAGAGGGACATCCGTTTTGTTTTAATAACAGAGAGGCAGGAGTTTTCTTCTTCAGTGAGATGAGCATCGTTGCTTCTGTACCTGCCCCTTCACAGACACAGAAGGGGCGTCAGACTGCATTTCTCAGAGGACAGCATAAGGAGACAGTCTCTGAGAGAAGCCAATAGTGCATCTGAGATGGAACAGAGAGTGCTAACTCCCCTGGTTGAAGTGGGGTGAGAAGCACAAGAGCATTGAGGAGACAGACAACATTTAACAGCTGACAGAGAGACAACCTCAGGCCAAAACCCACGGAGCCATGGCAGCTCCCTGGTCCCCACCCAGTCAGGATAGTGTCTTACTTATCTAGTGTTACTATAACAACTATACCACAAGCGATTGGCTTTAACAAACAGCACTTTATTTTCTCACCGTGTAGATACCAGAAGTCCAAATTCAAGTGTGAGCTCTAGGGGAAGGCTTTCTGTATCTGTCAGCTCTGGAGGAAAAGTTCTTGACTTCCCTTTCCACGCCTTTGTAGACGTCCATATAGCTCGGCATCTATCTGTCCCATCTCGCTATTTGTTTGCTTAATTTCTCAAAAGAAATGCACCCTACACTAATACACAAGCATTGTCACATACCACGGCTACACCAAAGATGACTCATACCTAAATGAGTCATAACCACAGGCAAAACGGCTAAAATCTACAAAACAAATTTTTAGAGGGCCCAATTTAATTCGTAACATTCCTCTCTTGGGTTTCTCAAAAGCCATACCCTTGTGACATACAAAGCACCTTCGCTCCATCATATCCTCTCTAAAGTCTTCACTCGGTTCCAACTTCAAAAATCTCTTTTCATAGTTCATCTAAACCAACTATGGGTGTGTTTTTAGATGTATACAATCCTTAAGGCAAAATTCCTTTTCATCTGGGAACTGGTGAAAGCTAGGATACAAATAATCCTCTCCCAGAATATAGTAGTGGGACCGCCACATGATTGACATTTCCCTTCCAGATGGAAAAAATCAGAGGACAAAATGGGACAAGAAGCATCAAGTATTCCAAAACTCAGCAGAAGAATTTGTGTTAGCTCTTAAGACTTGGGCAAAATTGTCTCCTCGTTGAGATTACTGAAACAATGGCCGTCATCTCTAGACACTGTTGCAAATGTCCCCTCATTCTGGATGGCAAACTTCCACCCTGGTTTCACCTCCATCTTTCAGGTCTTCTACCCCCAAACCCATTGCCATCACTAAATTTCAACTCACAGTGACTGCCTTTAGAGTCCCTGAGACTGAAATCTTTATGAGACCCAACAGCCTCAATTTTCTCCTACGGGTCAGCTCATGGGTTTGAACTACCAAACTTGGTGTGGATTAGCCCAATGCTAATCCCTCAGCACCACAAAGACTGCTTTCAGACCCTGTGGGATGACAAATCTGCCATGACCTTGGCACCCCCATTCTTGTAGTCTATCTGAGTGGCAACCTGTGACCCCAGCAGACTCTGTTCTTCTGCCCCCTGGGTATGGCAGCCCTCCCCTTGCAGCTTTGGGTGTCAGTCCTAAAATTTGTGGTCAGTCCCACATTCCAGAACCCAGTTGGCTACCAGGAGTCTTTGAAATCCAAGTGTCTGGGGCCACACCCTTTAAGATCTGAAAGACCATGATTCCACCCTTTGAATTACCCCTTTTACATTAATCCTGTCTTATCAACATATCAAAGTAACTCATTCCCAAAAGATTATAACTACAGGCACTGAGGCTAGAATTAACAACACATATTTTGGGGGAACACAATATAATGTATAACAGATAAGAAGAATACATGTGATATGAATTGGAGACCGAATATGTCTAATCAGGATATGTTTGAGAACAGGGCTTCGGCCGCCCTCTAGGCATGGTTGCCTAGAGCGCTCAGAGTGGTGTCAGCCGAGGTACTGTAACATCAGGTTTGACTAAGCCCTAATTTTCATTAGGCAGCATTATAGGACCATGCCTCTTGAGTTCTCACAAAGTGAATAATTTTCTGGCAAACTTCAACCTACTTTGCATACATAATTTTAATCTCTGAGTTGTGTAATCAAACAGCTCTCTATAAGCATTGTGATCTCCCTGACTTGCTCTAAAGCCTCACAGAGCTCACTTAAAAATCCAAACACCTCATCCTAGCCCCTAAGCCTGCCTTTTCCAGACCATCCCTGCCTCTCAGGCCCCCAATACCTATGAAGCTAGTTTGGGTTAGACCATCTTTGCTCTATCCCCTGCAAACCATGGACAAGTACAAAAGTCAAGTTCTGAGTTACTTTATTTTGCTTATAGCTTTATTGAGGAACAACTGATATAAAATAACTTGCACCTATTTGGAATGCACATTCTGAAAAATGATGCTATAATCATGAAACCATATAATCAAGGTAATGAACCTAGAGCACATAAATCATCCCTGCAAAATTTGTCATATCCCCTCTACCATTGCATAAGCAACCACTGCTCTACTTTCTATTGTAATTGAGTGATTTGTACTATATGTGTGTATTAAAGATATATTAAAATTGTAATAAATGAAATTGAATGTGTACTCTCTTCTTGTTTATTGTCTTTCATTCAGTATAAGTATTTGAGATTCAATCATGTTGTGGTGTGTACCAATATGCCTTTTCACTTGTGGTAGTTACATAATCTGGTGTCAATTTGTGGAGAGGTGGAGTCTAGCCTGTCAATCAGGTCTCAGTTTTGTGACCTCATCTGGAGGCACTAAGGAGATAAATAGCTTGCTAGAGATGGGGCACACATATACTCCCTGTGAGACATTACTGTTGAGAAGACACATGAAGATATGCTAGAGTCCTGGAGCTGAAGGAGCCACGTGGAGACCCATGCCAGCGCTGAGATGTTTTATTGCTTTTTTGGTGGGTTCTACCACCACGGGATCCAAAAGACTTTACACCCACTGACCTGTGATTATCCTGCATTCAGCATCATTGCATGTGTTTCGTGAGGTATAGAATGGTATCGGACACATGGCTAATTTCAGACTATGGACCTGATCTGGACTGGGCTGAGATGTTTTCTCAACATTCAATTGTTATTGTATATAAAATTCTTTCTTATATGCATGGATACCTTTGAAGTTGTTTCTCTTGTCATCCCAAACTAATACATCATTTAAAAGCATTATTCCATATGTATACATCACAGTTTCATTATCCATGCACCTGTGGATAAACACTTTTGGATTTTAATAGGTAAATGTACTTTGAAACTGTGTTTGTCTGGGTACTTTAGAGAAACAAATCCACAGAAACTCATATATAGAGAGAGTTTTATATAAAGGTTAAGTGCACATCAAGAAAACATCCCAACCCAGTGTTGCCCAAACCCACAAGTCCAACATTAACCCATATGTCTGACACCAATCCACAAAGTCTTCCTCCACCTCAAAAAACACACACTATGATGCTGACTGCAGGAGGAAAGCCAAATCAGTGAGCGTGTAAGCATCTCAACACTGGCAGAGGTATCCACCTGGCTATTCCAGCACCCAGGGTTTCATCAGGATAGATCCATGTGGCTTTTCCTTGGGGGTGTCTTGCAGGAAGTGAGCCTTGCCAGCTGAAGCAGGCTAAGGCATTACACCTTGGTCCTACCATCACAAAGTGCGAGACCTGAGAACTAGAAAGGCAAGGCTTACTGAGCCATGTATCTCTCTACCATTCAATTAACCCTACATGTGTTTATCAGCCAGGTTGGCACAATAAACTTCAACGAATTTAGAACCTGCGCATACAGGTTTTCGTATGGACATATCTTTTCAATTATCTTGGGTAAAACCTTGGAGAGGTTTTTACTATTATATGGTAAAATATATTAAGAAAATGCCAAGCAGTTTTTCAAAGTGGCTATAGCATTTTACATTCATAACAGCAGTATATGAGAATTCTAGTTATTCCAAAATCTCACCAATACTAGGTACAGTCTCAAAATAAATAAAATCACTGTCATAGAGTCAATGCTGATTCGTAGTGACCCTATCAGACAGGGTAGAACCGGTCTCATGAAGTTTCTGAGGCTGTAACTCTTTACCAGAGTAGAAAGTTCTGTCTCTATCCTGCAAAGCAGCTGGTAGTTTTGAACTACTGACTTCCACTGCACCACCAGGGCTCCTGTCTTTTTATTTTAGGACATATGAGGAATGTATCATGTTAACTCATGTGGTTTTAATTTACATTTTCTTAATGATATTATAGTGAACATCTCTTTGTGTGGCATTTATCATCTTTATTGCTTCTTTGGTGGTTTTCTTTTTTCTTTCAAAAATTGCTAATTTTTAAATGGTCATTTTCTTATTGAATTTTGAATTTTTCTGTATATTTTTAGATAAGTCTTTTAGTAGTTATAGGGTATACAAATATCTCCCCCCAGGATGCCGAGTTTGTCTGTCTTTTTATTCTCCCAACTGTGCCTTTCAAAGAGAAAACAAAACAAAAAAAGAAAAACAAAAATTTTATTTTCTTATCTATTATGTGGCATTTCTAACAAAAGTCGTAGGCTAACTCAAGTCCACAAATATTTTATCACCTATTTTCTTCTAAAAATCTAATACTTTTTGGTTTTATATTCAGGTTTATTACCCATTTTGGGTCAGTTTTCTAACTCAGTGGGAAATGATTTGAGGCAATAAGTTTACCTATGGAGATGCAATTGTTGCAGGAAAATGTTGAAAAGAATATCCTATCTCCATTGAATTTTCTTAATACAGCTAACAAAAGTTAGTTGGTCGTGTATATTTGGATCTGCTTCTGGATTCTCTTGTTTTTCCTTTGATTTATGCGGCTATCATCATGCTAATACCACACTGTCTGGATTACTATAGTTTATATCCATCTCAGAGCACGGTAGGGTTAGTCCTTCAATTGCTGCTGCTTTTCAAAGTTCCTTTGGGCAATCTAGGCATTGCATTTCCATATGTATTTCAAAATCATTTGCCAATGTTTATTAAAATTTTAAAAATAGAAAGCATACTGGGACTTCCATTGACATTGCATGGTATCTGTAGATCGATTTGGGGCAAATTGACATCTTTTCCTAGTTTGATGTTAGTGTAATATGTAATACTTACTTTAAATTGAATAGGGGAATGTCTTGTTTTTCATTTTCTGGAAGAATTTATATGGAACTGATTTTAGTTCTTCGTGAAATATTTGGTAGAATTACCCACTGAAGTAATCTGGGACTGAATTTTTCTTTGTGGGAATACACTTAACTCCAAATCAATTTCCTTGATTCTTCATATAGGAGTATTCAAGTTATCTATTTCTTGATAGTTTTATGTTTCAAGGATTTTCTCTTTGTTTTTTTTAATTTAAGTTGTTGACTTCATTGAAATATCTAAAGTTATGTATTCCCCTTGAATATCTAGTAATATCACCTTCATTAATTTATATTGTTCTTGTTTCCTGATTAATCAGAATAGAGATGTATCAATACTATTGATCTTAACAATTTTGCTTTTTTGATTCTACTGTTTTTGTTTTCCACTTCACTGACTGGTGCTCTGGACTTTATTATGGGCATCTACTCTACCCACTTTGGGTTTAATTTGCTCTTATTTTTCTAGTGTCTACAGGGAGAAGCGAAGGTTAGTAACTGGAGACCTTTCCACTTTTCTAACAACATTTCGTAATATAAAATGTTCTGCAAGAATGATCTTTATGGCATCATGAGTAGCTTGATATGCTATGTTTTCCTTTTCTTTCCATGAAAATAAATTCAATCATTCTTTTAATTATATTTTTACCCAGAACATGTTTAGTTTCCAATTTATTTTCCAAGGATTCTTTTGATAATGATTTTTAACTTAATTCTATTGTAAGATGACATGTTTTTCATGACCTATATCTTTCTAAATGTTTTAACATTTGTCTGGTGTGCCAGCTTTTTGGTCTGTCTTGGTATGCCTTTCACTGGAAAAGAATGCATATTCTGTGATTGGGTGTTAGTCTCTCTTAATGGCAATTAGATCAAGATAGTGGTATTGCTTCAATATTTTATCTTCTTACTGACTTTTAATCTATTTTTTCTAGGAATTATTGAGAGACAGGTATGGAGATCACTGGCTGCAGTGAATAATTTTCCCTTGCATTTCTATTTTGCTTTGTGCATTAAGTAGCTCCATTATGAAGTTCAAAATAATTTGAGATTATTTTATCCCCGTGGTCAATTGTTCTTTTATCATTGCAAACACCTTCTTTACCCTTGGCAATCTTCTTTGGTTTGAAATGTTGTTAGTTGTGATGCAATCAGCCCCAATTCAGAGGGATCTTCTTCGTTCTTTGAATTTGTTTTTAGTTTTTTTTTACTTTTTATTGTGAATTGGGTAAAGGTTTACAGAACAGACCGTAGCTTTATATTCAACATTGCATACATAGGCTGATTCTTTTCATCCATTACAATTCTCTGAGAACCAGGCTTCCAAATAACAGCCAAGGGACTGCCTAGCAAGCAAATGTTTCTAAGGGCAGCAATCTCAGGGTTTTGAGAAATCTAGATTGACAATTGCTTTTTATTTCAGTGCTCTAAAGATGTTAATCCAATGCTTCCTTGCTATCCTTGTTGTTGCTGAGAAATCTGCTGCCGTGCTTTTATTTATTTATTTTTGGTTGCTCTATGGGGTATTTATTTTACTTGGCTCCTTTCCCTTCCCCAACTACATTTAAGATTATCTCTGCAAGATTTTCACTGGTTTTGAAGTGTGGTTATGATGTGCCTTAGTGTCATATTCTTTTTCCATATCTCTGCTTTATTTTTGGAACAGACAATAATAAAACAATAACCATTGTTTTTCTGTCCTGGGCTGCTAAAACTTTGTCTGTTCTGTGCTATCCTCAATGATAGATATGCTGCCTTCTCATTGTGGACCACATTTTCCCACCATGTCTGGACACCTGGTAATATTTTCATTCAAGGCCAGACATTATAAATTGTATCTTGTTATACACTGGAAATCCCTGTTTGTCTATAAATATTTTTGATTGTGTGTGTGTGTGAAGCAGTTGCATTACTTGGAAAAATGTTGATATGTTCGAGCCTTGCTTTTAAAATGTGTTAGAAGTCAACTTGAGCTCACTCTAGAATTAATGACCCTCCACCACTGAAGCAAGCGAAGATGGTAAGACTGCAACTCATGTACTTTGGACATACTATTCCCCGAAGAAGGACATCATGTTTGGGACAACCGAGGGCCATCAAAAAGTGCGCCACCCCCCAACCCATGAGATGGAATGATTCAACAGTGATTGTGAACATGGCCTACGATTGGTCAATGTGAGGATTGCTATGGGTGGGAACCAACTTGACAGCAATAAAACTCAGTCCAGGACCTTCTGTGCTTGCTACTGTATAGTCCATGAATTACGCTGTTTTCCTAGTCTGGCTGAAAGGAGTCCTGGGAGACCCCAGGCTCTGTGATTCCATTGGGAAGTGTCCTCATATATCTGCACTGACTGCTAAGTCCAAGTGCTACTGAGTGCAAAACTTGAGCAGTATCCTTTACACCTATCTCATATCCTCTCTAATTGTCTCCTCCCATGGGTTCAGTTTTGCCCAAACAACAATAGAAGCTCAGTCAACCTCAAGCAGCTTCAGTCTCCTCTCTGTCTCCGCTCCATTTTTCAATGCAAGTCATCCTACAGGCTACACCTGGGTTTTCCTTTTCCACACTGCAGGCTGTAAATAATTTGAAGGCAATAAGCTAGGGTAATTGCTGCTATTCAGACATAGATCATTGTTTTTATTATCTCTGGTTTCTAGACTGTGAAAAATCACTGTTTCATATATTCTGTACGTTAGGGGTTGTTTCAGGTGCATTAGTGAATCAGTTTCCTATGATTATAGTGTGGGGGATAATGGACATTCTCTGCTATCAAGAACATTCCAACTCATGCTCCTGAGACAGATAAACTGAGATGCTTTCTTGCCATTGACACTGGCTTCCTTCTCTTTGCAAGCGCCAGCAACTCCTATCACACTTCTACTATGAGCATAGTGCTGGTTCCAGAGATACAGACTGGTTGGCCTAGGCACCCGAATCCCCCACGCTGGAGGCAATTGCCAAGTCCCCAGAATGTCACCCCCCGGGAAGCCCGTTTTATGACTGAAGTGTGGCCGAGACTCTGTCTCTGATTTTCATCCCTTTGGGGTGTTTCCGGTGGCTTCGTTCTCTTTCAGGGATTATGTATTTGTAAGCCACAGCCAGGTCCACTGCTTGGAGAGAGAAGCATATATTTTGGGGGCAAAATGCTCAGCTGAGAAAGCCAGACAGAAAACAGAAAGTAGCCAGGGTGAAAGGAGCTATGTTCTATGGTTACTTTCAGGATGGTCAAGCAAGGACAGCTAGACAACCATTGTAAGAGCACTGGACTTGGATCCACCTCCAAGGGGTGTTTGGGAAATTGCTGTGGCCCACGGGAAAGGGGTTGGCAATGCCATTTAGCATTCATAATTCATCTCTGATTCAGCTCTTTCTGATTAAGGCCCTAGATCCACAGTCACTAAGTGGTGCTGAAAGTAAGCAGATAAGCATATCTGAGGACTGCTTTCATGAAGGTTACCATCTAGCAGGGGAGATAAATATGCAAACAAACAATTGCAACACAGCGGGGAATTTGCAATTACAAAGGGGAGCATCAAAGCATAAGTAGTTCTGGGAAAGAGTCAAGCAGAATTAGTCCTGCTGTGCGAGTATGTATGGATGCTCATTTTTTTAAACCTATGTCTTTAAAAAGGGAGAGCCCTGGTGGTGTCGTGGTTACAAATTGGTCTACCAGGCTCAAGATTGGCAGTTCGAAGCTAGCAGCCACTCCTTGGGAAAAAGATGAGGCTTTCTACTCCCATAAACATTTACAGTCTCAGAAACCCTCGGGGGCAGTTCTGCCCTGTCCTACAGGGCTACTATGAGTCAGCATCAACTTCTGGTGTTGAGTTTGATTTGGATTTTTGGCATGTCTTTAAAATCTGTAGACAATGCAGTGGGACATCCCCTCACAGAGGGGTCACAGAGAAGGAATGAGTTAACCAGGGTACCGTATAGTACTGACGAAGCACGCAGTATTCCTCTGGTTCCTTGAGACTTCCTCACCCTCCTCCCCCCCAATATCATGACCTCACTCCTTCCTTTCATTGCAGGCTATACTGGAGCATGTACACAGGTACAGATAAAAAAGAAGAGCTCATGACACACGGAATCCAGGAGCAGGAATGGGAATAGTGATACCAGAAGGGAAAGGGGAAGGTGGTGAGAAGCGGGGCAGAAGGGGGAACCAATCACAATGATTGACACAAACACACCCCCTCTCCAGGGGACAACTGAAGGGTAAGAAAGGGTAAGGGAGATAGTGGTAGGTGTAAGATATGGAAATAATAATTTATAATTTATCAAAGGATCACAAGGGTAGGGGCTGGAGGGAGGGTAAAAAGGGGAGCTGATACCAAAGGCTCAATTGAAAATAAATGTCTGAAAAAAGAATGATGGCAACATATGTACAAATATGCCTGATACAGTGGATGTGTGGATTGTTATAAGACTTGTAAGAGCCCCAAATAAAATGATCTTTTAATAAAAAAATAAAAATAACCCCCGCTCCCAAAATAAGTCAGTTTATACCTTCATGGTAGTCATCATGTCCTGGTGAATTAGATTGTCCCTGGGAGTTCCTTTCCTCCTTCAGGAAGCTTCTCTCATCCTTCTGTCCAGAGCTGGTGGCTCTTCCTGGTGCTGGCAGGAATCCTGATAGTTCTTTCTTAATATGACCCACTTAAAGATCTTGTTATTTTATACCTGCCCCCCCTCCCACTCCCATTTCTTAATTACCTGGTGAGTTTTATTAGGACACTGATTTGTCCTGTTCATGTTTATCCCTCGGTTACTGGCACAGGCCTGTGTGGGTTCCAGATCCTCCGCAAATATATGAGTGTCAGCCCATTTTATCTGACAAATAACACTGAGACAGGAAGGCTATGTTTTAAGTGAGGCACTGTTGAGCCTATGTCCCACCGAGTGAAGACTGCCTGGCTGTCTGCAGCCCTCACAGTTGTTGTGAGGCGTGATCACATTGTTGCAGCCCTCTGTCCTCTGTTTCATGGAGGGCCTTGCTCTTTCTCGTGGATCCTCCGCTTTACATCAGCATGATGTCCTTGTCCAGAGACTAATGTGTCCTGAGAACATGCTCAGGGTACTTGAGATAGTTTGACCATCCTCACTTCTAAGTTCTGGTTGTACTTGCTCCAAGACAAGATTTTTTTGTTTTTTTTCTTCGTCAGCCCACAGTACTTTGAATAGTTTTCACCAACATCATGATTCAAATACATCAATTCTTTTGCAGTTGTGCTTATTCAGTGTCCCACTTTCACATGTTGTTGAGGCCATAGCTGGGGTCAGGTGCACTTTAGACTGCAAAGGGGCATAATTGCTCTTTAAGGAGCTCTTGTGCAGCAGACATGCCCAATGCCCTGTGTCTGTCATCTCTTGACTGGCGCTTTCAGAAGCATTGCTTTGGGATCCAAGTAAAATGACAACTTCAGTTTTTTCCCCTCCATTTAGCACGTTTTATCTAGGGGTCCAATTGTGCAGGTTTATTGTTTTTGTTTTGTTTCATGTTGATTCAGTTGCAATCCATACAGAAAGCTGTAACATTTGATCTTCATCCACAATGGCCTGTGAGATAGGCAACGGCGTGTAATTACCGTCACTTGATAGTTATACAAAGGCAGTTTGATGTGTTTGGATCTGGAAATCTTAGGATAATAGCGCTGAAGGTTGACTAGGGAACTGACAGGATCCACTTGGACAAAAAGAGAGACAAGAATGCAGTTTCGAGACAGCTCTTGATTATCCTTGCTTAGGCTTATATCCTGTGGTTTCCTTGTTTTTGAAAATCGCAAGTTAATGAAAAAGGGCAATAAAATCAGAAGTTAAATGCAAACGGGGAGGCTATTCAATACCCTACACAGTCGCTTCTCTGCCCTAGTGCACATTTCCAAAGAAGCGAGCATTTTACCACTGCCCACTCTTCGAAGCTCTGTTTTGGTAATGGTGATAGCTCACATCTCTTCTACTTTTGTCCCTTGTCAACCTCCAGTCTGTACTTGCTCATGACCCTGGCTCAGAGATCTGGGAGGGAGCCTCCCGCAGCTCCAGCTCCATTATTTGTCATGGTGGGCTTGGACAAGTGACTCCACATTCTCGTGGCCTTGGTGCTTTCTTAAAAGCAAGCAACAGCTAGAGAAACAACACACATGTAAAGTTATAAAATAAAGATCAGATTGACCCATGATGTAGTTGTTTCCATTTTTATTGCTGAGGGTTTTTTTTTTTGGGGGGGGGGGTTGGTTGGTTGGTTTTATTTTTGTTTGCTTCTTGTTTGTAATTCATGTGATTTTCTATATTGGAATTCCTGGATAGATAGCTTTATAGAGACAGTAACTGGATTGCTAATCAACTAGGGACATGGTAGGGAGGATGGGGGCAAATGGGGAGCGAAGGACAATAAGTAGAAGAATAAAATGTTCTGAAATTGTTTGTGGTGATAATTGCACAAACCTTCTTAATATAATTGAGAGGTTCAATTGTATGATATGGGAAATCTGTCCCATATACAAATGTCTAATAAAAATCAAGGTCAGGAGAGAGACTACTTCTCTGGATTTGGGAAGTGAGGCTCAAAGGGGACTCTGTCAGTAAGGTTCTTGTTCTTAAATATTATGAAGTGCTCAGCGGCAGCCTAACGGTTATTAAATTTAGGTAATGAGTATATAAGAGTTTGTGGTATTGTCTTCTATACCTTTCAGAATATGGTTCACATGAAAACACTGAGGTTGATAATATAAGTATCATTCAGAGTCTTGCAAATTAAGAAAGCTGTTTGTAAAACAGGAACTTTTGTTGTCACAGCAGGTGCTCCCATTGATGCAGCTTTTGGGGGGAGGGGGAGAGAAAAAAGAAAAAGAGCCTGAGCTAGGAAAAGTTCAGCTAAGCAAAGCTCCAACTTAGGCACTCATTAATCATAAATGCCCCAAAGAAAAGATCATTTCACATTCACATAGGGGAAATAGATACTCCTGGGTAGGGTGGGGATGGGGGTGGGGGGATGAAAATCAAAGCCTTTGGCAAGGGTGAACGATGTGTCTCCCTGGGACCCATGGGAGCATTTTCTTTACATGCAGAAATTTGGAAGGTGGTACTCCCTGCCTAAGGAGTTTGGTAGTCGGGCAGAGCTGGCTGGTGTAGTCATGGCAGTCATCTAGGTACTCGCCAAGATAGCAACTCTCGGTGGTGACCCCATGGGTTTCAGAATTGGGCATCAATAGGCATTACCTGAAGTAGATCACAAGGCCTGTCTTCGGAGGTACCTCTGGATGGACTTGAACATACAACCTTCTGCTTAGCAGCAGAGTGAGCAGTCAACTCTTCCTACCACCCAGGGATCTCTAGAAGGTTAAAATCTTTCCATTCTAAGACATTGCTTAGACATCAGAGGACTCAGACCATTAGAATGATGTTCCCCTTATTTCCTTCAGTTGTAGGATGGTTTAGCCATCTCCCAATACCCATCTACATTCACGGGTGCCCACATAGAAGAAGGCTCCTCATTGAGGGTCCTTGGGTTTCTCTGTGCCTGTTATAGAAGCAGGCCAAAAGGAACCGAAAGGAAGAATTCTTCTAATCTTGGGGCATTTGGACAATTGCAACTGGGCAAGGGGAACCTGTGGAGGCAAGTGCTCAAGGGCAGAGAAGGAGCGGATGTTTTCCAGCATGAAAAGGGCTGTGCAGAGGTACTAGGGGTCTGGGGGATGCTGCGGTCACCGGGAAGAGTTCCACTTCATGTGCTAGGATGAGCCAGCTCCCTTGCTACCCAGCGGGCCCTGCTGCAGGCTCTGTGATTGGAACTGGCACCTTTGCCCTCTGTGGATGCTCAGCAAATGTCAGGCTTTAATGAGATTTCCAACACTGTCAAGGGATTCTCGAGAAGTGTGCACCACTCCGGACATGTCAGCAGCTAAGGTCATCCAGCTAGGAACTACTCCAAGAAAGGTGCCTGTGAATTGTCATGGAGCAGATAGCCTAGTGGGAGGCATGGTCCACACCCACGTACACAGTCCCCTGCCGATGGTCCTCTGGTGAGTTTGCTGAGAGCCCTGGGAAGAGCCCGGGGTGGGGAATCCTGTGGTCCCAAGAGTGCTGTGGATGCCACACTGCATAACCTATCATCAGGAAAGCCTGCGCTGCAAGAGAATTAGGGTACAGATAGATACCTTTTATCAAATGCCCAGTTTTCTTCCTGGAGGCCTTAACTTTCATCCTGGGAAGGGATAAAGGAATGCTACCTTTCAAGGGTAGCATTTGCAGCCCCTCCCCTGGAGTCCTCTGAGCTTTCAGTTACCTGCCCACAGAGCAGAGATAGGTCCGCTTTCTTTCTGCACCTTGAGCCTGCTGGCCATTGGTGGCATTAGAGTCGAGGACAGTGGCTACTGGATGGAGAAGCTTCTGGTCCTTTAGTGCAGTCAGGGTGAATCGAGCTTCAGAAGTGCTGCCTGGCTCTGCAGGATCGACTCAGCACACTCATGTGTTGCTCTCTGCTTTATCTGCTGAAACTTCAGAGGAGATGGGGAGGCTGGCGTCAATGATTTCAGCATGCCAAGCAAGCACAATAAGGCATTCATTAACCCCCACGATCCCGTCAAGCACCTGGGGGCGAACTCTGAATCCAGAGCCACAGAGAAAATCAGGCAGGATGTCACTCAGGACAAAGTGACCTTTTGGCATATGGTGACTCAGTGGTAGGGCACATTGGTGTTTAAAGAGCTTTCCATGAACCCCTCCATCTGGACCCCTGTGTCGTTCTTCCAAGCATGCAGCGCTGACCAGATGGCCCTTGATAAAGCGCATCTGAGAGGGAGGCAAGGCGCCCAGCCAGAAGAGCTTGTCTTTCTCAGAGGCAGGCTGCCCTTGGCTGGGGAACATCCCGTGTTTAGAACTTAAAAGCAGAGATTTCATGTGTATCTGTTGTCATTTCCACTAAGGCAAACAACAATAGATAGACTGCCCAGAAAATATACCAGCAAATAAATACACATCGGAGTAAAACGCCAACTCTGATGAACAAGGATATGGTTTCCAGAATCTCTGTCTGTTTAATATTAATGATCTTTCAAAAATCTTTTAAAGCCTGAGAAATGCAAGGATAACACAAGGGCAAGAATCATCTGTCACCCAAATGAGCTGGTGGATCCAGACCATCTAATCAATACAGTGTCAGTACTTGAGGGAATTTCTTACAGAATGATGTCATGGAGACTACTTCCCTTTCTACCTGCATCCTTCGGGTGGTCAGGGTGCATCTTCGGGTCTAGGAGGGAATGTATTTCATGGATTCAGGTGTTTTTCCTGGTTATTTCCTAGGAAGACGTTATAGAGAAACATAAAATTTGCTTTAAGAAGCCTCTAAGAAAATTATAGAACATCTCCACAGAATGTTAGAGGCATTTTGCTAGTGAATTTCACATGAAAGGGGATAAATCCATTATAGGAAGGACATAGCTGGAGAATAGAATAATTACTTAATGAACACCAGGGGAGGTGACAAGCAGGGACAATGAATCTTTTGTCAAGTCGGTAATGAGAAAGACACACGGTTGAAATGTCTCTTTGGAAATGGGTGTGCTGGGGATCCTGACTGAGATTCTTTAATGTAGGCTTGGGTGTGCATGACAGATCACTTAGGAATTGAGGGATGACTAAGCAAAGATGGTACTGTGGTTTTTGTGTTGGTTGCTAACCTCAGAGTCAGTAGTATGAAACGGCCAGCAGCTCTTTCAGGGAAAAGATGAGGTTGTCTGCCCCTGTAAAGATGTACAGTCTAGAAAAGTCTATTAAGGCTCTCTATAAATCGTAATTGGCTCGGTGGTAGTGGGTTTAGTTTTGGGTTTTAAGTCAATCAAGAGGGGTTCATGCTAGAAAGATGAGAAAGGGGTGTGTGGGGCGAAGATCTCCAGATGATTCTAGTATGTCCTATGGTCTTCTGCCTGCACAGTATAGAGAGCTGCGGTCCAGATGTGTAAAAACTGCGGAATAGTGGATCATTTCCAAGGATCAAACTAAAGTAGAAATGTCAATGATAATTTTCCTAAAGCACACTGAAGTTCTTTGGGGCACTTTTCTGAGACGAATTTTTCATTATTTGTACTCATATATTTTTAATATAGAAATTTGAGGAAGGTATTAAAGATTGTCAATAGTAAAAATTCATATAGATATAGGTATAAATATAGATATTTATATAAATATATAAAGATAGGTGTATTGTCTCACTCTATAGCAATCCAAGAAGGAAACAGATGGATTTTGGGCCTTAAATTAGTATAAGAATGACTTGTTCTACTAATGTGGCAATGCATGATGCTCACCTTCCCACACGATCACTGAAGATAAAATAGGTGCATAAGCAAATGTGGTGATGGTAGCTGATGGTACCTGGCTACTAAAAGATAAAGTGTCTGGGCTCTTAAAGGCTTGAAGTTAAACAAGGGACCATCTAGCTCGGAAGCCACAAAGTCCACATGGAAGAAGCACACCACCCTGTGTGATCAAAAGGTGTCCATGGGAATAGGTATCCGAAGTTCAAAAATCAGCAACTACATTGACATGAAGGAGCATAGACAAAGTGGAGACCCAAAATCCACCTGTACGGCCTCACAGAATGGCGACACAGAAGGAATGGTATATCCAGGACTCGGTGTACCACTGTTGAAACACATAACTATCCACCAGTTCTTTAACTTCCTCCCCCTATTATGATGATCTTAGTTTTACCTGCTTATTCTCATGTGTACAATCAAGATCATTCTATGCATGAAATGAAAGTGAGCTAAACCCCTCAGGAATTGTAACAGGATAATGATTGCCTGAAGTCACAGAAAGAGGGGGCGAAGGGCGGGCAGGAGGAACTGATAACAATGATGACTATATAACCCTACTCTAGGGAATGAAGAACAAAAGGGCAGGTGAATGGACACACCGCACGTTGTATGATCTAGTTCGGGGGGAGAACAACAATGATAATATTTAATATAATAATAAGGGTTCTTGGGGGTAGGGTGGAAGAGAGTGGGGATAAAGGGGACCTTATATCAAAGTTTGCAAAGAAGAAAGAAAATGTTTTAAAAATGATGGTGGCAACAGTTTTATAGTCATGCTTGATCTAATTGAACTATGGGTTATGATATCTGTAGAGCTCCCAATAAAATGGGGGGGGGGCAATAAAGTTGTGCTCATGAGGATATGGAGTGCCGGCAGATTTCAAAAAGTCTGAAATGGGTTGCAAAGTTTAACGTGGTTCATGTAACTTCAGATATTCGTGGGAACAGAATCTAAGGAGACATGAATGGTTTCCTCCATCTTGCCAGCATAAGGGAATTGAGTCTCCTGATTATAAACAAATAGATGATGCCCCATGCTGCCTCTAGTGCCATGACCTCCATCGATCCTGCCCAACACATACACACGATTTCTGGGCACCCCAATGGGGTCCTTTGTATATTCTAATGAATGTCTAGCCGTGCCAGGCACCCATAAAGTATGTTATGTTTTGATGACTGCAAAGTGATTTCTGAAAAGTTTTCTTGGCTGGAAAAATTGTCTCTGTAACTCCAGATCAATTGAATGCTACCGCTGGCTGCATAAAACCCATATCTAGTCAAATAAATGAGGTGACTGATGAATTACAGTAAATTTGTGGCAGGGAGGTAGTTAGCAGAATAATTGTTGGTGCTTAGTGAGGAGTTAGAAGCTGCTGTCTTGGGGGAAAAAACCTAAAAACAATTTCAGGATATAAGGGGTGATTGAGTGGCCACGACAGGAGCTTTTCAGCCGGATCAGAATGGCTGAATGGCTTCATGAAGTTATTTAACCTTTCTGAACTTCAATTTTATTCTTTGAGCAGTGGAATCACTTCATGCTGAGAAGTGTCGTTACTGAAACCATATTGTCTGAGTTCAGATCTTAGCTGTACTAATTATTAGGTTGGTGAACTTGGTAACTTCCCAAATGTGTCACAGTACCTCATATGCACCACGGACGTCTTAGATCATTTCGAGAATCAAATGAGATGATCCATGTATCGTACATGAGTAGTATGAGTGAAGTCTGACTGCATTTTCCCTACTAGATCTTAAGTTCTGGGAGGACATGGAGTTTGTAGCATACACAGGCCTCGAACAGAGTCAGGTGCTGAGTAAACACTTATGTACTAAGTGAATCACACTTTAAAAACTTTGTCAAATAAATTGTATGTCTATCCCATATAAATGTGTGTGTATGTGTCCCCAAAATCATTCCTGGGTTGTTTGGAAAACATAGAATGTCCCTGAGACTGGAAGGGCCTTAGCTGGGTTCTAGAGCAGAACAGGAAAGCCTTTCCCAGTTGTGGCGGAGCTGCTCTGGCAGTTCTGCCGCCTCCTACGTTTTTGAATGTCCTGCAGCTCGGGCCCAACGCTGGGAACAGGCATGAGCAGCTGACTGAGGTCTGCTATTTTCTGTAACTCCGCAGATGCGGCTTCTCCTGTTTCAAACCCTCTGCTGGTTTCTCTGCTGGCACCGTGGGGGTAAGCATGGAGACACGAACCACCAGGTTGGTGTGTTCACCCACCAGCCGCTCAGTGGGAGAAAGATGAGGTTGTCTGCTCCATTAAGATGTATAGTCTCCAAAATCCCTTTGCAGGTCACTGGGAGTTGCGATCGACTCCCTGGCAGTGGGTTTTTTGTTACTGGTTCCACGGCAGACACAGTCTCTGTGCCCACATCAGACGCTCACTCTCCTTTGTTCTTTCACCCCACCTTCCCTTTCCCAGCTGCGCTTCCCCACTGCCTCTGCCTTGCTCCCACCCCACAAGGCTTGTCTTACATGAGAGCTGAATGTTCTTCTCCTAGAAGTACCAGCCTTTGTCGTTTGTCACCGTCCTACATCTTTGCCTGAGATGTTTGCCCCCACCTTCCTTCTCAGGCAAACTCCTCCTTTGAGATCAAAGTCACCTCCTCTGCCTCATTTTCTTTCCTCCCTGCCCCCTCAGTGTGACCTTTCTCCTTTGGAAATGCCCCACTAGTCTATATGTGCATCTACATACACAGCCAGTTTGCGATGGTGAACTGTGTCAGCTTACTGATTTATCTCCTCAGCTTAAATATGCGATTCCCAGAGAGATAAAACTATTATTCTGATTTCCTCTTGTGCCTAGTACTGGCCCTGGCACTCAGAGAAAGTGCTCAGTAACTATTTTTTGAAGGAGCAACATGAGAGCGAAGGACTGCATGGCCGGGCCCACTGGCTAGTCAGCTCCTCTGCATCTGGCGTTCCAAATGCAACCATTACCGTGGGGTCAGTCCTGACTCGTGGAAGCCCTGCATGTCAGGGTCAGACTGGTCACCCTTGCATTTTCAGTGGGTCATTTTTAGCACTAAGTCACAAGTCTTCCCAAGGTACCTGGAATAGACCCCAAGGGACTATCAACTTTTGGGCGAATAGTCAAAGATATTGTCTCTTTGCATGACCCAGGATCTCCTGTAGGCTTCCAGTTTCTCCAAAATAAAGGATGAAGGGCCCATCTTGAAATAATGGAATCCCAAAATGTTTGTCTTTGAGGTAAGAACCATCCTGAGAATCAGGTACCCAGAGGCAAATATCAGGGCGTGGACCCAGAGGCGAATATTGGGGCGCATTTCTCCCCTGGCCCCTCCTCTGGTGATCTCCTATCCATTATAACTGCCTCTGGCCGAGCTGAAATAAAAAGCCATTTCCAAAGCCCAGGGCATTATGAAAAGGGAAGTTGCCTGAGTGGAGGCTGATAGAAACTTGCCAAGACCTAGCATTATGTGATATTTATATGCACAGTTGGCCTCTAAAAAAGTGATTATCTGAAAGAAATAATTGTTTAGAGTCTCACATTGAATCCCAGTCCTCATTTGGTCCTTGGGACTAACACTGCTAATCAGTGCCAAATTACTGCTATTTTAATACTTGAATTAAAAATAAGACTAGCCATTTGCTCTGTAGTGGGTCTCCACTGGATCCCATCTAGGCTGAAGCCTGGGCAGCGTGGAGTTTCACCAATGGATGCCAGAGAGCACTGTGCAGAGGGAGGTCTGGCAGACGTTCCTGACCACTCGCTGCCTCTCTCTCCCACCTCCTCTTGCCTACTGCAGAGCCCTGGAGATGGGAGTCAGAAAGTGCAGACATCGAACACGGAGCTTCATTATGCTGTTTGTTATTTCACCTATTCCATGCAGAAGAGAACCTCTTGTAATGACAGAGATGACTGGTGAGGTCAATGAATGGGGCTTTCACCGTACAACACACTCCCTCTCTTCTGCTAATCATTCCATTGTCGTTCATGCTGCTGAGCGAGCTGGTCTCCTTCCCATCTGTCCCTTTCCCAGTAGGAAGTGGAGTGGAAGTCCTTAGTGTTCCCACTTCCCTTTAAATGGGACTGCGGTGCAAACTCTTTGAAAGTACAGTAAACCTCGATGAAGACATACACCCTAGTTTGCATCTTTCTCCATTAAAGTACAAGCCTCCATTAATCTAGCCCTCCACCCTGAACCCTAAAAGGCTAGGATTTTCTTCAGAAAGCTCTTCTTGTGGGTTGATGGTGTGAACAATGCTCAGAATGCTGCATTTTGTTAGAAGTCAGGTCTTCAGAAAGACCCACACTCGAAAACCTAATTCTCTGCCATCAAGTTGATTCTGACTCACAGCAACCCTGGAGGACAGAGCAGAACCACCCTCTGACTTCCTGAAACTAAGTCTTTCTAAGAGAAGACGGCTTCATCTTTCTCCTATGGGGCCACTGGTGAATCCGAACCACTGACCTTGCGATTAGTAGCACGCTATGTAACCCCCCATGCCACCAGGGCTTATTCTCCCTGCTATTGAGTTTATTCTGACTCATAATGCCCCTACAGGACAGGGTAGAACTGCCCCCAGGGGTTTCCAAGACTGTAATTCTTTACAGGCGCAGACAGCCCCATTGTTCTCCCTAAGAGTGGCTGGTGGTTTTGAACCACCAACCTTGTAGTTAGCAGCCCAATGTGCAACCACCATGAAATCAGGGCTAATCAGGAGGAACAAAACATCAAGAATACAGAGGCCGGTGTCATGCCCTGTTTACAAATATATCGCCAAAGAGTTTTTGTAGTCTGGACGTTTTACCCAAGTCATCGTTACCTAACCAGTAAGTTGAGATTCCAGTTGTGGTATATTTCTTTCTGTAGAATCTTCTCGCCTGCTGTAGAATACAGAGTTTCTATAGCTCCTGGTCGAAAACAAAATGTGGCTGTTTGATATTCATCTACCTTGTGCTCTCCAAGAATTAGAGGGGTTGGCATTACCAATTCCTTTCTGAAAACAGGACCTTGCATATTGGTTGGTGGTTTGACTTTATCAAGTCCAGGAAAACTATTCAATCATACTTTTAGAATTATTATTAATATTATCATCATGAATCAGCATTTAGGCCATAATTTCTTCTTATTCAAACAACTTCCTTAGCCTAGTAGTCCAAATGCAATTGAACATTATTTCCATTTTTATTTTATGAAGTTGACATAAACGAATTTTTACTTCGCAAATGATTCTGGACACTCTGAGCCCAAAGACCACGCAAATCCTCTAGGATCTACCCATACGATAGGCTTAACACCAGGTTGTAATAGTTTCTCTGTGAGCAATTATCTGGTTAAAATATTTCTCATGGAAGCACAATAAAGAGGAACTTGCGCTAGAAATAGCCGTGTGGTATAAACATTAAAGAAAAACATCATTGTATGGGTCCTAATTTCCAAAAGTCATTGAATAGTTCTCTGTTGGTCTCCTTTCAAAGATCTGCTATTCGTCCTCCGGGAACGTGGTGATGAGGAACTTCAGTGGAATCTTTGCTTCATTGCAGACTCTTATTAAGAGAAAACAACTCAAAACACACACTTGATTGGTGCTAAATTCATTTTGCTGTCTTTGCAGCTCTACAAGGCTGAGAAGAACTGCTCCTTAGGCATCTGAGATGGTAAATCTCAGTGGGAGAAAACAAATTTTCTTTCTCTCTCAGAGTGACCAGAGGATTTTGACTGTCTTGTCAGCAGCCCAATACTTAACCCACTGCACCACCATGGATCCTTAGGAGTCACCTTGAACTTCTACCCATTCCATGGAGGGAAGGGTGGCAGATCAAGTCTTTTCTGGGAGTGAATGAGGAACGAGTCCACATTTCAATCATAAACACACTTTAATGTGCCTCCTTCCCAAGCCCAGGCTCACGTTACCACAAGGGCCAATGCCTTGTTCTAAAATGCTCACGTAGTGTGTATAAGAGCTGTTCTTTCAGTAAAAGACAATATATTTAATTTTATGTCACCAGTATAAATCCAATGTATGTCTGAAGCTCAGAGGTCACGGCATGGGACTGGATTAACAGAAACAAATATCCTATTCCATCGAGGGAAAGAGTCATTTTAATTGTGGTGGGAAACTATGTGGGTTTAAAAAATTTCTCTAGGAGTAGTTTACTCTTTAGCCCTCAACACCAATTTGTCTTTTCACATGGTAGAGGATCAGTTACACATTGCCAGTCTTCAGCTTTAGCCTTGGCCAGGCTGCTTGTATTCAATCTCCAGGGCTACCTACTATTGTGGAAAAAGCAGTGCATTTTGGATCAGGAGATCTGTGTTTTGATCTGGTTCTGTGTGCTTTCTCAACTTCATTTTCCAGGATACTATAAAGTTTGGTGTACCTGTTCTTTAGGGATTTTGAACAAGAGCCCTTAAATTAATATATGTGCCAGATAAAGAGCAAAACAAATATAATTCTGCTACTTTTTCCTTTGTTTTGCTTGGCCTACCCTCCCTTACATGAAGCCCTTAGTATAAAATCATACTCTAGAAAAATGGAAAAATAGAAAGTGATTGATGAATTTGCAATCTTTTAAAATGAATAGCATTTTCTGAAAAATCTCCATTTCTGTTATAAGGAAAGTTTAATAAAATAACAGCATCAGGAAAAATAAAAATGAAAGTACAATAAAATGTTAAAATCTATTTTTTTTTTTTAAGTAAAGCAGTTGGAAGGAGATGGAATGCATTTAACACCCATTGAGTTTAGCTCTGGACAAAACCAGTCTAAAAAAAGGCCTTCTTCTCTGTATGATGACTAGGCAGTGGACCAGCACAGACATTGGGCTTTAAATATGCAATTATAAAATGCATTTGGTATATTTTCATTTTAATTGGGGAGATAGAAGATGAAAGGGGAACATACATTCCATAATTGCACATAAATTGCTGGCAGGAATTGTGAATGTCAGGTTATGCCCCAATCTAGCATGGAACAAGGGGAAGACATAAGTCACTTTAACTTTTCCCAGGGACTGCTAGCTGAGGGAGACAAATGAAGGACAGGTGTGTGACAGTTCTCACATCTTTGACCATTTTACAATTAAAGAGGGCTTCAGTGACCTTTCAAGAGAAAGATGAGGCTTTCTGCTCCTATAAAGCTCTACAGTCTCAGAAATCTAAAGGGCAGTTCTACTCTGTCCTATAGGGTCACTATGAGTCTGAGTCATCTAGACAGCAGTGGGCTTTGAGTTTGGGTCAGCATCCTTTAACTGGTTTTCCCTTAGCTCCCCTGGTTGCTTGATCTTGACATGCTGGGACAAGATCATGCACTTTATTGAAGGGAAAGGAGGAAGCATTACTGAATTACAGTGTGAGAAAAAAGGAAACAGCTTCTCCTTATGCTAAGGTATCCAGGTGATATTGATCTAGGAGAAAAACAAACAAACAGAATAAGCCCACAGCAGTCAAGGCCATTATGATGCACCATGACCAGGTAGGACAGAGTAGAACTCCTCCACAGGGTATCTGAGCTGTAAGGCTTTCATTTACAGAAACAAATGCTTATCTTTCTGCCACAATAGAAAGTAGTTGGTGGATTTGAACTGCTGACCTTTGAAATGACTCTAATGCTTAAACTGTTGTGCCACCTGAACTCCAATCTATGGAGAAATATAGGTCATATACCCTTGAGCTGATGTCTTCTGTTTGGTATTAAACTAGTAGACTCTGAGTTCTTTTATTCTGAAAATTTATCTGATTTTTATTCCCAGAATAAAAATCCCACAACATTTGAAAGGTAGCTTTGGTTTTTTGGTTGTTGTTTTTTGGTAGGTGTCTGGAAAAGTATTTGAATATTTTGTGATTTGAGAAAAAGAAAGATTGATATAATTGTATTTATTTCATTTTCCCCAATTTACTGATTTCCACTCATTTCTTATTACTATATTCACAGCATCACCATAACTGAATTTTTAAAAACCATATCTGAATTTTAAGATCAGCCTCGTTTATACTTACATTCAACTGCATGTACATTCCAACAAGGTTTTACAAGTGCTAAGTTATATTTTATTTCATTGAAGATTCTTTTTATGGCTGAGTTAATGTCAAAAAAGAAAAGAAAAAACGTACAGAGTTTGATTTAAAAAACAACAGTGGATGCAATCATAATCTCGGGATTAATATGAGAATAAGTAACTGTAACTGCGGTACCTATCACTCTACCAAGACTGGGCAGTAAGTATGCATACATGCATTATTTAAAGATCAGATGGTATCCCAGCAATATATCTCCTGGAAGCCAACATGAAGGTGAATGTATGGGACAATTTCCCCCAGTCCAGTGTCTCTGGATCTATCTCAGCATCTTAAGAAAACAAAATAATTTCCTTCACTCCTGCCCTTGAGTGACAGGCCTGATGAAAAATAACCATGGCTGACAATAAGAACATCCTCCAGTCCTCTTGCAGGTTATTAACAGGTGTCATTCATGGGGGGAAATCTAATCAAATCTCATATAATTCCCTAGAAAATGATAGGTCCAATATCATCTATGAAGGATAAGTCACCACCACTACCTCCCTAAGAAAAAATGAAGAAGAAGAAAAGAAAAGCTGTATTGCTGCTAACTACTTGCATCGGCAAAGAGAAGTTGCCTAAGTTCACTGATTCCCAGGCAGGTGGCGCTCCAGGAGCTCAAAGAGCGCTCCAGATGGGTAGAGATGATGAAAGAATCATTTTGAGTGAAACACTTCCCCCCGGGGTGTTGAATATTACATTGGCTGTGGCGGGGGTAGCTGCGGAATCCAATAGAACTAATTAGGGAGCTGGTCGCCAAGAAAGACTTGCACTAACTAACATTGGGGAAACACACCAAAAGAAAGAGCCAGTGACCTTCTGGAGGATTGTGGGACACGGAGACTCTGATCTTGGGCAACCACCATCTCCAGCCATGTGCATAAGAAAAGAGGGGACACTATTTGTCCAGGAAGTGTGAGTTGCCAATCAAATGACAGTGAGAACAGGCAGAATGTGGAGAGAGAAACTAGCTGCAGTGTCAGTGGGTAAATATATATGTTTTTGTTCTCGTTTTTGTGAATGACACAAGAGTCATCTGAGGGATTATGAAATAGTTGTGCATTTTCTGACTCACACGGAATTATATATATTTTATAAAATAATGTTCAGAATTCTATTTCCTGTGAAGAAAATATTGATTTAGAGGAAGAAATTGATATTTCTAACCTTTGCCCAGAAACATAGTCTTTTTTTCCCAACTAGGGGCTCTCCTAAAACCCTTTTGCTTATTATCTCAGTTTTTTTCCCTTACCAATAAACATATGAGGTAAGTATTATGATTATTCTCATTTTGTTGTTGTTGTGTGTTGCTGAGTTGATTCCCAATTCAACTTCAACTTCATACGATGGGATGGGACTATCATGAGCTGTAGAGCCCTCCTAATAGATTTCAGAGGGACATCACCAGGCCTTTCTTTCTAGTTCATCTGCGTCTGGATGCTCCTCTGAAATCTGTACAGCATCAGAGCAACAAAAGTAACTCTGTTGACAAATGGCTGATGGAAATGCACAAAATAAGTCAAATCTGGGTCTCCTCCACGGAACTGGAAAATCCTACAATTGATCCACCTTTGCCCTTTGAATTTCACCTCACAGATAGAAAAATTGAGGAGTCCAGAGTTACTTCACTGTCCAATCTCAAAAACCCAGTCATTAACATTGAGTTGACTGCTTCAGCTAGACAGAGTAGAATTCCCCCTTGGGGTTTATGGGGCTGTGAATCTTTACAAAAATGGAACGTCCATCTTTCTCCCACAAATGCACAATACTTCAGGGTTACTAATTGGCCAGAGTCAGGATCCTCACTCAACAGAAGTCCAGAAGGCCCTGGTCTCAGCCACTGTGTCAAACATCTCCCAATGGCAGTGCGTTTGATTTGTGTTTGGAATATCCATATTCCATGTGAGGTCAGCCCTTCTGTGCTTATTCTCATCCTTTGTGAAACTCCGTTTATAACGGGAAGTGCTTTTGAACATTTTTTTTTTTACCCCTGTCTCTTAGAACTGGGAGAGGAAGTGTGGGTAAGGAAAGAACTGAGCTGGACGCTACGACCTTCAGGGTTAAAAGACAGAGTCACAGGTAAAAGACGCTGAAGAAACTTCCCAGAAGAAGAAGGCTTGATTTTCTCTAGGTCATATAACAGATGGAGCTAAGCTGAAACGAAAAGTGGGTCCTTTAACTTTTAGGTCAAAGTTCTTAAAAAAAAAAGGCCATTCTGAACTACCATGACTGCCTGGTCCATCATGTCAGAATAGACGAACTATTACCCACATACACCTGTGCCACCTGCTAGATCTTAGCTTAGCGCTCAAGTCCATAACAGGGTATGTCCCAAACCCGTGCTTATTGCACGTATGCTTTAGGAATACCGGACAGAGGCAAGACCTCTGGGGCCAGCCTTTTCTGTTCCTAATGAATATAAGGTCTCTATTGCACCGCACTTGCTTATTACTCTTTATGCACAATCATTTAATACCTAGTATTAAATATACCTAAGGTCCTAAGGACCCTCTTCTGTGGAGCATATAGGACCCAGAAGCCATCATGTCAAGGTTACCTTCTCTAGTCTAGCCTTACCTATCAGCCCTTTGCTAATACACTAGAACAGAGCTTCTCAGCCTAGCACTACTGCCTTTGGGGGCAAGACCTTATTGGAGGGAGCTCCCTGTGTAGGCGATTCAGCAGCGGGGCAGAACTCTACTCACCAGATGCCAGTAGCCCATCCTGGCCACACGTCATGACAATCAAATACATCTCCGGACATCGTCATGCCCTTTCCCTATGTCTCCTATGGGGCACAATTTCTCTTAGTTGACAATGACTAGACTAGTATTCCATTTTAGAGACCAAGTATTCTACTTGCTGTCTCTCTCCTCTGCTTGTTTTTGTTTCGGTTTTTTGCCCCATTTTCTTCATCTGTAGGAAGCCTTATTGGTGCAGTGGGCTAAACTTTGGACAACGAATTGCAAGGTGAGGGGTTTGAACCCACCAACCATTTAATAGGAGAAAGCTGAGGCTGACTGCTAACATAAAGATTTCGTCTCAGAAACACCGTTGAGTAATTTTATCCTGACTTTATGAGCCAGAATGAACTTGCTGGTGGTGAATCTGGCTTTGGGTGTTCGTTTAATCATCTGTAAAATAGAAGAGTAAACTTCCAACCCTCCAATTCAGCGGTTCATCTCCCTTCACGGGTCTAATCGTCAGAATAGATTAGTGGACAAGTCTGAGGACCAAGACAAAGAAGCCCATTACTAAACAAACAAATAAATCTCTTAGAGTTGAGAGAGACGAAATAATGTTGATTAGAGGTCACAGAAGGGAAGTTTTGTGAGCTGGGGAAGCCAACTAACCCAGGCAGAAACAAGAGCAGCGAGGACGTAAGAGAAATAAGACAAGAGCGCCTGGAGAACACATGGGATCGGAGCAGGGGAACCGAAGGCCTCTTTGGAAGCACTCTGCTCCAGTGGGAGTTTCTTGGATGCCTTGCAGCTTGAGTGAGGCCGTGAGCACCAGAACCCCAGGCTTCCTCCGTGAATGTGCTGTGTGCGGGACACAGCAAAGCAAAGCAACAAACGAACACCGCCCTGGAGTCTGAATCAACTCCTATAGAACATTCCATACGATGATCCCAACTCGCATAGGCGATCCCTTATAGGACAGAGTAGCTCTGTTCCTTAGGATTGCCAGTGCAAACTCTTCATGGAAGCAATCCCTGTCATCGTTCCCCTGCAGAGTGGCTGGTGGATTTAAACATCTGACTCTGATGTAACAGCACAATGTGTGGTCCACGTTGTCACCAGAACCCCATTGTATGTAGGACAGGCTCAGCAAAACTCTTTTCCTGCCTGATGTGGTTAGTACTGCATATGTATTTATGTACTGAATATGCATTTGTGCATTGACAATGTATTTATGTATTGAATACGTATTTTTGATTGTCTACAGCTTGCCAAATGCTGTATTTGGTAGCATGGGAGATAGGAAATTAACTATGATCATCGGTTCAACAGAACTTAAAATCTGCTGAGAGTGGCCCATTGTGCTGCACCCACTGCCATTGGGTCGATTCCAACTCATCGTGACACTGTAAGACAAAGGCGGGCTGCCCCTGTGTGTCTCTGAGACTGTCGATCTGTTTGGAAGCAGACAGCCTCATTTTTCACCCACGGAGCAGCTGGTGGATTTGAAATACTGGCCTATAGTTAACAGCCCGATACGCTCCCATTGTGCCACCAAGGTTGCTTATTCAATTAAAAAGGAGAGTAGACAGCCTAAGGGATGGATTATCCACATACTTAGTGATGACTCATGATAAATTATCTAGTCCAATTTAGACCATGATGTCCTCAAACGACACCAGTATTCCAGTTTTATTCCTTAGGAGAGATCTAGTGCAGCAAATTCTAGTATGAACTCAGGAGAGGAAATTGCTCCTAGTCTTTACCCCCAGATGTATGATAGATTGCTGGCTTCAGTTTTACTACGAAGGATTGAGTTTTCCTTATTGGATCTTCGGCCAAATATCTGAAAACAGCCCACCCAGTCCATGGCAAGGATACGTGCCCTCTGACTGCTGCAATTTGGTAATATATGGCCAGCTCAAAGAATATCACTTATAAGGATGAAATTTCATTTCATTTCATGTGCAATGGGTCTCTATACGTCGGAAATGACTCAAAGGCACCTAACAACAAAAGATATGGCTGAAAATAGAATTGCATATTAATTCACAGCAAATTTATCTCTAGCCCTTTGTCAGCATACCAGCCTGTTTGTCTGAAATTAAACACAGAACAAACAAAGGAAAGAAAAGAAAATACATTTCAAGTCTTATTTCTTTGTGAATATATTTCTGTTTCGGTCTAAAGTGAACCTTCTCTTTTCATAAACAAGAACAATTTGTGCATCTTGCTTTTGTGAGTCCAAATCCCTTTCCTTCCCTAATTGTGAGGAGTCTGTGAGGGGTGCGCTGCATACCAATAGCCACTCATCGGAGGCCTGAAAAAGAGGTATTCTACCCAACCCGCACCATCTGTGGTCTCAGCTAGATTTGTGGCAGGTCCTCCCGAGCCGAAGCAAGCCTCCCTTTGTCTCAGAGACACGGAGAATCAGAAATTGTTAAAAAATGAATTAAGACAGGAGGCAAACATTAAAATGAGTTGTTACAGAACATTTGTGTAGATGCCAATCTCCAATGTCAAGTGAGCATTGCTCTGTTAAAATGGCATCTTTTTATAAAAGCCTTCTGCAGCAGCGAGTCATAAATAGGCAGCCAATGAAAGGAACGATAACACGAGAATGGAAACCAAGTCACGAAGGGTCTTTATTATTGCTTAAGACAAAGCACCTGTGACTGCGAAGTGAGAGAGGTGAACGATAACAACGGGGGAAAGCAATCCCGCCGATTGCATGGCTGTCCTGTCCATGTCAACGGAAGATCTGCCTCGGTAGCCGGACAGACTGTCTGGATAAAGAGGCGAGGCCAGGCATGTTCGTGTGTGATGAGAGGTTTCTTCACTCAGCCTGTATCAGGAGCTGCAGCGGCACTGACAAGAACAGCCATGGCTCTATAAATCAGGAGGGTGATTTGGCTGTTTGAAAAGCATTATCTTTGCCTTTGTCCAAGTGATTCTGAAGGGCTTCTGCCCCCCCCCCCCCACACACACACCTTTATCGGATAGCACCAGCTTTAAATGTGGGTGGATATCCTTGGATGCAAATGCAAACAGCAATCTTGAAACCCTGTGAGTTGGAGTTAATAATTTAGCTCTCTGTATCTTGGCTTTTCTATCTAAATGTAGAATGTGTAATGTACTGCTGAATCTATCCCAAATGGCCAAAGTCTGACGACAGGATGGGTGTCCTCATAGGTCTCCCAGGTAGTCGAGGAGAGGATTCTTGGTCCAGGTCTAGGCATAACTCACTCAGTAATCGTTCATGACTCGGTTTCCCCAGTTTCTAAAAGATGGTGAACGCTGAACTGTCTTGCTGATGCTTTGATTGTCTATTGAGTTAAAGCTTGCTCTGCTTAGAGGAGTTTGCTCAGAAGACAATCAAGTGAGAAGTTTCCTTCATGTTGACTGGCGTCACACTAAGGGCGGGCTGGGGCAAGAGTAAGGAAGGGGGTAGATTTGGAAAACACTGAGTGCTTCCGGAGTTGTGGTGCCCACTTGTCATGCACGTTTATGTAGTGCATATTTACTTTTCTATTTTAGCTCTTGAGCCTCCATCCCAAGCAGCTGACTTTGCACATGGTCCATTGTCTGGTCTTCGATGTGTCATTGGTGTTTATATTTGCTTTACAGCTTGCTATTTAAAGTATCAATCATTGCTTCCTCATCCTGGTTTTACCATCACCCCATTTACCATCTGGAGGTGCCACATTGCTATAAGCACTGAGGTCACATGTAAACAATTATTCAGTCCTTTACACTGCTGGTGTGTGTGTGTGTGTGTGTGTGTGTGTATGTGTGAGGGGGTGTGCTTTCCTTTGAAAACAAGGACGTGGCGTGCATAAAAATATTCGCTCTGATTTTTACCGTCTAAGGCGTTTGATAAATCCATTGACTCTCTTTCCAATTCTCACCAGTATTTCCAGCATTAAGGCTGTGTTACACATTGCAGCAGTGCTCCGCCGAGTGAGGTGAGCTATTAAATATGTGCATCATCTGCCTCTAGAAACCCACAGCTTCAGTTGAACTGCATCTTCATTGAACTGCATCTTCATACATTGGCAAAGAGACCAACTTCTCAGTTCACAAGTGTCTTTTTTCTCCATTAGATTTTGGTCTGAAGCAAATTGACAAGGTTATTGTCAATTGATATGAGGATATGTGTGTGCTATTTGGCAATTGAGACAACTGTTAGAATGAGGAATGAGACATTGAACACATTAAAATAGTGCAAATTGATTAGACCCATGTTGAATCTAGATTAAACCATGGGAGAATTTTTTTCTTTTTAAGTTTTTGCTTTGCTTTTAAATGGTGCCATCAAATATATTCATCTTCTTACAAAACCCTTCATTGTGTATTCCTGACATCATACCGTGGCATAATTCGGGAAAGTTGTTCCGACTAAACGTGTTCCACTTCTCATGGAGCCTTCATTGTTCTTTCCCTCTACTTCATCAAATCTGCCATCCCATCTTAATATTTTCATTAAGAGGATTGCTTCACATCCTACCATTTCCATTTTAGAACAATTGCTGAGATTGTGCCTTTATCTCTAAGACAATCTCCTTCACTTTGCTCTTTGCTCACTTCAAAGTGGCTGCCTACTGGAGCTAAACCACGCACTGATAGGTGCGTATTATCGTGAGTATATGCATCCATGTGTACTCTTCCAGCCACAGACTTGGACATCCTGTTCTCTATGCTATTAAATTATAAAAATATTATTTATACTTTGTGACCCCTTGAACAAAGCAAGGTATCTAGTCATCACCACAGTCACATAGTGAATTGGTTTCCTAATTATCATAGAGATATTTTTCCCCTTGTATTTTAGCTCTGGGTCTTACAGTTCATTTTTAGACACTACCTCACCATGTATAGAAGTGATTGGGCACACAGACTTCTGATTGTGTTTCAGGTGTGTGTCGAAGCCACAAAGGTTAAGGTTACATTGGAAGTTCTTAATGTGCCTAACAACCCATTACATCTCTATAACATATAATTTGTTCAAATTATTTGGGTCTATTAATACTGTGCTTTACATTACATCTTGGGTTCGCTGGCATTAGTAGTTGGATTCTGACTGAGAATGACCTTTATAGGAAAATTATCCCCACAGTTCCTGATTCTGATTCAGGCATTTAATATTTTTCTCTACAATGTGGCTGTGAACCATGATCCATTTAATTAAAATCCAATTTTAGATACAAAAGAAATCAACAATCTGAAGAAAAATGAAATGTCACCTTCTTCCACCCTCCCTCTTGAGTGCTCTGAATTTCTTCTCGGAGCGTTTGCTGAAGTCATTGAGAAGCCCCTTTCTTCACCAGGAATAAAACCGAGGACGGCTGACTCAGAATCAAGATGAGTTCCAATTTTGAATCTGTTTTACTTTCAATTTTTCCAACCCTGGTAACACTCTACGCTTATGCTTGAATTGCTGCACACATCTACGACGTGTGCTTTGCAGAACTTACAGAGACAGAAAGTTGGAACATCACCAAATGAGCAAATGTCCAAGAACACCAGAAACCTCTCCAAAGAACTTGTTTTCAGAAATATGTCTTTGTTTTCCAGGACGCTGGGGCTCACAGTTAGCTCACTCCAAGGAACTGAACACTTGGATGTGAGGATGACCCGGACGCATCTCCTACCCCCGTGAAGTCCGTAGGCTCATGCAGTGCTCGGGCTAATGCTCGGAAAGGGGAGACATTTAGGAGGGCTCCTCAGTGCTCCGGACAGCGGAACCTGCTGCCTGCCAGCCAGGGAAAGCTTCATCAGCAGATTGTTAATTTCCCGCCATTCTCCCCGAATAGCACTCTACCTTCTGGCAGGAGCACGCATGGCATCCAACCACGCCATCTCACCTGCGGACATGTGAGGTGTTCTAATGGAGCCTCCTCTTGGCCCCGCTGGGCCGTGACTGAGAAAGGCGTCAGGGCTGCAAATGTTGCTCTTCGTCTCAGCCTGACACTCTTGAAGGATGATGAAGGTGTGCAAGGGCAGAGACCAGCTATTCTCTTCCTTGAAAACAACAAGGGTGCACGAGGAAAGGCTCGTGGACATCCTTATCAGTCCACTAGCCTGTGCCCAACCAAGAAGGCGGTGGTAATTTCAGAGTCTGGGGAGAGAGGGTCGAGAAGAGGAAAACAGGAAGTTGAAGTTTTCTGAGTGTAAGTGCTGTTTGCGATTTCCTCATTTGTGCGTTTGGAAAGATACCAGCAACTTTCCTTACTTTGGTCCCAGCCTGAGATTGGAGTGTGGCCAGATCCTGCCAACTAGCCAGGGTGGGAGGCAATAACCAGTGTGGAGGTTCATTGATCGGGACAAAATGGAATTCATTTTAGCACAACACATAAAACCTTGCAAGGAACATTATGTGACACAACACACATTTTTAAAAGCCTACTAAAAAAATTATGCTCCACTGTATGAATGAGAGCCCTTTGTGTCTTATACTTTTTGCTGTATCACGTTTTGTTTTATTCTAACCCATTCCCTTTACTTCTGCCCCTCATTTTCGGATACCCTCTCTCACAGAGTCAGGTAAAATCTTTAAGTTGAGTGTGTAGTGTGGCTAAGGCTATTAGTCTTTAGGTATCCTGATATAGAAAGGGCATTTTTAAAGATGCAGACCCATCTTAGATTTTATTCTTGACCCACTTCCAAAGTACAACGAGCATTTTGGTGACTAAGTTTTTCCTTCTATTAGGTACTTAATTATGCCGTGAAAAATAGTAGCCATGTAAACTTTTTATCACAGTGAAATAATGAGTGAAACAGTAGCTTCACAAGGATTTAATATAAACCTAGACAAATACATGGGTTAATCTCGCTCTCAAAAGTCGAAGCTGGTGAATCCTCCATTCACTGACACCGAGTGTATTCTGACTCCTAGGAATCCTCTAGGAACTGAGTGGAACTGCTCCAAAGAGCTTCTGAGACTGCCCGTCTCCATAGGAGTGGGAAGCCTCGGTTTTTTCTCTTGAAGCAGCAGGTGTGGTTGAACCACTAACCTTACAATTAACTAGCAGTCCAACCCCAGCGTCTCTGCAGATCACAGTTGGAATGAATAGTATCATATATCACACACACACACACACACACACATACACACACACACTGCCCACATGATTTAATTTACTTTGTTTTGTGGTTAAGAATATGCACAATCATGCACGAATTCAATAGTTTCTATATGCACTGTGTAGGGGCATTGATATGCATTCTTTCAGTTGTACAACCATTTGCACTCTACTTTATGGGTTTGTTACATCCTCCTTAACATAAATTTACTGTCCCCTACGGTTCCCAGTTGTCAATTTGATTATAAATATATGCATATACACACATATATATGTATACATACATGTATACATGTATTTATTTAAAGAGCACAGCATGCCTCCTAGTTAAGCTAAAGCATTTTTTTGTTTTTAAGATAATTCTAAGTATATTTTGATTGAAGGATTAACTCAAAACAGTAGTTTTAGGGTTAACACCCTTCATGGCACCAGAAAGACTAGAATCTGTGGACATTTTACATTACTTTCTGAACTTGACCCTTTGGATCAGAATTCTTCTATGGAATGAGGTCCAAGTGCTCAGTAAGGGTAGCCCAGCACCATGGGGTTCTTTTTTTCTTGTGACGAAGGAGGCAGTTTTCATGGAGACAACTAGCTACACATAGATATCCAGTTCCCTTTTCCTGACTCACCTTCTTCCTCTGCTGGTCCTGTTGAATAGAAAGGCCAATTGTTGTGTCTTAGATGGCTACTTATAATCTTTAAGATTCCAGGCACTATAGAGCAAACTAATAGATCAGAATCACTAAACTCATTATTAGGTAAATTAACTGGATGCCTCATGAAATTATCACTCTAAACCTTCAAACTAATGAACTAGATCCCCCGAGGTCTTTGCTTATACATAAGCAGTTATCTCAACAGTGATCTTAAGCTGGGGTTTTCTGGAGAAGCAGTGTCTAAACCTTATATATGTGTATATACCATTAAGAGATTATGTCAAGGAAATGAGTCACATGGTTGTACAAGTGAACATGTTTCCTGTCTGTAAGTCAGAAGATGTCAGGCTGGCTAGAGGCTTCTTTTACTTGTCTCTTGATTCAGAGCTACAGGGACAGACAAACCAAAGACTGGAAAGGCTGCTGGAGGCAAAGGTGAATAAACCTGAGGTTGACAGTAAGATGGCAGGCTGCTGGCTCACAAAGGACAGAAGCTTAGGGTTCCAAGTATTAGCAGACACTATGGCATATCTCTGATCAAGTTAAAAAAAAACAGAAGTCAAATGTAGCAATTAAGATACAAGATCCACATCCAGGAAAAAGCAAGAGAGCTTTGCCAGAATGTCCATATATATTGGAAGTAGGCCACATTGATTGGCTACTCATTCAAATGTCACGGAGATGATTAAATTATGGCATTTCTCATGACTCAACCACTGAGAATCATGGCCCAGCTGAACTGACACACAACCTTAACCATCAGAGCTGCTAATTTGTGCATGTGTGTTTGTGTGTCCTTGTAAATATATCTATGACATAAGCTTTGTCGATTCAAGTTTTTACAGGTGTAGAACTCCTGGGAGCAATGACATCAAGTGACTGTGCCACCCTATCCTTAATCAATGAAATGTTTCCAGCATCGTTGACCCTCCTTTTTCCTTCTCTACTATCACTGGAAGGATGTTGGGGGCGTCACAATAGCTAAAGTGCTTGTCAGCTGAGGAAAATTCATTTAGAAGTTCTAGCCAATGAGCCTCTATGTAGGAGAAAGATGTGGCATTCTGCTTCTGTAATGAGCCGTAGCCTTGGAAACCCTGTGGCTCCATTAGATTCTAGAGTCCCTGTGAGCTGGAATCAACTATGAATTTGTTTTTATTTTTGTTTATGAATTTGTTTTATTTTATTTTGTTTTATTTTTGTTCTTGATGCCACCCAGCCACCACTAATCAATTTTGTTCTCTCTTTATTTGCCTTCTCTTGCATTTTTAGATATGTGAGATTATACAGTATTTTCCTTTTTTGAAAGTTTTTATTTTGCTTCAGCATATCTTCAAGTCCAATCCACACTGTCACATGTGTTGACTTAATTTCTCATATTAGCAGTATTGCATTTTCATTATCAATATTAGATGTAATAATATTTTTTCTTATTCTTGTATGAGAAGTTAGCGGCAACATCCGAGGTACCTGCGAAGGGAATGCTGGCTCTCTGCTGAGAACACAGTGAGGTACCTCAGGTTCCCCACCCTGTTCTATGGACCAAGGTCAAGGGATCACAAGCCAATCTCGTGCTCAGGCATTCTTCTGGAGAGGTTTCCTCGGAGTGGCCATCAGTATATATAGCCGCATAAGTTTGAATGACCCAAATCACACGTGCCTAGATTTTGCACATGCAATTCCAAGATAATGTATAATTAACATTCATTCTCATCCACTGAACGATTACGTTTCCTTTAGTGGAGTTACTTAGCCTTTTGTGATTACGATTCGGGAACAATTTTACCAGTAATACTTTCTTCTTTAGTAGCATGCTAGATAAATTTTCTCTCCTCCCTTGAAGTTGGAAAGTAAATTTCAAACTTATCTCTACCTTAGGAGATTCAGGGTAAGGTCAGATCCATAAAAGAATAGGCTTTTAAAGTGCATCTCTGAAATTATTGGATCCTTTCTTCTATCATAAAACTATTTCTGCCCTGAAAAATGTTCACTAATTATAGGTATTTTTGAAAGACTCTTTAAAAATCATTTTATTGGGTCTCATATAACTCTTATCACAATGCATGCATACATCAATTGTGTAAAGCACATCTGTACATTCATTGCCCTAATCATTCTCAAAACATATGCTCTCCACCGAAGCCCCTGGCATCAGCTCCTCATTTTTCACCTCACAGCCCCGCTTCCATGAACTCTTGATAATTTATAAATTATTATTTTGTCATATCTTACACTGTCCGACATCTCCCTTCACCCACTTTTCTGTTGTCCATCCCTCAGGGAGGAGGTTATATGTAGATCCTTGTAATCGGTTCCCACTTTCCACCCCATCCTCCTTCCACCCTCCCAGTATCGCCACTCTCGGCACTGGTCCTGAAGGGGTCCTCTGTTCTGGATTCCCTGTGTTTCCAGTTCCTATCTTCACCAGTGTACATCCTCTGGTCTAGCAAGAGTTGTAAGGTAGAACTGGGATCATGGTAGTGTGTGGGGGAATGGGTTTGAGGGGGTAGGGAGGAAGCATTTAGGAACTAGAGGAAAATTGTATGTTTCCTCGTTGCTACACTGCACTCTGACTGGCTCATCTCCTCCCCGCAACCTTTCTCTAAGGGGGTGTTCAGTTGCCTACAGATGGGTCTTGGGTGCCCAATATGCACCCGCCCCCCTCATTCACAAGGATTTGCTTTTTTGTTCTTTGATGCCTGATCCCTGATCCCTTCAGCACCTCGTGATTGCACAGGCTAGTGTGCTTCTTCTATGCGGGCTTTGTTGCTTCTGAGCTAGATGTCCACTTGTTTATCTTCAAGGAAAAACTCTAATGATATGCATACACACCACAATACAACGAAAGAAGACAGTCAATTCTGACTTAGTCCCCAAAGACCAATTTTAAAATGGTCTCACTCATTCCAGTGGGCTCACTTAGCTCCACTAGTCTTTCTTCTGTCCCTTTCCCCTGGCTAAAATCAGATATGCCATTGTAAAATGCACTTATTTAAAATCATCTCAGCCACCACAAATCAGGCCAAAAGTGCTGTTTATTGGGAGATGTTTTTTGGAAACATCAGACTCATTAGATGAAAGAATACACACAACTCATAATATTTTGATCCAGTGAGCTATTGCCTGGCATATTGCAGAACAATGAGACTCCAGTGTGTTGATATTCAACTTTGACAGAGTTATAACAAGTGGATCTCTAGTTTTCAATGGCACCTGGATTTTCATTGGCATGTAATGCAGTATATGACAATATCATGGGATCTTGGTGCATTCATACTAAATGCCAAACAACCAGAGGAATACACTTTTGCCTGTACCTGCTGCTGTCTACATGTCCAGCAGCCGTAAGGTAAAAATTTCATGTTACATCCCATTGGTCTCTTTACATTTATATTTTCATGACATTTCCTTTCCCAAGTTCAACCATCTGCTAGGTACATGCTTCAAGATCACGCTGTTGCTTACTCATTTCCAGCATCTCAAGAGAACTTTAAGGCAGGTGTTTGAATATGTACGTACATAGGTCATTCCAGACATTGGTCCTCTAATAAGTTGTCATTTGGTACTTTCTCACGCTCTCCTGTCATTTGAGTAAACAAGGAATCTTCATTAGTTATGATGATTTGAATGTTCATCCGGGCCCTTGCAACAAGATCAAGGTACCAAAGCGCATTTCCTTAGATGATCAACAATTTGAAATATATTTCTGAGAAAGGTCCCTTTGTGGCTGTATCAGCAGGGTCATGTGTCCGTGTCTAGAGGTCACTGGGTTGAAGGCATTGCAAAGACTTGCAGGCTGGAGTGGTTTTACAAATGGACCAAAATGTTGACTATGGTTCTCTAGAGGCCATAACAAGGGGTATAGCTTTGAAAGTAATAGACAAGCATTTGCCCTTTGTTTTGTTGGTTTTATTCTGTTACTGTTAGTGTTCTCAATCTTACCTGGTAAATTTTTTCTTTAAGCAAACTGCTCTTTTTCTACTGTATTATTGTTGGCTGGACATTTTGTGTTAAATGCTTTCCTATCACTCCCTTCCTGACTCAATTCCTTGTTAATTCTCCATTTCAAATTATTTGATCCCAAATCCTCAAAGGTGCAGTAGTTAATCGTTATTATCACATCGCCCAGGAGAGGTGGGTACTTTAGCCGTACCCATATTAAGTTTAAGATGCAGCTTATCTCAAACCTAGATAAGTAGAATAATACCATTAAAATAAATGTTTAGACACAATAAGCTCTTGATTTTGCAGTCAGACCATGACTAACATAAATGAAATCAAGTAGCCATGCAGCCACTGAACTTATTCCTCAACTGATTTTCCTGATTTAGGTTTTATGTCATATTTCTTATAAAATCAATGCTTATGTACTATATCTTTTTTAAATAAATTGAATGGACTGAAATTAACACAGAGATGGTATATACATTGTATGTTTTGTCTTCAGGAATTTTGATGGTTATTTTAAAGAAAAGTAGAGATTCCTAATTTGGGCAAAAAAAGACCCTATAAAATTTATACTCTGCTTCAGTCAGTCACTTTCCCTGGAATAAATTCCCTGGATATAAACTACTTCAGTGACTAGTACTTCTTTTTTTATATTACATTAAAGGGATGTCCTCTGTTCATCATCTCTAATCCTTAGGGACAGACAGGACTTGGTTTGAATTCAGACTTTTATCATTTTTTTAACCTGAGAATAATGCCCATCGTAAGTCATTGTGAGGATTAAATGCAATCCTAAACACTATCTCAGTCTGTGATTAACACAGTGCCAAAACCAAATCAAACTCCCTGCCATTGAGTGAATTTCAACTCATAGCAACCCTGTAGGACAGAGTAGATTTGCTCCTGTGGGTTTCAGAGAGTGTACATCTTCATGGGAGTAGAAAGCCTCAGCTTTCTCCCCACATTTTAAGTGCTCACTAGATTATAATCATGAATCATACTATATATTCATCAAAGATCGTGGCTACAAACTGTAGAATCCAACTAAGTGCTTTCTGGATATGTTTTCTCTTATCTATGAGTTTTTGTCATTTTGTTCACATATTGTCTTGATCTCGGGCTATTCTCTGACATTGTCAGTCCAAAAGATTCTTGTTGGTATATTTTTTCGTCCTTCTGTTTTGTAATTCCTCAAACCAAAAAGCCCATCAAACCCACTGCCATCAGATCAACCAGAACTGCCCCTGTGGCTTTCCAGGACCCTGACTGCTGATGGGATCAAAAGGACACAGCTTTCGCCCATCGGGCACCACCTGGCTTTTCTTCCACACCTAAACACCCAACATGCTGCCACTGGGTTGATTCCAATTCACAGCGACTTTATGCGACAGGGTAGAATTGCCTCTGAGTTTCTAAGACTGTAACTCTTTCCAATCGCTGCAAATTGTTCATCTTGATACCGCCTCCCATAATACTTAAGCTTCTTTCATTTATCTTTATTTTTTCAAATGTTTTCCTTCCGTAATCTGATATCAAGCATTCTCTCCTGCAGTTTGCTAATCTGTTCTTCAATTGATTTGATTCTGCTCTTTTGACGTTTTAATGTATCATTTTTCTCCAAATTTATAGGGATCATTTTCTGGATTTCTAATTGCTCATATTTATATGTTTCTCTTTGTCTATTTGTGTGTGTGTGATTTTGTTCTTGTTTTGTTTTTCTTAATTATTCTAAAATATTGTCTGTGTTTTCCTTGTATTTGTATATTGCTCGAGTTCCTATAAATCCTTATGTGTACTTGTATGTGTATAAGTTCTTATTTGTTTGTCTGAGAGTTTTTAAATTTTTGTGTCAGATATTTCTACTACTTGTCCTTCTGAAAGGAGATTTATTTTTTTAAATTTTGATCACTGGCTTGGGTCTTCTTATCCTGTTTCTTTATTTGATTTGAAGTTGCCTGTTGTCTCAGAGATGTTGTGTAGCTGCTGTGTTTATGTATTGATTATATATTGCTTTGCCACATCCTGCTATTGTGTTTGGCTTTGTGTGGGTGTATACATCAGGCATGCTCCCCTGGATGCTAGTTTGGCAGCACTGAGCCACTCCCCTCCTTTCTCTGTGTGAGCTCAGTATTGTGGGGCGTGTGGGAGCAATTCTGCTTCTTGGTCAAAAAGTGCTGCTGCTAGTGGGTTGAGCAGGTGTCTGTGTAATGCTGAGCCAACAGTGTAGGAGTGAACAGAGGCACGTATCCATTACAGAGGGCAGTGAATGCTAAGTGTGATGGATCTGACTTCACCTTTCACTGCCATCATGTTGATTCCAACTCATAGTAAGCTTATATGACAGGATTGGACAGAGTAGCACTGCTCCTTTGGGTTTCTGAGACTTTAGCTCTTTATAGGAATAAACAGTCTCATTTTTCTCAGCAGCCGGTGGGTTTGAACTGCTGACTCTGTGGTCAGCAACTCCATCCATAACCTCTTTTGCCACCAGAATTATTTAGTAGGGAAAAATAACCTCCTCTTGTATAATGGGACAGAGTTCAAAAATAAGAAGAGAAAACCAGGAGAGGATGGGAAAAGGTGGATAATAATAAAGGAGGAAATGGAAGAAGGATATACAAACGAGCAAAAAATAAAAAACAAAAAATAAGAAAAACAGTAAAAGTAGAAACACAGGAAGGTATCACGGCAATGTTGCTTGTCACTTGACCTGTGGGAGCCCACAGAGGGATGGAGCAGGATTATGTCGCACGGTCCACATAGCATGTAATTATAAAATAGTGGGCAGGAGCCGTCTTGAGATCCCAGTGAATATAGCCTGCCAATCACGTGAGCATCACAGGCATAGCTTTATCTGCTTGGGAATGGGTGCAGACAGTGGCCACTGGTGAGCTGAGTGAACTAGGCAGTTGTTGGGTGACAGAAGGTTGTCCTTAGCCACTGTGTTGCTGGGAGCTGTGGGAGCCCCACGCTGGTCACTGGGAAGATAGGATGAGACAAGCAGGAGATGAAAGCAAAAAGCTCTTGTCTTTTCAGAGTTCATGGCTGTGGACCCAGTGGACACTTCCGAGCAGGTGCAGCCAATTACTGAGTCCAGCCCAGACTCAATGAAGGTGTGGGGTCTTCTCTCCGCATCCAGCATAGCCACTTCCCAGGCTTTTCCCTCCTGGTGGGCCTTCAACTTGCATGGCCAGAGCTCTCTACTCCTTACTGAGTTGGGTTCTCTCCCTCCCCGCCCCCTGTTCACGCTGTAGGTAGTCTGACCGCGAGTCGTCTTGCCCACCGTGAAGCTCGCTCTTCTTCCAGATCTAGCCCACCTCCGCTGCCCTGCTTCACTCGGGAGCTGTCCCCCACTGTGCTTGGGGGCATTAGGGTGGCTTGTTTCCTGCTCGTGTGTTTCCTTCTGCATCTCAGAAGGTCTAGATGCAGCCTTGGCTCCAACCCCTCAATCACTGTTTTCATTCTGTCTGCCTTTACAAATAGTGTTTATGTTTCTTTGGTTGGTCGGTTGGTTTGGAAACTAGCTTATGGTTAACAAAATAATTCCAGTCAGTTTCTATTTCACTTTTCCTCCTTTTGTAATGACTCAGGCCACTCTTTAGATCTGATGGGTAAGGACCCTGGGTTTTTAAGGCTGTGAAGAACCTTAAAAGCTTCTCTTTAAAAAGAACTTTTCATTGTATTCATTCTTGATTTTTCCCTTTTATGGGTGGAACGTAACACACACAGGAAAGCATCTATATACAGCCGCAGAGCACATTATGACAGTGTCCCAGCAAAGCCCCGTGTCTGTGGTTTCTTCTCCTTCTCCTTCTCAGTCTTTGCCACCCACCTTCCCTCCTTCTGCCCCTCCTCCCCTGTCCCTCCTCTCCTCCCCTGTCCCCCAGCCTCAGAGTCTTTTTCTTTGGAGTGAAAACCACATTAGCCTTTCCTCCCTTCCACACCAGGAGGTGTTTAATAGGCTTCTCATTACTTTTTAAGAAGACGTAATGTTCCCTTGTCTGTAGGTCCCAGAGTTTACTTACTCAGTCCTCTATTGATGGGGGTTCTGATTGTTTCCATCATTCTGCTGTTACATAAACAGCTGCAATAAACATGGCTGTGTATATAGATGCATTTTGTTCTTTGTTTGTTTAGGAGATATACAAATGGTGTTTAATCCAGTCCTTTATCCCCGCACTTGGTGCTCAGAATTCTGGGATTGTCATTTGAATGCGTTCCGTTAGGTTCTTTAGGTCTCTGTTATAGAAGGTGTGGGTTGAGAATGACACGGAAGGCCTTTGCCTTTCCAATCAGGTTTATTTTTAGAAAGATCTTGACAGTGCAGGAAGTGAAAAGGCCAAGTGAATGAGGTAAAACTTAAGAACGCGGGTGAAATACGGTGAGTGTCTAAACTATAGAGACGGAGAAGAATGGCCCCAGAAATCAAAATAATGACCTACCAAGCATCTGGGAAAAATCAAGTGTGTCCCTCAAGCCACTGCCCAGGCATTGAATACCTGGCATTGAATACCTGGCATTGAGAATGGATGCAAAGAACCAAGTTTCAAAGGAAAAGTCCACCTACATTTGAAGTTGAGTTTGAGTGGGTTGTACAATGCGGCAATACTTAACCCATAGCTTCTCTTTGCTTTCCCTATTGTAGGCAGCATGAGACATACCCCAGAACTGCAATTCCGTGATTATTTCCATAGGGAGTACTTTGTTTTCCCCTTACCATATGGCATCATGATACCGGGTCCCACTCTCCCATTCCATTATCAGAACTATCATTTGAAAATTGCATGGTGGGTGCTTGATCTTCAATGTACCCTCCCTGGATGGGAGGCTATATAAGGAGAGACTATGGGGTTTTTCTCACCATGTTATCCTCAACACGTGGAACAGGACTCGGCACATGGCATGTGCTCAACAAATGTTCTGTAGTAAATCATGGCTGGGACGTGTGAGGATTTGACTAGAGATGGACACTTCCCATGACCCCATTCTTTCGATTCCAATTCCCTTCCTAGCTCCACCATCCACCCTTAAGCCACAGGTCACGTGAGGAGTTTCTTGAACTCTCTATCAATGAAGCCTTCTCTGAGAGCTTGAGTTTCAATGGTATCCTTTTTTTAATGTCAACAAATCAATGCTGCCTGTGCGAAACAGTTCTTTCTTAATAAATGCATGCATGTGACTCCCACAACTATATTGGATGGCTTTGAGAACAGAAATCGTTTTGGAAGATATTTTTTCCGCTTTATTATACATTCAGTCAATAGCCCCAAACAAGTGAGTGAGTTTATTAATAATACAATTAATGTGTAGCTCTTAAATTTTAGACTATAATAAGGAACGTAGGATACACAGAATCTTCCCTATAAAAATAGCATCTGCATAAATAAGTAAAATCTCCTTCAAAGGAATCACCGGTGGAGATGGTACATTATTAAAATATTATCCTTGCCCAGAATATAATCAGAATTCCTCTTTTGGCACAACACATGCCTGTTTGTCATACTTCCAGATGCTGTCTGTAGATCTGTACTTGTCGAATAGTAGTAATGACCTCAGCAGGCAGTCACCTCTGTTTGGTTACTATTATCAGAAAAAATGGCTCAAGATCAGCTGTTCAGTTTTTCAGGAGTAGTCCTTCAAATTTTAATTGGTTTAGGGCCAACAATGCAACAAAATACATCAAATAATTTTATTACATTGTGAGCCATTTGGTTAATTGTGGACATCACAGGGATTACCTAGACACTGTACACTTAATTTTTACCTCTCCTACAAGCATGTTTGAACAAATTTTTATGACCGATGACTGATATCATTTTCTCTGAACGCTTTCCAGGAAAAAAATTCCATACATGTTAGATTATGGGGACTTGAACACTCATTGATCTATGTTTTATAAGACTTGTCAACCTTCTACTTCACTCAGAAGCTGTGGGAGAATTTGATTCTCCTGGAACTCCCCATTCCAGGTGTTTGCCAGGAACACAACTTACGCTCTCCCATTGTTCCATTCTCCTTAAAAGTCCAGGTGCAGGAAGCGTTCTTCGTCCATCTTACATAATTAATGTATGATTTGACTTAAACTGAGATCAACTGCATATTTAGTCTGTTATCAAATTATTTTTTGCCAAGTTCTTTAGTATTGCCTGCCAGCAGCAAGTGAAACAAATCATGAAAATTGCTATTTTGTACCAAATTGTATTGTTGGATAAATCATCCTCTACAATTGCCATTTCCTGTGAGCTCAGGGCCTTCAAGATGGCGGCATGTGGTATCCCTTCTTGTGGACATGGCTTCTGCCATGCCACTTCAATTACACCCATTGCATAGAAGAGAAAAATGTGCCTTAAAATGACATGATTTGTTGAAGCAATAAAGTTAGTAAGAAACAAGAGTCTATATGACTGGAGAGCCTGTGCACCAACTAGTCAGCACGAAAGCACGGAGTTTTTTTATATATATCTGATCTGAGCTAGGCTGTGACTCTCTGAAGAAATTGTTGTTGCTGTTGTTGTTGTTAGGTGTCCTCGAGTTGGTTCTGACTCATAGAGGCCCTGTGTGCAGAAAAACAAACCCGACCTGGTCCTGCAACCTCCCCACGGTTGTTCTGATGTGTGAGGCCCTAGGGATGGCTCGTGTGTGGACCTATCTCCCCATGGTCTTCCTCGTTACCACGGCTCCTCTGTCTTACCCAACTGGGAGGCCTTCTCCAGGCACTGCTTTCTCCAGGCAACATGCCTAAAGTACAGGAAGAAATTAGATCATTTAAAATGTATCCTATCTGCCTATAGTAAGTGTGGTCAATTTATTGGTTGTGTTTTTTCTGAAGTTGATAGAAAGCAGAGTCAAATTTGCCACCCACTGTTAACATTCATATAAAACATCATCACATAGATAATTCTCACTTTTTATGCTTTGTGTTTTATTTATCACTCAAATTTACTGTCACAATAATTTTTTCTTCTATTTATCTTAGTATACTGTTATGTAGAAACTTTTACATGCTGCCACACATCCAATTTTATAATTATAGTTTGCATATTTTTTCTCACCTGTACAATCCCATCTGATCTTCCTTAGGAAGACACCTCTAATGAGGTATATCTGTTCCCATTTTGTAGATGGGAACCCTGAGATTTAGAGAGTATATTCCAGTAAACATTAAAAAGAGCTGGTGAAAATCAGCATCTGACTGGCAACACTTCTTCTAGCCCTTTCTTCACCATTCTAGCAGAATACAGCCTTCTTCCAAGCACTGTTCTCTGGTATCGGAGGTCTCAGACATATTCATTGAGATTTCTACACAATAAAAAGACAGACGTTCTGTAGTCAAATATGTTGATCAAAGAGTATATCTCTCTCTTGAGAAGTCATGCAAAATTAAAGCTCAGCTCCCCCAATGATATCAGCAGCAATAAACCTATTCAATACATTTCTAAAACAACTGGTTAAACTGATGCTGTCTAAGTTTATTTGGTCCAGTATTTCCATTTTCCCCCACTTAAAATATGCATTAGCATCTTCCTGGAATTGCTATTCTAGGGATACTAGTTTGGAAATGTCAGTAATGGAATAAAGATAGCTAAATAACAGCAGAAACACACACGCGCGCACACACACGCAGGAACTACGTCTTGGTCTAGTTCTCTGATAATCACCAATGTGACCTTCATTCAGTCGCCTAACCTCTTAAATTCACCATCTGCTAAATTATAGGTTTGAATGAACTGATCTAGATTGTGTCTCTCAGTGATACAATTTTTGATATCTGACTCTAAGTGCAAACTTATTTGAAGTGGATTCCAGTAGATACTAAATTTCGATGGTCAATGTAGCATCTAGGACCATGCTGATTCAGACGTAAGCTCAGAAACACCGAGTGCTTCGTTCACAAAGCTAGGTTAGGAAACAGCGTGGAGAGTCCTCAAAATACTAAAAGCTCCACTTACATAAGACTCAGAAATTCTCTTCCTACGCACCTACCCCCAAATTGGCGGATCAGTGTGCATTGCAGCACTAATCACAATAGTCAAAAGTGGGAACAGCCGTAATAGCCACCAACAGCTGAACGGGAAGCAAGCGTGATACCCACAGTGGAATGGTCCTCAGCCGGCAAAGGAAAGGAAGTCTCAGCCATGCTGTTGTGTGCCCAGAACTTGAGACACCGTGCTGAATTAAAAATGCCAAACACACATTGTATGACCGTGTTTGTCTATGTGTATGCGGATCGATGTATAGAGATGATGTAGATATAGATGTACATATATATAAAGAAAATGCATAGAGTGTGTTTATTAGAGGTCTCCAGGGAAGGGGAGGCGGGAATAAAGAAGGGTTACTGACGATGGAAATGTCACATTGATTAAGGTAGTGTTGCACGGCTGGTGATTAGAATCACTGCCAAGAAGTTGTACACCTGCTCAAAGGTTGTGTGAGAAAATAGGAGGCTATTTTACAACTGAAGAGTATCTGCTGGCGTTGTTAGCCAAGAGCAAAACTTCTTGGGATCTGGTTCCTTACTTGGGAGATGTGGGTGCCTGGTTTCATAGGACATGCCAGGCCAGTTAGCTGTCCTAATGATATATTTAGTGTGTCTGATCTTGATATCATGCACATTCCATGCCTGGGATCCTAAACATTTGCAAGAGCCTCTATTTACCTGGATCAACAGCAGTGAGTGCAGAATACTGACTAGGTGAGTCATCTAGTTGGTGCCAACTCAGAGAGGCCCCAGAGGGTAGGGCAGGGCTGCCCCAGTTGATTGCTGGGATTGTAACTGCATATGGGAGTGGAAAGCCCGTGTTTTCCCCAAGAAGCAGGCCGGTGGGTTTGAAACACTGGGTTTGCAGCTGGTAGGCCAGCTCATAACACTAGGCCAGGGGGCTCCTTGGGATTAAATTGACAACAGCAAATCAAATAATTCAAGAAGATCCTGAGAAGGGAGTAGTTATGTTAATTTGGGGGGTGCTCAGAAAAGGAGAAGGAGAGTCGTTTCACAACACAAAGAATGTAATAAAGGTCACTGGATTGTGGCAACTGTATAATTGGAATATGCTTTGCTGTGTTCATTTTCAACAACAACAAAATAAAATGTTAAAGTTATATTAGAGCACCTCTTCAATAGTACAAAGAAACCAATGAAGAATTATTATAGCTAAATTATAGGGACTGAGCAAGAATCCTCAGGAAGTTAAATAGTAGAATATTTAAAAGTTAAATAGAATATTTAGAACTGAAATTGTAGAATAATTTTCATTCTCCCAGAGGAGAATGAAAACATAGAACCTGAGGCAGAATCTCCAGCTTCAGGGAGATATGAGTTAAAAAGAAGTAAATTTGTCCAATAATACATTGACATTTTATTGCAAACTAGAAACTGCACATACTTGCATTTACATATCTATTTCTATTATGTGCCAAGTTCTTGTAGGAACTTAGAGGGGAAGAATAGGAGTCATGTAAAGTTGATGTCCCTTGCAATGTAAAAAAAAAAAAATCACATCTCATTTTAGGTTAGGCTTTTTAAATGGGGGAAATAATTACAGCTTGAATTGAGAACATTGTTTGACTGTAATATCTTTTTTCAAGTAGATTCTGGTAATTCCACATATAGAAAATGAAAATGTGTTCACAGAAACCATCAGAGCAAGGCAGATGGAATAAGGTATTTGGCGATCTTAAAGCTGCACTTGAATTATCACCTTTGGATCTGCATATTTAATATATTATTAAAAGTCATTCTCAAGCAGTGTTTTACACCAGCTTCTGAAGTATACAAAGCAGATCCTTAATTGTCCATTTTTTCCTCTGAGGATTAATCAAAGAGAAAAAATAATTTAAATTGCTGCAGAAAGCAGCTGATGTAGATATGAGATGAACTTACAAGTTAATAAAATAATATTCATACAACTAGCTCCCCAAAATATCCTGGCTACCATGAGTTTATGTGTCTATCTCTCTCTGTGTATAACGAACTATAGAATATATACCTAGTTTATTTAAATAAGGAAAATTAGCATATATGAGACCTCTTATTCAGGGGACTTCCTGGAGGGTGCTCTGTTGATATAATGGGTTATGTGCTGAGCTGCAAACTTTAGTGGAATTCAACCAAAGGAATGCCTCCGCCAATGTGCTCGTTACTGCGGGGAAGAGCGAGGTAGCTAGCATAGCATGTCTGACTTCAGTGAGGGCTGGTGTCTGGTACAGAGCACAGCATGCACGAGGCCCATGGTAACAGAGCAGCATACACGAGGGAATGCCTCATGGCAGTAGGATGCTGTGCATAGGACCTGGACCAGCTCTTAGCTCACGCATATCTCTAGACTCACTGTACAAGGCAATGCCTAACTCACAGTAAGTCCTCATTAAACATATTTGGTCACATAAATGAAGAAGAGATGAATGTGTCTTGACAGTTAAGATATAAGGAAGGTGAAATTTAAAAATAGGTATGAACAGAAAGTAACTATGAATGCACTTTGTTGCTACTTACTTAGAGGCGAGCTTGGAGAGAAGAACTTAGACAAATAAGTAGGAATGAAATATGCAAGCCCACAATGGCATGTGCAAATTCATCTTGATTGTAGGTAATGAGAAGGAATAAAGACTTTCAGTAGTTTAATAATTGGATTGGATCTTGATGTCAACATCTTTATCCTATGCTTCTGTAATGAATCTATATTGTGCTAAATGTATGGTAGACGTTCACTCATATCTTGATTTCTATTTGAGTTCCTCAGAAGATAGCGATGTTGTAAATAAGAAATATGGAAATTACACTTATGAAAACGGCCGAGCAACAGACAACCTCTTACTTTGGGTGCAGAAGTACCTGGAGGCCCAGAGCGGCTAGTCACGGAGCTGCAATCAGAACCCAGGTGTGTAGCTTCCATGCTAGGCTTGGAAGCTGGCATCCCTGGCTGCCAGGTTCACAAAAGTCCTCGAGGATGTGATGAGCACCCCAGACTTTCAAGCCGAACCTAATCTCCTTCCGCTACATTGGAAAGAATAAAATTCTTTCCGGTTTCAAACTTAGCACCTCATGGTGATACCTGAGTCAGTATTTGCCTCCCAAGTATGAAATTCTCGGTCTCTAAGCAGAATCTCTCTCATCTGAGACTTACGGCAATTTTATGAAAAACTAAAGCTGGACTTTAAAATTTTAACCTCATCCAACTTTGACATTCTAGGTCTTAAAACATGAGGAGTCAAGAATGTTGCGTCATGTTCTACTGAGCGCCTAGTGTGTGCAAGGCTGTGAACAGGATTCTGAAGGTTGGGCTGTGGAGTGGGTCTGCCACTTCCTGCCCTTAATCTAGTCAAGCTGCTGTTCTTCAGAAGTGAGGTTCCCTGGGTAACAAGTGAAGATAAGTGAAACGACGCTTCCGGACCTTGTGAAGAGCGGATACAATATATAACCTGATGTCTCATTGCCATTTGAAGATCATCGGCAGTCCCACCCTCAAGGAATGCTCCATGGAATTAGGGGAAGCAAGCAAAAAGTTAATTAGTAACAAACGATTAAAGTAACTACTCTATAAAACAATGGAAAATGCCACAAGGCTGGATATGATGAATTGCTAAATGAATGATATGTACAGTAAGAATCCAAGAAAGCAGAAATCCCTTGAGGTGAGGAAGTTCACTGTCTTTAGCGCCCCTCTTTATAGCGCTCCACACTGCCTTTGGAGAGCTTCCTCGTGTACCTGGAACAAGCCCGCCGAGGGCTTCCCAGGTCAAAGATTACGTCATCAAACAGCATCTGACGTTCTACTGGTCTTTTGGGTAGTTAGCGATATTCGTTCTTCTTTCTTAATAAACCGCAAGCCTTGGAATAGTGCCCAGGCCATATTAATGCTACTGTCGCTCAGAGCACATACGCCACATGATCAGACAGCGCCAGCTTTCTTTGGGTTACATGTGTCAAAAGTGAATTTATCTAGTCTTCCAAAACATAAAATATGGACTCTTCACCAAACCAAATTTGCAGCTATCGAGTCAATGCTGACTCATAGTGACCCCCTGTGGGTTTTTGAGACTAACTGTTGAGGCCAGTGTTTCTCCCTGGGAGCAGCTGGTGGTTTCGAACCTCTGGCGATAAGGATTGCAGCCCAACACAAAACCACTACACCACCAAGTCTCCTAACAGGGTTGTCGATTTTAGTGTCCAGAATCGGTAGTGTTTCTAACCTCAAGGAGGAACCTATCAGCCCTTCCCACAGCCTTAGCAGCAGGGCCTGCCAGGCTGTGTGTGGGAGCATGTGAGCCACTGAACAAAGCTAAATTCCCAGTCACTGAGCCCGTCCTCACTCACAGCGATCCCGAGAGTTTCCGAGACTGTAATTCTTTATGAGAGTCGAAAGCCCCATCCTTCTTCCACATAAAGTCACCATCTCTGTGCAAATTTTGTGAAGATGTTCGCCAGAGCAAAGGACACAGGACTGACAGACCAGATGTTGATTGTGCTCCATGATAAATTCTAAGTAAGCTAGTAGTTTCTGTTTATCACTGGAGATGGGGGAAAAAGCAGTGCTGAAGTAATTATGGCCATCAGCTCATTGTGTGTGTGTGTGTGTGTGACTGTGAGTAAGAATAATAATATGGAGACTCTAAAGCTTGGAAAACAACTTTAACCCCTACAGAAGACTCATGACATCATGCTAGGTTGGGGTGGGGTGGGGGAGGAGGTGGGAGTCGGCTGCAAACTGCTTGTGGAGGTCTTGCCTGACTTCTTGAATCCCCTGGCACAGTGCGGATCAAGGGTAGGCCGGACACACCCAGCACTTGGAGGAGTCTGTCCTGGATTTCCCTTGGGCTCTGACATCCCATTTTGGGGTAAGTTGGAACACATGCCCCCGCTCCTCGGGCTACTGGTGCTGCAGAGGTATGTAGGCCGGGGATGCATCTCTGTTCCACCCGAGGACAGCCAGCTTTGTTGATCTTTGTAACTCTGTGCCCACTTTAAACTTCTTCTTTACAGCCCTTGTTTTAAAAGTAGATGTCTCACCTGCAATTAATCCTGCTGCTCAAGAAGGGTTGCAGAGCAGGTTCAGTGGGCCAGAGCCACAGATCCGATGGGCAGGTGAGGAGGCACTCCAACATAGAGGTGGGGGTTCGGGTGGCAGCAGGACAGCTGGTCAGAAGGCCTCAGTGCTAATGGGCATGCTCAGGGAGAGAGAGTTTTACCCAGAGGATCTGGCACCTGGAACATAGTTCTACAAGGCTGTGGATCTGATCATGGGTGATATGACTGAGGGAAGACACTCCTCTCTCACACAGCTCACAATCGGGACTCAGGGAGGCTGCTCCCAGGAAGGGAAGGGCCTGGCAGCATCTTCCAGCAGCATTGTGCTGGGCTCAGCCTCCAGGTGAATTCCCAAAGATGCCACCCAATCTGGATGGGGGAGAGCTGCAGTTCCTCCCAGCTTGTGCAGCCGGCCTTCCAAGGCACCATCTCCCTCCTGGCGGTTTTTCACAAGAGAAGAACCCGGCTAGCCAGCTGTCAAGATGTCATGGGACTTGCCATCTTTGTAGTTCGGCGTTGGAGCAAAGGCTTCCAGCACTTAGCCAGGTGTAAATGTGGGTTCCCTCTAGAGGCCGAAGAGGGAAGTGCCTAGGTACTGCTGGTGCTAAAAAACTGTTATTTATCACGTATCTGGCCCAATCCGGAGAAAGCCTGGTGGCGTAGTGGGTTAAACGTCGGGCAGCTCCGAGGGTGTAAGATGAGGCTTTCTACTCCTTTAAGGGTTTACGCACTTGGAAACCCAAAGGGGCAGTTCTACTCTGTCAGCTAGTGTCCCTATGAGTCCGAATCGACTCGATGGCAGTCTGATTTTTCAGTTTTATGCTATCAGAAAAGGGAGATGGGGTGCCTGCTGTCTGTCTAGCAAAACACTTGCCCCTGGATCCAGGGTGGGTTCAGCGCGATCGCTGACCTCTAGGGATTCTCAGCATACTCGGTGAGACAGGCCCCTCAGTGAATAATTTGGCCGGCGGACGTTGGGATTTAAATAGGAGTCCCAGTGCCTACTCTTAAGAAGCCCTGGTGGAGCCCTCATTATCCTACTAGCTACAGGGTCAGTGGTTCAAACCCACCAGTCGCTCTGAAGTGTATGACTACCTGCTCACACAAAGACTTACAACGCATCAAAAATCCCCTGTAGGGTCACGATGAATCAGAATCCACTCAGGTTTAAAGAAAACTCCTGAAGGACGAGAAAGGAACTCCTCTGGGTGGAATGGGGTGAGGACCAGGAGAGGGAGAGCTTCCCAGGGGAGCTTGCAGCTGAAGTAGAGGCAGACTTCATCTTGTCAGACACGGGGTGGGTGCGGGCATTGCTGGCTGAGAGAAAAACAGGAGTCCGAGGAGTAAGTGTGATGGTCCAGCACCACAAAGGGCGGTGCACCTGAGGTACATCTGTGAGAAGCTAGGATGCTCAGTTAGACCCTGGGAGGCTTAGCGTGAGACAGAGATGGTAATGTATGTAATCCGAAAGGGCTCTCCCCGAGTGGCAAGGGGAAATAGATGGTTGTTGTCTTTTGTTTTTGTTTGTTTTCATTTGGCCTCAGTCCTTCTAGGTACACATGAGTTTGGGCAATTAGCACCAGTGAACGTACCAGAGGCATCTAGCTTTCCAAACTCCTGGGCTCTGCTTTGGGGCAAAGAGAGGTGCTATGGAGGTACTTTACCGTCCTTCAATGGAATGTGTTTCTTGAGCTATTTGCCTTTCCATGGTCTGTTTAGGAGATTATGATGTGGAATTTGTTAACCTCAAGAAGAGGGACATCTTCCCCAGTGGGTTGTGAGCACCATGCCACCGTGTATAAGAGGACAGCGTTCACTCCCTCATCTTGTAGGTCCTATTAAAAACCCTTCACTGGGCTTGCGCTTCAAAAATCAAACAAACAAATGCACTGCCCCCGAGTCTAATCCAACACGACCCCTCAAGACCGCCGATTGGTAGTGTCGCTAGCAAAACCAAAGCATACCCACTATGCCACCAGAGCTCCTCTGTAGGCATCTAGGTAGTGCTACGATTACCCACAATCACACTCAGTTCCTGAGTCCCAGAATCTTCCATCTAGAATGAAGTTAATTCTTGACACGGGCCCCTCAAATGTAAGATCATAGCTCTGAGAAGCCCGTTAGGCACATACCAAGAGTCATGGCAGGACAAGAAAAGTGAGAGATGTCGCCCATGGAGGATCTCCACCAGTAGGCCTGGGGGAGAGAAAGGCCTTTCCAAATGGAAGCCTTCTGTCCATACGCCCTGGACAGATACTGCAGGAACATTGTACAAGGGGAAGCTGTATGAATATCTGATTTCTAGTGACTTGGACTCTAAAATTTCTGATCATATTTCTGAATGTGATGTTGCATACACCCTATTCATAGGTGCTGCTGAGTAAGCATTGAACTAACCACAAGAACTGTGGTTCAAACCCAGTTTTCCCCTCCATAAGAGAAAAACGGAAGCCATTCTGCTGCTGTCCTCAGAACCCTTATGTAGGGTCGCTATGCGTCAGTATCAACTTGATGGCAGTGGGTTTTGATTTTGTAACTAGGGAAGGTCCTATGCTTATACTCTGTCTTCCCACAATGCATTGTGTACTCATACTTTTCGTTTCTCTGTTTTTTTTGCAAGAACGTAGGATCCATAGACAAAGTCTTGTCTTAGTCTAAACACCAGCTTTGAGCACACTGTAGACACCTTCAATGAGTAAGCAATGGATAAATGAATGAGCACACAGACAGACTCCTTTAAGGTATTCTAAGGATAGAAGCAAGCAAACAAATATTTCATAACCTTCTCTCAATCTTTAAAATGCTAAATAGCTCCTCAATTGTTGTTAAGTGCAAATGGATCCATTCTGACTCAGAAAGACCCACCTTCAACAGAAACAGAACCAATGTCTGTTCCATTGTCACAAGGCATTGCTATGTTTGAGGCCATTGTTATGGCCACTGTGGTAGTTATAGAATCTGGTGTTAATTTGGGACTTAAGAAGGATTAAGGGTAAGGGAGTGGAGTCTACTCTGTTAATTGGCCTACAGCCAATGAGGCCTCTGTGTGGGCATGGCCTTCCCCCTAAGGATTCTGGGAAATCTGGTTTTTCCTCCTTGGAGGCAGAAGACACTTTTATCTCACTTCGCTTCCTTGGAGACAAGACTGACTCCCTCTGAGACTCCCTGAGGAGAAGCCTGCCCTGATGCAGCGAGAACCCTGCACCTGGAGAAGCCACGAGGAGACCCCTGCCAGCACTGAGATGCTTACACCACCACTGGATCCAGAAGACTTTCTACCCACTGTCCTATGATCTTCCTGAGCATTTGGCATCATTGCATGTGCTTCATGAGTCTGAAGGGGACTTTATCAATTGGTACTGAACTTATGGGCTAATATTGGGCTTATGGACTTGATATGGACTGGGCTGGGTTGTTTTCTCAATTTTCAATTCCTCTTGTATATAACGCTTTTTCTTACACACGTGAGTTTCTATGGATTTGTTTCTCTAATCTACCCAGACTAACACAGCCACTATGCAAATTCACCTGACCATGTCACTCACTCTTTTTTAACAGACCCTCTCCCAACCATGTTGTCCTTCCCCACTGATCTTCTAATAACACATCCCAAGAACATTAAACAAAGTCTCACTCTCCTTTATTTTAAGGGGCATTCTTGTACTTCTTCCAAGACAGACTTGCTTGTGATTCTAGCATTTCATGCTATATTCAATATTCTTCTGAAACACCACTATGCAAATGCATTAAATCTTCCGTGGTCTTTCCTATTCCTTGTCCAGCTTTCACGTGCATATGAGACTATCGAAAATATCATGGCTAAAGTCAGGAGCACTTTAGTCCTCAAGATAACATCTTAGAGATTTCAACACTTTAAAACAGTTTTAACAGCACATTAAAGGTGTTGATTGTGGATTCAAGCGAAATGAAATCTTTGACAACTTCAAAATTTTCTATTTTTACATGCTGTTGCTTGTTGTATGTTTGTGAGGTTTTCGTTAAGCTGCAGTGAAATCCGTACTGAAGGCTTCAAGTCCCATTTGCTGTACATGAACAAGGTTGTGTCATCTACCTATCAAAGGTTGTTCATGGGTCCTCCAATCCTGATGCCACATTCTTGTCCATATGGTCCAGCTTCTTAGAATATTGCTCAGCACACAGATTGAAAAGTGTAAATGGATGGTGAAAGGATTCAACTCTGAAGCACACCTTTTCTCATTTTCAGTCACACGACACCCCCTTGTTCTTTCTAATAAGTGCCTACTGGTGGGCGTACAAGTTTCCCATGTACACAATGAAGAACTCTGAGGTTTCCGTTATTCTCATTGTTGTCCAGAGTTTGTTATGAGCCTTTGCATTGTCAATAACACATAGGTAAACATCTTTCAGATATTGTCTACATTGAGTGAAGATCAAGTGGCTATCAGCAATGATACCTTTTGTTCCACTCTCTCTTCTGAATCCACTGGGAAATGTAGCCGTTCCCTGCTTACCTGTGGATGCAATCGTTATTTTCATTACTTGCAGCAAAAATTTTACTTGTGTGAATTTTAATGTGATTTTAGAAAGATAAATTACCCATGCCATTGGATCACCTTTAAAGAACGTGGTTCTCTGTCAGTCAGTTAGCTAAGTAGTTTTCTTTCAAATTTTCTGGCATGGATGAGTGAGCACTTTGAGAATTGTGTCAATTTATTGAAATATGGCCGCCAGTATTTCATTTGGGGAACTTTGTGTTTTACCTGTGCTTCACCATAGCTTGGGCAGCTTTCTTTAACACCATTGGTTCTTGATTACGTGCGACCTCCTGAAAAAGTTGAAGGTACACTATTTATGTTTGATACCGTGACTCAGCGGATTCCCTTTGTTTTCTTTCGCTGTTTCTGGCATCTTTCAATATTTTGTCCTTCAATAATTTGTGTTAAGACTTGAATATTTTCCTTCAGGTTTTTCAGTATGAGAAATGCTTTGGGTTCTTTAACTCCAGGTCTTCCCACATTACATTCTGATACTTTACTTTTTCATCTTGAGGGTGTTCTTAAATCTGCATAGCTCGCTGATGCTAGTCTGTGTAAGGGCAGGTTCTAGAGTCTTTCTGACATCTTTGTTGGTCTCTTCTTTCTTACCTTTTTAATGATATTTTGCTTTCTTTATGAATGATGCTTTTTATCATCCTACAACTCCTCTGGTTAGTGTGTTCAGTAGTGTCAAATGTGACTAAACTATTCTTGAAATAGTCTCTAAATTCAGTGGTGTATACTCATGGTCATATGTTGACTCTTGGCAACTTGTTTTAATTTTCTTCAGTTTCAACTTGAACTTGCATATGAGGCATTCACAGTCTATTTGGCCGTTGGCCCCTGACTTTGCTCTGGATTATAACATTGAGCTTATCTATTGTATCTTTTTATAAAAGTAGTCAATTTGATTCCTTTTTATTCCACATGCCCAGGTCTGGTGAATAGTCACAGGTTGTTGAAATATTATTTCTAATGAAGATGTTATTGGTATTGTGAGATCCTATCTATATTGTTCCTTTCACCAAGGCTGCTGTATTTTCCAACTATAATCCCTTTTTTGTTTCCATTTGGTCATTACAATAATTAGTGTGGTAGGCAGTGTCTCTAGAGAAACCAAACCAGGACACTTATGAATATATATATAAACTTAATATACTGAAACCGTTAATATACTGGAAGTCCTTCAATTCATGGTGGGTTTCCAGGTCCAAGGTCAAGGAATCGGACAGGGGAGTCCTCCCTTAGACAAGGCAGCCAGAGTCTGCCCACAGGAAGCAAACAGCAGGGTGGGTCAGCAACAGTGTATAACTGAGGAGCATAGCAAAGCAGACCCAGATGAGGTATCCAACTCAAGCAATGCAAGGCAATAGAATGCACCAGTCTCAAGCTCAAGCAATGTCTACACCAGCAGCGTGGTGAAGCAGGTCTCAAAGAGGCTTAAGCACTAGCAACATGATCCATGGGTTGGCATGGTCCACAGATAGTGCAGCACACAGGTTTAGGCAGACAACTAGCTAAAGCAGCAGCACATTGGTCCAATCACCGGAGAGCAAGAGAGAAAGATGTGGGCCTTGCAGAGCCATTTATTTCTTTGCCCTCTCATCAAACTGTGACCTGATTAATCCCACTTGCTCCTATTGGCCAGGTTGGCACAATAAACCTAACTCTCACAATCAGTTATGATCAATGCATCGTGACTGCATGTTTGGTCATTTCAGATGGCAGAAGTGGGTAACAGTTTTCAATTACTTCAACTTTGACATGTACAAATGAATAGCAGTCATGTTCACTGATCTTCCTTTTAGGTGCATGGATAATATCTTATCCCTGACAGACCACAATTCATCTTTCATTTGTTGCACCATGATGGCTGGTGTGCCACTTTGACACACTCTGACTCTATGCCACAGATATTTAAATAGCAACAAGGTCTTCCACAGTAGACTAGGGTTAAGTTGGGTTTTCAGACTAAGACACTGAAGGACTAAGAACCTAGAAACTACTTCCAAAAAAAAGTTTTAAGTGAAAACCTTATCTATATCAGCAGAACTTTGATACAGAGCTAGAAGATACGATGAACTCCCCATGTTGAGAGGTGCTGAAAATGTAACCGAGGAAGAGGTACCATCTCAAAGTGGACACTTTTAATGATGTGAATGGAGTAAAACTTTCACTAAGTGGAGGAAAGCTTTCGTGACCTTCTTTTGCTGGTGGCTTAGGATTCACAATGAGAAGAAACAGCTGTAAATATCCTTTCATAATCGGAACATGAATGTCCAAAGCATGAATCTGGGAGAGAGAGAGAGAATTTCCAGAATGAAATGGAATGTGTAAAGACCAATATGAGAGGCATTAGTGAACGGAAACTTACTAAATCCCCAAACCAAATACATTGCCATCTAATTGATGGTGACCCATAGTGAAGCCCACCCCACACAGCCCCTGTGGATTTCCAAGATGGTCATTGTTTACAGGAGTGGAAAGCCCATCTTTCTCCCTTGGACTGGCTTGTGGTTTGAACTGCCAATCATGCAGATCGCAGCCCAACATGTAACCACCACACCATTTTGGTCGACTACACCAGGAATGACAAATTGGTGCAGAACAATGATCTGATCTGCCCTGAAGTGCAGTGCCATCGGTGACAGGCCCCTCAATAGCATGCTTAGGAAGGAATGGAGAAGCTGGGTTCTGAGATGGATTCTGAACTTCACGCTTGCCTGTCTAGGGTCTGCCAACGTTCTCGTGGGATGCGGCCATGCCTGGGCATGTGCTCGCGGGGCTTTAGAGTTACTTCCTTTCCACTCCAGAGTAACAGGAGACTTGCTCAGGCAAGCTTGCTCTTGTGTTCTTTCCCCATGTTCGTTAACACGATTTTCAGGATATAGTAAAGGAAACCAGATCTGAGACCACAGGTGGAACCCACATAGGGGAAAAAAAAAACAAACTAAGAAGATATCAATAGTCAGGATTTTTCTTAAAAGCACTACCTAAGTTCCCTGTCAAAAATCTAGGCCCTTCTCCAGTATTCTTGCTCCCTGGGAGGCTGGCCTTGGGCTCTCTGAGAAAATGGGGACAAATATAATGACATAATTCTACCATAGGTTCTTTTGCTCCTGGCTCATGACTGATGGTTGTTTGTCACTGTGTTCTATGGGGTGAATTATAACCCTCTAAGGTGTACTAACACAAAATATGTATCAGAAGTGTAAGTAAGTGCATACCAAATACTTTTGCCAATACCATTCAAAGGTTGGGCTATGGGGAAGGCATGAATGAAGATTGGAAATGTGGAGAACTGTGGGAAGAAGGGATATTATAGTATTGGGGGGGTCATGAATTGAAGCAGGAATATGCTTAACATATTTGGGGAAATACATAGGCCAGATAAAGTGTGTTATTTATGACAGTGTGGTTTTGAGGCATTAAGGAAAGAGTATAGATTATACAGTGTGTTGGCTTAGGGGAGGGCATCTTCCTCAAATGAGATGTTTCTGGTGAAATTTAGATTATTAGTGACTGTTGGATTGTTGAAATCCGTGAGCAGAGTGCACCCTCTTGTGGCCTTGTCTAGCCAGTGCAACCCATGAGAACTGTGGAAGGATTCCACTAGAGGTGTTTTCAAGGGATACTTACCTCCTCCTCCCTGTGTGGAAAAGGTACAAGTAACCTAAATCAAAGAAGCAAGCAAGCAGGGAGTAGGCCCATGTCTCTACACTTCTAAACAGTGTTGCCTTTTACTCTCCTTAACTCAGGCTCTGGCTGCTCAGTGAACCCTAGTTCTTAGTTGTGGTGTGTTTTCATCAATGGGTTTGCACAAATATCATCCTATCTCTTTATTTCTTCAATCTTGTGCTTGTATCACTTTCCCCACTCTTGTTAACTGAAGCCTCACGGCACACAGACGTGGGCTGCTTCTGTGTATGCATTTGTTGTCAAAAGCATGCCAACGTCTATCATTAACCTGGGGAGGGGACATTGTCTTACATAACTTCCACCAAAGTCTTCAAATCAGCACTGTGTGTTCAGGCCACTCTGGTGGTTCTTTATGCTGCCGGGCCACTACTGAGTGGATCCACTCTACTTGGTGATCCACGACCCATTACCTACTGACCACCCCGTGATTCAAACCTCCACTGGGCTCCCTGGCTCTTCACCACCCCAGCAAGCACTCTGATGGGCATCTTTGCGGATGCCTCCTATTATAAAAGGTCATTTGTAATAAGTTTGGGTGATGGATACACAGGGGGACAATGAGTAAAGAAGACTGAAGCAGCATTGGTGCATTTGAATTATGGTGTCAGAGAGAATGTTCAACAAACCACGGAGTGCCAGGAGAATGCACCAGATGTCTTTCAAGAACGCTCTAGAGAAGCAAGGATGGAGAGATTCTGGCTCCTGGGCTTTGGACAGATTATCAGGAAGGATCCAAGCCCAGAAAAAGGAGGGCGTGAGTGAAGTAGGAGGAAGCTGCTCAATGAGATGGACGGCTAGTGACACAGCAGCAAGCTTTGTGAGGCTGGTGCAGGACCAAACCGGGTTTCCTTCTGTGGCACATGGGGTTTCGATAAGTTGAATGGATGCAAAGGCGTCCAACAAATACACTGAAGTGAAATGAAGGAAATGAGCCCTAGGGATATAACTTACTGTATCTAAGTGTTACGACATCTCATTCCAGAATAGCTTTACCCTCTAAGGAAGGGCTTCTCAACCTGTGGGCCGTGACCCCTTTGGGGGGTGAACGACCCTTTCACAGGGGTCTCCCAATTCATAACAGTAACAAAATTACAGTTGTGAGTAGCAATGAAAATAATTTTATGGTTGGGGGTCACCACAACATAAAGAACTGTATTAAAGGGTCGTGACCTTAGGAAGGTTGAGAACCACTGCCCTAAGGTTTTGATATTTCCCGTCTCCCTGAGACACGTGAGGAATCTCGGTTGGCAATTCAAATCCACAGAAGCAGAGCATGCTTTCGTAACATTTCCAGCTTTGCCAAGCTCGGGGGCCGATTCTATTCTGTCTTATCAGTCCCTGTGAGTCGGCAGCAGCAGGACAGCAGTGGGTTTGCTTTGGTCCTCAAATACCTGGCATTCGCCAGTGTTCCCATTTGTGCCAGTTATTTGGGTAAGCTCATCTTCTTCTACATTCTTGTGATTCTCCATTCACAGTTATCTCATCATGAGCTGAACATCTCCCCTTGTGGTTGATACAGTGCAATTTTAATTCCTTCTTTAAACTGCTCTTCATATATTTTGCCCACGTTTACTTTTGGCTTCCTTTTCTTATTGATTTGGGGAATTTCTTCAAGTTGGTTGTGACTCATAGCGACCCATCATATGTTTCACGGGACGAAACCTCCCTGCTCTGGGGCCTTGCACAGAGTGGCTGCATTTGAGCCCATTTTTGCAGACCAGGTCCTGCCAGCTTACCACTGACCTTGGACCCACTGGCCTGTGATTTTGCACTTTTTCTTTCTGTTTCATTGTCCTGCAGTGACATGAGTCTAAAGAGGGACACAGCCAGCACCAGACCCATGGCCTTGAGTTGGACTGGGCTGAAACATCCTTCTTGATATGAAAACCCAGCTTGATATCAAAGTCTTTATTATACATATATGAGGTTCGGTGGTTCTGTGTTTCTAGACAACTCAGATGAACACACTCTCCTATGCTTTACCGACCATGATGTCCTTTTTGTGTACAAATGATTACATCTTTGCGAGCCACGATGGTGTAGTGATTATGCATCGGGCTGTGATCTGCAAGGTCAGCAGTTTGAAACCACCAGCTGCTCCATGAGAGAAGGTGGGGCTTTCTACTCTGCTACAGCTACGGTCTCAGAAACTTACTGGGGCAGTTCTCCCCTGTCCTACAGGGTCACTATGAAACCATATCAGCTTGGTGGCAGTGAGTATGGCTTGGGTTTTATTAGCTCTCTGGAAGCTTTATATTTTACAAGTATCATGTCCCGATAAATCAGCTATTTTAAAAGACGTATCCAAGGTCGTTTTCATTCATTAGAACCACACATCTGGCACAATGGAGTCATCAGTATGCCCTGTGCTTTGGGCATATTTATAGCAGCATAAGAAGTTCTTTCCCAATCCTGGTTTACCAAGATCCGCTTTAGAATTTCCATCTCTTCATCTTGTAAGTCCCCTTCTGGTGTTTAAGTTTTTACATACGTAGAATCCCTCTTTGGCGGTGTTGTCAGGTAGAGATCGCGGTTCACTTCACGCTTTGTTTCAGATTGCTTGCTGTCACCTCACCTAGACAAGGTGTCACATGCAGACTGCCGGGGATCCACGGGAAGACCTCATTCCCGGGCTGGAGCGCTGAGTCATTGAGCAGTGCGAGCCTCTTTGAACCAGGTGCCAGGATGGCATGAAGGGCCATCTCTGACCTCATCTGGCTTCCCTATGGCCCCAAGGCCAAGGCCAGGCTCGCCTCCACACTCCTCTTTCCTGGGGACCCTGACATGCAGCCTGCTTTGTGCGGGGTCCCACCTTGGCTACAATGGCTGCAGAGCACTCTCAGACAGTCACCCTGCAAGGGGCTTAGTAGTGAACCACAAGTCAAGATCAATAAGCAGTAAGGACAGAGGCACTGGGCCACAGCAGCTCCTACATCTCCCTCTGATCCTCAGTCCATCAGTCCCATGGTCCACACTCTCTCCTCCAGGGCCCAGGGCCCTCCTGCTGCTCTGTTTCACAGTCTCCATCTCTGCCTCGGTGGTCTCCTCGCCTGGGCCGCTTATATCCGACTAACGTCTTCGCTCTGTCCCCTGCTCTCCTTGCCACAGCCTCGGGTGCATCCAGATGGAAATCTCCAATGCGCTCCATTTCCCCTGTTTCTGGGGTTTCCCTCTCCTTTAGGAGAAACCCAGAGGACTGGTTCGGAGGGTGGGATTTGTGCTTCAATAGATCATACCCCCAGGAAACAAAGAGTGGTGACATGATCACAGCGTCCGTGGAAGTGGACACTTAACCTCACTCTAGCGCCGTTCATTAGAATAGCAAAGAACTCCCCCCAGATGGAATGATTTCCCCAGGCACAGCACCAGGATTTATAGCACATCCAATGGGGGGTGATGACAAGCAGGGCCATCTGAGTTGACCACATCTCCACAGGCCTCCTGTGGTAGGGAAATTCAGGTGCAGATAAAGCGTAACTCTTTTTCCATGGGGGACCCAGGTAAGCATCTCTAATTGATAAGCCAGGGTTTGCCCACACAGTCTTTTAACCACTCTGCTTCTCCTAATGAATTAGCCTTACTGTGGGAGCTGAAATCTAGACTGTGTGAGGCTTCACTTGTTTGAAGGAAGAAAATGGGGTGGAATCAGTATGACAGAACATCAGTGGCTTGTGGGTGTGTGAGGGGCAGGTTGGAGGGAACAAGAGATTCTCCTTCACACAAGCTGTCTTGCCAATCTGCTGACAGCTCTGAGAGTGACTTCTTCTCTTGGGTCTCAGTGTCTTGAGGCTAATGTGGATCATGAGTTCCATTCCTACACAATTTCACGCTAGTCTCTCATTTGAACCATTTCGAAGCTCTGAGGGATTTCTCTGTGCTATAAGTAGAGAAGCTAACCAAAGAGTAGACGTTAAGATCGTGCCTCCCAGCATTTAAATGATTTTCAAAGCTATGTTTGGCTCTAACATCTCTACTCCCAAGACCTTAGTGTCCCCATATAGTCACTGGGATTTCCATGTACATACAGGGCAGACACATTCTCCTTTGAGGAGGAAGTGAATGGTACGGCAGAATCAATAAAGATCAAAGATTTGGATGCTGTTTTACAAGGCACAGGAAAGTGGGTAGTTCGGTAACTCATCACAGAAATTATATTTTCCTAGGTAACCAAACTAAGTCACACAGAAACTTTTTTTTTCCAATGTGAAAAGGGAGTGATTAATTTGGAAAAGTCAAAGTAGAGTTCAACACAAGTCGTCAAGATGCTTGCCTTTACCATCCGGGAACATGTCTTCATTTGATGATACCTCCAAGGCCAAGTTCTCTCCACCTGATTCTCATTCTCCCCTCATTCCAAAGGCATCCTCTCTGCTTGGACAGCATCATCAGTAATTCTGAGATCCACCCATTTTTCATTGCCAAAGTGAAGAAAGAGCCTATGTCCAATTTGCTGTCTGACTCTGGCTAAAAAGGGAATCCAAAGAAATGAAATATGGTGCACCTATTTTAAAAGAAATTAAAGCTGTAGGCATATTGCCTTGAACGGATGCATGTAGGATATTTTTAAGTAAATTAAGTATAAAATTATATGTCTTCATTATCCTGCCTGTATTAAAAAAGAAATGTGCAGTTTGTCTACATTTATATAAAGAATGAACTATGAAAGAAGTCCAGAATTAACTTTTTTAAAATGATGAGATTTAGTAAAAAAGGATTGTGCGTGGGAGTGACAGAGACTATAGATTTTGGATGTGATGTTATCTATCTTTTGTTGGTTCAGTGGGCATGTATATGATTTGTCGATGAAATAGGAGCTCTGGGCTGCTAACTATAAGATCAGCCGTTCAGCTGCTCTGCAGGAAACAGACTCTGCTCCCTGAAAGAGTTACAGTCTTGGAAAACTACAGGAGCTGTAGGTCATACAGGGGTTTTTCTATAGGGTAGCTATGAGTTGGAATTGACTAGATGGCAGGGAGTTGAGTAATTTAAAATGATATAAGCTACAGAAAAGTTAGATTTAGGCTAAAAAGACAATTCTGAAGAAGTTCCTCCAGATGTCTGTGTCCTGAGAATGTCAGGCTTTTGGAAATGAGCTCTCCCAAACCACGGTCTTCCACGTGTCCTGCCCCACTGTGTAAGTCCAAGAGGAAGAGGCTTCAGAGATTGGGAAGGTGGGAGTATCGAGGTGTGCCGCTCTGGCCTTAGAGAATTCCCTGGCCCTGGTTAAGTTCTTGGAGCATACAGATTGTGTTTTCCCTACATCAGGGCTTTCCAGAAGGTCTTAATCATAATAAGTGGACTATTAGCCTCAGCGTCCGTAGCGTGCTGGAGCGCAGCTTCTGAGCCCTCCACCGCCTTACTGTTAATCCCCAGTCTAATGGAGATGCTGTCCTTCCTTCACAGAGGTCTAAAAAGAGTCAAGGGCCCCACTTGTCACCCCAGTTTTTGCCAAGGAAGCAGTTCTGAGGAGCAGGGGCATCCTCTTCTCACACCGGAACAATGAATCATAGGACACACTGGTGATCATACAGCAGGTCCCCAAACCAGCCCTGACACTGTGATAGAAATATTGATTGTACAGTCACCTTTCATGCTGAAGTTTCAATAGTCTGCACCGTAGAAGCTACTTGAAGAAAGATGGATGTAGAGGGAAATGTGCACGACTCCCAGCTTTAGATAACCCAGCCACTTTTATTATGGGTTTTTTATATAAATAATTTTATTGGGGGCTCGTACAACTCTTATCACAATCCATACATGCATCCATTGTGTCAAGCACATTTGTACATTTGTTGCCATAATCATTCTTGAAACATTTTCTTTCTAATTGAGCCCTTGGTATCATCTCCTCATTTTTTTCCCTCCTTCCCCCACCCTTCCTCTCTCATGAACCCTTCATAATTTATAAATTATTATTATTTTTTCATGTCTTACACTGCCCGATGTCTCCCTACCCACTTTTCTGTTGTCCATCCTCCAGGGAGATGGTTATATGTAGATCATTGTGATCGGTTCCCCTTCTCCCCCCTCCCACCTTCCCTTTACCCTCATGGTATTGATACTCTCATTATTGGTCCTGAAAGATTTTTCTGTCCAGAATTCCCTGTGTTTCCAGTTCTGATATGTAACAGTGTATATCATTTGGTCTACCAGATTTGTAAGGTAGAATTGGGATCATGATAGTGTAGGGGGGCTTGGGGAGCATTAAGGAACCTATGGACATGCCTGTATTTAAATCTCTAAATATTCCCTTTGCCTCCTAGTTCCTTCCTCTATTTCCTTTTACTTTCCTCTTGTCTCACTATCATGCTCAGCCTTCATTTGGGTTTCAGTGATTCCTCTTGGTTACATTGTCCTTGATCAAGCCCTACCAGGCCTCCTACATCCTCCTCACCATCAATTTTATATCACTTGCTGTTCCCTTGTCCCTGGGTTTAACACCCACCTCCTTTCCCCTGCTTACCCCTCTCCCATATCCCCCTGGAACCGTCAGCCCTGTTGTTTTCTCATCCAGATTGTTTATCCCGCCTATTTTATCTAGATAGACCTTCAGAGAGAATAATATGCACAAAAAAGACAGTAAAATAAAGCAACAAAGGAAAACAATACAACAACAAGGAAACAATGACACAAAAAAGAAAAGCCTGTAAAAAGTTCAAGGTCTGTTTGTTGACCTTTAGGAGTAGTTTCCAGTGGAGTCTGATGGAATGCCATGCCCTGGCCCCAAAGTCTATTTTTGTATTCCCTGGGGACTTGTTGCTCTGTTCCCCTTGCTGTTCTGATGTGAATACTGTGGGAAGGGAGGGGGCTGTCTACAAATGCAGTCACTCTTCCATTCACCTAGTCATGCTTATAACAGGCCACAGCGGAAGGAAGAAGGGCTGGGAAGGCCCTGCATCTGATCTGCTGAATCGTTCTCATCCTCCCTCTGTACTCTTCATTGCCAAGCATTTGCAGTAGGCACGATTTCTACATGAGCTCAGTGTGTCTGGGAGAAAACACATCTGGGGTTGTGCATGGATGAGTAGGGCTCAGAAAACATTTCTTTAATTTTGTGCCCCACTGTTTACAACTTGATATGATGCAGCATTGGGCAGCTCTTTTTTCACCTATGCTAACCTTTATCATGCTCAGAAGGGTGTAGACCTATCAAGAGTTTGAGTGGAGAAGAATGAATAGGGGATCAATCCAAATTGATTGTATCTCAGCATATTTTTATAAGAGTAAATACATTAAATTAATAATGACCAGAATGTCTTATCAATAACCATCAATGAGTCATTCTAAGTTTGATAGCTAGATCAGGTATCCTGGGACCAAACATCCTAAGCTCCATAACTAACTGACTTTTGGCTTATTTACTTTCTCCAGGACTCAGTCTCCCTCTTTCTGGGAGCTGGACTAACTGATCTCTATAGTCTGGTCATGATAATTTTAGTATGATGCCCCTCTGGATTGCAGTTTGAGTTTTTCTCTGTCCAAGAGAGAACAGCAATATTCTATAGCAAACACATGCCAACATTTGGGGTAGATAGAATTATTGGAACTCTGAGTCTAAAACCAACTAGTGTTAAGAGGAGATGGGACTCTATGACATGGCCACATTTATCTGAACACTAGAAAGCTAATTTCTCTCAATTGGAAATTACATTAGAGGTCTTTTTGTCTAGCTCATAAATGACGCATAATCCTCCGTATAACATCTGAAGCCAGATGACAAGAAGTGAAGTAGATCTTTGAGACATGATAATCAAAGACATTCTGGTGGCACTGTTGCTTGGGTATTGAATGCTTAATCACAAGGTTGGTGGTTTGAGCTAGACTAAGTTGTCTTCTTCTGTTGTCTTTACATCCTCAGACTCAGGGTCACTAGGAACTGGTATTGACTTGATGGCAGTGGTTGTGCTTTTGTTGTTTTCTTTCTCTAGGGGATAATTTTAGGAAAGTTAAAGACCATCATTTGAAATGAGTTCCCCAAGGATGTAGATGTTTCGAGTAGATTTGCAAATTGAGAGAGAGAAATGCAGATTGACTTGCTTTGTAGGCCCTGAGGGCTGTAAAGATTGAACAAGCCATCTAGGCAAATAATGAATGAGACTCCCATTGCTGGAGCCGTTCATGTAGAGAACAAATGGCATGGGATGGAGGCTAGATTAACTTTTAAGAAAATACATCTTGGAATGAATCAAACTAGTTTTGAATCCTGCATCTATTGACTTAGGGCCACATTTTAAGGTTGGCTTCCTTATTCACAAAATGAAGGTGATAATCTATTGCTATTCTGGGAAGATGTTTTATAAATATTTTATTAAGAGAATGTCTATCAAGTACATAGCAATGTACTGGATACATTATAAGTGATCAATACATCGTAACTGTCATTGTTGCTATTGTCTGTAATTGTTTGGCAAAAGCATTGTTCTGAATTGCAATATCCAGACCAGATGATTTTTCCTATCTCTTCCAAGACTGGGACTTGACATTCTTTTTTTAACATTTTATTAGGGACTCATACAACTCTCATCAAAATCCATACATATACATACATCAAAAAATCACCTTTATAAGTGAAGCTAATAGAGGTTAAGGATACAAAGAACCCTTTTGCATTTGTAGTCCAGAGTTTCAAGTGGTCCATAATGCAATGTATGGAAATGTGAACGACAATTTTGTATATTTGTTTCTTACTAACTTGATCATTAAAGTGGAAACAATTTTTTAAAAAACAAAACAAAAATATTTTAGTTAAAAAAATGGGACTTGACATTCTATCGAGGGTTACTCAGCGCTTACTTATTAAGGGTGTGCTGTCTGGCGGGCATGGACATACAGCCTGAGTTGACAATAGCAAATGAAATTTGTACAATTCTGCACTTCAAGAGACAAACAAACTAGAGGCTTGTTGGGTTCTATAAATAGAAGGGGGACTGATTCCTTCAGCTTTGGGGGCAGGTCATCGGGATGCTGTTGAGAGCTCTCCCCTTCTCCTCTGGGGGGTTGCATTGTGGTTGTTGGAAACTTGTTAGTTAGTAAAGCTACTTGACTTTGGTCTCCTTTGGTCTCACGTTTTGATGGGAATCCATCATGTGCAACACCTATGGGTGCCAACTTATGTCCTTTCTGCCCAATTTCTCTCCAGCCAATGCAGCAGCAAGGAGCTTCTCGCAGACATAAACCGAGAGCATCTCATGGCATGCTGCATCAGGCTTTCCTCAGTCCCAGGGCTTCGCTGGTGCCTTGAGGCAACCTCTGGGGACCCAAACCTCAAGTGTGAGAGAGTTAGCAATCCACGCAGGAACCTGGAACAAGCAGGAACCCTGTAGATGAAGGGTTTAGTCTCCCTTACCCAGACCGAAAGCAGGCAATTTGGAGGTGCATTAAAAAATGATTGTTGAAAATATGCACAGAGAAACAGATATGAAATTCACAGTTTCGATGGGCAGACTTCAGCGATACTGAGTTTACTCCTCAAACCATGCAGCATCTTCATCTTCATTTTAGATTTCCTCCTCGCCTATCAACAGCTGCCACTCCCCCTGCGCTTTCTGTCTCACCATTTGCATTCCTGTTGGCACTTTCATCCCACTCAGTAAGTTTCTTCAAAGAGCACAAAGCTCATTGCAGAGCTTCTTCATTGTCTGTGTTAGACTGTTGTTTGGTCTCAAGAAGTTTCGGTAATGCTGTAGCATAGACAGAGCTGGAGCACATTACACGGAGTGAAAATATGCCAAGCTAAATAGGACACATATTGTTCAACTTCACTTTTATAAAAAAAGCTAAGAACAGCGGAATCTATAAAGACCTACGTTTATTAGTGGTGAGAGAAGGGGAGTGAATTTCTGTTCATCATGATTAAAAAAAGATCACATTGATTAAGGGCAATGGATACACAGCTGATTAGTTTAATTGATGTCACTAAGTGGTATGCTCGTAATAAACTTATTTGGAAAATGCAGTGTGATGCACATACCAACACACACGGACATATGTACAGCACCAACAAAAGAGCAGTTGTTGAGGCTACTCTGTCCAGTACAAGACCTCATGAGATCTGATGCATGCATGTGGGGATTAAAGTCATGATCGAAGGGGACATTAATTGGTGCAATATAATGTAATGTTCATTACATAGTGTCTTTCTAGGGTCTAAAAGCTTGCACCTGCTCATCCAATGTACACTTGGTCTCCAGTCACCGAAGCAACCGAGAAGGAAAGAGAGAGGAGGAGGAAATGGAATGTGTGCGTGATTGCCCCCACAAACCACTCTTCCTTTTCTGTGAGACCAGCAGGGCTGCATGGTACAGTGGTATCAATACTGAACGGCATGGTCAATGATGCTGCTGAACAATCCTGATGAGGAAATGAGGAGCAGGACTTGAAAGCCTCATGGGAATCTAGGCTTTCCGAAGCTACCGAAGCTGGATGAACCCCTAGAACAACTGTCCTGAGATAATCTTTGACCATGAATCTGTAAGGCTAAAAGATTCCCAAAGCTCCGTTGAAAACAATGAGGCACTGGCTTAACTAGTAAAGAATGTGTTCTCTGCTGTCATTTTTAAATGTAATCTCTTGTTACAATAAGTTCACCCCAAGGCCTTACCTCAGACTCTGAACTAGCTGAAACATGCCATGTTATTGCAGCCTGCATGACAACAACATCACTCTACGAAATCCCAGTCACACATCGGCTGGCATTTAGAACTCACCTGTTTTCCAATGCAGTGGCCATGTCAGTGGTCCATGAAGTGGCAGGCCCACTATGAACTTTCATCCTCAGATAACTTTAGCTCTTTTCTCTCTTCAGGCCTGTGTTGTCTGTAGAGTCAGCTCACTCCATTAGCACTTTACTCTTCTCTAAATTTCAGTGAATTATACTTCTCTAATTGGTAATGATACAGTAGTTCCCTAATGTATTTTATGCTTTACACACGTATTATGCATTTGATTATAAACCGGTTTCTAGAGATAAGTAGTGTAAGGACGATGCTGTATTTCCCTCTGAGTGCTATTCTACAAATATGAGTAAGTAATGCATTTACTTTGGTGTGGTTAGCTCTATCTACATTTTCTGATAATCTCTTCTTAACCGCCTAAACGTACTTTCCTAAAACTCACAGGAGGATTAAACTGCTATTGCCCTTGGCTTATTTAAAAGGCTTGGTCTCCTATATAAAATTCTCTAATGTGATTTCAATAATTGTCACAGTAGGTTTTCTAAGTTGAGATATGATTAGCATAAAATTCACCACTTGAAGTTTAGAATTAGTGGGTTTTGGGTTTTTTTTAAAGCATATTCACAAGGTTGTGCTGTTACCAAATTCAGAGGATTAGTCTCTCGCACCTTGTTAAAAATACCAGAAGTCAAGAGGTAGAGGGCAAAGCCGATTTATTACTCATAACAATGGAGGCAGGGGATATCGCTCCAAAGAATGCCTTCTGCAATAAAGGAGTTAGGGGCTTTATCAATGTATGGAGAAGGGGGAGTTGGTACATTACAGTGGAGCTTGGGGAAGTGTGATGCATTATTTGTGGAAGGAGTAGGGTCATAATTTGGTAGAGTGACCCCCCGACTGCTCACTTCCGAAATGGCTCCGTGGAGTAAGGAGTGATGCCGTTCAGACGAAGTTTGGTTCATTGACAAGAGTTGTCACGTTCCTGAGTCAATTGTAGTTCGGGGTTATTTGCTTGGCTCATTCCCCTTGACCTGGCTGGAATATCCAGGGGTCTGTAGCCGAGGAAAGAAAGAAAAGGAACATCGGTCAGCGGGAATGTTTGTAAGACGTGGGAGCAGTCTTTCCCCTCCTCAGCCTGAGAGAAGCTCCATCTCCATCAGTGATCCGCCATGATACTCCCCAGGAGGCTCGTAACACCCCATTGCATAACTTCATGCTCACCTATCCCATTGTGAATATGCTGACTCAGTGCCCTGTATTTGCTAGGAATACTCTGAATTGATAGAATAGGGTGTGATGGTCTAGATGTACAATTCAGATCAGCTATTAACTAACTGTAGTTTTTCCAAGTATTTTATTCTTTCAAAGCTAAATTCATGCGTATACAATGATAGAATTGGGTAATTCAGGGAGATTTAATCTTTCTTTTTTTTTCTTCCCAAGATACTCTTTTATTTGGAGCAAATACAGATAATTCCAAAGTTCAATCGCACCAAGGGGGATTGTGCAATTGCTATCACAGTCAGTTTCAAAACGTTCTCTTCCCTCTCGAACACCCTGAGATCAGCTCCCTTCTACACCACTACCCCAATCTAGTATAACACCATCATCGCCCATGAAACACTTATTCTGCTTGCTGTTTCTATAGGTTCATCAATCCTGGTTTCATATACTGAAAAACATATAACAAAAATTTAAGATGGTTACCCCCAATGACACAGTACATCTCAGATGAACCTTAATACAAAAATAAAACAAAATAAAAGGAGAGATTTACTCTCAAGTTAGCAGGATTTTAGGAATAAAAGGTCATGGTGGTCACAGAATGCTAAATATTCAATGATATGAATCAATACTCATTAATGTTTGCGTTAGGTGGACTAGAGAAACAAATTCATACACTCATATATATTTAAGAGTTTTATATAAAAGAGCAATTGTATATGAAGAAAAGATCCTGACCTGGCCCAGATCACTTTAAAAAAACCAGAATAACTAGTGGATAAATGATAAATTCCTGTTTCATATCTACGATATGGGAGAAAGTCAGCCCCCTACAACTAATCATGGATTCAAAAGGCACAATTGTATGGCATATATATATGTATATATATCATAGAAAGCATGAGAGATAGAAATATTGGAGTCAGACACATTTCATGGTAGCATGCTCACCTCTGCCCCGCTTGGTGGTCCATGTGGAGATGGGAGACTGGAGGGCAGGAAAGAGGGCGGGGAGGGAAGGAGGAGAAGGGGAAAGGGAACAGGGGAGCTAGGACAGGGGAGAGGAAGGGAAGAAGAGGCAAGCTTCTTTATTGCTAACCAAGGCTTACATATCTGTGGGGGGTGTGCAAGCCCCCTAATTACAAGTAAAGACATACATCACAGGAAGGGGTTGTGCTGTAGATTATACAGCAATGAGAGGGAGACAACCCAGGGACATACATGCAATAGGAAGGGGATGGATTGGGGGCACACATGTGACAAGATGGATGGATCCTAGATTCAGGTTGGCAGCCTAACTTTGGATGTCATTGAGCAGGTTTGACCTGTTTTCTGCATCTCCATAAAAACATTTATCATTATCAGCAGGGTGAGAACTCACCTAGAGAGATCAAACTGATGATCACAAGGCTTCAGAGAGAAGTAGCTCATTGTCCTCAGCAGCAGGCAGTGGCCCCTACCTGAGGTGGGACCAGAGAGTAGTCTGGCAACTGACTGCCTTCAGAGATGATGTCTCTAAGCACCTGACCTCCCACCATGTCCTGGAAAACAGCCTCTAATGTTTGGCATATCTTTGGGGGAGACAAAGCTGGGGAAAGTCTTATTATAACCCCACACCAATACTTGATTGTCATCAACATTTGACATTTGGTAACGCTTGTTTCAGAGAGTGACTTTCCAAGTCATACAATGGGCACTGTTAGCACGCAAACTGACCTCTAATTTTCAGCCAAGTGACTTTTCTGGGAGGTCCTTTCATATAACTTAGCTCTAGCATCAGAAAGCTCATAAAGCTTCATTTTACACATCTGGCTTGGTAAAAAACAATAGAAGGGCATTTTTAAAGATCTCTGAGAGCCGGCGCTTGACAGAACTGGCTTGTTTTCTAGGCTCACAGGTTGCAGTCTTACCACTTGTCTAATATTCATATTAGTCAAAAATATCTAGGCTTTTATTCCCTGACAGGCTGTGGCTTTCACAGGTTTTATTATATATCATGTGAGGGTTTGTCAAACATATAGGAATAAAGTCATAGAAACCTTCATTCAATAAAGATGCAAAAAGGTGAGGTTATTGTTTATCATCCTATCCTCCAGGTAGGTCTATACACTCCTAAGGGTGAGTTTTTATCTTTCTAATCCTTCTCCAAAGAATTCTGTGGTCTTCAATTTAGGCTGTGTGAAAACAGTGTTAGCTGCCTAACAAGCTCCAACCACTTGGCTTTTATGTGCTCTTCGTTGCACTGTGAGCTGCATGGTTGGTGGTGGGAAACCCATCAACATCTCCGTGAGAGAAAGACAGGAGGGTGCACTCCCATCCACAGCCATAGCCTCAGACTCCCCGAGGGAGTCACTACGACTCAGCATCGACTCCATGGAAGTGGGTACAGATTGTTGAGATTTGGAATCAAAAGACGTCAGCTTAGGCAAGATCAGGACTGTAGGATACATGGGGTAAGATTGCCCAATCATTGGCTATGCCCTCACAGAAGGGTTTTAAGGAAGGGAAATTCAACCAAGGAGCAGTATTGTACCAATGAAACACACATCATTCCTCTAGTTCCTGAATGCTTCCTCCTCCCCACTACCATGACCAGTTCTACCGTACAGATCTGACTAGACAGGAGAACACACACTGGCACAGACAAGATCTCTCAACACATAGAATTCAGGACAGATAGACTCCTTAGGAACAGTAGTGGGAGAAGCAATATCATAGGAGTTGGGGGATGGTCAGGGAGGGGGAAGAGGGAGTAAGGGGGAGCCCATCACAAGGTTGGATATATAGCCCTCCTTCCCCCAATGGGACAAATAACAAAAATGTGGGTGAAGGGAGACAATGGACAGTGTAAGGTATGAAATAATAATAACAATATATAATTTATCAAGGATTCACAAGAGTGGAAGGGTAGGGGAAATAAAAGGAGCTTATACCAAGGGCTCAAGTGGAAAGAAAATGTTTTGGAAATGATGATGGCAACATAGGTACAAATATGCTTGATACTACTGATGTATGGAATGTTATGAGAGTTGTCTAAGAGCCCCCAATGAAATGATATAAAAATATTTCCCAGTGAATGTATAATTATAATTATACATATATCAGACTAAATCAAGAAGTGTGACTACTCGTGTTCCAGTTCACAAATATGCAGTTCACAGATATATTCCAGACAAAGCATGTTTACACCTTTCTACAATCAGTGGGAGACTGCAGACAAGGTATTTCAGTAATATACTTGTCTTATGGTTGTTAGGGTACCTTCAAATTAAAAGTCCCATTAAAACATGGTTTCTAAGGGCATCTGCTAGAAGTGTTAAATTTAAGGCAGAGAGGTCAGCCCAGAAGGTTAAGGCAACTGTTCTTTGGAATTCCAAAGCGATAATCTTGAAGGATTTTCTTGAAGGACCCTGGACAACCACAATCACAAGGGCTTAGTCTAAAGAACGTTTAAGGAAATTGAAAACTGCAATGGTGAGGAAAAGGTCAGGAAGGTGGTGCTAGGGAAAAATGTTTTTAATAACCCAACAATGCACCTGCTCATTCATAGAGGGCAGCGAGGGCTGCCCTATGAGGATCTCTCTGGGAGACCTTCCTGGATCCATCCTCCAGCCCTTATCTTGACTCTTTAGACTTCATTTTGTTCCCTGAACTCAAAGAACATTTAATAGGAACATGATTCAAGTCTGTGGAGGACGCCAAATCCCAATAAAATCTCTGGTTGGCCGTTTTAACAGGGTGTAAAGCGAAGAGCACAGAATTCTAAAGGCAGAGTTTAGGGAGATGGAAATGCTCCCTTCCGGAGTGCATATACCACGATGGAAGATAGATCAGGAAAGAGAGGTTTCACATTTTCCTAGTTTTGTTTTATAGTGGTTTCTGTTATTTTAAAGCAGTGCCTTTTGACTCACTCTTATGTGAATACATTTATAATTTTTATGGTTTAAAAATTTTGTGGAAAAATAGAATGAAAAAATATTTTTTTCAAACACATCCATTCTTCAATCTTCCTTATTCATTTTCCAGCTTGCACATGAAGATGAGATGAATTTTTCCATAAAAATCCTTTTTTTTTCTGGTAAAGGTTTGAGTTACTCACATTTCAGCACTCTGCATTAGTTTCTTTGCACACCCTTTAAAGCCTCTGGTTGACCTGGCCCACTCTCGGCCATGGAGAAGCCTGAGGCTGCTGCTTCGAGACCTCTCGTGTGCAGCGGAATGCCCACCATGCGATGATTTCTAGGTGCAGCTGAAAAGTGCCTGTGCTGTCTGTAAAAACAGTCTCTCCGGGGCCACAAGGGTTACGCCACCAACTACGAACTGAAAGGTTGGTGGTTTGGACCAACCCGAGAGCCCTTCCCCAAGGCAACAGCTCAACAAGCCTACGGAGTGGTTCTGCTGTGCAAGGGAGGAGGGGCAACATGAAGCAGAATTGACTTAGGACAGCTCACAGCAGCGACTCTCTCATTTGTCCCATTGAAAATGGACAGAACAGAAAGAACCGCTTTCTCTCCTCTTAAGCCCCTTTGCAAGGGAACGAACATTTATCTCAATTAATGGAGGGAGACCAGCTTGTTGGAGAAAGATGTTGTGTACCACTGACACATGTTAGCAAGCATTAAGCTGGCAGAAACACATCTGAGTTCAGGGTATGCATGCCTTCCTCTGCCTTCTTTCATATTTTGGTAAACTGAAGCACTCCTTTCTTCTGAGAGTCAAGGTAATGTATGTATGTATGTATGTATGTATGTATGTATGTATGTATGTATGCATGTATGTATGTATATACACCCATCTACATAAGCACTTTGAAAGAAACCACTAGCCTCTTCTTGGGAGAAAGGCATTTTCTGCTCCCATGAAGAATTACAGTCTCTGAAAGCACAGGAGCAGTTCTCCCCTGTCCTGTTGGGTCGCCGTGACTGAGAATTGACTCGATCACAGTGAATCCTGCCAGAGCATAGGGAAGCAATAGCAGCCTTCTCTCTGCCCAGGTTGATGTAATTTCGACTTCAATTCTTTCAGCTGCCTGCCATGACTGCACATGCCAGCATTGGCCCAGGCAAGGAAAATTCATTATAATATGACCTGAAATCCAACACTGTTATATAGCTATACTTAATGTAACATAGCATGTCAGATAACTAGATTTGATGGCAGTGAAATTTATATATATCTATCTCCAAACAGACAAAAACCAAATCAGCAAACCCACTGCCATCGAGTCAATGCTGACCCATAGTGACCCTCTTAGACAGGGTTTCCCCTTTGCGTTTCTGAAACCGACACTCTTTACAGGAGTAGAAAGCCCTGCCTTTCTCCCCTGGAGCCGCTGGTGGCTTCCAAATGCCAACCTTTAAGATTGCAGCCCAACATGTCAACATGTAACCACCACACCAGCAGGGCGCATGCGCTCTCTCTCTCCTTTCTTTCTCTTTCTCACTCTCTCCGTGTGTGTGTGTGTGTGTGTGTGTGTGTGTGTGTGTGTGTGTGTGTGTCCTGCCTTTGAACAACATGGACTGCTGTGTTCTAAATATCAAGTGATCTTGACTTTGGAATGCGCCACCTCAGTCTCTCTGTCCTTCTTGTCTTCAAATCGGAGAGAGCAATAGTGAAGAATGCAGCCACGTCCGGTGTCCACATAGAAAAGAATGGCAGGGCTGGGTTTCTGGTGGCCCATGGCTCCAGGCAGGGACTGGCATTCACGTTCTCCCAAGGGCAGTTAGGAAGAGTTGTGAAAGCTGAAGCCTGAAAGGAGCCGGGTCGGAGAGGAGTTAGCATCTGCTGGAAGCAGGACCAATGGGATTCATGGAGCTTTAGACTGATCAGGGACAAACATGGAAGCACAGAAAACTGACATTGAAAGTTGTCTGTTTGAAAGACATGACAGCCTTTGGTTGCTGCAGAACTAATTATTATGCAAATTTATGCTAATAAACTCTGCCTTGAAAGTCGTTGAGAAGCTGCCTTTTCCTGTTAACATAGCTGTAATGAGAGGTAAATTTGTAATGCAGATGCCCGAGGTAATATATCCTAAATTACTTTATGGTGTAATGGACTCTCTCTCACCCCACCCGACACAAATGCCAATTTAAATTAGATTTTGCTTTGCATATTTATTGAATCTTTATTTATTGTTAATATGAACTAAGGATGCCAACTAAATAGTCCCCACCACTCGTTAGAAGAGGAATTTAGCAGGGAGCTGTGATTGGCATTTGTTCATCAGGAGATGAAGGAATTATCTTTTTCTCCAAGCAGCACTATCAGTGTGGATGGTGCCTGCCTTCTCTGAATTCACTATCAAATTAAGCTCGGCAGTCAGAGAGTAGTTCTATCATTATAATTATTACCCGGTGTTTCTAAGAGTTAATGGTCTTTGTCACCTCTTCTTTGCATTTGTGAAAACACCCAGAGCTGCAGAAACATGCTGCTGCCCACAAAAAGGGAGTTGGTGTTGAACCAACAATCTCTCTCTCTCTCTCTCTCCCTCCCTCTCTCTCTCTTTCACACACACACACACACGCGCACGCGCATGCATACATGCACACGTGCACACATGCACACACACACAGTCATGCTTGCATTGGGATGCATAGCTCACATTCTTCCATCTGCATATAAGGGGTCACACATACAGTTCCCTTCTCCATTTTCTCCGTGCATCGGTTTGCTTTACATTTATGTAAATTTAGGCACTCATTTCTTATACCCTTCTGGATTAGCAGTTTGAAACTACCAGCCTCTCCTGGGGTTGGAGGAGGGGTCAGGGGGAGAGGGCTTCTAATCAAGAGTTACAGTCTCTTCAACCCACAGGGGCAGTTCTACCCTAGCCTATAATGTCAAAGTGAGTCAGAATTGACTCTACAGCAGTGAGTTTAGGGTTTTGGTTCCCCTCATGTTCCTTTTGAACTCACACAAACCACTCCTCAACCGCACACACCAGCTGTGGCCTGGTGACTGTGACACTGACTCAGGAAAAAGTGGGATGACATATATACTTGGATCAGTTCCTCTAAGTTACTTTAATATGAAAAGTTTACCATTAGATTAGGGAAACATCGCTAGACAATAAATAATCATGTTCCTGGTTCTGTGTCTAACAATGTTAAGCATATTATTAACTTTTTTTTCATTTTCCCTGACAATAATTACATTGTAGTCATCATTGTCCCCATTTTCAGATGAAGAATCTGATACTTTGTGATGTTTAAATAAACAAGTTATCCACTTGGGTAGTTGTGTATCAACTACTATTTATCACACTTCAAAGCTAATATACTCCTTTCCTGTTTGTTTGTTCTAAAATTAATTTTCTTGTGGTAAAATATAGCATAATATTTATTTGTTATTTTAAATATTCTCAACTATACATACAGTTCATTCATAACATTCATTAACTCTTCCACCTCAGAGAAGCCATTGCACAGAGAGGACCATATAGCCGGTCACTATGAGACATGGCATCCCCCCCTGACCCATAGTGGTACGGGGACAACACTGGAGACACAGTGCAGGAATTGTGCCTGATCTGACCCCACCACACTGAGATGGAACACCAAGGGCATGCAGCAGAACAGCAAGGGGAACAGAGCAACGAAGTCCCCAGGAGAACACCAAAAATAGATTTTGGGGCCAGTGTGTGGCAACCCATCAGACTTGACTGGAAAACACTCCTAAAGATCAACAGACCTTGAACTATTTATAGGCTTTTCTTCTTTTTGTTGTTGTTGTTATTGTTTTCTTTTGTTGCTTTGTTTTGCTCTGTCTTAATTTTGTGCATATTATTATCTTTGCATGTCTATCTAGATAAGATAGGCAGGATAAACAATCCTGAGGAGAAAACATGACCAACGGTTCTGGGGGGACATAGGAGAGGGGGAGGCAGGGGAAAGGAAGTGAGTGTGAACCACCCCAGGGACAAGGGAATAACAAGTGATCTAAAATTTATGGTGAAAAGACTGTAGGATGCCTGGTAGGGCTTGATCAAGGGCAATGTAACAGAGAAATTACTGAAACACGACTGGAGGCTGAACATGATAGTGGGACAAGAGGAGAGTAAAAGGAAATAAGAGGAAGGAACTAGGAGACAAAGGGCATTTATAGAGGTCAAAATACAGGGATGTCCATATGTAAATATATTTATATATGACCATGGGGAAATTGATCTATGTGCATATATTTATAGGATTAAGATAGCAGATGAACATTGGGTCTTTACTCAAGTACTCCCTCAATGCAAGAACACTTTGTTCTACTAACCTGGCATTACATGATGCTCCTTCTCAACACAATTGCTGAAGACAAAGCAAATGCATAAGCAAATGTGGTGAAGAAAGCTGATGGTGTCCGGCTATCAAAAGATATAGTGTCTGGGGTCTTAAAGGCTTGAAGATAAGCAAGAGAACATCTAGCTGAGAAGCAACAAAGTCCACATGGAAGAAACACACCAGCCTGTGTGATAATGAGATGTCCATAGGATCAGGTATCAGGCATCAAAGACCCAGAACAAAAACTCATATTATTGTGATTGAGGGGGAGACTCAAAGCCCATCTGTAGGCAATTGGACATCCGCTTAGAGAAGGGTCACAGGGAAGGGATGAGTCAGTCAGGGTGCAGTATAGCATCGAAGAAGCATACAACTTTCCTCTAGTTCTTCAATACTTCCTTCCCCTCACTATCATGACCCCAATTCTACCTTACAAATATGGTTATACCAGAGCATGTACACAGGTACTGATAAGAGCTGGAAACACAGGGAATCAAGGACAGATAAACTGCTCAGGACCAATATTGAGAGTATCCATACCAGGAGGGTAAGGAGATAGGGGAAACCGATAACAATTATGTACCTTTAACCCCCTCCCAGGGGAATGGACAACAGAAAAGTGGGTAAAGGGAGACATGGTCAGTGTAACACATGAAAAAATAATAATTTATAAATTATCAAGTGTTAATGAGGAGGGGGGAGGGAGGGGAAAATGAGAAGCTAATACAAAGGGCTCAAATAGAAAAGAAAATGTTTTGAGAATGATGATGGCAACAAATGTACAAATGTGCTTGACCCAATGGATAGATGCATGGATTGTTATAAGAGTTGGACGAGTCCCCAATAAAATTATTTTTTTTAAAGTAACCGTGCCACTATCTATTTCCAAAATTTACCAACAGTTCTAAAAGAAATTCTATACATTCTAAACAATAACAGCCTATTTTCCAGTAAATTGTAATCCATTTTCTGCCTTTATGTGTTTGCTTATTTTAGATATTAAATGTATATGAAGTGTTACTATAATATGGAAATTTTTATGAAACAAAAATATTACAATGTGAAGCTATTGTTTTCAGATGTAAACCTCTGAACACAATGTTTCCATCTCTCTTAATTTTCCCTCAAAGAATTCTGCATGCTGTGATTGATAGGGCATCAAAATAGTTGTATTTGCATCCTTCAAGGACTCAACTTGTGTTCCTTTTATCTGTTCTTTGTGTGAAATTAGGGAACTGAGTGAAGTCTGATGGATCAAGATGAGGGCTAGAGGGCGGATACAGTGCCGGCTCCCAGAGGAATTCTCATAAGACAGTTCTTGCTGTTCGGGGAAAAAAAAAATTCCTTCATCTCCCCAGTGAATGGCGTTTTCAATTTTTGTTAAAATCATTATAATAAGTCTTGACTCTTTTTTAAATATTATTTTTTAATTTAAAAAAAAACATTTTATTAGGGGCTCATACAACGCTTATCACAATCCATACATATACATACATCAATTGTATAAAGCACATTCCCTGCCCCAATCATTCTCAAAGCCTTGACTCTTAATTGCACCTTCTATTTGAAGACACTTTAACAAGATTTAGACTCAAAGAAACTCAGACTCATTGCTGTCTAGTCAATTCCAACACACACAATGGTGTAGGGCAGTGTGGAACTGCCCCTTTGGGGTTCTGAGACGGCGAATTTTCACAGGCATAGAAAGCATCATCTTTTTCCCTTGGTGTGACAGGTGGGTTGAAAATGCTTACCTTGTGCTTAGTAACTCCAGAGGTAACCCCTTTTCTACTCAGTTTTCTGGTTGAACAGGCCTAAGATAAGTATATTATGAAAAGGGTTTGTCTGCGTTCATCCACTCCTGACAGAGACGTGTTCAAACATGTATGGGCTGGAGCCCTGGTAGCAAACATTTTGAACTTAAATTCATATCATTGAAATCACACAACATGTGTGCCTTTTCTCCTGGCTTATTCCATTTGGAAGACTAATTTCAAGATTCATCATGTTGCATCACATAGCTGAGCTTCATTTTTTTGGAGGCTGAGTAGCATCTTTCACATTTTTCCATTCATCTCTTGATGGACTTGGGGTTCCACAGTTCAGCTGCTGTGAATAGTCTGCGATGGCCATTGCTGTACAAGCATCTGAGTTCTTTATTTCAATCCATTGTCTAGGAGTAAGATTGTATCACCATGTTATTTTGAATGTACTCATCTGCGTCCCAGTGAATACCGCTATGAATTTGAATCTAGTTTCTTCCATTCTTTAAAATGTTGTGTCAATAACATTGAGCTCTAAGATCCATGTAGTCCCAGATATTTATTATTTGAAAATATAAATTTGTTTTCATCTTTAATTGTGACCTAACCTTGTGACTTAAGCTAGTTATGGATTTAGTGGTTTTTGAGTGATGACGTACATCATTGTAGTTGTATAGGTTTCGTGGGGCATTTTTTTTCACTGACGCAAGCATGAAAAATTAGTCTGTAAAGAATAGGAGATAACACAACACTGTAAGATATAGATCAAGTTGTGTGTGTGTTTGTGTGTATGTGTGTGTATAAAATTTCCATTGCCAAAATGGTCCATTGTTTAAATTTTGTGTGCCTAAAATTTCCCTCATACAAAGAGTGTCTTTGAGTCAAGCCATCCCAACAGGTTCTTAAGTTACAGGGAGCAATGGTTTTTGCCAGCTCATTCAATAGAATGCATTTATCAGAAACCAGCACCTAAATTGGAGAGCACACAGACTGGAGCACATAATTCTTTACAGAAAAGTAAATTGGAAAAGCCTGCTGCATCGTTACTACCCACAGACAAGCTTAGAGCTGTATTTCTCTCTTGCCACATTGACCTAGAAAATAATCTGCTGCCGGTGTAAATCTTCCACATATAAATAAAAATTCAATGCATAAGATTTAAGAAGAAAACAAGTATTTTGTCACAATTTAGAGGCCAATTGTCCATGTTAGAGGCATGTTTAAGGGTTTTTTCATCTTCCTATACATATGTTCACATTATGCTTATGTTAGGCCCAATGCTAAACGCTCACTGAAACTAGAATACCTGGGATTCTACATTAGAGTTTCAATGCTTTGGTTTAAGGAACTAGTTATAATGCTAAGCCTGGGATACAGTACAATTTGGTTGTGATAATAAATTGAGGAAAAGGTTTTGAATGAGATATATTAATTTAGATATATTTCTATATTTATTTTAAATGAGCTGTATTATTTTAGAGAAGAAATATTATCACTATAATTTTAAAAGAAGAATGAAAATACTTAATAATACAGAAACTACCACTTATTGATATGTCTACCCTCAAAGGGCATCTTTCTTTTGACGCGGGTACCAGCCTCTCTCTCCACCAGTGGACAAGGTGTTAGGATTTTGTCTGAATATAGCTCTAGCATTTTTCACAGCAGAGCAGATTTTGAGGAGGAAAAGGTTTGGACAACACCTCACGCAGGGACTGCCATAGGCCTGGATACAGGCAAGATCGCAGAGGACAGTACTGATCCCTGGGCAAAGCATCGAAAGAGGCAAGGGAGGCTACATTAGGATCCACTTAACTCTCCCTACCATTTGTGGAGGTGTATTTTGGGCACAGGAAAGAGTTTTTTAGACAGCTGATTCAAACATGTGGCTACACTGGGTCTTAGCTTACTCCCTTGCAAACTCAGAAAGCTGAGCTAGTACGTCTTTAAACTCTGGAGCCAATGAGTTTGTTCCACTTGAAAAAGAAGATGAAATTCGACCAGCTCTGAGTTTTCTCAAGGGTTAGGCCAAGGTCAAGCCTGAGAGCTTCTAGATCCAAGACTGTCATACTCCAACACCCAGAGGAGTCACCTAAGATAGAGTAGAGCTAGTGACTGTGGAATCGTTTGGCAGCAATTTATAGGAAGAAGCATTTGAAGTCAACACTCAAAAGGCCCCCTTCAAGTCCAAGATACACCGCTGACTGGCTAAGGTTACAATATTTGGAACTGTTTTCTTAAATTCAAATAGGCTTTATGCCATAAATTAGCCACAGTGTGATTCCTTATGATGAAAACTTAATTGATTTTTTATGAACAGTTTTTCTATTTAACTTGTTTAGTGCTTTTATATCCAGAAAGTTTTCACCTCTATTTTCCCACTGCCACTTGACCAGGATCTTGTTGATAGTAGAGCATGAGCTAGTAGCCTCATTTGCTCAGTGGATGGAGACCCAGGGTATTCTAATGACTTGCACAGGAGTGATTTAATTGTCTGCTGGAATCCAGACAGAACCCAAACGTGTATTAAAACTGATGTCACAAATAGGTTGTAAGAATCAAGTCTTAAGTTCTTAGTTCTATGTTGAACTAACAAAATCCAAGTTTGATGTACAATGAGGTTTGGATTGGCATTTGAAAAGCTCATTTCAGCACTGTTAGCCCATTATTTTGAGTACTCAGAGAATGTTTACCTTGTTTGGTAACTGGCTGTGCTTGAAAGTGCACAGACAATAGTCTCAGCTTGGATTATAGGATTTGTTCCCCTCCAAGGGGAAGATTCTTTTTATTGGGAGTAGATGTGAGATGGGCCCAGGAATCTGTTTCAGAGTCGCAGTCCCTTCCTTTGTTCCGTGGTATTGGATACAGGAGTCTGTTGGCAGAATGGTGCTGAAAAGACAGCTCCTGTTCTAGCCCTCTGGGGAAACTGGATATTGTTGACTCTGATCTAAATGCCCAGAGAAGGTGGTCTTTGTTTGGCTGGGGGGAAGAGTTAAAGGGTTCCTCCCCTCACGCAGGCATGCACTCTGTTTGGGGTGTATTCATAAGAGAAAGATGGCAGCGAAGGCAAAAAGGGGTATGAGCTTCAAGTATAGGATTCTGTTGCTAAGTGCTCTTGGGAGACTTCACTACATTTTGAAGGATGAAGAGTTTAAAGGTTGAAGGAGGAAAGGAGGATGCTCAAGGCCAGCGGGTTTCAACCTGTGGGTCATGACCCCTTTGGGGCTCGAACGACCCTTTCACAGGGGTCGCCCAATTCATAACAGTAGCAAAATGACAGTGCTGAAGTAGCAACGAAAATAATGTTATGCTTGGGGGGTCACCACATCATGAGGAATTGTATCAATGGGTCGTGGCATTAGGAAGGTTGAGAACCACTCTTCTAGGCAAAAGGAGCCTTAGCAAGAGTGACTCCTAGTAGTAAGGGCATGGGGCCCTGTGTCTCGGGAATGCCCTGGACTACATGGCTCATAGGACTCGGTGACAGGGCCCTACTCACAACAGTACACATCTCTGTGAGGGCTGACAGGTGCACGTTGAGTTCCTTGTTCTCATGTAAGGAAACCAGAAAACTACAAAGTGATGGCGATCCATAGGGGCCTGTAATAACATTCATTACTCCTGCACCGCAGAGCCAGGTCTAGTCACGAGACCAGTAAAATTAGTCATTGCTTCCTTCTAGGGGTTGCCAGCAGGTGATATTGGGGGGCAGGGGGGACTCCCCGAAACTCTGCTGGCTATATTAGTGACACTCCTCCACCCCTTTCATGTCACTTGTTTTAATCTGGTCCACTTTGTGAGTATTTGCATAAACTTTAAAAATGTATCCTCCAAGGATGGCTTGCTCTCTCGAAGCCTCCGCCAAGCTGCCTGCCTGGGCTTAGCACAGTGATCCCTCCGCAGTGCCCATCACTGGTCAGACCCCGCTCTTTCAGAGGGACTTCAAGCACCTAAGGGGATTTAGCTCTGAAAGCTGGCTCTGGTCTCTGATCCTGCTCTCTTTCAGGGAATGCCAACGATGTTATCAGCATCATCTGGGCTAGCAGTCTTTCAACCCCACCTAGAACCTGACTCTTGACAGTTCCTGTCCTTCCTTGTTTTATGTCGCTTCTTGCGCTAACTTACCAGTGTCTGTCTGCATCTCCGTCTGTATTTGTGACTGTGTCTGTGGTTGTGTCTGCGTCAGTGTTGAGAGAATGTAAGTTCATGCCAGAGGTGTTGGCTTTACAAAGTTGTGTCTTTAGTACCCAGAGCTGTGTTTAGCTTAGTCAGCATATAGGAAGTTTCCTTTTATTTTTTATTCAGTCGACAATTGTTCTCCAGATATCATCTTAATCAAAAACAATCCCCTGGAGTCAATGAAGACTCTTGACCCTGGATGCACAGAGTGAAAACGCCCCCACAGGCTTCTCTTTCTTTTTTTTAAATGAGTATATGAATTGGGCAACGTTCTTAATGAATGACTGTAGCACTTCTTTCGTTTATGGAATGCCTAGTCCCTGTCTGGCAATTTGATTACAGGGGTCAGTCAGATATTACCCCTGCCCTCGTGGGTACGTCTAGGTGGAGAATCTCTTCCTAACCAAGTGTTTCTGTGAAACTGCCCCTCCCAACCCCCCCTCCCATCTCCCAGTTTTTAATAATGAACCTCCCTGGGGAGGTTTCAAAAGTGAATCCAGAGTAGACAGTGCATGCATATTCCTTCCTGTGGAAAATCTATTATCAGTAGGAGGTGGGACAGCCAATCTATTATCTTAGGAGGCGGGACACAGGTGGCCTCCTTGTGATGGAAGCAGGAATTCCAGGTGACGCAGGGGTGTGTCAGACCCGGTGCCGTAGCTCCTTAGTTCTTCCTTAACCTCTCTGAATAGTCCTGTTGCCATCAAATGCGTCACAATTTTACGACTACATGGGACATGGGGCCTCCTGCCCACTCACCCCCATTTGGAGCCCTGGTGGCACTGACAGGTAAGCATTGGACTGATACCTGCAAGTTCAACAGTTCAAATCCACCTGAGCTGCACTGTAGCAGAATGGGAGGCAATCGGCTCTCATAATGATTTCCAACATCAGAAACCGTATATAAATAAAGTCACTACGCATCAGAATCTATTCCCCGGCAGTGGGTTCCCCAGGCCACCCTCCTGCTCCCAATCACTCTTGGTCCTGGTAGAGAAGCATGATTTGTCTGCATCCGCCTGGAAATGTGGGCAAGGCTATGCAGTACTAAAACGTGGCCAGCAAGTGGAGACAAACTCCCTCCAATAAGCCCAGACAATGGGCTGATGAGAAAACATTATTTCAGCCCTGGGGCTTGCTTTACACCAGAGTTCTCAGCTCCCCTGTGTCCCTGAGAACAGGAACCTTCTCTGGTGCCAGCCCTGTCGTGTCCCCACCCACTCTCAGTGCTGTTTCTGCTTCCTGTCTCTGCTGCTGAATCAAATCATTTCTTTCCTTTGGACCAGTTGTTTTGTTTTGTTTGAAAGAAGAATGTGAAACAGTGTCCACCCAGCCCCAGCGACCTGGAACATATTCTAGAGATTAAATTCTAGTCATGGTCAGCCAGTTTGGCGTAGCATTGGGAACATTTCTCTCAATTCAAGACTTGTTTTGAAGATCTATCTTGTATTAATCATCTCAAGCCACACCGTAAATGACCTCTGTCTGAAAATAAGGTTGATGACAGCCTAACAGCAGATAAATAGGACACAAGTCATATTTCACACCCCATTAGCATGTGTGCTAATGTGGACAGGCCTCATTGCCCGCACTGCAGAGCTCACTGCCGAGTCGGGTAGGCCTTCACAAGGGTGCAGGGTGTACTTGTTCTTTGGTGACCCACCCCACAAGAAGCAAGCTGGTCTGCTGGGTTGAACAAGAGCACCATGGGAAGTACAAAAGTAGTCTGCTTGGGAGAAAAGTTCGGAAGCACATGTGACTGCAAGGACTGGAAGTTTGTGTGAGAGGCTTTGGTGCATCCTGTTTGGGTCATTTGTCTTCTTAGTGGAGACGTGGAACTGTATGCTTATTAACCTTACCACAACATTAATATATAGTGAGCCAACACCCACTCCTGATTACATCATGTGTATCAACCCAAGCTGTGCTCTGTCGGGTTTTAACTGACTGCTGTTTAGAAGTAGACCACCTGGCTTATTTTCCCAGCCACTTCTAGGTGGACTTGACCCCTTCAGTGAACAACTGAGTACATGACATGCAGGTCCTCTAGAAGCACACAGGGCCTGGCAATGACACCGTGCTCGAACCAGACGACGTGACCTGTTCATGTCCCCATTTGCAGCGGAAGGAGACACTCTTCTTCCCTTCCTTTGATTCTGCCAACGGATTTCACTAACATTCTCAATGTTTCACTCCCTACTTTTCTAGAGGTTTCTTTCTTACTCCATTTACTAGCATGCTGACATGAGTATGTGAGCACTAAACAACGAAGAAGGAAGGGTTAAGGTAGAACCTATGCTCTTTAAATTATAGTCTTTGTAAAGAATGTGGAGGGTCTCCTGGACTTCCATGTGAGTGAACATCAGTATCTTAGAAAAAACACACCCAGAAGGCTCCAGGCTTTGCCTCTTGTGTTTAGAACGTGCCGCCAAGAGGGGCCAGTCCCTGGAGAAGGACATTATTCTGGGGAATCTATGCCGGTGAGGATGGGTCAGGGTAGAGCAGGGCTTCATTCTGTGGGGTCCCTGTGATTAACAATGACAACTAGCCACCCACAAGCATGCAATGAGGGATCGGGGCAAGAGAAGAAAGGGAAACCAAGGGCCCTATTTAATTCACTTGCAGATAAACGGTTTTCTGGAGGAAGAGGGGAGAGGATCGTTTTTGCATAGCGCATTAAAATAACTTATAGGGACTGCTCTCTGTGCAGAAGAGGTGGTCAAGATGAGAGGATAAATCTGTAAGAGAATAATGTTTTCAGAACCAGGTTCCTTGTCCTCAGACCCTTTGATGTATGAGTGCAATAGCAGGTCGGACACATGGTGAAATATACATGAGATCTCCAGAGAGGAGAACAGCGCAGTGGAGAAAATATGAGTGTTTACATCAAAACTCAATTGGAACACTCATTTCAGGATGATGGTTTATTGTGTTGAATGCAATTTAGTCCCACGGGGATCTTTCCTTTCTGTCTCTAGGACTCTCCCAATGCCTGTACCTACATGCCTTTCTTCCACTCGCCCCCCTCCCCCTGCCCACGTTCACACCACCTTCCCAATTCCCCCAAACGAGATATAAGAGCAAAATACAATCACGTCTTTGTGGCAGTGGATTCTGCAGATGATAGAGGACATGAAGAGACAGAGAGAGAACCCTTTGGACACTGCAAATGATTTCTTACTTTTTTTGTGTGTGAAAGCATTACCAAACAGTTTTAAATGGAGGAGGAATGGGCACAGTGAGGATGCATTCTTGGTAGAAAATCAACCCAAGTGATCACTTCCTTCATTTTGATTCTGCAGCCATTTCCGCTTTATTCATGTTTTAACAAAATCCAACTCAGCAAGAGGTGGGTGGTGGCCAAGCTGGATCAACACAGCCTGTGCAGCTCCAAAGGCAGGGGTACGAATGGAGAATGCCGATGGGGTCTAGGGGGCATTTGCTGTGACTGTTGGCATGGAAAGAGTGGGCCCCTTAGCAGCAGGCACCTGGGGGTAGCCTTTCAAGGCCTTCGTGTGGAGGGGGCAGAGCTTTGCTTTCAAGACATTGTCAAGTTTAAATTGTACTTTCTTGCGTGCCTAGAGTCTCCCTCACATAGACAGGCTTCCTCCCCAGCTGGAAGTCCATCTTTTCTCACCTCACAGTTCCTGTCTAGTTGCCCCATGGTAGAGCAAGGCCTCCTTGGAAGTGGTAGGCCTGGGAAAACAAGGGGAGAGTCGCCATGTCCTTCCATCCACATCTGGCTCTCACTTAGCATTTGTGCCCTGGGCTTGGGGCTTTAAAGGGTGTGAGCACCCATCTGCACATTGCTATTAAGTCATATTTTAAGGGGGAAGAGGAATTTCCACTTACATGGGTGACCGTGTAGAGATGTGTGCACTAGCCAGAATCTATGATTTCAGACCCTTTGATGATACAATGCCCACATCATAGGATGGAGAGAGAAGATGCTCCTGTCGGACACCTAGTACCTGCTCTCGGTCTTGACCTTAGCAGCATCTGCTTACCTTCGTGGCTGTGGAACGTCAGAGACAAAGGAAGAGCTACAGAGAAGGAGGAAGGGAAAAGGAGAAGAGGAGAGAGAAGGGGAGGGGAGGAAACCGAAAGGCTATGAATGCAAGAAGTAGAACTAACCTCAAAACTTGTTTATTTTCAGGCAGTTTATTTTGGGGTTTAGTCATGTGGGCTCAGAGAGGGGAAATGGCTTAGTAAAAGACTTACAGAAAATCGATAGCCCATTTAGAATTTGACCCGTGTTTCTGACTTCCTCTTTGTCCCCTCAGTTGTAAGGGAAGGAAGGAGCTGAGGGAAGCTAAAGAAGGGCCATGGCCGCAGGTTCTGCATCCTCCAGAGGTGAACGTGTGTCCTGTGGTTTATATGTAATGGGACTGGATGATCCAGACAGGAAGGCATCTGCAGAATGTGTCTAGCTTCATGCCCATCGTAAAACGGGAGAGGTTGCTCAGCTGCGTCCATTGCCAAAGGCATAGCTTGAAAGTCCACTGATTTTGCATGTCTTCAACTTCTTAGCGGGCTGGGTATGCTCAACTGTTGGGATCTGTCTTCATCATCTCAATGACTTGTTGCAGATTCCTATAGAATAGCGGTTCTCAACCTGTGGGTTGTGACCCCTTTGGGGGGGGTTCAAATAACCTTTTCACAGGGCTCGCCTAAGACTATCAGAAAACACATATTTCTGATGGTCTTAGAAATGTAGACACTGCTCCTCTATCCATCTCCAGGCGGGTCCACCCACATGCAGACACGCCCACCTATGAGTACCTGGTATGAAGACTATTACCCATGCTACACCATGATTCAAGACAAAATTTCATTTATTTGTAATTAGAAATAAATATTACACAATGTATAATTACATATTGTTTTTGTGATTAATCACTATGCTTTAATTATGTTCAATTTGTAACAAGGAAAATACTTCCTGCATATCAGATATTTACCTTACGATTCATAACAGTAGCAAAATTACAGTTATGAAGTAGCAATGAAAATAATTTTATGGTTGGGGTCACCACAACATGAGGAGCTCTATTAAAGGCTTGCAGCATTAGGAAGGTTGAGGACCACTGCTATAGAACCTGTTGCTTAACCGTCTAAACTTGTAAAATACTAATGATTAACTTTTGGCTAATCAGACCCCATCAGTGGCAAAAAGGGGGGGTCTCATAATATTTATATATAATTTAATACTTATTTATATAATAGAAATGTGTGTGAAATATAGATAAATATATTTTATAAACATTTACCCCCACTGAGTTAGTATGGGACAACTAGAGAAACAAAATTCATAGGCACTCATATTTTTATGAGAGTTTTATATAAAGGGTACGTGTACATTAAGAAAGCATCCCAACCCAGTGCTGCCCAAGCCCATAAGTCTGACATTAGCCCATATATTCGACACTGATCTACAAAGTCCTGCTCAAACTCAAAGAAACAAAGGCAATGACAACAAATGCAGGAGCAAGGCCGAATCAGTGAGCAAGTAAGCATCTCAGTGTTGGCAGGGGTTTCCACATGGCTGCTGCAGCACCCAGGGCTGCATCAGGTTAGGTCCAAGTGGCTTCTCCTCAGGGTTGTTTTGTAGGAAGCGAGCCTTACCAGCTGAGTCAGAGAACTAGCTAAGGCAGCCCGGCACACTGATCCGACCATCAGAGAACAAGAGACCAGATGGACAAGGCTGCTGCAGCCATTTATCTCTCTGCCCCTTCAATGAATCCCACGTGTTCCTCGGCCAGGTTGGCACAATAAACCTTCACTCTCACACCCACCAATTATGAAGAACCATTGTGAGCAATTGATAGAACACGCAAATATCCATTTGAAATATTTCAACAAATGGATGCCGTGCTGGAAGTACTCCCCTGTCTATGCTAGGATTTTTAGAATTACAGCTACCTGGTCCATTCATATTGTGAGATGGTTCATGGGTTTATCTGTATCCTTTGATATTGCATAGCATTCCCTTGATATTGCATAGGATTCCCTTGATATTGCATAGCATTCCCTTGATATTGCATAGCATTCCCATATGTGCCCTTCATCTAAGTTCACCTTACTCAGTTTAGTTCCCAGCCTATGTTCTCTGTCTGCTTCCATCTCAAATGGCCACAATGGTCTCAATTCTCCAGATACTCATGGATCGATTCTCCCGTGTTTGTCCTGGTCTCCTCTTCCATTTCTGATCCTCCCTTGACTTTCCAGCTCTTCAGCTGCTGTCCAGAGCTCCGTGGTCTTAGTCTGTGTTTATGTATAGTTGTTTTTTTGCAGGTTAAATTACAAGGGAGTGATCACTGAGGATGTTCTGAAGAAACACTGGCATCATGGGTTGCACTGCATGTTTGTGGTGGTGAAGAAGGCAATGACTCCGAATCGAATTGTGTGGCTAAAGCAGTGTCACCTGCTGTGGGGTTTGCATACACTGTGCAAATAATAGCACAATAAAAACTCTTCATGTTATATGACACCCAGAAAGGCTCTTCTAGACCATCAAATATCTATGGATCACACTTGGGGATGCATTAGATTTAAGAATCAGTAGATACTTTGAGTGTCGAGGCTCTGGATCAGCAACATTTTTAGTTTTTGTTGTCATGTTTTATCTGTAGAATAAGAAGTGATAGGGTAGAAATAAGATCCCAGTCAGTTCCATAATATATTGATTTTTATGTCATCATATTAATATGTGAATGCTGCAATGTAGCATCAATGGTTCATGCCACCGAGTTTGCTTGAAATCCTTAAGGAACTTTGGAGGACATTTTGACGGGTTTTATTGACAGATGATAAAGATCCTGACAAAATCATAATTCTGAAGCGTACAGCAGGGTTTCTGTGGAGCTCTCTGCTGCTTCATCCATCGTCCCAGTGGCCTTGGACAGGAGCACATCAGTCCATGTGGAACCCATCCGCTGGGTGTCCTCAAACTGCAGGTTTCCTTTGTCTCCTGATGTGAAAGGGTTAGATCTGCATTTCAAAGATAAAGGTACCTTGCCTTTTTCTTTCTTTTGTTTTTTTATCTTTAAAATATAGATTAAATGTAGATTCTCGGGAGTTATAAACCTGGGGAAAAATAGAAATATGCAGTCCACTATCTCCTACCAGGAGATGCCAGGGAATATTCCCATTTGTTGTGTCCAGAGGCCGCAGAGGACACATGTGGGATGGTTGTCTTTGGGGCATGGTCACTAGGTAATGCCAGAGCCCTCTGAGGTAGACTAACTCTTCAAGATGCTGCCATGACACCCAGTGGGATGGCCATGGAAATTACATCACAAGAAAGAAATTGATGCCAAAGAGGTTCCCTAACTGATTCAGAAGGAAATTACATTTTCTTTTCAACATCTCATCCCTTCTCTCTTCTTTCCCTCAGACATTCATGCTTTAGGGTCTAACAGGATGCTCACCTCTCTTCCACACATCAACATCCTCTGTATCATTGATATTCTTTGTTCAATCTGTTCTTTCTTGAATGCTCTCTCTTTGTCCCTCTTTCTTCTTGGAGAAATTTTCCTCATCATTTACATCTCCTGTGTCACCTCCTCTCTATTGTGCTATTCCTTATCTCATTCTACCCAATCAAATCAGAATTAAGCCCTTCTTCTACGTATGCCCACACATGCACTATATATGTGTGTGCAGGTACTCCCGTATACCTCCTCACATCCAAATAGCATACATAAGTACCTACATAGCCATTCACATATGCTTTGCTTGTCAACACTGTTGGTGAAAATTGTATGTTATGGCATTTAGTATATTTGTCTTTTATTTATCTTGCTCAAAGTGTGCTGACATCATTCATATTACACATTGACTTCCCAATCACCAGAATGAACACATACCTACGGTCTAGAAAGTGATCCATCCTTTTTCCTGCTCCCATTCTTAGTAAACATCAAATAACAATACTTTTTTGTGTGTATATACCTATTCTTGACTTTTTTATTAAAATGATATAATTCGATGTTTACAATTTGTGATTGAATTATTTCCTTTAGCATAATGTCTTCCACATTCATCTACTAAAATATGGTCAAAGATATTTTACAAACTCATCATTATCTTTTATCATTCTATTGTATGTATATATCACAAATCCACTCATCTCTCGATTGATTATTTAGGTTTTTTCATCTGTTTTGGCTTTTTTGAATAATACTGCAATGAATGTCAGTGTGCATAATCTATTCATATCAATGCCCATACACTCTTAGGATACATTCCTAAAAATGGAATTTGCTAGATCATAAGGAATTTTAAAAAAATCATTTTATTGGGGGCTCATACAACTCTTACCATAATCCATGCATACATCAATTGTGTAAAGCACATTTGTACATTCATTGCCTTCAGCATTCTCAAGACATTTGCTCTCCATTTAAGCCCTTGGCATCAGCTCCTCATTTCCCCCCCTCCCTTTCCACTCTCCCCTCATCCATGAACACTTGATAATTTATAAATTACTATTCTGTCATGTCTTACACTGTCTGATGTCTCCCTTCCCCCACGTTTCTGTTGTCCATCCCCCAGAGAGGAGGTTATATGTGGATTCCAGTCATGAGGAATTTTTAACTTTATGTTTTTGTGGAAACACCATAATGTTTTCCATAGTGGTTGCACTATTTACAAGCTCCTTAGCACTGTATACGTGTTCCAATCTCACCATAACTTTGCCAGCTTTTTCCCTGTAGCTATTGTCATTTTTCATGGAAAAATAGCATATCTTTGTATTGTTTTATTTGCATCTATTTAATGGCTAAAAATCAGACCCATCTCTTTATGTGCTTGCTGGTTCAAAAAATACCCCTTTTTGCGAAGTGTCTGTCCATGGCCTTCACCCATTTATTCACTGGGTTATCTTTATGTTGTTGAGTTGAAGTTTTCTATAGACTTTAGAGATTAGACCCTTGTCAGATGTGTCACTGCTCCAAAGTTTCACCCCTTGTAGGTTCTCTTTTTCACCTTTGGCAAAGTATTTTCATCACCCTCAGTCTTTACTGTTTAAGAGGTTATCTGATAATGTTCTACTAGTCAGGTGATTTTTATTGGCCAATATTTTTAGAAATATTATTAGATCCTTCTTCATCATCAGTCTTAATAAAATTGAACTATGTTATGGTATGTAGCAAAACAAATAGGAATATAACGGTAGAGTACTTTCTTAATTTTTGTATTGCTAACATCTAGAACATTTTTCTTGTAAATGGTAGAAGTTCGCATTTTGAAAATGAATACATCCTTAATTTTTTTAATTTAATTTTTAAAGGAAATTTATAAGGAATCTTTAACTTTATGTTTTTTTGAGGAAACCCCATACCATTTTCCACAGTGGTTTTACCATTTTATATTATTATTATATATTATGTATCATATTAGTTCTCGTATAAGAGTTCCAATCTTACCATGACCTTGCCAACATGTAATTTTTTCTGTTGCTCTTGTCATTTTGTATAGGTGAAGTGGTACCTCATTGTATTTTTAATTTGATTTAAGATGTCAAGGTACTGCTGCTGCTGTTGTTGTTAGCTGCCGTCTGGTCAGTTCGCACTCACAGTGACCCTATGACAACAGACTGAAGCACCGCCCAGGCCTGCACCACCCTCCCAATTGTTGTTGTGTGTGTGCTGCAGCCACTGTGTCAATCTTTCTTGTCAATGTTCTTCTTGTTGCTGCCTGTCTACTTTACCCAACATGATGTATTTTTCTGGGACTGGTCTCTTCAGATGACATGTCCAAAGTACATGAGACAAAGATTCACCATCTTTGCTTCTAAGAACCATCCTGATGATACTTCTTCCAAGACAGTTTGTTTGCTCTTATGGCAGTCCAAGTTATTGCGATAGTCTTCATGAGCACCATAATTCAAACGCATCTTCTTTTAGGCCTTCCTTATTTAATAAACAGGTTTCATATGCATATGATGCAATGGAGAGTATCATGGTTTGGGTCAGTGCTCAAAGCAACATCCCATCCTTGCTTTCAAACACTTTAAAGGGGACTTTTGTAGCCTATTGACCTAATGCAACACATCCTTGGATCTCTTGACCACTGCCTCCAAGAGCATTGATTGTGGATCAAGCAAGACAAAATCCTCGATAGCTTCACTATTTTCTGTTTATCATGATGTCTCCTATTGGTTCAGTTGTGAGGATTTGGGTTTTCGGTACATCGAACTGCAATCCATACCAAAGGCTGCGATCCTTCTTCTTCATCAGCAAGGGCTTCAAGTCCTCCTCACTTTCAGCAAGCAAGGTTTTGTCAGCTACATATCACCGGCTGTTAATAAGACTTTCTCCAATCCTCATGCCTTATTCTTCTTCATATAATTCTACTTCTCTGATGATTGCCTTGAATGAATGTAATGGTACAGATTGAATACATATAAGAGGATACAACCCTGCTGCACACCTTTCCTAAATTTTAAACCATGTAGTATTCCTTTGTTCTGTTTGCCTATCTCTTGATTCATGTAGAGATTTTGCATGAGCACAGTGGAGTGTTCTGGAATTCACGTTCTGCTCAGAGCTATCCAAAGCTTGTTATGATCCACACAGTCCAATGCCTTGGCAAAGTCTGTAAAACACGAGTGATTATGTTTTTGGTATTTGCCACTTTTGGCCAAGATCCATGTGACATTGGCAGTGGCATCTCTTGTCCCATGTTCTTTGTGAATTTGACCTAAATCTCTGGTAGTTCTCTATAAATGTTCTACTGCAACCATTGTGGAATGATCTTCAGCAAAATTTTACTCGTATGTGATATTAATGATTTTGTTGTATAATTTGAGCCTCCTCTAGGGTCACTTTTATTTGGAATGGGTAAACACACAGAGCTCTTTCTGTAAGTTTTGCTCTGTTCTATAAGGTTGCTTTGAGCCAAAATCCACTCTATGGATGTGAGTGTTTGTTGATGTTGTTTACGGTGGGTTGTGAGCTGTAGCATTGAAAAAGGACCTATCTAATTGGAGCTAGCTATAGTCATGAATGTCTTTGTTCCTGCCTCCCATTTATAGCCTAGATATTCCAAAGGCCATAGGCCATTGTCCAGGTACAACACAAACCAGAGACAACAGGAACCTGAACTTTCTAGAAGTATTCCTGCCAGGGCATGCCACAGGGTATTGAATGCTGATGAACGCCATTAGAGAGGTTGACAAAATATAACTAAATTAAGGGGTTAAGTGAGTCTATATCAAAATTTGCTATCTTCTGACCATATTCAGGTCTGAAACAAATTCCATGCAAATCTGTGATTGGCAGTTCTTCTCTTGTTGGTATATTTAGTTTAGTTTTCTGCGTAAGGAATCAAATATCCGCATGCTAGTCTGTCTGCCTACATTAAAAGTTCAACTCCTGGTCAAGTAAAATTATACCAAGAGAATAAGAGAGTGAGAACTCTGCAGGAATTATTCATCTGTTTATGAAGAAAACACTGTCCATGAATGAGATAGCACACTAACTAGGCCACATATAACAAAAGTGAATGTGAAACCATTTGAATGCTGCCCGGGCGTGAAGCTCAGTGGAGATTAGGTATGACCAGACTCTGGTTGAATTCATCAGATAATAATGTTTTATATGGATGATAAAATCAGTCAAGCTGAGGTTTTTAGAATATTACCCTGATTGTAAGAACTGACACAAAAATTTGAGGTATCTGTAGACAACTCTTTTACTGCACAGATTTATTCTCTATACTTCCTTGTTTATTTCTATTTTCACATAAAGAGACATTCTGTCTGATATTAGAAAATTACTGAATCTTTGGAGAGATTTAGCATTGGTCTTGCTTACCCTATTGATTTCCAGTTACCCAGAGACTCTAAGCGGTAATTGATTCCAATATTTATGCAGCTAATCATTCTGCACTCATGTTAACTATGCCTGCTTTTCCCATTCATTTTTACAATTAGAGCTATTTGGTGCTTTATGGTATTAAAATCAATTTTATATCAGGTATTCAGAAATGAACACTGGCAACTCTATCTGATACCACATACCCATGACTTTTGAGTCCATTCTAACTCATAGCACCTCCGTGAGCTAGAATAAAACTGTCCCACAGGATTTCCAAGCCCGTAATCTTAACAGAAACAGACCGCACATCTCTTTCCCAGACAGTAGATAGTGGGTTCAAAGAACCAAACTAATTTTTTTTTAGCTACACACTTAGCCAATCTATTATTAGGGCCTCTTAGGTGTCATGGGTAGAGTTACATTATTTATAACATCCGCTTCCCTCGTTTCCCCCCAATTTTTGATTGTGCTTAGGTGCATGGGATAAGTTCTGCCTCTTAGCAATGCTGTGTGCCGCAGCATTAAACCCTGGCAGGCCCAGCGTCATCCTCACCGTCCTTACTGTGTTTGCGCCTATTGTGCAGCCACTGTGCCCATCTGTCTTTCCGAGAGCAGGTGATGGCATAATGGATGATAATTGGACTTGGAATGTACTTTGAATGTCAGCTTTAACATTTTTACAGTAGGGAGAGCACAGCTTTCTCATTGGTAGGAGTCACTGGGTAGAAAACAAGCTTCTTACCTCAACATTTCTTAAGTAGGGTGAACAGGTGCTAGACAAATGGATCTGAATGGTCTTAGTTTGTCCTTTGAATTTCCTGTAGATTCTTATCTAAGGTTACCCTGTCATGTACCCACCCAGGAAAGATAAAGAGTATATAGATTAAAAATAAATTGTAATAAAATAATTAGCCTGAAGAAAATAAAGCAGAGCACAGATTGACAGTGAGTAGAGTGGGGAGGAGACAGGCAAGCTCTCTCTGGAAAGGGGACATTTCAGCAACAAACTAAATAATGAGACCCCATCCCTGTGAAGATCTGGAAGAGCGCTGCTCCAGGAAGCAGGGGCAACCGGAACGCAGGCTCGGAAGCTGGATGGGGTTTTGCGTGTCCGCGAAACAACTGAAACATGCAGAGTGCCACTGGGGCACAGAGAGGAAGAAGTCCGGTGGTACAAACACCAGATGAGCCGGGGCCCTGTGGGACGCTGAGGCAGAGCTTTTATCTCATAGGTGTGATAGGCAGCCACGGGCGTTGAGGTAGCAGAGGTGTGACACGGATTAGTAGTGTGTAAGGAGGAAAATGTGAGGCCCAGAGACAAAGAAGGCAGCAGGCATGTGCTGGGACACACATGGAAAGTTGAAGGAATGAGACAAGTAAGATTCAACATGAATTTGAAGTCAGAAGCTACAATAGCTGCTCGTGGTTTGGACAGGGGAGTGTGGAAAAGTGATGGACGCATCAGGGTGTCAAGAAAGGAAATCTTACACACGATGGGTACTGCCAGAGGAGCAGCAGCTTCTGGACGAGGATGGAGAAAATCACCGGTCAGCTTAGTGTCCGTCACTTATTTTAGAACTCTAGTCCTGAAGGCTTAATGAATTATGCATCCATCTGCTAACCACAAGACCATGAGTTCTAATCCACCAACTGTTCCCAGGAAGAAAAACGAGACTTTCTGTCCCTGTAGACATTGACAGCATTGGAAACCCACAGAGGAAGTTCTACCTTGCCCTATAGGATCATCAAGTCAGAATAGACTGGATGATGTTGAGCTCTTTTGTTTTTGTGTTTGCTTTGTGTATTTGGCATCCAAGGATGCTAGGAAGGATTGTTGGATAAGCATTGGACCCCTAATTACAAGGTTGGCAGGTCAAGCATCGCCCCTGTAAAGGTTAACAAGCTCTGGAATCCAATGTAGGGTCACTAGGAGTTAGTTCAGCTCCATTGCAGTGGGTGACTCGGCATCCCCGTGAAGTTGTTTTCAGGGTGGAAAGAGCTAGAATCTGGACCTCAGACTAAAACTGTGAACTGGCAGTATCCCTTGTAAGACCAGTAGTGACTGTTTTCCTGGCCACAAGCGGGATGCCGTGGCGTGGAGTGAGGAGGAGAGGGGTGAGCCCATGTGGAAGGGAGAGCCAGCAGAGACTACTGAGGAGAAAGGTGCGGGTGTTTGAAAACACAGGAAGGTGCGATCCCCCAGAAGCCCAGTGGTAGAAAGTCCTCAGAGAAGGAATGTGTCCATTGTGGTGAATGCTCCTTCAGCGCTGAATCAAACCGGGAGAACATTTCCTTCTTGTTTTGGGCAAGATGGAGTTCCTGAACAAGCGTGGCACTAGCAATTTCAATAGCATAATGGGAACAAAAGCATGACTGGAGTGGATGGAAATCAGGGGTGAGGAAGTACAAAATGCATAATAGACAGGTCATGATTTTTTTAGAAAGAATTTTGTTGTGGAGGGGAGCAGAAAAGCAAGACTGTTGATGGAGGAAAGCACACAAACCCCAAAAGAGAGTTTTTGACGCGTATGATGATAACATCATGACCACAACGATCATCACATATGACGTGCATCACGTATGACATGCTTGCCATGTGCTAGGTCCTGTGCCAACCAGTTTACATGTCTCATTTTATGTGATCATGCAGCCAGCCTCTGACGAAGGCTCTGATCATAGGACTAGCATTGGGGAGGTAACCGAGGAACCAAGGCTTGGTAAGCAAGAGAGTTGACAACTAGTCGCGATGTGTTTTACTCCAAATAAGCTCTAAACCACAGCAGACTGGTAGTCTTCCTTAAGAAGACCAGTTGAAGTGAATTAGATTCTTAACTGTATTTCATCAAGATGTGTTTTGGTTTCAAGGGATACAATCCCATTTGAAGCTGGTCTAGGGAAATATGAAAATGTGCATGGTGCAATGGAGGTTGGGGGGTTAATTAATTATCACCAGATTCAGAGACTCATGACCTCAGATGTGCATTCATTCGACTGTAGCTCTAACTAAAGTGAGATTGACTTCTCCAGACTTCTTCTATAGATGTGAAGCAATGTGGTTGGGATTAGCCTATGTCTGTACCAGGTCAACAGTTAGAAACCACCTGCAGCTCCTTGAGTGAAAGAAGGCACTTTCTACTCCTTAACAAAGTTACAGTCTTGGAAACTCACAGTCTACCCTGTCTTAGTGGGTCGTGATGAGTCGGCAACACATGATGGCAGAGAGTTTGTTTTTCTTGGTTCATAACTACTAGGATGGACATTGATGCTAGTCTACTTTTTCATACCATCTACTGCGCTCTAATTAGAGTTGTCATTATTACTCAAATATAATGATGCTTCAAATCATATGACTTCATCTGCATATGCTGCAAGCACATACTATTTTAGTTGCTGCCAGTGCTTTTATAACCACTAATTTTATTAAATATTCTAGTGCTTTAGCCACAATGTTGTGCTACGTCGTATTTGTGAACCTTTGTCAATAGCTTTTTAGAATGAAAAATTAAGGAAAGGAGGGAGACAATAATTTAATGGTTTCTGTACATGTATAACTGTTCCGTTGTTACTAAAGATGTTGTATTTCAATGTGGAAAGATTTTACAAAACAGTTTTGTTAGTATTTATATAATTTAAGAAATATTACACATAACAATTCACAACTACATTTATCACATTATTCTATAATTAAAATTGATAATACACCTGATTAAGGATTCTGTTGTCTGGTGAGGAGCCGTGGTGGTGTACTGGGTTTGAGCTTGACTGCTAACTGCAATGTCAGCAGTTCGAAACCACTAGTCGCTCCTCGGGAGAAAGAGGAGTCTTTCTACTCACACGTATAATTGCAGTCTCTCAAACTGTCCACAGGCACAGTTCTACCCTGTGCTGCAGGGTCACTAGGCGTCAGCATTGGCCATGAATTTGGTTTTGGATCTGGGTCACGTGGTGTGGGAGGAAGACCTCTGTCGGGGTTGAGCTGTGCTGTGACACTACGAGTTACCACACTGGGTGGCAACAACCCTAGTGATGCCATTGATTCCGGGCCAAGAAGTAGGTCAAGGAAGCTGAATGTAATCCTCAATGGGAGGAGTTGACACAAAAGCTGCAACCACTGATGCATACGTACCCAGGGACACAAGAGGGCGCTGGAACAGGGAGCCTTTTGTTTCCTTGTACTTCAGATGAGTTTAGACCTCTCTCAAAGGGATTTCATAGCAACACATTCACATAAGAAGGAATGTGGGGCAGGTAAGAAAGGAAGATGTTCACTAAACTAGAAATGCATGACAATGCTCTCACAGATCAAATCAAGCTACACTTCCTAATATCCTACTAAAATGTAAATTCTATGAAGATAAGCATTTTTTAGTCTTATCCATCAAATACATACCTCCCACACATGTGCTGAATGAATGAATGATTTCTAGTGGTTCTTCTGTAATTCTGACTAGGTTCATTTTATTTAATCATTTAAAAAAAAGTTTGAGAACTCTTCATGTTCATGTAGCAAATGATTATTTTTCTACCTGTAATTCTTTAACTTTCCAAAGTCCTGAGCTTATTTGGGAATAGTATGTTTAATTAACATCCTAGTCATAAGAACAGTGTGTGTGTGTGTGTGTGTGTGTGTGTGTGTGTGTGTGTGTGTGTTATTTTACACAAAGAGGAGAAACTCTCTTGGTACAAAAGCTCTCCTTATCTCTGTGATGTCCCCTGAGGGTATGAACCTGAATTGAAATCCCCAGAAATTCTAATACACTTTTGCTGGCCGAATCCCTGAGGATTTGTTTCTGTTTCCCAGCAGACTCGGTAGGTGGGGCAGAGCTCAGGGAAAGACAGGTAAATGACAAACAGCTGCTTCGGTGTGTTGCTACCAAAGTGCCCCCGGCAGAACAACCCATCTGGAAAACTCCCAAACTGCTGGTGGGATGAACACTGAGCTGTCCTTGTAGATCATTTGAAATAGTGTGTGTGCGGCGTGTCAATGTGAGGGTGCAGAAAGGCCTTAATTGCATATGAAGAAAGCTGGGGTCTTGAGAAAGGATTAGGGGGGGGGGCTGTAAGTGAAAAAACCAGCAAGGCCAATCTTTTCTTACCTAAACTGGATGCCTTCTCCCAAAATATCTGATTAAAACTATGTACTGTTAAGAGAGATGGGTTAAAGGAGCTCCTATGCAGGGAAGAAGGTAGAAGGGCATTCTTTCTTCTTCTTCTTCTTCTTCTTCTTCTTCTTCTTCTTCTTCTTCTTCTTCTTCTTCTTCTTCTTCTTCTTCTTCTTCTTCTCCTCCTCCTCCTCCTCCTCCTCCTCCTCCTCCTCCTCTTCCTCCTCCTCCTCCTCCTCCTCTTGGGAAGACCCTATGGGTTAGTTTACAAAGCAGAGCACAATGTCCTGTAAGGGAAGCAGTGGTCGATTATAAAGATGGGCACAAACACAAATGCTTTTCCTCCCTTTTTATTTGCTAGGGAACTTCAGGCAACCATCTTGTTTACATCATATAGATCATAATAGTACTTTCCCATGTAGGTTAGAAATCAGTTTATATATTTAAAGACTTTAGAACTGTACCCAGCACATAGAAATCAATATATGTGGGTTTATCGCTTCAAATAGGGAATAAATTAGAATGCAAGTTTGAGTACTCAGGAGAAGTTAGGAGCATTGGACTGACTATTCAGAGGATATAAACTGTGGAATTCCTCTCTCTCTCTCTCTCTCCTTCCCTCTCTCCCTCCTTCCCTCCCTTTGGAGAAGGAGGAGCAAGCTATCTGAGATTGATATTTTGTTATTAAAGCAAAATATAATTTTTAACATTTTGGAACATCTGTTGAGTGCCTCACAAGTTTCAGAAAAGCAGTCTTTCTGAAGTCAGAAATGGAATTAATGGCATGGAGAGAACCAGGAGCGGATGTGGACAATTAAACATCTTAATAAAAACAATCATATTTCTAAAATTTATTGATGTAGTGTCTCATTCACTGGCTTGTACAAATTTACCTGAGCTAGCTGTCTATCTTTATTGCCCAAGAATCTCTAAATAGGCAAAAACCAAACAAAAAATATCGGATAGAAATCCTGTTCCCATGGAGTGGGTGTCCCTGGTCACCAAAGCAAATGTATTGTATTGAGTAGACCTGCTACAAGGGACTTGTTAGCTGATTTGGGGCGGGGGCGGGGGTGAGTAAGCAGGCCTGGTGTTCTTAGCACAGGCAGTGAGAGAGGAACCAGACTACAGTCCCATGGGTATGACCTGAAGCAAGTTGTCCAACGATTATAGTAAAGATGGAAGACCAGGGGAAGGGAGTGCAGTTACAGACCGGGGACTGTCCCAGTGTCTTCCTCAGAAAAAGGCTAAGCTCTCTTTCTAAAAGCCATCCTATTGATTAGGTCAGGCCCACAAAGGAAAGTCTTCCTTTTGATGAACTTCAGTCTTAGATTAGAGACTTTAGCTGCATTTTCAAAAGCTTAACACAGAAGTACCTGTAGTATCATTTGATCAAATACGACAGTATGTGTGTACAACAAACTGGCCTTGATCTTGCTTGTGTAACCCAAATCTCCCGAAAAAAAGTAAAAATAGCTCATCTAGCCTTCCTGGCTAGAACTCAGTAGAACTCAGTAGAACTTCCTAGCACTTTTGGCTAGGAAGAGACTTGAAGGTAATGTAGCTCACTTGCAGGAGCCCTGGCAATGCTATGGTTTAGGTTTTGGACTTCTAACTACAAAGTCAGTGGTTCAAACCTGCCATCCATTCTGAAGGGCAAAGATGAACTGTTTCCTTAAAGATGAATGGTTGTGGAAGGGTCTCTATGCTCAGAATCAATTAGACAGCAATCGGCACTTACTTCAGCCTAGCCAAATGAGCACATTAAAGACCGTCACAGATGGAGAGTAAAAGGTAAAAGTGAAACACCATTGTAGGACTATTATCGACATGTGGCCCAACTAAGGAAGACATTACATTATATTGGGCCATTCTGTCTCATTGAGTACCATCCTCATTTTTGTTGTTCCTCGCATTTAGATCTATTTCATATAATACATATATTATATAATATATATTTCATAGAATATATTATATATATTCCCTAGTTGGGGGAAAGGTGTCTACTACCCCATCGGTTGGTAGTTTGAGTTTACCAAGAAGTACCTCAGAAGGCCAACCTGGTGACCTGTTTATTGACGGCCATAGCTTTGTAAACCCAGTGGAGTAATTGCACCATATGCACATGGGGTCACCATGAGTTAGAAATGACTGCAACAAACCACCACCATATCCTCATGTCCACAGTCATTTTCTGATTTAAGATTATATACACTTTACCATGGGTTCAGCAGAGATCATTCTTTCTCATTTTACGGGGAAAGCTACTGAGGACCAGAGATGTGAAGGCACTTGCTACAGCACATACAATTTGTGTGACCTAAGTTATGCATGTCCACATGTTCTCGCTTTAACTTTGGGGCTCATTTTACTGTCCCAGACTTCCCAGGATGAGTAGCGACAGCTGGTTTACAGTCTATCTCCCTTGGTAGAACTTTTTACTGCCACTTGACCTTCTAAGTCTGATAGAAAATACTCTACAGAAGTTACTCCAAATAAGGACTATGAGGAAGTACTCATTATGTAGCTGTTATCCTACTGGGAAACTCAAAGCCACAAAGAATCAAATGTTATATTTACATGAAGTTCACTATTCAGAGAAAGTCATAGATTATAAACTCCATAAGATCAAAACCACATGAAACCAAACACTGCCATTGAGTAAATACTGACTCATTTGGACTCTGTAGGACAGGATGAAACTGCCTCTCACCCCAACCCCGTGCATCCGGAGACTGCGACTCCTTAAGGAAGGAGAAAGCCCTGTCTTTCTCCCAGGGTGCGACGGGTGCTTCTGAACTACTCACCTTGCAGTTCACAGCCCGACACATAACCAATACACCACCAGGGCTCCTCCTCCAATGGGCCAAGGCTACTGTCTCTATAAGTCAATGCTAGCCAATCGCCTGAGAGTAAATTCAGACACATGGCAGGATTTAAATAAATATATGTTATATTAATATTAAGGTTTCATGCTTGCTGGTTATCCTGAGAAACATGTTGTCAACGTTTCCAAAAAGCCAGAGCCTTTAGCAATCCACAAGAAGAATTCCTTACACTAATCTTGAAAGACAGTGACCCTCATGGGAATAAGAGCAAAACACCTCTCAGTATGAGCTACATTGCAGAGTGCTATATAATTATTTGTTCTGGGGAATATTGCTGGTAAAAAAGATAAGCCTATAAAAGAAATGATTTCTTTTTCCAAATGCTACAAACAAAAGGGGATTTTTAAATTTCTTCTCAAGGCAACACAAGTCACAAGATTAATTAACTTGCAGTACACTGAGAAGTGCTCTTTAATGAGGGGGCACGTTCTGTCCGGCTCGATTGAGTGGATTCTGGCAGGAAGAGGTATGGTGTTGGCTGCATTCCTCTCTGTATGTTACAATTTGTTTATGACCTTGAAAATGCCTCTAATGGTACATAATATAATTTAAGGATGGATAAGTGATCCTAAGAAATCACTCTCTATGGATTTGAAACTTAGATTGACTGCTTATCAGTTGATCAAACAAATGTATTTGTCTGTGTCTCAGTTTCTCCTCTGATAAAAAGGGATTAGCAATAGTATTGGCCTCAGAGTTATTGTAAGAATTAAAATGAGTTAATGATCTGGACTATGATTAATCTAGGGCAAATTCTCAGTAAGTGTTAGATAGTATAGCGGCAGTTGTCTTTGAATGAATCAGCAGACAATTGTATTGGTCACAAGGTATGTCTCACCCGCTTTGGGAAATGTGGATCGCAAGCCTTGTCAGAGTGTTGGGGCGGAGCAGAGGTGGACAGCTGCAACCATGGTCTTAGTCCACCCTGGACACTCGGACTTCCCAGAGAGGACAGTTAAAACAGGGAACTCTTGCCAGCCCTCTGTTACAACACAGAAACTGAGCTCAGCTGATTCTCAGAGGAAGCATGGCTAATATCTCCCAGGGGATTCTTCACATTCAGAATGCAGGCAAAGTGCTGCTTTTTTAATTAACAAAGCCCCAACAACTCTGTTATCAATCTTCTCTCCTGAATCCATTTCTTGCTAATCCCTTCTCCCATCCCCTCCCTGTCTGCCCAAGAGCTGTCCCTGATGAGTGGGTGTGTGAAGCAGTCATTGAGCTGTCATGGCGAAGCTCAGTGAGAACTGAGAGCAGGAGGACCCTGGTCAATGGGCACCAGTCACCCCACCCTCAGCTTATGGCTCCAGGAGCCTCCCCTCTGAGACCCCCACCTGCAGCACAGGGGATGACTAGGGTTCACAAAGTGGGTGTTACTAAAGAGCTGGCAGATCCCCCTTGGCAGAAGCATTCAGGAGTATACTTCAAATCCCCATTAATTTAAGTTGAATAGGACAGGTATTGAATGATAAAAAAACAGCTGAATCAAGGGAACCTATTTATCAAGTACTTATACCCAGGTAATCCAAATGTGGCCATCCTGGCTGAAACACCATCGCATGCATCCCTGCAGCTTTGGGGGTTGGGGTGGGGTGGGGAATAAAAGCCCTTATTGGTTGTGAAAATAGACTCAGAGGACTCTTCAGGGCTTTAGCTGGTCCTGTTAGTCCCCCAGAGCTGCCTCAAGGAATACCGCGTTTCCTCTTGGCTAAGAGAGCTCTTGTTTTGCTGAGAACTTGGACACATCTTTCAGCGTTGGGCCAACTGCAGCTACAGATCAGCCTTTGTTCTCCTGAGAACCCTCCATGGGGCCTGGATATGGAAATGTAAGAGACAGTCACTTTGTCTCCGCCATTATTTCCACTCTGACCTATGGTTTGGTTTTAGAGCATTCTCGGTTTCTAGAAAACAGCTGATTCCCAATTCCCAGCAGGAACTTTAAAATGGCTTTTGGAGAAAGGACAACAAAAAACTCCAGTTAAAAATATCCCCCTCCCTTGCTCTGCCTCTAACTTATTAGAGCAACGCCGAAGGCAGCAGGGTGTCATTGGCAGTTCTGTTTGTGACTAGCCTGGAAGAGTTGATAAGTCTATGAATATTTACATCTGATAGGAGACTGCTCTATGTAGATTTCTAAAATTCTCTAAATCTCCTGATGTGCATTGCAATAATATAGACCACATGATCAGCAGAAGGAAGAAGGCAAAGTAAAAGGAAGAGTGGACCCTTGGTTGGGTGGCCATCCCAAAGCCTGACTGGATAGACCCTAAACATGGGTGGGTACGCGGGAGAGGACTGCGGGTGAGCGATGAGCCAGGTGGGGTCTGCAACTACAGCATCTTCCTCCAGCTTTCTTTTCATGTGATACGTTTAATATTTTCTGATGCTAGGTAACAAGTGGCCGGGCCTTGAAATCTATTAGCAGAGGGCAAGGAGACAGATTCCATGGCTCATTCATGTAAGATACGCATTTAAGAAAGAGGAGAAGACAGAGTAGCCTGAGTGTCTAACAGGAAGGGCATTAGGTATGAAGTTCTTTCATGGGCTAGCTATTTTGAAAATTCAGTGATCAGTCATTTTCAAACTGCTTCTTACTTGTCTCCTTATCTACACTGCCTCTTCCCAAATAACTTTTAAGCATTTGCATATTTGGAATATCAAAGGCATCCACCTGGTGCAGAGCCGGTATGATGCCCCCCTCTTAGTTGTGGCAGGGAGTCTAAATAAGTCACTTCAGAACACGTGGCAAGTCAGGATGCAGAGGGAGTGCTGATTATCCTTACCCATCTTCAGGCCAACCCGCAGGCTGGCATCTTCATCGTGTGACACATACAAAATCCTTGGCTCTCTCCATGTCAGATCTTGTGAGCACAGGGAATAGGGTTGTCTTCAATTTACATAAACCCCTTTCATGCAAGCATCTTGCAGCCTGGTATGTTCAGTGAGTAGCTCCCAGTGACTGTCAGGGGGTTGACTCGCCTCTTGCTGGGTTAGAGGCAGCCACCGGAAGCAGGTGACTAGTGAGCCATTACTGTGCTCTAATTTGCAAGTAACTTTGAAAAGAAGCCTTCCCCTTGGCAGCCTGTCTGGCCATTATGAAGCAATCTACCAGTAGGCAGTCTTGTGCACATCACTGAGCTAATTTAGAAAGGCCCAGAGTAAATACCTCAGCCATGGTGGAGAACGCAGACATCACTGAAAGAATTGTACGTTGCTCAGAAACTGTGCTGCACAACTATGGATGATGGCTCAGATTTGGGGAGTGCGGGGTGACAGACGCGACTGACTCTTGGGGAAGAGCAGTCCCACTGGACGATTTCTTGTTCTTTGACCAAGCAATGGTACTCTAGTTGGCTGTCTCCTAGCATCTATTTTACCACAAGTTCCTAGTTGTCATCGACTTGATTCTGATTTATGATGCCTCCATGCGTTTCAGAGTGGAGCTCTGCTCCCAGGGGATTTTTAAAAATTGGGTTTTGAGAAGTAGCAGATTGGCAGATTTTTCATCAAAGATACTTTTGAGGGGACTTAAAATCCCAACCTGTTAGTAACCAACTAAGCATGTTCACTGCTTGCACCCAGCAGGGACTCCAGAATCTCTTCAAGTTCTTCATGTCCTCTTCTCAAAAGAGGTTGCTGCTTCCTTGAATCACTTTTCTTTGGGCATCCAGCCCAGGAGGCACTCGATGGAATAAACTAGGTCCTAGGCTGAGTCTTTGTTTATTTAGCAAACACTTATTACACGCCAATGTGAATAGAGTTTTAGACAAAACCAGAGGAACCAAAATCTCCATGATTTTGATAAATGAATGAAAAGCAATGATCTGATATGTAAAGTCCCAACTAATTCACAATATATATATATATATATTTTAAAAGCCCCATGAGATTGTTTACCTGACATAAACCATCCAGTACAAACACAACATGCATACATGGGAAATGATTTGAAATCAACTGTAACTCAACCTGTAAGTTGGTACAAAATACTAGCCAGCGGACTTCATGCAGCCAAGGCAAGTACCTGGAGAACAAAGGGGACTGCTGAGGGGTAGTGCTCAGCCGCTGCAAGCTGGGGTCTGAGACTGGGGATGTCACCCTTTAGATTCCAGCAAAATATCCCCTTAAGAACACTGTATAGAGATTCAGGTAATTTTGAGTATTGTTGTGTTTACAACCGATAAGGACACACTAAGGAGAGATGTATTTTCAGATTCTCTTTTGAGATTTGTGTCTTCAATAAATGCGGAACCCCCAAGGAGAGATTTCTATTCAGATCTTTTCCCAGAGATTTTTGGTTCACCAGCAGTTTCTTATTTTTAAATAAGAAAGTTCAGTCTCACTATCCTCAATTGCAAGGAACTATTTCTGGCTGCACCTCTTCCAACATAAATTTGCTCATTGTGTGTGTGTGTGTGTGTGTGTGTGTGTGTTTCTGGCAGTCCTAGTATAGTCTGTACTCTCCATTAACACCCAAACTTCTAAGTCACCCGTGTCTCTTTGGTCTTCCTTTTGTCCAGCTTTTGCATTTCTAGCAGGTAACTGAAAACTAGGACCAAACCTGTCCTCAAAGAGCCGTCTTTGTTTTCTTAACACTTATGGGAGGTATTTTGCAGGATTTTCCCAGTGCACTACATCATTTTATTTCTCACCCGCTGCATCCGTGGGTACTGACTGTGGGTCTGAGTGAGATGACATTTTTAACTTCAACATTTCCTTCATTTGTCACGATGTTGCTGGTGGTTCCATTTTCAGAAGGTCATTTTCTTTCTCTTGGCGCCTGATCTGTACCGACCGGGGGCTGTACTCTCCGATACTCATCACCAAGGTGCTCTTCCCTTTCAGGAAGCAACCTTGGGGTGGCTGCAAATGGTCGGTAGGTATTATGAGTTTCCCTGCAACCCTGAGGCCGTGTCTTTAAGTAGTCTAGTTTCTTAGATTATTTGCTCAAATTAAATAAATAGGGTGCAAGGATGCAGCTTGGATGCACACTTTTCTTGACTTTTTACACTATGTACTATCCTGTGTTCTGTTCAAGCAACCGTCTATTTGTCTATGTACAGATTCGGAAATGGCACAATTAAGTGTTGTGGAATTCCCACTCTTCCCAATGTTATCATCATCTGTTATGATGCCAACAGTTGAATCCTTTGTTCAGTCAAAAGTTTCAGGTAGACCTCTTTCAGGTATTCTCTGCCCTCAGGCAAGATTCATCTGACATCAGCAATATCTGTCATCCCATGCCCTCTTCTATTTCAAACACCCGTTGCTGGCAAGTGTGCACTCGCTCATGCTTACCCTGTATGTGCAAGAGTAAACCAGCTCGGCAGAATTTTCAATGAACGAGTTTCTGAAATCAGGTGGAAACCCATTGCTCTCCAGGAGCATTTCTTAAAGAGCCCCTTCTTTCCTTGCTGAGTGGACTTGGCATTCTTATTGAACATGAATGGACTATAGATGTGGGGATTGATTTGTAGACTTTCTATCCGTTTCCATGTGTAGATGTTTATCATGATACCTGTAACAAATGTAGCTTGATGTTATATTTTGACATGCGCAAAGGTAACTTCTTCGACTTCATTCCTCCAGAGGGTTGCTTTCAGTAAGCAGTGTCCCTTGACTCCCTCACACACAAACCTGAGGATTAATGTGGCATTTTGTAATTGCCTTCCATTGCCCTGTTGACTTCCTTCCCCCCAAATAGTTAAATAAACCACATGCAACTCTGATTCATAATGTCTAAAGACTGACATTATCCAGCCGTCGCCTATCCCGTGCATTGTGGTCTCATGCGTGCTTTGCCCTTGGACATCAGCATATACTGTCAGTTTCCACCTCGAGTGGCATGAAGCAGATATAAGAGTAAGCACTCATACATGCACATTCATATCCACCTGAATACACTAATTTGCATATACATAAACCCTCTTTACTTGGCCTATTTCTAGTTGCTGGGCCTGCAACTTAAACTGTTCTTTGTTGGGGAAGATTTTGCACAATCTCCAATGTTACAGAAACCATTTTGGACCTCTCTGGCACAGTAAACTACTGAAATGTCTATTTACATGTCTGTATTTAATGCATGCTTGATGGGAACAATCACTCTCAGTTGTATCTGCCTCCTGAGCATAGAGTCTGGCACCTGCTATATGAGCAATAAGCATTTATTTATTATAAAATGGATAAATGCAGATATGAACACATGGATTTAACATATATTCTTTTTATTTGAAGTCTCAAATGATTTGCAATTATTTGAGACCTGTTACGCACAAGTTTATCAGGACCTTATTCCTCTGTTACTTGTCCCCCTCCCCTTTCAAAATTTGCAGGGAGGCAACTACATGCAATCATTCACAATTGGGAATATCAGTAAGTCGATTTAAAAAGCATGATTTTATTTGTAAGAATGCATATCGTCACACATGGCACACACCAGTGCTCTGACTGTAGGCACAGAGTCTATGAAAACAATGTCAAGACAAAGCAGAAATCTATTTCCCGGGTCTGTACAGCTGATGCCTAACACGGGAACAGCAGGTCTTTCATGAAGAAGGCAGAAAGGAAAGACTGGTTCATTTGAGCGCTGAAGAGCACAGGGGTATGGTGAGGGGGAGGCTGCTGGTCAGCCGGTTCCCTTAAAGGAAGAGGTAACGAGAAGAGTGGCTTCCAAAGGATGCGTTGGTGGGGGTTCATATGTGTTCGCTCACGATCAGTTCTGCAGGAATGGTCGTCAGGCTGCAAGTCCAAATAGGATTTCTCTAACAGCCAGAACAGAAACCTGCACCTGAACCCCGCAGCTCCAGCTGGGCTCCCTCAATTGCCTGCATCCTTCTAGGTAATAAAAGATTTTCAAAGGAGAAGAGAGCTGATGTGGAAGAGGAAAGGGAATCCATTGGGGGGCTGCTCCCGCCATTTTGGCCCCGCAGGGGTTCAGACTTGTTTGTATTTGGCAAATCAAGAGAGACGGTTGAGGAAGTGTGAGGCGCATTGTAGCTGAGAAAAGACAGGGTGTCTGGTGGTGTTTTACAGGAGGCCTTTTCTCTGCAGTCTCACTGGGAGACACGTTCTCTTCCCTCTGAGTCTTATCCCTTAATTTTCTCTCTGGAAAATTAAATTAGAGAAGCCAGTTGACACCAAAACCGAGAGGGCTGTCTTGAATATCTTCAGAATTAATTTATTCCCATAACAGAAATATGATTGGATTATCCTGAGACTTTCAATTGCACCAAATAGCTCAGGATGGCAGTGTTAACCTCAGTAGTAAAAGGTGTACTTGGATATGTTTAGAAAGCAGCCAAAGTCTAACCAGAGCTGGCCGTGAGCCAAATATGCTGGTAACAACAAACAGGGCAGCAGGTACGAGACAACTTACTAAGGGTGCTCTTTTGAGCTTCAGGAAACCAGTGTGAGGACAGCATGCGAGGACAGGATTCCTTAGCTGGACCATGCAGAGCCCCCGTGTGGCAGGAAGCAACAGCACATGCCCACGAGCCAGGCAGCACCACTTTCCATTGCTACCTAGGCCCTCTCTAGGCCTCCTGTGCTCCATCTGTAGAGTGGCCACCTGGTGACACCCTCAGAATTGAATCATTAAACCGACTGACATCTTCCCAAACTCCCAAACCCATCGTAGCTGAGTCATGTGGACTCAGAGCGACCCCCCAGGGCTAAGTCGAACTGCACCACACGAGTCTGTAATGTTTACAGAAGCAGCCTGCCACATCTCTCTCCCTGGGAATGACGGACCTTTCTGTTATCAGCTAAGCACCTAACTACCATAAAGAGATTCCGTAGACAGTACATTTCGGTAAGTTTTTAGCCTATGTTTTGACTTTTTCCGTACTTTGTTCACAGAAGGAACCCCCAGCCTTTCGGCTCCCAGGACTCTTTCTCGTTAACTGGAAAAGGTCATTTTGAATGGAAGGTGAACCGGGAGGGGGACTGTGGATACTGAGAGGGGATGTGCATTGTATTCCTCCAGCACTTCAATCACACCGGGACCAGGACCTTCCTGTATTAAATATGAAGCGGGTCCTCTCTGCATTCTCTGTCACATGTGAGCATGGTCCTAATTGGGATGATCAGTCAGTGTCCAGCGAGGGTCTGCCAGGCTCCCCCTGCCACTCCACCTCTGCGGGCATGCTGAGCGAGGCGTTCTGTGAGAGGATGCAAAGGTCATTAGCCAACAGCACTGGGTATTGATATTAAAGGCAAGATCTGGGGATTTGGAGGCAAAGCACAACTTCTTGTGGAACTATACATTATTAAAGGACTCCAAGACCCCAGAGAAGTTAAGGGGGGGGGGGAGCATTGATCTTCACAGTTAAAGGGTCTCATAGAGAACCCATTACCGACCTGAAATCAGAGTCTCATGTGAGATGCCAGGTTTTTGAGGGTGCTGTTTTGCTTTTAATGTATTCTCCCTTTCCCATTCTTAATTCAGACAGCTCTATTCCAGACAGATGCTTTGTTGCTGTGCTGATAAAAGATGAGGCAGAATGAGCAAATGCAGGGATACACCATGTTTCCTTTGAGTAACACTAAACTGTCACCCTATAGTTAAGAGCAGAGGATGGATGTGACCTAATTGCTGCGAATACACTTGGGACCCTTGAAGATTCAGAACACGAGGCCCTTCTCCTTTCCTCAAAGTCGTTCCTCATCTGCTGTCTGACAAATATTGTTTACAGACAATTCACAAGTTGCAGAAAGAGACTGTATCAGGTGGGAGAGGAAGCTTGGAGGCATTGTCAAATATAGAGGGATGGCGGGTGTGTGTGTGTGTGTGTGTGTGTGTGTGTGTGTGTGTGTGTGTGTGTGTGTGTGAATAGATCTGGAAGCACATGCAAACCACAGTGTTTCTCGGTTCTGTTTAACAGTTGGTTTGATCCATAATAGTAACCGGGATAACATCACCGAAGATCATTGATTTATTGAGCACTTAATTGTGTGCCAAGAACACATGCCAACTGCTTTAAGTACAAGATCTACTTCTGTCCTTACAACTTCCCCTAGTGGGGAGGAGCTTTATTTCTATAGCATAGATTACAAAACAAAAACCACACAGTGGAAAGCATTTCCCAGATGTGAAAAGCCCAAGTAACTTTGCCAAGGTGACCAGTTAAAGAAAAAAAAAAACAGTTTTCCATTTAAGAAGCTAGAGTTTGAAGTCAAGCTGTCCCAGTTGTCAATTCCTTCCTCTGGCATTGCTGTGACTGACTTGCAGTATTTTCAATCTTTTATCATACTACCCCCACAACGGTTTCTGGACTCTTCCCTGCTGATCTCTGGTCTCCTTTTACACTTTATTCTTCATATTTAACAGTCATTAAAGCCTTCAAGCTTACATGTTTGGTCTATGGAAGGTTCTAGGGGAACACTAACCCCACGTCAGCCTTGTCATCTGACTTTGTTATGTTATCCCCCCATGGCTGACCATCAGACCGGCACTGTGAGGACGCCCAGACAAGTCTAGGACAGGCCCAGGGAGGGGAAGTTTGCCCTCTGGTTTTCACAAAGAATGAGGGCCTTTGTCTGAGCATGCCCATCATAATGTAACAAAAATAGCTATATGTGATCTAATTTAAGACAAAGATGGGTCCTGCGGATGATGACTTAAGGTGACATCATGAACCAACCTGCAGAAACCCATCTGTGACCTGTTTTGAGCCTAACATTGTATGTCTATCTGCATTATGGTCAGTGGGTAGTCCCACCCATGACAACGACGGGTTTTGTGATGATTTCCTGTGTCCTGTAAAGTAAGTCGGAGAAGAATCAGAGTTCATACGGGCTACAGAGTAAGGATGTAGTGAGGTGAGGTATTCTTAGAGAAAAGGGCATTCCTATTTAGAAGTCAAAGAGTAAATCGAGAAAATCTCATTAAACACATTTTAAAAATCATCCTTCAGGGTTACAGAGGTGATGAGGGTATCCATAATTTTAGCTATTTTTCATTTGAGGATTTTTCCTTCGCAGATTCTCAGGTTGGGGGATCAGATTTCCTTTTGACCAAGCCCCTGGGGTGTTAATGGGTAAGCATTGCACAGCTAACCACCAGGCTGGAAGTTCAAACTCATTAGTCACTCCTTAGAAGAAAGCTGAGGCTATGAATTCCCATGAATCTGAATGCTTTACAGTCTCACAGCCCTTATTTGGGTGGCTCTGATTAGGAATCAACTACAGAGAAAGGTTTTCTTTGTCACTTTTCAACCTGATGACAGCTCAAGCAAAGGGGCCCCCTTCAGCTTGCCAGAGTGTCACTGGCCCTAATGAACTCCAACATCTGGGGACTTACTGTGAAGAGCTCACTCTGGCGCGCTCGCTCTCCTTTTCCCGGAGAGCAAGTCTCTTTAGCTCCTTGTCCTGCTCCCAGTCCCGTGATGGCCAGACAAGGCATTCCATCTGGGTGAAAGTTCAAGGGTCATGGGATGCATCTGCCCTGGGACCCTCTGCTAAGTTTTGAGGACTTTGGAAGCCCAAGGAGGAATCCCAAGGACTGACTGAAAATTTCATAAACCTAAGAACGTTCCCTAATTCCCAGTAGCCCTCACAGACCTTGCACACAGTGTTGGGAACAGAAGGAGACTTTTACACCCAATTGCCAACTGGGCAGGGATTGGGCCCTGCCCGTTGAAGGCACTGATGCTATTACCTGGACAGTCAGCTTCTCAGAGGGCACAGAGTTTGAAAGTAAGCTAGGAGGAGGATAAGGCTCCTTCTCTTTCCCTCTCCCCTGTATCTCCTCCTCCGGTCCTCTGTCTAGGGTATGCATTCTGAAGGTAGAGCTAGAATCCTGAAATCTCAGCATGCAAATGAGGAAAGCAGCCCCAGCCAACAGGGAGGGGCCCGGCATGCACTGCATTACCACTCACTGCTCTGAACAGGAAAAGACAGGTGTGGCTTCTGCTGGCTCCGAAACTGTCACAGATGAAAAGCAGCAGGAAATGGCAGGACAACTTTGTAGACTGCAGTCTGACACCCTTGCCAATATCACAGGATCTGGGAGGAGAAGCTGTTTAAACCCGAAAAAAACAGTATTCTTGGCAACGGTGTTTCAGAAGAATAAGAAGGTGCTGACCCTATTACAACCAGTTTTTGCTTCCTCAAACAGTTGGCCTGATCTCACTGAACACTGCACAGGGTGGTGAGATTCTCTCCCACCTCCGTCACATGTTAGCTGTGTGACCTGGGGGGAAATGCTTGACCTTCAGGTATTCCATTTTCTTCAGCTGACAACCCCAAGCTCACTGTCAATTATAACGCATAGTAGCCTTATGTAGGACTTACAGGAACAGAGAACCTCACCTTTCTCCCTCAGAGAGGCTGGTGGTTTTGAACCACCCACCTTAAAGTTAGCAGTCCAGCACTTACCCGACAGCACCACCAGAACTCCTTTCTTCATCTACAATGAAAGATTTAATGAAGACTATTTCCAGCAAGGATGTTTCAGAATTCCAGCAAGGATGTTTCAGAATGCTAAGTCAGACATTGCCAAAGATCGTTGGCCTAAGGCCTGGCACTCTATTATAGCTCAATTTTAGTTGCCTTATTTAGAAAAGAAAGCATCTTTAAAAATCAAGTTAAAAGTGTGTGTGTGGGGGGATCAAGTTAAAAATAATCAAAATGTGCTGAAATGTGATCATAAAATTTATTCACAGTGATTATTCAATATGCATATCGGAAGGCCATTTTGATTCTCCCAGAAAAGCAGATAGCTTGATGGATGTTATCATGGTGCTTTCTAACATATGAAGAAGAAATATAGACCAACTACGGCCTAATCTTAACATAATTGATTGAATCCTGCCACTCCCCTTACCTCACTGAGGCTGACTGGTTGATGGTTTTACCTGGCTGCTAATCACTTAGCCCTCTACTCATCTGCTGCCCTTCAGACTTATTGAGATTTGAATCAGGAAGTAATAAGACAAATCTACATTACTATTGAGTTTTTTTTCTGGTAGGTTTTTGCAGTTTCCAAAAAAAAAAATCAGACTCACTCAAATCAGTCAAATCCACCGCAAAGCATAGAGTCACCCCCTTTGGGTTTCCAAGGTTACGCATTTTACATGAGCAGAAAGCCTCGTCTTTCCCTCAAACTGCCAACCGGTGCTCAGCAGCCCGCCACATCACCCACTCTGCCCCCAGGGGAGGTCAGACTTCTCAGGGTTCACATTTAGGTTCTTCAAGAAGAAAAGTCAGAGTCAACGGAAGATGTCTGTTTGTAATTTTCTATTCAAGAATCAAAGTCGTTCATACTTGTGTAGGTAAAAGTATGGACTTTGATAAATGCAGTCTACTGAGGATAATCCATGTAGATTAACCAAAACCAGGAGACAACGAAATTATTGCTTCCTGATATTTTGTTCATAAAGAATCTTTCAAAGAGCAACATCACAGAGTTGACTTCAAGTCATCTCTGTGATGTGTATGGGGGTAGAGACAGTCCAGACCAGGAAGCCGTGAACATTGCGGCTCCATGGGACAATAAGGAAGAAACTAGTTCTGAGCAGGTGGAGCAGACACTAAACGTTACAAAGCCATAATTAGATTAAAGACGCTCAGGGGAGTCAAAGGTGGGATGTCTAAAAATGGAGACCTAGCAGGGAATAATGTCAGGGATTTCAAAGTGGGTAACATATTAAGGGGCTTCAAAAAGGTCATAGAAATAGTCCATTACCTTTTTAAAAAAATTTTTTTAAACATTTTATTAGAGGCTCATACAACTCTTATCACAATCCATACATATACATACATCGATTGTATAAAGCACATCTGTACATTCTTTGCCCTAATCATTTTTTTCTCCTCTTTTCTTTTTTTTACATTTTATTAGGGGCTCATACAGCTCTTATCACAATCCATACATATACATACATCAATTGTATAAAAAACATCTGCACATTCCCTGCCCCAATCATTCTCAAAGCATTTGCTCTCCACTTGCATCAGGTCCCCTTTTTTTTCCCCTCCCTCATGTGCCCTTGGTAATTTATGCGTTGTTATTTTGTCATATCTTGCCCTGTCCGGCCTCTCCCTCCCCCCCCACCCCTTCTCTGCCGTCCATTTCCTAGGGAGGAGGTCACATGTGGATCCCTGTAATCAGTTCCCCCTTTCCAACCCACTCACCCTCCACTCTCCCAGCATCTCACACCCCTGGTCCTGAAGGTATCATCCACCCTGGATTCCCTTTGCCTCCAGCCCTCATATGCACCAGTGTACAACCTCTGCCCTATCCAGTCCTGCAAGGTAGAATTCAGAGCATGGTAGTTGGGGGGGTCCATTACCTTTTAATTGCATTTTTATTTCACATACATTTTGAAGCTCTCTCATATACATGGGATTACCTTATTGTTTCAGGGTACATAATGATGAGCATAGATACTCTTCTGTTTTTTTGCAGGGTGGTCACGGGGTGAAAGCAGGACAGGTTTGCTGGTAACCTGCTACTAATAAGAACTTTATCGATCATGTCTGTTTCTGGGGGCCCCTTGTATAGATTGATTGATAATGCTGTGCATTAGGAACCTTCAGGCACAAGCAATCACATGTTGCATCTGTTTGACTATGGAGGAAAGTTCTTCTGACAGCAGACTGTGATACCCAGCAGCTGCCAGACCTCAGAGAATACATGTCTCAGGCCAGGCAATGGTGAAGTCAGCACCACAGTTGGTTAGCAGAACTGCTGTTAGAAAGGGCAGCTTTAACATTCCACGTGGATTCCAGATTCCTGCCAAGACTGGGACAGAGGTAAGGCTCTGCTTTCAGACTCTATTTACACATGCCAGTGCCTCTGATTCTTAATTCCTCATATGAAAGCCAACCCAGGTGGTGCTCTAGGGAACTGGGAAAGGAGAGACAGGGGAAGTCCAGCGGGGAAGGTCCTATTCAAACTACAAATAATCTTCGGGGGTATAGTAGGGCAGGAAAAGTCAGCTGTCAGTCTTTCCAATGAGTCCGGTCTTTCCATCTGGTTCCATGTGTGAAGAGGCCGAGCCAGTGCGCAGTCCTTGTGACCATCGGCCAGCACTTTGCCTCCCTCTGTTCCCTGGACCATCAGAGTGGAAGAAGAAGATAGGCCACCACGCATAATTTCAGGGATGGGGACCAATGGGGAAAGGGACCTAAACTCTTCTTGCTGAACCTTGCAATTGAGCATACTGATTTCACGGTCCGCTTCCTCGGAGTCTGCGTGCCTCTGGTGCTCAAGAAGACTGCAGTCTGCAGTCCAGGTGGGGCTGGCTTCCAAGTGCTTGACCCAAAGTTGCAGCAAGAACGGTTAAGAAGAGTGTCAAATACTTAGGCTTATTTATTTATTTTTCCCCCTCATTTTTTATCTATCTATCTATTTATTTTAAACATTTTATTAGGGGTTCATACAACTCTTATCACAATCCATACATATACATACTAAATTGTATAAAGCACATCTGTACATTCTTTGCCCTAATCATTTTCAAAGTATTTGCTCTCCACTTAAGCCCTTTGCATCAGGTCTTCTTTTTTTCCCCCCATCCCTCCCGCTCCCCCCTCCCACATGAGCCCTTGATAATTTGTAGATTATTATTTTGTCATGTCTTTCCCTGTCCGGCCTCTCCCTTCACCCCCTTCTCTTATGTCTGTCTCCCAGGGAGGAGGTCACATGCAGATCCTTGTAATCAGTTCCCCCTTTCCAACCCACTCACCCTCTACTCTCCCAGTATCACCCCTCACCCCCTGGTTCTGAAGGTAATCCTCCACTCTGGATTCCCTGTGCCTCCAGCTCCCATATGCACCAGTGTACAACCTCTGCTCTATCCAGATTTGCAAGGTAGAATTCGGATCATGGTAGTTGAGGGGAGGAAGCATCCAGGATCTGGGGGAAAGCTGTGTTTTTCATCAGTGCTACATCGCACCCTGACTGACTCATCTCCTCCCCTCAACCCCTCTGTGAGGGGATCTCCAGTGGCCGACAAATGGGCTTTGGGTCTCCACTCTGCACTTCCCCCTTCATTCACTATGGTAGGCTTATGTCTTAAAGGAGCTCTGGTGGTGTAGGTGTAACACCTTGGGCTGAGATCTGAAAGGCCAGCCATTCGAGGCCACCAGTTGCAGTCAGAGACTCACAGCCCAGGTCTCCAGTCCTATAGACTCACAATGGCAGTGAGGAGAGCCTTTTGCCTGGACGGGGAGTCTGACTCATGGTAACCTGATGGGCAGAGTAGAGCTGTCCCATGAGGTCTGCAACCCCTGAAGAAAAACCTGCTGCATCTTTCTCCCACGGAGCAGCTGGTGAATGGGAACCTCCAACCTTTCTGTTCGCAGCCGAGCACTTAATCATTGTGCCACCAGGGCTCCTTACAAGATGAAAGGTTATTTTAGTCACACAAATTCCAACCATTTCCATGTCTTGGCCCCTTCTCTGCCCACTGAGAGTTCTAGTCAGTGTAGCGCCGAAGATGAGCGTGCTTTTATTTAAAGGTAAGTGCTAATTGCAAGGTGACAGTGACCTTGGCAGGAAAAGGAGGTTGATGAGTCAAAGACAGCTGGCTTCTCTTCTCATTTTTCAGCAGGATCTGAATTTTTTCCCCAGCAGCTGTAAAGCCTAAAATTCACATTTGAGCTAAGTATAACTTTCCCTCACCCTCCACAAAGGTGGCAAAATGTAGTCATATATAAGAGTTTGCACTTTCTTCTTGAGCCTGGCTCTAAATAAAATACAATCCAGCTAGTTTAGAAAAAGGGAATGTTAAATTTAGAAGCATCAGAGGTCACTGAGACCTACCTCCCATTCAATAAAAAGAACCCTCTTTGTACGATCCTGCAGGTCGTCCTGTAGCCTCCGTTAGAGTACTTTCAATCCCAGGAAGCCCAGGAAGTGGTGGTTGCTCACCGGCTAATAATGAACTCATCCTGTGGCTCTTCATGAGCAAAATCTGGTGATGGGTCCCTGTGAAGACTGTTTGCACCATTGTTGTGTGGTCTGCATTTGACCCCAAGACCGAGGCATGACCACTCTGTCATATGGAGTCACTGCAAGTCAAAATCAGTGTGATGTACCTAACAAAATCAGCAACAATCACAGCAAATCTGGTTCCACATAACATATTCAAATATAACCCCCCATTTTAAGGTTTGTGATAGGGGTGGGCACCTCGGATTCAAACATGGTCTATAGAGATTCTTTAATTTAACCTTAAAAAGGACAAAAGCAAAGCAAGTGTAATCATCAGATGTGGAAAATCATCAGCATGCATGCGTTTCCCAGGCTGAAGGAGTCTACCAATTCCCAGCCATGATTCCATGACAGATACTAGAGAACAAAGGAAATCATCACAAGATCATGATTGGTGGTAGGTCAACTGTCTCAGGTGACGTCACAGAAGTGATAAAGGATGATTATCCCACTGCAGATTCAAACACAGGTTGCAAGAGTCCGGGTTGCATACTGGTTAACCTTCTAAACTCGAGATCAGCAGTCCCAAGCCAATAGCTGCTCCCCAGGAGAAAGGAAAGGCTTTCTACTCTCATAAAAAGTTACAGGTGGAGTACAGGCTGGGGACACAAAGCCCATCTGTAGGCAACTGGACATCCCCTTACAGAAGGGTTGTGGCGATAAGACAAGCCAGTCAGGATGCAGTGTAGCAACCACGAAACATACAACTTTTCTCTAGTTCTTAAATGCTTCCTCCCCCTACTCTCATGATCCCAATTCTACCTTACAAATCTGGCTAGACTAGAGGGTGTACACTGATACAGATAGGAACTGTAAACACAGGGAATCCAGGACAGATGAACCCCTCAGGACCAGCGGTGAGAGTAGTGATACTGGCAGGGTGGAGGGAAGGTGAGGGAGAAAGGGGAAACAGATGACAAGGATCTGACCTCCCCTCTTGGGGAGGGACAACAGAAAAGTGAGTGAAGGGAGATGTCGGGCAGTATAAGATATGACAAAATAATAATAATTTATAAATTATCAAGGGTTCATAAGTGAGGGCGGAATGAGGAGGGAGGGGAAAAATGAAGAGCTGATACCAAGGGCTCAAGTAGAAAGCAGATGTTTTGAGAATGATGATGGCAACAAATGTGCTTGACACATAGACTTATGTATGGATTGTGATAAGAGTTGTACGAGCCCCCAATAAAATGATATTTTTAAAAGTTCCAGTCTGGGAAACCCTCTAGGGCAGTGCTACCCTGCCATATAAAATCACCGAGAGTCTTAATCGACTAGACGGCAGAGTTTGGTTGGTTTTCATTGTGTTTTGATTGTTTCTGAAGATTAATTCTGATATTTTGATTATATGGTTACATAGTAGTTGGGGGTATGAGCCATGATCATATGACCCTGCATTATAATCAGCAGACCCAACTTCTAAAAAAATAGTTTTATTTGCATATAATTCACATCTTATAAAATTAAATAATCCAGCCATATTTAAAAGAGTTGTGCAATCAGCACTACAATCAATTTCAGAGAATGGTCTTCCTTCGGATAGTCCTTGATAACTTGCCATTCCCCTGCCAGCTCTCCTGCCATGCTAGGGAATTATTCATCCAGGTACTGTCTGTAGATTTACCTATACTGAATTTTATGCGCAGAAAATCATACAAAACACAGGAAGGCAAGCAAACAAACAAAACTACAAAACAAACATACAAAAACATGAAGCAAACAAAAAACACTAACAACTCCAGAACAAATTAGAAAAGAAAGAAAATATAAGAAACTGAAACAACCTAAACATGGGTCCAAAGGGAAATTAAGTGGTGAGGTGTTACAATTTAACTTGCTTACACCTGTAGTCATCCACTTAAAATGCTCTCTGACTGCAATGCTACTGACCTCCCTCCTCTGTGGTCAGAGGGGAGTCACCAGGGGCCTAAATTCAAGGGGGGGGCCCACAAATGGATTTTGGGCTTCCAATGTCAGTCATATCCTTCTATCAACTGGGTGTTCAGAAATTAAACGGACGCATTCCCTCTTCCAGATTTGGATTTTAATATTGACCATCCTTTGATCACACCAGCTACTGTGCTTCTTCCGTGCAAACTTAGCTGACACTTCATTTAGAGGGCTGGTTTGAAGGCAAGTCTTTAAGACCCCAGAGACTATCCTTTATGATAAGTGGCCACCATGTGCTTTCCTCACCGCACCTCTTTATAGCACCCATGTCTTCAGTGATTTCTTCATAAGGGCAAGTGTTGAATAGAGTCATGTTAAATAACTAATTATTCTTAGATTATGGTTAGAATGAAGTATGAGCCCCCAATCAATTAATGTTTATACAAAACATGTCTTTGGTTCACTTTCTCAAACTCACTGCCCTCAAGTCAATGCTGACTCATAGCGACCCCTTGTGAGTTTCTGAGATAGTAACTCTTTATGGGTTTAGAAAACCCAGTCTTCCTCCTTTGGAGCTGTTGGTGGTTTCACACCACCAACCATGCTTTTTGCAGTCCAATGCATAACCACTACACCAACAGGGCCCCCTGGTTCACTTTAGAGACATCAGTATCCTTTTATGAAAGAGAACTTTATAAATAATCCCCCTGAGGACCTCAACTTTAACTTAAGATCAAATGTAATTACCCTGCTTGCTGTTAATCCTCATTTCTAAATGTTAATGAGGAAGGATTAGAAACTGTTGTGTTAATGAGGCTGGATGCAGTCTATAGGATTAGGTTGCATTTTGAGTCAATCTTGTGAGATATCAAAGGGATTAAACAAGTGAGTAGAGATCAGAGAGACCAATTACCACAAAGAAAAAAACTGGAGCAGTGTGTCTTTTGGACCCAAGGTTCTTGTGCTGGGGAACTCCTGGACACAAGGGAAACCAAGGCACTGGGAACTCTTCAAGAACACCAAGTCCACAGATGTTGAAAGGAGACAAGTTTCTTCTCCCAGAGCTGCCACAGAGCGAAAGCCTTTCCCTCAACCTGGTACCTGCCCTTAGACTTCTAGCCTCCAAAGCCCCGAGAGAAGGCATTTATGTTCGTGAAGCCATCCACTTATGGGTTCCTGTCCAATTGTGAAGACTAGCTCATTAAGACAGACAGAGACCCCTAAATATAATCCTCTTCCCACTAATCATGTTTGATGACTGACCTCTTTTCACTTTTAGCTCATAAATAGAACTTTAGTTTTTGTCTTTCTTTATGTTTCAATAATCTTCTGAGAACCTGTTCTTCATTGAGCAAATGACAGCAGGACAGAGACCCGGGCTACATGGGTTGGGGTAGCCCCCTGTCTGTGAAGGGGCAACTCCATGCAAACAGCTAAATTACCTGGGCTGGGTGCCTTCTGACCCCTCTTCTTGACTCCTTTTTATTGGCTTCTCTGTGTGAGAGAAGGAACCCCTCCTTATCCCCAGTCCTAGTTCATTTATCTCCTGCACCCTTGATTCAAGGACTAAGGCATTTTCTGGAAAGACTCATGAATAGGCACTTGAAATATTGCTTTCCTGGTTGAGGGAGTAGAAAGTTTCTCTAGGAACAGGCCTCGCTGCAGCCCCCTCGGACAATGTGACGGATGGAATGCCAGACCACCTTCACACCTCTCCCTTGTCGGGTGGGCTGCGGCGGGCAGGGAGATAATCTATGAGCAGTAGGGCACATCAGCAGAGCTCTTGCTCCCCTCCATATAAATCAGGGGTGATAATGTTTATGGAAAGTAATGCACCCAGCGAATCCTCGCCTTTCTGCCTGGGGCATTATCCATCTGGTGGGGAAGGTCACATCAACCTGATGGGAGGGGGCCATTCAGTGGAAGGTTTGATCATCATTTCAAGGAGTGTCCTCTTCAGCATGCCAGGGCTCAGGACGTGTGTTTGCTGGTGCCTGTGGGAACCTGCATTTGAAGCGTGCAAGTGAGGGGATTCAAGTGGAGCATTTCTCGGAGTAACCACAGAGGCTCCGTTCATATGCTTTTGTAACACTGGAAAGGACTAACTTGCTAAAACTGCAGCTAAGCAATTCCAACTCACACTGACCGGATAGGACAGAGTCCAATGGGCCCTGTGGGTTCCCAAGGCTGTAAGTATTTATGGGAGTCGAAGGACTCATCTTTCTTCTGAGGAGCGGTGGCTGGTGTGCTTGAACTGCTGACCTTGCAGCTATCAGCCCATTACCAGGGCTGCTGAACTTGATTGAGCACATGCTCTGTCTTGGTTATTATTCTGAATGCTCTTTCCATCTCAGTGGGTTATCTTGACTCTACTCTGAGTAAAAAAAGGCCATCATTGTTGAGTGGATTACAATTCATAGCTACCCAATTCAACAGAGTAGACCTGTCCCATAGGATTCCTAAGGCTGTCAATCTTGATGGAAGCAGGGAGCTCCATCTCCCCCCACCCCCCCACCCCTGATAGCTTTTTCCTGCAGAGCCACAGGGTGGCCTCAAACTGCCGACTCTGTTCTGTAGCAGTTAGCTGAGCCACTGCGCCAGTGGGGTGCTCAGCTCAAAGTAGCATGTCTCTAGAGCCCGTGCTTGTAAAACTGCGGCATCCTATAGTAATTATGCATGCATTAAACATTTATTTTGTGAGATGCACAGATCTAAGAACAAACAACTAGTAATTGGCTTCCAGTACATGTTATATATATATTTATATCTGTATATATATACATATTCTTTCTTCTCTCTCTCTCCCCCCTCCCTCCCGGCCTCCTAGCAAGCTGTCACTGTAGTATGTGTAGATACATTGGACATAGTGCTCCACAGAGAAACTGAAACCTAGGGTCTGTGATGCTAGAGACAAACTGACCTTGGGTATTGACCGGAGCAAGCTTTCCTCCTCGATGAACAAACTCCACACCCTCTTCCTCAAAGCTGTCTTGCTGCAAGCTTGCTCGTGTCCACTTACCAAGGTCCCAGTCGGAATTAGTTGCCACACTCACTTCAGTCACAGCCAAGTCAGCCTTTGCATCAAGGCAACGAAGAATGACCCTTGGCTCTACTACTGTTTGGGGAAACAGTGTTGCCCATCACATATCTGGGACGTACTGCTCAGGTGGCTTTGTGGAAATGAGGAAATGTCCCCACCCTGTTTCCGTATCTCTAAAATGGGACTGTCTTAACCATGTTAACATTGCTGTGAGGTTGAAGTCTATGACCACACATTGAATTGCAGAGAGAGGATTCAAATCCAGGATTGGCTGATACTGTAGCCATAAGCACTAGCTAAATATGTTTTCTTAATTATTGAGAATATTGTCTTCACTTATGAAATGAGCATGCTAATTTCTAACTCATTTATTGTAATAACAAAGTACATTTTTATAGATATAGATGTCACCACTGAGCCACCAGGCTTCTTATACATATAGATATGGATATAGAAATAGATGTGCAGAGATAGTCCAGTATTAAACATATAAGCTATCACAAGAGGACCCCTGGTGGTGTAGTGGTTATGAGTTGGGCTGTGACCCACACGGTAGGCAGTTCGAAACCATGAGCAGCTCTGTGGGAGAAAGATTGTTTTTTCTACTTCAGTAAACAGTTACAGTCTTGGAAACCCCGAGGGGGGTCACGATGAGTCAGCAGTGACTCAAGGGCAGTAAGAGTGGATATAGCAGGGATGACAAAGATCAATGCAAATGACAATAAAGCTTTATTCCTTGCAAGTGGAAAAGATATTCCTTGCAGATGAAAAGATATTTTATGCAATTATTTTCTTATGCCCATCCTTTAATTGTTATATAAGGAAGTATTGATGCAAATGCCATGTCATTTTTAATGGGTCTGAAATTTCCAAGTCAGGTCAGAGAGACTTCATTCATGCAGAGTCCTGAGTGAGTCAACTTCTCCTCTGAGGGTGGCCCCCACGTGTGCAGAATTCTGGTGCAGTGAACGCTGCCATGGAGATGGGATCATCAGCTCCAGAACACCCCATTTGTCTCGCCGGCTTGCTGGTGTGGTTATTTATCAAAGAGAATAAATGCGCAGAGTGATTTGTGTGAAGCTCATCTGCCCTCACTTACCAGACTTCACTCCTACGAAGGAGGGAGAAGGGACTCATATGGGAACAGCGGGACGGAGAGGTTGACAGAGCACCTCTCCGTGACCATCGTTGTGTGTTTCAAAATGATTATTAATCCATTTTTAGTCCTTGAACAAATGGACATAAATAATTCCAGCCATTAGCTTCTAAAACTGGACAACCATTTCTGGATCGGGAGCAAGACAAAGTAATTATATTAATGTAGAGTAATTACATGCACATTAATATTCAGTATCCTCACTGTGGAACTGAGATACAATTTTTTCTCAGCAGGAAGTTGGTGAATGCAGGGAAACAGTAGGGTGCTAGGCAGCTGTGTGGGAAGTTTCCTGTGAAATTTCACCAATCTGGATGCAGGATAAATATTTGCGTTTGAGTTTTTGACTTGTCCCAAATGTGGGCGTGAACAATGCCCTGACTCCTGAGAAAATGCAGCAGGCGATAAGGAGCACCTGCCAGAAGCTGTGAAGACCCGATTCTATTGTTGAGACCTTACATTAGGTCCTTGGTTTAAATGGAGTGGCATTCTATTCCTACCTTGCGTATGAATGTAGCACCACGCCTGGAAGAAGAGGCTTGGGCGAGATCGCATGCCATTTATTGTGAATGTTTCTGATTGATTGCCGTGGCATCGAACCAGACGGGAAGGCTCAGCCTTCAAATGATATTCCCAAGCTTTCACAACAAAACCAGTGGGAAAATGTAATGGATCCGTTTCTCTCCTGAGCGTCCTGTTGTTTGCAGGGCAATGAAGTTGCTGCATAGGACTTAATGAAGGAAATGTTATGAAGGACAATAGAGTCTGTCAACATAAGCAAAGTCTCAATATAGGTGAACCGATCTGGCCCTCATTGTCCTGTGGGTGCAGTGCTGCTAAGCTAGGGCATTCAATACGGGGAAACGTGAACATTTTGGCTGGTCTAACTGTGGGACAGAGGGACAGTGTAATGGGAACAAACAGGTCTAGCTTATGGTTGTGGGTAGTCTACCAAGTGGCTAAAAAGGTGTGCCTCACCTTTTTCCAACGCCTGATCCTTAAAGTCCCAGTTGTTATAATAGTGGCCTAGAAATAAAAAGCTTAACCCCCCAAAGCTGGATTCAGGTTCTAGTCCAGCCACTCCCAACCCTCTATAACGAACTGTGGTTGAGTCAATGCTGACTCACAGCGACCCTATAGAACAAGGTAGAACTACCCTTGTGGGTCTCTGAGACTGTAACTCTTTACAGGAGTAGAAAGTCCTGTCTTTCTCTCTCGGAGTAGCTCAGAGTTTCCAACTGCTAACGTTGCCGATCACCATCCCAGGGTAACCACTATGTCACCAGGGCTCCAACCCTCTATATTTATTTGAACCAAAAATATGAGTCATCTGAGGCTCAGTTTTGTAATCGTTATGTCAGGATAGGAAAGCTTGCCCTGTTCACTTAAGGCAGAATCATCCTATGAGTCACAGAAAAGATGCAAATCAAGATACGAACTATAGAGTGCTACAAAATGTGAGGTAGGATAACAATTCACAACAGTCATAAATAATATAGTATCAAAAATGCAGACCCACTGCTTCGTAAGTTGTACCTAAAATGGATATGGTGGTAATAATATTCATTAGACATTTAATTAACAAGGCTGCTCTTTTCTGACATAAAGCTATTACTCAGGGGTGGATTTGGATGGCCTGGGACTCTTGAAAGGATGTCCATGAAAATTTGAGCTCCTGCCTCCTTTCCCCTCCTTTTTTTAATTAATGAATTTCTCCCTGCCAAGCACACATGCCAAAAAATCATTACATTCACTTTGCTTGGTTAGTGTTCCCTGCACCCCCAAAGAAGGGTCATAGGAACTAAGCATTCGCTGCTTGTGTTGGCAAGGCTCGGGAAGGAAGGTTTGGGATGGTTTCCCTCTCTTCTCTTTCCCTGGATCTACAAGGCACCTTGAAAGGATAGAAATCCCAAAAGGCAACATCACAGTCTAGCCCCAGCACACAAGGACTTTCTTCAATAGAAGCAAATTATTTACTATAGTAGGTTTTCAAAATACAAGAATGAGTAAAAATATATTGCTTTAAGGGCCCCTGTGCATACATAGATACCTGGACTTATTCCAAATAAACTATGCTGAAACATGTCTCTACAACCCATGAATAGCTGCAGACAAGTTTTCTCAGTAACAACACTTGTCTTAGTCTCCTTTTGGACCCCCACAAAACCCACAGTCAAGACAATGACTTCTAAGAGTATCTGCCTGGTTAGCTAAATTCAAGGCAGAGAGGTCAGCTAAGGAAAATTGCATTGGATGTTTTGGGGGGCATTTCAGATAAATAATCTTGATAGATTTTCTGGAAGGAAAGGAAGATTGTGAAGGCTTAGAGTAAGGAAGTGTTAAGAAAATTGAAAGCTACATTGATGACAAGAAAGACCGGAAGACCAGAAGAGTTGGGCTGAGATTTTTTCTCTTTTTCTAATCATGAAAATGCACAAGGTCATTCTTTGAAGGTATCAGGGTATATCCTGTGAGAATATCACTGGAAAAGACTGCCCATCCACCCTCACAAGCCTGATTTTACCCTGATTATTCTTGTTCCTTGAACCCAAAGAACAATTAAAAGGAGCATAATTTTAATCCGTCAAGGAAGCAAAACGGCTGTTTTGCGGTAGTGTAAACTGACGAGTATGACGTTCTTTGGGGGTGGGTTAGAGATGGAACCACAATCTTCAGAAGCATATAAACCTAAATGAAGGCTATACTGAGAATCGGTAGCTTCTCAATTTTGTTTAGTGAGTATTTCTATAATTTTGTAGCAATACATTTAAAATTTACTCTACTGACCTAATGTTCTATAATTTCACTCTAGGTTCTAATACTCAGTGAAATGGTTACACAGAAACTCTCAGACAAAATTCATTATTCAAGGGTTTATTAAGGAAGTTAACATATAATGTCAGTGACTAATGTCAGGTAGTTGTTTCCCAGAACATGTTACAAAGCCTCAGGTCGGCTATGAAATGCCCAAAGGGGCAAACCACGGCCACTGTAAGCCTCAACTCAAAGGCATTTAGCTCTGCACCTCTGGGTCAGTAACCCCAGCTTCCTGAATTAAGTGCCCACTCCAGTAAGCCTCAGCTCAGACACTCAGCTCCACTTCTGCAGGTCAGCAAGTCCAGCTTCCTCAATTAAGTGCCCAGAGGAACCAAATCCACAAGCCAATCTCCTACACAAAAGCACTCCGCTTGCTCTGTGGTTTGGGAAGTCCATCACTCATGCACAGTCCAGCTCCTGGTTATGCTGCGGCTCCTCTGATGTTACAGCTGTTACCTAGATCCAGGGCATTCACTGAGCAGGGATGGTGGGTCCAGAGGACAGACTCTCCTGCCTCTCAAAGGGCTCACTTTATACACTTCAGTATTGTTACACTCCAGGGACTCTTGTTCCTAATTACTCACAGTGAGTCCTGTAAGTATCTCTGCGCAACTCCCCCCCCCCCCCATCCCCGCCTCCCTTTCTTACCAGACTCATACAGGCCAAGGTAGTTTGGTGGGAGTAAGATACATTGGCTAGAAGAGTCACGTTAAATAATTCAGTGCTCCTGCACATACCATAGACTGCCAGAATAATGAACATAACTATGCTAGAAAAAGCATCCCAGAATGCTCCAGATTTTGACTCACGTATTTAGAACATACTATCAGGAGGGGCCAGTCCCTGGAGAAGGACATTTTGCTTGGAAATGTAGAGGTCCAGCAAAAAAAGACCCTCGGTGGATTGACAAATTAAGGGTGTTGTTGGAAAAATTGGGCAAGGAAAACATAAAGAAGGATCTTACTGGGTCTGCTGGAAACAAGTAGAACCCCGTAAATGGTGGTATTTAAACCCTCTTAAAGCCTGGAGCTGAACCCAGCCACAGAGAGCAACTTTCTCCCAACAGCTGACAGGCCTACAGAAGGACTAATCATATCAGGGAGGGGTTCTTCCATTTATAAGCAGCCAACCATCACTATCAAAGGGACACATGTGCCTAAACCCATGGGCTACCAGTGACCCCAGAGGCAAGGGAAAGAAAGCTATTTCCTTGAGGGAAGGAAGACCCATGTCAGCAAGTGAAATGTATGTCAATTGTCGAATGGAAACCAACTGGTAAACTTTCACACCCTAAAACAACACAGTAATATATATATATATATATATATATATATGGAGGCTCAGACCAGGGTTTCCTAAGAGAGAGGCAGAAATAGCCACAGATCAGAGTATGGCATCTGGATAGCTGAAAAAAACAACAACCATGATTTTCTTTAAAACTCTTTTTAGAAATTAATAAATTATTTTATTGGGAGCTCTTACATATATTATAATCTATACATCCATTATATCAAGTGGACATGTACAAATGTTGGCATCACCAATTTCAAAATAGTATCTTTTTTTGAGCCCTTTGATATCAGCTCTTCTTTTGTCCCTCTCTCCCTCACCCTACCATTCCTACAAATCTTTTTTTATATTATGTATTATTATTCTTTACACTTAACTTATACTGTTCATTCTATCCTTACACCTACTATCCTGGTGTTTATCCCCCTTGAGGAGGGTTATTCCACCATCATCACTATCAGTTTCCATTTCCCCACTTCCTTCCCTTTCTCTTTCCCTACTGTCCTGGAATCGTTACTCACATTACTGTTTCCAAGAGGGGGTTTCTATCCTGAATTCCCTATATTGAAAGCTCTCATCTGTCCCTGTGCTCTCATCTGTCCCTGTGTATTTACACTGGCCTACCAAGATTTGTGAGGTAGGACTGAGATTATAACAGTAGGGGTGGGGTGGGGAGGTGAGGGGAGGGAGGATTAATGAACTAGAGGAGTGTTGTTTGTTGTGTTGGTGCTAAACTGCTCCCTGAATCTATCTTTTCTTCCACGCAGCCCCTCTGCACAAGACAAAATCCAAGTTAAATTGCCTGCTCCTATTTACACATATTACTATTTAGTGCAGACAGAGAGTGGTCTATAAATAACTTCTATAACCTGGTTTGACAACTTTGTAGATTATACTTTTCACTATTATAAGGGCTATGAAAATAAAACAACAAAAAATATAATTTAGATACATGGTGTTCCCATGAGTTATGTGTTACCCCAAAACTTTAATATACTTTTCCAATTATGCATACATTTTTGATAAAGGAAACAATAATACATTAAAAATCAAATGATCATAAAACAAGAATAATTATTCAGAGAACTCATTTCTATAATTTCTAGCCTCATTTTCCTGAAGAAGTCAGTATTTATGAGAGACCCTTCTATTTTTTCTTCAGAAAAATAGTTAAGGTTTACAAAGTTTGAGGGTCTTAAATACAGACATTCCAAACTACTTGAACCACACATTTGGGGAATTCTTTTTCCCAGCATGGATTTTAAGTCAAGAGACAACAATTTGAATAATTAAGATCTTCATAACAGCCATAAATATCATCAGCAATGCCAACATTAAAAACTGACAATCCCTTTGCATCAGGTCCTCTTTTTATCCTCTCCCTCCTCACTCCCCCCTCCCTCTTGAGCCCTTGATAATTTATAAATTATTATTTTGTCATATCTTTCCCTGTCCGGCATCTCCCTTCACCCCCTTTTCTGTTGTCTGCCCCCCAGGGAGGCGGTCACATGTAGATCCTTGTAATGGGTTCCCTCTTTCCACTCCACTCTCCCTCTACCCTCCCAGTATCACACCTCAAACCCCTGGTCCTGAAGGGATCATCTGCCCTGGATTCCCTGTGCCTCCAGCTCCTATCTGCACCAGTGTACAACCTCTGCTCTATCCAGACTTGCAAGGTAGAATGCAGATCATGATAGTTGGTGGGGAGGAAGCATCCAGGATCTGGGGGAAAGCTGTATTCTTTATTGGTGCTGCATCGCACCCTGACTGACTCATCTCCTCCCCTAGACCCCTCTGCGAGGGGATGTCCAGTGGCCGATAAATGGGCTTTGGGTCTCCACTCTGCACTTCCCCCTTCATTCACTCTGGTAAGATTTTTTTTTTGATGATGCAAAGGGCTTAAGTGAAGAGAAAATGCCTTGAAAATCATGAGGGCAAAGAATGTACAGATGTGCTTTATACAATTGATGTATGTATGTATGGATTGTAATAAGAGTTGTATGAGTCCCTAATAAAATGTTTTTAAAAGAAACCCTTAATAAAAAAACTTATTTTGGGCAAATACAAAAAAAAAACTGACAGTCCCAGTACTTTGAGGTACAACTCATAAATGAGATATAGCTGCATATATTTGCACAAATAACAATAATTTACATTTCTGTGAATTATAGAATAAATCATATTTGAGCTTACCACTAGGTTGTATTGTAGTGGATCTATTTACTCCCAATGCAATTCTGTTTTCTTCTCTGTGGAGACAAATGTGCTTTGGCTCAACTACACATATGTGAGTCACCCTGGTACACCTCCTAGTGGTGTGGCTCAAAGTTTGTTTTGAGCAGTTTGATGTCAAACCAGGGTCAGAAACCCTGCAATGAGTGTATATACATACGTCCAGGAATGAAAAAGATTCTATACTGTCGGTGATTCTTGTTTGCTCTGATCAGGAGAATCACTGGCATGGAAAGCAGGGAAGAACATGTTCCTTCCCGTTGAGCTTCTATGGTAGGGCTAAGTCCTAGATGAATAATCTTGTGCTGCAGATCTTAAACAAATCGGTCTGAATAACACAGGTTCAATTGCATGAGGACTGGCAAAAAGGCATATCAAAAGAGCATTTCCATTCCTTGAATCTTTTATTGATGAAGTCTTCACAACTCTCTGAATTGTCCTGGGAAAATATGAGACTTGCTTGACATATTTGCAAAGTGCAATTAAATATTCTCAGAGCAAGAACTCAAATGTAGCTCTTTGTTGTACATGAATTACGTGAAAAGTTTACATTATAGCCTGAAAAAAAGCATTTCTTCAGCTGTTCATCTCATTTTTTTGGTGCATATTGCTGCTAACTTTATTTTTTTCAAACATTTTATTAGGGGCTCATACAACTCTTATCACTATCCATGCATATACATACTAAATTGTATAAAGCACATCTGTACATTCTTTGCCCTAATCATTTTCAAAGCATTTTCTCTCCACTTAAGCCCTTTGCATCAGGTCCTCTTCACCCCCTCCCCGCTTCCCCCTCCGTCATGAGCCCTTGATAATTTGTAGATTATTATTTTGTCATACCTTGCCCTATCCGGCGTCTCCCTTCACCCCCTTCTCTGTGGTCCATCCCCCAGGGAGGAAGTCACATGTAGATACTTGTAATCGGTCCCCCTTTCCAACCCACTCACCCTCTACTCTCCCAGTATCGCCCCTCACACCCCTGGTCCTGAAGGTATCATCCACTCTGGATTCCCTGTGCCTCCAGCTCCTATCTGCACCAGTGTACAACCTCTGCTCTATCCAGCCTTGCAAGGTAGAATTCGGATAATGGTAGTTGGGGGGGAAGGAAGCATCCAGGATCTGGGGGAAAGCTGTATTCTTTATCGGTGCTACATCACACCCTGACTGACTTATCTCTTCCCCTAGACCCCTCTGTGAGGGGATCTCCAGTGGCCAACAAATGGGCTTTGGGTCTCCATTTTGCACTTCCCCCTTCATTCTCTATGGTAAGATTTTTTTTTTGATGATGCCTTATACGTGATCCTTTCGACACCTCGTGATCGCACAAGCTGGTGTGCTTCTTCCATGTGGGTTTTGTTGCTTCTGAGCTAGATGGCCGCTTGTTCACCTTTAAGCCTTTAAGACCCCAGACACTGTCTCTTTTGATACCTGGGCACCATCAGCTTTCTTCGCCACATTTGCTTATGCACCCGTTTGTCCTCGTGATCGTATCATGGAGGTGTGCAGCCAATGATATGATGTTTTGTTCTTTGATGTCTGATACCTGATCCCTCTGATCGTCTCATTACCTGGGAAGCACAGCCTGCTCGGCCATCCAAAAGCAATCCTCGTCTTCATGGGTCTGCTTTCCCAACCACAGCGCCATCCTTACCCATCGTCAGCTGTTATACCTTCTGATGGTTAAGACCAGTGGGGACATATACTGTTTTACTTAACAAGCATATTCTTATCTCCCAAATCACACTCCCTGCTTCTATCAAAATTGCTGGGCATTCTAGGTCCCAAAGCCTTCCCCATACCAACCTGTCTGAAGTCTGATAATTCTCTCCAAATGTCTCACGTGTTACTGTAGATTGGTATTAGCTTTGTCTCACCCAAGGACTACAATGGTCTCAAGTGAAGATAATCTGATACCCAACCAGCACTCACAGGACAGTTAACTCAGCACTTCTCCACAAGAGGGATAGAAACTCAGTGCTGCTCACTGACTGACTCCATGCTGGTTTCAACGTTTATGTGGAGGATGACAATTCCTTCTTCCTCTCAGAATGAGGTGTAGATCAGAGAAAGTAATTCGTTCAAGGGCTCATTTGGGTATCCAGGAGACCCAGGCTAATACGAGCCTCTCTCCGTTGGTTAGTCCCACAATTCTCATCCAAAACAGATTCATGCACGCTTTCCTTTTCTGTCCTCTTCTGTGGTTTTTTTCTCTCCTACAGATTATTTTTCAAAATCCTCAGTAAAGACATTTAATAATCAGTTGGTAGATTAGCACACAAAACTAATCTTAACTAAATTTGAATTCAATCTTTATGTGAGGCGGTGATGGCTAATATTGACTGCTTCGTAGAATTATGAGAAGCCCCTGAGTAGTCTGCTCCAGTGAAGCTAGATCTATTTGTTAAAGCCAGCTATTGATTTCTACAAATAGGCTTTCCTTGGGGCTCCAGAAGATCATGCTCTCTAGGTGACATGTGGTTAGATGATGGATAGTGAGAGAGAGTACATTTTCCCTTGGTTCATCTACATTCTTATTAATAATAATATCGTTCATTTATAACTCCTTTCATTCCCAAGCATTGTGAAGTGCTTTGCAGACGTCATAATGCTGCATGGAGAAATCCATCACCTGTCCTGGAGGCCGAGCACAGCAATGCGAAGCTACACAGCTGAGCTGCATTTAGCACGAGACTCTGGGGAGGAAGAAAGGGCCAACCAAAGCAATTTTGAGAAGATGACTACAAGTGCAAGTGCCTAGATTGGTGTGAGTTAAGCCAGCGTGGTGCCCAGGGCCGCACATTTGCTAAGGGCACTGACCAGTCCCCACCCCACAGCAGCTCAGGCTTGCAGTGAACCAGATTATCTCAAAGAGCTAGCCCATCTAAGAATTGTCCTCCCCTTCAAAGAAAAAGGCTAACATTAACTAGGTAAGGCTGATGAGGTATCATGTGTACACGGATGTGTGACTGTCCTTCACCCAGGGCCAAATCGAGCATTGATATCATTTCCTTTTCTCGCTTTTTTAATCATTCTATTGGGGGCTCAAGCAACTCTTATCACAATCCATACATACATACATTGTGTGTCAAGCACATGTGTACATTTGTTGCCCTAATCATTCTCAAAACATTTGCTTTCTACTTAAGTCTTTGGTATCAGCTCCTCAGTTTTCCCCTCCCAACCCCGCTCCCCTCGCCCTCAGGCACCCTTGATAATTTAAAAATTACTAGGCTACAATGACCACACTTGGGCAAGGACCCTCTTCAAGGCTTCTGTTTTCAGCCTCTCTCATTTTCTAGAAGGCAAATATCGCAGAATGACTGACCAATGATTGTGTCAACTACTGACTGTGCATGTTGGGGCAAATGGCATAACCTCTCTGACTCAGTGTCCTCAGTATTCCCTGAAAAGAGAGTGTCCACAGCACCAATATCCTGGGGTTGTTTGCAGACCAGAGACAACCATCCATGTGCAAAGGTCTCCCCTGGGGCCGCTCAGTGTCAAGGAGCAACATCTTCCTTGCGAGTCTCCAGTCTGAGTTCTGCCCACCGACTGGAGATTCACTTTTGAATTATTATAATTCACGTTTATCTAGATGGATATTTTTTATCCCCTCTGCCTTGGTGGGTAGCAGATAGCAAGGTTTTTCTGTTTGTTTTATTTTTTAATGCTTGTTGCTTAAAAATGAAAATCATTCACATTTTATAAAATAAAAAAATAATTTAAGGAGCAGAGTAGAAAAAATGATGAGTTTGCCCACGAAATTCCCCTTCAAAGGAGTTTGCTACTGGAATTTGTAGATTATTACTTTCAACTATTTCCTTGGTCACCAGTTTTCTCATCCTTAAGACTATTGCCAAGGAAATTGCCAGAATTTCTCAGTCCCTATAGGAACTTACAAGAAGAGCTTTTCATGTCCTTCTTTGAATCATAATGCTGATCCTTGCCACCCCAGGGTATCTACCTGGAGAAGACGGTGTGGAATGCCAATGCCTTTTTCTCATCTGCGACTGAAGCCAGAGATGTTGCTTCACCCAAGTTGAGCTCTGCCCATGAATATAGACACCACGGGGCTGAGAAAGCAAACTCTGAGAAGGGTGCATGGAATCCAGTTTGTTCTAGAACCTGGGGCAGAGCACATCCATCCCTGGTGACAACGACTCAGGGTGTGGGCTATGGTTGAGCACCTCATTTTCGCTGTGTGAGCAGGATGCAGTCTTCATAGCCTTCCATCGTGGCTCATAAGCATCAAAGGGTAGGTGATCTGGGATGCTACAATGTACCAGATGCCATGCCCCAGGCCATGTCTTGTCGACCAGCAGCAATAAATATGAGAAATGACATCCACCTGTGTCCACTTTCCTCCTAATGATGGGGCTCAAACCTTTAAGCAGCAAGCGTCTCTTCCTGTGTGTGACAATTGAAGGCAACTGTGCACGTCTGCTCACTGGCTTACCCTCTCTTCAGGAGAGAGGCCCAGAACTGATGGCGAGTAAGTAAATCTCAGTTATAGCTGGACTCATCACAGGAGACCCTGGGATCCTTGGGTGGTGAGCAGCAGACCTGGATGAGGGAATAGATGCTCTTGAATAGAGAAGTACACTAAGTGAGGCCCCTCTGCAGTCCCTAGTTGCTTTGTGAAGTTGCTAAATAGATAAATAAAAAGCCTCTTCTCACTCTGAGATCATAATCATTTCTAAGAAAATATTTGGGTATAATAATAGTAAAAACAACAGCAGACACATTTCAGAATCAGAAGTTGTCTTAGTTTCCTAGGATTACTTTCAGAAAATGCCACCAAGTGGGTGGATTTTCAGAACAGAAGTTTATTATCTCTCAGGTCTGGACACCACTGGTCCAAATAAATTGATCAGCGGAGTTATGCTACCTTTGAGGTTCCAGGCAAAGATTCTTGCTCATCTCTTCCACCTTCTGGTAATTCCAGTCTGTCCTTGGCTTTTAGCAGTGTCTTTGCATGGTGCCCTTCTCTGGGCTGTCTCTTCTCTTTTATAAAGACAGCATTCCCATTGGCTTAGAACCCACTGTATCTCAGTCTAAACTTGTTCATTGCCCCCATGGCATCCTCCAAGATTCTACTTCCAGACAAGGTCACATGCACAGGGGCCTGCAAACAGGACTTCAAGGTATCATTCTGAGAGGTCTGATTCCACCACTTCCAAAATCAACAATCTATACACTTGATTGCAGTCGGTCAATTACATATGTGTTTCACCTTTCTAGAATGTAGCCCCCATGAAGGCCACAGATGCCCAGTGCTGATTTCAGTGGCTGGCCCGTGGCAGGTGCTTGGTCAATGTTTCTCATATGAATGAAGATAGAAAGTAAGGAGGGGATGGCTCCTTCCAGGAACACAGGAATGATACTTCACTGCATTGATGAAAGGATGCATTTATATTTTAGGTCAATGTCTTGTGGGCCTATATGATCAATCTATGAGGTTAATTTGTAGAAGGTTCATTTATGCCAGGAGATGAGCAGCCAGAAGCAGAAAGAAATTAAAATTCAATTCTTTTCCAGGTTGCTCATCCAAGATTTTCCTAATAAGGAAAATATGATTCAAAATAGGATCTATTATAATTGCTATGCTTGCATCTTACAAAAAGAGTCGGTTACCTTGTTCTGCCAATATCTATCAATCAATCAATCTATCTATCAACTGTCTAATCTATCTATCTATCTATGTATCTATGTATCTATCTATCTAATCTATCAACTGCCTCTCTTCCTCCCTACATATCCATCCATCCATCCATCCATCCATTCATCCATCCATCCATCATCTTCCTGAAATTGTTTAGTCTCATCTCTATAACTCAGAAAAAATTATCCATTACTGACCCCAGCATGAGGCAAGAGCCTCAGAGGTTGTGAATCCTCCCTTTTCCCACTTTTTCTAACCCTGCGTTCTCGGAAAAGCAATAGCGAGGTGCGGACAGCTTGTGGCAGAGGAACCACAGGTGTTTCCAGTGCCACTGACAACCTCCCATTAAATAGGGTTTCAGACTCTGCTCAAATGCCCTGTACTGGGTAGTCCTCTAGAGGTAGAAGCTTCACTAATGGGGGCACATTTAGATAAGAGGCCATCAAAGGATGTTAGTGGGCTTTACCTGATCATCCTACACAGAGACTCTGTGAATTAATGACTGCGGCAGACAGATGGCACAGCAAGGGAAGTACTGCTGAGACTCAAAACCTTGACGTGGGTTTGCCATCCATTTTCATGTCTGAGAGGCCCAAACCTCAGGCATGGCTCATTGAGATGTGCAGGCCATATTGGAAACGGCCAATGTATATTTATGTAGATGCTGCAGTGTCCCTGCAAGGAGCTGCCGCTTGTTATTTTGACTGATTACAGGCGAGTGAGTGTACTGCAATAGCTGCAGCCACTCATTAGCTCCAGGAAACCAGACAGAAGCCATCCACTCATTCTGGCTGCATTGCCCCTGGAGGTGACTATTCAACAGGAATTGATCCTCCTTAATGAGAACACAGCCCAGGCTGTTCCAATTAACAGCAGTTGAATTTTAAATAGTTAATTCTGACAAAGGGTTCAGCACGTGCACATGCGTGCATTGAGGAGTGGAACCATGTACTTAGGAACATTGCCAGGCCATGGGAGCGAGTGCAGGGGCTGTGACAGACAGCCCGGCAGGTGAGCCTGGGAAATCCCCCTGAGTCTGCAGGAGTTATCCTTCATACCCAGAAGACCCCTTCGTGGAAGCACTTGGTGGTGTGTCATACACTCAATGCTCAAGGAGATCTGGCAGGGGCTGCTCTTTAGTACATGTAGGGAAACAGCCCTGTGCAGTGCCGTCTGGAGGCCCCTTTTCTAGGACACCTAGACCTCACACCCTATGAATGATGAAGACAAACGCCGTGTTATAGCACGGGAGAGCTGTCTGTTCAAAACCAAGTTGCTTTCTTTTTCTAAGTTGTGGCTTATAGAGCTCCTTACCCAAATCTGATGAACATAATTAAAAATGGGCTGGAATGGACAAGAAGACATGATAATTGATTGTGGCCTTTCTGTCTGGCAGCTACACTTAATTAACCTTTAGATTCAAATATCAAGTAGTGTTGAGATAGAAAGGCCTAGAGAAAAAGGAGTGCGACCCCACTTATCTCTGCTCACTAGAGGAACTGCCAAACCTTAATAATCACATTCCTATCTATATCCAAACATTGTTCAGACACCTGGAGTTTCTTCCCCAAAACTCAAGGGCATGAGGTCTTTTAACAGTTGCTGAAGCGTTTGGGGTGTGATTGAATCTAGTACTAATCTAAGGAGTATGTATTTTGATTCATACTTATGGTGGAGTGAATTACTTGGGCTTGTTTTGCATGCCCTTCAAATGGCTCCCAAAGCCACAATCCATAGGCAGATGTCATGCAATCAAATTCCAAGTGGGACAGTTCTCTCCGTGGTTTTGGTTCTGGCAGCATGCAGCAGTCACAATGACTTGGAGTGACATCATCTTTGAGAACACAGCCCAGTGATTGCTGAGAACTGTCGTAGACCAGCTGATGAACACAGGCACTGTGACACTCAGCTCAAACTCACCCAGTAACCCAGAAGCCGCCAACGGTCCAGGATCGTCTGGATGACTCATAGAAGTGAGAAACACAAAGCGTTGGATTTGCTCATTCTCATTTAAGTGCTACCCTGGAGAAGCCAGAGGAGTTAGCTCTCGTCACCTCTGGTGTATGACACAACGTGTGCCTCTGAGTTTACAGGGTCACCCAAGGAGATGCTAGCTGTCCCTTGTATGCAGGAAGAGGTTATTCTCGAGAGTAAGACCAGTGAATGCTCTTTCTGTATCCCTTAGGCCTTCTGGAGGATGGTTATGAAACCTCAGTAGCACAAGCAACTGTCTGACATATGAACAGAGCTTGGACTATCTGACGTATGAACTCTCTGAAGTATGAACACAGCTTGGGCTACACTTGACGACTCCTTGCTTCTGGCTGACTGGGAGGTCTGGCTTCAAAAGAAGACCAGGTTTTCTAACTTGCAAAAGGACATGCCTGCGTTAGCATTCCTCATGGAGGTTGGTGGCAGTGTTTTGGCTCCCATTTGCCTCCCCTGGATGGTGATATTGAAAAAGGAGGGCCAAGAAAAAGAAGAAGTAGGAAGGAAGGATGAGGGAAAGAAGGAATGGAAAGGGAAAGAGGACTACAGGAACACAAGAGAGTATTGTGGCCAGGGCTCCAAACCACCCACTGCATAGATTATTCCCTACACAGCATGGAATCGTGTCATGTTGCCAGTGGATGACTGTAGGCATGTTCTCTCAGTAGTCGACTTCCTTGTCTTGTTAGGGAGCTTTCAAAAGGATTTTTTTAAGTCCAATAAAACGCATTGTTTCTGGTTTCTGAGGGGATTGCTGCACCAGTTAAACTCCAAGTGGCGAGGTCAGTTCAGAAGGCCATGGGGACTATCTTTTGTGGATGCCAAAGATATAATGCTGATGGATTTTCTTTCTTTTTTAAAAAAATAATTTTATTGGGGGCTCATAAAATTCTCATCACAATCCATGCATAGATCCATTGTGTCAAGCACATTTGTACATTTGTTGCCATCATCATTCTCAACACATTTTCTTTCTACTTGAACCCTTGGTATCAGCCCCTCATTTTTCCCCCTCCCTCCCCATTTCCCCCTCTCTCATGAACCCTTGATAATTTATAAATTATTATTTTGTCATAACTTATACTGTCTGACATCTCCCTTCCCCCACTTTTCTGTTGTCCATCACCCATGGAGGAGGTTATATGTAGATCCTTGTAATCATTTCCCCCTTTCTACTCCTCCCTCCACCCTCCGGGTATCACCACTCTCACCACAGGTCCTGAGGGGATCATCTGTCCTGGATTCCCTGTGTTTCAAGTTCCCATCTGTGCCAGTGTACATCCTCTGGTCTTGCCATATTTGTAAGGGGGTAGAATTGGGATCATGCTAGTGGGAGGGGGAAGCATTTAGGAACTAGATGAAAGTTGTATGTTTCATCATTGGTATCCTGTACCCTGATTGGCTCATCTCCTCCCCATGACCCTTTCATAAAGGGGTGTTCAGTTGCCTACAGGTGGGTTTTGGGTTGCCACTCTGTATGCACCCCAATTTACAATGATATGATTTTTTTGTTCTTTGATGCCTGATACCTGATCCCTTTGACACCTCATGGCCACACAGGCTGGTGTGCTTCTTCCATGTGGGCTTTGTTGCTTCTGAGCTAGATGGCCGTTTGTTTATATTCAAGCCTTTAAGACCCCATATGCTATATCATTTGATAGCCGGGCACCATCAGCTTTCTTCACCACATTTGCTTATGCACACATTTGTTTTCAGTGATAATATCAGGCAGGTATGCACTTATTGATATGAGTTTTTGTTCTTTGATTCCTGATATCTGGTCCCTTCTCATGGTCATACAGGGTGGTATGCTTCTTCTATATGGGCTTTGTTGTTTCTGAGCTAGATGGTTGCTTATTTACCTACAAGCCTTGAAGATTCCAGATGCTGTATTTTTTGATAGCCGGACACCCAGATGGATTTTCAGGAAGCACATAGGATGGTCCTGGGAGTTTATCAGGAAGAAATTTTGAGGAAATTGCCTTGGTGAGAAAAAGGCAAGGGAATTTGCACCAATGTATTTATTTTTCATCACGATGATGTGTTCACAATTCCTTGCAATTAATACCAGACTAATCTCAAGGAGTTGGAGATGAAAAAATGTCTCATATGTGCAACTTTCCCGAGATGTTATTCCATTCCATTCCTGGTCCCCCCATTTCTCCCTTGAGTTTACTCCTCCTCCCCCTGGGTTCTTCAATACCCTGCCATGTGCCACAGAACCTCATGAAACTTTGAGGAAATGTCTCCCATTGTGGTGGGTGCTGTTCATTCCCCAATCTGCAGACCAGGTTGAAGCAAGCCAAACAAAGGGTCCAGAGCCAGAAGATAGAGATGTCCTAGAGCTACATCAGATCTTCTTGCTTTGACCAAAGCTCGGTCAGGCAATAGAGGTGTGGCTTTCCGGGTGAGGTGATGTGTGTTCGAATTGTGGCTGATACCACTGTGTATATTCCACTCCAGGAAGGCAAAGGATGATGCTTCAATGCACACTCTTTACTGAGGTAGAATCACAGGTGCCCCCTTGGAAACAAAGGGGATGGCTGGGTTCCCACCTTCTACTAAGGTCAAGTCTGTATCCCACCATAATCCTGTCCTATTAGGATAGGGACAACTACCCTCCCAACTGGGACTATATTCACAGGTGCAGAGTCCAGAATTATAATATCTCACATAAAGAATTATGGCTAGAGGGGCCATATTACTTGACTATCATCCACAATGAACTTGCTTATCTTTCAATTTTGCTGGAAAAATTAATCCCATTCGCCCCTCCCCCCAAAAACACTGATATTTTCCCTTCAGGCTTTTATTTGTAAATTTTATCTCATTTTAAAAATCATTTTATTAGGGGCTCATACAACTCTTATCACAATCCATACATACATCAATTGTGTAAAGCACATTTGCACATTCATTGCCCTCATCATTCTCAAAACATTTGCTCTCTACCCAAGCCCCTGGCATCAGGTCCTCTTTTTGCCCATCCCTCCCCGCTGCCCCCTCCCTCATGAACCCTTGATAACTTATAAATTATTATTTTTGTCATATCTTGCCCTGTCTGACATCTCCCTTTACCCACTTTTCTGCTGTCCATCCCCTAGACAAAAATTGTAAATTAAGTAGAGGCTTACATTTCAGATCATTGACTTTTATCCACCAGCTTAAACTACTAGTCAAACTTCTCGATAATTTACCCTGCACTCACTCCTTGATTTCTCTCTCCTTCCCATGGACTACTATTTTCCATTAAACCCAAGTTCACCTGTCACCACTCTTGCCTTTTGCTTTATCTTCCCTTCCCTACACTCCCTGACTTGGCAGTTTCCAAAATCTATTCCCTTTGTATAAAGTCTTTATATTGATTTTTATATTTTTCCCCTTGTAACAGTGGGTCCATATAATATTTGTCCTTTTGTGATTTACTAATATCTCTCTGTATGATGTTCTCCTAGTCCATTCACATGGTGAGTTGCTTCATGGTTTTGTCATTGATATTTAGCATTTTGTACATGTCCCAGTTTCTTTACCCATTGTTCTACTGTTGGTCACTTAGGTTTTCTCCACCCTTCAGACTTCTTTTTTGTTCCCCAAACTCAAACAATATTTTAAAAGAACATGGTTTGAATCAGTTGGGGATACCAAATCTATTGTTTTGATGTGGTGCTAACGTAAGAGCCCAGACTACTTCAGGGAATGGTTAGTGAAGTAGAAACACTATACCTTAAATGGGAAAAAAGCATACCTGTAAAATGGAAGATACAATGTGAAACAGGAGCTTCACATTTTGATATATTTGTTTAATAAAGGTTTAATTCATTTTGTAGTAATCTTTTGACTTGGCCTTGTGTATTATAGATTTCAAGTTTCTTTCTCCCTTTCTTATGTTATGCATTCATATTTAGCCCCATAAATTTATCCATTTCTTCTAGATTTTAATGTTAGCCTTATTCTTTCTCCTCCAGATTGGGTGAGAATTCTTTAGCCTATGTGGACTTTCCAGTATCAAAAATAGCAACCCTTGTGACCAGACTTCTTTTAAATAAGAGATGAATTATTTTTTTTCCTTTTTTTTGATGTCAGTTTTTTTTAAACAATTTATTAGGGGCTCATGCAACTCTTATCACAATCCATACATATACATACATCAGTTGTATAAAGCACATCTGTATATTCTTTGCCCAAATCATTTTTTTTCTCCTCTTTTCTTTTTTTATATTTTATTAGGGACTCATACAACTCTTATCACAATCCATACATATACATACATCAATTGTATAAAGCACATCCATACATTCCCTGCCCCAATCATTCTCAAAGCACCTGCTCTCCACTCAAGCCCTTTGCATCAGGTCCTCTTTTTTTTCCCCTCCCTCTCCCCATTTTTCACATAAATAAGTGAATGAGTGAATAATAACTGTAGTTCAAATGCTTAAAGAACATCACAATCTCCAGTATATTGCTGGTTCCCTACCTGATAGCTAGAGTTGCCAACTGTCTAATGCCCTTCTTCCAGAGTGCTACTTGACAAGAGCTGACAGAGCTGTTTAGAATGCAAAGACATAAAATCTATCACAAATAAAATCAACCGTCTCATTGGATCAATTTTATACATTGTAAAAAACTGGAAGACTTTCATCGAAAAGGACTCTCATTAAAGATGACTCATTGACCTCTCCAAGAGTCTGCACACTATTATATCTTCAATTGCTGGCAAGCAGTAAGAGTGTGTTAGGGTAAAATACCTGTTGTGATTCAAGCATTCGGAAAAGTTGGACATCAATCCCTCAAGTGAATGGATTGTATCACAGATAAACATTAAGTAAAAAAACGACCACAAAGAACAGAGGGGGATAGTGTAGTCTCAAATATCAAATTGCCCAATAATCATCTAGGAAGATTGCTAAAAATGTACATTACAAGGCACCACCACTAGAGGTCTTGATTTAAGAGCTACAAAGTGGGGCCCTGAACCTCTACATTTTTACAAGCACCTTCGGGAGACTCTCATTTAAAAATTCCCCAAATCTCATTTAAACATATATTAATCAGGGTTAGCAATACATTCTTATTCTTTGGCTGGTTTTAGGACATTTTCCCAATAGCTCCTTAGCCTGAGAAGAGAGGTCCAATTGCAAAGGAACAGGATGGAGTGGATTCCCCAGGGTGTTATGATGGTTGTAATTACATGCTTGCATATGTATGTGTGTCAAAGGAGGAGATAAAAGAGAAGTATGGATTTTTGCACTGAGCTTTAAGAACAACCTTTCCTCTCTCCTCTCTTTTTGTTTTTATTCAGAATTGTAGACACAGAGTGTGGCTCAGAATGCTTCCAATTGGCCTCTTAATGCCTCCCCATATTCCCAGGTACTCCTTGTTAAGAGGCAGCTTTGCCCTATTGCTGTAGAAGCTCTGAGGCGATGGCTCACATCAGAACCGGTCCATTTCTTGTTGGGGAGCCTGTGGATGCTTTTGGTAGACAATTAGCCATCAAAAAACAAGGGGGATTCAAAATGTTCATGGACAAATACGATGATCTTTTCAATCCATTTTCAACCAACCTTAAAAATAACCGTCATTTTATAGGGCAAGGTTATCTTTAAAAGAGCAAGTGTATTGCAGATCAGTTAGTTGGAGCCAATATAATCTATCACACAGTTCCTTAAAACAAGAGGAACTTTTCTCAGCTGGTGGCAGGGAAGTCAGAGAGATTCTGAGCACACAGGGCATTCCAAGAGTCTTTGAACTGACTTTGAAGACAGAGAGTGCTATGTGTAAGGAATGTAGGTGATCTTCAGAGCTAATAATGGCCCATGACGCAAGCCAACAAAGAATCTGGCACCTCAGTTTTACAAGCTTAAGAAAAAAATCTAAGAGATCTGAAGTACAATCTTTTATAAACACTGCCTGAGTTTAGAGACCATATCAAGAATAAATTTGCTTCCCTTAATACTAATGGCCAAAATGTGAAATTACATGAAGGGCATTAAAAATGAAAAAGTAAAAGTTCATTAAAAAGGTAGAAAAGTGTTTCTTCACAGGTTCATTGTGATACATCAATGTTGCATAGTGTCCCAGTGTCTGTATGTACCCAAGTTTATTTTTCCATGATCATGAGTCGCAATATTGAAAGATTCTATGGACAAAATATTGAATGATGCAGGAACCAACAACAGAAGATGGAGTGAACACACAGAGTCACTGTTCCCAAAAGAACCAGTTAGCATTCCACCATTTCAAGAGGTAGCAGGCATGCAAGAACCAATGGTGCCAAAGGAAGACGTTCAAGCTTCACTGAAAGTAATGGCCCTAAACCAGGCTCCGACAATGGAGTACCAATTGAAATGCTGATGAACCATTGGAAGTACTCCCTTGTCTATGGCAGGATATTTGGGAGATTTGGCCAACTGGCTGGAAGGGATTCATATTTATATCCATTCCTCAGAAAGGTGACCAAACAGAATGGTCAAATTGAAGAACAATATCGTTGCTCTTACATGCAACTAATATTTTGCTGGTGATCCTCCAACAACCAGCAGTACATTACCAGGGAACTTCCAGAGGTTTAGGCTGGATTCAGAAGAGGATGTGGGACAAGTGATATCATTGCTGATATCAGATGGACCTTGGCTGAAAACAGAGACTATCAGAGAGATGTTTTCTTGTGTTTTATTGACTATGCAAAGGCATTTGTCTGTGGGCATCCCAAAAAACTATAGACAGCCTTGTTAAGAATGGGAATACCAGAGTACTTCATTGGTTTCATGCGGACTTATGCATCGATCAAGAGGCAATTGTGTAAGCAGAACAAGGGGCTACTGCATGGTTCTAAATCAGAAAAGGTGTGCATCAGTGTTGTATCCTCTGATTATGCTTATTCTATCTGTAGGCTGAGAAAATAATCAGAGAAGTTGGGTTATATTAACAAGAATGTGACAACAGAATCGGAGGAAGGCTTATTAACTGCTTGCAATATGCAGATGACACATTACTTGTTGAAAGGGAGGAGGACTTGAAGTATTTGCTGCTGATGAACAAAGATTGCAGCCCTATGGATTGCAACTCAATGTAAAGATGCCCCAAATCCTCACAACTGGTCCAGATCAGTATTTTCAAGGAAAACAGAAAAAAAAAAAAGAAAAGAATATTGACGTTATTAAGGATTTTGTCTTGCTTGGATCCACAAGCAATGCACAAGGAGGCATCAGTCAAGAGACCAAAAGGCGTGTTGCATTAGGTAAATCTGCTGCACAAGATCTCTTTAGAGTATTGAAAAGCAAGGATATTACTTTGAGAACTAAGATGCGCCTGATCCAAGCCATGGTATTTGCAATGGCCTCCTATGTGTCTAAAAGTTGTACATTGAATAAGGGAAACCAAAGAAGAATTGATACATTTAAACTTCTGGTGCTGGTGATGAATATTAAAAGTACCATGGTCTGCTAAAAACAAAACAAAACAAAAAATACATCTTGGAAGAAGTATAGCTATAATTCTCCTTAGAGGCAAGGATGGCTAGACTTTCCCTAACATGCTTTGGACATAGTGTCTGCAGAGAGTAGCCCCTGGAAAAGAGTGTCACCCTTGGTAAAGCAGATGTGCAGCAAGAACAAGGAGGCAGACCTGCAGAGAGATGGATTGACTCAGTGCCTTCAACAATGATCTCATGCAGAGCAGCTGTGGGAGTGGCCTAGGATGTGACAGTGGACCTGAGTCTAGGCGTCACAGTCACCTTGATGTTTCTTACCAGGAACACATTGCCTCCATAGTTAAAGGGGTTAGGAATTTAAGACATAGTTTGGGAGGGTGAATTAAATTCAAAGCAACCCTGGTGGCACAGTGGTTAAAATACCTGGCTGCTAACTGAGAAGGAGATTTGTACCCATCAGCTGCTTTGAGAGACAGCCAGGTGTGAATCAGCTGCTGTAAGGATGCCAGCCTTGGACACTGAGGGGCAGCTCTACTCTGTCCTCTAGGGGCCCTGGGACTTTGAATTGATTTCAGGGAAATGTGTTTTATTTGTTTGGTCTAATTGAAATCCTGCCATTGCACTAAGCATACGTTGGAAAATGGGCACCGAGCGCTCTGGACACTGGCTGAGGAACCATTCATATTGTGTTGGCATGAAGTAAAGTCACAACATTTTCAAGCGGTCTTGGGGTTCACGTAGGGTTTTTCTAGGGAGAGAAGTGGGGTAGCTCATCAATGAAAAGAACAGACGCAAAGGCAAAGTGCTCTGAAAAGTTTTGTCAAACTTAGGAAAGAGGATCACACAGTTCATTGCAATTGAACTTATAGTACAAGCAATGACCATAACTGAGATTAGCAGTTAAGACAGTGGAAGAATCTTGCCAGAGAGGTTGCAGTGTGTCTTGCCTGTGTGAAGGAGAGACTGAGAAGTTGGTAAGCAGAAGAATTGATTTTATCTTTACTAGAAACTCTGGCACAAAGAGTTATATTAACTATGGGGGGCAGGGGGTGTCCGTGCACGCACTCATGGCTTACTTTTTCCTCTCTTTCTTCTAGTTCTCTCTCTCTCTCTCTCTCTCTCTCTCTCTCTCTCTCTCTCTCTCTCTCTCTCTCTCTCTCTCTCTCCTCTCTCTCTCTCTCTCTCTCTCTCTACCTACCTACCTAAGATAAAGCATACTTCTGAACACTACCTGAAACAAAAGACAAACTATTAACGACTTACATCTGCATGTATGTACCTGCCTTGACCCTCTCGCCTCCCATCCATCTAATTGTTTAGCTTTTATGTTTGTTTTGACTTAGAAGATATACTGCTTCTATTATTGGTCATTTATAATAGTATTGCTAAATTCATCCTATATTTTCCCATTGCTATGCTTCATTTATTTTATTACTAATATTGCATTGGGTGACAACATCACAAGTACTTTATCCTCTGGAAACCTGGGAAGTTTATGTATGTATTCTCTTCAGGGCAAAGGTGAAATTAACACTAGGGTGTCAAGGTGCTATGGTCAAGAAACGGCACTTCAGAGATTAATAACAGATACACTGCAAATAACCAATGTTCAAATTGAGTGGCAAAGCAATATTTTTCTCTTCTACTGGACTTCATATTTTGTCCATATAAATAAGAGCTTTCATCTAGTTTATTATGTACTCTAAGGGAACAGAGGCATAGCACGCATCTCTCTTTTGCATCCATTGTGTGTGTGTGTGTGTGTGTGTGTGTGTGTGTGTGAAACCATATTTTCATGCCTGGAAAGAAATACAATTTGGGGCACTAGCCTTGTTGGTCACAGTGGTCAGCAAACAGTGGCAGTTGAATCAGCACGAGGTTCTTAGCTCTGTCCTCCCCTCCGCGGATGACAAGGGCCTGTGATGGAGAAGTGACAGTCACAGCAAATGTTGCCATATAAGAGGTAATCCTTGAAATTAAGCATCACTCTTGTTTTTCTGACATTTATCCTAGACCAGTTCATCACTTGCTGTGGGTGTACATGCCACTTTAAGGCTCCTATAGGCTATGCAGCTGTTCTTCCATTACTGCCCTAAGCAATACGGAAGAAGTCAGCCTGTGTACTATTACACTTGGACTTTACTGAGGTACTGAGATAGAACGGGGGGTTATTTTAGAGCCATTTTCCTTTAAAATTTTGTTCTAAACATGGTAGTGGAAGTAAAGTTTTAAACTTTTATTAGCAATTATCAATACATTTAATTAGATGTGTCAGGTGGACCATTATGCTTACAATGAATAATTACTATCATCTTAAAATACTTAATCTTCAAAGACTTTGGTTAAATAAGCCTTTGTTAAAGTATCTAAGTACGACATGCTGTACTGAATTTCATCTGAATGCAATTGGCCTTGTGGAACTGGCATAAACTGGATATATACAATGTTGAAACTAGTTTGTCCTAATCTATTACATTAAATATTTCATCATCTTCGTGTTGCTGTCACAGACCCCATGCAAGGAGATGGCTTTACCAAATATCCATTTATTTCCTCACCCTTTGGAAATTTGAGTTGTTTGCCAACTTCAACCTCACACTTTCTCACCGCGCTCTTGACTCGCCCTCTGTTTCTTGCTTCCCTGGAACCTTGCCCTTGGCGCTTTCTTTCTTTCCCTGGTTCCTTATTTAATAGGTTCAATATCTCAAAGGAGAGCAAGTCAAGGACCGACCCCTGCACACAAATCCAAATTCAGTCACACAACAAAGACAACCAGTTCCCAAATGGGATTATATTTGTAAGCACTGATGTCGTTAGAAGCCATTCAGTCAGTTCCAACCCATAGCGACCATGTGCACAGCAGAATGAAAGCCTGCACGGTGCTGCACCGTCCTCACAATTGTCCCCACGCCCGAGCTAAAAGCTGCAGCCACTGGACCAATCCACCTTGTGGAGAGCCTTCCTCTTTGTCGCTGTCCCTCCATGTTGCCAAACATGATGTCCTTCTCCAGGGGCTGGTCTCTCCTGACAATATGCCCAAAGCATGTAACGTGACATCTTGCTATCCTTACCTCTGAGGGACACTCTGGCTGTCCTTCTTCCAGAACAGAGCAGGTCGGCCTTTTAGGAGGTCATGGTATTTTCAAGCACCACAATTCAAATACATGGATTCTGCTTCAGTCTTCTTCATTCACTGTCCAAATTTCACATCCATATGAGGCGATAGAAAACACCCCAATTTAGGTCAGGCACGCCTTGTCCTCAAAGTAACTTCTTTGTGTTTCAATACCCTAAAGAGACTGGGTTCAGCAGATTTACCGAATGCAGTGCATCTTTGGATCTTGTGACTGCTGCTTCCATAAGCCTTGACAACTTCAGTCTTTTGTCAATTTACCATGATGTTACCTGTTTGGTCTAATTATGAGGATTTGGGCCTTCTTTATATGGAGTCATAATCCATACTGAAGACTGTAGTCCTTGAACTTCATCAGCAAGTGCTTCAAGTCTTCCTTAATTTCAGCAAGCAATGTTGTGTCATCGGCATAGTGCAAGCTATTAGTAAACCTTCCTTCCATTCTGGTGTCACATTCTTGCTCATATAAGCCAACTTCTCTGAGGATTTGCTCAGCACACAGGTTTAATGCTGATGCACATTTCATTGTGATCACGTGGAACTTGTACGTGGATTGAGAGGCAGGTGTGTGAACAGAACGAGGGCATAGTGCATGGTTTAAAATTTTAAACATAGAGATTAGGAGTTATGATACATATTTTGGGAGGCCACAATCCAATCCACATCCTGGGCTTTGGAGCAGTTCTTTTCACTTTGAGCCTATGTTGAGAATATTAATATCCACTTCAACTGTATTGAATCAAACCCATGTTCTCATAAGCACCCCAGGCAATTCTTATGTATGGGGCCCACCACTATAAAGCCAGGTGAGCTCTCTTTCGGTGCCTATTACCTTATTTTTAAAATGGAGTAGAATATTAAATGACACTGACACTAATTTCTCTTGGAGATCCTAGCTTATTCCAGAGGCAGATAATCATCTTTAAATGAATAGGGCATGAAACATGCAAAGTCCTCCTCAAAATACTAAAAATACCTTAGATATTATGGGAAAGGCCAAGTGTGAATGTGTTCTCATCATTAGAAAGTCTTTTGATTCTGTTTGTTTTGATCTGGCTAATTTAAAAGAGAAATGGAGTCCCCACCATAGGCAAGCTGCACTAGTTGAATGGTTGGCTGTTATGTTAATGGGAAGGTTGGCCACCCAGGCTCTCCATGGGAGACAGAGCTGGTGGTCCACTTCTCTGACAGCCTGGAAACTCTTATAGGGCAGTCCTCCTCTGTGACACAGGGTCGCTCTGAGTCAAAACTCACCTTAACAGCAGCTAACAACAACCAAAACAAGTAATATTATTTTTTACTCAAGTTCTTCTTTGAGAAATATTTACATTAAACTGTTTTACAAAGGATCTGAATTAATAGAGGGTCTCATTCCCTCGCTCTGACTTCTAAGCACTTTCCATCAAAATCTCCTAAGTTTCTGTAATAACGTTGATCATACCAGGGACCCAGAATCAGTCAGGCGGTTGAGTGTACTGCTAAGCATCTTGGATAAGCACAAAGGGCTTTATCACTTGTCTCGACCAGAAACTGCTCCCTTTGTCTCAGCTTGGGCAATTAGACATTTTGAGATGAATAGTACTTTGTCGGGGAGCTGTCATCTGCATTATAGCATGTTTAGTATCATCTCTACCTACAAGGAATAAATCAGAGAGTCTTAGAGGAGAATGAGGCAAGGGTGGAGGTCAACAAAGGAACAAGAAGATACATATTAGTCCTGCATTCTACTTAATTAAGGTTCTACAAGCTTTAATCTTTGGAACATTGTAAGAAAAGCAGAAGGAATATTAGCCCAATTTTCTAATAAATATGCTGTGCTATAAGTGTGTGTATGGCTTGCCAATCGCTGTCAGAATTAGGACTAATGACTTCTGAATGCAAAACATATTTTCCATTTTCCTTCAGAATCTTGGATTTTGAGGACTTCAAGAATCATCCACTTCAAATGTGGCTGGGTCCTCCTTAGAACTGGATCGCTTGAGGGAGACAGAAATGACTGCTTTTCAGTATTTAAACAACTCTAATTTTTAGAAAGATTTCCCTTAAAGGATTCATGTAAGCCTTCTGAAATGTTACATGATATCCCCTTCAGGTAGAATCACAGTATCTAGGGAAACTAAAAGGTCATTGACTCCAATTATTCATGCAATACTTGAATCCTACAAGAATTTCTCTGACGGGTACGCATGGATGAGAGCTTAACTTCTGAGCACCCTGGGTGGTGACAGCTGGCAGTGAAACCCCAATCTCTTTGCAGAGGCCACACATCGATCAAGCCTCCACTGAACTCTTTCTGAACACTTTCTGATCTCTTATAAAGTATGTCGACAACCAGGCAGAATGCCTTGGGAACTTAATTACATCCACTTCTCTCCACCAGGCCCAGGGAGGGGCAGTCTCTCTTAGGGACTTGCCCACATGTGCCCTTAATGGAGGTGACCATACTCCAACTCACTGCCATTGAATCCAGTTGATACCAACTCACAATAACCTTATAGGACAGGGTAGAACTGCCCCTGTGAGTTTCTAAGACTGAAAGTCCTCATAGGAGTAGACAGCCCTGGTGTGTGTCTACTGGAGCAGCTCGTAGTTTTGAACTGCTGATATTGTGATTAGCAGTATATGTAACCAGTCTGCTACCAGTGCGCCCAGCTCCCATGGGGACATTACAGGGGATCACATAGTCATTCATGAGTCATGCCCTATCAATCTCACCCTGGCTGCCTTTTTCTGAATGTCCTAGACCAATCTTGTAACTCCTTCCATGTAATCATGTATGTGTGCCTATCATGGCCCCATTCCTGCTTCTGTAGTCCCGTCTGTAGCTTGATGTATTGATCTGCTACCAATCATGAATTTGTGACAGTTGTACCATGCCTTATTTAACTAGTCCCAATTTGAATCCTTAGATGTCATTTTGACCTGTGCAAATGACCTTCCTCATCCAAATGATGTGTCTGTGTCTTTGTCTCCTTTACGACTTGATAGACATGCTCCTTAAAGTATATTTTATATGGGAGTCTCTTTTGTAGCCTAAAGAGTCACTTATTGTGACTCAAGAAGTTACAATCTCTGTGTATCTAGTAAGTGACTACAGAACTTCAGTTCTCCTATGGTGTAAAAAATAGCATGGGGGCCATATCTGGCCTCTTGTGGCTTCCTTTTTACCAAGAGACAGCGATCAGAGCTGCCTCCACTCTCCATTTTTTTCTTTACCCTATGCTGACATCAACCATCTATCTCATGGCACTCTGCTTCTATACAGGGTTCAATAATTCATCACAGGGGCCATATCGAACTGACAGACAGTACTCACCATGAAACAGAAGTGAACAGGTCACCACAAGTCAGGATCAGTAAATAGTAAGGACAGAGTCACTGGACCAGTCTCTTCAGCCAGCAGTGAAATCTCTCTATGGACCGCAGACTCTCAGCCATGTGGTCTCATAATCTCTGTCTCCATGGACCAAGAAACCAGCACTATCCTCCAATACACATTCTTTTAGTCTTGGAGTGGCTCCTCTATTCTGTCACATGGTTTCCTTGCCTGGTACTCTGGTCTCAGTCTGACTCTTTTGCTCTGTCCCTTGGTTTCATGCCCCAGCCTCTGATGCTTCTGTTTTTAGCCCCTACCATTTCAGACAGACATCTAGACCATGCCCCACTGGTGGCTCTTCTTCAAATGGTCTTGGGATTTCTCTATCTGTGATTCTGCTTCTGAAATGTGTCGTATACCCAGAGGAATGGAGTTGATGGGGGTAGTGTTTTTATCTCTCAGTAAACCATACTGCCAGAGAACACTGGGTGGTGCCTTGGTTCCTCCCCTCTAGTAGCGATGCAATCCTTCCTTAACCCTGTCCTTTAACATTGCAGAGAACTCTCTGCAAAGCAGGATGATAATCACAGGCACAGACACAAAAATGTACAGTATATCACATAAGATGTATATGATATCAAGGTTAGAAGAGCCATGCTGGCTGACCACATCTCAGATGGCCTACACTATTGTTACATAGCTGTGGCTTTAGAAGCCCTGGCTGCATGGAGCTCAGATCGGTTTCCCTGTACCTGCTACCTTGATAAATGTGTGAGATTCTCGATTGGATGGATTGGCACAGTGGCTACATGGCAGATTGAAGCATGCTGGTGGTTATAAGATGATGACGAAACCAATAATGTCTTGTGTTATTGTACATGAGGTACCCATATTCAGAGCGGTTGGTCTTGACTCACACCAGTTAATCATAGCCGCCATGAAAACTCATTACCACAGAAGGGCCAATCATCTTTTAGAAGCACTTATTTCAGCTTATTAATTTAACAATAGGTTTCCTATTCAGTGTCCATGTCTCCAGCTGTAACCTGCCCATGACTTTCTTTCCTTCAACATTACGGGTTCATACCCTCTTGACATGCATGGTTACTCTTCTCTGCGCACAATCTGCAGCAGTTTACTTACCTTACCCCTTTCTAAAAAAAATCCCAGAGAGTGTTCAGCAAATAATGTTTCCCAAGTTGGCACTAACTTCTTTTTCAGTCAGTTCACGATGTGAACTCATTATGAACTTGCACTCAACTCAATTCCCCGTGGAGTTGTGCAAATGCTGCTGCTTAGCTGCATCTTTCCCATCTCTCGTTTATAGTTGTTTGGGGATCTGATTGCACGACTTTCTATTTTTCTCTCTTTAATGTCAACTCAGTAAACTTGGCTCGTAATTCTAGCCTCTTGAGATCTTTTGGGATTCTTTGCTTTTGTCTTTCAATTTATCTACTATTCCACCTGGCTTCATGTCATCCGTAAATTTTTACAAATATTTTCTTTGTATCGTTACACAAAATATTGGTAAAAATATCCCGTAGAGTAAGGCTAAAGTCAGACTTCCCAAGAGCTGCTTTAGAGATTACCACTAACTTACTGACTGTAAACTTTTGGTTACACTTATTAAGTAAGATTCACTCCATCAAACTATCTTCTAGTGCATATTTCTTTATTCTTTTATAAGGATATTTTAATGATGATTTAAATATCTGTTGTCTTCCTTTTCTTACAAGGCTCCTCACATGCAATCTGCGTCTTCCTGGGTTGAGAATTCATTCATTCATCTACTTATTTATTCACAAATGCTTTTCATTTATCACACAGGTATTAAACACTTTCCATATATATAAAAGCCCATGTCATGCTGGAACTAGAAAGGCAGTGTGTCCTGCTAGCCCAGCCCCATAACAAGGGAGCAGAGTTGGAATCAGCCTCCTGAGCTTGCCATGAACAAGCTGTTCTACAGGCACACGGAGGAGGGGATGGCGAGCTCCATGTTTAGAAGGCAGATTCCTAGAGGAGGTGGTTTTCTGCCCCTTGCTTGCAATATCAGCATGACGATTCCAAGTGGGAAGGGTGGGAAAGATGATTGGAACAACACTGTGGAATAGACAGACGGTCACGTGAAGCTCTTTGGTTTGACTTGAAGTGGCCCCAATGTCAAAACCTATTGATCATCAACTCACTGCCTAAAAATCACAAGTGTGTGATCCTGTCGACAATGGACAACCCAGGAATTCCTGGGTTTATGCCACTTTTCAGTCATCTTTCTGATCTGAAATCTTAGGGATCTGAATCTCTTCAGGAGGATGTACCCGTGCCCCTGCTCTCCCCCCAAAGAACCAGAGTGTCTCCAATGCTTGCGACATTCCTACATGACCCTGTGGGGTGGGGAAGGAAGGGAATGGTATTATTGACACAGCACACCTGTGCACCTGAGGTATATGTGGGCATATGTCTGCCATTCTGCAGAATCCTTCTGTCTTTTTGAGATTAAAAAACAAACCAAACAAACATACATTTGCAATAACCCCCAAGCCCTGAACAATATATGAAAGTTTCTATGTTGTTCTGACTGGCTAATTTTGCTAAATCTTTAAGATCATGCCCAGACAAGTTCTTTGTGTATGCGTGCTTTTCATCCTAGTAAATCTACTTTGAACCACATTCTTCCTGTAAGAAAACCAGCCCTCCCTTGTTTAGCACCAACAAGCAGGAGTCACCTCAGAAACACAAGCAGAGCCTAGGACACAGTGGACTTCAAATCAGACTGTGTGCAAGTCACGTTAGCTAGTTTAAGCACCCCATAGTGTGGAATACCTTTACACATGCCCTGAGAGTCTCTTACACAATGGGCTGTGATGGCAATCTGCATCAAAGCACCAGAATATTACATGCTGGCAACCTGATCGTGCTTTGTGTCTTGAGTCTTGACTAATCACAGAACAAGCAGTGCTCGGTTACAGGCTTGTGTCAGTGTCCAAGTTAAACACCAGTCAGCAAGAAACAGACATTCTGAAGTCTAGCCGTTGGGCTAGCCATTTTACTTTGGTTAATTATCTTATAATATGAACCCATAGCACAAGAAAAACAAAAATCATAAAAACCTCACTGCCATTGAGGTGAGTCCAACTCCTGTGGCCCCTTAGGCTGAGGTAGAACTGCCCTCTGTGGGTTTCTAATACTGAAACTCTTCCTGGGATTAAAAAGCACATCTTTCTCCCTCTGAGAGACAGGTGGCTTCAAACTGCCAACCTTTGGGTTCACAGCCCAGTTCATAACCACTATGCCACCAGGGCTCCTTCCATGGCACAAGAGAAACACATACATCATTTTGCTCAGGATTCTTTGTCCTTGGACAGGATTATCATCATATAGCATCTGCAAAACCTGAGAGTAGATTTGGCTGTTGAAATACCTGCTACCCAGGCTCACTTATTTAAAATGTCTATGCCAGGCATATGTACCCCATTCTTTATGTACCTAGGATTGTTTATGTTGGTTCCAACCTAATTTATTTGTTTGGCTCTCTGTGTGCCTGCTATTTCAGTCGGAACTTTTAAAAAAAGAAAATGACAATAAAAAGCAAGCAAATCTTAGCTTTCACAATTACTTATGAAACTTAAAACTATAGCTCTCTGGACTGAAGCCCATAAAAATCTTAATTTCCGACCATGCCTTCCAAGGAGCGGAGAATCTGTCCATGGGACAAGTTCATTAACAAATTAATAGAATAATCAGCAGGGATTTGTGTGCATTTTAGAGATTTAAAAAATCTGGTAACAGCATTCTTTGACTCTTTAATGGGCTGATAAAGGCATCAAATATCTGTTCCCTGCCTGAGCTAATCACAGAGATAAGGGAGGTTAAATCAATTCTGAAATCAGTTCTTCTGGGGTCATTTGTAGATGTGTTGCAAGCCACAGCAGCACAAAAGGGCTTAGACCGGTTTTAAAAGAAATCTTTAAAGAAAATGACACACCCAAATTGTATACCCAAACATGTCCTGCTGTGTTTTGAAAAGCTAGGTTTTTGTGTGACCCAAACCAAACCGCAAACTCACTGCCATCTAGTTGACTGACTCATCGTGAACCTCTCCAACTGAGTAGAATTGCCCCGGGGAGTTCCCAAGATGATAACATTTTAAAAGCAAGGATGTTACTTGGGTTTAATCGACCCAAGCCATGGCATTTTCAATCGCCTCATATGCGTGTGAAGGTTAGATAAGGAAGACCAAAGAAAAATAAATGCACTTGAACTCTCGTGTTTGAGAAAAGGATGTAAAGCACAATGTCAAAAGACCTGTCAAGATAACACACAGATCTGACTCGAAAGAAGTAAAACCAAAATGCTCCTTAGAAGCAAGGACGTTGAGACTTTGTCTCACGTGCTGGGGACATGTTATTAGGAGAAACCAGTCCCTGGTGAGGGACATCATACTGGATAAAGCGGAAGGGTAGTGAAAAGAGGAAGGCCCTGGACAAGATAGATGGACACAGTGGCTGTACCCACGGACTCAAACATAAGACAGATCGTGAGGATGGCACAGGGCAGGATAGGGCTGCCCCCTGTTGTGGAGACGCTTGCTATGTGTTGGCACCGACTCCATGGTACCCAACAACAACAACAACGATCGCTTTTCACAGAAGTAGGAAGCCTAATTTTTCTCTCCTCGAGCATCTGGTGGTTTGAAACTGCTGCCTTTGACTTTAGCAGCCCAGCGCATCACCATCACAGGACAGTGCCTGTAAGAATGGATCAATGTGTTCCGGGAGTGATGAGGGAACAAAATGCCATTGGAATCATCTGTCCCTAACTTGAGGTGGCATCTGCTTTGAAAAGCAGAAGAGAAGAGGGCATTTCTTCTTAAGCCCTACCTGCATCTGATTTCAAATACAGTACATACAAGTGCTTTTCAGGTGGAAGATGAATGGCTGGGGTATTTTACAGACAATTAGGAGGTAGACCTCTCACCTAGGCTGTGAGCACACACACACCTGGGACCCTTGATAGGTGCCCTGTATGCCTAGAGTCCTGTCCTTTCCCCCCTCATTCTAGCAGAGTACTCTGGTCCCACATTTTGTGTTTGACCCCTTCCTCTACTTCCTAGCACCTTGCTGACACCAGAGTGGAAGGGAAGAGTAAGGTGCTTGGGTAACTTCTATCAAATCAATGCCACAAGGCTCTTTGCTGCTCACAGAAGATTTGAGTTGTGAGTTTATGCAGAGGTGCCTCAAGAGAAGTGTAGACTGATCAACCTCTGAGAAACCAGGCTTCCTTATTTAGCAAAGTAAGACTCTGACCCACAGGGGTGGCCACGGTCGTGAGTCAGAATTGATTTCTGTTTGAATGCTTTCTTGGTGCCTCATCCACATGTCATACAATTGAATAATTCCATCATGTCAAGAAGAGTTGTACAATCCTTACCACAATCAACTTGTCAGCGTCTGATACAGGGTCGCACTGAGTCAGAACTGACTCCATGGCGATGGGTTGGGTTGAGTTTGGTAACACTGGCAAATAGTGGAAGGGACAATCTACGAGGAAAACAAAAGTGAAAGTGACAAACCTGTCGGACTGTGAAGGACATGAGCATCTTCCAGATGGTTTACATTTCACACACTACATGACAAGGTAGTGACTCTCCTAGCCACCAATAGTGCACCTAATATTGTCACCTAATCTTTGGGCCCTTCCTTCTATTAGCCAACTGGACACTGGGTGCAGTATAGACTACTCATGCTCCACAATCAGGCTTGAGCTAGGAGGACTCTGTAGTTATCTTTTGTGGAAAGGTTTTGCAACAGAATCCTGATGCACAGGACGTGAAAGATGAAAGATTTAGATCAGTGGTTCTCAACTTTCCACTGCCGCAACCCTTTAATATAGTTCCTCATGTTGTGCTGACCCCCAACCATAAAATTACTTTTGTTGCTACTTCATAACTGTCATTTTGCTACTGTTATGGATCAGTCGACCCCTGTGAAAGGGTTGTTCGACCCCACCAAAGGGGTCACGACCCACAGGTTGAGAGCGACTGAATTAGATAATGGGTGATTCAAAGCAACATACCAAAACCACTACCATCGAGTTGATCTTGAGTTATAGTGACCTCACGTAGAGTTTTCAAAGCTGTAAATCTTTCTTCTTTGAAGGGACTACTGGATTTGAACTGACAGACTTGTGGTTAACAGTCTACATGTTTCCAACACTGCCACCAAGACTCTTAACACACCATTCAGTGAGCGATAGAAAGAGTGGTATTGTTCTTAGTGTTTCAACTATAATGAAATGTGTGTAAATTTTCAGTTTGCTAATTAGAATTAGATTAATCTGTGAAATTATGATTACCTAAGCAAGATAGATGCTCTTTTATAATCATTTAAAAATGGAGTGGATAGTTCAAGGTGATCTATGTTTTAGGGGAAAAAGACCACAAACTCAAATGTAATTCATAGAGACTCATTTATTGTACCTTAACCAGGACAAAAACCACTCTTCGGGACAGGGACATGAAGCCATAATGGTATCCAAAGGTTAAGTCATTTTACTACTTAAATAGGATTTGGAACACAAAAGATCTGTTACAAAATGGTGATTGACTTTTTCATTGCCAGTCAATGGTCAGAAAGAGCTCAATGGAGACTGAATATGTGAAGATTCAGAATGGACTTAGACCTCCCACTGTACACTGTAGCCGTCCATAGACTCAGTGCTCAGAATGTTAGCTCTAATCCACCAGCAAGAGAAATGCATGTTTTATTGTTCTGCTATGCAGAGCCTCCATTTCCAAAGATATTTTATAATTCGGAATGGGAATCTCATTCCATTCAAGAAGTCCATATATAGGTGAGAAGAAAGGAAGAAATTTTTTTAAAAAAGGAAAAATGATATTCATAATATATAAACTCATCCCCAAAGCTGGATCCACTCAGTTAATAATATTTAGTCATGGGACTACAGTTATCCCAAGACAAGCCTAGAAATATATTCTTTACTTTTGACGGTTCTATGTTCCACTACAATTCCAGGATCCTGGTGGCATAGTGGGTTATGTTTCACATGCTTACCAAAAGGTCAACAGATCAAAACCAGCAGCTAACTCATGGGAGAAAGATGAAGCTTTCTATTCCCATAAAGAGTTTACAATTTCAGATATGCACAGGGGCAGTTCTACCCTGTCCTATAGGATCACTGTGAGTTTGAATCACCTCAATGGCAGTGAATTTGGGGTTTATGGGGTCTTCAGTGTCACAAGCATAGTCTGACTGTGAGCTGAAAGAGCATGGTCTTTAAATTCCTATGAGCAGTCCGGCTTTGCACACATGTAGTTGCTTGAGTAAAACGTAACTCAAAGCCAACAGAGAGCATGATTAAGAACAAAGATAAAAACCGATGGTGGGTGGTGTTCTGCAGTCTCGGTCTAGAGACTATTGCAGGGATATCCATCTCATGAAATGCACTAGTTTATAGGATAACGGGCATCAAGGAAGTGGCCCTTAGGGACATTCTGGATCACTGCCATGCAAACAGCAGTGCTTAATCTCTGGATACACATTTATACCTTCTACCAGTTTCCTTCTTGGATCATTAAGTCATTAGCAAAGGGTGAAATAAAGGCTTGATATACATCTTTTACTCCTAAGAGTCATTAAAAAAAATTAGGGCCCTTGCAAGATGCCCGTGGATGCCTCTGGATATAGAAAGGGGAATATTGCATAGCTGTTAAATGTGCTCCCGCGAAGGAGGGTGCATGCGGTGCATTGGAAAGAATGAACATGAAAAGGGAGAACATGGATATTGGGGTGAAAAGCATCAATTTTGGCAGAAACCCCACTTGTTGAACATCTCATTTTAGGTCATGTCATGTGTTCACAACCTGGAAGAGAAGATCTAGCCATTGATTCATTCATTCATTTGTCCCAACACTAATAGCTTAGAATCTCCTTCTTACCAGGAACTGTGTTTGGGGATGGCACACGGTGGAAAACTAGTCCCAGATATGCGGTTGGAGAGAGGGATAACACCAGAACACTGAAGACTTTCATTCCAAGCATAGGTTTTATCTTCAGCTTCCTGGGAGGCCATTAAGGGGGCCTTAAGCAAGGAAGTAGGGGATCCCGGAGGAAGCGGGTAGGTACTGGACTGCTAACTGCGATTTGAAGCTCCCTGCTACTCTGTGAGAAGAAAATGAGGCTTTCTTCTCCTATAAAGATTTACAACCTTAGAAACTCACAGGGGACGTTCTACTCTGTCCTATAAGGTCACTGTGCATTGGAAACCACTAGAAGGCAGTTGAGGATGGTCTGGGTTTTCGATGAGCATGCAGGTGGCATGTGTGGACTAGCCCTCTGGCTATGCCAGGGAATGGGTTAGCAAGAGGAGCCCTCGGGGCAGAGTGGTTATGTGTTGGGCTGCGACCCATATGATCAGCAGTGCCAGACCACCAGCAGCTCCATGGGAGAAAGGGGGTGCTTTCTACTCCCGTTCACAGTGACCATCTCGGAAACCCACAGGAGCCCCTAGGGGTCAGCAATGGTTCCACAGCAGTGAGTTTGGTTTGGGTTTGGGTTAGCTAGCAGGAGGAGGAAGGAGGAGTCTCCGTGGAAAGTGATAGTGCTGGCAGAGTAGCTTACTGTGCTGAGGGCAAGGGCCTGGGCCGGTTTGGGAGCCACAGAAGTGAGTGAGTAGAGAAAGCACCACGCCTCTCTGCTATCTGTCTGTCTGTCTGTCTAGCGGATCTTGAATGAGTTTCTCTCAAAGTCCAGTGAAGGGCTGGGCCAAGCAGAGTCAGGGGAAAACAAACAGTGTGGTCTATGCTCTGAGCCCCCTTCCTTGATGGGTGTCGTGTGGATGGCATCAGGAGCCATGCAGGGACAAGAGTTGCCTGCCTTCTGGCCTCCTGTTGAGGTTCTTAGCTGTGGGGGTAGCCCCGGCCCCCATGCAAGGTAGGCCAGAGTCTGGAATGACCATCTTTGGCTCTTCTTTTGAAATGGGCTTTGTGTGGATTTGTGTCTGTATTCAAAGAACCAGGTCCCTGAATGGTATGTGCCTATGGCCCAGCGAGATCAGAAGGTTGATGGTTGGAATCCACAGAAGAAAAGACCTGGAACGCTTTCCCTGTGAAGACGACAGCTATGAAAACCTATGGAGCACCAGGGTTGACAAATGCTCTCTTTGTTTCATTTCTGTTGGTATATGACAAAAACAGGAGGGGAGAGAGGCCAGGTGCCAGTGACCCACAGAAGTGTTTCAGGCAGCCCTCTCTCTCCTGTCAGTCACTGGACAGCAGCCTGCCCTGCTTCTGCTGGTGCTCAACTGGCAGATGATAGACAGGACGTCAACTCGCTCGGAAGAAAGAACAGAGCCATTAATAAAACATCAAACCATGGGAGTCTACAGGAGACGAGAAATAAAGTAAAAATTAAATAATAAGTGAGAGCTGCACAGAAATCATGCTTTGCCTTCTCCATGGAGTCTCAACGGAGACAAGTGGGTCCCAAGAGGCATTCTCTGTGGGAAGTGACTTTCTGGTGACATATATGGAGGAAGCATCAGCTTAGAGAGTAGAAGAGAAAGTGTGACCCACTCTCTACAACACCTGTTCCTCTGTGCAAACAAGTGGGCGCCAATTTCCTCACAAACTAAAACACAGCTGCCGAACATGCCCACGCATTTGCCCCGTGGCCTCCTATTTGCCATCTGAGATTTCCACCCAATTTGAGAGCCGTGCCAAGCTTTCTCAGGGGACTTGGGGAGTCAAAGGGTTCTCCCCTTCATTATGGGCAGTGTGGCTCGTGCAATTCACCGGTGTATCCACAATGCCACCCATAACGGCAGGGTCGAATCTGAGGACCTGCCAAAAGCAGTGCTGGCACAAGCTAAGGCCGGCGTCCGTTGTATTTTGGCATCAATCTCTCAGAGGGTTCACTGAATAATTGATATTCAAAGGACAATCTGTTGATCCCCCTACCCATATTCCATCTACTCTGTGGCTTCCAGGAAATCTGATCTTTAAGAATTAGGAAATTTCATTCATAACAAGAAACTGTAGGAAACAATGTTTCCAAATGTGTTTCTGAAAAACAATAAAATAAACCATGCCAATCCCTGCTACCTGCGAATATTATTGTATGGAAAGTCTCCAAAGATGGGATGACATTTAAGGATTCTGAGCTTATCTTGTATTTCCCAGTCCACCCTAAATATAATCACTTCTATTTTCAGAAGAGGAGAACAGACGGAGATCTTAGGATGCACACACAAAAAAGTGTGAGGATAGAACAGCGAAAGATTTGAAGATGCTGGAAAGAGGCAAGGAATAGATTTTTCCCTACAGTCTCCCAAAGGGGGCCCCAAATCCCTTGATTTCAGTGCAGTGACACTGATGCTGGGCTTCGGGCCTGGGATTAGGAAAGAACACATGCCTGCAGTTTAAGCCATGACGTTCGTGGCACTTTGCTACAACATCCAAAGAACAGTGATAGCAATACTAACGGGGACATTTTCTCAATATAGAGTTAGCATATGTTGATAAATCAAATTTTATCTTGTATCATATTTTTACTTCTCAACAATTTTATTTATACTGATTTTCACAGCCAATGGGAAAATTTTACTTAGCCATTTTAGGGCATCTAAGAAAAGACATTGTGACTTTGACGTGTCAATTCTTAACCCTTTAATATAAAGAAGGTTATATCCAGTATTTATGAGGTTGTTTGAAAGCTCAAATAAGATAAAGCATTTGTAAGTAACAATGAAGTCATTTAGTACCATGCAAAATTGGGAATAAAGTCATATTCAATTATAGACATATCTCCCTACAGCATATCTCCCTCTCTTATAGAAACCCCTGGTCACAGCCATATGCTTCTTGTGGTAAATTATTCTATATAAATATTGATAATAGCAGTATAATTATGTTTTACATTTGAGACATATTTTCAAATTCATTAAGAACTTTTATATTCATCATCTTATCTAATCTCATAACACTGCTATGAGGCACACAGAATGGGCATCATTATTCTCAATTTATAGGAGATAAAAGCAAATCCAGAGACTCTTAAGAGGCTTACTCAGGTATCTTGGAGAGTAGGCAGTAAGCCAAGATTCAAGCATAGATCTCCATGAATGAGGTTCGGATGAAGAATTGAAGATTCTAATTCAGTACAAATGAGTAAGTGCTCTGTGGGCTTGCGAAGCTGAATTTGGATCTTTGCTTTGCCCTTTGGTGGTTTTATAACTTTGGTCTATTACTTAACCTCTTGCCACCTTCCTTACTTATAAAACGGAGATGACACACAGCATATCTATTATGGGCTGCAAGAGTATTAAGTAGAACAAGTTAAGGCAAAATACCCAGATCCATTCCTACTCAAAGAAGACTTCTTCTTTTTTAAAATCGTTTTATTGGGGGCTCGTACAACTCTTATCACAATCCATACAGCCACCCGTGTGTCAAGCACATCTGTACATTTGTAGCCATCATCATTTTCAAAAAATTTTCTTTCTACTTGATTCCTTAGTATTGGGTCTTCATTTTCCCCCTCCCTCATGAACTCTTGATAATTTATCAATTATTATTACTTTTAATAATAATAGTTATTATTAAATAACCGATGTCTGATCGATGTCTCTCTTCACCCACTTTTATGTTGTCTGCCCCGCTGGGAGGGGGTTATGTGTAGATCATTGTGATAAGTTCCCCCTCTCTCCTCACACAAGAAGAATTATTTTTAGAATATGGGGCTTCTTTTTAATTCCTGTGCAGTTATTAAAGGGTTCAATACCAGGCTTACTTAGTATCTGACCAATTTTTTTTTTGTTAAGGCAATTTGTTTAAAGCTTGATTTTGTTTGTTTGTTTTCATTCTGTTTATCAACAGTTGTGGCTCTTAACTACTTGTCACTTAAAGAAATAAAATGTATCACTTTTTATAGAGAAAAGAGGAAGGTCCTCGATTAGATGGATGGACACAGTGGCTGCAACAATGGCTGAAACATAAGAACAATTTTGAGGATGGTGCAGGGCCAGGCAGTGGTTTGTCCTGTTGTGCGTGGGGTTGCTGTGGGCTAGAATGGACTCAATAGGATCTAGCAACAAAATAGCTTTTAAATGGAAAGACACTGACTGCAGAAGTTATAGCACATTGAAACAAGGCACTCTGTACATGCTTGGTAGACTGTGAAGGTCAAGTGTACCTCTCTTCTGCCATCGGCACAAGGCCATCATGGCTATGCCTTCAGTCTGCCTGGAGCTCAGGGGACACAGGCTTTGACGTTGAGGTGATCTACAGGTTTTATCTCAGCACCCACAGTGGTCTCCATGTTGGGCAATGCTTTATTGATACATACTTGGGAAGTTACTACTCATGGTGGTCCTCACCACTTATTCCTCATTGGTCACATGAGGCATGGGACACCGTTGCTCTCCTGATTTTCCAGCAGGAGGTAATGTGACAAAGTTGGCTATTGACTGGATTCGGGCCAGCAGAAGAAGTTTGGCATAACCTGTTGCTATTGTACCATAACAGATGACCATAGGTGTTAGAGGATGAATATTGTTATTTTTAGGTGTATTAGTCTGGGTACTTTAGAGAAACAAGGTGCACATCAAGAAAACATCCCAACCCAGTGCTGCCCAAGCCCACAAGTCCAACATTAACCCATTAAACCATATGTCCAACACCAATCCACAAAGTCTTCCTCCATCTCACAAAACAAACACTATGATGCCGACTGCAGGAGGAAAGCCCAGTCAGTGAACATGTAAGCATCTCAGTGCTGGCAGGGGTCTCCACACGGCTGCTCCAGCACCCAGAACTGCATTGGTGCAGGTCCATGTGGCTTCTCCTTGGGGATGTCTTGCAGGAAGTGAGCCTTGCCAGCTGAAGCAGGGAACTGTTAAGGCATCTTCACCCTGGTGTGACCATCACAAAGCAAGGCCCCTGAGAACTAGAAAGGTGAGGCTCACTGAGCCGTTTATCCCTCACCCTTTCAATTCACCCCACATGTGTTTATTGGGCAGGTTGGCACAATAAACTAACCACCTCACTAGGCATAGTCAAATTGGGCTGACTCATAGTCATCCTATATACAATAAAAATTTAAAAAAAATACTGTCCAGTCCAGCACCATTCCCACAAGCATTGCTATATTTAGGCCTATTGTTCGGGCTGATTGTCAACTCATCTAACCAAAGGTCTTCTTTTTAGAGCAGGATGTCCTTTTCCAGGGAGTGATCCCTCCTGATAAAATGCCCTAAGTACATAAGACCAAACCTCTCCAACCTCATTTCGAAGAAGCATCCTGACTGTGCTTCTTCTGAGACAGACTTGCTCATTCCTATGGCAGTCAGTGGTGGGTGTAATCCATACTGTTCACCAGCTCCATAATTTCTAGCCATCTGTGAATCTTCCTTAGGCATTCTGTAGTCAGTTTTCACAGGCAAAAAAGATAACTGAAAATACTAAGACTTGGGCTACGTGTACCTTGATTTCCAAAATGATATCTTTGTTTTTTAACAATTTATACTTCTAGGCCTGACCTCTGAAAGGGTACTGTATCTTTCTCTTTTTAGACTTCAGTTTGTATTAATTGGCTAAATGAATACAGGGAAGTGAGCTTCCAAGTCTGGACAGCTGAGTCGTGGTCAGCTTTCTGAGCCCGGTCTGGTCCCATTTAAGTTAGAAATGTCTGATTGTAGGAGGTAAAGGTACTTCTGGAGAAAGAGGGATAGGCTTACACTTTATACCCTCAGATAGGCACCTGTCTGCACTCCACTGTGTTGCCAAGGGAACCACCCTAAAATCCCATCTTTGCTCTCTGGTGGCTCTGACTCTTGGGAAGGCTCAAGCTGTTCTGAGCGATGCTGGCAGCCTCGTTGGCAACCAGCCCCTGACATTTCTGTCCCACCTCTGGCTGCACCACGTGGGCAAGCTCACAGCCGCATGCAGAGCTACAAGGAAACCTAAATTTAAATGTTAAAAAGCTTTTGTTCATTACCAGTGGCATCCCCCCCCCATTTGTCACTTGGAGCAGAGCTGTGACTCTTTTAATATCAAACAAATAATAAGCTCCCTCTAAAGTGATTTTTCTGACAAGGAGCTCAATATATTAAACTTTATCTATATTTTAATAGCCAATTTCACACCAAACTGCCTTCTTAATAATGTATTTACCACCTGGGGACATTATTCCAAACCATCTGGAAAGAATTGAAAATTAACTGTCCCTAAACTAAGTCTCTGTGTGCTGTACCCTTGCTGTGGCAAACAGCGGTGCATTGCTTAGGGAGGGGCGGGGATGCAGGCGCTCTGCCACCTGCAGAGGGTGTGATCCGGAAGAAAAGTGATAGTTGGTTTAGAGACAGGAGCTCCTTCCCCAGCGGCAAGACTTATCCCATGATACGCTGAGAAGAGAGCCTGCCAGTAAGGCTATTGGGAGCAAAAGGAGAAAAAGAAAGCGAAGCTATCCTGAATCACTGGAATGTATGGATGTGCTTTATACAATTGATGTATGTATATGTATGGATTGTGATAAGAGTGGTATGAGCCCATAATAAAATGTAAAAAAAGAAAAGAGGAGGAAAAAAAAGAAAATGATTAGGGCAAAGAATGTACAGATGTGCTTTATACAATTGATGTATGTATATGTATGGACTGTGATAAGAGTTGTATGAGCCCCTAATAAATTGTTTAAAAAAAACTAGCTATTTCTTTTTTTACCTTCTAGGACATTCAGTGGCACAGTCCAGTAAGTGCTGGACGCTACACCTCAGGTCTGTGGTTCGGTTCGAGCACTCCAGCTGCCTTGTGGAAGGCAGATTCAAGAACCTGCTCCTTAAAGACTTGCACTCTTGGAACCTAAGGAGCAGTTCTAGGCTCTCCCATGGGGGTCACTGTGAGTGAGGGTCAACTTGAGGGCAGAGAGTTGCCACCACTCACCACAAGTTGACCTGAGACAAGTTTCTTACAGTCTGACTTTTATTTTTCATCTATACAAAAATAAACAGACTGATGACTTCAGAAGTATTTTTTTTAATTGATAAAACTTGAATGCACCTGGAAGTTTGGAGTTCTTAGATAACATTTGCTTAATCACAACAGGAGTTAGTTTGGGGACAATTGTATCACTTGGTTATAAAATTACTTTCTCAGGACAACTATAACAAAGTGCCACTAACTCAGAGTCACAGCAATGTCTCGTCTCCCAGGTTCTTGATGCGGAATCTGGGATTGAGACACAGGCAGGGCCATGCGTTCTCAGGTGGCACTTGCCTTTTCTCGCCGGTGTTCCTGTATCTTCACATTGCCCTCTTTTCTCAGTCTCTGTTCCCCATAAAAGGACACTCGTTATAAAGCGATTAAGACCAGCGTACTCCAGTCTGGCCATCATCTAGCAGTTAATTAAATCTGCAAAGACGCAACTTTCAAATGAGGTCCCATTCATGGGAACTAGGGATTCAGATTTGAATCTCTTTCTGGGAACAAAACTCTATGAAAAATGGACCACACTTGAAAGATCATAAAGAAACTAAAGGTAACCGAGAGTCTTCGGAACACATAGAAGAGCTTCTTGTTGTGGGAGCATCGTGTTTACTTTCCTGAGACAAGACAGAACAGTAACCATACTATCAAGTAAGCGCATGCTGCCTCCCAGGGGGGAAGTAGGGAGAAAATGACAGTGATTTATAGCCAATGTGATGTCTGACAGCTTTCAGCTGAATGCCCTCCATTCACTGAGTGCCCTCAAGATGCAAATGAGCCCTCACTCCAGTGGTGAAGATGCATAAAGCAATTATCATGCTATTATGTGATCAGTCCATAGAGAAAGATGTACCAACAAGGCCAGAGACACATATAGAGGAAGGAACACAGGCACATACATATGCAAATACATTAATGTATAACCATAGGGGTACAGGTCTATGTGCATATATTTATTTATTCAATATTAAGGTAGTGGATGGACAGGACATTGAGTCTCTACTCATGTCCCCCCTCATCGCAAGACCACTTTGTGCTAATAACCTGGCATTCCATGATGCTCACCTTCCTGACACGATAGATGAAGGCAAAGAGGATGAATAAGCTAATGTGGTAAAGAAAGCTGATGATGCCCCGTTATTACAAGATATAGCATCTGGGGGCTTAAAGGTTTGAAGTTAAACAAGCACCCATCTAGCAGGGAAGCAACAAAGCTCACACGGAAGAAGCACGGCAACCTGTGTGATCACGAGGTGTCTACGGGGTCAATATCAGACATCAGAAGACCCAAGAAACTTTTCAATGCGTTCGAGGTCATAATGAAGATCCAAAGACCATCTGTAGACAAGTGGGCATCCCTGCAAAGAAGGGGCACAGGGAAGGGATGGGTCAGCGAGGGTGCAGTGTAGCACTGATGAAACACACACCATTCCGCGAGTTATTTAATGCTTCCTTTCCCTCCCTTGCATGACCCCGGTTCTGCCTTACAAGTCTGGCTAGACCAGAGCATGTGCACTGGCATAGATAGAGCTCTTGACGCACAGAATCCTGGACAGATAACCCCTTCAGGCCCAACAATGAGAGTAGCAATACCATGAGGGTAGAGGGAAGGTAGGGGTTGAGGGGGAGAAAGGGGGGCCAATTGCAATGATTGATGTGTAGTCCCCACCCCCAGGGGGATGAACAACAGAAACATGGGTGAAGGTAGATAGTGGATGGTATAAAATATGAAAATAAAAAAATTATAAATTATCGAGGGTCTACAGGGTGGGGGAAAGAGGGGGCAAAAAGAGGAGCTGATATCAAAGGCTCAAGTAGAAAGCAAATATTGTGGAAATGATGGCAATCTGTGTACAAATGTGCTTTGTGCAATGTATGTATGGATTGTTATAAGAGTAAGTGCCCCCAATAAAACAATCTATTACAATAAGATAAATAAATAAAAATACTTTGGAAATCTAAAAAAAAAAAGAAATAGCAATAGAGTAACAGATGCGAAGATTCTTTTGGGAGAACTCAGATAGGCACTGAATATTGTAATTGGCTTCTAGATGACTGGCCACAGGACATTGAAATTAGATAGTATACATATGCCCCAAATCAGATGAGTGGACTTTACAGAGCTCCAGCAGGAAGACTCTTTCTAAGTGTCTTAGAAACCTAGTACTGCTAGAACAGGCTTACCAGCAAGGGAGTGGCTTTAACAACTGGAAATGTATTTTTTCAATGAATAGAAGGCTAGATGTTTGAATTCAAGGTGGGCATGCTAGGGAAAGCTCTTTCCTCTCTTCAGACTTTAAGGGAATGTCTTTGTTTATTTGATTTGTGTCCTGTGTCCTTAGAGAGATTCATGTGGCTTGGCAGTCTTCTTCTGCCAGCTCCATTCCAGAAGAGATTGATGGAAGATATAGCTCCCTGCCAATGGGGTCCATTAGGATTCATACCCTGCTCTAAGCGTGCCTCATTCATGTAGCAGAGAAAACCCATTTCCATAGAGGTTTGAATTACAATGCATATCTGGGTGGGGCTGGGGGGGTGCACAATTCAATCCATCCCACTAGGGGGTCAAGCAAAGTCTTGGTCTGAATTTGAATAAGAATCAAACCTTTAGTATGGGCTAAAACTAAACACATCTCAGAGGGAACATGGAGAAAAGAGATGGATTTTGGGAATCTGAAGATATAAAAATTCAGTCCAGAGTCACCCTGGAAGCATTGCACTCCAAGATGAAGAGGTTGGGCTAGATGAGGCTCTCAAGAGTGAGAAAAACAGCTAATTTGTAAGAGACAATTGATACTCATCGGAAATCTACAAGGTCTTTGAAGCAAACTATGTAAGATGAAGCACAATGTGAATCTTAAGGACCAGCTATACTCAGGATACCCATGAGACCTGGTAGTAGAAGGATTAGGGGTTTCTTTTATCCCTCGAACCATGACCCACATGCCCTTGCTGTGGAGGACTCTGGGTCCAGCCTCACAGATGTGACTATCATGTGGATAAACACCAGCATGGCTCTCGCCATTTCTCTGGACTGTGCAGAACAGAGGAAAGTGAAACGAATCACATTCCCAGGAGGAAAAAGGGCAGGCTCCTAGCTCACTGGTGTTCTTCTTGGAGACAACGCCAAGAGCGTTGAGAAAGACGGACATGGATGGAGAAGCCTTTCCATGATTAGCTATGTGATGTCTTGGGCTGATAACCAAGGCACAGAAGATCCAGGAACAGTAGTGTCAAAATATATCTCCAGCTAATCATGATTTTTGGTCCCTTCCCCAGTCCATTCCGAGCACGTTGAGGCTGTGTGTAAAGGGGAGGAGACAGGAATCAGCTCTCGCTCAGATCCTGGGCACGCGCAGAGTCGCAAATGAGTCATCACACAGGAAGACTCACTGTGACAAACAGGTCAAGGTCACTCACTGTGACAAACAGGTTAAGGTCACTCACTGTGACAAACAGGTCAAGGAAAAGGCTCCTTCTAGTCCTGCGACTGGAGAGTATTCACTACTTGCAGTTACCTTGGGATTCTGAGACACCAGATTCCCTAACTTAATCAGACCATAAAGGATACAGCCTGGTTGAAGGCACACCAGGAATCATGGAACAATAGCAAGTCCCTCAGGGACCCTGCTATTGCTGAGACAGTGAACTATCTAAAAACATGTCACTGAGAGATGTGATGAATTAGAATCAATCATAGGTTTTCAATAATCGGCATCTCCCAGCTTCTGTACTGTCATGGTTTGGGCTGGCTCAGGAGGGACAGGTCGTGCCTCTCCATGGTGTTCTGCATCAGGCAAGGCCAGCCACTGGAGGAAGGAAGGGGAGAGTCTAGTGTAAGCAGGAAGCTCTTTCAGGTGTGTATTAGCTTTCCGCTATGACCCAGGACTGAACCATCTGAGGAGCAGGGGGTACTCAGGTGTGCCTCCAAACAGGTCTTGACCCTCTCCTTTGATGACCTCTGGTGGCAGAGTGAGTATATGTTGAGCTGCTACCTGCAAGATTAGCAGTTTGAAACCACCAGCCATTCTATTAGAGAAACATGAGTTACACTTTGGGAAATTCACAGGGCACGTCGATCCTGTCCTTTAGGGTTGCTATGAGTTGGCATCCAGTTTGGTTTGTTTTTTTGTGTGTGTTTTTATTTTCCAGCTGTATTAGAGTAGGACAAAAATATTGCTACAAAATCATGGAAACATTTATTATTAAACAAGTATAATATGCAGCTATTGTTTCCAGTTACCTCTACTTCCTAGGGTTTTATAATTCTGAAGGCAGTATTTCCATCTCTCGAATCCTTCCCCAAATAATTCTGTACTGTTGATTTCCACCACTTCAAAACATCAGGCTTGGCATCCCCAAAAGACCCAAATTATATTTTTTCAATATCTGCTTTGAGTTGGGGAATAAATGGCATCTGAAGGGGCAAGATCAGGGTGTAGGGTGCACAGGGAAAGGTTTCCCAAGGAAATTATAGGACAGCCCTTTACCTTGAAGAATAAGCGGGCACATTATTGGAATAATAATAATAAAAAAAATTCCTGACCTTTTCCTCACCAAAACAGTTTTCAATTTTCTTTAAACTTTTTCAAAATAAGCCCTTGGCCATTTGGTGCTCTTTGAGAAAAAGCTACTAAAATTGGCCACTGGGAAACAAAGTACGCAAGCAAGCAAACAAATCAAAAAACAAAAACAAAAGAAAAAATGCAACCGAATAGTCTGAGGTGACCACTTCTCTTGAATTTAGCTGGCCCAACAGATTCCTGTGATTCTGTTTGGACCTTGCCCTCTGATTGTATTAGCAGATTAAGAAAATCATCCTGGTTAGGATTTGTTCCATAAAATTGCCTTCATTAGCTTTAATTTTGCTTAAAAGATTGGGGGAATGATGATTTCTTTGAAAGTAACTGATCTTCATACAGTAAAAGTTTGCTGAGGCCAAAGTGATCATTGTAAACTGCACAACATTGAACCTTATGAGCGTCCACCTTTAGCCATTCTGTGTCAAGAGGACTTTTGTTGTCTACTTCCATCCGTTTCTGACTTTATCTGCCGTTATTCATTCATCAAGGTTGACCCTCTTCCCTCTTAGCCTATCATTGAGGTTTTCTCAATTTTCCTTGAAAGACTTGATTTAAAAAAAACCCATCAAAATAAAACATTGTGTAATGTATACCATAAACTTATTGCAAAGGCTCAAGGACTTGGAAAGATGTCCACCTGGCTTTTATTTAAATCTTGGTATTAATCCTGATCTCAAAATTGTATTTTTCCCCTATGGCACAAAATTTCTTTTATTTTTTATATACATTAATTAGAGCAAGACAAATGTATTACCAAGGCACTCTGTCTTCAGCCTTCCACTGATCACAGAGACATTTAATAATATGCTTTGTTTGAAATAAACTCATGACTGAATGAGCTGAAAATCTAGTAGCAACAAGTTTTTGCTCCCCTCATACAACCAGCTCTTTCACCTGCTCTCTGATGAGGAGAGGCATTTGTTAAGCAATCGCGGTGTACTCAAGTCTATGTAGGATCCTTGTCCACATTGAGCACATGGGGATGAAGCTATATTTGGGTCTGTTAGGAGAATCTAATTCTAATTCCCAAAGTCCCTTCCACTCCATGTGCCATAGCCCCTTTCTTAACGATCTGAGGGAAACCCATATTCAAAACTTTTGGCGTCTTTAACATTTGACTTTCGGTTTCTTTAATATTCTGGACTCCACTACCAGCATTCCATTTTTAAATATCATAATTATTATTACTCGGAGTATTGGTGGCCGAGTGGGTTACATGCGGAGCTATAGACCACAAGGTCTCCAGTCTGAACCCACCCGCAGCTCTGCTGGAGGAAGATGGGGTTTTCTGGTCCATCAAAAGTCTAGAGGCTCGGAAACTTATAGGGACAGTTCCTCCCTGTCCTCTAGGGTAGCCACGAGTCAAAATCAACTAAAGGGCAGTGAGTTTGTTTGTTTGTTGTTTGTATTTCTGCTAACTACTACTACTTTAAAAAAGCCTGAGTTGATTCTCTCCCTTCATAAATGACACTATCATAGCTCCTCTGAGAGTCCATGCACTTAATTAAAATATCCCCCTTCATTATTCTTGTATGCCTACCAAACTTCAAGTCATTCTTCCAAAACTCAGTGCCTCCTTAATCTCCTTGGCAAGGCTCTCTTTGACCTTTGCTTCTTCCCATGATGGATGTTAAATAGTCTCTCCTTCATGTTCCCTTGTTAGCAATCTGCATATCTGATGATTGATACGCTACCACAATATACTGCTGGACAGTCAAGTACATTTTTTTACATGTGTCCTATTAAGAGCTATTTATCTTTTTAAAGTTTCCTTTTCTCAGTTGAAAATCCCTGGTGATGCTATTGACTCATAGCAGCCCAAAGGAATAGAGTGACACTGTTCCTTTGGGTTCCTGAGACCATCATTCCTCGCAGGAACTGAGAGCCTCGTTTTCCTCTAGGCAGCAGTGGGTGGGCTGAACCAGCACATCACAAGCAGGGCTCCTGGGACACATGAGGTTGCAAGTGAGTGCCCGTACATGAAAATCCTGGGCTTGGCCTTTCATACTCCATGCCACTGTGTCAGTCCAGGTAGACTGGAGAAACAAATTCCCCCACCCCCCACCCCCAAAATCATGTGTCTCAGAGAGAGTTTTATATAAAAGAAAATTGGACATTAAGAAAACATCCCAGCCCAGTCCAGATCAAGTCCGTCAGTCCAATGTTAGCCCATATGTCCAATACCAATCTATACAGTCCTCTTAAGACTCAGGAGACACATGCAATGACACCGAATGCAAGATGATCACAGGCCAGTGGGTAGAAAGTTTTTGGATCTAGTGGCGGTATGAGCATCTCAGCACTGGCCGGGGTCTCTACTTGGCTTCTCCAGCTCAGGGCACTAGCGCAGTTCCATGTGTCTTTTCAGCTACAAAGTCTCCCAGGGAGTGAGCAGAGAAAGTGTCTCCTGCCTCCAAGGAGCCAAAATTAGGATTTCCCAGAATTCTTAGGAGAAATCCATGCCCACACAGAGATCTCATTGGCTATGACCGGATTGACAGACTAGACTCCACCCCTTCCTTCTTAATCCTCTCATGTCCCAAATTGACACCATTATTATCGACCTACCACAGCCAATCTCTCCCTCCCCACCCACACACACCCTACACTCAGACACACCCCAAATACTTGTTTGCACCTTTTCTTTGGAAGGTTCATTGAAAGGTAGTCTCTGTAAAGACACATGAAGAGTTTCCACAACTAGACACCCTCTGTGTTGGTGATCCCTGAGCCTTCTTTTCTGGGCCACTTCCTTCCTTTTCTTCCCTCCTCCCTAAAAGCCGGTGGCTCTGGTAATGGCCTTTGCTTCCCTCCACGCCTTCCCTCTGCTCCTCTTGCCCCTCCTGATTGTACTCCTGATGGCCTTGTAGATTTAGTTTTTTGTGTGGTCCTATATCAAAAGTTTAATTAGAAAATCACGCCTGGATTTTTTAATAGCATGGATTCCACCGTCAACCCTCTCTATGTCGGCCGGAGCCTGAGCTCTGGGAGTCTTGCGCGTGGCACAGAGCATGAGCTTGCTGGCACAGTGGCACTCTGGGAATCCCTCCCTGAATCTTATTTACATTCGGACTAACAATAGCTCTGGAGCCTGGCTATAAATAATTTCTGGGGAAGAGTTGTCTAATTAAACATGCAGCAGTAAGGAAACTGCTTCAACCACAAGGCTGGTGTCCTAATGAGCAGAATCGCTGGATGGGGAGAGCTTAGGAATCACATCTAGACATTTCCCCGTGGATGCCAGGAGATGGAGGGGAAAACACTCAGGGAATATTTCCAATCAATATTTAATTGTGTAGTGTGTTAAACTCGTTAAGAGTGCTTTTCTTTTTTGTGTGTTTTTTTTTCCCTTTTCTATGTAACCAGAGGTAAAATGCAATGTAACAGGGTGGCCACAGCCTCAGCTGTTAGTAGGGAAAGTGCCTGTGAGCTGTCAGTTGTGAATAAGAATCATCTGGCCACGTAAATATTCATTAGTAAATAGTGGCATGCAATCTCGCTAAGAATGACATTAAATGATAAATAGTTGGGAAAGGTCTGAATTCCTAGTCTCCCCCCCCCCATATCTACTGAACTTTGGTATAAATTCTTGCTTCTTAAATGCTCAGGGCCTTGTCTCTATTGTGTTCTACTGTCTTTAGAGTGGGGGGCGGGTGAGGGGCAGTCCTCGGGTGAGATACATGCCTCCCAAAGTACATGCGAGAGAATGAACTTGGCTACTTCTTGCCTGATGTCCTGTATGGAAGAGCAGCTTCCCCCGCCAGCATGAGTGCCACGGTGAGCCCACTGCAGAGGAAGGGAGCCAAGGCAGCCATGCTCACTTCTCCATTAGAAATCCAGGCAACAGCATATCAGCCAGATGGAGCGGTTACAATCTGGACACAGGGCTCTCTTGCTCTCTGCGCTCCTAACAACAGGCTACTGAGGAAAGAAAGCACCACACGAGGGAGATGGGGTGCATTAAAAGACTCTTCTCTATAGATAATATAGGAAATGTATACACACACACACCAGTTTACACGGGCACAAACTAAATATATGTATGTATAAACAGCACGTGGAGATAGATACATGCACTTTCCACATGCGTTCTGGGCATGACACAGTCACATCACTATGGCAACATATGTGCTGTTGAAACCAAGGCAATGTGCTAACAGTGCAGGGAGGACGATGGGAAGAAAGGGCTGGTGAGATGGTAGACCTGCTGAGAAGGCCTGGGTAGAGGTGCAAAGGAACCAGGAACCAGACTCATATTCCTGCCAGCCAACCCCCTCCTCCCCACATACACAAGCACACACGTACACAGTTTAAAATACAAGACTATGAGAACCTGTGATTAATACAATTCACCACTGTATGTCAGCATTGCTCTAGACAATGTTAGAACAAACAGATACCCTAATATCCTCTGTCTGGTAAAAGAAATATTTGCGTGTTAGCGATTAATGGGTCTATGGTATAAGCATACTGCAGTGGGTCAGGACCCAACACTTAGCTTTTGATTCAGACCAAGAGGGGAAAACAACAGATAGTGAATGAGTACATTTTTCCCTTCAGCCACAACCCCTACTCTTCCTCCCCAAACGAATCATTGATGACCTATGGCAACCCTGTGTGACTCAGAGTAGAATTAAACTCCAGACGGTTTGAGGTAACTTGTTTTTTTCTAATGTAGATTGCCAGACATTTCTTCCTGGGTGCCTCTGATGACCTCTTCCCAGACAACTCAACTAGCTTTTCAGTTAGTTGCTGAGCATGTTAACCATTTTCATCACCCAGAGATTCAATACTTCTTTCCCTGTGTATTATTCCCTGCCATTTATGACATCATTACCACATCATATACCATCCACTATATGCATTGATCTTATGTATCGTTTGCGTCCCTTCTACTGTAAGATACACTAAGAGCCGAGATCCTTTGTCTGTGTTTGATCCTGTGTCCTGCGTTTAAATCTGTATGTGACTTACAGGTTGTTGTAGTTGGTGGTGGTGGTGGTGCCATTGACTTCGTTCTGACCCTTAGTGACTTTATGCACAACACCACGAAACGCTGCCCTGTCCACTTGTCATCCTCACAAGTACTCTGATACTTGAGCCCCTGTGTTGCAGCCCCAGTGTCACTCCATCTCCTTGGCCTTCTGCCTTTAACTGCCCCTCTGCTCTACCACCTCTGATGTCCTTCACCAGGGACCGGTTTCTCCTGACAATATGGCCAAAGTATGTGAAACCTCTCCGGAGCACTCTGGGCTTACTGCTTCCCACACCGATTGGCTTGTCCGGATAGCAGGCCCTGGCACGCTCACTGTGCTTCTCCAGCACCGCAACCCAAATGCACTGGCTCTTCTTTGGTCTTCCGGATACAGTGCCCTTACTTGGTGCTTGTGGCTTGTTTATTTTGGGTCCATAGATGGAATTTGGGCAGTAATTGCAATGGAGAAAGAGAGACATTATCACAACGCCAGTGCGAGTTCGCCTCCCCTGAAGGGGGTTGGATGGCTAGAGAAGTGGGCACAAGGCAACTGCATAAGCCTTTGCTCTATCAGGTCTGCAAGGGACTTTTAAGCAAAGCCCTTGAGAGTTCATCTGAGTTCAAATCATAGTTCTGCCTCTACCTTGTGGTGTAAACTTGGGAAGGCAGCGGAACCTGCCTGAACCTTGGCTTCTTTGTTAGTGCAATGGAAGAATCTCCATAATGTTGACCCAACCTAGCCCGTGAGGTGTCTCTGAGGGAAAATGTTATACTGTTTCTTCTGAATGTGCTTTTCCTTGACTCATAAGTATATGCCAGATCTTCATACTCCCAATACAAGAAAACACGCACTAGCACCCACTCACTGTGCACACTGTAACACACAGCATTGGCAAGATACATATTTTACTTCTTTTGCCCCTTTTCAAAGATGACTATGAAAATTATAAACCTTTTACAAATAATTCATACTTTTTTCACTCAGCCCAAAGTTCTTGAACTTCCAAGGTCAACTATAGAAAACAAGAATCAAAAGTCAGTGTTGGGGTGGACAGTGAAGTGTTTGTCTATGGAAACATGGCTCCTCCAGAGCGGGGACCTCCGGTCTGCTGCTGTTTCTCTTCCTCCCATTGTGGAGACATCACAGATGTAGACCTGGCTGCTAGGACAGCGTTCTTCTGAATCCATGTGTGTCATTTTTAGTGAATAAATAAAATTAAGTTATGGTAGATTTAAAATGTATAACCTTTTCAAATTATTTAAAACGTTGTAGCTTTGGGCTCATCGGTGCTTGTTAAAATGTTTCAAATGTAATGATAAGCACCATTTATAAGCTAACCAAGGTATTATGAGCACCAGACTAACAGAAATCTACAAGAACACCACAAATCTAAGGTGAGTCTGCATTAAGGAATAAAATTAAATTAATGGATTTGTTCTATTAATGACTCACCTATTTCATTTATGAAAATGAATACAAATATGATCCAGACAGTCTTCCACTGAGAAATGTCACTGATTATCTAACATTACTCCTGCTCTTTAAAGCAGACGCAGGATGAAAATTGATATCCCACTCTCTAGAAAAGCTCCAGGATGTTTTAGTTGGTGCTGCTAATAATAGTCCAAGAGTGGCAAGAAGTCTTCTGTGGAGGGGCCCATGTTATCTGGTGAGAAGTAGTTGTCAGCTTTCTTTTTCCAGTGCCCACAGAGAATTGGTTTGCAATCATGCTTTTGTGTAGCAAAGTTAAGTCCTGTCTGCATTATCAGTTCTAATTGCTTTATGGGGTAAAGTGACTTTATTAGAAAGGACAGAGCTTGGAATAATATACACCTGGGCTCAAGCATATTTCTACTATTTAAAAGGGGGAATACAATTTTTTCCAGTATAAACACATTGGTCAAATAATCTCACTGAGTCCATCAATAATGCATACCCGATGTTAGTTACTACCATGAAATATACTTTATAGAAGAGATAAATTAACATTAGAAAGTTTGAGCTACTTGCTTTGCATTACACAGTTAGCAACTGAAGTTCTCTGAATTTTCCATTTCTTATCCTCACAATGTAACTAATGACAGTCGCTCCCTCATCGAGTTAACGTGAGGATTTAATGAGTTAAGAGAGCAATGTGCTTTAGTCAATACATATTAGTTTGAGCTTCTTATTACCACCGAACCTTTTAATTTGGGGGTAGCATCTGGAAAAGACATGTCAGGCAGGATCCCATAATTCTCACTTCTAGGTGAACCATTTGCCCCCTGTCAATCTGTTTGCTTCTGTGGCTGTGTGTTGTTGGGATGCTGGAAGCTACATGATGGGTATTTGGAATGCTAGCAGGGTCCCCCACGGTGAACTGGCTTCAGCAGAGCTGAAGACTAAGAACGCGCTATGAAGCAGGAATAAACTGACCTTTTCTGAGGCGTTAGCCACTGAACCTCACGGATAGAATTGAAACACTGTCAGCTACTGAAAATCTCTTGAAAAGGAGCAGAACATTGTGAAAGTTAGCTTCTCACTTCAGACGGCACTCAAAATACGACTGAGGAAGAGCTGCCTTCTCAAGGTAGAGTCAACAATAAAAACTTGGATGGAGTTAAACCTGTGAGAGTAAAGTCTTCCGGAATTTTATTTGCTGATGCGGCATGCTTGCAATGACAAGAAACAGCTGCAAACATCAATTAATAATTGGATCTTGGAATGTACAAGCTATGAATGTGGGTGTGTTAGTCTGGGTATTTTTGGAGAAACAATTCCAAAGAAACTCAGACTAACACATTATGAGTTCTCATGTCTCTTGCTTTGTGATGGTCAGACCAGGTTGCAGCTGTCTTAGCCAGTTCCTGCGTTAGCTGGCAAGGTCCACTTCCTGTAAGACGTCCCTGAACAGAAGTCACATGGACCTACCCTGATGCAGTCCTGGGTGCTGGACCTACCCCGATGCAGCCCTGCGTGCTGAATGCTTACACACTCACTGATTAGGCTTTCCTCCTGCAGTCGCTGTCATTGCGTCTGTTTTATTAGATGGAGGTGGACTTTGTGGATTGGTGTTGGACATAAGGGTTAATGGGTTAATGTTAGACTTGTGGGCTTGGGCAGCACTGGGTTTCTTGATGCACTTACCCTTTATATAAAACTGTCTCATACATGAGTTTCCATGGATTTGTTTCTCTAAAGTACCCAGATTAATACAGTGGGGAAATTGGGAAGTTTAAAAAATGAAACAGAACACATAAAACTCACTCTAGGCATTAGTAAACTGAAACGGACTGGTATTGGCCATTTTGAATCAGAAAATCATATGGCTTATTATGCTTGGAATGAAACAATCAAGAGGAATGGTGTGACATTCATCTTCAAAGAGGACATTTTAGGATTGATCTTGAAGTACAGTGATGTCTGCAAAAGTATTATACTTATCCAAATTCAAGGAAATCCAACCAATACAGATAATTCAAATTTAAGCACTAACCACAAAAGTTAATGAAAATGTTGAAGAATTCTACAGAAGTTCAGTCTGAAATTAATCAAGATGCATTGATAATTGGAATACAAAAGTTGGAAAAAAAACAGGAAAATGTAGTTGGAAATATGGCATTGAGGACAGAAATGAAGTCAGAAATAGCGTGATGGAGTTTTGCAAGGCCAATGACTTGTTCATAGCTTTTTTCAGTGACACGCATGGCAACTATACAGATGAATAATACACAGAAATTAAATTGACAACATTTGTGGAAAGAGATGATGGGGAAGCTCAATTTTAGCAGGTCAAAGCAGACCAAGGGCTGACTTGAAACAGACCTTCAATTGCTCATATGTAAGTTCAGGAGAAAGCTGAAGAAAATTGGAACAAGTCAATCAGAGGCAAACTATGACCTTGAGTGTATCCCACCTGACTTTTGAGAACATCCCAGGAGCGGTTTTGATATGTTGAACGGCAATGACGGAAGACCTGATGAGCGTGGATGACATCAGAACTGGCAGTTGTTCTGTTGATCATGGGCCAACTACAAATGATTTAGGGAGTTTTGGAGACGAGATGCCTGATACTAACCTTATAAGAGCGTGCTTTGCAAGCATTTAAGAAGAGTTTAGGCAGCCTGTGAACTGTGAACATCTAACTTACAAACTTCCTGTACACACACAAGACGGGGCACACTCCATTTAACCAAGGGTCCCAGTAAGCTAAGCCTGAAATGTCATCCGAGGTCTACTGAACAATATTTCTGGGATCGTGCATGCCATTTGCCGCCACCTCCTTAACCTGTAGCTGGAAGGAACAAACACCTGACCGGAGTTTTCTTCTTTGCCAGCTCTGATGCTCCTTTCCACTGCGGAGTCAGTGTGCCTCTAACAATCTAGCACATCCTGGTTTGTTGAATACCGCTGCCCACCCCGGCTTCTTTCAGCAATCATCCGAGGGTAGAAAAATCCACAGTGAATGATAGAATGAAACTTCTGTTTCTTCTTTTTAGAACTCAACCAATTGACGTAGAATTTAAATATGCTTAATATAAAATGTGCCCTCCACAGTAATCTGTGCTTGATATATTTTATTGATATGTTTTATAAATAATAGACACCTACAAATATACCTACTGCCCAAATATGCAGGAGCTATGAGTCTGACATCAGTTTACATCTCAACCACATGATCCCTTGCCGGTCCTTCTTCCTATCTCCTTCTAAGGCAGCACCCATTCTGAATGCTGTGTTCAGCTCACACTTCCTGATGTAATTTTTTTTTCATACAAATAATTCTCAAAACATTCATTTGACTTGTTTTTCATCTTAATAAAATACTATCTGTTATTATGTGCTCTGTATGTTTATTTTGGGACTTTTTAACTCCCATTTCCAGGATCATACATATTTTCTGTATTGCTTTTGACTGGTGTATATTATTTCAATTTGTGAATAAATTACATGTGATACATCCACTTTGATACCAAAGGTGTTAGAGAGGGTGATTTAGCTTGCTCTTAATCAAAATACTGGAAATAGAATATAATTTGAGATTTGGTTTGTAAAAAATCCAAAATATAGCAGCTCCCTCTCTTGCATATAAAAATTCCCTTTAAGTGGGGGTTTTCTAATGCAAGAAGTTGGTAAGAAAGGCTCCTAAGACAAGTAGCCATGCAGAAAATATCCCCCAGAAGGCTTGAGACGATGGCGGTGTGGTAAGGCCGGGTACGGAAGCATTCCCCAATTTAGATAAACAAGGGCTCATGAGGCTTCAGGGGATGATGGTCTGGTCACTCCTGGAGAAATATAAGTATAATCTTCTGTGAGCATTGCAAAGAGAGCATCAATAGTCTCCTCTGATCATTATAAAACCATCCAATAGTTTCCTGTCATCATTGTAAACGTATTTTAAGGTCTATAACTTGTTTGATTTTCACTGGATTTTTAAGACAGTTGAGAAGTAGCAAACCCCACTGTTGATTTCTCAAATCAACCTGGTCTCCGCCTTGGGCTGTAACAGTGACAGGCACTTCTGGGTCCCTGTTCCCAGCATCAAAGGGTCTTTCAGTTGAAGTCATGGCCTTTTCTAAATACAAACAAGGCTTCTTCTATAAACCTGCTTGTGCACATCTCTTGCTATATTAAGGAACAGAATTGGTGCACCGCAGAGCTTGGTAAAGGAGCCCTGGGGGTACAGTGGTTACGAAGTGGGCTGCTAACGGCAAGGTTGGCTGTTTGGAACCACCAGCTGCTCCACAGGAAAAAGAGGAGGATTTCTACTTCCCTAAAGAGTTACAGTCTCAGAACTCCACAGGGACAGTTCTAACCTACCCCACAGGGTTGCTATGAATCAGTTGGAAATAGTTCAAAGCCAGTGAGTGAGAGAGTGTGGTAATTTTATATATAGACGGTAATGCTATACTATTAGCCAAAATTTCAGTTTATAATCTCAACAGCTGTATCTAGATCTCCTGGGGAATTATCGCTTCTCTAGTACTTAAGAAATCAGATATTTTTCCTTCCCCCCCATGAAGGCTGTATAAAATATTATACCATTATAGTCTTGACTTGGAAATGGTGGATTATCTTTAGACTTTTTGCTTCCTACCGTCCCTGCTCATTTGTTTGGGCTGCTTTTCTACAGCGTTGCTGCTCTGTTCTCATTGACTCCCTGTTCTTGTTGCTAGGTGCTAGTGAGTGGTGCAGTCTCCTCATTCTCCCTTCTCCGGAGAATTCCAGCTACAGAGTTGCTGATTCTTCTGGCCATCCGTGATAGTTGCCCTGTTCTTTGATAATGCCATCACTGGAAGGCCTCCATTCTTCTTTAGTCTGAGTTTTTCATTGCCTAGCTTTTGCATGCACTGAAGACCATTGAAAATGCCATGAATTGGGTCAGGGGCACCTTAGTTCTAAAGTGATAACTTTATAGTAGATTTACCCGATTCAATGTATCAATTGCCTTCTTGACTTCCACTCACATGCTCACTGATTGTGGATCTTGATTGCTTCAATAATTTCTTCATTTATCATGATACTGCTTATTGTTCCAATGGTAAGGATTTTTGTTTACTTTATTTTGAAGTATAATCCATACCAAAAGCTGTATAATCCATACCAAAAGTTTTGGCCTTCATCAGAGAATGCTGTCAGTCCTCCTGGCCTTTAGCAAGCAAAGTGTGCATCTGAATATTGCAAGTTGTTAATGAGCCTTCCTTGAAACTCAATGCCATGTTTTTCTTTAAATAGTCTGCATTTTTTGAGATTATGTGTTCACCATACAGATTAAATTAGACTGATTGATGTTGCAATCCTGGTGCACCTAGTAGTTCCTCATCTTAAGTCATGCTGTGTCCTATGTGTATGTTTGAGGGAATGCCTTTGCATAGGCAGTTAAATGTAAGCAAACAACATTTTGTAGTCTCTGATTGAAGGCAATATTCATTTGATGCCAGCAATGATATCTTTCATTCCACACTTTTCATTCCATGGCCTCTGCTGAATCCAGCTTGAATTTCTGGCAGTTCCCGTTGATGTACTGTAGCAATTTTTTTTCTTTAATTATCTTCAGCAAAATTTCACTTGCATGTAATATTAATGATATTATTTGATAATGTCCTTATCCTTTGGAATGGGAATAAATATGGATCTCATCTAACTAGTTGGCCAGGTAACTGAACATATCCTAGACTTTGATATTTTCCAGTTTTATGCATAATTCTATCTTCAATCAAATTGAGATAATTAACTCAGAGAATATAGGGAACACTGATTTATTGTTTTCTGTAACCATATAACCTTGCTCTTTTTGGCCTCCTCATATCCCCTTTAATCTTTGCTCCTGCAACACTAGCAGATGAAATGAAATTATGACAGAACCAGAGAAGGTTCTATTCATTAATACATCTCATGGGGAAATGACAATGCTAATGAGACCTAAATCCAAATCCTTATTTTATTTATGTTAGAACAAACAAACAAAAATGAATTAGTTCTTCCAATTTTTGTCCATGTTTAATAAGTGGGTCTTCTTTTGCTTTTACCATCGTCTCAGAAGATGAACAATCTTTCTGCAATATAATCTGAGACATACAGATTTTAATATTTCTTTCTCTACTTCTCTTGGCAGAGCGGAAACAGACTTTTGGAAAAGCAAATATGGACTCATTATCAATGCAGATGAGTCTCACAATTCACTCGAGCTAATTAGAAAAATGATAGAGTAAATTAACACTTTATGCAAGTGTGCTAATATTAATAAAATTCCATTTACCCTGAGGATAAAACAAAAGCAGAGAAGCAAACAGACCTGACCATTGACTAGACTATCAACCGGGTGCCTTGTTGGAGCACTGAGCCCCTTCATGCTTTCTGGAGTGTTTTCCCCTTTCTGTTGTCTAAGGTCTACTCAAAAGAGCTGGAAATATTTCAAAAGTATGGGTGAGTTTTCTTGTTTTATTAATTGAGTAACTTGAAAGAAAATCCCACATCCCCCTGCTTGTTAACAATAATACCTAGTAGCACATTATTGTTCATATGGTCATTCTGAATATATGATCATATTAATTTTTACATCAAACGTATGAGCCAATTGTTCCACGGAACAATGACTTCTCTATCGCCCAGGCTTGTTCTGGCCTTCAGTACAAACAGCATGGTGGGAGCATCAGACCTCCTCATCTAACTCAAAACTGGGAGGAGGATTATCATCATCATCCATCCAATAGTACTTCCTGTGACGCTGAGATCAGACACACCTCCTTTCTCCAAGCCTTTTGGCTATTCTGACACCACTTTCCCCTCCTAGGCCCTCTCGAGTCTCGCTTTCTTTTCTAGGATATTTGTTTCTATGGCCACACAGAATTTGTAACTAATAGTCACAATATCGTGTTTAGTAGGAAAGTAACAAAATATAATTCAGGGTCAGAAATGACTTAGGATGTAGTGCTGTCATCAGAACTATCTCTTCTCAGCAATGCCCCACCTCTCACTGGCCCTTGCCCCTTTAGCTCCTCAACCCTTTGGGCCTTGTGAGACTTTTGTACTGTACTGGCTTCGGCACTACTTTAGGAAATGTTGTGAAACTTCCTAGTTCCACTAGAGAGCCTATCAATAAGTGGAGGAACCCTACTTCTCTATGAAGCCTTGACCTGGACACTCAGTTCTCTAGTTCAGTGCTTCTGTGGGCCTAGTTGTGTCAAGTACCTAGAGACACCCTACTCCAGCAGAAAGCCTCCTTCCCTAAAGTTCTCAGCTCTCTCACACTGTGGTCCAGAAAGTCCACTTCAACTTCTCCTATGAGTCTCCTGGTTCTGTTCCCTGAGCTAGCACCATTTCTCTGCCATTGCTTTTTCCTGTATGTGGCTGTGTCTAGTGTTTCAGCTTTCTTTTCCTGTTTCCTGGGTATAGGAGGGTCTCAGAACAGAGATTCCAAGTTCAAAAGATGTGTTCCTCTCCTTTTCTTGATAGTCGGGAAGCGCCCCTGCTCCTCCTCTTTCTTCCACTGGGGTGCCTAGCATGATGGTAAAATCATTAGGGTTCCATACAGCTTATTCATATAGTTTGATTCCATGCCTGCCTCTCCATGCCCAGATCACTTTGTTTGTTTATGCCAAGGCATATGTTCTTGACTTCATTCATTGTTATAAACTGGTTAATTATACTCATTGTTGCTAACGGAGCCCTGGGGGTGTAGTGGTTATGATCCTCAGGGTCTGTATATCGAACCTACCAACCATTCTGTGGGGAAAAGGCTGGACTTTCTACCCCAGCAAAGAGTTCATTCAGTCTTGGAAACTCACAGGGGCAATTCTATCCTGCCCTATAGGGTCTCTGTGAGGCAGCACCAACTTGATGACAGCGAGTTTGGTGGCTTGGTTAGTTCTCCCAACATGAGTGTTAACCACCTCATTAGCAAATTATTTGGTCGAAATTATCTTAATTTAATGAGACCATGGCAATAAATGTCAAATGTGGTTCACCACACCAAATACTGAAAATCTCAAACCAATTTTAAATATTCATGTAAAAGAAGAAAACTCATATATCTGCACACTTAGAATTTATGAGGTTAATATTCTATCATCTCTTTTCATTTCAAATTACTTATTTATATCCATCTTGTTTTTATTGAATATCACTTATTGAGTGGACAATTTCTAGGGAGAAAAATTGCTGAAACATGTTTTGAACTTTAGAATTCAGTTTAAAAATAACAATAGCACACTTGTAAACCCATGCACACTGATTAGTATTTCTGAAGGCCTGCATGATCCACAGTGCATTGGAGATATATTTCTTTTCCATTACATTGCTCAGTGAAAATATATACTTAGAGACGTAAATTTAATTCCCCCAGCTTCTCTCTCTGTACAGATTATTGTATTTTCGTTCATGTAGAGAATGTTTATTGAGTAGGCCTTAGAAGTAGTGGACATGTTAAAATGTAAAAATAGATGCTAGGACAGAAAGTTGTAAGGCATGCTATGGGAAAAGAAGCTAGGCACCTCAGAGACCTGAGGGGCCAGGGGGATAGCTAGTAGAGTTCCTAGGTAAAGATGAAACTTGATCTCTTTCTGAAGGAGCATAAGTCGGAAGAGGACCTCAAGGGAAAGACATTCCCAACAGTGATACAAGCAGTGTTTCAAAGACCGAAGTTTTATGTAATATGAAGCTTGATCCTTTTTGGGGGAACAAACAAGCAACTGACTGCGAACAGGACACAAAAACCAAAACTTGTGAATATCATGGAACAGGAAAGGCAGAGAGAAGATTAGAAAAGCAGGAGAAAATATGGTGGGATGAGATTTGTTGTGAAGAAGCAGCCCAGGAGGAGAACCACTACAGCCAAATTCTGAGATTTAGGCAGACTAGGGAGAAGAAAGCGATTGTCCATCCTCAAACATTAGCCACTGAAAACCTCACGAACAGCAGAAGAGCATTGTCTGATGTAGTTTCAGAAGCCAAGGTCCTGAACTTGGACGATATTCCCCATACTCCTTAGAGTCAACTGTGGTGGTGAATAGATCAATGATTGGGGGCCTGCTTTTGCTGATGCTGCATTACTCCAAAGGAGAAGGAACAGCTGCACATCTCCACGAAGAAGTGGAACATGGAATGCACGAATTATTCATCTAGGAAGTTGTTAAAAAATAAAATGGAACCCAGATATCCTAGGCAATAGTGAACTTGAATGAGCTGCTATTGACTACTTTGAATCCTATCACCAATATATGATCTCCAGAAATGGCTAAATTGAACGGGAATGACATCATTTTCATTTTCCAAGAGAACATTTCAAGATCCATCCTAAAGCACAGCACTGTCAATGATTGGACGAAATTCATACCCCTACATGGAAGACCAGTTAATATGACTATTATTCAAATTTATGCACCAATCACTAATGCCAAAGATGTGAAGTTTTTACCAACATCTGCAGTCTGACATTGATGAAACACGCAATCAAGATGCATTGATAATTACTAGTGATTGAAATGCAAATGCTAGAAACAAAAAAGACAGATCAGCAGTTGGAAAAATATGGCCTTTGTGACAGAAAAGATGCAGGGGCTGCATGGTAGAACTCTGCAAGGACAACAACTTGTTGTTTATAAATACCTTTCCCCCCCCCCCAGTAACATAAATGGTGACCATATATGTAGATAGCACTTCATGGAATACACATAGATTCAACTGAATACATATGTGGAAAGAGATGATTGAAAATTTCAGTGTCATAAGTCAGAACAAGGCCAGGACCAGCATGGGAAATATCTATATCTATATTTATATAAATTGTTCACATGCAAGTTAAAGCTGAAATTAAAGACAATTAAAACAAATGGATTAAAGGCCAAATACAATCTTGAGTATATTCAACGTGAATTTAGAGACTATCTTAAATACAGACTTGATGGCCAAAGAGCACAAACTTGTGAGATGGCATCAAAGACATCATACATGAAGAGCTCAAAACTCATTAAAAAGACAAACAAGAAAGCAATGGCCAATGTGCTCGTCAGAGGAGACTGACATTTGTGCCAGAACTTAGAGGAGCTACAGCAAAAGGAAGAAATGATGAAGCAAAAGAGCTGAACTGAATATTTCAAAAGGTGGCTTAAAAAGACAAAGAATTAAAATGAAATGTGCAAATATTTGTGATCAGAATACCAAAGGGGTTGACATTTCTTCAGCTGCAATGCTTGAAGAAAAACTTCAAGCCTTAAGGATTGACATTTAACCATTTCCAGAAGTAGCATATTTTAAGAACTGAAGACATTGTAGGAAATTCAAGCTGGCCAGGAAAGAAACATGGCTTCTGATATTGATGTAAGACCAATTGTGTGTTTCAGCAAATGCCCCAGATGTGACATTGGAGGTGCTCACTCAGCTATGCCAATAAATTTGGAAGAAAGTTACCTGGGCAATTGTCTAGAAGAAATTCTTATTTGTGCCTATTCCCAAAAAAGGGAAAAAGAAAAGGTGGTTTAACAGAATTACAGAACTCATCGAACCATATAATTAAAGTATCATGAAATGTCAAATATCATATAAGTGAAATTTTGCTGAAGATAATTTAAACATGGCTGTAGCAGAAGATTGACAGGACAGCAGCCATGTGAGGTTCTAGGCACTGGCCTTGAAGGACAGTTAAGAACGTATCTGGTGTTGTTGGTACAGTGATGTGTCTTTCCATCTGGGACCTGGGGATGGGGACAGGGAGCATTTTCATTGGCTTCTCATGAGATGTTGTTTGTGTACCGCTTGCGTGAGGTCTGGAATAAGGGTACCTCGGTTGTTATAGAAACTCTTAATGATGGTCTGAGCCATGCTGGCATGCAGGACTGCCATGGGTCGACAGATCAGACACAAGTCTCTGATTGCAGAAAGGGGCAAGACAGGGGCCAACATGGGAGTCTTTTCAGTCTACAGAAGCCCACTAGGAGGATGACCTTGTCAATAGGTGTACGATGCAGGGAGGGTATGCCTCAGGGCTGACACCTGGTATCTGGGCCTGGAGAGTATAAGAAGGAGTACTTAGCTGCGGTGCAAGAGTGGGCACCGCTTAGGCAAACTCCCAGTGTCAATGTCTGGAGAAAGCCATAGGCAACTCACTGTCTGTCTGTGGGTCCCCAGTGTGAGTGGCTGGGGCACAAAAATAAATACGACTCTTCCACAATGGGCCAAGCAGAGAGGAGAGCCCAAGCAATCCACAGGAAGAGGGACTGAGTGGAAGAATGGGCACTACTGGTCTGTGAGCCCTAAGTTGAGCAACAGAGTGGTGGCAAATGCCGCAAGGCCATGATCGCATGTGGTGGGAGGACTGAGTGGGGGAGGAAGCACTACCGGTGCACAAGTCCTGCAAGGTGCCTGAGGAGAGTGTATTTAACTTTCAAAGAGTGGGAACAAGCCTTCTTGCCACCAGGTCATAGAGTCCCCCCTGCTTGGCAGCACCAAGTGATCGAACTCTAGCTAGAAGCACGGCTTACTTTGTCTCAATATGGTCATATTGTGCAGATGTAAGTGGTGGTGCCCTCGCAGTCTTTAATGCTTTGCGTCCAATGTGTTTGTACAGTCTCTCCTTCCACTTGGCAGTCTGATGAATTCTTCAGACTTGCCTTTGATGCTCAGGGGTCACAGCTGTCATCTCTCACTGATTCACCTGTTTTCTTGTGCCTTTGCTGTAAAAGAAACATTAACAGATGCCCGACCACACCACCATATTAGACCACTTCTTCCTACTTAACATTTTCAAAGTATAGCTTTCTTCTCTGTCTACGAAAGAGCAAAGTCATGGTTAAAATGCCCTTTATAAGGTGTTATAAGGATATAAATTAAGTAATAAAACTCTATTCCTTTCTAATATAATTATTAATGCTTTATTTGTTATATCAAAAAAAGATATGCCATATCTTTGTTTCTCCAAGGTTCTGACACTGAGAGGTAAGACATACTTATTGAGCTTTCATCACAAGTAATTAACAAATATTTGTGGAATTCATTGTAAGTGGAGTGACAGTTTAGATGTAAGGTCACTAAGAGTTTAGTTTCTGAAAAATAATGCATTTGCTAAAACTTAGTTTAAGTTTCTGGTCTTGTAATGTCTCAGAGCACTTGTAGTGCAGTGATTGAAACACCTAGGTGCTAACCAATAGGTCAATGGTACAAATTTACCTGCTGCTCCACAGGGGAAAGATGTGGAATACAGCTACCCTAAATACCTACAGTACAAACAGCCACTTAGGGCCACTCTGCTCTGTACAATAGGGTCACCAGGACTCAGAACGGACTCGACAACACCTGGTTTTATTTGTTTGTTTGATTTTGTGTTTCAACACATCTAAGCATCATGTAGAATTGGGGACACATTCAGACTTGAATCTGGTTAAATTCAAGGGACAATTTCTGTCCTTGACCAAAATGCAACAAAAGGGTAAACCTGACCCCCAGTGAAAGAATGGTGCTTTCCTGAATTCCAGTCGTGGTTCAGAGGTTAAAGCACACAGTATTTAAAATGGTGGCAGGGCCACCTATGGTGGACAGGCATTACTGGAACTTCCCAATTAAGACAGACAAAGAAAAAGGAAGAGGTGGTCCACTTCTAAAGATTTCGTCATTAAAAACTTATTGAACAGTACTAGAATATTGCCTGATTTAGTGTCAGAAGATAAGTCCCTTAGCATGGAAAACACTCAAAATAGGACAGGGGAAGCAATACCTCTAGGTGGAGTTAACCTGCATTATGTGTGATGTGGAAAGTGTTCAGAAACTTCCTTTGTTACTGTGCAAGACTCAAAATGAGAAGAAACAGTTGCAAATGTGCCTTGGTAATATGAAATAGAATGCCCAAATTATGAATCTAGAAAGATTGGAAGAGGTCAAAAATGAAATGCACAAACAATATTCTAGGCATGAGTGAGCTAAAATAGAGTGGTATCGATCATTTTGAATCAGCTCTACTAGATCAGAAATGATCAATCGAAGAGGATGGCATCGCATTCTTTTAAAAGAAGAACATTTCAAGATCTCTCCAAGAGTACAATATTGACAACGATGGGACAGTAGCCACATGCCTTCATAGAAGACTGGATAATACAACTATTGTTTTTACAGTTATGCACCAACTGCTGAAGCCAAATATGGGGAAATTAAATCTTTTTACCAACTTCTGCCACCTGAAATCAAGTATGCAACTTAAATGCCTTGATTATTACTGGTGATTGGAACACAAGAACAAAGAAGGATCAGAAGTCGGTGCTAGAAACAATGTTAGAGTTTTTAATGAGGGGGGTTTTGTTCATTGTGAAGCACTTTATTCAATGACATATATGGTAGCTATACAGGACCTTGCCAGATGTATGGAATATGTAGGAAGGAAATCAACAACATCTTTGAAAGAGGCAGTGGAGAAGTTTGGTATCATGAGGCAGAACAAAGTCAGAGGCTAACTGTAGAACATATATATATATAGATACAAGTTGAAAGTCAAGAAAATTAAAACAAGTCCTCAAGAGCCAAAGTATGGCCTTGAGTCTACCTCCCCTGAATTTAGAGACCATCTCAAAAATAGATTTTACACACTGACCACTAATGACCAAATATCAGTCAAATTGTGGAACACAAAGACTCGATTCATGGGGAAAGCCAAATGTCATTATAAAGACAAGGAGAATGGAGGAAGTGGATGTCAGAAGAGACTGAAATTTGCTCTAGAGCACAGAATATATAACGAGACAGGAAGAAACGATGAAGTGAAAGTTGAACAGAAGTTTTCAAAGGGTGACTCAGGAAAACAAGGTATTATGATGAAGCTGGATTCAAGTGCCATTCAGAGGCCATACACCAGACCGCGACTGTCTGTGAAGCAAGGCCATGTCATTTCCATCCTGCGTGACTAGTGTTTGGACAAATGCCTGATGCAGGAGACTGAATGAATTTTTATTTAATAATGAGTTATTTCCTTTAAAGTGAACAATCAACTTCAATTCATACTGTGTGCTGTGGTACCGGGCTGGTCTGACCCTAGGAGTCATGCCCCATCCTTGTGATGTCACTGAATGAGTGATTCTGGCCCCGTCGTTCCTCCAGAGGAGAGGTGCTCTGCACACCTTTGTTGGTCTGGTTTTCTTTCCTGTAAAAATCATTTTATTGGCATATATTTCCCATATCATACAATTTAATTATTCAATCTTATTAAGACGAGTTGTGCAATCATCCCCACAATCAATTTCAGAACATTTTCTTCTGGTGCTCATCGTTCCTAACTTCTAATGTCCCCTCGTCCTCTCCAAACCCTGCCAAAATGACTAGACAGAACACAGAATTATCTCAATCGCAAAGGAAGCAGGGAGTAATAAAAACTGAATCAGCTTTAAAATGGGTCCAAAGGGAGATCAAATGTAAGTTACTGCATTTTAGCCCAATTACAACCTCCATAATCGACTGGACCATCCTCTTTGGACTATATGGAGAGGGGGCTCACCAAAGTCTTAATCCATGTGGGGACTCTGAAAGTGGAATTGAGACTTCCAGTCATTGATGGTCTGCTTTTCAAAGGTCCCTGGGTTTCTTAGAGGAGACTTTGAGATGGAGGTGACACCATTGTGGCACTTTCTTTCAAAAGTAACTTTGAAAGACAGAATGGCCAGAATCTTATGAGAAGCTGACAAAAGGATGGTATTCTCAAGAGTATAATATACTGCCTACAACTGTTTAGAGAGAAGAAAGATAGGTTCACTCAGAATTCCATCATAGTTTGTCAAGGAGTGCTTCTATCAGTAACCTTCTTAATGTGCACTATTGCTATGCAAATACCCCATAGCAAACCAGCCAGGCTGGAACAGGAAAATCAAGGCCCCAGGACACTCTCCAGGGTACCTGTGTTGGCAGCTGGCTTGATTCTATGTATGAGCCACGCTGGTTCATTAGGGATGGCCAGGGAATAGAGTGTTTACAGAAGAAAGATATTTGAATTTACTAAGGTAATTAAGACCTAGATTTATTTTTCTGCCTCCAAATAACAGAAGCAGAATATTAATATCAGGAACAATTATTAGAGATGGCCAGATGTTGAAACCCTTTATATTTCAGAGGAAGAATTGAGGTCCAGAATGATAAGGTGACTTGTCCAAAGTCACTCAGCAGGTGTTTGGAGCAGAGCTTAGCTTTCGCACTTCTGAGTTCAGGGTGATTTTTATCCCAGTAAAGGACACAGTAATGCATCAATTCATGAACACACAAATGTAATAGGTTTGCTGGAAGAGAAATTGAGGACATGGGAGGGCTGACATTTTAAACAGGCTAGTCAAAGAAGGCCTATTGAGAAGTTGTCAGTAGAAAGTAAACTGCAACAGAAAGTGTCATGTAGGTATTTGGAAGGGCTGTAACTCCAAGAATTTTCCTCAAGAAGAAATGGCTAGACTATATCTGTGGGATAGGAAAAGGGATCAGACAGTTAATGAAGGGTCAACTTATGCAAGACGCTCTGGGAGAAGGGGCCGTACAGCGTTTGGGGCAGAAGGGTGGCATATCTGATTTGGTTTATTGATGTATTTTTAAATTATTATTTTTATTTTTAATAAATCATTTTATTGGGGGCTTCCCACTCTTAGAACAATCCATACATCAATTGTTCCAAGCACATTTGTGCATATGTTACCATCATCATTATCAAAACATTTTCTCTCTACTTAAGCCCTTTGTAGCTGACTTAATTTAAATAGTCACATTAATTCCTACTTGCATCATGAGAACCAATTGCATGGCCTAAAGTACAGAAGCAGAGCGATGAGTTCAAAGGTTACCATACTAATTGTGCAGGACATAGATGGCTCAGTGCAGCTGATAACCGTGGACGTGGTGAGAAATGATGCAGTTTTGAGTGTAATTTGAAGTTGGACCTGGCAGTGTTTGCTGATGGATGCAGTGTGCTGGAGGAGAATGTGACAAGAGTCAAGACTGATTCCAAAGCTTTGGTCCTGCACACCAGAAAAGATGCAGCTGACACTTAGTGAGATGTCAAATCTATGTGAGAAGCAAGATGAGAATGAGAAAAAAAATAAGGAATTTGTCTTTGGACGTGGTAAATTTCAGAAGTCAGTAGAAATCCAGTGGGAGATGGTGAACAATTTCTCTGTAAACCACAGAAAGCGGAAGATCACCCCATCAGCATAGCAATAGCATTTAAAGTCATACATTGGGTCGGGTCTCCAAGAGAGATGTCAGACTGATGTTCTCGTGCCTCCGCCGGGAGAGCTCTTGGTTAAGTGGTCACTTTGACCCCAGAAGTGTTTTTTGTTCCTTCCTTCCTCAGGATCACAAACTGCAGCCCTGTAGGGAGCAGCATTTGCATTATGATCTATATAAATGAACGCCCCCTGGAGGACAGGACATGGACAGTACCTGTGTACAATAGTGCAGATCTTACAGCTGGTATGGTTTGAAGCCTTCTCCATGGCAAAGGCCTCCTAATTAGTTTCCCTCTTGCCAGTCTCTTCTCTCCACCCGGGATACTGTTCTAAACTCAAATAGATCATATTCCTTATTTCTTAAGAACCTGCATGGCTTTGCACATTAAAGGTTACAAGCTAAGTTCTTTCAAAGCCTCCACAAACTTGCTTCAAACTATTTCTATAACTTTATCTCCTCTATAATGATGGTTTGGGAGCCCTGTAGCACAGTGGTGACGCGATGGGCTGTCATCTGCTTGTCCGGCAGTGCAAATCCACCAGCCACTCTGTGGGAGAAAGAAGGGGCTTTCTACTCCTGTGAACAGTGACAGTCTTGGAAACCCACAGCAGAGTCACTCTGAGTCGCCATCAACCCAATGGCAGTGAGTTTGGATCCTAGGAACGACGCATTAAGCATCACCTACTGGTATTTCCCCATCTGTTAGGAATGCCACAACCTCGTCTCACATGGCAACAAGCGCGTCCATCACACATGCCTCCAGCATTCCAGGTTGCTGTCTCCGCCAGTTGCTGTCTCCACCAGTTGCTGTCTCCGCCAGTTGCTGTCTCCGCCAGTTGCTGTCTCCGCCAGTCTCCAGTCACAATTCCTTTCATTCTCTCTTTTCCTATCTAACCCCAAAAGGTACTTTTGGCTCTGCTCTGCTCCTACATCTTCCTCTACGATCTCTATGTCAACTCAGGCTCTTTTCAGCATTTAGTCAATCACATACCCTGTCATGATATTGTCTAATGTTTTCCTCTGTAAAGTCCTTTTCTCAAATTCACTCACTAGCTCATTTCTGACTCATAGAGAACCCATAGGAGCAAGTACAACTGCCCTGGGGGCTTTCAGAGACTAACTCCTTTATTTTCTTTCTCCCGGTTATGTTGGCATGCCCGTAACTCTGGATGGGAGGAGAAAGCCTCTTCTCCTGGGGGTTTAGAACTGTGCTGATTGTGGGTGGTGAGCAGTCCAAAGAGTAACTGCTACGTGACACAAAGCGCACCACATGTCCTTTATATGTGTCTTAGCATGAAGCAAGGGAGAGGTATGTCACTATCTTTTCCAATTGAATTCAATATATTGAACCTGCTTTCTCTTTCTGTAAGTTCGTCCAACAGGACAGTTACGCAAAGACTTCTCTATGTACTACACGGGGTAACACCCCCCCACCCCCAACAAAACAAAACAGAAAAGGCTCCACAGGGCAGACCTTTTGTGATCTGCCCCTTTTCCCACTAGCAGAACATCAAGCAACTCTCTCTGAGTTAGAGCACCCAGTGGTGTTACCTGGGAAGCTTCTCCTTGGTCACAGTGATTTTTTTTTTATAAAAGCAGTTTCACTCAAACCTCATTGTTTGTGATGATTGATTTAAGCAAACAGCATGCAACTGTAAAATTTTGTTTCCTGCTTGGGAAAAGTGCCGCAGAAACTGGTGTGATGTTGAACACAGCTTACAAAGCCAGCACTACAGGAAAAACGTGTACCAGTGGTTTTCTGGTGTCAAAAAAGGTAAAATGTTGATTGATGATAACCCTCATTCTGAACGTTCATCGATTTCCCGAACAGATGAGAATGTCAACAAAATCCATGCACTTGTGCGTGGAGACCGACAAAGACCCATGGAAGAGATGGGGAAGTTAGCTGGATTATCTCGGAGCTCAGTTCAGCGAATTTAATGGAAGATCTGGGAATGAGCATGGTCGCTGAGAAAATCATGCTCGGGTTCAGACTGACCAGGAAAGTGTCCATTGGAAGCATGCTGTGCTTTGATAGAGCAGCTTCCGAGTGATCCAGACCTTGTTTTCCAAGCTTTTACTGGTGACAAGACAGGGGGTCATTCTTACAACCCTGAAAGAAACATCAATCAAGCCAGTGGAAGATGCCAACCTCACCTTGGCCGACAACAGCTCATCAAGTGAAATCAAAGATCAAGAAGAGGCTCTTTTTTTTATGTGTGTGGGGGGGGGGGCGCGCAGATAGTGCATTTGGAATTCATTTCACCAGGACAGACTGCTAATCATGCTTTCTATTTAGAGGTCTGAAAAGATTATGTAACTGTGTGTGACAATAAAAAAAAGGCCTGATTTGTGGTAGACTGGGGACAGATTTTCCCACTATGCTTGGCACCTGCTCATGCAGCCATCTCAATGCATCATGCCTTTCTTGCCCCACACACCTGACTCATCTGGTCTCATTCCGTGTGACGTCTTTTTGTTTTGAAAATGCATAGGGACATGAAAGGACAGTGATTTGAAGATGTAGAAGAGGTGAAGGGAAAAATGAGGGCGGTACTGCCTGCCATTCAAACAGATGAGTTTGAAAGTATTTTTCTAAGAATGGAAACACAGAGTTGACAATCGTTCTAAGTATAAGGAAGATTACTTTGAGGGTGATAAGGTTGTGTTGTAAAACAATTTAAGTACATAGCTGTGGAAAATAAAATCCATTTTTTGTGTACCCTTTCATATGATCCTGTTTGCCAGTTCTTGTTGGGTACCATTGCTCTCTGAGCTCCTAAAGGTCTGTTCTTTGTATTATAATTCAGGGACTCAGATGATATGTGCTCTATCAAAGTGTATTTATAAGATCATGAAAAATTATGACCACATGGGTGCGCATGTGTGGCTGCCTCGGTGGTGAGTAAGATGTTTATTTTCTCATGGTTTGGGAAATGCTATTTGAATAAATAGCTATCTGTGCATTAAATCTAGAAGTCTGGCCCACTTCCAGGTTCTGGGTATTTTGGGGCATTATTTAGTTGTTATTGACACAGTTGAGAATGCAGCTCAGAAATTCATTACAGAAAGAGAGACCTCCCTTAGAAATCCAAGGCAGGGGAAACAAAGCAGCTGGAACTATCTGAACATCAGTACTTCCTCTTTTGAATAACTGATTCAAAGACATAAAAAGCAAAACCCTACAAACAAATATAACCAGAATCCATTGAGCCTGCCAATTTTAAAATGCATTCATGTTTATTGTTTTATTACACACAGCAACTATCTTGAAAAATTGATGTCAAGAAGAAATGATAAACCCACTTCTGTAAATAAAGGCAGTAAGTTAGGCTCCCATTGGCCTAGTGTCACCTAGGTGAGGATTAGAAGAGTCAATGTGCGGGGATGGAGTTTAAAATCCACACCCTATACTATCTTCCTGGTCTTACATTGCACTGGAAAAAAAGGGGGGGAGTTTTCTTTAAAAATTCCCAATGGCTTCATTTAAGGAGCCTGCCATTTTTCTCCCTACTGTTTACCAAAAGCTGTCGTTCCATGAAGACATTTTCACTCATTCATATATTTGGCATCAAAGTCAAAGTGATTTTTAAACTTTACAATATACTTTAATAAATAAATGGAAAATAAACTGAGAAGAGTAGTTGAACCAGGTCTTACATTTTTAATAGAATCATAAATGCCAAAAAGTGCAAGGAGTGATTTATTATCCTGTTATTATAAGTGACTGGAAAACATTCAATGGAGTATTTCCTAATTTCTAGCAGCTGCATTAATTCAGAAAGTCTATTAGCTATTATTATAAAATCATCGTCCCCATTTTTTGGCAAATCAACTTGAACACCTGATGGGAGTTGCGAGTTGTTTGTTAACAGTATTTGCTAACCTCTTCTTTGGTCTCCAAAAGGGCAATAAACACGAGTTAGGGGGTTGATGATATTGGTGAACTATCAAAGATTAATAAATGAATGCCTCCCCCTTTCCCTTTTTAATAGGAGATTATCCAGATGGAAAAAATAGCTTCCTTCAGCAAACATAACTTCATTAAGAGAACAGGAGCCAAAATACTGTCAAATCCTATGTTTTCAGTTTACGTCCTCCTCCCAGTTTCTTCCTACCCAGATATATACTCAAAACTTACAGCTAGTCACTCTGTAATTGTAAAGTAACTAACTACATACACATACAGCTGATGGCAATCCCATGCTTTCCTCACTTTGTTCAGATTTTCTAATATATATATACATATATACATATACACACATATGCATATGCCTGTGTGTATGTGTATGATTGAGAGTTTTTCTTGACCAGATAAAGTAACACCTAGTGTTGTGCAAGTATTAATAGTCACAAGCAGTTAATTAAAAAATTAAGTGGGAAGTTTACATTTCAGACCATCAACTCTGAACTCAATAGTTCAAAGGAGTCCTTTGAATGCCTTTCCTTTCCTGAAAAGAAAGAGATGAATTACAAACAAAAAAGTGGTCTCTCTCATTAACAAAATTATAGCCTGTAATGGATCGAATTATATCCCCTCAAAATTATGTGGTGTTTTAGACCAGGTTGACTATAGAAACCAATCCAGAGACATTCATATGTGTGTATGAGAGAGCTTTATATCAAAGAACAATTGCATATTGAGAAAATATCCCAGTCCAGTCCAGATCAATTCCATAAATCCAAAATTAGCCTATATGTCTGAATGTAACCTTTAAATTATTCAGACTCACTCAGCACATGCAATGATGCCTGATGCAGGAAGATCACAGGCTGGTGGGTGAAATGGCTTGTGGATCCAGTAGAGGTACAAGCATCTCAGCATGCTGGTACAGGTCTCCATGTGGCTCCTCCAGCTCTCTGAGAGTGGCTGCTCAATAAGAAGGTGAAGCAGAGAGAGAATGGAAGTTCCCAGAATCCTCATGGAAAGACCATGCCCACAAGGAAGGAAACATCAGGCTGTGTGACCTGTTTGACAGACTAGACTCCAACCCTTCACTCTTTATACCTGTAAGCTGACAGGAGATTATGTAACTGCCACAAGTGGTAAATCCTAAACTCTTTGATAAGAATCCCATGTAGGAATGAGTTGCCTTTGGTATACTGATGAGACAGGATTAGTGATTGACGTGTTTTAAATAAATGTCTCTGGAATTAAACTAGAGCTGAAACAGGAAAGTGGAAGGAGTAGAAATGGAGTAAAACACATGTTTTGGCACATGAGCATAGCCCAGGAATTAAAACTCATAAAAGATAAGGACTTCCCCTCACAGCCAACAGAGAGAATCTTCTCTGAGAACTGGCACTCTGGGTGCAGCCTTCCAGCCAGCTGACCTGTGACACAATACAGTTCCATTGGTTAAACCCACCTACTTGTGACAGCTACTTTATCACAGCCTTAGGTATTTCAGATAGAATTTGGCAACTATAAGTGGGATGCTGCGCTTACAAATCCAAAGATGTGAAAGTGGTTGGCCATTGGGTAATGGGTAGAGCCTGCAAGAGTTTTAAGGAGTCTAACAGTAAAAGTCGTGATTGCTTTCAAGAGATGGTTGCTAAAGCTATGGTTGTCAAAGGCATTTTTTGGTGAGGGTTCAAAAGGAAGTGAGGAATGCCATTGAGAAAGACGCTATTGTCTTAGAGAACACCTGTGGTGGCAGCAACAGAAGGTTGTTAGAAATATGCAGATTGAAGGTGCTCCAGGTAAGGTTCTAAAAGAAAATTATGAACATGTGATTGGACAATGGAGGGTGGGTGATGTACTTTACGCAGTGAAAAATAACTTTTGAATGACATTCAAACATTAGCAGGAAGGTAGAACTTGTATGTGATGAACTTAGATATCTGGATGATGAGATTTCTAAGCAAGATCTTAAGGGAGCCTTGTGTTTTCTCTTTGCTATTTATAGTTAAATGTGTGAGAAAAAGATGAACTTCAATATGAGCTGTGCGAAATGAAATAATAATGTCGAGATTTAAAAAATATGTGGAATTAAAAGCATATGCCTTAAAATGTTCTCCATGGGCATAGTGATGTAATCTTTCACTAAAGGTATTAAGCTTACTGTTGATGATGGTTGGTTTAGCTGTAAGGGTACAAAGAAAGTACAAAAGGAAATAATGCTGTCTGCTTCCTGACATAGGTAAATTTTATGCCTTTTGTTATGGTCCAGGTAATGACTGTGTTATACTAATGAAGTAGGCCCAGAGAGTTGCATCAGTTGTCCTACAAGAAAAAAAAAAGTCATCCCGGAGCAGCAGAAGTGTTGGAAGGAGCATGGGAAGCAGAGTGGCCTTTGTCTGAAAGGGCGAAGCCATAGTTTCTGGAGTCTCAGTTAGTGGGGCATCAAAGGACAGAGTCAATACATCCTAGGTTTCAAAGAGTTGGATCTTTAGGAACTCAGTTACAGCGTGTGGAGCTGTCCTTGGTTTTGGATAGGAAGATGGGGTTGCAAGCCAAAGTTAGGGGTTCAGCTGTCATGTCCAAGAGGCCAAGGAATGGGTCCTGCCAGGACCAATCGTCTGCTATGGGCGGTCAGATAGATTAGAAAAATTGTACCATTCAAAATCAAATGAGCAGACCTGAGGTCATCATGAGCCTGGAAGGCAGATCTGGAGTGAAGCATGAGGGACTTTTTCTTAGCGCTTACAGAGAATGGCTAACACCCAATCTGAAGGTCAAGATTAATTTTCTAGATGGTGTCAGAGAACATAAGGTTAATTTTAAGCCACTACAATGAATGTAAATGGTTTTCCTGTGTTTTGTTCTTGCTTGTTGTCTGGTATGTTGTAGTTGCATAATCTGTTGTCAATTTGAGAGTATTAAGAGTGAAGGGGTGGAGTTTAGCCTGTCAATCAGCTCACAGTTTGATTACCTCATTTGGATTTGGAGGCGCTAAGAAGATAAATAGCTCACTAGAGGTGGGACTCGTGCCGAATCCCTGCAAGGCATTCCTGTTGAGAAGACACATGGAGCTATGCTAGAGCCCTGGAGCTGAAGGAGCCATGTGGCGACCCACGCAGCACTGAGATACTATCACTGCCACTGGATCCACAAGACGTCCCACCAAATGGCCTGTGTTCTTCCTGTATTCAGTGTCATTGCATGTGTTGTATGAGTCTGAAGAGGAATTTTTAGATTGGTATCAGACATATTGGCTAATATTGGGCTTATAGATTGACCTGGACTGGGCTGGGGTGTTTTCTCAAATATTTCATTACTCTGGAAGTAAAGCTCTTCCTTATACACATATAAGTGTCCTGGATTTGTTTCAACCCAGTCTAACACATGGTATCCTCGTGTCCATCCAGTTTATCCCCTTTATAATGAAAATGTCTCCTCTATGCCTGTTCTACCATTGTACACCACTGACAGATAGCTCTTCTATATTTCACATGCTCATAATAAAGATATGTTTTGTTCCAGGATGCACCATATCCACATTTGACTACATTATTTAAAACATTCGATTAGGTATTTAGACTTGGCATTCACTTAAGACTTTTTTGGAGGATATGATGGACTGAATGTAGTTTGCATGTTAGAAGGACAACATTTGGGGAGGGACAGGTTGGTGAATGTGAATTAATCATGCAACCTTAGTAACTTCTATATTACTATAACAGAATAATTCTATATTATAACTTCTACTGCTATAACCAATGTAGGAATTGATTGACTTTGTTATGTTCACGAGGCAGCATTAGTGTAAGATGTGTTACAAGTCCATCCCTTTTTTGCTATAATGACCTTACGCAAGTAAGTGAAAGAAATAGAGATGGGGGAAGACACATGCCAAACCACCCAAAAATTCCCTAGGAGCAGAAGTTCAGAAGAGACAAGAATCTTTCTCCAGAATTGACTCAGAGAGAAAGCCTTCCCCCAGAGCTGGCACCCTGCATTCATATTTTCAGGCTTCTTAAACTGTGAGAAAATAAACTTGTGTTGGTTAAAACCACCCATTTTTAGTATTTCCATGGTAGTAACACTAGATAACAAAGCCAGTGTTCACCAACATCTGGTCTCATATGAGGAGAGCCAGTGACTGGTGCAGAAGGAGAGGGCTCATGCTCCTTATGAAAACTTCACAATTCATTGAGAATAAAGAAGGGACTGCTTCCTGCTGTTCTCCTTTTTGCTCCCCGGGGCCAGCAGCAAACACAGGCACCTTGCATATTGCCACTGCAGCCATCATTTGAGAGGGTAGTGAAACATTGAGAAAGGAGACATTAAAAGAAAAATGTCACCATTTCCAACTGCCATATTATATGAGTGTTTCTCTGTATGTTGCAGCAGCTGCTTAACATGACAAACGATGGCTTTAATAAAAATGCACGCAAGGAGATGCAGCATCTGAAATGAATAATGGAGCTTTCTCTCCTGACTTGTTGTGGAGCGTATTCACTTGGCAATGAATAGGAACTCGGTAACTGTGTATTTGTTGCCTGTTGCTTTCCGACAGCCCATAGGAGGTAGTTGGCTCTGTGTCAGTCACATTTCAATTGCAGAAACCGGAGTACATTAAAGCTGGTCCTAGCAGGGAAAGACCCCTTATGGGACATTAAATAGTTGCAAAAAAATCATTTAAGAGGTATAACTTTCAGAAGCCTCTTCCAAAGCCACAGCAAAGACTGGGGCCACCAACTGATCTCCTTTTATAAGCAAGAAACGGTCGTCACTCCCAATCAAAATCATCAAATCAGAAAGCTGCTGCTGTCAGGCAATGGCCACTGTTGGGGAGCAGCCTGGACCTGGAAACCCCACCATTTAAAAATATGTCAGCCTGGCCATCGTGGATGTCTGACTTGAGTCTCCAGGTTCCTGAAATGGCAAGCACTTGGGCCTTTAGACTGTTGCTTGTGTTGCCGCATTAAGGAGGATCTCTATAATGACGCTTGCCCACAGGAAAGGCAGCGGCAGCAGCAGCAGCAGCAGCAGAGCACTGTGACCCTTGCTAAGTAACAGAAGTGCAGCACATGACCAGCGAGTTGGTAGATCAAGGATGGTAAGTGGATGGTCATTTCAAGTTTCCAAAAATTCAAACTCAGGAGTAGGTGAGAAAGCCAACACCAGGGTGACTGAGAGGCGGGGGGAAAGAACGTGAAGAAGAGGCAATGAGATAGTTAATGTTTATTATGCCAACACGGCCAATGAACACACGTGGGATTAATTGAAGGGCAGAGAGATAAATGGCTCAGCGAGCCTTACCTCCATTGTCTCTCGCTCTTTGATCATCAGACCAGTGCGTCGCTGCCTTGCTTGTTCTGTGCCTCCGTTTGCAAGCTCCACTACCTGTGGGACACCTAACCCATGGACTATGTCACCGTTATTTGAGGTTCCTTCAAGACCTGCTTCGCCACACTAGTGGAACTTCCATCTCTTGAGCTGGGGACTTTCAGACCCTGTTGGTGACCTGCCTTGCTGTTTGCTGCCTGTGCCCGGGTAGCCTGAATTGCTCTACAGAGGACTACCCAGTGGCTCTCAAGACTTGAAGGACTGCCAGTGTCTCACAACTGTCTCACGGGAGTGAGTTGCACCGAGCCATGTATCTCTCTACCCTTCAATTAATTCCACATGTGTCCCAGCAACGCTAAGTGCTTCAGGCCTGCAGGTCTGAGTCCCAAAGGAAGGAGCTCTCCCACCTGGAAAGACAGCATAGATTCCACTGAACTTTCAGCTGAGAATGCCCCTTGGCCACTTTGAGCTTCTCATGCCTTTGGATCAACAGGTCAGGAAGAGTGTCACTGTACTAAGTGGTGTGATTGATCCTGATTACCCAGGAGAAGTTAGACTGGTGCTACATAATGGAGGTAAAGAAGAATATGTCTGGAATCCAGGAGATCCTGTAGGCCGACTCTTAGTGTTATCATGTCCTGTGATTAAAGTCAATGGTAAGTTACAGCAACCCAATCCTGACAGGACTTATAATGACCCAGACCCCTCAGGAATGAAGGTCTGAGTCACCCCGCCAGGCAAAATACCACAGACAGCTGAGGTGCTTGCTGAAGGCAAAGGTAATACAGAATGGGTAATAGTAGAAGGTAGTTCTACCTATCAGTTATGACCATGTGATCAACTGCAAAAGCAAGGTGTGTAATTGTCAGTGTATTTTCTTTTTATGTGCTTATTGAATATCTTTCCTTTGTTCATGTAAGATATATCAGATTCAATTGTACTCAGTGTATTTTCATTTATATGTATGATAGATGTTTGATGTTAAGTATAAATGTGACTTCATTAATGTCTGGAAATGATAGATGGCTAAAGAATTGTGTGCAGGTGCCACATTGGCAAGGGCTAGATTGAGATACTTAGTGTTTATTGCGCCAAGATGGCCAATGAACACATGTGGGATTAATTGAAGGACGGAGAGAGGCAATAAAGGCCAGGGGGATATGACAAACCCACTGTTCTTTCTCCAGGGCCTCCCTGAAGTTTTGATAATGGTGTGTCTTCAAACATCTCTTCCTGGCTTGTCACCATTTTACAGTGGGCGGAAGAATGTGTTTAACCATTGAAATGTCCACAGAGGGGTAACTGGAAGTGAAAGGTGTCAGACCTGGAGAAATCACAGGGCAAAGCACAGAGACACTACGGAAGAACTAGACAAGGGGGTGGGGGTTACATGTGCATTCTCTTTGGAAGCATGGAGAGATAAATCAATGTTTTTGGTGACTCTGAAGTCTTTCCCGTGACAATGAAAATGGGAAGAAGACCTTCATTTGGTTGTTTCTGTAATGCTTGTTGGGAACATAGTGTTATTTAAGGGAAAGGAAATCAAATGATAGAGCAAATTAAGTATCGATATTTACTGATCATGTGCTATTTGCAAGTTATTATAAAGAGCGAAATAGTAGTTTCTCTATCCTCAACATGCTTAAGGCATTCATTGATTTTATTAAAGCCATTACTAGAGAGGATTTAAAGAATCAAATTTTCATCATACTTCTTTCTTCACATTGTGAAGAATTAAAAATATTAAATGACAAATGATCGCTATGCTTCAAGAGTAAAAGCCTGTATAGTATCGTCCCAAGGAAATGGCAGTCCACCTGAGGATGTAGCACACACCAGTGGAATGATAATACACATCTTAATTGTCAAAGAATGCAAGAAATACTAGAAGGTAGCCATCTCCAACTTTCAAAGAGTAGATTAAAGAATAAAAGCTATAGCTGACAAAGAAAATTCAAATCACTTCAGTTGGAATGCTGGAGTATATAACGCTGACCCAAGTGCTCAAGATAGAGAAGAACTACCCAGAGAGGAAGAAAAAGGCGAGGTTATCCAGGGCCGGGGAGACATCACAGAAGAAAACATGCATGAGAGACAGTCAGTGGGTTTGACTAGAATGAATGATTATGGAGTATTCAAAGGGAAACAATTGTATTTCACATAACATTTTCATAGTTAGGAAAATGTAGGTTTTCTTGTTTTAATTCTGGACCATAGTATTTGGGATAATATCTACAAATATGGTACATATTAAAAATACAAGAGCAATCAGCTAGATATTGACCAGGAAAAAGGTATATGATTCTGGAGTTTTCATAACAGCCTAATTCCTTTTTAAATTGTATCAGAAACTCCATGGTTGTTTTTAAATATTTCCCCCCCCCCTCTCTCTCTCTCTGTGTGTATATACACATTTTAATAATTGAATACACCCTCCTCAAAAGAATAAGTGTGTTTTGAGCAACACATTTCCAAAGAAGAAAAACATAAATTTTGTATCTACCTCTATAAGTGTTGAGAATTTCCAAAAGGTGAGATAAATGTGGGAGAGATGTTGCAGTGGGTGAAACTGTCATGAAGCCACAAAACAGAGGTGTGAAAGACACTGTTTGTTGATGCACATAATCCCACGAACATGGAGGGACATCACGAAGCGAGAACTGTGATCTCGTGGTAAAACCTCAGTGATTTGGGAACCCGCCTCCTTAAGATGTGCTAACAATGTAATATTAACTTTTCTAAGCTTACTAGGGTCCTTATGGGTCAGCATGGACTCGATGGCAGTGAGATTGTTTGTTTTCAACCTTCGTATCTTCATCACCACTGCCCAGTGGCAAAAACGTTACCTTATTTTTGAAGACACACCCGAATGAGCTGAAGACAAGTGTGCTCCTGAGAAGGTTTGTTTCTAGCCACCCAGTGCTCACCGAAGCATGTCTAAGTGTATTTGGCTTGGAATAAGCCATACATATACCAACTGGAACCCAAATAGCAATTTTTTTTCACTTATCCTTCTCTAACATACTCAAAATGCCAGGGGCAAGAGAGTCAGCCAAGCAACTTAAAGCAAAACTACCTTTCAAACGCGAAAATGAAAGTAGGACCTTCTCAGATAAATAAAACAAAGAAAATCTGTTTTTTAGCAGACAATCTTATAAGAAATCCTACATAACAGTCTTTGATAATTGGACCCAGAAACTACCATAGAAATCTTTACAGAAAAGACAAATATTAATGATGAAGGCAATTATAAAAGACAGTACAAGTGCCTTTCTTTTCTTTTGTTCATTAATTGATTTTTAAAAGCAGTTGTATAAAGCAACATGTATCTAATTGTTGGTGTGTAATCTCTCTGTAGAAATTAATAAGACATGGGTGGCTGAGGGAAGAAAGATGCATTGGAGTGAAAGTATCACACCAGATAATAACACAGATCTACTGGAAAAATAAAGAAAAATGGTAAATTTTAAGAGCATGATTAATGTGACAAATAGCATAAATATATATATACTATTTTTTCATTTCTTTGTACCTGTATAAGTGTAAAACTATATAAGACAGTAATAACAGCATAATATTGGATTTGTAACATAATATATGGATCTAGCATCTATAAAAATGATAACATCAAAAATTCAAAGAGAAAATAGATAAATTAAAAGTAAATTTCTATATGTCATTTAAATGAAATTAATATAATTCTGTAGTAAATTATAATTAATTAAATTATATGGTAATCCCCAAAGGAACTATTAGAATCTTTGGGCATTGTAGATGGCTAACAGAACTCAGTTACTGACTGACAGGTTGAAGATTGCTGTCCACTCATGGGTAACAAGGAAGAATGGCCGGATACTCCACTTTTTAAATATTCAGTGATTACAGCCCTTACAGAGTAGAGTTCTACTTTGTCACCCATGGAGTTGTTATGAATTGAGCAGTAATTAAGAAAATAAAATGAAGTAAAACTGGTGTTATATTAGACAATAGTCTCTATAACCATGAGTACAAGAATGAAGAAAATATTCTAAAACTTATCCTTCAGACTCAGGTTCAAGTCCCAGCTCTACCACTCAGCAACTATGTGAATTGAAGACATAGCTCCGAATTCTGAGCTGTCATTTTCTCATTTGGAGAAAACACAGGATGGACCTATGAAGCTGTGAGATGATGACATGCGGTAACTAACTTGGCCATGTCTTGAACCTCTCTTTGGAAGGTCATTGCTCCTTGTTAACCTCCCAGCCTCCCTGGCATCCTTCCTATTGCCTGGCTCCCCATTCCAGTCCTTGCCAGTTCTCTGCAGTTAGCCTGATCCCCACCCCACACAACACGGAGATTTATAAAGGTCCTTTGGCAGGTGCTTGCAGGCAACAATGTGCGTATAATGTTATACTACGTGAGGACTCATTAGACGCACATTGTCATCTGCAAGTACCAGCTGAAGGCGTTCTGAGGACAGCAGTGGGGATGGGACTCTTGCTACATTATCATTGCCAGCATGTCGCTTTTCCAAAAGGTGACATGGCTGAGAGCCATGATGCCGGCGAGCATTGTGTGAGGGGCCACCACCCACAAACTCAGCTGTTGGCAGCCACAAGCAGCTCTCGGGAGAAAAGGGGGACTCTATTGGTCCCTTCAAGATGGACGGCACCAGTACCCCATGGGGGTAGCTCTGCCCTGCCCTGTGGGGTCCTAACAAGTCAGAAATGGCTCTGAGGCAAGGAGTCGGTGTCTGGGGTTGGTTTGGAAAGTAGCACTGTAGGTGAAGACTGAGTCACACTTTTCATTGTGATTTACTCATTCAAATAATTGCTCTGTGTATGTGCAGGCAGCATTCAGCAGACACGGTTTGTTAAGAAAGGATCCGGACCCACGCTTCCTTTTCTCTCGTTTCATTTGCTACCTTCTCTCCTTCCCTGAGCTGATCTTCCTTCTCAGGGCTGCTTGTCGGTGTGCTTCACCCTGTGGCTTCTTGCGTCAGTCATCTGCCTTGTTCATGCATCAGTCATCTGCCTTGTTCAGAGGGTCTTTGTTCAACTTATGGTTGTAGAAACGGCACAGGCCTGGACTCACAATCAGTATTCATGGGCCTCAGATGGTACCGGAAATGGGAATAACTGAGCACAATCCCACCTCTGTACTATTGGAGGGGCTCAAACTGTAGCTAGTGGCTTTGAAATCTCAGCTGTCTCGCTCTAATGAATAGCTAAGATTAGGTGGAATAACAGAAATAATGCCCAAATGAAACACACAGGCAGCAACAAACATCACAATAGCAACAATCAGCAATCCTCGGATTATAATGATGGTAGAAGAAAGGAGCTTGCACTTAGGAAAAACTTAGACTGTGGTATTCTTTCTGCCTCACGTTTGTCTTCCTGTAGGTCGGAATAGTGACATAAACAAAAATACGAGAAGAGCTTTCTCATAGTAACAGCCATACGTAATAGCATCAGTTAATGTGGGTGGTGGGTCCCACACCCATATAAATAAATGCCCATTCACCTCAGATAGAAAAGATGCTGTCTTAGACATCCTCTTTCATACATAAAAGCATCCCATTGGTGAACAGCGACTAACCTCATGTATTTGAGTTCACAGACAAGGAGGGAAGAGCATGACAGTTTCTCATGCATAGTTTTAGGTATTGAGCTGCGAATAGCAAGATGAGTGGTTCAAACGCACCAGCCTGTAAACCGACTCCTGGGAAGAGCTGCCGTCTCAGACCCTGTATACGGTTTCTATGAATCAGAACCGACTCTGGCTGGGTCAACTCACTGCAAATGGGCTTTTGATATGTGCTTTGGGGGCACAGGGGTTGATGCATTGGGCAGCTAAATGGAAGGTCAGCAGTTTAAGCCCACCAGCCACCCTGTGGGGGAAAGATGTGCAGTTTGCCTTTAAAGATCGATAACCTTGGCAGCCCTGCGGAGCAGTCAGCTCTGCTCTGTCCCCTGGCAACTGTGATGGCACTGGGCATGTGTTTGTGAAGCAGGGCCTCTGTTTTGGCCGACAGAGAATACCGTCTGTTTTTGTTTCCTCACTCATTTGGGAGATGCAGGATGAGAAGAATGTAGTGCTCAGGGGGTCGAAGGTGCTGAAGCTCAAAGCTAAAAGCAGAGCTTCTGATTGAAAGTAGCTGATGCAAAGTAAGGCAAAGTGCAAAACATCGAAAGCAGTTAAGCATCTACCTGTAAATGGATCCAAATCGTGCCTCCCACAACGTTTGCCAAAGTAGTGGTCTGTACAAGTGCCACCGCCAAGGCTAGGGTAAGTGTGAACAGTGGGTTTAAAGAGAGATTTACACCTCGAGTAAATCAGGAAAAGAGAGTGTTTGTAAGAAGTAGATGACCACATCTTTAACTCCGTGCTCCCTCCATAACAAATACAGGAAAACAGCCAGGGTTTTCATTTCACCCGTCATTTTCCATTTGCTTATGCCATAGTCTGCCGGTGGTTCTCAACCTGTGGGTTGCGACCCCTTTGGGGGTTGAACAACCCTTTCACAGGGGTCGCCCGATTCATACCAGTAGAAAAGTCCAGTGATGAAGTAGCAACGAACATAAATTTCTGGCTTGGGGGGGGGCGGTGTCACTGCAACATGAGGAACTGTATGAAAGCATCGCGGCCTTCGCAAGGTTGAGAACCACGAGACGGAGACGACTTTGCTAGCTGAGTGGAAATCACGGATTGAGCAAACGACTGGTGCACAGACAAAATTAGCGTATTTACAAGGTGGCAGCTTGCTACTTTCAAAGAAATTTAACTTTGCAGGCACACTCCCCTTTGTCTTTGCATGCTTTCTTCTTTGTCATAGCAGGCAAGTGGGTCCAAGCAGGGAGACTAAAGGCCAGATTGGGTAAGAGAACTGGGCAGCTTCTGAGCGGGGCCTTCCTCTTGCTCTGCTCTCTTCTTGGGATTCAAGAAGCCATCTTTGAACTCCACTGTGTGGTGCTGTCAGCAACTAGTTAGAAACAAATGCCGCTACACACATGGAATGCCGGGGGGAAATGTCAAGCTAATTTATTTCAGAATCATTTATTGAGCACCTACCTTTGTGAAGCATTCTGCTAAGTCTTGAGAACAGTGGTAGACTTGATTCTCAAGATATTAGTGAACAGTTAGTGTCTTCTATCAACGAGGTCATAGGTGTTGAAAGAAAACAAGGAATAAACGTTGGAGCAGGCCCAGAGGAAGGACTAACGACTCATCCCTAGGAAACTGGGGCGTGGAGATGGTCATGTGTGGTTCACTAGAGCTTCCAGAATAAGATGGAATAGAATGAGCTGCCAATCTGCATCTGAAAAGCAAACAGTAAAAGTCCCATGGATCACATGGTCTTATAGTCCACCAATCACGGGGCTGACAGAGGAGGGGAGGGGTTTCCTGGCAGGGCGCACAGGTGGTCATGACAACAGTCTGTCTCTACTGATGCCAACAAGGAAACTCCAGAGAGCAGTTGACGTGGGCTGAGCCTTAAAGTTCAGTTTTGAAACTTTATCAGGTCAGCAGAGAAAGACAGATGTAGACAGGATTTTTCTAGGAAAGCCCCTGATCCAGATATGTGGATTGGTAATGTTACAAAGAACTGTGAACATCTTCTAATCCAATGGCCAGTTTTACAGGTGAGGAAACGGAGGTCAAGAGAAGTCCTTTCTTTAATATCTGGGTCTGGATGGCTTCCAGCTGTGTGCTTGTGGATGGTTTGTATCATGTCATTCTCTGGGCACATGTATGTGACGGAGTTACTTATATCTCAGAGCAATGCTAGTGGAGCTGGCTTTCCCCCACTTGCCAAGTCTGCAAATAACATTCCATCTGCTCACCTACCTAACTCGTATCAGTTAACTCAGCAATCAATCAATCTGCCTACCAAGCATATGAAGAAACAGCTACAGCAGGCACTCAATACATTGTTTGTTTCTCTTATTCTTTGTTGTGGTTATGATTGGCTACTTCCAGTCGTCTGAGCAGAACGACCATGCCAGATTTTCCCAGCTGTTGTCTTTGTGACATTACCTGGTCTTTTTTCCTTACAGCCACGCAAAGAATTTGAACTCTCAACCTTTTGTTGGTAGCCGAGTGCTTAAGCATTGTGCCATAAACAAAAAGCCCAATTCATTGCCATGGAATCCAGGTCAACTCCTAGTGACCCAAGGGGACATGGGCGATCTGCCCCGTGAGTTTCCCACACTGTAACTGGCTATTCGAGTAGACATCCCCGTCCTCTCCCTGGGAGCAGTTGGTGGTTTCAAACTGCCAACCTTGTGGATCACAGCCCCGTGCACCATTAAGACTCCTGATAGTTGGTTCTTCAGAAGGGTATGTTTGTCTCGTTTATCTTTAAGATGAACTAAAGCTTGATTGAATGAGGTACGAAAACTTGGAATTCATTCTTATCTAATTCTTTCAATATGTCTACTAGCATGTGTATTTCAGAATTGAGTGGAGCCCGAAATTTGATTCAGTGTACTGTTTATGTGACTGTCTCAGTTCATATATTTCCAAGGAAAAGGCTTGGTTAACGCAAAGTAGCTTAGTTGATATATTTCCAAGAAAAGCAGAGTCTGTAGACAGTGCTAATAAAGATGACAAAGACGAAGTCTTACATCTGATAGACCTTTGCTACTTGCAGAAGAAATCTGCAACATGACCTGTTGGGAACACAGATGGATTTTGGCATGGTCTGCAGCAGAGCAGCCCATGATATCCTCTCTCCTCTCCCCAGACCCCACCCTCCCTCCCAGTGGCCCAGCCCAGCCCAGCCCAGCCCAGGTATAACGTGATCCGGCTTTGGGCCCGTAGTGGCTCAGATTGAGTGCATATACAAGGATGTAAGAACAAATAACCATACATGGGAATTGTCAAAAAAACAAACAGTCTGCAGAATAAATTGCACACATTGCCAAAAGTGTGTGTTTGGGTTGGGGGGAGGGGGACAGAAAGGCAGGGTACCTTGACAGAAAGAGACAAGTGTTGGAACTAATTCATAAACGTGTAGGATGAACATTAGCAGCTAGAGATTTGTACGGGGCGAAGAGGCAGAGGAAGAAAGAAGAGCAAAGAGACAGACAGATGGAGAGGGGGAGGGAGAGGCAGAAAATAGAGCAGGAGAAACAGTTCTTTTTCGCAGTCTTGCTTCCCCAGCAGCTGAAGCAGCCGGCGCATTTACAGGGAGCTGCCATGCCTTTGGTGTTCGATGCCCTCCTAACCTCGCCCCCCTCAAGCCCTGTTCCTGGCCTCACCCCAAACTCCTGCTCCCGTCACAACAGTTGTGCTTTTCACACAAATGGAATTCCCAGCTTCTTGAGCAGGGGACCCACTGTGTACAAGTGCCGACTGTCCGACATGCCCCTGGATACAGCGAGAGCGCGGCCTTCCGAGGAGCATCTTGACTCTCGAGTCTAAGATCGAGAGGGCGCTTCTTAACTTCCCCAAGTCTCTGTTTCCTACAGTCCCATTAGGATTATTGGTCATGCTCCCTGATCCTTTGTGCAATCAATTGCTTCTCTTTGGCGTCAGTATGCCTTATGCCCCCAAGATTGCTATTGTCCCCGGAACTAGCAGTAGTAGCAGTGTTTCAATAGTTTCCATTTGCTTCTTTGCTCTTCTACACCTGGTAGTTCAATCCTTCATAATGAGGTCAAGAGGTCGAGCAGTGTGTGTGTGTGTGTGTGTGTGTGTGTGTGTGTGTGTGTGTGTGTGTGTGCGTGCGCGCCCAACTTAGAGCCAAGACAGAGGCCCATTTCCCAAATTCCACTCCTTACTGGGGAAGATGACTGCTGTACTTTCGCCACATAACAAAGTCTGCTGGATGATTGTTTTCCGCCTGGAACATAATGCAGGCAATCACCCAATTTCACGTTGAAAGAACAATTGAGATGACTGTGTGTGCCAGGAGACAGGTGTGGGTTCACCGGGTCGGGCATGGAGTTCCTTCTCCTCCCACCATTTGTCTTTCTACAGTCACAGGCTCAAAGGTGACACTCTGGTTTTTGACAGGCTCTGAGCCCACCCCGCAGTTGCTGCTGTGTGTCACACTAGTGTGTGGACACTCTGCCTCTGTACGAAGTGGTTGTGCCTGAAAAGAGGCCCCTAACCACTTATAACTTGTATAAAGTGGTTGCTGATCGCTCGAGGCTTCCTTGTCTTTTCCATTTGCTGTGGCAGCTACTCCCTTGCTTCTGAGTCACACAGGTTTGCAGTCTCTTTGCACTCTTAGGGAAGAAAGAAGAGCTTGCACATGTGGTAAAACCCATTTACACGGGTGGTCTAGCTCTTTCCAAATAGTTTATAATTTTAATTGCTTAAACAGTAATTGGGCTTTGTCTCTTGAGAAAGAAAAAACAGGCATCAGCTTGCCCTTGGCAAAGCTATTTAGGAAGTGAGAGGAGGGGCTTTTTAGGGCCGTTGCTTTTCTATGATGTTGAATTATTTTATTCATGCTACTCAATGACAGGAAGATGTGTGGGTCCATCTTCCCTCTATTCATTCCCCCTCTCTCTCTCTCTCTCTCTCTCTCTCTCCTTTCTCCTTTCTTCTTTCTCTTTTCCATTCCCAGTGCCTGCCTCTTTCCCAAGACACCGGGATGCCTGGACAGAGGAGTGCCAATGGTGATTCTAGGTCTTCTCCCTTTTGCCTCCTCAGGGCTCATTCCTGTCACCATGGGCAATTTGGAGACTTGCAAACTGGAGGGGTTTTGGGGGTCTCAACCATTGTAACACAGTCCATGCAGTAAGGTGGCGGGGAGTTAGACAGGTAGGGAAAGATAAAGGAAACGTTGGGCACTCCATACAGAGAGCAATTTCAGTGTTGGGTCAATTCTTAGAGAATAGCTTTAGGGCTAAATCTCAGATATTCAGATGAAGTAAGTGTGTGTGTGTGTGTGTGTGTGTGTGTGTGTGTGTGGTGTTCATGCTTAAAGGCAAGCAGAACTGTAGTTATTGTCCAGGATAATGTAACTCAAATTTTTGGAGGGCGGCCAAAACAACAATAAAAATATGAGGGTGCATAAACTAAGGTTCCAGTTCGGACATGTATAGGTTTATTCCAAAGGAAACAGGTTTAAGCAAGTTTCTGCTATCAGTGGGTGGATGGAAGGTAAGGGGGTGGATGTATCATGCTCTCTCTCAGTAATTCACTTGTCTTATTCATGTTAGGGTCTTTCTGTCTTTCTTTCTTTTCCATAAGGAAGGGTCCAATATAAACAGACTCTTTCCAGGGTTTCTGCTGAGCCAATTAAATTCAAGGCAGAGGGATCAGGTCGTAAGTTTATGGCAACTATTTCTTGAGATTCCAAAGGAGTAATCTTGATAGATTTTCTCAAAGGGCACAGGACCAGCACAGGGCCTTATTATGAAAATATCTTCAGAAAATTGAAAGCTGCATTAAAGAGAAAAGAGCCAGGAAAGGTGTGACTGTTTCCCTGTTCATTCTTTGAAGATGGCAAGGGTTATCGTAAGAGAATTTCACTGGGAAAGGTTACCCCATCCACCCTACAGCCCCAATATTGCCCCTTCCGATTTCATTTTTATCCCCAAACTCAAAACACATTAAACAGGAACATAATTTGAGTCCTTCAAAGAAGCCCAAATTACTCTTTTGATGTGATGTAAAGCGAAGGGCGCAGAATTCCTTGGGAAAAGGTTACAGAGATGCAAAGGTAGCCTTCAGAAGTGTCCAGAGCTAGATGGGAGATATGTCAAGCAATAATAGCTTCACATTTCGTTATTTTTGCTTCATAAAGTTTTTGATGACTTTTCAGCAATACCTTCTGACTTACCTTCGTACATAGCGAAATGTCACCAGAGCACTGCTACACACATTAGAACCGAGGCGTGTGATCAGATAAGTGAGTAAATGGACAGAAGCTTTTCCCTTTAGTGTACGAAGATTTGATGAGATGCCTCATTTTTGTTGTGGAGGAGAGATGGGGCTGTCTGCCCCCGCAGTCATCTACAGTCGTGAAGACCCTGGGCACGGTTGCCATGAGCCGGAAGCCACTGGATGGCAGTGGTTTCCTTTTGGTCTAGTGGCTATGGATTGAGTTGCGATTTTCACACTGAGCAGTACAAACCCCCCAGCAGCAACTCAGGAGAAAGATCGAGTTCTCTAGTCCCATCAAGTAACAGTCTCAGAAATCCACTGGGGGTCACTATGAGTCCGTATTGACTCAATGGAAAGGAGGTTTTCTTATTATTATTATTCCTAGTTGTCATAGAACTACTATATAAATGACAAGCTATGTTCCTTTATGTTTTATTGATGAGAATACTAATACTTTTGGCTAGGCTTTGTTATTTGTTATCATCATCCCCATGAGGGACTTCCTTTATAGTATGTAAAATGAACCTCTCGAATTCTTATTATTCTTACCTCTAGGCAAATTGCTATCAATTAATTCTTATCGAAAGCTCCATTGGGGACAAATATTCTTGATTACTAATATTTGGATATGGAAATCTGGAATGCTATCATCTTTGTTATCTAGGGAGGGGTTGTAATACATAATTATTTTTATTAATAATTAAACAAGTATTTATTTAGAAACCTCTTGTATTTGTTTCCCAAGACTGCTATAGGAACCACAAACTCAATGACCTATACAAGAAATTTATTCTGACATAGTTCTGAAAGCCCAAAGTCTAAGATCATGGTGTTAGTGGAACCGTCTTCCCTCTGGAGATGCTCCAAGAGAGAGAAAGTCCTTCTTGGCTTCCTGCTGCTTCCCGTGGCTCCAGGTTTGCCTTAGCTGCATTTCCTCTGTCTTCTCAGTTCTCTTCATTGTTTCCTTCTCTTTTAACTGTTTCCTTTTCCCTTCTTACAAGATCACTTGTTATTCAACAATTTAGGGCCAACCAAGTTCATTGCAAATGACTCCATTTTAAGATTCTTATTTAATCACATCTGCAAAGACCCTCTACCCCCTGCCCCCAAGTGAGATCACATTCTCTGGTATCAGAGTTAACATTTAGAGAAATATTTGGGGTTGTGAGCACAAGTTAGTACATTATTTAATCATAGGAATTCTCACTAATGCTAGATGCTAATGGTATAACTGATTTATGAATAGTCAGAATAGAAAAAAAATTCACATTTCCTTGGAGTTTCTAGAAATGATTTTCCTTCTCATCGATTTCTTTAATAATAATTTCCTCATAAAATTACTTCAAAATTGCATTAGATAGTACCTGTGAGTTGTTTATTCCAGTGCCTCATAAAAAAATAGTAACGATGATAATTATCACATTATTTTTAAGTCTCTGAATGGTTGGTCTCCCCCTGAATGTATCCAAAGACATACTTCCTCATATGACACAATTCAATTCTATACATATTTAGTAATAATAGGTCTACCACACTTTCAAGGAATGCTTAATATTCAGACACTATGTCCATGTATCTATCTCTCTAGATCACAGAATATATATGAGTATACAGTCAAGTCTCACATGTTAATGACTAAATAAAACAAAACACAAAGATAACCTTCCTCAGAAATACATCCCTACCCAGTTGTGTTCTGTTCAATCTCATCCTTTCACGACCTCATGTTGAAACTTGGCTTTCTGTTGAGGGGTACTACCTAACTTATACTGTTTCCAGTGATGAAAACACTTCTGCTAAAGTTATCTTGGTTCTCCACCAGGGTCAATCAGGAAAGCATAATTTTTCAACCTGTCTTTTACCTGCGTGAACGCTCTGGTTTCGGTGGTCATACCTACTCACTCCTTACACAGGGGACGTCCCCGGCTACTATCACCGAGCCCCAATATCCCTTCTCTTTTTGGTCACTCAGAGTCCTGCATCTCTCTTCTTCCACTTGCTTCTTCAACATATGTGCTGTCCAGAGCACACACTTGCTGCATTATTCTGCTTACTGTCTGGTTCTTGTTATGTGGCTACATTAGTTACCAGAGTTTCAACTCCCCACAGACAAAGATGACTCCCAAATCTATCACTATAAACATTGTCTATTTTTCAAGCTCAAAACCTAATCATCCAAGTGTCAATAGAATATTTTGCTTGCATGTTTCACCAGCACCACAAATTCAACATTTTATCACCTTGCCCTCCATTCACTGTTGACTCTTCTTACTCTTTCTCGTTGCGTGGTAACATCTCCACTCAGTTGCCAAATAAAAAGTCCAGGTGGCAGCTTAAATCCAATTCACTTGTTAAGTGGGTTTTTTGTTATTGTTTTGTTTTGGTAAGTTCAGCAAACTATCTACATGCTCAGTGAATGCTGAAATAAATACTTGAATGAATTCATGTATTATTCAACACATATATGAATGATAGGGAAAATGTTTGGCAAGGAAGTAAAGATTGCAGATAATCAGTGAACAATATAAAATACAAGTTTTGTTCTTCTAAAAGTCTGAGAATCATATTTATTTGACAAGAAGGGGTTAAGGTACACATAAAGTAATAGCAGAACACATGTTTATTGAGCATTTTTTACGAATCAAGCTTTTTGCTTGGTGTTTAGCATATAACTTGTTCAATAATTTTACAAGAAGAAAAATTTAAAGGCGATATTTTCTGCATCAAGGTGCTCCAGGTCTGAGTTTTTGGGTTTAGATTTGAAGTCCAACAAGTGGACCCTGGGTAGGTGCTGCTGTCTTCTCCACTCTGTCGTGAGAGAATCCACTTTCTGTGTGTGCTGCCTTTGAATTGGAGGTTGTATTGGGGGGGTGAGATTAAAATAAGGAGCCTTTAAAAGAACACGTGGTATGTTTTAATGCCATTTTTGTTTATTTGGTGTAAGAGCTATGTGAAGTATGCCTATACAGAAATGAGGCTGATCATATGACGTGGCCAGGGGGACCTGGTCATCACTGAGGAGTCTCAGCCTTCCTAGGAGAAGAGGCATCCATTCAGTGATCCTTGGGAATTCCCACTTTGGAGAGTGTGGAGACATGAGGGATTTGGGATTCTTGGGAGAGGTTTTTAGTAGGAAAGGGGTTTAATGTGCTGCTGTCAATGTCACCAACTTTCAACAAACCATGAGGAATGCCCGGTCACTCCTGAATTCAACCCATGTCTGTTGCCTCTGTTCCAGGCTTGCATCTGCATTCGAAAAACTGAGCATAAATCAAACCAACATTTTGCTCTTATAAACTCTCATAACCAAACTGAGCTCAAGGCTATGAATTCGATTCCAGCTCATAGCAACCCTGGAGCACAGGGAAGGCCTGACCCCGTGGGATTCCCAGGCTGTACGTCTTCACGGGAACATCTTTCTCACTCTGAGTTACTTTTCAGTTAGCAGTTCCAGGCACTGTCCCAGTTGAGCTCTTTCAAACTCCTATGCAAAACTCCGACCTCTTTGCCACTGAGGCCAGGCTGACTCTGCACTGGAGTCTGGGGGGTGGGGAGGGTTCCCAGACTGGGGATGGGAGGATTTCTCCAGTAGAGTTTCAAGGGAGTTTTGAACTGCTGACCAACCCTCAGGGCTGCTTCAAACTCTCATAGGAGAGACATAATCATAGGCTATCAAACACAGAAAGGATAAAAAAAGAGGGGTTAATGTTATATCAGCTGGATTCTACAACTTTCAGAGAGTGACACTCTCTTACCTCATCGATATTCTTTTACAATCAAATCTGTGTGACATGATTATTTATGTATTCATTTCTTTATATATCTATGGTGTGCTTATTTTAGGTGTTTTGTTATCGTGTTCCCTCGTTGCTGTTTTGGTTTGTTGGTTGGGTGGTTTGTTTGATGAGTTTCAGCCATTTGGTAGTGGGGACAGAGAATAGATGATTTCAATGTTAGTTGTCATTATTCCAGCTCTGAGAGTAGCTTTCACGTGTATCAGCTCTTTTACGGCTCTAGAACTGAGAAACAACTTCTGTTAGCTCTGTTAGCAAATGAGAAGGTAAAAAGCGAAGAGGATAAGCAATTTGTCTAAGACCACAGAGCTTATAAATGGCAGAACTATGGGTTGAATACCGAATTTTAATTCATGTCCACAGTGGGTTCTTTTCTGTTTGTCCAGCAGAGGACTTTTACTTTGGAGAGCATGAAATTGTGTCTGTGCTACAAGTGATGGAACTGATTTGAATCCTGTTCTCAGGCCAGCAGCTAATTACGAAGACCATTTAGCAAACAGCTACTTTCACAGGTGCAAAGGGGCAATGAGAAGTGAGGTTCCTCCTTTAGAACTTGCCTGATTGTGTAGGTCTCTATACTGTTCTTTAGCATGTGTTTGCATCTTGTGGAACTTCCCAGAACCTAAAAATTGAGTCCCCTGTTAGTTCTCATTTTTGCTATGTAGCTGACACCTCTCCCTGTCTTGGGAGGCACGCTCCTCAGGGTAGGCCGGCGGGTAACCACCATCATTCACTGGGTCCACACTGACTGAGAGAGGCGTGTGCAATATAAATAAATGTCCATCAACCGCATTATGCGCCTCCCACTGCATGTTTCTTGCTAATGTGTACACAGAGCAGCTTGCTACCGCCCTCCCTCAGATAAGCACGTTTCCTTTATGTCAGAAAACAGAGATCATGTTGGATCCACACTCCCCCAATTGTCCCCTTTGTTTAGGCAGCCCCTTCATGACGAAATACAAGTTTACTAATTACCACACAAACTTTTTGTACTTTAGATGACTTCTACTTCTAAAATAGGTTCTTCTTCAACATCAGAGAAAGACACGTCCTATTACCCACGGTTCGCATGCACGCACACACGACTTGGAAATTTCCCTATCATGCTCTGTAAAGCTTTAGCTGCCTATGGCACTATTTCAGAAAAGAAACCTGGGATATTGTGGAAATAAGATCTTTCTAGGTAGGTAGTAAGAACTAAGATTTATTGAATGCATGCTGAGTGCCAGGCCTGATGCCATTTACGTCATGTACGGAATCTAAGCTGATACTCACGCATGCGCTGCAGATGCAGTTCTACGACTGTCCCCTTCCCCAGACATCACAATTGAGGATTAGCGATGAAGAGAACCTTTTCACAAAGCCTCATGGACAGGAGGTGGTGGAGGTGCACTTACTCTGGCATCTGACTGTATGTGTATTCGCTCTGCCTTCCCGCTCCCCAGCCAAACAGGCTTTTGCCTGACCTAGATCTTGGCAAGCACATTGCAGCTGAGCTTGTCTTACACCCAAGTCACGTGACTCGCAGTAAGGGTAATTGGACCGCCTTTCCTTAACTGCATAGTGATACTTTCATGTTGTTATTTCCAAACCATTCAAGATGCACTCTAAAAACCCTGATGTGACTTAGCAGGGGAAATATATTGAGACAGAATAAAAGCATTACAATAGTTTAAGGTCTCTAATTAAGATGAAGAAGTCCAATTGTTATTTACCAACAGAAGCAGAAAAGTCTCCAGGCCTGGATGAGGGGTCGGTGAATGCAGCCAGTCACGTGGAGAGCATTCCGTTACACACACACACACACACACACACACACGCACAAACGCAACAGCAAGCACATTTCCCGTTAGTTTATTTCAGTTTTTACAGTTAACAGAAACACCCAGTTAGTCTCCATCCTCTACCGTGAGTGTCAGTCTTTGTTCTCCTTTGTTCTCCTGTCAAACACCTCCATCTCAGAGATGGGAGACATCGCAACTCAATCAAACCTCGTCATTTCCTTTTTTAACCCTCACTTCCTTAGCCCATTTATTCTGGAGTCATCTCCAGAAGAAAAAGGTCCAAAAACCATAGTTGTTATCCAAAACCTAAGTGCCATTCCCAATTCCTTTATTGTTCTCAATCGAAAGTACCAACCTCGCAGGAAACCCTAGCCACGACACCACTAGAACAGATCCCATCTGCTCTCCCAGCATCCTGCCATCACTCTGGGCTCTTCGAGTCCCGACCCCACCCCGCTTTCACACCCTATCACTGTCCACAGGTAACATTTTTAAACTGTGTCAGTCACACTGCATCACGGACGTGCTGCAAGGTTTCCAAAGTTGTCGTAGGTCTTAGAACAAATTCTACACGATTCCCTGACTTCTAAGATCAGCATGGCCAAACCTCTTGTTCATTTACTCAGCCAGCCCTCTCCAGCATTATGCTTCAATATTAGGCTTTTGTGTGCCTCACACCTTTACCTTACTGGCTCCTTCTTTATTCAAACAGCACCACTTTAAGAGAATTTCTCCGACTATCCAATTAGTCAACCTTTCTAGCTCATCAATCTTTTAATTAATTAATCAATTAATGCCAACACATTCCCTGTTGCATGAGCTAAATATTTGTATTTTCTGGATTATTTTTTCTCTTCTTCCTACTTCAACATTGATCATAATCCCCCGCATAAAAGTAGTATCTCAGAAAGTTGATATTTCATATGGAGCTCATAACTCTACCTCCTAGACCAGTATCTGGCATGCAATACATATTTGATACAGAGTTGCAGAAAAATTACATAAATTACTAAATGAACAAATGAAAATAGTGTTAGGGTTTGTCATTTAAAAATCTCTTTGCTTTTTCTTTGGGGCGTGTTTCTTTGGCTGTTGGTTTGCTTTGGGTATTCGCCTCTATGTGGGAGTGAATGCAAAACAGACAATGCCACGCCACAGGCCCATAGTGTCCTAGCCTTGCCATTGTTTAGAAGTATCCATTCACAAAGTCACTGCAAGCTAGTGCTTCTGGCTCATAGCAGACAACAGTCATTTCTAATCATCAGGGCAATTATTTGTGTGTCAAGCAAAAATTGTTATCTCACAAGTCCATCTCTGCAGTCTCTGTCCCTTTCCTGGTTTTCCTGCTCTGTGGAATGTCGAGAACACCCCCAGGTCAGTATTTCTCTCCTGGATCTGACAGTTTAACCTGAGGAGCTAGTTCAAATTGTACCACTTTAAGAGATTTTCTCCAATTATCCAATAAATCAATCTTTCTAGCTCATCAATCTTGTAATGAATTAATTAATGCTAACACATTCCACACGTAAAGTGAAAATTTATAGTCACACAATTGCCTTTAAATCCATTTGAAGTGGAATAACGTGATGATCAGCCTACTTTAGGTAAGTTGTCCAGGTTGGTTCCCTTATCTCTCACTACCTTCATTGGGACATCCCAGGGATTCGTGCTAGGTTCCACATGCCACCTTGCAGTGTCCAGTTGCTAGAATTATGTGAGTCACCTGAACTCTGGCATGGAGATGCCAAAGGTTCTTGACCCTCTCTCTTGCCACCTTTTTAATGACTGCTTTTCCAAACTCGAGGAGATTCCCTTGACCCGGGATCTCCTTTCACAAGTTTCATTGGAGTTTCTTCTGTATGACTAGTCAGCAGTTTCCATTCAATTGGTCACTGCAGCCCTACAACCTGGACCTAAGGTTTTTTTTTTTATTTGTTTGTGGAAAAATCCCATAAATAACAGATTTCCAAGGGGCTGATTCTAAGCTCTAGTGTGTATACAGAACATTCACATTCTTTCCCTCATATCTTTTCCTATACCACTTTGCAGCACAGAAAAGCAGGAGTCTAGTGTACGTAAATACAAATGAAGCTTCTTAAACTCTTCCATTGCTTTGGTTATGTGCTGAATGTATATTCAAATGAACCATTCCTCAAGATCTAAAAGACAGATGAGATAGGTATAACGTAGTACTAGTCACTCAGCTAGAGAGGTAAGGAGTCCGCAACTCAGCATATCATCTAACTTTAGAACCAATACTCTCAGTGGTTTTGTTAGGCGTGGTCAATCTGGTTAATCCCTAGGGCATTTAGCTGAGGGGATGTGGTGGGGGGTGTCACATGATGAATGATAATTGATGCTTAGTTAAGAATTCCATGGGAAACTCCCCACAAAAAGTACTGTGTGTTTTGTTTGCTTCTTTTTTTTCCCCCATGTGAAATCCACTTATTTTTCTCTTTGGCCTTGGTCTTCTGTAAATGCACATGTTGTTCCCTAGCAATGCCTTCTGGGTGAATAAAATCTTCCCACAAATCGGAGGCTGATATCAAGATCACTCCTTTGCATTTCCTTCTCTGGTTCACTAGACCTTGGGGTTCAACCCGTGTATGTACTCAATAAATATTGAACTAGGAACAAGTCCTAAAGAAGAGAAGAGACAAATTCTGCTCTCAAGGGATCCACTTGCCATTTGTTGGGCGCCAATCTGGTGGAGATATAAATGGGACACTTGGCTAGTTCCATCCTCAAGAATAGGATGGGATGTGATATTTTTGATTAAGCAATGTTTTTTTGTCTAACGGCTACCTAGCTCCACTGTTCTTTCCTGCTCCATCCATTCTTTTCCCACTTTCAGGTTCATTTTCTTCCCATCTAAAGCAATATTTGCTGAGCTGATTGCAGAGTTAGCAATTGTCCCCCTTGTCATCTCCTGAGAAGCAACAGCACCAACAGGGGTGCATATTGGGAATATAGTCTTGAGTTCCTGGCAGTTGGGTGACAGAAACCAGTCCAGTCCCACTGTTGCTGGGACTTTTCAGACTGAAGCGGGCATTTTCTTGTTCTGCAGAGAGTGTTCAAGACTCAAACTCTATCTAATCAGTCATTCATTTTCAGCTTTTCAGAGGCCAAAGCCCATCCCCTCGCTTGCTCCAACACACACACACACACACACACACACACACACACACACACACACACACACACACACACACCCTTCCTTCTCAGGTATACCCAACCCTTAAAGACAGATGTGTACCATGAAAAGTATTGGGGGGAGCAAGAGTAGGTCTCAATCTCTCCTGTGTGCCAGCATTGAGCCTCCATTGCCAGAGCCCAGGAGTTCACAGTGATGTGCTCTGTTGCATGAAGCTCTGTTTTTTTTTGAGAAAGAACTTAAGATGTGTTTCATTATAACCTACATAACCAGTGATAGGCATTTTTCTGTTTTGGGGGGTATGCTATTAGAGCTTGAGTGGTCATGTGCATTAAGTATTAGGCTGCTAACTGCAAGGTCAGCCATTCAAACCCACCTACCCTTCTATAGGACAGTGGTTCTCAAACTTTCTCATGGTGCGACCCTTTAATATAGTTCCTCAGGTTGTGGTGACCCCCAAAATTATTTTCCTTGCTACTTCATACCTGTCATTTTGCTACTGTTATGAATCAGGCAGCCCTGTGAAAGCGTCATTCAACCCCCAAAGGGGTCGCGACCCACAGGTTGAGAACTGCTGCCATAGAGGAATGCTGAGGCTGTCTGTTCCCATAAAGATTTACAGATGCAGAATCCCCCAAGACAGTCCAGCTCTGTCCTTTATGTCTCTATGGGTTGGAACCAATTCAATGGCAGTGGTGTTTTTTTTTGTTTGTTTGTTTGGCTGCTTCTGAGGTATATTGTGCTAAATTGAAGAGTTTTGACTTAAAATATACGAGGGTGAGTATTAATTACATAATAGTATTGCTATGAAAATCATGTCAATTTCTATTAAGCAAAAATAGCAAAATCCAAGCCTCTTGTTTCTGGACATATTCTCGATCCAGAGCTATGACTCTTGAGTAACAGTGTATCCAATTTTCTAGCCTTTCCTGAAGAATTCTGCATTTTTAAAATTTTATATCACACCATAATAGCAGTTCCAGTATTCTTAAATGACTCAAACTAGATCCCCATTTGAATAATTTTTGTTTTGTTCTGAGGACAAAAGAAGCCTAAAGGAGCAAGATCAAAGTTGCAGGATGCTTGGGATCATGTTCCTCAATGAGATTCCTGTAGGATGCACTTGCTGGCCTCAAAGAAGGACCAGGGGTGCTGTTGAGAGGCAGAAACACTTCCTCTGTGGAACTTCGCTGGCCTTGTTATCACCAATGCAGCTTTGCATTTTCTCAAAATGGCTTCAAAATAAGCCTCTGGTTTCACCTGTGTCCTTTGAGAAACCCCATCAAGATTACTCAAATATGGATCGGTCCAACAAATTTCCCTTGGGAGCTATTTTTTTGCTTGTACCTTTTTGTTTTCAAGATGCCCTAAATATTAAGGAAAGTGTATGAGTGAGAGAACTGGCCTTCAGCCTTCCAGAGATTCAGGAATACATTTAAATCAAGTTTTCTTTAAACTAAACCTGCTCATATATGAACTGGAACACTCATAGCTATAGACAGATAGCTAGATCTATCACATGTGTTAGGATAACTAGCTAGATATATTTCTAGATAGATATAGAAATAGATATCTATCTCGCTATAGATAGATCTATCACATATGTGAGGATTACTAGATAGATATATTCCTATATCTATCTATCTATTTATAGTTATCTTCCCACATGTTAAATAATGACTCTACAAGAGGTAGAAGAAGCAATCTTTGTGTTCACCCCCTCACCACTACCTCTGTATCCCTCAGAACCGGAAACAGTAATTGATGAGAGCTCAATGCTTATTTTTAAGTGAAATTTTAGTTTGGCAATTGTGCAGAGCCCAGGGAAACAAAGAGAGTTTTAAAAGATACACTAGCACATCCTAGCTTAAATGGCAACCATTAACAATTAGGATACAGTGCAAGAGTCAGACACCTGGGAAGGCTTCTGCCAGGTGAAACAAGATTCTACCTCCCACAGGCCCAAAGCACACATTAGTACCAGAATACATTCCTCTGAGCCCCAAAGACTTTTAGCCTATACGTCACTAAGTTGCCTCCCAAGGCCATATGGTGCTACCACATGTTGTAATCATATGTAGGGTAAATTTTCTTTAAAAACCAGTTCTCATCCTTTTGAGAATCCCATGCATTTCCCAGACCATACTTTTTAGGACCATAGAGCAGAAGGAGACTCTCTGGCCGCTACTGCAGTGAGAAATCCAGGTTGCCCAGTGAGGGGTAAGGACAGTCAGTGGCTGGGGCCCCAGTGCTTCTGGGAGGGCATATCTGAGCAAGGAGCGGAAGCCATGAGTTTGCACGGGCCCAGGAGAACGTTGTCTCAGGACTGTAGCTCACTGGGCTAGGCGCAGGCTGCTTAGGTGCTCCAGGGTGCAGTTTGGTCACCCCTGCAGAGGCATCCAGTGCAGGAAGGTGTCAGTGTCAGTTCCAATGTGCGCTTTCCCCAGCACGCCTTCTCTCGCTGCCCCCTCCCTGCTATGTCCCTGCAACGGAGGAGCTGGGTGCAGCCGTCTCTCCTCTGGCGCTGCTGTCAGCGCCCTGGGGTGCAGGGAAGGCGTGGACACCGTGTGGGGTGTCCAGCCGACTCCCCGCAAGGCTTCAGCATCCCAGTGACCACTGCGGGCCGGCGCGGCTCCTGGCCGGCGCGGCGGGGGTTAAGCAGGAGCTGGGTGCGCAGCAGCACTGGCTCTATGAGGTTCCCAGACAAACTCTGCAAGGGGGGCAGCACACTCTGGGTCCGTGTCTGGAGAAGTGGTGGTCAGTGATGGAGCTGCTGCCATGACAACCTGGGACGTCCATAGCAGTGAGAGGCGGGGGCGCTCCTAAGAGGCAGGCGGCGCCCCCGCTGAGCGGCGCCGAATCCAAGCCAATCGCCCGTCCTGCGCGCCTCCCGGGCCACCACCACCCCGCCGCGGGCGCGTGGCAGGAGCCCAGCCCGACCGCCTTTGCTTGTGGAAGCCACCAGCCCCAGAGCATCGCGGCGTGGGCCGCCAGCGTGGCTCCGACGAGGAACTTTTCACCGCCTTTGGGAGACATATCGGAGATTCGGGTCTGCCTCAAAAAGAAATCCATGCATATGTGCGCTGTAATAAAGCTTGTACTCCTCTCCTGGAAGCAGCCGCTGATTGTGACCTCTCTATGTCCGAGCCACTTGCCTGGCTTCTTTGGGTTATAAACTTTTGATGCCAAACCTCTGCAGAGCATGCCCAACTGAATCGGAAAGTAGCACCTGGAAGAGATAGGCAGCAAAGAGCACCCTGTGACCTTCATCTCTGCACCTGCCTCCTTCCTCTCCCTTCTCCTGGCCTCCTGCCTCCCCAGGGGAGCTTCCAGAAAGCTCTTTTTGGATGCAGGAGGGGCATCTTGTTCCGCTAGGCTGGAAAGCTGAGACAGGATTTGAGGAAGAAATATTAGACTTTGGAGAGGCTGGACTCTTTCTTTTTTCTGCCCCTTCTGCGCCTCTGGCTTGCTCCAGCCCTCTCCTTTCTCCCCACACCATTTCCTGCGGCCAGCTGGTGTGGGGGGACAAGGACTGTGCCACGGCCGACTTCTGGGAAGTTGTGTCTGTTGAGGATGGGGGTCTGTGGGTACCTGTTCCTGCCCTGGAAGTGCCTCGTGGTCGTGTCTCTCAGGCTGCTGTTCCTTGTACCCACAGGAGTGCCCGTGCGCAGCGGCGATGCCACCTTCCCCAAAGCCATGGACAACGTGACGGTCCGGCAAGGGGAGAGCGCCACCCTCAGGTAGGGAACTGTACTTCAGTGGGATCCGGAGCCTCCAGGGTACTTTTCCATGGGTAAGAGTGCGCCAGGGTGAGCGCACAGCTTGTGTGTTGTGTGGTAGCCTTGGAGGGTGGGAGGGGGCCCGCCACCGGCCCCAGACATGCGCTGTGTGGCCCTCGATGGTCATTGTCCATAAGAAGCCTGTCACTTCCTTGGGCTGTTCGGTCCAGAGCCTTAGGTGTGAATCCGGAGATGCCGGCCTGGGTCTTGGTGCATCAGTGAAGCTACCGCGTGGCGAAAGTGACTTTTTTTTCTTTTTTGCCTCGACACCAAAATGAGAATAGAAAGGGAACTCGGATGGTTTGCTGCCTCGATGACGCTTCACAGGCCAGCGGCATGGGGCAGGTAGCCACAGTGCGCAGACACCCCGCTGGAACGACACTGACACTTCCAGTCGCCAGAATTACCGGCTCCTGGCGGTGGCCCTGCATTAGGCTGTTGGAGAAGCAGCAATTCGTATCGTATCAACGTCGTGCTCCTCGAGGGCGTCCCTGTGATAAATTATGAGGGCAGTTTTATCTCTGCAGGCCTGGGCCAAGCAGAGAAAGCATGTCGCAACTACATCCCTCCGTGTGCAAAGCACAATAGGAAAGCTTTGTTTGTTTCACCGTAATGAGTTAGAGAATCACTTATATGCTCCTGGCACAGGGGTGGGAATTCTTGGAATATGAACCTTTGGGGACTGGGTTGTTGCAGCCGAGACTGTAATAAAAACGCAGCCCCCACTTTCCACCAGCTCAGCAGATACCATCTTTTATCTTTTAATGAGGCAGCTCTGGTCCTAGGAGACAGATTCAGGGCCGTCCCAGCTTCACTCGCTCATAATGTACACAGGGTGAATATCTTTGCCCTGGCTATGACTTTGATGCCTCTGGTGGAAGTACAAGATCCTGTCCCAGATTTTGTAACTGAAACAAACGCCCTAGGGAAAGAAAGAGGGTGGGGTTTCTCTTTTGTTCTGCTCTTTGCGCTCTGGTCCAAACTTGCCCTGTACCGCAGTGAACAAAACTGTTAGCAGCTGATCTTTTCTATGTTCAGAAGTTAAAGTTGGATGTTTGTCACTTTGGATGGATTTTTAGTTGAATCTTCGTTTGAGTTGAAAGGCAGGTAACCGAACTTTGGCTGCTGGTGCTTGATGGGGAGGGAAAAGATGAATAGAAATGTCCCTCCTTCTCGGTTCATTGAGGAAGAAACATCCTGACCATGTGGCTTCGCTTTCACTTGTCTCAGCCTGGTTGTGATATTTCTTCTTCATTGCCCTAATGAATGATTTATGGGAGGTTCATCCAATGAGATGACTTATGGGGTGCACATCTGAGTAGGAAGCTAAAATAAAATAGCTCCCCTACTTCAGAACACTTTAACAAAGGGCATCATCATGGCATACCCAAGATGTCACGGGACCCTGTCACCTAGAGCGCCTCCTTTCTTTCCAGCTTACTGTTGATGGCAAAAAGCTCAATATGAAATATGGCTTCAGTGTTTAGCTGTCAAAAATCCTCTGTCGCCTCCTCCCCCCAAAGTTAAATCAGTTAATTTTAAAACTTGAGCTTTCTGCTTATGAAGATGCAGTAAGGTGATTCTACCAGCAGAGGTCCAGCTTTGATCTACCTCCCCCTTTTTTTTTTTTTTCTGCTGGCCTATTTTCATGATCTTTAATTCTAATTTGTATCAGCTGGGCTTGGTAATGGGACTGTGAATTTAGAAAAAGAAAATCTGAGTATTGGCTTTAATAAATCATAAATAACTTACGTGTTTTTGTATAACTGTTTGCTTGCACCTGATTACATACTTTAGTTTTGGAAAGTAAGCATGTGTCTTACATGTTTTCACATCTCCTTCTGTATATTTCCTTCAAGAAAGAAAAATCCAGTACATCTTCCTCATTTTAACCTCTTTGTACCATCTTTCTTTTGCTCTTCATAGTCTTTTGCACAAGTTTTTAATTCCCACCGCCCCTCTCTCTAAGTTTTTGTTAATAACAAAATACACTGCTTTCGGAAACTTCTGTGGTTTTCAGCCCTACTTCTTTTGTTTTCGACTCTCCTTTGCTTTACGTCTGGCCAGCTGTTGAATTCAATTTATCTGAAACTCAGCTTGAAGTCAGTGCTTGGAGGTAGAGGGCATGTTTCTAGACTCTGAAAGTCTTTGGATGAAGCTCTGTGTAAAAGTACCACATTTTTATTTTATTTGTGGTGGTGTTTTTGTTTGGTTTTTGACAAACTATAATGAACCCTTTAGTCTCCAGAAAGATGTTCCATTGAGGATTAATTGTTTGGGGACTCAGTGTTCAGAAAGCATTAAAATAAATGAATAATACTCACATCCATCAGCCACAGAGTGCCTGTTTTGAAATCCTAGATAAAGACCCATTGGAGGAGGGTAAAGACCTAGTAGGGAAAGCAAGAGGTTTAGAAACTTGGATTCTCCTATGAATTTCACAGTGAGAACTTTACATACTTGGAGATGCTGGTTTTATTGTGATCGATCTTCTATTGCACTAAGGGATGTTAGGTATTGACACAAATGCCAGTTTCAGCACTGACGTTTTGGGTGTGAATGAAACTCATTTTTGATAAGTAAGGCAGTATTATCTTCCTCCTAAGTCCTTTACAAGACTGCTAGGAAAATAAAACTAATTATTTGAATGTTGAGTGATTTTGCCTTCTTTTAAGAAAGGTGATATGGAAAATGAAGGTGATCTATACAATCATTAAATTATAGATTCTATGAAGATGATTTGAATTCATTATTACCACTGCGCCCTCTTGGCCAGATCACTTTATTACAATTGTTCTGTACCCGTCCGGTAATCTGTAAACCTTTCACCAAGACTATGCTCTGAAGTCATCTTAACACCACACACTAGTTAGAGCTTAACTAGAGAAACACTTTGCCTGGAGCACTATGTACCTTTTCAGACTGTGTGTATGGGATCAAACTGACAACAGAAACTGGAAAACTTAGATTGGGACCTTATGGCACAGGGAATATATGGTAATGAGGGAGGGAGTGAGAATGTTTGCACCACTCAGCAAATGTAAGCGATGTCACCAAATGGCATCTGTAGGAAGGAACTGTTGATGTTGGCGCATGTTTTGCTGTGTCTCTGCTAAAGAAGATGCATACAATTTAGTAGAAAAGTGGGCTTTGCATCTAGTTAGAAGAGATACAACAAATATCTAGAAGTGTTGTATTTAAATCGGTGACTCTCTCAGGAGAGGAGCCCGGCTATTTTGAGGGGTGAGGGTGAGGGTAGGGTTGATCCTGTATCTGTTCCACCCACGTTCTAGGTTTTCTTTTCTAGCAGGACTTCAGTTTTGCTGATCTAGCTTTACTCATCTAGAACTCTGCTTAAGGATGCTTTTGTGATGGGTCTAGAACGTCTCCCCGTTTTTATTCAGAGTTATCTGCTATTCCATTCAGAAGCAAGCATTTGAGGGCAAGTGCCGGCAAATGGGCTCAGCAAGAGCACCTTGCCAAACAACGGTGGCAGTGAAGATTCCAAGTGCGCATTCTCTTGTGTAGGTTTATTGTATTTATTTTTATACTCACCATCAGCAACTTTTCCACTTAGTAGAAATTAAGAAGCTCGGAGTATCTATTAAGTTATTCAGTGTATCCATTAAGTAACCCACAAGTTATTAAGTAACCCACAAGTACGCGTTTTCAAGTTGTCTGAATAATAATGCACATTAAATGCAAAGGCATTGCTCTTGACCTGGAAGGATAAAGACATCAAAGGACACTCAAGTAGCCATCATTGCTAGGGGCCCTGAAAGCAGTGAGGCTCACCTGGCTGCACCTTGAGTTTACCTCCATGCTTTTAAATATTCCTATGTCCAGACCAATGAAGCCAACTGTCTGGGGTTGGGCCTGTGTGAGCATTTCTGGTGGGGCTCATCTAGCCTTTCTAATGTTGTTAAATGCCACTGTTCTCACACTCTCCAACAGCACAGCAAGGTTGGAGCGCACTTTCCATTTGCTCATGTCCTTTGGAAAATTCTAGAAGGCCCTATACCAAGGAGTCCTCCTCTGATCATTAATAGGTCATTTATTTGCTTGATAGGACCCTGCTGACTCAAGAGTCAAGGAGGAAATAGTCAAGGCTTGTCCTCAATGTCCTTGACATTGAGTTCAAGTTTAAATGTCACTAACATGTTTGCGTATTTTCACAATTCAGGGTATGCATTGATGGTGCAGAAATAACCTGGGCCCTAATATCTGCTTTTGAGTTCTCCTTCCACCTCTCACTGACTATCTGGTTTTGAATACTTTGCTTATATTTCTTGAACTTCAGGCCCACTGTGTACGGGAACATCTTCCCATCCATAATATCAAAGGAGATAGATTATGTGGCAGTACTTTGTAATCCATAAAATCACACAAACATTCAGATCTCAGACAACGTAAAACACTCTAAATCTTTTCCAGTTATTGTGTGATACACACTTTGCCCTGCTCCCCTACACACGTAAACCCCTTAAAATGCATGAGTCTTATCCTAGATGCACTCAACATCATGCTTTGTGTTAATAGCATGATGATCCGAGTCCCACTGACACATGACAGATGCACACTGTGAATCAGCTATGGGACTAAGTTTTCAGAGACTGGGAGCCATGTCTTATAGACTGAATGCAAATATTGTGGTGGGTGCTAAGATTTTTTTTTAATTACAAATTTGTTAAATACTTTCATTCATCTTAACTAAACCTCATAATGTATTATGTTTACAGCATTGAAGTGCTTTTATCTGAATGGACACTTCAGCACAGCAGTGGTTAGAAATATTGCAGGCTGGAGGGACTTTGGGCATCCACTGAAATCATAAGCCAGAGGGGAGAGGGGAATCAATTAATGGTTGCAATTAGACTCAAAACTATGCAGAAAGCATCGCTGTCCCTGAGGCGCAGGCCATCAGCAGGGCAGCTCATTTAGGAGGAATTTTAGCAGAAGTAGACGAACACTTTGGCAAGGTGAGGTGTCTGTCTGTCTGCAGAGCTGGACTTTGCCATGACTTCAAGGAATCACACAGAGCGAGGCAGTAGAAGCAGAAAGACTGCTAATGAGTCCACCTGGACACTCACTATGTCCAGGATGAGGGCCTAACTGCAGACCTATCTCAAGGGCTGACTTGCTTCTGTGCCAGTCTCTAACATCGCGTTCTGGTTGGAACGAGCACCCAGTCTCTATGCTTGCGCCTCACATGCTCATCTTCCACAGCCAGAATGATGAGAGAAAGATGAGTTGAGCCCCTAGAGAGAGACACTCCATGACGTGTATATTTGTTCTAGATAGCTCAGCAGTTCTTATCCAAGTGTACGTGTTCAATCTTAGCCCTTGAAGTGCATTTGACCCTTGGGTTCAGTTTAGTCTCTTTCTCATCCCCTTTTCCTCTAGCTTCCGACAGAGCACTCTGACCTTAGGCTGTCAACTGTACTTAACTGCATAGCAGCCTCTGGGGGAGGCTGTGGACAGAAGGCACTGGTGGTTTGTTCTAATCTGATAGATCTGAGAGTGGGCGTAGCACAGAGAAGGTATGAGGTAGGTTTACGTGTCCTTCACAGGGGAGGACTATTACCATTACATAGTCTTTCTGGTCAGGAGAGAATTGTAGCTCAAAGATCCTTTAGGATTTTCAGAAATGTGCGTTGCCTATTAAATTAGGAATGAAAGTTAGCCTTTCTTAATTTCCTTTTAGCACAAGACATGAGCAGACTATTTCAGCTTTTCTTGTTTGTCTACATATTATTTGCCCTGAAGGGAGAAACCCATGCTAACATTGCATTTAGCCAAATTGAAGCTCAATTTGGCATGGGTTGGAGGAGAAATCTCTATTCTATTCATCTTGGTTCATTATCTATCCTCTCTTATTTCCAAACAAATGATTTCTTCCTTATACCCTTGAATATACTCTTTAAGAAGTAAACACCGAAGTTGTGAGGTTTTTTAAAAACGATGTGTCATTTCTCAGGTAGAGAAGGTTAGAGAAGGGAAGTCTTAGAGTCCTCTGCCCCTCTCCCTAAAGAGGTACACTGCAGACTCTTTAATAAGGTGTGCAAGGAAGAGTCTTCCTAGAGACTGTTAACACATCTAAGAACTTGACTATTTATAATTTAATTTGTGTTAGATGCCGGACCAGTTGTCTATCATTCTATTTGCAGACTGTAATATTCCTAATAACAGTCTAGGGGCTTGAGACTGGGAAAGGTTAAGTAACTTGTCTCTGATCACAGTTACTAGGTGTCAAAATCAGGATTTGTTCTTATAACCTCTTTCTGATTCTTCTTGATTTTATAATGTTCTCATCTCAACACTTCCCCCCCCTCTATGCAGCTCCCAGATGTAGAGAAAGAGAAACAAACTTATATGTAGTGTATGTAGAACAAAATAACAGCATCCTTTTCCTGGTCATGTATCTGGCTCAGATGCCTTCATTTGAGGACTGTAGCTGCCCTCCTACATGTAGAAGTCTTCATTGTTTCCTGAAAGCCCCTTGTTCATATCCCAGTATATGGCAGTCTCCCATCTGTTCGTGTAAGACATGAAAAAATAATAATCATTTATAAATCATCAAGGATTCATGAGGGGGGAGGGTGACACCAAGGGTTCAAGTATGTACAAATGTGTTTGACACATGGATGGATGTATGGATTGTGATAAGAGTTGCATGGGCCCCCAATAAAATGATTTAAAAAAAAAACCATTGGTCTACATTTTGGTTCTGAAAATGATACACATTGCAAACAAGTGTACAGAATAAATGCCACCAGAGGATCCAGTATGCTGCCAAAGTGATCGTTCAGTGTTGTTCACTTTGGGATGATCCTTAATTTGCACTGCCCTATTAAATGACCCCCCCCCCACGAAACATAATATAGTCATTAAACTAAAACCAAGTACGTGAGCAATTACTTGACAAAAATACAGCTCTTTCCACAAGAACTGTGAGGGAACCAGTAATACCAAAATATACAGTGATGAAAAGTGATTTTTTAAACTCTAAAATGTATTTAATTTCATAGCCCTCTTCCCTACCCCTGTAGCCATATTTTAATTTACGTCATTAAAGTTGTGAAAATTGAGAGCCACGGGGTCTTCCACTCAATTTGGCCCCGACTCATATCATGGAGAAAAATGTGTGACCTATTTTGGCCTCCTCTTCCTTGGGGAGGGTGCATTTATCTTAAATCATAGAGATGCTGGAGAACTTGACCTGCCTTCCCAGAAAAGTGCTGATCAATAAAAAAAATTTAAAATTAATTTGGAATATTAAGCATTTTCTGTGGCTCTGGAGATTTATGATTTCTTAGTGAACGAAGTTCCCATTGCCTAATAGAAGCAAAGAATGCTGTAAGTGGTTGCTAAGTGTTCTGGGTAGTTCACAGAAGATCATTTAACTCATAATTACCCAAAATGCTATATACCAGTAATGAAGAATAATAGAAAACAACATAGTTGCAGCAGAAGTAATTACGCAAAAGAGCGAAAAAAGCTGAATGTGATAATTTTCTATTTATTGTGCATGCCAATGCTGAAGAAAAATGGGCATAATTAGAGAAAGATAAAATGGAAACGTTGTCTCAAAGATGTTTTCAAGTACTTCCCAAAGTTTTGAAGTTTGAAGTGTTGTTCCTATTGTGTCTAATTCAATTTTAAGATGCAGAACTTCCTTTTACTTGATTTGAGTACATATTTGGCACTGCACGGGTAGCTGGGAATCTTTCATAAGCATTGTTGAAGAGAGGAGGAGAGATAAAAGGAAAGAAAGACAGAAATGCAGGACAAGTGGAATAAGACAGTAAGAAAGAAACTTTCCAGAGGTGTCAATTATAGCACGATGGAAGAGAAATTAAGGAACTAAAGATGGGGAAGGAGTATGTTCATATGAGGAGAAAAGAGTATCATTATTGAATAATCAAAACTGGAAAAGAGAAGAAAGAACATGTTGGGCAAGACTTGCTGTGTCCTACCTGCCAAATTTCTGTGTGCATTCCTCACACATAGCCATGAGACCACATAGACGCTGGTGCCCAGTGCCTACCAATCAGAGAAGGATCAATTGAGGATTCATTTCCAACTTGCTGCTCCAGTTGGGCTAATTCTGAATCACAGTTCTCACCTAACCGACATCTATGGATCCTGCTCTTGTCACTGAACCTTAATCTATGTGTCATTACTATTAATATGTGTTGGACCTACTAAGTGCCTGAGTTCTCGGGAGCTCTGCCTCGTTCTTGTAAGAACCCCTTTTCTAGGAGACTACAGCCTTAACTATACTGCTTTCAGTCTCCGGGCACATGGACTTTCCATTGGCACTGCTTGTCCATCTCCCTAGGTGTTGTTTTGGAGACCCTCTGCAGTAGTTCCGTAATCTCGTGTCAATTTGAGTATATAAAGAATGAAGGGGTGGAGTTAGCCTGTCAATCAGGTTGCAGCTTCATTGGAGGGCAACTGAGATAAATGGCTATCTGGAGACCAGTCTCCCTCTCTGTCTGCCTTCACCTTCCTGTTGGCAATCCACGTGGAGCCACACTGAGCCCTGTGAGAGACCTGGAGAGATGTTTTCACGGCCCCACTGGATCCATAAGACTTTGTACTCATTGGCCTGGGATCTTCATGCATTTTGCATAGTTGCATGTGCTCTGTGAGTCTGACAAGGAATTTATCCAATAGTATCAGATTTATGGGCTAATATCAGATTTATGGACTTGATCTGGACTAGACTGGGATGTTTTCTTAATATACAATTACCTTTTGATATGAAACACTTTCTTCTACATATATGAGTGTCCCCAAATTTGTTTCTCTAGCCAACCCAGTCCACCACAACTTCCCATGTAGATAGCTTAGTAAACGGGTCTAGGCCACATCACACTTGCTTCCATTCTCTTTCTTATTGGCAGTGAAATGATAGTTCTCAGTCATTCTAGGATCTAACCTCAAATTTACTACCTTTGAGTTGATTTAAATTTACAGCCACCCTACAAGACAGTAGAACTATTCTTCTAGATCTTCCAAGGTTGTAAGGGTTTTTAGAAGCAGGCAGCCTCTTATTTCTACTGAGGAGTGACTGCTGGATTTGAACTGCCAACCTGTCTGTTAGCAGCCCAATGTGTAAACTACTATGCTATCAGGGCTTCTTCTGGGATATTGGGCTTACTCGATCTGATGTAACCCACCTACAGTTTCCATTCCTACGGCCACAACAAAAGCCTCTTGCATCTTACTCGGAAACATCTGCCATTGAGGAAAAGGAGAAAAACACAGTGGGCCACCAACCTTTGTCATCAAAAAAATTCATCAAGGATCCTAGAGTTACCACACATCAAGGTACTTATTTTCAGCCTTCATTTGGGTTTCGGTCATTCCTCTCAGTTACATTGCCATTGATCAAGCCCTACCAGTCTCCCTACACCCTCCTTGCCATCAATTCTGAATCACTTGTTGTTCCCTAGGAATGTAAAAAGTAATTGAGGAAAGAACTAGGAGGCAAAGGGCATTTATAGGTGTCTAAATACAGGCAGGTACATATGTAAATATATTTATATATGGTGATGGGGAAATAAATCTATGTGCATATATTTATAGGTTTAGTATTAAGGTAGCAGGTGGACATTGCTCTACTCAAGCACTCCCTCAATGCAAGAACACTTTGTTCTATTAAACTGGCATTCCATGACGCTCACCTTTCCAAAGCGATCACTGAAGACAAGTGGGTGCATAAACAAATGTGGTGAAGAAAGCTGATGGTGCCCGGCTATCAAAAGAGATAGTGCCAGGGGTCTTAAAGGCTTGAAGATAAACAAGCAGCCATTTAGCTCAGAAGTAACAAAGCCCACATGGAAGAAGCACACCAGCCTGTGTGATCATGTGGTGTCCATAGGATCAGGTATCAGGCACCAAAGAACAAAAAATCATATCATTTTGAATGAGGGGGAGTGCAGAGTGGAGACTCAAAGCCCATCTGTAGGCAAGATGAGCCAGTCAGGGTGCAGTATAGCATGGGTCAAACAGACAACTTTCCTCTAGTTCTTTAAAGTCTCCTCCCACCAAGACCATGATCCCAATTCTACCTTATAAATCTGGCTAGACCAGAGCATGTACACGAGTACAGATAAGAACTGGAAACAGGGAATCCAGGACAGATAAAACCCTCAGGACCAATAAGTGGGTGACGGGAGACATTGGAGAGTGTAAGACATGAAAAAAATGATACTTTATAAATCACGAAGGGTTCATGAGGGAGGGAGGGTGGAGGAGGGAGGAGAAAAATGAGGAGCTGATACCAAGGGCTCAAGTAGAAAGCAAATGTTTTGAGAACGATGATGGCAACAAATGTACAAATGTGCTTGCACAATGGATGGATGGATTGTGGTAAGAGTTGTATGAGCCCCAATAAAATGTTTGTTTTTTTTTAAACGATACTTTTTTAAGGCAAACTGTGTACAGTGAGAACACTGTTGTCGCTATTTTTAGTTGCTGAAGGGCTGATTCTAATTTATGGTGACCTTGTGTATTACAAGAGGAGTTTTGGCCGCAGTGTAGTTATATGTTGGGCTGTGATCTGGAAGGTCAGCAGGTCAAAAGCACCAGCCCTCCATGGAAGAAAGACAAGCCTTTCTCTTCCTGTGAATAATTGCAGTCTTGGAGACTCACAGGATGTACCCTATGGGGTCACTATGGGTCAGCATTCACTTGGAGGCAGCGAGTTTTGAGTTCTGTATAACAAATCCAGGCCTGGGTTGAGACATGTGAGGTCCCCTCTTCTGTTTATTCACACATTTGAGTGGGGGCATATGGATTGATAGATAGATAGATAATTTGTATCTTAGCTGCCTATGATGCATTTCCTTTTAAATGTGACTTTTGATGTTTACCACTTGTCAATTTGTCATACTGTGGTGGCTTCTTACCTGTCGCTGTAACACTCGAAAGTATGTTTTGGACAGGTTTCCACAGACTAAGAGCAGCCTATGAGAAAGGAATGAATGGTCAACTACTGAGAGATAGATTAGCCACTGAAAACCTTATGAATCGCAGCTGAACATTATCAGATATCTGAAAACCTTATGCATCACCACTGAACATTGTCAGATATTGTGCTAAAAGATGAGCTCTCAGGAACTCATAGTAGGACTGAGAAAGCACTATCTTGTATGAGTAGAGTCAGCCAAATGATGAGAGCAGAGTGGAGCTTTTGGGACCTTTATTAATAATTGAAATGTGGAATGTATGGAGTATGAATCTATGAAAATTTTGAGTAATTAAAATGAAATAAAATGTATAAAGATAAATATCCTAGACATTTAGTGAACTGAGAGGAACTGTATTGACTATCTTGATCACTTTCATGTGATCTGTGCCAGGAATGGCAAATTCAAGAGGGATGGCATTTTCACAAAGGGCATGTCAATATCTACCTTGAAGTACAATACTGCCTTTGATATGATAGCATCTAAATGCACACAAGGAAATCCAGTTAATTCAACGATTCAAATTTATGTGCCAACCATTAAAGTGATGCGGAAATTAAAGAATTCTACCAACTTCTGTGGTCTGAAATGGATCAACTATGCCATCAAGATGCATTGAATACTGGACTGCAAAAGTTAGAAACAAACAGGAAGGGACAGTAATTAAAAAAACACGATTTTGGTGATAGAGATGGAGCTGGGGATCACATGATAGAATTTTGTAAGACTCTGCTTCTTCATTGCTAAGACCTTTCAGCTACATAAACCGCAGCTATGCATGTGAACCTCTCAAGATATAGTTAGAAGAATTGCAGTGACTACATTTGTGGGAATGGATGATGGAGAAGCTCAATATCAGCAATATGTCAATTAAAAAAATTAAAGTGGGCCAAGGAAATGTAAAAATACGTATGACCATTCGCCATCTGGGAGTTACAAATCAAATCAACAATGAGTCAGTGAACTTGGTTATTTCAGCAATCATTGAAACATTGACTTTCACCAATTTTGCTTTAAATTGCTCATACTTCATTTTTGATGCCTGTTTTGTGATGAATGCTATAATTATAAATGAATGAATAAAAAGACCATCATAGAAAATTTAATGATTAGAAAACCAATATTACATCAAGTTAATTTTAGATTGAGTGAGACTAGGGGACCCACCTCCACTTCTTATTTACTAGAAATAGTGTCTGCCTATGAGATCCCAAGAGAGAAGACCTTCTTATTGCATGGGAAGGAACAGTTTGAAATAGACAGCAGTTAGTGATAGGGGTCTTGTAAGTTTGAAGACCTTGCTCCTGGGCCCCTTGTGACCCTGAGTGAAATATTTCTGTTGGGAAATTCTCATGCAATGGAGCTGATATTAATTTCATTTAGCTCCCTGCCAGTTCCCTTCTACCAGCACTTGTTTGATTCTTGTGTTTGTTAAGCTTGGCATCTACTGTTCATTGTCTTGGAAAACAATAGTTATTTCTAGCTTATTCATGTTCTAAGCACAGCTAACCTTGCTTGTTGGTTGGTTAATCTGTCCCTGGACAGACGGACACTTTTCTTGGCCCTGTGCCATCTTCATTATTATTGGTATTAGGTTGTAGAATAAATATGACTTCCTTGTTGCAGCAATTATGTCAAAATGTGTCATTCAGGAGTTCTTTGTTGTTTTTCACAGACCCCAACATTACAAAGCATGATGCCTTAGCCAGTATAGCACCAGCCTTGCTTCTAGACAGCATTTTTTTCTGAGACTGATATGTTTGTTGTTCAAACACTCTATAATATGAGTATATTCAGTATGCTTCACCAATGCACTACAATTCAAATGTATAACTTCTTTTACTGTCTTCTCTTCTTTAAATTATCCAGCTATCAACATGCATATGAGGGGAAAAGACCATGGGTTGAGCCAGGCACACTCTATTCATCAAAATGATGCCTTTGCTTTGTAAAAAACTTAAAAGAGGTCTTTTGCAGTAGAGATTCCCCGTGCAATAAGACATTTGATATTGCAGCTGCTTCTTCCATGACATTGATTGCTGGTTCAAATAGAATGGAGACATACACAACTTTCATCTTTTTATTTTTTGTGAAGGCAAGAAAATCAATGCATAAGATGGCGGCCTACAACTTCACACTGTCCCGTCCCTTCGCCAAGGCTTTGGTGGTGCAGCAGCAGGATCCCCCTCTTCCGTGTGGGAGACTCTTGGGGCAGAAACAACGCATTGATTAGTGGAGGTTCACAGGTTGTCAAGATGCCAATCAGGTTTCAGCGCTTTCCAGATAAATATGGACTATTATGTAAGGTCTGGCAATTTGCTTCCAAAAATCCGCCAATGGAAACCCAATGAATCACAGTGGCACTCTCCACACGAGGGTGGCCCAGGGCCTGGCAGCATTCAGTTTTGTTGCCATTTGTAAGGTAACTTAGGATAACTAACAATTAAAAAAAAAAAGGACTTCTTGTGGTCATCTCCAAACATATTCCATTTTCAATTACTCCCACTGCTTTTCCCATGATCTTAGCTAAATTAATTAATAACTTATTTGCTAGATTAATTAATAACTTCTTTGTGTGTCTGTGTTCCTATTGTCTAAAGGAGTGCCTAACAGATGGTAGATGCTTTGTGTTTGTTAAAATGATGAGTGTGTCTATTTTAATCATAGGTGTCTGTTTCTTCTCTCTCACACACACATCTTTGCGCACACGGATACTTTTTATTTTCTTGTTTTTTTTCTTTGTCTAATGTACCTATTTTTTTCTAATTTTGAAGGAATTGAGAAGTTCTTTAAATGATAACCAGCAATTCTGGCGTGTGAGTCCTAGCGGAGATAATGAGATCTCCCTAGATAGTTGGTATTTAACTCATCCTGTCTCTTTCTGCTTGTTAAAACTGCAGAATTGCAAATTTCACAGTGCTTTTTAAAGTCATGGTCTAGCGATTTTGAGTAGTTACCTGAGAAGAGTGCCAGCTTTCCTCATGTCATCACACAATAGAGTGGCATCTTCTGGAACTAGATCTGCAAATTTTAAGAGATGGAGACTCCGGTGTGAGTGATCCCTTCCTGTCACAGAGGGGCATCTCAGGGTGGAAGGATGTATTGGCCCATTTTCCTGGGCATCTGAAAGACAGATGCCCTGGAATAAGCTGTCACAGGGATGACAGTGACTGATTCTCCTGAAAGCAAGCATCCTACTGCACATGTGCAGTGGAAACAGTTTATAGACAGTTCTTGGTTATGTGATCTGCTTAGCATTGACTAGTTAATGGGTACTTATTGAGGTACGCGAGCAAAGGTACCCCCTGTATCGCGAAGTTTAGGGAACAGCTCTGAGAGTCAAAAGGCCTGGTTTCAAATCCCAAATCTCATACCTTTTTGGCTCTATGTGGTTGGCAAATGACTAAACTTCTCAAAGCTTCATTTCACCTTGTTCCGTAAAGTAAGATAAGGATGTGCCGCACAACATGATGTTTGTCAAGAGCTGCAACGAGAGCCTGGCACACACCCCAAGCTCACAATGAACGTTTTTAAATTAAGTTTCAGATTCAGAATGTGCCGGAGGCACCTTTAGTACATAACCACAGTATACCAAACACTGTTTTAGGCAACTCAGAGGTTATGACGTTGATTAGAGCTAGTGCCCCTCCACAGGCTATCATGTGTACCGAATAGTTTGGTACAATTACAGGGTCCACAGATCATGAAGGAAGGAAGGAGATAGAATGAGATTTACTTAAAATCCACCCATATTTAGTGTTCAGTGTCATACATTTTGACACATACGGGGGGGGGGGGGCATTCAGAAGTTCATAGACAGATTTTCATTATCTCTTAATTCCATTTTCCCACATTTTGAAGCCCTGTCATATATATGCCCATATAGTTCCATCCCAAAATATACAGAATATTTGAACAACCTAAAATGTTCTCTGTGCCCTTTTGAAAGCAACACTACCTCTCTCCTCAGACAAGTGTTGATATTCCTCACTGATATCATAGATTAGCTTTGTGAGTCCTAAAAGTTCATATAAACAGAATTATACAATACTCTCTAAAAAGTGGCTTCTTTCCTTCCACAGACTGTCTCTGAGATTTATCCATGTTGTGGCTTGCAATTCCTTCTCTTCTAATTGCTCAGTAGGATCAATTATATGGATATCTCATTATTTGTTTATCCATTTTGCTTTAGATGAACATATATAGAGTTTCTTTTTTTGCTATAAGAACAAACATTTTAATTGCAATAAACATTTACAAAAGAACATTTGAATACAAGACTTTAAGGTGTCATGACTTCTTACTTTACTTTTCAGGAAACCTTCTTAGGAATGGAATAATTGGGTCATATAATAGCTATAGTTGCTTAACATTTTTAACTCTTAATGAAACTTACAAACTTTAATAGCGAATTATGCTCCCACTAGGACCACATGAGCAGCCCTGCTGCTCCACAGCTTAGCCTACATTTGGTATAGTTAGCCTTTAAAATTTTGAATTGTTGGAACTGTAAAATTTTAGCTTGCATTTATTTCCCTGAAGATTAATGACACTTTGTATCTTTTCATGTACTTATAGGCCATTCATATATCTTGTCACAGGTAATATGTCTTGATTGATAGATATTTTTCATTCAGTTAGTCTTCAAATGTATTGTTTTCTTATAGTTTTCCTATTTTAGTAACACTGGGTGCTAGTGGGCATTATAGGAGTTTCAGCCAAAACAGACAAACCCATGGAGCTTATATTCGAACATGGAGAGACACATATTAGAAATGGTAAGCACATAAAGATAGGGCATGATGTTATGTGGTGAGGGATGCTCTGAGGACTAATAGAGCAGGGTGAAAGGGTCAAAAGGGAAGGCCAACTCCATTCACACATGGATGTCAGCCACCATCTCTTTGACACTGTGACAACTGAGCAGAAAGCAGATCCAAGTACTGCATTCGCCACACAAAAGTCATTGGGAGAGAAGAATGTTCCAGAGAAAAAAGGAAAAAGAAGAAGGGCAAATTGTATAGGACGATGCTGTTGTCTACACAGGGTAGGTGACAAAATAAGCAAGAAAATAAGTGGCAACAAACAATACAGCATTACCAATGTCCTAAATGCCACTCACTTACTCACCAAACTGCTTCACTTTATATAATGTGAGTTATACTTCACAAATCAAAGGAAAGGAGGGAGGGAAGGAGGGGAAAAAAGATAGAGAGGGGGGGAAGGACAGAATAAGCAGGGACCATAAGAATCTTTGATTTCCTCCAAGCTAGTTCTCTAAGGAGTTGACACGGTGGCTATAGCAATGGGTGCAGACATCACAGTTGTAAGGAGAGCGAAAGACCAGCAGTGTTATGTGCTATTATGCAAATGCTGAAAAACAACAGCAGGTTTCTGAGCATCCAGTACCTCACGCCCCCTCCCACCTCTAGCACGGACAGGTAAAATCAACTCTTGACTACTTAAAAGAATTGATTTATTATCCTTTTAATGCTCCACAGTGCTTCTTTTTCGTTTCTTCAACTCAAACTCAAACCTCCATGCCGTGGTGTTTATTCCGACTGTGTAAGATGGGAAAAACCTGCTGTCAAGGTCTCTCTCCTGTGGGTTTTGCAGCGTGTAACTCTATGGGAACAGAGACCCTCATCTGGCTCCTTGGAGCTCCTGTTGATTTCAAACTGCTGCCCTTGTGGTTAGCAGTCCAGTGTGTAACCGCTGCTCCACCAGAGTTCCTTTTCTTCAGCTAGATGTTAGTTTATAAAGGGAGAAATAGATTTCAATTTAACGTCTTAAAACAAAACCAATCCCCCCCACCCCAGCAGTTTCTAATGGCTGCTTGTCAAGGGGTGGGTAGATTGCATCTCTGTGTGCTCATTTTTCTCTCAATTGTTTACGGAGTCCCTACCAGACATTTCTGTATCAGTGCTCATAGCACAGTTGACAAGGATAATAAACAAAGGCAGCTTTTATCTTTCTAAAGCAAAACAAACAAACCCCACACAGCACCAGTTGCCGTTGACTTGATGCTGACTAGTGGCCACAGGTGTGCTTCGGTGAAGACTTGTCCTCCACCAATTTCCCAGGCTGCCACCAGGTGTGAGCAGATTGTCTGGACTTTCTTTTCAGACACTTCTGTGTAGATTTGAACCATTAACTTGTTGGCTAGTCATCAAGCACTGAGCCATTTGTGCCACCCAGTGGCTCCTAGTGATTGGCACTTTCTCTGCATAGAAAATTATTTCCAAGAGCCTTTATACAGTGTCAGTTCATCTTAATTTGTTTTCAGAATCCCTTTCAAATATTACTTCCTCTGTGAAGCCTAGTTCCCTTTATCTCTTTTATTTCTAAGCATGACTAGGTACCCAAATGACCCAGCGAATTAAAAATATACAGAGAAAGATGTCTGTGCCAAGTCCCAGACATATAGAATCAGAAATGCTAAGACACGTGATCCAGAATCTGATCTTCATGCTCACAAAACTAGTTTGTGCACCATAATTTGGAAATATTAATCCAATCTTTAAGTGTTTCCTGCATACTAGAGCCTGCAGGAGGAATAAACTGACCCATTTCGCACCCTCATCAGTTCCATATCACTAGCTATAAGGCAAGAAAATGCTTGTTCATCCTTTTGTTTATGCTTCTGAATATGTTATTTTTTGTCTGTATCTTTTCAGTAAAATGGTCAAAACCCATTCAAACTAGTTAAACAAATAAGTGGGTTGTATAATACGGACCATGGATTCCAAGAGTGGTTTAGAACATTGTCTTTGGAAAGGACAGGAGCCAACAACTCAGCAGTCACAAGAAAGTGGCTCAGCCTCTGCCTCGCCCTTGCTGTGCTCCACATGGTCTCTTCTGTCCCTACTTCACTGCTTCCTTTGTCTTTCTACCTATCACCTGTCTCTGTTTCCATGAGGTAGCAGATGGCCATCATACATATTCAGATTCCATGTAAATTCAGCTCAAGACAGTCACCACAGATTGGTTAATATTTCTCTCTTCCAACTCAAAATTTCTGGAAATAAAATCTGACTGCTTCAGTGGGGGTTGAATGTCCATCTCATCCGACACTGGCTACAGGGTAAAGATCGTGTCTCCAACAGGATGTCCATAGCTGCATGTTAATGAAACATGCCACTAAATGCGGCTTAAATATGGCAATCTTTGTAGTCATTTAACAAAATTGCTAGAAGGTGTCTGCCCAGGACTGGTTTCCATTTTTAGTCTGTTGAGATCATCCTGTTTTATTGCCAAATAGCTGCAGCCACTCCAAGATTCACATTTGCACACCACAAAGTCCAGACAGAGTTTATTGGGGTCTCATTTCAAAATATTTTAAAATCTGCCACTCGAAACCATAGGAGAGGATTATTTATTAATTAAACAGATTTGTCAGCACTTCATCCCCTTGTCATACAATTCAATAATTCAATCACATCAAAAAGGGTTGTAAAGCTATCACCACATTCATTCTAGAACATTTTTCTTCCTTGTACGTATCGTTATTAATTTGTTATTTTTCCTAATTATGGGAAAAATATACAGAACAAAACATTATCTAATTCCACAACCTCTACATGTATAATTCAGTGCCACAATTTTATACCTTTCATGTTGCACAACCATTTCTCATATCCTTTTTCAAATTATTCTACCACCGTTAATAGAAACTCAATGCCCCCACTAAGCAACAAGTCTTTCTCCTTCACCATAGTAACTGTTGGTGAAGTTTGGTTTCTTTTTCTTCTTCTCCTCCCCCTCCTCCTCCTTCTTCTTTTAATAGTTTTCTTGATATAGTGTTCATATAGCATACACTTCAAAGGTTAATCACTTTTAATATGAATTTAATATGAGTGCATCGTCACCATCAGTCCTAGTGCTCCCTGCCCCCTCCTGCATTTATTGTCGCACCAGGACAGGATTCTATTCTACATGCTGCCCATCACTAGGGAGATCGGCACGTGTACGTACATTTCCGATGTTTTCCATCCCTTGGATTGGAGGAAGGTCCTGCCACCACTTTGCGGGTAGAGGACTGCTGCTGGGCTATCAAATGATAATGTTGGATGGGTTCCCACCATGCAAGCATGGCTCTCACTGTCACTAGAGGGAGAGTGGGTGTCTTCAGAATTCTTAGAGACCTGGGCACTTACCTCAATAAGCATTTTCTACAAGCATTCATCCGTGTGGATTTAAAGGACACAGCAAAACATGAAAGTGTCTTTTGGGTCCCCTGGCAGTTCAACTCTGACAGGAGGGGATGCAGGAGGATAAACTCAGGGAGCCACAGAGGATGTCTGAGCCGCTGCAGACTTAGACCCGTACCCATGTAGAACAGCAGAGGACCAGAAACAGAAGGGGGAGGGAAGTCATTACCAGCCCCAGACAGCAGTCAGGAGAGGAAGCTGCAGAGTGGGAAGAAAGAAAGCATGGAGAGAAACAGTTGGGTTGCGGTGGAAGTCTCAGGGAAGAGGGGGAAGTGTCAGGAGGTGAACAGGTCAGTAAATGAGGCCAGATTAGCCAGAGACCTGCTCTAGGACACGACGGGGGGGGGGGGGGGGGGGTAGATGCCAGAGATTAATGAGGACACTACACTGGCCTGTGGGGTGACCGTGCCACACTGAGCAGATTCCCCTCTCCTCGAGGGTCACTTATTTATTTATTTTATAAGAGACCCGAACAAATTCTAAAACCAGATAAATCCAATTACCCGTTTTGCCTTCAGGGAGTGTGAAAGATTAATGGTGGTATTTTGGCAGTAGCATAAAAAGAAATAGGTGATAATAACAAGGAGGGCCATAAAAAGAGCTTGCATGGCAGCCAGGCCGAGGAAGCTGGCTGTAATTCTCCCATCATGGGGCATTGGCAGCTGGCGGGACTAGACTACGGTGACAAGGCTCAATTTCTGAGGGGAATGGGAGTGGGCCTGAGAGAATTTCTGTTTCCTTCTCTACCAGCACTTCGATCCAAACGTGCTAAGGAAGGCATTGCACCAAGCCATATTCAAGGAAAGCCTCTTCCCAGAAACAAGAACACAGCTTATTTATTGGGAGGGGACCCCCTGCGATTTCCAGATGACAAAGTGGCTTGCCCATGACTTGTTTCAGTTGGTCTTTATCAGAGGAGTCTGGCCGCCATTATTTTCCTCAGGTGGCAGTAGTAGGAACTCAGAGGGGCAGAGGGGCTTAGACTCAGCTTCTCTGGACACTGCCCATGGTTCTCAGCTCTTACCTGTGCTCCTCCTTGGGGGCCGGTTTTCAGAAAGACTTACTAACAAGATTGTACTGGTGCATCCTAGGACGAATCAGAGCAGCGCCCTGGTGACCGTTGGTGGGTCAGCAAGGAGGAAACTGCATCCAGAGGGCAGGGCAGTGGTCCCTTTTGCCCAGGTTAATTTTGTCTTGGTCTCTCTCATTGCATAAGACTCACGGTCTCTTCTCAGCATAGTTATTGGCTTATGAAAAGTTTCTTTCAAGGTATTTTACTTGATAGTCCCCCACTCTTTTTTAAAAAAATGTATGCAGGATTCATGTACCATGAAAGCCATCCTTTTCGGGTATATATTTCAGTGAATTTTAGTTTTCACAAATATTATGAAACCATAATTGCAACAAAAAATTCACTAGAATTGCAAAATATTTCACCCCAGAAGATGAAATCTTGCGTCTCTTACCGTCATTTTCTGTTCTCTCCTCTGCTCAGCTCCTGAAATCGCCCATGTGGGGTTGGAATAGGCTCAAAGGCCGTGATTTTGTGGGTTGGTACTATTTTCCCTCTGTACTCATGGATCTGCCTCTTCTTGATATTTCACAAAAATGAACGCTTAGAAAACACATGCTTTGCTTTAGACATCTCTATTGGTTATCCACTTTTCTCCCTTCACTCACTATTCCACAGCATTTTTTTAGCGCCTATCATCGACCCAAAAGAACAAATACGTGTTAGAAGAAATACCGTGACGCCAGAGTGTTCCTTAGAAGGGAGGGATCAGGGACCCACTTGGTCTCAGAGATGCTGGGCATGTTATCAGGAAAGACCAAACCAACCCAACAAAAAATGACCACCATCCTCAACTGCTATCTAGTTGACTTCCACTCATGAAGTCAAGGTTACAGCAACCGAGGCTTTCCGAGGCAGTGACTTCATGGGAGTAACAAGACTTGTCTTTCCCTAGGGGAGAAGCTGGTAGTTTTGAACTGCTGATAACTACCATCCTCGGCCCCATACAAAACTGCTATGCTTCCAGGGTCTCTCTACAGCTAGTCCCTGGAAAAGGACACCATGCTTGGTACCTTACAATGGCAGCGAACAACAGGAAGATCCTGGAAGAGATGGAGTGACACAGTGGCTCTAACATGACACTGTGTGGTCACTGTGAGTGAGAACTGCTTCGAGGACTTCTACCAACAAGGATCTGGTTCTAAAAGAACCCAGGTGATGCTCTGAGTAGACGTTCATCACTAACGTAAAGGTTGGTGATTTGAGCCCTCCAGTAGTTCCACAGGAAAGAGCCATGGTGATCTGATTCTGTAAAGATTACATATTTGAAAATGATATTAAAACGAACAAAAGCAAACTCACTGCCAATGAGTCAATGCTCACTCATAGTGACCCTATAGCACGGGGTAGAATTACCCCTGCGGGTTTCAGAGGTTGTAACTTTTTACCAGAGTAGAAAGCATTGCCTTCTCCCACAGAACAGTTGGTGGTTTTAAACTGCTGACCTCACAGTTAGCAGTGCAACACATAACCGTAGGGTAACCATGTCTCAAAAGCAACTCTATAGCAATAGGTTAAAGCAAACTCATTACCATCCAGCTGATTTATAGCACCTTTACAGGACAGCGTAGAACTGCCTCAAGACCAGTGTTTATGGAAGCAATCTGTCACGTCTTTCACCTGAAGAGCAGCTGGTGGGTGTCAACTGCCAACCTTGGCTCCCCGTTAGCCCCCCAGCTGCTTAATTACTATGGCACCTATACTCCTTGAGTTTACCTGGAGTTTGTAAAACTTTTCATAAGCCAAACACTATGCTGAAAAGAGACTGGGAGTCTTAAGCAGTGAAACTCAGAGTTCAACCATTCTCTTAGGTACAGAGGACATAGATGAGCAAGTCTATCCTTGCTTATCCTTTGCTGGCTGTGAGAAGCAGAAGCAAAGAGTTGTGTAGTGCTAAGATCCTTCTGAAAGATATTCTTCTGTGTCTATAGTGTTAGGCTTTTCTTGATTCCTAACTGTTCCGTCAGATAGTCTCTCCACACCTCGCACCAATTCTAAGACTGCTAGAACTTAACGAGTGGAAGCCTATTACACTGAACCTTAGCTTATCATTCCATAATTCTGACTCTGGTCTAACGCCTAAGAAACAGGCTGCACTGAACTTTAGTTGGGTTCAAACTAACCTAGAGGGCGTGTTCAAACCTCAACCTGCAGTAGGTGCAGGGTGAAGTCGGGGGATTTGCGTGTCTTACACATTTTGAGAGAATGTTGGTGTTGCTGGTCGCAGAGTGAGAACCACGATTCGAGAATCTGTGTCTCTGTCCTGGGGGAATGCCTCACTGATGAATCCTTCTGCAGCTGGGGCCTCCCTTTTCTCTGACTAACCTATTTTTAAGCACTTTAGGCTGATAATGAAACACAGTTTCAGAGTTCAGGGCACCAAAACGCCTATCTACCTGCTGCGGATAGTTTCAGCCTTTGCCTAGTTTTCTGCATGTCATCAATATGTTCACATTACATAAGTGATTGGTTCCCTACACTAATTACTGTTCTGACTCATGCCACATTTCATTCATATCAAGGTCTGTCTGCTGGATAACAACTGAAATTTATCCCAGCTTTTAAACATAATCTAGTCTGAAACTTTCTGTTACAGTTAATTGAACTACATATTAAAATGTCCAAAGATAAGACTGCAGAAATACCCAAAGATAAGAAACCAGTGATTCCAATAAGACATTTCTATATTTTTTATTCCCATGCTTCTTCCTATTTTATGATGGGTATTAAAACTCTTAAAATTACAGAAAGACCAAACTTTCAGTGAACATATTAGGAGAAATGATTCCATTTGGGGTGATGTTATAAAGAGGTATTAACTGACATCATCTGAGCAAACTATAGAACCATGGATTTTGTATATAGTTACTTTAAGTTTAAAAAATACATGTACACAGCATATGATTCCATTTTTTTAAATTTAAGAACTGACAAAACACATGAGTATAGATAATCTCTATTGGTGGCAGTAGAGTGAGTTGGGGATTAGTGACTTAAAAATAACATTAGGAAAAGTTACAGGATGAGGAGACTGCTCTCCATTTTGTTCCGGGTAATAGTTATTCAAATATGCCTATGTATAAGAACATCATTGGACTGTACTCTCAAGATCGATGCCCTTTGTGCACTTTCTAGAAGCCATCCATCCTCAACAAGCAGAGGGCTAAGAAGAACTAGGCAAAGAGCACCAAGGAGCAAGCTTCAACAAAATCATTTACCAAGTGAAAAGAAAACATCTTTATAAGGCCTATTAAAGGTGCACAAGACCCACTAAAGGGTTAGAGATATAACATGTCACTTTGAAGATGAAGATGCATTTGATCCAAGCCATAGTATTTTTTTTCTATCACTCCATGATGGGCTCACACAACTCTCATCACAATCCATACCTACATCAATTGTGTAAAGCACATTTGTACATTCATTGCCCTCATCATTCTCAAAACATTTGCTCTTCACCTAAGCCCCTGGCATCAGCTCCCAACCTTTTCCCCTCCCCCACTCTCCTCTCCCCTATGAATCCTTGATAATTTATAAATTATTCTTTTGTCATATCTCGTACTGTCCTGACGTCCCCCTTCACCCACTCCTCTGGCATCCATCCCACAGAGTGGAGGCCACATGTAGATCCTTGCAATTGATTCCCCCTTTCCAACCCACCCTCCCAGCCATGGTATTTTTAATTACCTTATATGCATGCCACAATACAGCAAGAATGCTTCTTAAAGACCAGGATGATGAGACTTCATCTCACGTGCTTTGGATGTGTTGTCAAGATAGAACAGTCCAGGGAGGAAGACATCATGCTTGGTAAAGTAGTGGGGCAGCAAAGCAGAGAAAGTCCTTTACCAAGATGGATTGACACAGTGGCTGCATAGATGTGTCAACCATAAGAACAATTGTAAGCATGGCAATTGTTAGTCAGAAGAAAGGGAGGTCCCAGCTATAGGAGGATTTATCGACTAGGCATTCTTCTAGGATAGAGACTCACAGGAAAAGTGTGTCTTCTAGAATAGTGGGGCTCACACTGTGACCAGCCACACCCACGTTCTCTTGGACCAGGCAGTGCTCCTTTCTGTTGTACAAAGACTCGCTCTGAGTTGGAATCTACTCAATGGTACCTAACACTAAGCAGAGATATGCATGTGAAAGCTGGACATATGAATAATGAAGCCAGGAAAAGAATAATCAACAGATTTGAATTATCATGTTGACAAAGAATAGTAAAATCACCATGGATTTCCAGAAGAACCAACACATCTGTCCTAGAGAAATGCTTATTAGAACAGAGGGGGTGGCAAAGCATTTCACATACTCTGAACTTGTTATCAAGAGCTACCAGTCCCTATAAAATGGTATCATGCTTAGTAAAGTAGAGGGTCAGCCAAAACAAGGAAGGTGAACAAGCGGCCATCTAGCTCAGAAGCAACAAAGCCCACATGGAAGAAGCACACCAGCCAGTGTGATCACGAGGTGTCGAAGGGATTAGGTATAAGGCATAATCAGAAAAAAAATCTTAATGATGGGGGAAGTGCAGAGTGGAGACCCAAAGCCCATTTGTCGGCCGCTGGAGATCCCCTTGCAGAGGAGTCTAGGGGAGGAGATGAGTCAGTCAGTGTGCGATGTAGCACCTATGAAGAATACAGCTTTCCTCCAGTTCCTAAGTGCTTCTTTCCCCCTAACTACCATGATCCGAATTCTACCTTGCAAGTCTGGATAGACCAGAGATTGTACACTGGTGCAGATAGGAGCTGGAGGCACAGGGAATCCAGGGCGGATGATACCTTCAGGACCAAGGATGTGAGGGGCTATACTGGGAGAGCAGAGGTTGAGTGGGTTGGAAAGAGGGAACCGATTACAAGGATCCACATGTGACCTCCTCCCTGGGGGACGGACAACAGAGAAGGGGGTGAAGGGAGATGCCGGACAGGACAAGATATGACAAAATAATAATTTATAAATAATCAAGGGCTCATGAGGGAGGGGGAGCAGGGAGGGAGGGGGAAAAAGAGGACTTGATGCAAAGGGCTTAAGTGGAGAGCAAATGCTTTGAAAATGATGAGGGCAAAGAATGTACAGATGTGCTTTATACAATTGATGTATGTATGGATTTTGATAAGAGTTGTATGAACCCCTAATAAGATGTTTTAAAAAACAACAACAAGGAAGACCACAACAAGATCAAGTGATAGAGCGTCTGACAAAACTGGACTCCAACATCAGTGTTAGGAGTCTGGCTCCGGGATGGGCACTGCCTCCTTCTGTCTTGGATAAGGGCCATTATGAGTCAGAGCTGACTCAATGCACCTCATAACAATGAAATGTTAAAGCAGATTTTATGCATTTAATTAAAATAGTTAAATTTTTACAGTGTGCCATTTTCTTATTGGGAGTTTCTTCTCAAGAGTAGTGCTATAGAACTAACTCTGGTGAAGTAGGAAATCATATTCAAACAATAACAGAGTGCTACTTATTGAGAGATGGAGACTGGAGATCTTCTCTCAAAAATCACGGACTGCTGTAAGGTAAAATCTAATTTTTATTTGTTTTGTTTTCACATAAAGTCCCAGTGGGTTCAAAGCTTGAACTGTGACTTTCCAGGGTAGCTGGTAGACTTTAGTGTGGTCTGAGGAACTTGTGGGATTGCATTCCCCACTGCCACCACCACCGAACAGCTCACCCGAGGAGGAGAGTTGATGAGGGCCATCATGATTCTCCTCCATGTGAGGGAAATGACCCAAACCAAGCCACAGAGGTAAGCTCTTCACCCAGACTCCAGAGCAGAGTAACCACAGCCAATGTATCTCCATGAGCCCTAGCCACCTGAATTCCCTGAGCTTGCAGGCTTAGAATGGAACCCAGGTGGTGTAGTGGTTAAGAGTTGAGCTGCCATTGCATGGTTGGCAATTCAGAACCTCCAGCCACTCCAAGAGAGAAAGACTGAGCTTTCTACTTCAGCAAACAATTACAGTCTTGAAAGGCCATGGGCAGGGCATCCCTATGACGTGATAGCTGGGAATGAGTGAGTTTCAGACTTAGAATCTCTTTTTGGGGACCTGAGAACACTGCTTTGTGATTTTCTTCTTTTCTAAATGTCTGACGGAGTTGGGGGTGGGGGGGCATCCATCTGCTCTTTAGGTAGCTGATTTGCCACATTCCCAGACCAGTCGCTATATCTCAGGACCGAGTGACTTACTTTGATAGCAGTCAGGAAGTGGTGAATGAGGCAACCCACCCTCTAGTTAAGCAAGACTATATGCGTTTGGAGCCCAGCCTTAAATTTCAATTGATAGATATTAATTAACATAGAAAACAAAAACAGCATGTCTTATTAAATCAGCAAGGATAAAAACCGGCCATCGCTGCTTTCTGCTTTCCAATGGTAATTGTCAGTTGATGAATTCACATAGGGCTCATACAGCATTCCGATACGTGGATGATGTTAAATCCTCGTTATGGCGCCTTAATAATCAATTGGGATTTAATGTACAATATTTGTCTAATTAACTCCACATCGACACTCAGGAGCCAGTCTTGCTAGCCACAGATGATGGATTAGTCATGGTAGCTTGGACTTGATTATTGGGAGTGGTGCATTCTGCAGGCTCTGGGGATTCATCTCCACAAGCCAGTCAGCACAACCCCCTCTGGGGCCTGCTGTGAAACCCACACCGCATTTTACAATGACAGACAAAGGAGAGCCGTTAAGTTGCTGTACCTAAAGTTTCATGTCCTACATATCAGAAGAGCCTCATCTTTCATCACCGCCCCCGTCCCATACACCGCTCCACACGGTGAAATCTGCGACTTCTATCTGAAGAGAGGAAACAGCCTCTTTCTCTTTTACCCTCTCAACTGTCCCTACACAGGCTTTGCATCTTCCATGATGTTCTTAATTTCATGATCACGCGACACATTTCTTCTTCTTTTCCAACAATTATATCCTTTATTCCACCATCTCCTTCAGTGCAGAGGTTGGAGTACGCGATGTAATTTGTACACTTTCATATAATTATAGTGCATCTTTCCCGCCCCCTACATTCTTTTGAGTTGATTGATACTAGAATGTCCCAAATCAGGATTATGTATCTTCCTCTGTGTTGAAAACTACATACAGGTGTTCAATAATATCCATGATCCTCCAGAGCACTGGTGCATGCACCACCAAATGAGAAGAGTCATGCGGTTCTGGGCTTCAGATTTCCAGTAATAATTTGACTAGGTCACTGAAACCTATAATCAGGAATAATGAGGTTCCTTGGGAGTTGCCAACATAAAAACCTGGTAAGAGCCTGTCTCTTGGCAGTGATATTCTTGTAAAGATGGTTTTAAAAATTACTTATAGTGTCTTATTTTAAAATAAGAACTCTGGTTACACGTTGGGCTACTAATTGCAAGCTCAGGAACTAAAACCACCAACTGCTCCCCAGGAGAAAGATGGGGCTTTTCACTCCCGTAAAGAGTTACAGTCTTGAAAACCCACAGGAGCATTTGTACCTTGTCCTCTGGGGCTCTATGAGTCAACATAGACTTGATAGTAATGAGTTTTGAGTTTATTTCAAAGTAGTATAAGCAAATTCACAGTCATATGTTGCCACAAACATATGTTACCAAAAATTAGAAGTTGGTAAGACTATTCCTCATACAAATTTATTTTTTAAATGACAGATGGATCATACTACTGATTTTTAATATAAAGGTAAAAATTCTGATACTATCAGAAAAATACGACATTTTACATAAATTTCTTGGTAATCAAGAAACGCGTAATTTGGGGGCCAGTGAAACACTTTGAAATGAAGATATGTATGCCAAAGGCTATGAAGGGAAAGATATATTGGTAGATTGACCTCATCACTATAAAAGATATAAAGATAAGCAATTAAAAGGCGAGTTGTAGACTGTGAAGAAATAAACACTTTTTGTAACACTTATATAACAGATTCATATCTAAACAACAAAAGAATAGCCGCAAGCCATCCACAAAAGAAAGGAAAATCCCAATGAAAATAGAGCCGTATGGATACAATCAAATAAACCAAACACATTGCCGCCCGGTTGATTCCAATTCAGAGTGACCCTATCAGCGAGCAGAACCGTGAGTTAGGGATCCAAAGTTGTCATCTTAAGGAAACCGATCGCCACATCCCTCTTCCTAGAAGCAGCTGGTGATTTGAACTGCGGTCTCTTGGTGAGCCATGGAAGTGCCTTCATCAAATCAAGAGCTCCTGTCACCTTTGCCCACTCCCTGTGGGGATCAGCTTAACCATAAGCAGCCTGGACCCTGGCCTTGCAAGATGCCTTCATGGGGTAAAGTGTGGTGGGCAGCTGGGTGGGAATGAGATGGGCTAAGTAGCCACCTCGTGGACAGCAGCTCAACCCTCTGCTGGGGCCCTTTGGTCTCTCGTCTGCAATCCAGTTCACACTAAAGGCAGCAGGGTGAAGGCGTGGAGACTTTGTATCAGCTAATTTTGTTGTATGCAAATATAAGAAATTGAATAGGATTTGCTATGTAATGGCTTGTAGTACATTTGAGGAAGCTTATAAACAAAAAGTATTAACCATACTGGCATAGTAAGATAAGTACTTTCAGATTAAAAAAAAAAATTCCCTCCAGAAGAGTTTCAAGAACAACCAGGGAAACCAGACTTTGCCAGGCCTAGGTGTCACCAAATTCAGACAGGGTAATCTGACCCAGCCCTGTAACGGGAGAACATTAAACACCATGGAGGGGAAAAGGCCCTGTTTAGATATCTGGAGCAAGGGTTCCATAGGTTGTTCTTTCGGCCTTCAGAGGGCAGAAGATGGAGATCTGCTTTGTAGCGTCTCTATGTATGGAGTGGGTGCCAGTAGGCACTAGGCACAGGCACGGTCCCTATCACCTCCTGGCATCAAGGGCGTTTGGGAACTTGTGAGAACAGTAAAATGGATTACATGGCCTCAGGCTCATTGAGACAATCAAGTTGTCCTTCACACTCCAAGTGGATGTAATTAACTGCACTGATAGGATGTTATGCCAATAACAACAGAATATACCAGAAAATGAGTCAAAAGATGGCTGAGTGGTAAGTAGCAGAGGCAGGCAGTGAGGAATGGACGATGTACTGCATGGCTCATCTTCTGGGCTGCAGTTTAAAGAACCACTTGGTCCTACGTCTCCCTGTGGTAGATATCCATTTTTATCATCTCAAATCAAGGAGAGGCAAGTGGGTCTGTTCCCTGTGATCTCTTCGTTAGCCATAGGCTATGTCACAAAAGGGTCAGCCAGGCAATTTCCGGTCCCAGTTAGCACAAGCCTGAATCAGCTGTGCATCCTTAAGCAACCCACTGTGCCAAACCAACGGCAAGCGTTTCGCTGTCAAATGAGGGAGGTCACAGGGCCTCAGCATGTCTTTCCACTCTGGTGGCCTCTTTTCTGAAAAACAGCAATTCGAAGAGAAGCACAGAAAGGAGAACTGGAAAGTGTGTCACGGTACTCTCAATGACATAACATTAGTCATTTTGTTTCCTAATGAACCATAATCAGAAGCGATATTTGTAAGCAAAGTCTACCAATGTGTACTAACGGATCATAATTTTAAGTAATTAAGTACTAGTTAATTGATTTCCTGAATAATAAATTTACTTTCCAGTAATTGTCCTCCATTAGTGGATGTTCTCTTTTAAGTGTTTTTACTATAATAAGTCACTACAATTTCCTGAATAATTTCTCTCCATAACATTGATTTTTAAGTTACTTTTGCGAACACAAATGCATCAAATCTCATAATGTTGCTATGTATCAATTATAGTCGATGTTGTTATGACAATCGATGATTTGCTAATGTTTCACTTTTAAATAATAGAAGAACCGAATAAAAGGCAGTTACTGTAATAGGTAGACTGACTCCCTTCCAATTCACAGCTAACATTTTGCAAAGTATATCCCTAATCAACTCTAAATACATTACTACCTCCTCTAAAGCATTATTCAAAGTATCAATTTAGATGATAATTTTGAACACATCAAATAGCGTCTGACATCTATTTAGAATGTAGTTAAAAAGCTGTGTGCTCATTTCGAGCCAACATTCTGTGCTGTTCGGAAGAATCGATGCAAGAGCTGTAAGTGTAAGAATTATTTGTGTGCATAAGCAAACAACTATAGCTTGTGAAGCTATGATAGAAGCTGATTTGCCAGGTCTGAGAATCACACTGGTTCTTCTGGTAAAGGGGGATTTTGATTCATCGTTTGACCATTGATTTGTCTGACATGGTTCTGATATGTACTGTGTAAACATACTGACATAATCCAGGCACATCCCTACTTTTCTCTCTCTTTTTAACATCTATCTCCTCCCGACAAGTTCTGGTGTCACAGTAGATTAAGTCTTGGGCTGCTAACCTAAATGTCAGTGGTTCGAATCAACTAGCTGTTCCAGAGGAGAAAGTTGAGGCACAAACCCCGTTGGAGCAGTTAGTTCTCTGTCATAGAGGGTCTTGATGGGGCAGAATCAACTTGATGGCAATAGGTCGGGTTGTTTGGGTTTGTTTAATCTCCTTACTAGTCCCAGAAATTACTGACTCTATTTTTGGCATTAGCAATTATATACACATGACAGAAAAAAGAGAGGAAATAAATGCAGGAGAGAAAGAAGAAGAAATGTGGTAGAAAAAAAAATTAACATCCTGGATAAGACAGTTTGTGATTAAGAAATATTCAAATGATGTTGATGATGTTAATTACTAATTGTGTTTTTCTGCTCTCATAACCAAAAAGGGGAAGGATCTAATCATACCCTGGTGACTTAAACACACTGGTCCAGAAATATAACCATTCCATTTTTACTCCACACTATCTTCATCATCCACTGAATCAGAACTTACTGTACTGTGTAAATATTTTTTCCCTGACCTATTTTACCATCACAATATCTAGCTGCATGAAAAGTAAGGCCTGGGTTTTAATATCACCGCTGGAGGCTCTGCAATCTGAGCTGTTTGCCATTTCTTCTTTATGTTGGTGTTTGGGAGATGTCTACTGCTTCTTTATGTGGAAGGGCCTCCATGCTGCTTCAGTTTTCTTGTAGGTGTGCTCACGTGTCCAGCTCCGGTGATGCCGTCGAGTAAACACTAGGACACTGAACCACAATCTCCACTGTTCAAATGTACCTGCGGCTCCAAGAAAGAAAGATGAAGTAACCTATCTGTTCCTATGAGTATTGATAGCTGGAGAATCCCTCTACCGGCTTGCAATGAGTCAGAACGGACTTGATGGCAGTAGGTTTGATTTGGGGGCGTTGTTGTAGATATTTCAAGTAATCTTGAACCTAGCTCATTGTGCTTACCTGCTGCACACATCCTCTTTGTTTCCCTACGAGTATTTTGATTGTGTGAAGGATGATTATTTTCTGGTGTGTCTCAATTAAACCAGTTGTCGTTGTGTTGACTTCAACTCATAATAATCCCATATGCGTCAGAGTAGAGTTGTACTCAGTGGAGTTTTCAGCGATGGCTGTTCTGGAAATACATTGCCAATTCTTTCTTCCCATGTGCCTCTGAGCGGAGTTGAACTTCAGATTGGTGTTTTATTTAGTCCCAATGTTTTATCCGATTGACTGGTACCTCCTTTATTACATCTGAAGAGGAACAAAAGGCAGACCTGAAGCTGTGGTCAGCTCTGTATGTTATGAAGCTAATAATGGAATAGGTGCCCAACTCTGGGACTACCTTTTCAACAAGTATAGGGGCATGAACAAATCTCGATGTTTAAATAAATACGGGTGGGGCTGCTGAGCTCACCGTGTTAAGACTTGAGCAGAGAAATGGGACCACTTTCAATACATAGCCTTTAAGTCATAGTTCCGCCCATTGATTGGCCTCCTGGTTAAACAGGCAGCAGATTGTGAGTCCAGGCTAGGATCTCATAACAGGGCGTGCAAAGATGGATATGCCTGACAGACTATAACTCTAGAGTCTCACTTGACATGCAGTTTTTTACTGTCAGATGCTGCCTAGTGTGATCTGTGTTTGATTTCTCTCACATATCATATCAAACCACTTACTCTTAGGAAGTTTACCAAAATCATCAGGAAAACTCTCTTGGGGATGTCTTGATGAATGGGAAAAAGCAGAGAGGGAATATTTCCAAATGCGCTTTGATTAGAAAGTAATAGCTTCCAGTCTCCCTCTGTCGCACCCCTTTCTGTGCAGTGGAAAGATTCGTTTTAAAATTAGGGCTCTCATTTTCTGGTTTGTGGCCTGTCCAAGAACTGGGACGTGGATTCATTGCCCAACTGGCTCATTTCCAGGGCTCGAGGTAGCCACAATTCCCTTGTATTCCTCCGCAATATTGATTTCCTCCGTGTATTAATTCTGGTGATTGAGAGTGGGAGAAGACTTGATAATATTGTTGACATGTATCCTGCAGGAAATGGTAATGGGACACTAGGAGGTGGCCGTGGGGAGGCGGGCAATTCAAGAGTGCTAGAGTCAGAAGATGTGGATTTCTGTTGCATCGCTAACATCCAGGTGGATAATCTTAGGTAATTGTTTGTCGTTCTTGACTTTAATTTCCAAATCAGAAAATTAGGTATTTGAACGTGGTCCTTGCCGGCATTCTATCTACGGTTGAATTCTACCATCTTTCCAGATTTCTTAGACATATCTTTAGTCTTTGTCGCTTCACTGTTGTTAACTGGTTACTGTGACTTGGCCTCAGTAGTCTGTAGATTTGTATGAGGATCCCAGGTGACAGAGTGTCACAGAAAGAACAATAGATGGTGCACAGAAATCAGGAGTTTAGTATCATAGTGAAAATGAGCTGTCACTTGTTGATGTGCCCATCTATTTATATTAGCATCATAGTGGTAATCACTACCCAGTTCCTAAAGTAAAAGCCACCTCTGTGAGGGAACCACATGAGGAGCCTAGACTCTCCCACTTCGACAGTAGGACTTAGCCCTCTATGACATACTGGAGAAGCCGTGATGGAAAGAGTTTGAGAAAGAAGGAAGAAAGTGACAGCACCCCTCAGCATCAAACATCGAGGGTTCAGCTTGGCTCAGCACATGCACCCTCTCCATGTGGAGATTTTTGAATTTCCCAGTTTCATTCTGTGACATTCCTCTATGCCCGTCTGCCGATGGCAGTAGGAAAGACTCTCAGCCGTGTAATTAACTTCACATCCGGAAAGGCATTGCTGTGCGGAGCTCCAGGTCCCTGTCATGGCTTCAGGCTGCTCGGGGCCAGCCTACCACGTGGAGAATAATGACCGGGAATCTGTGCCAAAGCCTTGCCCCTTGAATCATTGCCATCCGGTGCCTACAGACCCTCTTTGGGTTCGGGCCTGACGTTGACCTCTGTCCTGCAGTCGCTTAAATGTCAGCTACGAGAGCTTGTTGAAAGTAGTGTTCAAAGGAGGAGGGCCTTCTGTACCCCGATGTCGCATGCAGAGACAATTTCTATTTCTAGTACCAGCTCGCACAGTAGAAATCTTTTTTCTCTTGCTCACTCCCTCTCCAATGAATAAAGCTCCTCCACACACTGATGGTTAAAAACATCAATTAACGCTAAAACAATGATTATGCTTTTGAAATGTCATTTTATAAAGGTAGTAACATGACACAAGAGTCCAGGGTTGTGGAACAGAGCGGTTACCCTGCAGACAGTCTTTACTCTTTAAATGTGGCAGACCCACCGAGTCGCCTCACATCAAATGGCGAGGGAGGCGGAAACAATATTGTCAGAAATGCCACACCATCTGCTTAGATCGGGAGTGCTGGTGAGTAGCCTGCCCACTGGCTGCCTTTTCTTTGCCGTTTCCTGGGTCCCAAAGCTCTCTTGTTCAGAGTGACATGAGGTGACACTGATGTGAGGGGTTCGCAGTTAAAAGAAATGCCCTGTGAAGCGTCCCCGCTGTGACCTCGGTAAGTGCCCAGAATCAGACAGAACGTCAATTGAAGCGCATCGCGAAGTTTGCTGAAACAAACTGCACGCTGGACAGGAAACTCCTTGGCAATAGTAGGTGAACTGGAGTTCTTACTTGGCATTTAAATGGCGGTTGGATTGGATGCATTCTTTGAGAAATCTTTGGCACATAGGGGACAAAGCTTTCCTGGGCTTACACATGGAGATTAACAACTGATGGAGCGGCCCAGTCTATACCCCGGCATTGTCTCAAACATTTCACTCCACTTCTACGTTTAGACCTGCAGAACACAGAGAGTGCTTCCACCTTTGCGGGATTGCTATTACACGTGAGACTTGACGCCTCACGTTACCTCTGGAACCACTGACACGCCCTTATATAGCTCCTTTTGAAGAACTGCAGGTGTATGAGCCATGGGACAATGTTCGCCTCAACACTGACTTCTCGGGGTGCAGTTGTATGTCGGTAACACCAGAGAGCCAAGAGAACGGAGGGCTGGAGCTAAAATGGCTTTTTGCCTGTCACTCTGTCATGAGGGCTGCCAGTCATCCCACACTGGCATGTCTGTCTCAAGGCTGTCTCTGGCACTGTCAAGGGGAGCTGTTGAGCAATGGCAGAGAACTTGATGTTCTAAGTAGGGTTGGACAGGCTTGGCGAATCTGTGTGGCAGGGAACTCCTGTGGCTAGCCATCTCAGTGGACTTCTGGCTTCAAGCTTCCACATTTTTAGGCTCAACATTCTGAACGGTAACCTCCTAGCTAGAATATCTAGAAAAAACATAGCTGGAACCTGGTCTAATGGACTCTTCTCTATATACTTATCGATACAAATGTAGCAGTTTGCAAGCCATTTTATTGCGTGTTGTAACAGTATGCATAAGCTTGAATACAATTTCTAAGATAAACAAGGGATGCAGTTCTCACATTTCCACTTATCCCTCTGCCTGTTGCCTACTCTTTCAGACCTCACAATTAAAAGGAGGCTGGAAAACTCACCGGGAAGTACCCAAAGCTTGTATGACAGGTTGATTATACCAAAATCCAAAAACAAACCAAGAGACAATATGGAGGTCAAAGTCTGAGAGGGTCCCCCACATTCTTCCACATGCCAAGGACTGTGCTACCCTCCAAGGAACCGTGCTTGAGCATATAGGAGGTTATCTGAGTCTTCCTTATTCTGGGTTGTTACGGTCCACCGCTGTGTCATAGGCTAAATCATACTTCCTGGGCTACTTGATATTCACCTGTGGGAGAGTTTGTGGTCTGGCCAGCCCACAAGCACAACATCTCAAGTACGGTCTGGATGTCCAGGGACAAGGCCATCTAATTGCTTCAGTGCTTATTGTACTACAGCCAAGGATAAAGGCCACCTTATTTAGAGTAAGATGAGGGCCTTTATCCCATATTGGTCAAATGAATTATTATGCTGTCCCTGTGTTTGTAGTCAAGAAAACAAAGCAGTTGATCAGAAGGAGTGGAAGTTCCGGTGACTCTTACCAAGCTCTCTGTATCTTTTGGTCTCCCTCGGTCATTTCATCTGAACATGAGCCGATGACTTCTCACTGAGGAATGAGAAGCTAATGGGAAATGCCTGAGAAAGGACTTAGAAGCGCAGACACTTAGAGTCAAAATGGAGTTTGAAAGTTGTATGAATGGAACTTTTAAAATGTTGAGTAATGTATATATAGGGACCCAGAGATATGGGACCACTGACTGGCCCAAGGTTAAGCAGATAATTATCAGCAGCTACATTGAGCCCTGATCTAGGCCTTCTGGCTTCAAGTTCCATGTGTAAACTGGGGACAGTAGAGATGTTATGGGACTTGGTAGAGAGCGTATTTCTTTGATTTGTGTTTAAATATGTATTATGGTCCTTTAATGACCTTCTGCTAGGTAGTTATGGCCAAACATGATGAACAGAAATCCATCCTCTTTCTAAAAGCCCCATCTGCTTTTACCCCGGCATGTTTCTCTCAGCCTCTTGCAAGTGGGTACCACCATTGGTGGTGAACCCCACTAACTACTTCTTGTAAAAACCCATTCCTGGTAACCAAATCCCTGGCCACAAATACTTGAAGAGATAAACATGTTCTTCCCTCTAAAATAATGTTTTGGAGCACTATATTTTTGGAAGGCATTTATCAAATATATATGAATATTTATCTATGTATACCCATATATTTCCATCCCCTCATTGATCCAATCACCATCTCCTTAGCCTACCATGGGTGAATAAGTAATCATATAAGTTGGGCTAGAGTGTGTTGGTCTTTAATTAGAGAAATGTGGAAAAGGTGGTGGGAGTGTAGATGAAATAATGATTCATTTTGCTAAAATAGAAGAGGGATCAAGAGAAGGAGTCGTCTGGAGAGGCCACAGGGATTGAGTCATAATCAGAAGACAACTATTTTGATAAAGAACAAATGGAGGGAAAATATTCCAGGAATAATGAAATGCAGAGATCATGGACACACATGGGCTGAGCAGAGAATGGAACTTTGTTCTAATTGACTAGAGAGAGCATCTCAGACTATGAGATGGCTTCAAAGAATTCATGAACTAGGAATGTCATTATGACCCTGTGCTAATGGCCTCTCTCATCGGATGATGTATCCGTGCCTTTGTGTTGTCTTTATACATTTTAAGACTATAAGTGTTCACCTTAAATCATTTTGTTTAATTTCATGAAATATTGGTATTAAAAGATACTGGAATTTTTTGAAGCCCCTCATATATAGGAATCATATTGCACAATAACTTTATAGTGCCCTGGTGGGAGAGCCAGTAACTTGAACACAAAGGAGATTTTGAAATAAAAGCAGGTGGCAATCTGTAAGATCTATTAGAAGGGTGTGAAATAATAAGCAGGAAAACTTAAGTATTATGAGATTATTTTAGCAGTCTGGGTAGATTTTAATGTCTTCAGTAGGGACTCCGACAATTTCAGAAAACAGACATATTTCAACTCTCACATAGAGAATTGTTTCTTTGATTATTTAAATAATTTGAGTGTTTTTAAAAGCCCTGCATGCTCCATTTTGCTGTAATCTCGCACTCTTCTCTTATATCCGACCACACATTCACTATTTTTTCACTGTAGGTGTTTGCGTTTCAATCAAGGAGGTCTTCGTGGGAAGCAGAGGAAGGCTATCTCAGTCAGCCATAGGCGCTATTTCTAAAAGAGCCGATGTACTTCCTTCTGGAAATAGCCAGGTTCCCGTTTAGCCTCCCCTTCTGCTTCCTTGGCTCCCGCAGACCGGCACCGCCTCTCTTTCCTGTCCTGTGGAGTCACTGACCTTTTCCTTGGCATTAGGAGAATAGTGCTTATACCTCAAGGGTACCGATTAAATAGATGCTTCCTGTGAGACAATTTAAAATGGGAAATGAGCCTAATTGAAAGAAATTCCCTTTCTAGGGTAATGTGCTACTACCAACCAAAGAATTAACACCATCCAAAATATCTGACCCACCCACACAGCTACCAGCCAGGGAGCCAGTCCTGAAGCACATTCTTGTGAGGAACACCTCCAGGTTATGCTTTGGGGATAAAGTTCCCTAAGGGCTGACCATTCACAGAGCCCAGAAGATAAAACAAAACAACTTTATTTAATGATTCATTGAAGACGTTTTAAAAATTGAGTACAACATACATTTTTTAATCCTGACTGATATTTTTGTAAAGAATTCCAATGAGAACTTGCTTCCTAGGCCCTTGCCAACTATACAGACAACATCTCCCTATGCGTTCCGTTCACAAGTCGTAGCTTAGCCATTGACTTAATGTGTCAAGGGAAGGTGTCTGCATTTGGGGAGGGACAGAAGTAAAGAGAGTGAAGAAAGGCGGCAGGGAAAAGAACAGGAAGGGTAAGGAGGATATGACATGATGGCTGTTGAGTCGCATGAGTGTCAGAGCATGTGAAGCAGAGCCTCACAGGGTGGCACTCGGCCTCACGACTCTCGAAGATCATTTCTCAGGGTGTTTCTGGACGCGAGATCCATTATGCTGGGAGTGATATTTTAGGTTGCCTTTCAAGAAAGCTTGCAAAATAGAATCTTTCTGTAGTCTAGAAACTGCATGCCCTGGGGAAGTTATTCAAAGTTATGAATGCCAAGATGGGCATCACCAATCAAATTATGATTCCTATTAATTAAGCATCCACTATTCATCAGGGAATGACTGCCTGCTTTTGCACACATACATTCACATAATTCTCAAGCCAACCAGAGAGATGGTTAAGAACAGTATCCCCATTATACAGATGTGAGAGCTAAGGCTTAGAAACATCAGATAACTTGTCCAAGGTTACAGCGCAGGAAAGTTTTCAATTAGGATATGTGAAATGGCAGCCTGACAAACTTCATGTGCCCTTTTAACCACCAAACTATGTTGTCTCTATTGACATTTTTATAAAGTAAATCATTCACCTAATTTTACACCATGAAAGCCAATCTGTCCTACTGATTTTCAGTCTTCTATATTTTAGAATTATTGACATCAATGATGGTTAAACTTGATTTGAGAGTCAAAATGTCTTCCTATCACAGCTGTCTCTTTCTCTCTGTGAAATATCAGACAAGTTTTCTGTTATCTCCGAATCTCAGTAAGTATACCTTAGGTAAGAAAACCCCCATGTGGTATTGTTGACACGAAGGGGGATGCTTCAATCAGTACTTTGCATCCTATCTGGCACATGCTTTTATACATGCACAGCCAAGGAGTAGCTGGCATTCCCAATGTAAGGAGACCATGATATGGTACTTCTATCATGCCAGGAGAGACCAGTCCATGGAGAAGGACATCACACTTAATTAAGTAGGGGCATGAAAAACGAGAAAGACCTTTGATAAGATGGATTGACACTGTAGCTGCATCAGTTAGCTCAAACATAAGAACAATTGTGAGGATGGTACAGGACCGAGCAGTGGTTTTATTTAGCAGAATATAGGATGGCTGCAAGGTGGAACAAATTCAACAACACTTCACAAAACAACATGCCGTGCTTCCCAGTAGAAGCTAGAGTTTTATTAGTTCCACATAAATTCTTATCTTGTAATCGTTGACAGTTTAGCATGCCAAGTTAAATTTTAGGTCTATAGGAAAACCCCAATTCAAGAAAATTTGCCACCTGTTAGGCTAGTTTTTATAGGCAAGTATCCCAGAATTACTGCCCTTTGGACCGCCCCTGGGAGTCAGTCTGGTAGCAGGTTAGGATCAGAGGCCTCTGCATCAGTCAACTGCTTTTCAGTAGCTCCCTGACCTAAGTGCAGGGTCTTCGGCAGGTTGCTGTGGTAGGTCTTGCTTTTGAATTTATAGAATCAATAGTCTAGGATCCGAACAAAACACCTAACTTTGTCAACTAGAAGCAACCCTCAATTCCCTGAGGAATAGCAGTAACTGTTTGGAAATAATTCTTCCCATTTCATTTACTTCATGGCAGTGTGCAGTCACACATATGAGAGCAATGAGAACACTATCCAATTAGACAATTCAATCAAAATAGATCGATCAAGATGACTTTTCATCTGAAGAATCAATTGTGATGGTGAAATTATATAGCTGCTACTGCTATTATTTAGGCTTTTATTGTGATTTTATACTTTGTTGAAGTAAAGAAGCTGGCAGTGGATAAATGCATGGTTGTGTCTGACACCTGTCACTCAACTGGGCACAAATGCAGCCTTCTCTGCTTGATGGTCCTGCTGTAGGAATGGCCAGATGGGAAAAATGCTCTTTGGGGAGAAAGCTTAAGTGCTGAGCTCAGAAAATGAGGGTCCTGCCTGTTTCCTAGGATCTATCCTCCCCTTCCCTCCCTCTCTCACATGTGAAGACAAGACTGATTGTGTTTCCCAGTCCAAAGAGAAACTTCAGAGATTCACTGGGCAATACTGTACTGTGAACCAATTGCCTATGATTATAACATTACTAATAAGGGGGACATAAAGTGCTAAAAGATAATATGATTTCCTGAAGGTCACATATCCAATTTCTGATTCTGAATTGATGATGACATCTATCAAAAAAAAAAATCTTCGACCTGCAATTTTAACTCTTCTTCTGTCAACAACCACCAATGAAAACTGAAAGTATTTGTGTGTGTGTGTGTGTGTGCGTGTGTGCGTGTGTGCGTGTGTGTGTCTGTATACATGCATTCTTTCTCTCCTTCACATAGGGGTAAGTTACTCATTAGGGGAGGTATTAGAGGAAGAATGTGAGATGAGATTTTTCTTGATTTAATATCTTACAACACCTTTCTTTTAATCTTGACCGGCAGAGGGTGGAATGATGCTCTAGTTTGTCTATTATCTTTTTTTTAAACTATGAGAATCTATAACTCATTCTGAGAGAGTGTTTACTGCATCAGTCATTGTGCCTGGCACATGATGTTATTAAAATAGCTAAAGCTAGAAGATGTATTAGTACACTGGAATTCTTCAGGGAGAGAAATGTGACTTACAGAGGCCATGATATTGCCAAAGTGACTCTGATGTTGGTGTCAGATTATTCCTATAACGCAGAGTGTATTTCCTAACCTATTTCTTTTTTAACCTTTGAACACTATAGTAAAAAAAACTCACAATAAACAAAGAAAAGATTGAAATTAACAAGGATTCTATCTTGCTTGGATCCACAATCAATGTTCAAGAAAGCATCAGTCTAGAGATGAAATGATGAACTGCACTGGGCAAATCTGCTGCACAAGATCCCTTGAAAGTGTTGAAGAGCAGACTTGTCACTTTGAGAACCAAGGTGCACCAGACACAGCCATGATTTCATTTCCCCTTTATCTATGTGAAAGTCATATATTGAATAAGGAAGACCAAAGGAGAATGGATACATTTGAATTAGATGCTGATGAGGAATATTGAAATTACCTTCGGCTGCGAGAGGAACAAACAAATTTGTGTTGGGAGTACACCCAGAATGCTCCTTCGACGCAAGCATGGTGAGAGTTGGTGTTGTCAGGAGAGGACATGCCCTGCAGAAGACCATCTTGCTTTGTAGAGGAGGGGGCAGCGAAAAAGAGGAATGCCCTCAACAACGTGGATTGACTCAGTAGCTGCAACCAGGGGTTGAAACCAGAATTGTGAGGATGGCACAGACAGGAGTGGGCAGTGTTTCAATCTGTTGTACATCGGATAGCTGTGCGTTGAAACCAGCTGGACAGCACCTGACAACTGGATTGTTCTGTAGGCTGCTCTGGTGTGCTGTTAATAGGAAGGGGAAAGGATAGCTACACAGCGTCGTCAGAGAACTCAACGTGTCTAATTAAAGATATCAATAAATATTGTCTCTGAAGGTCTCTGTTCTCTGACCATAAATGGGCAGTCTTCCACGATGTTAGTCTTCTTTGTTCAGTCCCATAAAACTTCTGAACCTTCTTCCAGCTTCTCCTTTCTTCTCCCCACTGTCCCACACCACAATCCATGCTTGGTGCCAATGTTGGTCTCTGGGTTCAGATTCAGCGGTTAAGCTGAGACCCAGAAATGAGACCAATGTACACTCGCTGTGTCAGAAAACCTGCCAAGAACTTCACACAGTTCACAGAGACCTTGTGAAGAAGCTCTTTCATTTGACTTCCTCCAAGCTGCTTGAGCAATTAACTAACTCACTCCTGATCTCTTGAGCCTGTTCCTCGCCAGGATGACACTGCTGTGAAGTATGAGCAAGCCACCCCGAGCACCTTCAGTGTCAGTTTGCACTGAAGGACGCGGGAGGCGAGGATCTCCAAGGGAAGGTCAGGAGAAGCTGTACCAAGCTGTATTTCAGAGGTGCTGGGACTCGGAGGTTTGATTTATTGAATGCTTCCTCGGAGCTGGTCTCCCAGTTGATGATTTTCCAGAAATTAACATTTAAAAATATCTTCATTTACATAAGCCATACATAAATTTGCCTCAGCCGAGAGGCAAAGGGGGCTTACATAATACCCAAGATACAAACACAAGGGGAGGAGGTGACTCATCTTGTTGATAATTCTTCTTCCAAAAGGATTCAATAAAGGCTTCCTTTTAAATACCAAGAGTCCCTTGAGAATTCGAAATATGATTCAGTTTACACATATTTCTCAGGAACACATCTGTCATATATAAATCAAGATGCATTTGAATAATCTACCTGCCATCCTGAAGCTGTCATGGTGTCTGTGTGCGTGTGAGTGCGTGCCGCGGCACGTCTTTTTCCCTTTCTCTTTCATTGCTCCTGATAGCTGTTCTGCTGTCACAGAGAAATAAAAAGCCCAGGTAAAAGCGCAGGAGGCGCAGTGCACATGCCCGGGAAAGACCTTCCCGAGGAAAATGAAGTCCCATCGCTGCATAGATTAGAATGGAGAGTCTGCACCTTGGATCTGCTGTACTAATGCCGTCTGTCTGATCCCAAATACCGGCACAGCTCCATGTAAGCCTGCCGGTTTCCTTTTTAAGAGAAATAAAGTCAGCTCACCTTTAGTCTATCTGTTTGTTGACACTTTTATTTTATTTATTTAATAAAACTAAACCCAAATAACTATTTGAAGTGCAGACGTGGCCTGGACTTTGAAGACATGCAGATTCACAGAGTGAAGATGCCTGACTCACCAATGAAAAGTAACTCTTTTACGTCATCATTTTCTCGATTTGCTTTGGCCACTCTAAGGTCAAGAACAAGTTTCAGAGTCCCTTTTGACATCTCCTTTGAGCTTTGCTTTCTTTCTTATCTTTTTGAAAAAACAAAACAAAACAGCTTTATTGGTACATAATCCACATACCGTATAATTCAGTAGTTCAAAATATCAAGAAAAGTTATACAATCACCGCCCCCATCAATTGTAAACCAATTTCTTCTTTCATGTGCTCATCACTATTAGCTTCCTTTTGCCCCCAACCTTCCCTGCCACGCCCTCAGGAAACCACTCACCCAGATCCTGTCTGTAAATACGCACCTCTCCTGGATTTCATGCACAGCGAAGCATATATTATACGAAACCTACAAAAAAAGCCAGCCACAATAACAAAGGGAAACAGAGAAAACCCTCAGCTGAAAAGAAAATGAAACATATTGAGAACTACGACAAATTTAAAATGGGTCCAAAGGGAGATCAAGGGCTAAGTTATTAAATGTTGACCCAAGAGCAGCTGCAACAGTCTATTTTCCAAGGCACTCATCCTGAGAGCAAGGCTGTGCTCACTCCTGGTCTGTGGTCCGGAGAAATTCCCCGGGGGCTTGATCTACCCCGACACCTTTATTTTAGCTGTTGTCCAACAAATTCTAAACTGGGCTTTATGAAAATGCAGTTTCATTATTTTTAAACTGTGCATTTATTTTTATTATCTCATTGTATGCTTTAAGAAACAGGTTCATGGCCATAAAAAAAATCACAAAAAAACAGGTTCAAATAAGTTAAGTCATTTTAATAAAATAAGATCCTATCTTGTGCATTTTGGGGTAGTATTAATAATTTAATGGATATTTTCCATGCATGTAAAGCACTGTGCCTTTCAACAGAAATACCAGGAAGAGCAAAAACTGGAGACACACAATACTAATCAGAGGAGCCAGTGTGGAATTGCAGTAGCCACCAGTGCGTGAGTGGAGAAGAAAGCACTAGGCACAAAGCAGGCCAAACGACTTAGAAGTCAGAAAACACGGAGGCAGTGCCAAGTCAGATGGAGGAAAATGAAGAGCAGTTTTTATTCAGCTGATGAAAGGCAAACCAGAGATAGAGTGAACAGGAATATTTTTGTTTGTATTTTTCTTTGTTTTAATATCATTCCTGTTGTCATGCTGAGAATACAGGGTGGCCTGTTTACACTGGAGACTGCCTTCTGATAAACACATCACTAGGTCCAGATGGGAGATAATGCTACTTTAAAATTAATTGATGAGTGGAAATAGAGAAGAGAGGAGCCTTCAACAAAACCATTTTAGGTAAAATCAACAAGCTGTGACAAGAGACTGGGTATCTGAGAATTCTTTAAAAATAAGAGGAATATGGCAAGATTCACATTCCATGTTCTGATTTGCTTGTAGAAGCAAACACAGTAATAATACCAGACAAGAAGAGCCCGTCGTAAACATGACTGCGTGAACTGTCTTGAGTTCAGAGTTGTAAGGAGGGTACAGGGCAGCTGCTTCTGTTCTGCAGGGTCAGAAGTAAGGTGAGGGCTATTGAGTGATATTTAAGTCTTGGACATGGATTTGCTCCATGGAAGAGCAAGTACCAATGAAGAACAGGCAAGCCATTTCGAGAGTCTTGGCAGTTTTCAGCACTTAGTGGTTTGAGCTTGGACCAAAGAAAGGAAAACATCAGCCAGAAAAGTACCAGGAAAGCAATGCTGTTTTCAAATATTCAAAACCTTAGAAAGACTCTTTCAAGAAAGAGGGAGATGTTCAACAAGCCAGCAAGCCAACGCTGCTGGTAATTCAAGTGTCTGATTGCTGTTAAGTGCTGTAAAATTAATCCTGACTCTCAGTGACCCTTTGTCAAACAGAATCAAGTGTGCTAATCCTGTCCTCTTCTTACACTCAAAGCTACGCTGAAGTTCACTTTTGCAGCTGCTCATGGAGGGTCCATCTCATTGAGGGTCTTTCTTTCCCTGGCCTCTATTTCACCAAGCATGATTTCCTCCCCCAAGAACTAGTCCTTCTGAGAATAAGTCCAAAGTACGTGAGGCAAAGTCACACCATCCTTGATTCCAAGAAGCATTCTAGTATTCTTCTTCCAAGACGGATTTATTCATTCTTCTGGTATCTCAGGGTCAATATTCTTCCCCAATACCATAATCCTTCCCCAACCCTAAAGGCATCAAATTTCCTTCGATCTTATTCATTGTCCACTTTTTGCAGACCCATGAGGTGTTTAAAATATGGCTGATGTTAAAAAAAAACACAAATGGTTCAGGTCAGATTCACCATAGTTTTCAAATTGGCATTTTTGTTTTATGAATACTTCAGAGAAATCTTTTATAGTAGATTTGCCTTGTGCATAGACAGCATTCGATTTCTTGATGGTTGCCTCCATGGCCATTGATTGTGAATACAAGCAAAGACATTTCTTGAATTCTCTATTTTCTCCATTATCATAATGGTGCTTCCTGGTTCCACTTTGGGGATTTCAGTCATCTTTATATTGAGGCTTAGTTCATATTGAAGACAATAGTCTGATCTTCATCAGTGAGCCTTTCAAGTCCTCGTCACTGTTAGTACGCAAGGCTGTGCCCCTGCAAGTAAAAGGACTAAACAAAAAAACCACTGTAGGCTTTAATATCAGATGATGGCTGGCACTCTTTCCCTCGGGTGATGAGATCCTGTTGAGCGTGTTGGCATAATTCAGAGATGTTCAGCTGGTTAGAGGAGAAAGGGACAGAAAGCAAACCAAAAGAGTGTGAGCAACGTAATAGGTTGCCCTTTAGTGTCCCTTTCTGTGCATGTATAATGTTTGATCCAAACAAAGAAACATTTGTGTAGCACTTGGATAAATGAAAGTATGTGAAGACAGTCCCATGACCAACATGTAATTTTTAACAGTGAGAAGACAAGAAAGGTAGCATAGCATGGAATTTTGGTTTAAAGGGGAACTACCTTTCAGTTTTGCCTGAAGCTGCTAAGCAATGGGTGCTATTTCTCTATTTCAAGGTGTTAGACTGCCAGTCATATTTTCAAAGGAATTGACTAAAAAATATTTCAGACACTGATTAGTGTAGTGCTGATGTTGTCTAGTCTTCCACACAGCTTGCCAAAGAGACTGGTGGGGCTTGGTGATACGTGTTTTCATTTTTCACAGAGAGAACACTTAAAGTGAGTTTCACCCCTTCCAGGGGAAGTTTTATAAGGGGCACTATTTCTTTCCTCCAGATGAGGTAAATAATTGAGAAGGATCCCTGCATACCCCTTGATGTCCTGGACCTCGTGTGCCTAGTAAACCAGTCAGAACCAAGACCGTGGGCTGGGGAAGTGACCAGAAGCAGCTAGGCATAGGGCTGCATGTGCGATATAATAAGATTTCCAACAGTGAGGGTTCAAAGATCTGTGTTTCTCAATGATGAAACATAAACCATGCTAGGGAATGTTGACTGAGCATTTTCAGGGATCCCCTCCAAGGGAACTGCCAAATAATTCAGAACAGTCAAAAATAAGGTGATCTTCTGAAGAGTGAATGAGAGGAGACCAAAAGATGAAATGTATTGGAATTAAGGAATTTCATAGAGTAAGTAGGGCAACACTTTCTAGAGAAGAGGCAAGACATAAGCTATAGGAAGGAGTTTGTCTAGAACACCACCTTCCTGGTGAAGTCCAAATAAAACTCACTGCTCTTGCTTCTAGCTTTGGTCCTATTTTTGCCTTATGACGCATTCAAATAAGTCACAGTTCTGCACTAACAAAAGCAAACAGTACTAGAAAGCAAATTAATGTTTATGTTGGAAAACTTAACTGTACCTGCTTTTAATAACACATATAAACCTCACTGTCATTGAGTCGATTCTGACTCATCGCAATCTTCTAGGAAAGGGCAGCACTTCCCATTGTGGATTTATGAGACTGCAGTTCTCTTGAGGAATAGAAAGCCTTGTATTTCTTCCAACACACATCTCAATAACTGTCCATTATTTTTCTCTATATCACCGTATCTCACATAACCAACAGCTGACCTCTGCAGCTAACAGGTCTGTTTGGTTTCTCAATTGTACCAACTCTCCTAGGCAAAATATGCACTCAATTCTCCCTTCTCCTTGACACAATTTAGTCTCAGTATTGTCTCTGGAGGAAAAGTCTACCTTTCTCAGCATATATTTGTTTACGTCAGCCTGCTCCAGCTCTCCAATTCCTGTTTAGCTCCCTCCTACTGTGGATGCCCTTAGAAACCCACTCAGGGGTTGATCTGGCAACAGAAGCTCCCTTGCCCTAGAAGGGAGGGAGGAAGAGGCCTTGAACATTCATGTGGTAATGTTTGAATTTAACCTTCACTTAAAGTAGTCTTAAAAGCTGCTGAAAAAAAAATGTAAGAAGAAATTGACTTTGGGGGAATTAATAGAGCAAGACCCTGAAAAGAAGGCTGAGTATGAGACAATTAAAAGGAAGTTCCTCAGAATGGGCTTCCGAAGTGAAACAAGGGAAGTGAAAGCTGAAGTTCAGATTTGGAGGTGGAAAGGAAAAACAGCTAATTTGTCATGCAAATACTCAGTAGTGATGAGAATATTTGGACCATGGAGATAAAGTTTTCATTCTAAGCTCAGGTATTTTTTATGCAGAAGCATATTTTCATCTATTCATCCATTCATTTAGTCATTAATTCAGCAAACATTCATTTTACACCTACTCCAGTCTAGGTCTCTTTCTAAGCAGTGGAGGGCTAAGAGGAACAGGACAGATGAAATCTTTATTTTCATAGATTTTGTATCCTATGAATGGTAGAGATTATAAGAGGAGACCATTTTTACTTCAAAAAGCTCAATTTCAACTACTGATAAATACTCCAATTAAAATAATGGAAGACAATGGAAGCAGAGAGGGAGAACAGACACGTTTTTGTTAGCTAAGGCTGTAAGAGACGTTGCCCCTGAGGCGGTATATGAGTTTAAATCTGAAGTAGGAGATTAGCATCCACAATTGTCTTGTTCTTTACAATAGAAAAGTCACCTCCATGAAGGTGACAATTGAGGCAACAGAGCTCCATGCTTCTAGAGAATGAAATAAAGATAATTGTGGGGAAGCAGATGTTTTAAAGAGCAACAACCGCAGACTTGCCCTATCTGGGTTTCTTAGTGTCCTAAATTACACATAGTGATTCATTTTAGGTCAGATAAGATTGGGTGCTGTTTAGAAATTGCAAGTGCAACAAAACAAAAGAAAACAAACTCAAGCTCACAAGTCCATCCCGACTCATAGCAACTCTTCAGGACAAAGTCGAACTCCCCTTGTGGACTTCCATAACTATACATCGTCTTTACAGGCATCGACAAAATCTTCCTCTTTCTCCCATTGTAGAGTGGCTGGTGGTTGTGTACCACTGACCTTCCATTTGTAGCCCCAATATATAACCCATTATACCACAGGGCTCCTAGTGGAATAAAAACCAGGCAGAATTATGTTGTATGCGTTGCAGGGAATGTGCAGGGTGGTGATATAAAGCATGTTAGTGCGAAGCTAACATTTCTAAGTTCTGGTTCTCTGTTTCCTATTCCTTCTCCGGGGGGTATTTTTCTTTCATATTTTACATTTATTTCAGCTTTTTCTCTTGCATGCACCTTTGTGAGGCACATCAAATTATTTGGTATAAAAAATAGGATATATAAGTAAATAAATCATACGCTTTAGAAATTCATCTGTATATCTCTTCTGTCTCTGCTTCTATGATTTTCAACACTGGCGTGGCAGCCTGCATGTATTTCACTGAAGTACAATTAAAGAACCATGGGTTTCCTCCAAGTTTGTCTCCTTTGTCATTTCACTTCCCCAGAAGCCGAGGAGGAGGTTTGAAGGGTAAAGAAAACTGGTGTCCGTGCCTATGATTTGAGCTCTATAGAGCGTCTTTGAATTAGAAGCTAAGACATTTTAAGCAGTGCTGAGATATCCTTAGGATAGTCCTGGAATAAACATTTTCTGAAAATAGACATCAAGCCCCATGAAATCTGCTGCCATTGAGCTAATTCTGACTCGTGGTGACCCGTAAGGACGGAAGAGCACACTGCCCCATAGGGTTTGCACAGTGGTCAGTCTTCTAAGAAGAGACCCCCACATCACCTCCCGGGGAGCAACTTCGGAGGTTCAAACTGCCTACCTTCTGGTTAGCAGCTGAGTGCTTAACCTGGGCTTCTTATGAAATAGACCTCAGGGCATTGTGAAAAATTGAGAATATAGAAAGAGGTATCAAAAGGTAGAGAAACAACTTTAAAAGCTCCTCCGAGAGAGAAAGCTGTCTTGCTAATGAGGATGAAGGTTAATTTGTATCCACTCCCTTGGCTAATGTATGAAAATATTTTTGATGTTGTCACTCTCAAATGAAAAACTCAACTGCTCATTTCTTGTTTGTCAAGTAAACTGGTACGTAGCCAACAGGGTCTGTGCCCACTTTGTGTACATAAAGTGAGACTTCTAGTTTAGGCCTGCAACTTCTATTTATTATTTAACTTGCTTATCAACCAAGCGTTTATTGGAATCTACTCTCAATTTGATGTCTGCGGGCTTGGGTTTGGTTTGGTTTTCTGGTTGCTCTTTGCCTGTGTTGTGTTGGGTGAGTGTTTATAGCCTAAGACTGGCACTCCCCTCCTGATTGGGGTGCAATATCTGAACCAGCCCACAAGGCACCATTGCTCTATCTACAGTAGGGGGGGGGGCGTGTTATGAAGGCTCAATGTCAAAAGTAGTGTGAAAAATCATTAATGAATATAATTTTCTGGTCATTAGGTCCATGCAGAGGAAATATCTGTTAGGACACTGGAAATAAAGCCTACTAATTCTGTTCTGGAATCTCTGGGTGGTGCATTGAGAGTGCCAAAGAAGCAAGGTCTGGTGATCTACTTCTGAAAAACCAGCCATTGAAAGCCTTAAAGAGTGTGCAGTCCCACGCTGACACACATGGGGCCACCAGGAGTCAGAGTCAAACCAATGGCAACTCTTAATTGTTTTTGTATTTTAGCTCTGATATGCCCTTTGCTATCACTCAAACTAACTCTTCAATGTCTAGGATTGTTGTTTTTGTTTTAATAAGCTAGGACATCCTTGTTAAGGTCACAAGACGCTCAGCTGGGCAGTGACTCTGTTGATTGTGAAGGTGTCTCACCTGAATCAAGATTCACGTTTCTTCTAAGGGAAGACTTCTCACTGGGGTCAGAAACACCGGCTTGGAAGGCATCTCAAGGTGATGCCGGATGCGTGTTTGCACAGCATGGGACCTCCTGGTGCTTGCTCCTGCTTCCTAGGAGATGCTGAGCGGTCTTTGAATAGAAGAACGATAGGATCCAAAATTACTGCAACTTCCTCCTTTGCCCTGAACTCAAAATGGGTTGTCTTGAGCATAATCAGGTTTCTTCAGTTATCTGCCCTTGAGGGTTTCTTTGTAACGATGTGTAAAGTTGCAGTCCTGAGGCAAACAGAAGACATTGTCTATGCATCCTCTGAAAACCGCCTACTTTTATTCATACGCAGACATGCTGCCAGTGTCTGAGCAGAAGTCCTGAAAAGATCTCTCCAGCAGCCAAGTGCCCTATAAACCATGGTCCTACACTGAGATTAAGAAGTAAATGTATGATTTCTAAGAATTTAGAACTGATTTGCCCTTTTCATCTATCCTGACATGATTTAATGTTCCAGAACTTGTAAAGGGAACATTTTTTTTCCTTTTGGGTTGTAAAATTTTTGAATAATTTATCAAGTTACTGAAAGAGCTGCAGATTTAAATTATTAAAACACATTTGGGTTTTGAAAGAAGACATTAGAGATGTTTGCAAAGGGAATGTGAAGGTGATATTCAGTGATTCAGGTGGTGACTGAGAAGGAGCCCACAAGTAAAGTAAAATGAAATTAAAAAAAAAACAGCACCAGACAAACAAACGAACAATACAGACAACTTTCATTTACTTAAGACAGAACGTTTCCCCTCCCCCCACAAAGCAAATACCCTTTTATCATATTGCCAGAGGAATGACATTTTCTCTTTCCTCTTTTGCTTTGCAAGGAAAGCAGATGGGTAGAGGGAGAAATTGAAATACATGAAAAGGAAGGTATTCACTGACAATGCTCTGCCCTGCACGCTGACCATCCTTCACGGAAGGAGGCGGACGCATGACTGTGATTGGAGGCAGGACTGTGATTCCTTCCATTTGTCCCGCGGCACAGAAAGTGCCCAGACCTCTAGAGAATATGGTCCATTGCAGTTAGCCCGACCTACTTAATATATTCTTACTGGGCCAAGCCACGAGAAGCCCAGAAGTTTCCTACGTTTCTGTCTCCTATTGGATACAGGTTCTTTAATCCTGAGCAAACAGCCTTGTCATAATCAGGACCCTTCAGATGACCCTTCTATGAGCCTCTGTGCTGACAAAGAATCGGGGCACTCAGAGCAGACTGTCTCCACTAAACGATGTCTGCTACTCCGCCTCCTCTTTCCTCTTCCCAGCTCTCTTTGCTCACCTTTCCAACTTTGTCAATAGTTTCTGTTCACTCATGACATCTGGGGACTGAATTTTCCTCAGAACTTCTCTGAAGAAGAGGACATCCCACCTCCCTTTCACCACCAAGATCTCAACTATTGGTCCCTGACCTCACTTTGACTTCTCACAGAGTAAATTCCTGAGATAATTTATGTTCCTATTGGAAATAGTTCTTACTCAACACTGTTCACTTAAAGTTACAAAACTGCAATGACCCCCAAATCCCAGGTGTGATGTGAGGGAGATCGTGCATTCCACCAGGTCAGACTGCTAATCCAGCTTTCTAGTTAGAGGTTCTGAGAATATTGTATAACCGTGTGTGACAAAAAGGCCTGAATTTGTGGCAGACGGGGGGCTGATTTTGCCACCAGCATAATGCACCTGCTCACACAGCCATCTCAGTGTGCCAGTTTGGGGCAAAAAACCCAGCATGCCTCTCTTGCCCCACACACCTGACTCACCTGACCTCACTCTGTGTGACTTCTTTTGGTTGCCGTGAATGAAGAGGGTCGTGAAAGGACAGCAGATTGACAACGTAGAAGGGGTGAAGGGAAAAAAATGAGGGAGGTGCTGTCAGCCATCCAAACAGAGGAATTGAAGAAATGTTTCCAAGAGTGGAAACACAGATTTGGCAAATGAATTCAGTGTAATGAAGAGTACTTTGAAGGTGGTTGGGGGGAGGGTCAGCACTGGGCTTAGCAACTCAAACCTGCCAGCTGCTCCAGGGGAAGAAGATGCGACAGTTTGCTCGTCTATGGGGCAGTCTGCCTCTTTCCTAGAGGGTCACTCTGGCTTGGAACAGAGTCCACAGGGTGGTTTGCCTTTGGTTAATCTTTATAGAAGCAGACTGTTCCCCTTTTCTCCCACAAAATGACTGGGAGCTTGGAACTTCCCTTTTGGTGGTCAGCTCAGCAATTAACCCCTGAACCACCGGGGCATCTCTGATGTGTGAACTAGTGTCTTTAGAATTGTAAACCCTAATGTGTATGACAAGGACTTCAATCTACCAGGTTGGCAGTTCAAAACCATCAGCAGCTCCACAGGAGAAATACAGGGCTTTCTACTCTCCTAAACAGTTCAGGTTTCAAAATCTCGGAAGGGCAGCTCTACCCCATCCTTTAAGGTCACGATGACTCAGCTGGCTAAACAGCAGTGATCCTGGTTGTTGTTTGAATATTTATGACATTCCTTGGGTGGTACACATTGTTTGTGCCAATGGTTGGAACCAAACCAGTGATGCTGTGGGAGAAAGGCTTAGTAGTCGTTACCTAAAGATTTAACTCAAGGACACCCTATGGGCGCATGGGTTTACCACCGGTTAATAGGTGAGGGGGAGGGGTCTATATATCCAATTTTGTGGTGAGTTCCCCTGTGGGTGAAGGGAGACAAAGGACAGTGTCAGATGCAAAATAACAGTAACAATACATAATTCATCAAGGATACAAGAGGGTGGGAAGTTGGGGGTGGCATGGGGTGGCGGAAGGAGCTTCTGTCAAGGGCTCAAGCTGAAGATTTGTTGGAAATGATGATAGCAACATGTCGAAATATGCTCGATACAATTGATGTGTGGAGTGTTATAAGAGCCCCCAATAAAATGATGGGGAAATGGACTTGATGATGACAACGGGCTTCAGTTACACACCATTTCTCATCTGAGGAAGCCTATGTAGTTGCTCAGTTTCCATTCTTTGCTCTGAAAAGCAGGGGTGACAAGAGTGCTGTCTCTAATGCAGGTTGAGACATACATTTTCACTATGCCTGTTCCCAAGGTAAGACTTATTTTACTAATTTATGTCAGGAAGCATAACTTTATCTTACTTGCTTAGTAAAGGCCAAGATAAACTCAAATTCTGCCTTATCCATGGCACTGTAAAACTTGCAGAAGCTCGGGGTTGGGTGCCACAGAAAGCTCTGAGAGACGAAGACCGGACACAGTTTTTAGTAAACACAGAACAGAAAAAGGTGCAAAACCTTTGAGATCCATAAAAACCCGGGGTCCTGTACCTTCCAGCTCTCCCATTTCATTCTACCACTCCAAGACCTCCTCTGCAGGAAGTTTTCAAGAGAGAGCGACTGGAAACTCTAACTGCAGCCGACCCTTTGTTGATTCCTCCTAAGAACCAGCATTGGCAGAGCAAATGGGTTAGTAGGATCTTAAAGAGGTATTTCCTAAATCAGAATTTTTGTAATTGAGAAACCATTTTACAATTGCAGAGACCATCAATGAGGATTGGCTTCTGCAGTCACAAGTGCACATGCATGCACACACACACGTACGCACGCACACAATTTTGTTATAATTTTCTGAGCTGACCTCTTTGCCTTTCGTTGAATTGGTCCAGCAGATGCCCCAGGAAGCCATTGTTTCGATTGAGCCATTGATGTGAAGGCATTGTACCAAGGCTAAGCTAAGTATATTATGGAGAGAATTTGTCTGATGTTACTCACTTGGCCCAGAAACATTTTTAAATGTGTTTCATTTGGAATACATGCATGCATGCCAGGGCTAGAAACCAAGTCGCAACAATCAACTTTTGGAAAGATGCAGAGGAGAGACTAGTTAAGTGTTTCCCTTTACTTAGTAGAAATCAGGAATCAGGTGAAGGGGATTGTTAAATCCCCAAACACATTTACTTTTCATGTTATATCAATTGTTTTTCTACCAGGAGTCTGTGTCATTTAAAAATGAGTCCTGCCAAAAAAAAAAAAAAAACCCAAAAAACTAACCAAACAAACTCACTGCCATCGAGTTGATTCCACACCATAAGGGGCCTAGACAGGGTTTCTGTGACTGAAATCTCAGTCAGAGAAGATTTACAGAATGGAACTCTAAATCCAGTTCCTGTCTCTATACATTGACTTAGCCTGGATTCCATTTACAGAAACCATGCAATAAACAAGCCAAGCCAATCAACCAAACAAACAATAAACCCCACCAACAGCAATGACCCCCCCCCCAAAAAAAAATAGAAAAGCTTTGATCAAAAAGAACGAAGACATTAGTGAAAACTGAAACAACCTTAACATTGGTCAAGGAGGACATCAAATGATGAGATATTACCATATAACATAGCTATATCATAATCCACCTTACAGTTCCCTCTGTCTGACCCCATGGCTCTTCACATCCCTGGGTGATGGTCCGAAGGGATTCACCAGAGGATTAATCCAGGTGGGAACCCTGCAAATGCATTTGGGGCTTTGACTGTCATCTGTAGCCTTCTTTAAACCAGGCATTCACAGTTTAAGCTCTGATATGGTTCCTGCCTTCAGATTTGCATTTTATTATTTACACTCCTTAGATCACACAGGCTAGTGTGATTCTTCAATGTGGATTTAGTTCATACCTCACTTGGATGGCTGCTTGTTTGAATACAAGCCTTTAAGACCCCAGACACTATTCTTTCTGATAACCAGGCACCATCTAGTTTCTTCACCACACTGTGCTATAGCCCCCATATCTTCAGGGATCAATTCAGGAGGGAGAAGATTGAGAAGGGCAGGTCATAAGAATTGATTGTTTATAAATTGGGGCTAAAATTAAATGCGACCCCCCAGATCCGTTCATATTTCTCTTCTTTGTATCTGACCCTGATTCACTCTAGAGGCATCATTGTTATTTTATGATAAAGAACATTGTAAATCATTCCCATAGGTCCTAAAGTGATTCTGTTGATTAACTGAGCCACTGGTATAGAATTGGAAACACTGTTGAGAAAAGGAAATTTTACATATATAGACTGTTTTTTCAGACTCCAACACATGAACTGTTGATTTGTAAGGATTAAACAATCCAGTGACTGGACACTGTTTACACAAACAATGGGGTGAGTGATAGGGCAAAACGTTCAATACCACTTATTCCCAGAGGCAGATTATACATACCAGAAAAATTCATGTCATAAGTAAGCATGGAGAGCGTTAAAATCACAAATATGTGGTTGTCCCAGGCCACCATTTATTGGACACCCTCAAACCAGAGATTCGAAACGGAGTCTAAGGACCACAAATTCCATAACCTTGTAGAACAGTGTAGCGGTCATCTGTTTCTTTCCAGATGAGGGCATTTCAGCCTCGTCGAAGGGCATATGATGTTTTCTTACGTCTGCTACAGGTGGGTTTGAGGTAAAGCACAGGTCACTAGTGAGGTGTCCACACGGAGTACTTCTGGTGTGGCCTGTGAAGGATGATGTACGTCGCGAAAGAACAATTTGACATTTCAGTGGTGCATAGCACAGGGCCTTTGTCCCCAGTGACTGGGTAGAAACGAGGTCAAGGTGTCCACTGAGAAGCACAGAACCACATGGATTGGCCCCTTAGTCTCTGTGTAAGTCTTCCTATACATTTTCCCCTCCAGCAGGAGGTGGCTTTAGGTGATTTGCCCCCTAGGACAAGTATAAGCACCTACTCCTGTACACCCTTGCTCCCTTTGTCTTGACTTAAGCTTTCAGTAAGGTTCTCATGACTCTTATATGGGTGCCTGGTGATTTGGGGTGAGCTTATTATACTTTTTTATGGAAACAACTGAATGGTCTTCTTGCTCTCCATCCCCCCACCTCCCATCTTGAGATACCGTCCCCAGCTGAGGTGAGGTCTTCATCAAGGTTGTTTTGAAGATGTACATATAACATATAACGGTGGTGATGGAGGCTCTAGGCCAGCTCTCTGTCTCATTGCTTGGGAGACCAGATTATGAGAGTGTATGCCCTGAGAACAGGTGTCTACCTGTGTCTTGGTGTTTCTTTGTGTGTTCTTTATGTTCCTCCTGACCCTACTGAACTCAGAATAAGTAGCATGTTTCATCACGGGCAGCAATGAACACAATGACCCCAAGAGATGTGGGTGGTTACAGATAATTGGTCTTGAAAATCTCTTTTTAATAAGTACTCATATTGCAATTATTGGCATGGAGACCTTACCAGGTTCCCACGTTATACACATCGATTTCAAGTAGAATCTGCCCTAGTCTTCTGCATGGCATTTGGTGGCTCATTGACAGCTAATTTATGTGGTGCCTGGGCGAGCTGGGAGAGAAGAGGAATGCGGCCTATGATACATATTTTACAGCCAGACAGTCTAGGTTGTTTTTGCTTCTGACTCCTTTGCCTCTCCACCAGTGCTTACCCATGTACTGTCCTCAAGCTGATTCTGAAGCATGGCAGCCCTGTCAGGCAGAGTCAGATTGCTCCATGGGGTTTCTGTGACTCTGTATCTCTCTGGGAAGAGACAGCCTCATCTTTTTCCTGAGGAGCAGTTGGTGGGTTTGCACCATTGATTTTGCAGTTAGCAGCCCCATGCTTAACCTACTGTGACATCAGAGATCCTGGCCAGGGCTTCTCTCTTCCACTGCCACTGGGGCAAGTCCAATTCATAATGATCATATAGGGCAGCAAAGAATGGCCCCTGTGGGTTCCGGGGACTGTGATTTTTTTACACGAGGAGAAAGGCTGGTGGTTTGAAGTGCTGATCGTGCAGAGAGCAGTCCAACACATGGCAGTTATGCTCCTGGTCTCCCTGAGGTATAGCTTTATGTAATTGAACTGTTGTTGCTTTGGAAACCATTTCCTACTGAAAACTACAATTTTTACTCTGATGCTTTCTGGATCAGTCTCAGAGTCCCCCAGGGGCAGTTCTAGTCTGTCCTATGGGGTCGTTATGAATTGGCATCAAGTTGGTGGCAGTGAGCTTTTTGAGTCATGGATCTAAGCAACAACTTTTCAAATCTGTGAAACAGAGATATATCCGCCAGCAAATTTTAGTATAAATAATTTCACCATTTCCCTAATTCTCTTTTTATTCTCCTCCTCCCCCTTTCCCTTTCTGCTTTCACCTCTTCTCCATCGTCCGTTTCTTCACCTCTTTCTTCCTCTTTTAATTTTTTTGTTATGGCAAATATCCCAAAGCTTTTATTTTCGCCATTATTAGTATCTTGCATCGAGCTACGAGGATGGCTCTGAATTTGTATGTAGCTGTCAACAATCTGTATCTCAATAAGCTGATCAGTTTCCAAGTCAGTTCCATTTCATACCTACCACATGTGTTCAGAGTGCAATTCTGTTCATTTGGTTATTAAATGAGGGTTTTTTTTTGCAAGTAGCTTTCCAGACATTTCTTCTGAAGGTCTTCTGGTTGAACAAAAGTCTCTAAGATTTTTCAATTAGCCCTGAGATCAGAAATATTTGCACTACTCAAAATCCCCAAGAAATCAAAGCCCCATTCTATATTGTAATGTGATATCCTCTCTTTCAGCTATAGAAAACTAGAGCCAATCTGTATCTTCAGAGAATTCATACAAGTCTCTCCGTATATGTGCTTTCTTTTCTAAGATCTAGTCAAATAAAGAAACCCCAGGCAATCTTTCCCCTTTGCTGTTTGTCTCCTTGTATTAGTTTTCTTGTATCTTTGACAAGTCCTCTTTATGACAAATAGCACCCGACTAACATCCAGAGATAATCCCTTTTCCATAGGCCTCAGCTGCCTTTGACTTACTGAAGTCACTTCCAGTTTTTTACTCTCCACTCTTCACAAATGTGCCTTCGGTGACACGGTGGTGTTGGTGGGTTTGGGGAACATCTTGCTCTCTGCTCCTCATTTTAAGAAACCCCTGCCCTGTGAATTAGCAAGCTTCCCCAGACCCCGAAAAAGTGGGAACTCCAAAGGATGCTCATTAGTTTCTAATTGTTATGATGAGAGTTCAAAACGTTCATGAAAAAAATAAGTGGAAAGATAATGAAATAAGTTTTAAGATGCCTTCTAGCCCTATCAAGCTATGATTCCATTGAATCAAACTGCTCACAGGTATTTCCTCATGATATTGTCCTATGATCTCCCACCTTGTCTATGCCTAAACACATTATATTTATCATCAAAGCATGTCAGGACTGTCGAAAATAGTCAAGGTATCATTTACACCCCAAGATCGCCACGGGTTTGTTTTGGCGCCTCAATTTGGTAGTCCTGTGCCTTTGTACAATTTGCTAACCTTCGCTGATTTTCAGTTTCTGTACCAGGAAACTCAGGATAACTTCATCAGGGTTTTATCAGGATTAATTAAGATAAAGAGTGAAAACTGGTAGGCAAACAGGACAAATACCCTGTGAAAAACAAATGCCTTCATCAGACTCAGAACTCTGGTATCATTCTTGTTAACCATCCCTACGTAAATGAAATCATTTTGAATAAGCATGTTTTTAAAACTCCATCCATACCCATTCTTTATTTTTATTTTCACTGGCACCTCTTAAACGCTGAGCTTTAATTTGTTCACCCGCACTATTCCAATAGCTTCCCAATAGCATTTTAGACAACTTTCTTCCTTACAGGGCTAATTTTTTTCTGAAATCCCCTCTAGAGACCTTCTAAAATCACCCTCGTGGGCTGTAGAGAAGAACTTTAAGTGTGTGCACCCAGCACAGTGCCTGACCCAGAATAACCCTTAAAGTAACGGTATTTATCATCTTATTAAAAAAATAAAATACGTTTAAATGACTCCCACATTTTATAAGCTTCTTTTCCCTGCCGCAGGCACCTTGGTTTCTATGCTATTGTGACCTTCACCACACAGCTTCAGGAAAATTGATTTATTCACTTTTGGATGAGCCGTGCGTTTCCATGATTATGTATGTTAGTGCTAGTCCTTCCTCCTGGTCAGCCTTTGCTCTGTAATTTAACCAGTGAAGCGCTAATAGTTCTTTGACTTTTGGGACATATAGTGCCCACCAACATTTTCAACCTCTGGGATTGAGTGGGAATCTGGTATCCTGTTTCTTGTGGATTTAGTTGGGGCATATATAAGTGCATGAATCTGGAGGAAAATGCCTCATCCCACCAATCCCAGCACTATACAGACCCCTTCTCACTAATTATATCAGAATCCATATGACCTCAAAATGATGTTTCCATTTCATTAAGCACGCCCTCAATTATTGAAAGCACATGGTGGTAACACAAATTCAAAACAGGAGATCATTCTATATTGAAAGGGTTAAAAGGCAAGTTTCCAAAAGGTTCCCTGGGATCTCCTTAAAAACAAACACTAGCTTACCCTAACTAGTAAAGAATTCTGCCTTGAGCATTGTGCTTTAAAAAACAAAAACAAACATAAACTAAGCAATTCCCCCAAACACATTCTATAGTTTGGGGATACAATCATTGAGCATTGACCAAATCAGGAGTGCAAAAGCTTTTTATACGTATCAACTCTATCACTTAAAAGTTTTACCCCTTTGTATTGTCCAGTGAACTTCATGCTTCTCTAGTTTAAGGAAGATGAGCATTATTTTGTCTTGGGACCATCTCACGATCATGTCTTTCCTCTCCTTCGCAAACAAATCCAGGTGTTCAGATTGTTGTACCTTTGTTATATTCTTCTTATTTTCAAAAACTTTTTTTCTATGCCATTTATTACATGTCATCATTTTTTAATCTATCAGTTCTCCATGTGGGTTCCTAGCAAACTAGGTCTATATTTCTGGCTCATCTTCATAATCTCAACTTCAGCTTGTATTCTAAAATATAGAAAATGCTTCATAAATATATGTTAAATGAGGGAAGGAGAGGGAGTCAGGGTTAGGGGCAAGAGATCCAACCATGCTGACAAATGTCAAGATTCCAGGATGGTCAGGAAATGCCATATTCCCACAGAATACGAAGAGGACCCGTAAAAGGTGCCCACAGAGGTTGAGCACTGGAGGGCAGAGATCGGCCGCCTTCAGCTTCCCTTCCTCTACAGCTCCCTGTGGTTATGTAAGACCCCTTCCCATCTTTAAACTAAATTATTTCCAGCCCCATAAGAACTTCTGTGCTGCTAATTGCACGATGGACTGGAATTTGTTTTGCACATTTGTACTTTGTCTTATAGTTACTTCTAAAAATATTTGCTTTCAGGGTTCATTTTTTATTTACTAGTTGAACAAATTGACAGGTGAAATGTACTTGGCTGGATTGGGAACGCTAAATCTCTGTTTCTGGACATTTTTGTTTTGTTTTGTGTTCCACAGTGAGGGATTTTCCTTGCAATAACCCAGCCCTAACACTGAAGGGCTCCTTCCCGCCTGCCCCAGAAGGGAATGAACCTGAAGGAAAGAGGAACTAGTTAGGATCCTCTTCCCGCCCCTAACCATGAGGCTGGAATGCAATGACAGCGAACTGCACTCATTTATCTTACTTTACATAATTAGAGTTCGGGGCTATTGAACACAGAATGTAAATGTATGCTAAATATGCAAATTAGCCACATTTCCCAGATTTGGAGAAAGGGGAAAAGTGGTAGCCTTATGTTAGATGGTTCTCTCTTATCTGTGAACACAACTTTTCAGCGCTCCAAAGGCAAGCAACAGCGCAGTCACAGTTGGGGCTGCTAATTTGGAAATGCAGTTTAGACTGATTTGAAAAAAAGCACAACAGCATTTTGCAATCACTGATGTGTCCTTTATACGAGAACTAGGTATAGCCATGGGAGTGCCGTTCTCCGTTGTCTGAAGATAGCCTCCCCCGTCACTCTTCGGTTTCAAACTTGGGATCCTGCCCAGTCCTTTAATACAAAACATGGACCCGGAACCAAACTGTAGAGGAGAAGTGTTCTGGTTGTGCTCTCACCAGCCCAGAGGACACAGGCTGGCACAGTGTCAGGCAAGCTGCAGTGAGTGTGGGTAACAAGGCCCTTTTGAGACTCTCTCCAGGTCCTCTGAGCTAATGTGAGGAAGTCTCCTTTATTGGCTCCTTCATGCCATCTCAGGGAAGTTCATACACAGTGACTCAGCAGGGTGAACTTCTAAGATACAAGCCATTTTGGCTCAATACAAGATGACTTCTGATGGACAATACTGCTATAAAGTTCCCTTTGAGTTGACCCTATTTAGGTACGCAGCCATGGTTGACTGTGTCCTCTTGTGTTAGGCCAGGTTAATTAGAGAAACAAATCCAGTGACAGTCATGCATGTAACAAAGAGCTTTTCATCAAAAAGCTTTATATATCAGGCAGACATCCCAGCCCAGTGCATAAGTCTGATACTTGTCAATAAGTCCCTCTTCAGACTTATGCAGCCACTTTCAATGATGAAGAATGCAGGGAGATCTCGGGTCAGTGGGTACAAGGTCTTGTGGATCCAATGGCACATTCATCACAGGGCTCTGGCAGGTCTCAGAGTGACTTTCCAGCAGGAAAGTAAAGACAGAGAGAACAAGAGAGGTTCCCAGGACTCTCCTTATGAGAAGGTCACTCCCACAAGCGGGCAACGTCAGGCTGTGACGAATTGGCAGACTAGACTCCTCCTCTGCGCTTTTATATCTTCCAGTTGACATGAAAGTCTCTAACTACCACATCTCTGCTCCATTCAGCTTCCTGCTACAAGTGTGAATGCCTAATGTTGCTAAGTGCATTCAAATTGGTTTTGACTCATAGTGACCACGCAATTGTTCTTATGTTTGAACCCACGGTTGGAGCTATCTTGTCAATCCACCTCATCAAAGGCCTTCCTCATTTCCTTCATCCCTCCACATTACCAAGCATGAGCATCTCCAGGTCTCCAGGTTTCCCAAGACAGATCTTCAGGGACCTGTCTCTCCTAAGAACATATCCAAAGGACGTAAGTTAAAGTCTCGCCGTCTTGGCCTCTAAGGAGCAGTCTGGCTATACTTCTTCCAATAAAGGTTTGTTCTTCTTGCAGTCCACGGTACTTGGTACTTTCAATATTCTTCACCAACACAATGGTTCAAATGCATGCTTTTTTTCTTCTTCTTCAGTCTTACTTGTTCAATGCCCAACTTTCATCTAGAACCTGAGTCTCTAATTCAACATCTGATTCAGACAAACTATGATGTATTTCCTGGTTCACTTTCCTATTTTCTCCTGTTTCAGAATTTGTCCTTTCTGTCTAGAGATCATTTCATCTTCCTCAAAATATCCTTGGAAATGGAGCAGGTGATTGGCTTCCAGCTTAAAGCTTGACTGGTGGTATAACAAAAGCTAATGACACCAGAGTAGAGAGAATATCTTGTCTAGAGCCCTTTCAACTCATGTCATGTGAACATAAACTATCCTAAGACTGTCCTGACAAGACTCAGTTTAACTTGGATTCCACCATGGTATTATTATTCTAGCCCCAAAGGACAAGAAGCTAAAAATGCATGATGGGAGCATGGAATATTATATTCAAGTTAAAACGGTGTGAAACTCCATTTCATAAGGAGGTTTGGAAATATGGAGACCCCAGATGGGTTTCAGTTTCAAATTGCTACCTGGACTCAGTCAAGGAAATTATGTACAATTACTTGAAATTGGTATGCAACATTATTACAAGTAGAATAATATGAACATTCTACCGGTAATTTGGCTAGTCATTTGGTAGTAATCTCTGGTAATTACTGTAAATGCTAACCAGTTAATTTCCTGGATCACATTTCCTTTTCAGTGTTCACTATATTTCATACATTTTAATTGGCTTTTAAAAATGTGCTAACAATGTTTTGCATTCCATGGCCTTACCTAAGGCTGAGAGTCAGACACAGCAAGTCAGCATTCCCAGTTCTGAGGATCTGTGCAGTTGCTGCTTAATTCAGATCAATCCCTGTGTGTCTGAATTATTACTGTAATCAGCTAAGTTGTTTTTTTAACATTGAATATCTGTATGATGTTAAAATGGGGGAAATATGCATTAAATTAACTGAAAGAGCAATCATCACTGATGAGCCAGATACATAGGCACAGACTGGTGAGAGTGTTAACAAGGCATTAGAAATCCTCCACATATAACTAGTATGGTACATATGTTCATGCATGTGTGTACATATGCATGCATGAGTACATATGTGCAAAAGTAGTATATTTTAATCATTTAATTTATATTATTGATGACTTCCCAAGTTTATGATAGAAAGCTCCAGGACCCGAAAGAGAGACGCTCAGATGCAATAACGAAGAGGAAAGCGCATCATAGAATGGTCAATTATAGGATTGTATATATGAAGGAAAAAGAGCAAGGCAGGAGGTATGTGGAGGCTGTCCACAAAGGAGCTGAATTACAACGAAGCTGTAAGCTGGATTACAGGGTCCTGGTTGTTAGCTGCTGTCTGCTTGCCTCCCCACACTTGATGACCCCATGCACAATGGAATGGAAGTTTAACTCATCCTGTGCTGTCTCCATGAAATGAATGGACACTCTTACCACTTTTTGAACTTAAAAAAATCTTTCAAATTTTAGATTAGGTGGAAATTTACCTTTCAGATCAACATTATGCATTCAACAAGTTAAGCAAGTTATAAAAGCTCCCAATGGCTTACCCTGTAGGATGACACCCCCCCCCACCCCGCACCACCTCCTTTTTTTAACAGGCCTCCCTATGGAAGTATGTTATCTTCTTCTTCATCCAGGCCAACCCCTGGCCGCCTGCTAGCACATTACCACCCTTCAGTCCCTTCCCCTCCTACCCTTGGTTGACCAGCAAAAAGCGGTTTCTATTCATAAGAAAACCATTTGTTTCTAATAGTAGTCTCATTAAATATTTGTCATTTTCTGATTGGCTAACTTTCTCTCTCTCTCTCTCTCTCTCTCTCTCTCTCTCTCTCTCTCTCTCTCTCTCTCTCTCTCTCTTTCTCTCTCACACTCTCTCTCTGCCTTTGAGTTAATTCTGACTCACAGGACAGGGTAAAACTGCCCCTGTGGGTTTCTGAGACTGTTAGCTATTTAGAGGTATTGAAAGCCTCTTTTTTTTTTTTCACAAAGCAATTAGTGGATTTGAACTGCTCATCTTTCAGTTAGCAGCCCAATGCTTAACCACTACACTGTCAACTGGAGGGAGCAATACAATAAGTCACTGAGTGCACTGTATTGGGCCCACTCACTCCTCTGTTCACCGGGTGGGTATGGGGAGCCAGAGGTGAAATATTCCCCCTCTGTTAATGTTGAGCACAAGAGATCTCTCTGTGCTGTGGGGCGAGCTGATTTGGTTCTCAGTTGGCCAAAGAGAAGCTACTGTTTCCTTTGGCCTCGCTTTCATTTGATAATCTTTGAAAAGCTATGTGGAAGAGAAGATCATGGGTGGCTTTGAATTCATTCTGTTACTTACTCTCTGCCTTATTTATCTTTAACTTAATCCTGGGTCTCCTAGCATTAACTGCACATTTTTAATACAATTATACTACCAATGTTTTGTAAATATTTCTGATCACAGTGCCGAGAAATAAAAAAAAAGATTATTTAGGATAAGATTTATCTGTGAAAAATAAAATATATCTACATTTTGATTTGTTTTATATTTTGGACTCCAAGAGGAGCATAGCTTACCTATTTTAATTTAAATTCTATACAATCCTACTAAAGTGTTGAACAATGAGAATCAAATGCCCCTTGTCACCATATTAAGCAATGCTTTCTGCCTAGTGCATCGGTTATTCCGGTTTTGAGGAGTCGTTGGTTAGTTTCACTTTTGAGTCACAGTCATGCAAAGTGGAGATAAAGCACAAAATGTTCTGATCCTTCAATTGTATGCATGCTCAGAGTCATTTATTTTCATTACATGTATACAGAATCTTTGAAGGAGCCCTGGGGATCATAGGGGTTACAATCTGCACTGCCAACTGCAAAGTCAGTAGTTCAAAATCACTAGATTCTCAGAGGGAGAAAGACTGGGTTTTCTACTCCTGTCTGGATTGGCATCAAATAAAATGATTTGGGGTTTAAACAAACAACCAAAGAAAAAAGAACTGCCCTCTCAGAAACTCACAGGGGGGATCCTATCCTGTCCTATAGGGTGGGTAGGAGTCAGAATCAACTCAATGACAATAAGTTTGCATTTTGGTTTACAGAGAATGTTTGAATATTCAATATCTAAAGTGTATGGTCAGTATTTTCTAGGCCAGCCATCATGTTCAGAACTTACTACTACTCACTGTAAACCATTCTATGCAAATTCCACATAAATTAATATCCTGGTTTATATTTGTCAGAGGGAAAATGAAAGAAATAAAATAAAATTAGAATATGGTTCTAGGAGGTTTTTTATGACCATATGTCTTATGCTTGTGAATCACATTTCACATTACTTGTGTAATTCATTTTTCATAAGTCAATTATATATAGGTCTATTGCAAAATAAATATCTGGATCTAGTATTACACTCCTTAGTCTCTCCAAAGAAGAACGGCTTTGCATCAACCCAGATTTGAGATGGGCATGAGAAGCAGCCTGGTGTAAGGTTACACTTCCTCCCATCCAGAGAAGGGCTTGGTGGAAAGTCACCAACGAGAAGATCTTCTAAAGAGGGCTGTGGGGCCTAAAGAGGTTTGCTTTCAGTCTTTCCGTGGTACCTGGCCAGGCTCTCAGAGCAAGCCTACAAAGAATGCAGGACAACCGTCACTGTCTTTGTACAGATCAAGCTCACTGTCATCGTGTTAATCCTGACTCATAAGGGATTAACAATTGAGTTTCTGAAGCTAACACAGTCATTTGTTAGTGGAACTGGGATCTGAAGTCATATTGACAGGTGATAGGTGGGTATTTGAGCTGAAATTCTGAGCACCGAAGTTTGCAGAAGATTAGGAATAACAATGACAGCCCCAAATACCATTGTAGACTTCCCAAATAAATTATTCCTCCCTTGAATTCCTTCTGGTCATTAGCCAAGGGTATAGATAATCCTGCCCTTTCAGCAGGGTGCATTTGCGAAGTAGGTTACCTCCACTCTCCCCAGCAAGGCAAAGGGGCATCTCTTTTAGGGACTTGGCTGGGTGTATCCTTGATGGAGGGGAAAGAACCAGATTGTTGTGAGTCTTTCCCTATCTTAGCCTCCCTGAAGGCCCAGGGCCAATCTTATAAAGCCCTACTATCTAACACAGTGTATCGAACATCATAATGGTCTTGTGTCTGCTTCTGTAGTCCCACCTGCCACTGTGATGTAGTGATTGGCCACCAGTCCTGAATTTGTGACAGTGTCCTTGTTACATCCCAACAGTGAATCCTCAGGCACCAAGTTGACTTCCTGATGTGTCTGTCTTTGTCTTGTCTTTATCTCCATTAAGACTTCATAAATGTGCTCCTTAAACTATATTTGAGATTGGGCTATATTTTGTTCTATTTTAGAACAGGTGCTGCTCTTAATGTCAAGTTCATTATGGTGTTTCATCTTAGCTGCCATGAGCCCTTGCTCCTGGAAAGCTGTGTATCACAGAAACCTCTGTAGCTGCGGCCTGCATGGCCTGTGCCAGCACCGGTCTGCTGGAGCTCATTGCTGTGGTCCTGTGTATTGTTAGGGTTTTTCATCGTTGGAGGCTCCTCTCCTCAGGCTGTATCAGACCATCTCCTATTGTGATCCTGGGCTTTCAGTGACAAATTGACAGAAGTAGATCACCCAGCTTTTCCTCCTAGTCCAGCTGAGTGTGGAAGTTCTGCCAACTCGTGCCCATAGGGGTGGCCTGTTAGCACCTTGAGTGCTGGTGGCATGGCTTCCAGTGACATAGCCTTTCGCAAGCCACCATATGACCCATCAACAGATGGCGTGTGGCATTATGGGATACCGTGAACTCACTATTGGCTATTTAAGTTCTCAGTTTTCTTTCGACTCCCATTCAAGGCGATATTACACCATCATTTAAGAAAGGAACCCTTTTAAGGGAAGGCGTTAGGTGACAAGCATTTTTGTTGGTTATAAGCATTCTGTTCTCCTCAGAGAGTCACCTCAAAAGTGCTGACAACGGATTTCAGGATGATGTGGTTCAAACTTTTCTGCAGGTTGCAAAGACTGATCTCGCATTTCGCCCATCCATCTCTGCGGAATGTAGCTGCTGTTTCTCCCTTTGTGGGATATTCATCACTTTTAAAAGGCAGCGAATTGTTGCTTCCTGGCACACTGAGAAATGATTGGGTACATTAACCAGTTTGGGGTTGCATTTGCTAGAGAGTTCTAAAACAAAACACCTGCTTCTTTTCTCCCACAAAGACAACCACGACCAGTAACATCCTCTTAGTTGAAACCACTCCCTGGAGAAAATTAAGCATCTCTTTGCTTTGGTTTCTTTAGCAGTCTGTGGTTGCAGGCCCCTTCAGAAGCATACCTGTCTTAGAGAGCAAAAACCACATCCCTTGCCCCAGTGATCAAGAGGAACACACCTGCTCCCCTCCTCAGGCTGCAGTACCTGGTTTCTTAGAAAGCACTAGGCCGATTTACCGTTTCTATTAATCTACAGACTTCAACTTCCATTCTGAGCAGGGCAAGACAAAACTGAGGCACTAGCTCACCCTTGGCCTTTCCAAACCTCCTACGATCGGCACATTTATATTAGATATTGATTTTTGTTTAATATAATAAGCCCAGAAAAATCACACTCTTTGTTGGCGTTCAAAGGATAAACCATAAAAGCTATTAAGAAACACAGTAAGCATGAGGATGATTAATGGGATTGGAGGTGCTGTCCCCAGTCTATTTCCAGATAATGTCTTTGAGAGATTCCATTGCTTCTGGAAGCAGTCCAGGGCTATTTATTTGCAAGGTGGAGTTCTGAGTAATGATGTTTCCTGTGTAGCACTGACTGGCAGTATTAAAGAGGCAGAGTTGGTTGGCTCCGAACTCCGATCTTAAATGGTTTCCTTTAGGAGTTTCTAGGACATTTCAGAGGCCAGCCATCCCCTGACAAACAATACGGATGTCCTCAAAATGCCCTCTCTTCTTTGAGCAGCGAGTCCACTCTCCATGAGAGCTTGTTGGGCATAAACATTACAGTAAAGATGTGAATGTCAAGAACCACCGATTCCCTTGGACCTTGCTTGAGCTTGGTCAATTAGACCCAGAGAACAATACCCAGCCAGTATTTGAGAGAACTTGGACTTGTCTTAAATTTTGACTTGACAGAATCTAACACAAAGTACTTCATGCTTTTCTTCAATTCTCAAGTTTTTCTTTCCACTTATAACAATTGATCCCACCTATGTTCATGAGTACAGAATCCAACATGTATCCCTTAACCCTGGCCATGCAATAGTGTGCTAATTATACAGCTATATTTGTAGTGCTTGAATGTCTATCCTAACTTCTTCAGTCAAGCAGACTGGATTAGTCTGTGTTGATAAGTGGGCTATCTCCAGGACCAGAACAGTGTCCGTAAATATTTACTAACTTGGTGGATGATGGATGAGTGGAGCGTTTCATTTTCAGAGCACATTTTATGTTGATTTGTGTAAGAAAATTGCATTTTTGATATCATAATTCCTGTTATATAGAAGAGACTAAGATTCTGAACTCAACGCCTTTCGTGGCAGATACAAGTTTGAACGTATCATTCCACAGGGTCACGAGAAGGGGTGGGTTTAACTGTGAGCAACTTGACAAAGTAGCATGGGTCCACTGTAAGTTGTACTTGACATTATACTTTTTACTGGGCATAAAACATAGAATCGTTCTTCTGTAAAACGTCAAAGCATCATGATTTCCATGTGCATGTTCCATTTGGAATAGTCATGGAATAATACGGAGCCTGCTTCAAAGCACATGTTTGGGACACTACCACCCTCAGGAGATGGACTGGTGGCGTGGTGGCTGCCACATAGGAACAGTAGGGAGGATGGTTCAGGACGGGCCAGTGCTTGGCTCTTTTGAGCTCAAGGTTGCTCTGAGTCAGAACCAAATTGACGGGACCTACCACCAACAAGAGACTACACACCGTCCCAATATCTCAGTAGGCTAGAAACTGCTCAGCATATGGTTAGTTGGGTTGGTTTTACCTTGAGTTTTCTGGTAATGGTGTGAATTAGAAATGCTGGTCCTACTCAAATTAATAATAATAAAACAAATTTAATGTAGCTATAATTGAGCTCATCGGTTTCATCTTTGTTTGTACTCTGAATTTGAGTAATGATTCTCAGATCTCTTGCTTCCCTCTGCCCTCCTGGCCTCTGAAGCAGCAGACTTCTCACAAAAACAAGGCATCTAAGCAGTGTTTCCATTAGCCTGTCTTAAGTCTTCCGTCTATATAATGGTCTTCATTCCCATGTTGCCTAGCCATGGGTTAACCTGTCTATTGTGATCAGCTGTGACAACGTCCATCCCCCCTAAGATCAGAGGCAAAATTAGGGAGAGACCACGGAGATGGTCACTCTGAGCTTGAGACTAAATTATCATTCCAAAGAATACACCATTCCTTGGTGAAAATTGGGAAAGAGAGAAACCATGCTGTATGTCTTAGCTGCTCATTTGGATCATATCAATAGTGCTTTTGTCCCAGCACTGGGGCATGTTGCCTCTGGTCATCACCTCTGCCATCCCGACAGCCCAGGATGCAGCTAGATTTTCTATCCATGGAGACCAGCTCTCATGGCATATCACGGGACATAATAATGATCATAGTAAGGGCAAGGATACCCACCCTGGTGATGATTGACAAAATGATGACAGTGATGTGTGGAGAAGGGAAGGGTGTAATTGATTATGTTCAAACATAGAGATACGAACGCAGGAGGGGGCTCTACTGCAAAAGGGCATAGCCCTGTAAGAATGCAGGTAACAAGGAACTTCACCACAGCTGCGTGGAAGTGACGGCTTGAGCCAGCGTGACAGTGATTATTTATTTCATCAGCGATCAAATTTCAAAGCACCACAGGGGCAAGAAAAAGAGATAAATTTGCCATATGCTGTGCGGTGTTTGATTTGTTTAAACAAATATACAAAATTAAGTAACATCTTTGATTACATTTGGATTATTCCATCATCAAGAAAGTGAACCAATTTCATTACCCAGTGTTTAAATAGTTTAATGAGTCTTCATCCTTTATAGTTTTTTATTTGATTTTACCTTGGACTATCTTCAAAAAATATACATTATCATTTTTCTTTTTTCCTATTTTTCTTCCTTTATTTTTGCTGATTTATTGACTCCACTCAATTTCTATGTTAATTTTCTATTTCCTTTGTTTATTCACCATGTACCAATTTCCTTCTTAATAGCTGTCTCCCACGTTACTTCACTTTGATTTTATTTCTTTTTCTTTCATTTATTTAACCATATTTCCTTCTCTTTCCCAGAGCTGTGTCTGCCTACCACTGACTAGATAAATGGGGAAAAGCACAGGCAGGGGAAGGCATCCCTAGAAGGAAAGATGAGCTCAGCATTCATAAGAGAATGAGACAGCGTGCTTTGAACTCTGCTCCTCCACACTGCAGGCTGAATACTCCAAAGAGCTAAGCATGCGTGTATTGTGAATTGCCTCTGCACTGCTAGTCACAGAGTACCCTTTCTGACCCAGGATCCGTCAGCCTATGGAATAACCTACCGTCTGGAAAGACAAGCCAGGGAGCAAGATGGCTTGGTTGGGAGAGGAACTGAGGACTGTCGATTGACAGTACAATCATGACTCACACATTCGTTTATTCACTCGTTTGTCATCTTGCAGCTGTAAATTTAGCACCTTTGAATAGCAACTATGACGATTTTCTCTTCAGATAAACCTGGGATCTCACATCTACTTTGTGTCTGACTGGGGGCAGGCTGAGACAGGTTACCCAGCCTTTGGGGCCTCGGATTTGCTCTTATTACATGGGAAAAAATATAGAACCTCACCTGGTGTTTTCTTTGGGTAATGGGGCGCTGGAGTGCTACTTTCTGCTCTGTAGGCTACTTGTTGTGCAGGCATCAGACATGATAAGACTGCTCAGTCATGGGTTCTTCATTTGTGAAGTCAGGCAAATTCCTGCCTCCCTTCCTTGCATAACTCACCCCCAGGGATGCGGGGAGAAAGACCCCCTATGACATGTATGTGTGAAAATATCCTGGAATTGATCCTCATTTGTTGTCGGATGCTTCTGGCTCATACCAAATCCATGCAAGAGAATAGAACTATTATAGAGGGATTTGCTGGCTTTAATTTTTATGGACACCACACCTATTGCCACAAGGTAAGTTTGAACCATGAACCATTTAGTTGACAGCTGAGCCCTTAACCATTGTACCACCAGAGCTCCTTGTCCATGGAGGTAGGTGATGCTGGGAAAGCACATTGCACTGACAGGGTACCTCTCCTTAAAGAATATCAAAATATACCTCTTCTTAAAAAACATCAACATATAAGTCACCCATTCCTAACACATAAAATTGGACAGAGCATGGAGCCCGAAGATAAAGCCTCAGTTCCTTCTCAGCCTACAGACCAGGAACAGTTCTCTGTGATACACTTCAAGTTGCCTGCCAACAACCTGCTCATTAACCTAAATAATAACACCACTTTGTGTTTCCCTCCTGCCTTTCATGTAAGGAACCTCGGATGACTTGCTAGCACTATTAAATCAAGCACAACAGCACAAAGGAACGGTGTTACAAGTGCCGTTAGACTTAGCAGATGAGTGGACAGGGGCTTCAGGGAACTGGACAGTTGGGACAGGAACGAGCTGAGTTCCTGGGCAAGCACCAGGAGCTGCCGCAGAGATGAATCCCTCCTGAGCTCGGTGGCTCTGCCCATCCTCCCTTCCTGAAAGCCCCGTTGAAAATATAAAACAACTGCAGTGGGTTCACATTGTGCTCTATTTCTGCTGGTTCCACAAAGAAATCAATTAAATTCGTCTGACAGTCTACTTTTCCTGAAGCTTTGCTGGCAGAGTTTAACTTTTTATCATCTTCTACAGCCTCAAAACAAAACAACCATTTTATTTCATCCTCAATGAAAGTTTTTTCTATCTATCTTGGGGAGGTCGCCTGGCTAGCTAATCTGCAGTCACCAGGCAGAGTGCTTTTTGTTCTCAGCATTTTGTCAGTGACTATTTGAGTGCCCGGGATGCGACGTGTAGGACCGGGGAAGTACGCTCTCGTTTTAATGAATCGCATTCTCTCCCAGTACCTCTGTTGGTGACAACAGTCTATTTCCATAGCTATCGAGATGTCCGATGCAAAATCAAACGAGTGAAAACATGTCTTGAAGTTGGTTCTGCCTCCCCATTGTGGTTGTAGGTGCCGCGCAGCCAGCTCCTGCCCACAGAGCCCTATGCCCAAAAGAAGGAGACACTGCACTGTCGCGTCTCTCAGAGGTTCTGACCCAGAGAGACTCTCGATATTACTGAATAAGCCATTGCCTGGTGCCCACCATCCTCAGCTCTATCGCTATGTTGGAGCCCTTTGTTGCAGCCCCTGTATCAGTCCATCTCACGAAGAGTACCCCCCCCCCCTGCTGCCTGACCACCACCATTGTTTCTATTTTTTTTTTCTTGACAAGAAATCTATTTTAGCAAACGTGGCCTTCTCTAAGGACTGGTCACACCTGATAACATGTCTGTAGTACATGAGACCCCAAATTCACCATTCTTGCTTCTAAAGATCATTCTGACCGTATTTTCTCCAAGTCAGGTTTGTTTTCTTTTCTTCTGTGAGTTTATGGGATGTTGAATATTCTTCACCAACTACATTGCAAAGACAGCAATTCTTGTTGTCTTTCTTTTTTTTTTTCTTGTTCAGTCTTTCTTATCTGTTGTCCACCTTTCACACACGTATAAGGAGTGGTTCCACCGCAACACTGTGCCAAAGGCAATTCGGGCTATTACTGAATAAAGTGGCTTATAAGACTCTGAGATAGTGCTTTGTTCATGCCTGATTTTTTTAGATTTCTCTATAATTGGGCCCAAATTATCATCAATTACAGCAGAGCTCTTAAACATCAAAGGAGCTAAACAAGAGGCAGTAAATGAGGACAAGGAAGCATTGTGTTTAGAAAAGAGTATCTAAGCCTGGCCTTGTTTCCGCATGCTGTCTCACACCTTTAGTCTCTGCCCAGGGACTACAAACACACTGTCTTGGAGTATATTCCGGCTCAGTGCAAATCTTGAAGGGCAGCGTAGCGTGCTCCCGAGGTTTCCCAGGCTGTACTTTTATGGCAGCAGAAAATCCCCTTCTGTGCACTCGGAGGAGTTGGTGAGTTGGAATTGTTGATGTTGCCATTAGCAGCCCAATGCATAACCACGACCTATTGCATGTTACCACAACCCCTTGAACCCACTTAAGTAGAATAATACAGAAGTAAGAGGAGGGAATTTGAAGACAAAACACATAGGCTCAGATTGGCAGCCGTGTGACCTGATGAAAGTTGCTTATGGTGTCTGACTCATATTTTACTGTTTCCGAGTATAAAAGAGACTCCAATCCCAAATATAAATGGAGAACATTTATTGTGTTTTAAGCAGGACAAAGACAAGACAAAGACACTGACATGTCCTCCAGATGAGGGAGACCATTAGCACAAGGCCAGAGCCACAAAACTACTTACGTAATGTAGGGAGCACAAAAGACATGTCACAAATCCATGACTGACAGTAGGTCAGTCCATCAGAGTTAGAAGTGGGACCACGGAACCAAGATGGGGACTAGTACATTATGTTAGACAGAAAAGCTTACCAGCTTGATCCAAGGCCTCCCAGACCAAGGCAATCAGGGCTTGACTTCTGACTAGAAGACCCCCCAAACCACTCCCAGTATGGGGGCTTCCATCCAGGACCCACCCTCAAGGGAGGCTGCCTCCCCCCTGGAGTGACTGGGAAGGGGTGGAGGCAGTCCAGTTTTCAATGCGCTCTGCCTTAAGCCAAGAGTGCTCTCATCCCTAGTTAATGTCGGCCATGGCCTCCAGCAAATGGGTGCTCAGCATTTAAGCTTTCATTATCTAGCACTGTGCTGTAGTGAAGGCAATAATATCAACTCCACCTACCTAACCAATGGGAAGGATAACTTGTGTTATTCATTTCAAAACCTTTTGTCTATTCTAAAACAGAATGCAAATACTAGTTATTATTTTTAATAGTCAGAACTGAACTTAAACACAAAAGATGTGACAATACACAATGAACATGTGTGATGCATCCAAACGAAGAGACATTTCACAGTTCACAACTGTCCCTTGTCTGTAATACTGGCTCTCTTCAACTGGGATAATTTGAGCTAAAAATGTAAAAAAAAAAAAAAAAAAAAAGGCAAGACAATTAACAAGACCTGGGTTTCCTGACTCGGCTTCTATTTTTAACACAGTGCTTTATTAACAGTGTGAAGGCAATGAAAGAACCATTTGAAAAGTTTAATGAGAGTGTAACACAGCCCCATCTGAACACATCACGTATTTGGTGATTTAAAGAAAAATTATAACTTTGGTTTTGTATCATTTCTAGTTTCACAATGAGTTTATTAGTTATTGGTCAAATAAAGTAGCATTTTTCTGCCTCAGTTTCTCATGAAAAAAAATTCCATACCTTTACTTCCTAATTTCCTAGAATCAAAGGATTCATGCATGTGGAGACGTTCTATTTTCAGATCTCATTATATTTGATTCTCCTGTTTTATATGCTGCTATTTTTAAGCTTGTTTCTTCCTGCAGGGCAGAGAGAAGGAAGGCTAGGGCTGAGCTAAGGAGCACTCCAAGGAGGGAAAGTGTCTGTAAGAAAGAGGACAAAGTGAAAGATGACAAATGTCAGCTGACCACCGGGAACAAACCGATTCCCAGCAATGGCCATTATGAGATGGCGGAATTGCCTCTCTCAGGAAGCGGCAGAAACATTAACTACTGGATGAAGTATTCTCGGGACTAGTTGGCCTGCCATTTCCTTCTACATTATCTATGAGTTTTTCTAATAATAATAAAATGAACACAGTTGGCTGCAGTGCTGCGATCATTCATATATAGGTTTCTAGCTGCATTGTAATTACGGCTGACTGCAGTTCTGAAACGAGGACTCTCCACTTTGCTGGGTCTTGATGACTTCCCCGTTCTATTTCCTGCTTGCCAGCTCCCAACTTCAGAAGGCTAGGTCAGCATCTCGAGGAGCTTTACTTGCATTTCAGTGTTGAGTCAATGTGTTCTTTAAACAATAAATTGAATGGAAACAGCTAGAGAATCACTATGGAAATACTGGGCTGCTTAAATGCTAGTGCTGAGCAGAGAGGGAAAACACCTGACCCGGGAGCCGTAAATCCTCCCCTGGGACGAGTGTAAGATTCAGTTTCTCCTATTTGTTTAATCTTAGTGAACATGTGTCATGGGCATTTCACAGCGTTTGCAAAAATGTCTCCTAAGCAAAAATGGAAGAACACAGGTTTCTTTTCTCTGTGTGCTTTTCAAGATTATACTTTGGAGTTGGACCAAAAAAAAAAAAAGTATATTTAGAAGATCGGCAAACTTCTCACAAAAGAAACCATGTTTGACATTTACAAATGTGTTATCCACCCAATATTAAATTCAAATTGTAAGAATGCACATGTAAAACATATATGCATGTTAATGTGAACGTGTGCTTTGTTTTGTTTTTTTACCCTAATTTTGAGGCTGGAGATTGGATGATGCTAGATTTCTCCAAGGGTCTTTATCTATCTATCTATCTATCTATCTATCTATCTATCTATCTATCTATCTATCTATCTATAAATTGTCCTACTGTTTAGAATGCTATCCCTCCTTTGACTTATCGAAAAAAAATCCTCTTATTGATGAATTACAAGGGATATTCACTTCGAATAGGTAGACTCTGACCTATCACAGTAAGTCAGAGCCTAAAATCGTAATGGAGTTGAACAAATGTCTGCTTCCCTTGGGATGTAACTTGGTAACACAACTAGATCCTCGGCTTCCTGCTCCCCGTGTGACTTCTGGGAACCTGAGGTCCTTTTGAACGCTTTCTGGTTCTTAGGAGCCTGCCAGGCATAGTGTAGATGTCCTATAATTGTCCACTGTATTTTATCCCTGACCACTTGTCTCACGCATTTTTGTTGTTTTAACCATTCTTGACTCTCAAGAGCTTTATTTGAAAGGAGGGGAAATGACTAAGGTCCCTCTTCAATGACCATGTGAAATCTGTGACTTAGCCTTATCTTGTAACTGCGACCCAGGATCCCTGTGACATTTTTTCTTAAAACTTTTCCCTTTCTTTACTTTAAATCTGATATCCATTTCCCTATCACAGTTCATTTCATGATTTCATCTAGACATATGGAATCCCTGTTTACACTCTCTAGTAGATTTTAAACTTTATAGACTAATAAGGGTAGAAGATTTTTTTTCTACCATTAGAAATAATGCACAATAAAGTTCATTTGCATTTGCATCATCTGCCTCTGTAAATTGGAAGCCTAGTCAACATTATCCTTATCGATGAGCAAACTGAAGCGCAGGACATGCCAGTGCGCCAGAGAGTGAGCGTACGCCCTGCACGTGTGCTCTCTGACGCCACGTCCAGTGTGGTTTCCGCTGCACTCTGGTTGCGGGGAGCAGTATGCCATCCGTTGGTTCTGTTTCCAGTCTTTCTGCATAAGTCATCATCCCTCTGATGTCTACCAGCACAGGCTGAACACACGTTCCCTCCTGAGGCTGCTCCTTCCACCTCAAAGTGCTCTGACTGAGGAAGTTCACCAGATCATAAGGTGACACTGACTTTCAGGCAAGAAACAAGTTTAAAATAACATTGAACAACTGCGAGGTGCTAGGCACTTTCCCTCTCTTGTCAGAGAATATCTGCAATAGATAGAAGGCTGAACCCAAGGAGCCATAAAACAATACCCTCTGAACACTCAGAGAAAAAAAACAGACTGGACTAATACAGGAATCCAAGAGCAGGGAGGGGGCCAGGGCAAGGGAGGCCAAGGAGTAGCAGGAGGGAAGAATGGGAAGATGTTGTGGGCGGGGGGTGGGGAGGCTCAGCAGCGGCGGTAAATGGAGGGGATGGTGACCCAGGGGGCAGCTAAGGAAACCTGAGCAGTGATAGGAAACACTGAGAAGTTCACTGCTCTACTTTCTCTACACTTACTCAGTTCCAGCACTAGAACAGCATGTAGTCAAAACATGAGCCCATACTTTGCTCTGAAGACACAGTTTCAGAAATGGGAGAGAGCATACACTTGTGCTAGATCGTCATGCACGTGTTCCTTAATATAACCTTTCTCTTAACAGGTACTCAGACTATGTCACCAGAGATGGCGGGAAGACACACTCTCATCACTTGTCACTGTTTTCAACTAAATGTGTCAATTCAAATACTTTCTCCCAGGCCAAAAGCTTCCTGTTTATAACCTGTGCAACTGTATTCCTGGTTGCCACCAGCAGCAAGATCATGCGATGAGCTCAGTAATTCAGAATCCCAAATGGCAAACACAGTATAGGCCAAACCTTTGCAATCTGACTACATGGAATAACAGTGTGGCATCGTGACTATCCTGTGACCCAGTACTGGTCCTACCCCCCCACCCCGCCCCCTCAGTGCATGCATCATACACTAGGAACTATTTTAATAAATTATCTTAAAAGGAAACATGTTGTATAAAAATAAATATCTTCTTAATGTCAATGAACTATCCTCATATAACTGCAAGATGAGGTTTTGCATAAAAGCCTAGATTTATGAGCTATAATCGTTTATTGTGAAAGAATAGCTTGAATACTTTAGGTCACACTTTTATCAAAGGATTTAAAATATTTTCATTCAAAGAGAAAAGATTTAGAGAAGAGGGGAACTACCAAGAGCCCTTCTTCTTCTTCTTTTTCTTCTTCCTCTTCCTCCTCCTCCTCCTCCTCCTGTACTTCCCAAGGATGAGAGAGGAGAAGGGGTTAGCGTATTCCAAGAGACAGGCCGCATTAAAATCTTACCTGCATACTTTGAAGTTATAGTATCACCATGTCTGAAATGTTTCCCCTGCCTCATGGTCTTCTCTAGCTGTGACTCTTTACTGAGGGCACAAAGTCACAAGAAATGGGAGAGCTGGATCAACATCTTCGCAGTTTCACCTAAGGGAAGCCATTGAACAGTTTCTCTACCTACACCTTAAGAAGTCAGATGGGATGGTCTTTGAGATCCCGCTCCAGCTCAAATCTGTGTGGATATGTGATGAAATCACTTTATCACTTTTACTGGTGAGAAATTTAGTTAGGCAATTCCAAAACAAAATTAAACTGGAAACAGATGATGAGACCAGATACACAAACCTCTATTTCCCTCCCCATAAAAATATAAATAGCTTAAGTGCTAAAACCATTGGGTGCTTAAAAAATACTAATCACCAAACAAATATTAGTTAGATATGTAGGCATGTATAGCTCCAGGAATTATGGTACCACATTTGGTGCCATATCACAATGCCCCTTGCCAGTTATTTTAAAACTGTATTTTCTAGTTTATTTGTGGTCTTTTTTTGTTACTGTGTGAAACATCTTCCTATTTTGTAAAGTTGCTGTACATATGGATTAGAAATGGTTACTAATCTAGAGTAAGAATATATTCATATTGATGAATTTTAAATGTAGAAGTGCTTAAAAAAATTAAAGGTTAAATAAATACCAGAAACAAGTGGGAAGAAACTTATTTTATAGCCAATCACCTAGTTTAGGCATGAGTAACATTAATAAAAGTAGTTTGCTTTAATTCTTTTTTTATGGACCTTGTACTCTATATCAGATATCCGGATACTTATACTTACAGATATGTATATACATATATGTCTTTAAAAATAATGAAAAATGAAGAAAATTGAATTTTCCCACAAACATTTTGAATCCCCTGATGTGTCTATATAAGTGCATGCATAACTTTTATATTCACTTATCTTAACTATTTATTGCAACATTAGCATGTATGAGTTATCATCCTTTTTTGTTTGTTTGTTTGAAGAAGCTAAGGTTTAGAAATAAGGTGCCTCTCCTGGCATCTGTCCACTAATAACAGAGATGCCTAGATTTGAATATAACTATGTCGCCGTGTCTAGGCTTTGCTGTTTAGAAACAAGTGAGTTTCACTTTGGTGACTTACATAAGTAATTGAATAATTTACTTTTCTTTTATTGTAAAAGAATAGGTAACAATCTCTCAGGGGAATGGTACCTTGTTTACACGAGGTACAGGATAGGAAAATGCCAATGAGTCCCTACACACCATCAGCACGTGCAGTGTACCAGTTACACCATCAGCACGTGCAGTGTACCAGTTACACCATCAGCACGTGCAGTGTACCAGTTACACCATCAGCACGTGCAGTGTACCAGTTACACCATCAGCACGTGCAGTGTACCAGTTACACCATCAGCACGTGCAGTGTACTAGTTACACCATCAGCACGTGCAGTGTACTAGTTACACCATCAGCACGTGCAGTGTACTAGTTACACCATCAGCACGTGCAGTGTACTAGTTACACCATCAGCACGTGCAGTGTACTAGTTACACCATCAGCACGTGCAGTGTACTAGTTACACCATCAGCACGTGCAGTGTACTAGTTACACCATCAGCACGTGCAGTGTACCAGTTACACCATCAGCACGTGCAGTGTACTAGTTACACCATCAGCACGTGCAGTGTACCAGTTACACCATCAGCACGTGCAGTGTACTAGTTACACCATCAGCACGTGCAGTGTACTAGTTACACCATCAGCACGTGCAGTGTACTAGTTACACCATCAGCACGTGCAGTGTACTAGTTACACCATCAGCACGTGCAGTGTACTAGTTACACCATCAGCACGTGCAGTGTACTAGTTACACCATCAGCACGTGCAGTGTACTAGTTACACCATCAGCACGTGCAGTGTACTAGTTACACCATCAGCACGTGCAGTGTACTAGTTACACCATCAGCACGTGCAGTGTACCAGTTACACGTTCTCCAATTCCTTTTGGACGTGCATCTTCTTTTTCCTTTCTGTCTTTCTGTTGCACTAACTTTGTCAACTACCTCAAAAAAGCCAGTAAGCAGTTGGAGTGCCTCATGTGACCCACTTTCACATGTACATGTCAAATCTCAACACTTATTGAGATAATAGTTATAGAACAGTTTAGATGGTACAGAGAGAGTTAACATTTATTTTCATTTACAAAGATCTCAGGTTATTAAATGACCTTGAGTGATTCTAACTGTTTTTTTTCTGTTGAAGTTAACCTTGGGGTACTAAAAATACCTCTAAACTTCGCCTTTCCTATTGCCTTCATCCATCCACTTCAAGAGTGAGTTTTGCTCTCAGGGACTGTATTTTACAGAGGAAAGTGTTCCTCTCGTCAGCTCTCACCTTGAAGCTGGACACCCAGGATTGCTCTTGGGTTTCACCATGGGTCATGAGTCTCAAAGCGAGTCTTCGGGGGACAGGCCTGCTACATTACCCCATCTACAAGGGCAGACCATTTAATAAGGTTATCAGATTTTGCCACCATAAAAGGATTTAAGAGCATCCTTCTTAACTCATGTCAAGTGCTGTTCCACTTAAAAATCAATCCAAAATGAGACAAGTGGGCTATGACATGGCAGGCACTTAATATAACTCAAGTTCCGAGACAGAAACTGCCTTCCAGTCCTTTCCTCAGCAGCGAGTCTGGCAACGTGACAGAGAGTGTGCAGAGCGGCAAATTACAGAGGGCCTTGAACCTGGATGACAGGAGCAGGCCACCTCACTGTGGAATCTTCCGCTTCCATGATTCACTTACAAAATGTTTCTAAACAATTTGTATTGTACATTAGGAGGGATGATCAACTTTGCATTCAACAATGAAAACCACTAATAAAACTCTCGCGTATACCCCTCTCCCCCCACATTCTGTAACCCCTATGGACCACTCACCTCCATTTTGCCCGTGTCAAGACCCCTCAACCATCTAGCCCAGGCCCTTCCCACACCCTCCCCCACTTGGTACCTTCTCAAGTCCATTCCCTTTGATATGACTGTCTTTATCCTTCTTTCTCTCCCTTATATCAGTGTGGTCATACTTACACAATATGTGTCACTTCGGGGTGGGCTGAATTTGCTCAATATAGTGCTCTCATGTCCTAAGGTGCTTGATGGGTTTGTCATTGTACTTTAATGGCGTGTGGTAGCCCATCATGTGTATGTAGTACCAGTTTCTTCAACCATTCTTCCATGGACATTGTGATTGCTTTCATCTTGCTGTTGTGAACCACTACGATGAACAGGGTGTGCATGTGCTTGATTGTGTTACGACTCATTTCTTTAGAGGGATTTCTGGATCAGACCTGCCTGGACTCTCTCAAACTGCTTTCCTTATGCCAAATCCAAATGTTTTTACTGCAAGTGAGGAATGAATCCTTTAAGGGATCTTACGGAGTGCTGTCAGTCAACACCCCAGTTTCAGCTCAGCTTCCATCTTTGCACTGCAATGCATGTTCGTACAGGTATTGATTGGTATGCTTTATTGCATCTGGATTTTATTTACTTATTTTTTTTAAAAAAAAGGAATTGAAATCAGTGAATGAAAGTGTTGGTGTAAGTGATAAGAAAATGGGACCTGATAAGATCCCTGAGAAGAGATAAGCACAAAGAGATAGGCCAGCAACCTCAAGCCTTTACGTCCCATTGTGCTTAAAAGAGTGGGCTGCTTAATTTTAGTACCAAATTAAGAATGTGTGAAATAATGAAGATGCGATGCTGAATGTGTTCTTGAAAAATTATGTGTTAACAGTGCTGTCATAATATTTTTGCTGTTTGCTCTCCTGGTCTCCTCTGACAAAAAGTGAGCTTCTTGTGACCCTTCAGCATATGACTTCCCCCAGGCAACCTGGATTACTGATTTTAATTATGAAGCCCCTGTTCTCCTGGCCTCCAGTCTCTTCTGCAGAAATCAGATGATACTCTGAACGATTTCTTAGACAGAGAGGATTTCTTCTCACTTCTGAAATTCATGCAGCTCTCTTCGTTACTGAAGAATGCATTTCAGGATATAAAATCTAATCTACACAAGGTTTCTGACCCAGTTAACTTAAAAATTGATTCTCTTCTTCTGCACAGTCTAGACAATTGAAATAAGTTTATTTCCCCCCCTTTTCCCAATTCATTCACCTACATTTAAAGTGTGATGACCTCACATTTCCCCTTGAGACCTGGAATCTCTGGCAATCTGTTCCCTGTAGTTCTCCGTGCTGGGCTTAGAGACTTCCTGAAACTCTCAGCATTGGACTCACAATATGCTTGTTTCTGTGACTCCAATGGATTTTTTCCCACCTTCCTCCCCTGTCTTCACTCCTTCTTTTTCAAAAGTTGAGAAGACTTTTGTGTTTATTACTATCCCCATTCATGTAAATTTAATAATTTGAACTTCTTTATTGAGTGTACTTAAGGCTATCGCTAATTTATGGCTCTAAATTTATTAAGATATGAAATGCACATTTTCTATAGGAATCCAACATATCAGAGAGATAATAAATGTGTTCAATATTAAATTCGTGAAAGTCAAGTAGCCTGAGCTCTGGGAATGAGGAAGATACAGAATGCTCTTTTCTGGTTCCCGAGTTAGCAATCCTTCTTCGAATATTTTGCATTTCCATGTTGCATTACTTTATAGTCGCATCTATTTATATTTATTTTATGGAACACAACAACCGCTGAGTGAGTCCTGAGAATGTTTCATTTCTCTCTTTAGTTTAACATTTTATTGTGGATTGGGAGAAAGCTTATGGAGCAAATTAGTTTCCCATTCAACAATATGTATATTTTATTTCCTGATATCAATTGCAAGAGAATGTGTTTTACATTTGATAATAAAAATTTTAATTTGCAGGGAGTTTTGGATTTCAGCTATGCTTGCCTATGCATACCCCCATTAATATGAGAAGCACTTAAAACCCCCATTTTAAAAATGAGAATATGAGATTTTGAAAGGATAAATGATGTGGGCTTAGATAGCTGGTGCCTGAGCAAAAGATCTGCCCACCATGATACAGAATCATCTGGGATCATTGCAAGACGGAGTGAAGCCGTACAGATGATGTGTGGGAGATCTTAGAGATCATTGCCCTCAGGCAGCTGTTAGGAGCCCTGGTGGGACAATAACCTAAGGGCTCCCTCCCTCTCTGATTGCTAACTGCAAAGATTCCCTGTTCAAACTCACCGAGAGTTTCTGCTGGAGAGAGGCCCAGACATCTGTTTCTCTGAAGATTATAGCCGATCAGATGTTATGGGGAAGTTCCATTCTGTCAGAATCCGAATCAGGCTTCATTGAGCATCTCCAAAGGACTTTTACATTGTGCATAGCAGGCTGAGAGCCATTGATTTCACGGACAGCAAAGTCACGGGTTGCCTTACTTATTACCCTGCCGTGTTTCCCAGTAGCCCCATTATTTTTGAGGGAGAGCTTATGTTCTTTTAGGCAGACAGAGAAGCTGCTTCAGAACCAGAGAAGGAAGAGTTAGTCTTGGGGTCCCTTGTCCTGTTAGAGGAGAGAAGAGAGCCTAGTCACTCTGCCTGACTTGAGGAGGGCATTCCCACACGACTGGAAGGGCCCAGAGCAGTGCTCTCGCAGTGATTCCAGGGGCTGGATGGGGTGCAAAGGAAAGTTGGTGGACTCACGTTTTCATGTCTATAGTACTCTGCGTAGCACACAGGAAACTATCCTCTTCCTTCCCAGAGCCTCTCCATGTTTTAGGCATCTACGAGTATGTGCACAGAAGAAAACCCATGAATTCTGTGCTTGGAGTTACTTTCTACCTTCAGGGAGCCGCCCTGCTCTGCTCCTGACTTGTGTCCGCACAGGCATCTTGCCAGGACAAGGCCTTATGGTTGAGATTAGCACTTGCCAAGCATTTTGGTCTCAGGTCCCTTTTACACACGCAGTGTCATCGCTGCTTGTTATAGCTGTCTCTTTGTTGTCACTATCAATATTTTCCATTAAACTGAGAAAATGTGATGTCTATTGTTTCTTTTTAAAATAATAAAACATGTCAACATAAACAATTCTAAATCAATGACTTATTTAGGAATAACTCACATAATAGATGATATGTGCTTTAATTTTATAATTTGATACATTTTTATATATGTATAGACCTGCAAAAGTATCACCACAAAGAAGATATTGCACAAGTCCACGACACCCAGTGTTTCTTAGTACCTCTCTGAAATCACTTCCAAAACAAGCCTTGTTCCTTTATGCAGCTTATGTTCTAGTATCGATTCACCAGGATACTTTATTTAACTGGGCACAGTTGCAAATCCTAAACCAAAACTCAATTAGTGATTGATGAGGCATCTCAGTGTCTTTCCTATTGATGAAATGGGGTGTGGGGGTGGCGGGTGGGCCTCGTTTGGTTTCTTTGGGCTACACAAAAGGGAAAACGTACACCAAACTCACTGCCCTGGGTCAATGCTGACTCACAGCCATCTGTGTTCACTGTATCCATTGTCCTCCTTTCCCATCCATCCTTTCCTGACTTCTGAGTTTTGTCTCGAGGCAAATGCTGGCGCTTTGGTTTTCCAGGATTGCTGGTTCTATGCAGCGCGTACTTCCCTAGTATTACCTTTCACCTAAAGGGCTTAATGTTTGAGCATTAATACACACAGGAGATTTCAGTTCCAGATTTAGAGAATGTCTAAGAACCATAGGCTCAGAGTGTCTAACATTCTCTAGCAGACCAATAATGCTGGCTAGACAGTTTCTAGCAAGACCAGTCTAGAGAAGCGTTCTCCCTCTGTGAGCTTCCATTCATGGTGGGTGTGAATTATTACATTCTGTGCATATGTCATAGTTTGTTTATTCAATTATCTGTTGATAGCCACTTCAGTTGTTTACATCGGTTTTTAATTTTTGCATTTGTGAACAAATGCTGATATTGACATGAGGGTACATAGAAGAAGGCTTCTAAAAATGAGTGGAAAATGGAATGAAAAGATAATGGAATTTTCTAAAACTTCTTGATGCTTCCTTGTATAATCGATTTGTGTCATGGACCTATTGCCCTTGGATATATACTTACTTGTGGGATTGCCGGATCGTGTGATATTTCTATTGGCAACCGTTGAAGGAAGCACATTACAAGTCTTTCACATTTCACACTCCTGCTGGCAGTGACTGCGGGCTCTGTTCTCTCCGTATCCTCCCCATTTTTTTAAATGTCGCCATTGTTGTTGGGATAAAATGGTTCATGTAGTTGTTTTGGGTTTGGCCTCTCTAAGTGAGCCCTGGTGGTGTGCTGTAGTGGTTTCTGTGTTGAGCTGCTAGCCGCAAGGTCAATGTGTCTCTTCTCAGGAAGAGTTACCTTCTCAGAACCCCTGGGGCAGTTCTACACAGTCCCATATGGTCGTTCAGAGTCAGAATCAACTCAGTAGCCGTGAGTTTGGTTTAGGGTTCGAGTACATCATGATTGCAAGCATTTTTCACGTGTCGTTTTGGCTGCCTGAATGCCTGTTTGGGAGAAATATCTGTTTATGGCCTCTCCTAGTTTGTTTGTTTTTAATAGAATTTTTCCATTTCCATTTTAAAGGTTACTCTTTTCCAATATGCTGTTGAAAAATATTGTCCCCAAGCTGTATGTATTCTCTTTCCTCTTTGGGGAAGTCTGTCAATGCGCCTCAGTGCTTAATGTTTAGGAGGTTCTAGTGGTTTAGTTGATCTCTCTTTGCAGTTTGCGCATTTTCACTTATGTTTCAGAGTAAATCTCATTGATATTCTTTAAATACAAGTATCACAAAGCTGTCCAGCTCATAGTGACAAATTCAAGTTTTCTAAAATTTTCATTTTTCTCAGAAATGCACAAATATTAACATTGGTCATACACACTATTAACTGTTTTCCTTGAAGTGAGATATCATTCATTGGGCAGAAAATATCCATCAAATTCCACTTGTGAACAACAATCATTGAACTATCTGAAGTTCATGCAAATAAGAAGAGTGTTTTGTGCATAAAACACTGTAGCTTTGCTCGCGATTTAAATTAACACTCAATTACCATTCTCCACCTGGCCCCCACCCCTACCCCTTAGCCAGAGAATAAATGTTTTAAGCCTTTTTACTTTATACTGTGCTATAACATATTAAGACAAAAACCTTAGGTCATAGACTATACAAAATCAAGTGGCAAGTAGGATGGGACCCACAACTGTTGTCTGTCAAGTCCTGTTCTAGACGTTGGTCTCGCCCTTTGGGATGCAGCAGAGCCTTAGGTACACTTTCCATTCAGTCAAACCGACTATGAAAAATGCTTTCTCAGAGGTCACTATATGTTAAAAATATGAATTTTTATTATTTTAACAAGGGCTTTTAAGAGTGAAACTAAAGATACATGAATGAAAAGTAGGGAGGAATGCAATGACTAACAATGAAACGTGGTCCCATTTCTTTGATTTACCCATGGTCACCTTTGTACTTTTTATGCAAATTTTACCACAACAACACAAGCAAATTACGTCATGTGTTATTATGATCGGATCATTTTGACCACTTTCAGACGTTTGATTGAGATTCGTTTTTCCTGTCTTTCCTCCACTTTATCTTTTTATTTGCACAAAAAATAATTTCTAGTACCTCAATGGTTTTAATATAGAAATGATTTGTTTGCATATTCATGGACAAGAGACTTCACCTCTCTATATTTCACATGCTTCATTTATAACATGTGGAAAATAATAATATCTACTCATGATTTTGTTTATAGACCAAGTGAGATCTTAAACAAAGAACTTTGCAGGGTTCTTGGAATAGTAAACACTTCATTGGAAATTATATAATTTTACTTTTATTTTATGAATTAATTTTCTGTGTGGTGCCAATTATATGCAGGAAAGAACTAATGTTCTCAAAGTTAACTCTCTTATTGGTAGACACGTAGGCATTGTGATGGGCAGAGTAATTGTGTTTGAACGTATTTTAAGGGATACTCTGGACTCATACTGCCCTCTCCAGCAAAACCTCTTAGGAAAGAAGACTCGGGCTCTTTCCTATGTCCTGTGCTATAGACTCCTTTGACACATGCATAGGATTACAAAGGAAGCAAATTTTGTTAAATTGCAGTTATCAAAATATTATCAAAGCCATGATGGAAAAGGTACTTCTCGCTTAATGCCTAAAATAAAATCTAATAGTGAGTCTGCCCAGCGACATACAATTGAAGAAGTGTTGAGTGAAAAGGGTATTTCAATATATTAGGAAAAAAAGCATTGTATGATATGAAAATAATTGTGATGTATCTTGGTGATAAAATCATAGGCACTGCTGACAATACCATGGCGGGTTCCCTATTTTCAGAGGAAAAGGATGTGCTCTATTTCAATTAGAGGTTAGTAAATGTGAAGATGAAATTGCTTTCCCATTGGAGTTGATAGAGCTTCCTGAATTCTATTCATAGACTCTTTAGGGGACCATGGGCCCAGAGCTGATAATCTCTGCTTTGTATTATCTCCTTTGTCATTGTTCACCTACACTTTGTTGGGATGGATTCTTATTTTTTTAATCATTTTATTGGGGGCTCGTACAACTAAAGTCCCAATCCATCCATCCATCCATTGTGTCAAGCACATCTGTACATTTGTTGCCATCATCATCCTCAAAACATTTTCTTTCTACTTCAGCCCTTGGTATCAGCTCTGCATTTTTGTCTCCTCCCTCACAAACCCTTGTTAATTTATAAATTATTATTATCTTTTCATGTCTTACACTGAGTGATGTCTCCCTTCACCTGTTGTCTGTCTCCCTGAGAGGGGGTTACATGCAGATCCTTGTGATTGGTTCCCCCTTTCTCCTTCCACCTTTCCCTTATCCACCTGGTATTGCTACTCTCATTATTGTTCTTGAAGGGTTCGTCTGTCCTGGATTCCCTGTTTCAAGCTCTGATCAGTACCAGTGTACATGCTCTGGTCTAGCCAGGTTTTCAAGGTAGATTTGGATCACCAAAGTGGGAGGGAATTGAAGGCATTGAAGGAGCGCCAATAGGCCAGCAAAATTTGGAAGTAGAAGCACCTCGTCAGGCATTTGTAACCACTATTTCAGGTAGTTGACCTCAATTGTGAGGGTGAGATGCAGAGTTTATTTGCCAAATAATTGCTAGTTTTCCATTCAAAATTAAGCTCAGTTCACTGAGGCTTAGAAGATATAATTAACTACAAATTGCAAAGATACGTATACAAAGCCTTTCTGATTCTTAAAATAATAGTCTCTGTGTTTGTCTGGGTAGAGAGAGAAACAAATTCATAGACACACATAGGTATATAAGAAAGAGATTTTTTATACAAGAGCAATTGAGTATTAAAAAAATGTCCCAGTCTAGATCAAATGCATAAGCCCAACTGTAGCCCATATGTCCAATACCAATCTTCAAAGTCCTCTTCAGACTCATGAAACATGCAATGATCTTGAATGCAGGAGAATCACAGGCCAGTGGGTTGGAAGTCTTGTGGATCCAGTGACATTGTAAGCATCTCAGCACTGGCAGGGGTCTCTATGTAGCTTCTCTGGCTCTAGAGGTCTGATTGTTACGTCAAAGTAGGTCCACGTGGCTTCTCCAGCTCCCAGGGTGTAGTGCCATGTGTCTTGTCAGTAGAATGTCTCCCGGGGAGTGAGCAGAGAGAGAGATGTCTCCTGTAGAGTGTCTCTCAGGAGTGAGTAGAGAGAGAGATGTCCCCTGCCTCCAAGGAGGAAATACAGGAATTCCCAGAATTCTCAGGAGAAGGCTTTGCCCACACAGAGACCTCATTGGTTAGATCTTCATTGACAGGCCAGACTCCACCCCTTAACTCATAATCCTCTCAAATTGACACCAGATTATGTAATTTCCACAGTCTCTCAGTCTGCGGGTCGCCTTCCCACCGATAACAGTTCAATTATATGAACTATACACATGAGTGATTTTAAATATGAACTGAAATGTAAGCACATGCATTTCATATTGTTCAGCTTCCAACACCCTATCCAGCCCTAATTGATTCTTCTTACTCAGCTGTGTATTTTCACATGTTCCAAGTCAGAGAAATCTACCAGCACTAATTTGATGGTACAACTGTTTATGAGCCTTTTAATGGGACAAGGGGGATTGATCTAATTTCTCAAAGTGGCTAGGGGATCTGTTGAGTGCCACCTGATTGGTGTAGTGGGATGAGGTCAAAACAATCATCCATAACCGTTGGGGGCAAAAAGGGCCTATTTTAATTCTATGAGCAGCAAATCCTGACAGAGTAGGAGGTTTTAATATAGGGACTACAGCCTTTTTTTTTTTTTTTAATAAATGGGATGCCACTTCAGAGGATTATTTCACCAAAAGGGAGAGCTAAATACAAAATATTAGATGAAATATGCACAGTTCAGATTAGACTTTCTTGATGGACTAGGGGGAAAATCTACCCACCTTAATTCTCAGATTAAAGATGAATATTTCAGTCAAATTTTAATATACACATGGGTTCAAATTAGTAGACCGGAAGACAAATGACATCTGCTAAAGTGAAAACCGCAAGGAGTTTTACTGATGTGTGAAACCGTTTTGTTGCCCCTTAGCACAGTGAGGGTACCCTGGTGGTATTGTGGGTGCATGTTGTGCCACTAACCACAAGGTCAGCAGTTAGACACCACCAGCCACTCTGTGGGAGAAAGATGAGGCTTTCTACTCCCATAAAGAGTTACTGTCTTGGAATTCCTTGAGGTCAGGTCTACCCTGTCCCCTGGGGCCTCTGTGGATCAGCATTGGTCCAGTGGCGGTGAATAGCATCATGCTTCAATGTTGGGCCGCTACTAGGGAGATCTGGCAGTTTGACCCCACCTGCCGTTCTAGGCAGAAAGAGGAGGCTCTCCTCGCCAAGGAGAGTTAACCAAAAACCAAACGAACTGCCCTCAAGTTGAGGCTGGCTCATAGTCCTAGGGAGTAGTTCTGTCTATCTTACAGCATCATTATGAGTCAGCATACACAAGGTGGGAAAAAATTAATGTTAGAGTTTTACTCTCATTCAGAATAAAATCTGCCTGTACCACGTCCCACAGGGATCTACATAATCTCCTCCCTTGGTCTGCCTGAGCTCACTCCCACCTGCTCCACACTTGTTCCTCCTGTGTACTGCAATCCCGTAACCTTTCACGCGGGCTCTTTACCGTGCTTACTCTGTACCACCGGCCATGCACGTCCTGGCCTGTTGTAGGCGATTGTGTAAACAAAACAAGGGACCAACGCATGGTTTAAAATCAGGAAAGAGGGAGGCAAACAGACAATAAATAAAAGTAGAGAAAAACAATTATCTTCAGGAATTTGTAGGCCTACTTTATGTAGGTATAAAATTTTATATAATTTTTAAATTTGCTGACAGGATCTAATTTTGTATCCACTATTACTCTGTAAAACAAAACAATGAAACAAAACAGGAAAACACAAAAAGAACCATTAATACCCTTTCAAAGGATATAAAAGACAGAGAAGGTGATTTAGCTAAATAATACATCTAGTAAAATGTAGCATGAAAGAGAATTCAGATTTTCTAAGTAAATATCTCTCACCGATATCAAGTCAATTCTGATTCACGGCAACCCTATAGAACAGAGGAGAACTGATCCTGTGGATTTCTGAGAGTATAATTTTATTTCATTTTAAGAAATAATTTAATTGGGGGCTCTTATAGCTCTTATAACAATCCATAGATCCATTGTGTCAAGCACATTTGTACACATGTTGCCATCATCCTTTTAACAATATTTCCTTTCTACTTGAACCCTTGGGTGACCATTTTTGTCCTCTCGCCCCCACCCTTCCACCGTCATGAACCCTTGATTAATTAAAAATTATTATTATTTTCATACCTTACACTGTCTGCTGTCTTCCTTCACAGATATTTCTGTTGTTTGTCACCCTGGGGTGGGGGAGGTTATTTGTCAATCATTGTGATCAGTGCCCCCTTTTCCCCACCTTCCCCCTACCCTCATAGTATTGCTACTCCCATTATTGTTCCTGAGAGGTTTATCTGTCTTGCATTCTGTGTGTTGGGAGCTCTTATCTGTACCACTGTACATGCTCTGGTCAAGCCAGATTTGTAAGGTAGGACTGGGGTCATGCTAGTTCGGGTGAAGGGGTCATATTAAAGAACTAGAGGAATGTCATATGTCTCATCAGTGTTATACTGTACCCTCGCTGGCTTGTCCCTTCCTGTGACACTTCTGTGAAGGGATGTCCAATTGTCTACAGATGGGTTTTGGGTTTCCACTATGCCCCTCCCACCCTCATCCACACTGATAAGATTGTTTGTTTTGGGTCTTCTGATGTCTTATACCTGATCCTGTCAACACCTCATGATCACACAGACTGGTGTGCTTTTTTCCATGTGGACTTAGTTGCTTCTCAGCTAGATGGCTGCTTATTTATCTTCAAGTCTTTAAGACTCCAGATGCTATATCTTTTAATAGCTGGGCTCCATCAGCTTTTTTCACCACATTTGTTTATGCACCCATTTTAGAGACTGTAATTTTTTAAAATGGGATCAGAAGGTCTTGTTTTCCTCTCTTGGAGTGCCTGGTGACTTTGAACTGTTGTCTTTGCAATTAACAACCAAGCGTGTAGAAAGGGAGTGAAAGAGAAGCAGATTCTCCAGAAGATGGAATGTCGCCGTGGTTGCAACAATGGGCTCAAACAGAGTTAACATTGTTTGGTTCCGCTGCAAATAGCATGTTTATGATCGGAAATCACTCAATAACACCTTATAATAACAGCAACAAATGAATCTCAATATTTTGCTTACAATAATTGATGACCTTGGGCCGGAAAGGCCTAGTACCAGAGTCATCAGTGTCTCCCATTCACAGGTCTCAAAGACCCATGCAAATTCTGCCCACTCACAATATCCTTCTAGTTTGCTCTTAGCAGAGATGACAAGTAATATGGGGGAAAGGTTGCATATCATCTTTTCAGAGACATTCCAATCACAGCACAAGAATACACAGTGGTCACAAGTCTTAAAGGAAATGCCAAGCATTCTACACAAGTGCACATACACACATGTGTGTGCATGTACACACACGAAGCAGTTGAGACTTTCAGATGAGTTTCCTTCAAATGTCTTAAGGGGTGGCTTTGCTGTTTTCCAAGGTAATATAAAGATATACATGTGTGTGAGTCTCTAATATGCCACAACAGAAACCATCATCCATCATCTCTCCAGAATGGGACAAACTAAATCCACAACTGAGAGGCGATTCCTTAAAGATGGCAATATACCCATACAACAGTACTATCATTTGCTGAAGAACTTAGTTCATTCTTAATGGTTCCTGCATTTACATCTACGTACAATCAGCGCATGTTGACACCAATGCTAAGGCAGACAGCCAGTCTGATTTCTCTAATGAACTTCAGTTGGGATTCGGTGTGGGCATTCCTCATTCTTTTTTTTTTTTTTTGGTACTCTCTGTTTTTTTTTTTTTTGTTTTTTTTTTTTTTTATTAGGGGCTCATACAACTCTTATCACAGTCCATGCATATACATACATCAATTGTATAAAGCACATCTGTACATTCTTTGCCCTAATCATTTTCTCTTGTTTTCTCCTCTTTTCTTTTTTTTTTTTTTTTACATTTTTTTTTCTTCTTTTACATTTTATTAGGGACTCCAACAACTCTTACCACAATCCATACATATACATACATCAATTGTACAAAGCACACCCATACACTCCCTGTCCCAATCACTCTCAAGGCATTTGCTCTTCACCTAAGCCCCTTGCATCAGGTCCTCCTTTTTTTTCCCCCCCTCCCTCCCTTTTCCCCCCTCCCTCATATGCCCTTGGTAATTTATACCTCGTTATTTTGTCATATCTTGCCCTATTCGGGGTCTCCCTTCCCCCCTTCTCTGCTGTCCCTCTCCCAGGGAAGAGGTCACATGTGGCTCCTTGTAATCAGTTCCCCCTTTCCAACCCACTCACCCTCCACTCTCCCAGCATCGTCCCTCATGCCCTTGGTCCTGGAGGTATCATCCACCCTGGATTCCCTGTATCTCCAACCCTCCTATGTACCAGTGTACAGCCTCTGTCCTATCCAACCCTGCAAGGTAGAATTCGGATCATGGTAGTTGGGGGGAGGAAGCATCCAGGATCTGGGGGAAAGCTGTGTTCTTCATCGATACTACCTCACGCCCTAATTAACCCATCTCCTCTCCTAAGCCCCTCTGTGAGGGGATCTCCATTGGCTGACACTTGGGCCTTGGGTCTCCACTCTGCACTTCCCCCTTCATTTAATATAATATATATATACACATACATATATACATATACACATAAATACACATAAATACACACACTTATATCTTTTTTTTTTTTTTGCATGATGCCTTATATCTGGTCCCTTGGGCACCTCGTGATCGCACTGGCCGGTGTGCTTCTTCCATGTGGGCTTATTTGTTTCTGAGCGAGATGGCCGCTTGTTCACCTTCAAGCCTTTAAGACCCCAGACACTATCTCTTTTGATAGCCGGGCACCATCAGCTTTCTTCACCACATTCGCTTATGCACCCATTTGTCTTCAGCGATCCTATCATGGAGGTGTGCAGTCAATGATATGATTTTTTGTTCTTTGATGCCTGGTAACTGATCCCTTTGGGACCACTCGATCACACAGGCTGGTGTGTTCTTCCATGTGGACTTTGTTGCTTCTGAGCTAGATGGCCGCTTGTTTATCTTCAAGCCTTTAAGACCCCAGTCACTATCTCTTTTGATAGCCGGGCACCATCAGCTTTCTTCACCACATTTACTTGTTCACCCATGTTGGCTCCAGCTGTTGTGTCGGGAGAGTGAGCATCATAGAGTTCCAATTTAATAAAAGAAGGTATTCATGCATAGAGGGAGTGTTTGAGTAGAGGCCCAAGGTCCTTCTGCCACCTTAATACTTGACCTATAAATATAGACACAAAGATCTATTTCCCCAACCTCCTATATATATTTGCATGTACATGTCGTTGTCTAGACCTCCATGAATGCCCTTTGACTTCTAGCTCTTTCCTCCATCTCCCTTGACCTTCCTCCTGCCCTACTACCATGCTTCATTGCCACCTGGGCTAGAGTATACCTCTTCTCTAAACAACCTTACCCTTGATCATTTCCCACCAGGCCTGCCACTCCCCCTTCTCTACCCTTTGGGGTCCCATGTTTTTCACTTGTCCCTGGGTTTGTTAACACCACTTCCTTACCCCCCCCTACCCCCCACCCCAAGTCCCCCCGGAACTGTCGGTCCCGTTGTTTTTCCTCCAGATAGTTCATCCAGCCTGTCCTATTCAGACAGACCTGTGGAGTCACTAACATGCACGAAAACTAGACAGAGGAACACAAAGCAACAGTATATAACCAGACAACAAAACAACCAAAACAAACCACTGAAAAAGAACAGAACAAAACAGTTCGCAAGAGAAAAGCTTGTAGTTAGTTCAGGGATCTTTGCTGGCCCTTAGGAGCGTTTTCCAGTCCAGTCTGTTGGGGCACCACGCCCTGGCCCCAAAGTCCACTTTCAGCATTCCCTGGGGACCTTGCCACTCCATTCCCTTGCTGTTCCGCTGCACTCCCCCAGTGCATTGCCTCGGTGTGGTGGGATCAGGTCAGGTGCAATTCCCACACTGTGTCTCCGGTTCTGTCCCCTGTATCGCCCTTAGTCACTGAGGGGCATCATGTCTCATAGTAGGGCCAGCCATGTTGTTCTCTCTGTGGACTGGCTGCTCTACTCAGGAACATCATCCTCACGGCCTGGTGGGCCAGGCTGTGCTCCACTCTCTCCTCCTGCCCCTTCATCTGCTCCCGTGTGCTCTGATCAAATATGTCCATCTCCCATAGCTGCAGGGTCAATGTCTTCCTTTGGAACAAGTTCTTTTCGGGGGAGGGGCAGGAATCCACTTAATTTATGGTGCTGGGGCCTGCCTCCCAGACCTCTCCACCGGTTCCGTCCTCCACGCCGGGATAATGCATTCACACCTTGCGACACTGGGTTGAAGTCTGGTCCCACTTTCCCTGTGGAGATATAAACAATACCCTCCCCTTGGGTGGATTAATGCCCCATTTCTGTCATGCTGATTGTACTTACCTCAGGGGACTCATGTTGTACCTGTCCCTTTGGGACTGGCTTACCTCGCTTAGCATAATTCCTTCCAGCTCTTCCCATGAAATAACGTGTTTCATGTGCTCATCGGTGCTTTTCAGTGCTGCATAATACTCCATTGTGTGTATGTGCCAAAGTTTGCTAATCCACTCGTCTATCGATGGAAACTTAGGCTGTTTCCAAGTCTTTGCTATTGTGAATTGTGCCGCAATAAACATTGGAGCGCATATGACTGGTCGTGTTTTATTTGCTGCTTCAACCGGGTATATGCCCAGTAGAGGGATGGCTGGGTCGTAAGGTAGATCAATTTCCATTTTCTTTAGGTATCGCCAGATTGCTTTCCACAGTGTCTGTACAAATCTGCACGACCACCAGCAGTGGAGGAGGGTTCCTATTTCACCACAGCCCCTCCAACACTTGTTGCTCTCTGATTTACTGATCTGGGCTAGCCTCAGGGGTGTTAGGTGGTATCTCATTGTTGTTTTGATTTGCATTTCTCTTATGGCAAGGGACTTCGAGCACTTTCTCATATATTTATTGGCCATATTGATCTCCTCTCTAGTGAAAGTTCTTCTCATTTCTTTTGCCCACTTCCTTAGGGGGTTAACTGTTTTCCTCTTTTTGCAGGTCATGATGGTGTTGTAGATTTTAGTAATGAGCCCTTTGTCTGACGTGTCATTACTAAAAATCTTCTCCCAGTCTGTGGGTTGCCTTGTCACCCTCTTGGCAAAGTCTTTCGAGGTGCACAGGTGTTTTATTCTTATTAGATCCCATTTGTCGATTTCCAGATCACCTGTGTGTGTCCCCTTCCCTGTTGCAGTGAGCCTATGTGCTCCCTGGGCCAGTGCTCTGAGATTAGTCCCGATTCCTTCCTTAATGGTCCTGATGGTTTGGGGTTTGACTTCTAGATCTGTGATCCACCTTGAGTGTATTCTTGTGCATGGGGTGAGGTAGACGTCTTGTTTCAACTTTCTACATGTGGATATCCATTGTTTCCAGCACCACTTATTAAAGAGGGCATCTGCTTCCCACTTGACGTTTTTGGGACCCTTGTCGAAGATCAGTTGTCTATATGCTGATGATTTTACTCCTGGGCTTTCTATTCTTTTCCACTGGTCTGAGTGTCTATCATTGTGCCAGTACCATGCTGTTTTGACCACTGTAGCTGTGTAGTAGGCATTAAAATCAGGCAGGGCGAGTCCTCCAATTGTGTCCTTCTTCTTGAGGAGTTCTCTGCTAATTCTGGGTTTCTTCCCTCTCCATATGAAGTTGGTGGTCAGTTTTTCCAATTCTTTGAAGAAGGTTGATGGTAATTGGATTGGTATAGCATTGAACTTGTAGAGTGCTTTAGGAAGAACTGTCATCTTTACTATGTTCAGCCTACCTAACCATGAGCAGGGGAGCTTCATCCATTTGTGAAGGTCACTTTTGGTTTCCTGTAATAGGGTTTTATAATTATGCTTATATAGGTCTTTAGTATTTTTTGTTAAGTATATTCCTAGGTATTTCAGTTTGTTCTTGGCTACTGTGAAGGGTACTTCCCTCTTAATCGCCTCTTCCATGGCCCTGTCCGATGTGTATAGAAACCCTACCGACTTCTGTTTATTGATCTTGTATCCTGCTACCCTTCCGTATTCCTCTATTGCTGTAAGTATTCCAACTGTGGAGTTTTGGGGGTCTTCAATGTATAGGATCATGTCATCTGCAAATAACGATAGTTTCACCTCCTCCTCTCCCAACTGGATCCCTTTGATGTCCTTCCGCTGTCTTATGTTGTTAGCCAGGACCTCCAAAACGATATTGAATAGAAGAGGGGACAGGGGGCATCCTTGTCTTGTACCCTTTTTCAGTGGGATTGTTCTTGTCTTTTCTCCATTGACTATGATGTTGGCTGTTGGTCTTTCATAGATAGCTTGTATGAGCTTGAGGAACTTACCTTCCAATCCTATCTTCATGAGTGTTTTGATTAGGAATGGATGCTGGATGTTGTCAAATGCTTTTTCTGCATCTATGGATATTATCATATGGTTTTTATCCTTTTTCTTCTCAATGTGGTGTATGATATTGATGGATTTTCGGGTGTTAAACCATCCCTGCATCGCTGGGATGAATCCTACTTGGTCGTGGTGAATGATATGTTTGATGTTCCTTTGTATTCTATTGGCCAATATTTTGTTAAGGATTTTTGCATCTATGTTCATTAGAGATATTGGTCTATAATTCTCTACACTTGTGGGGTCTTTTCCCTGTTTGGGTATCAAAGTAATGCTGGCTTCGTAAAATGAGTTTGGGAGCTTGCCGTTCTTTTCTATGTTCTGGAATACTTTGTGGAGGATCGGTGTCAGCTCTTCCCTGAATGTTTGGTAAAATTCTGCTGTGTAGCCATCTGGCCCTGGGGCCTTTTTCCTTGGTAGGTTTTTGATGACACTCTCTATTTCTTCCTTCGCTATGGGTTTGTTGAGGTTCTTGATCTCTGTCTCAGATAATCTAGGGATAGATTGTTTTTCTAAATATTTATCCATGTCTTCCAGGTTTCTGAATTCATTAGAATACAAACCTTCATAGTACTTTGTGATTATCCTTTTTATCTCATTGGGGTCTGTTGTTATTGCCCCCGATTCATCCCTCATCCTGGCTATTGATGATTGTTCCTTTCTATCTTTGGTAAGCTTTGCCAGGGGAGTGTCAATTTTATTAATTCGTTCATAAAACCAGCTTCTAGTTGCGTTAATCCTTTGCATTGTTCTTTTGTCTTCCCACTGGTTTAACTCCGCCCTGACTTTTATTATTTCTTTTCTCTTGCTATTGGAGGGGTAGTTCTGTTGACTCTGTTCTAGTTGTTGGAGGTTTTGTGTTAACATATCTGTCATACGCCTTTCTTCTTTTTTCATGTATGCATTCAGTGATATCAAGCTACCTCTGATGACTGCCTTTGCAGTGTCCCATAAGTTTTGATATGTTGTATGCTCGTTCTCATTAGTTTCTAGAAATTTCCTGATATCCTCTCTGATCTGGACCTTAACCCATTCATGTCGCAGGAGATCGTTGTTTATTCTCCAATTGGTGACCCTTGCTTTTCTGGGTGCCCTCCTATTAATCTCCAGCTTTATGGCATGGTGGTCTGAGAAAGACGTCTGGATAATATCTATGTGTTTGAATTTACTCAGGCTGGCCTTGTGCCCCAGCATGTGATCTATTCTTGAGAAAGATCCGTGTGGATTGGAGAAGAATGTGAAACCTTTTGCTTTTGGATGAAAGGCTCTATAGATGTCTATCAGGCCCTGTTGCCTAATTACATTGTTTAGCTCTCTGGCCTCTTTGCTGAGCTTCTTTCCCTGTGACCTGTCTTTCTCTGATAGTGGAGTGTTGAAGTCCCCCACTATTATTGTTGTTTCCGTGATTTCTTCTGTCATTTTTTTAATAGTTTGTTTGACGAAATTTGCCACACCATTATTAGGTGCGTAAATATTCAGTATGCTTATTGCTTCCTGGTTTACTGAGCCTTTGAGCATTATGTAATGTCCCTCTTTGTCTCTTTTTATGTTTTGGATCTTGAGATCCATTTTGTCGGAGATTAAGATAGCCACTCCTGCCTTCTTGGAGTTACCATTTGCTTGGTAAACTTTCTGCCAGCCCTTTATTCTCAGCATATGCTTGTCTGCTTGCTTAAGGTGTGTCTCTTGCAGGCAGCAGATTGATGGGTTATGTTTTCTAATCCAATCCTCCAGCCTCTTTCTTTTAACATATGAATTGAGCCCATTTGTATTCAAAGTGATTATTACAATCTCTGGCTTCATGGTTGCCATATTCTGTTTTGTGTTTTGGGTCTTTGCCTATCTTCCTTCATATCAGTGTACTGCGTTTGAGTGGAGGGTTTCTATCCTGTCCTCTTTTCCATCTGAGACCGTGTTGTCCTGGTGCGTGTTGCTGGCATGTTGGCTTCTAGATGGAGATGGGCTAATTGGTGGTCTCCTGGAGGTTCTAGTTGGAGCTTGATCTTCTGGCCATAGTGAGTCAGCCAGTATGTTCTGTAGGGTCGGGTGACTTGCAGTATATTTTTTGAGTTCTTCCTTGTCCTGGAAGACCCTTATCTTACCCTCTATCTTAATGGATAACTTGGCAGGGTATAGGATTCTGGGGGAGGCATTTTTATCTTTCAGAATTTGGAAGATGCTGCTCCATTCTCTCCTCCTCTTCATGGTTTCAGCTGATAAGTCTGAGCATACCCTTACCTGCGCTCCTTTGTATGTGACTGTCTTCCTTTCTCTTGATGCTCGTAGAATTTTCTCTTTTTCCTCTAAGTTGGATAATTTTACAATTATATGCCTTGGCGTGTTCTTCTTGGTGTTTAGCTTAGCCGGCGTCCTCTCTGCTTCCTGTATGAGAGTCGGATTCTCCTTTGTTAGGTTGGGGAAATTTTCTTCCAGGAATTCCTTTGCTATCTTGGCGGTCGATTTGTGTGTTATGTTGTGTTCCGGTAGACCGATTATTCGAATATTATTCCTCCTCATAGCATCTGTCATTGATCTCAGGCTGTCTTCTGTTTCTTTAATTTTCCTATCTGATTGTTTTTCTCGCTTGCTTCGTTTGGTTTGAGCGTCCTCGAGTTCACTGATACGGTTCTCAGCCTCCTCAAGCCTAGATATAGCTTCTGTGACCTTTTGTGTGGCCTCTGCTACCTCCTCTGTTAGTTTCTGCAGTTCCTTTTGGTGGATAGTATTCATCCCCTCTATTGTGGACTTCATCCCCTCTATTGTGCATTTCATCCCTTCTATCGTTGCATCCTTATTTTGGTTTGCTTCTCTTAGCTCCTGTATTACTTCAAGCAGAGTTCTGAAGATTTCCTTTTGTGGCTGATCTATATCTGTTTCTTCTATGAGTGACGTTAGGTCTGTTAAAGTGCCTCGTTTTTCTGATTTTTTTGTTGGGAGTGATGTGGTCTGTTGATTTTTCCTTGATCCTTTAATAGGCCCCATGCTTCTGGGAGACAGGAGTAACCTTATTGTGTGGAGGCTCAGGCCACTGTGCTGTCTCCTGGGGTGGCTGGGGCGGGCTGCGGCAGGCTTAGGGCTGGCACTGGGGACCCAACAGGGCCCCAGATGGTGAGAGCTGGCTGGAGCTCACTGACGGCTCCTCAGGGACTGCAAAGCCGAGACTGCAGGTGGAGTGTTTGATCTGCCCGGCCCCTTGGATAGCTGGGCAGGCAGCCGCGGGACACTGCAGGGAACAATGGTGTTCGCTCTCCGCCCTTTTGGCGCGAAACCGCAGGGGGTAATGGCGCTGGCAAAGGAGGCTTGGCGCGAAACCGCAGGGGGCAATGGTGCCCTTCCTCTGCTCAGGCTCAGAGTCGCGGCCGCCGGGGTCCCCGCAGCACCCTGGGGAGGGCACCTACTCTTGTGCCTTGCGCAGGGGGGGGGGCCCTTGGTGGGCAGACTCAGCAGCGCGGGGCGAGGCGCTCCGCGGAAGCTCAGGGTCCGGGACAGGCGCGGGTTGGGCTATGGCTCCTGTTGGCGGGAAGTGCTCAGCGCAGGGTCCCCGCCAGGAGTGGAGCTGGCGCTAGGCTGCCAGGGGCTGGCGGGGGCGGGCGGGGGTGGGAGGCCAGCGCACGGAGGGCAGGTGGAGAGGTCCGCGGCAGCGGTGCGGGTGGATGATCCCCCGTGGGGGTCGCCAGACAACCCGCGGGTCCGCTCCCCTGAGCTTGGATGAATGGAGGGAGGGACGTGGGCCCGAGGACAGATCGCTGCCCTGTGGGGAGAGGGGAACTGCGGGAGAGGAAAGCTTCTCTCCCAGTGGGGATCCGCGATAGGGAGTGGGGAGTGGGCCGCTGGAGTAGGCAGGGCAGGCAAGTGGCTCTGGCCTAGGCGCCGGGTTTGGGGATGGAGCCTAAGCCGGTCGCCAGTGAGCTCACGGCAGCTTAGTGGCCAGAGATGTCCCACTAGTCCGGTCCTCTTTCACCTAGACCCCTGCTCCGGACAAATACGTGGGGTAGGACTGGGGTGCTGACCCAGGGGGATATTTCACTCACCAGACTCTTACTATTCAGCTACCTGGTCGCCAATCCCGCTTTGTTTGGAGGAGCTCTCAGAGTATGCGGGTGTCCCTGTCGGCCATCTTCCCCCTTCCTCCTCATTCTTTTTGAGTGATACCTACTATACAATGACAGAGCTCTTTTGTTCCCCTTAATTAGGGGGGAGTTATAAATGGAAGCATCTTGATGGTTATATGTACAAATAAAACATAAAGAAGAATGCATGTACAGATGTGGTTCTAAAAACTCACCACAAGAAGAGAAATAACAACCATAAATGCAAGAAGGAAAATCAATACTAAGAGTGGAGAGAAAACAAAACAAAACACGTCATCCTCTATAAACTAACTTCTAAAGTTTAATTTCAAGCTCAAATACATGGCCAAAACATAATTTTAGCAGGGTCCAAACTACTTGAAAAACAACTTGTAAAGACCTAGCCACGATTTCTCACTTTCACTCACTCTTCTCATCCTATTAATCAAAATCAAATACTTATAAAGAACAATTGATGCTTTTAAAAGAATAAATATTTTAAAATAACTAACATTTTTTATTCAATATTAATCTAATCATCCTTTGAAATCTGATGACAGAACTACAGGAACTATAAGGGAATCAATTGGATCCACAATGTGGGAAATTCTACAAGGAAAAAACTCTGGATTAAAAAAAACGATAATGCCAAGAAAGGAAAAGGAAGAATGTTCTAACTGTAGTGGTGAAATTGTCTGTTAAGGTTTCCTTCTCAGCTTTCATCACACAGAGTGCTGCATTCATTACTCTGCTGCCAAAAATGCAGGTGCCCTGGTGGCACAGTGCTTACACGTTGACAGCCCAAATAACGAACATTTATGATAACTTAAAAACTCTAAGACCTTTCTATTTTGAGAACAAAGGTGTTTTCAGTTGCCTCATGTGCGTTGTAAGCTGGACAATGAATAAGGAAGATCCAAGAGGAATCTGCGCATTTGAATTATGGTGCCGGGGCAAAATGAAGAGAGCACCCTGGACTGCCAAAAGCACAAACGAATAGGTCTCGGGAAGAAGTGCTACCAGAGTGCTCTTTAGAGGCAAGGATGGTAAGAATTCTCCTGACATATTTTGAACATGTTGTCACGAGAGATCAGTCCCTGAAGAGCACACCACTCTTGGTAAAGGAGCGAGCCACTGAAAAAGAGGCAGACCATCAACCAAATGGCTGGACCCTGGCTGTAACAAGCCGCTCAGGCATGGGAAGCATTGTGAGGATGACCCCGGACTGGGCACTGCTTCATTCTTTTGTACATAAGGTCACTAAGAGGCAGAACCTAGCAGGTGACACTGAACAATAGTGGTGCAATACATGGTTAAGCACACGGCTGCTGGCGGTTGAAAATCAAATACACTTGCAGCCCCATAAGAGAAATGTCCTGGTGGAGATTACAGTCCAGTGAAGTCTGTGTTGTAGGCAGCTCTACAATGTCTTAAACGGTCACTCTAGGTTGACTCTGAGTTGGAATGGGGCACGCAGCATACTACATGCATCATATCTTTATGCCACTTTCTATTTTGTTTGCCACCAGTCCCTCCCCACACCCATTCTCACTCCAGGAGCTATTTTTGTAAGCACGCTATCTTTTTTTTTTTTAACAAACATTTTTTCTTAATTGGCATAGCAGCCCTTATGAAAATCCCTCCTGTGTGGGAGGACATAATTGGCAAAGATACTTATATTACTTATATTCTCTGCTTATTCTGTTAGATAGAAGCTCAGAAGAAATATGAGCTGGAACTTTTTTGTTGTTTTTAATATCCTTATAACTATACACAACTTAGAGCAAGTATGAATAACAGAATTCTCTAAAATGGGTTGTAGTAGCTATGACCCACTAACAAGGCTATAATCTTTCATTGTTATTGCCATTAGAGAGACACATTCACATATTCTCCATTTTCAGCCTGTAATTAGGGAAGATGTTAAGTGAAAACATTTCCATGGGCTTAATCTTACAATCAGATGGATCCTACCAAGTTGATTTTCAGAGAGTATTATCAGCAGTGAGTGGAAGCTGCATGCAGAGGTGAAAAAAGTATTTCAGCGACACTAAGCTATCCCAAGAGAGAGTGGTTTACTCGGTCTATTTCTTGTCTTTCAAAAGTTTTTAAAGTAGAGGGCAAGGTCTTCTGTCAATTCCAGAAAACTGTGTTGTTGGCTAATCCCTTCAGTACAAGGTGCGTGTGTTGTATCTCTGCCCTTAGCACTTAGTACAGCACCTGGCATAGATGAAACGTTCCTATTGCCCAGGGCCTAAAGTTCATTGCAAAGGTTAGAAGAAGATACTAAGTTCTTGGGACTAGAGCAGGGCTACGAAAGCCACAGCGTCCTGGTGATTCTGATGCACGGTGACTTTATTTAGGGTTTTCAAGACAGGAAATCTTTTCTGGAGCAGAACGCTTCATCTTCCTTTTAGCTGTGGATGGTTTTGAATGGCTGACCTTGCAGGTAACTGCCGAACACCTAATCCACATCACTATCAGGATCCATGTAAAGGCACCTTGTAATCCTATACGCCGTAATTTATCATTTCTCTTTCTTTTTTTGAAGGCAGTAAGGAGACTTCATTTATCCATTTCATACATGTTGTGCTACTTCCTTCCAAAAAAAAATCAACAAACTTGCTGTAGAGTCCACCCCAATTCGTGATGGCCCCCTACGCTACACAGTGAACTTCTCCATGGGGCTTTCTTGACTATCATTTGGATAGGAGCAGATGGCCAGGCCTTTCTTACAAGGGCAGCTGAATGAATTCAACACCCCCCGCCCTGCCACCGCCTCCAGCCCAACACACACCTAGACCCCAAAATTTAGGTTAAAAGTCCAGCACAAACCCCTAGCATTGCCCAGGGACCTGTTTACTTAGTGAATGAGAAACTCTCCCAGTCAGTTCCAGATAGAAATGGACTTTAATCACCAGTCAAATCAGTGACCAAAATAAGGTGGGATGAGAAGAGGGAGATCAGAAGGTCTGATCCCAGGAAGAGCAGAGTCATAGAGAACAAATCCCAGACTCTTCCTGCTTGAGAGGCTCCATTCCCACTTAAAGTCAGCCTGTAGGGACCCTGTAGTACAGAGAATTGTCCCACAGCAGAAGAACAAAAACATTCAGATGGGATCTGAGGTGCTGGGATAAAGCTGGAAAAATCAGAAGACCCCTTTTCCACAAACAATTATTTCCAGCCATAATAAATAATAGGCTTAGATTCTGCCTCGAACCTTCACTGAGACTATATAGCCTTTTGGAGTACAAAAATGATCGATGGCAGGTGCCCTGGTAGTGTAGTGATTACACGTTGGGTTGTGATCTGCATGGGGAGCACTTCAAAACCATCCTCTGCTCCACAGAGAAAGACTGGGCTTTCTACTCCCATAAACAGTTACAGTCTCGGAAACCCCCAGGGGGCTGCTATGAGTCAGCACTGACTCGATGGCCGTGAGTTGAGAGACGGACATTTCTTGTGTCTGTTGTGTATAGTTTAGCAGTGGGTGTTGTTAGTTGCTGTCTAGTTCATCCTGACTCACAGTGACCCTCTGTACAACAGAAGTAAACCCTGCCAGGTCCTGTGCCACATCACCGGAATTATTGTTATGTTTGAATACATTGCTGCAGCCACTGTGTCCATCCATCTTGTTAAGAGTGTTCATCGTTTTTGCTGACCCACTACTTTAAAGTATGATTCTTTCTCCAGAGATTGGTCTCTCCTAATAACATGTCCAAAGTACATGAGAGGAAGTCTCTCCATTCTTCTTTCTAAGGAACATTCTGCCTGTATTTGCAAACACAATAAGGGTTATCGTGTGGTTTACAACAGTTGGGCTCTCTGCAGAAAAAAGGCAGCATCAGCAAACTTTTCAGGAAGGTGAGCATCCTGGAATGCCAGTTTAACAGAACAAAGTGTTCTTGCATTGAGGGAGTACTTGAGTGGAGGCCCAATGTCCATCTGCTACCTTAATACTAAACTTATAAATATATTCCCATAGATCTATTTCCTAATCATCATATATAAATATATTTACATATGTACATGCCTGTATTTAGACCTCTATATCTGCTCTTTGCCTCCTACTTCTTTCCTCTATTTCCTTTTACTTTCCTCCTATTCCACTATCAGGCTCAGCCTTCATTTGAGTTTCAGTAATTCCTCTTGGTTATATTGACCTTGATCAAGCCCTACCAGGCCTCTTACACCCTCCTTGCCATGGATTTTGGATCACTTGTTGTTCCCTTGTCCCTGGGTTTGTTGACACCACTTCCTTTCCTCTACCTCCCTATCTCCTATGCCACCCCCCAACCCAACCGTTGTCCCAGTTGTTTTCTTCTCCAGATTATTTATCCTGCCTATCTTATCCAGATTGACCTGCAGAGATAATATGATGCACAACAAACAAGACAGAGCAAAACAAAGCAACAAAGCAAAACAATGACAAAAGAAGAGAAAAGCCTGTAAATAGTTCAAGGTATCTTTGTTGACTGTTAGGCGTGTTTTCCAGTCAAGTCTGATAGGGTGCCATGCGCTGGCCCCAAAGTCTATTTTTGGTATTTCCTGGGGACTTCCTTGCTCTGCCCCCCTTGCTGCTCTGCTGCACAGCCTTAGGGGTTTGCCTCGGGGTGGTGGGGTCAGATCGGGCACAATTCCCACACGGTGTCTCCAGTGTTGTCCCCAGTAGGGCTGTGGGTCAGTGAGGGATGTCATGTCTCATAGTGGGGCTGGCCATATGGACCTCTCTGTGCATTGGCTGCTCTGAGCAGGTATATCATCCTCAATGCTTGGTAGGCCAGGATGTGCTTCACTCTCTCTTCCTCCCCTTTGATTTGCTTCCCAGTGCTCTGATCAGACCTGTCCCTCTCCCCAAGCAGTAGCTTCAGCTGCTGTCCTCTGAAGTAAATTTTTCTGGGTGGAGGGGTACCTATACATGTAGTTGGGATGGGGGCTAGCCCGTCAGACCTCGCCACTGGTTCCCTACTCCATGCTGGCATGTTGCATTCACATCTTGGAGCACCAGGTGGAAGTCTGTTCCCTCTTTCCCTGTGGAGATATAAAAAATACCCTCCACTTGGGTGGGTATGTGCCCTGTTACCCGACTACCCATTTCTTTTTTATCTCCATACTCTCCTTTTTAGTTGGCTACCCTATGTTCCCCTGGATTTGGTCTGGCACCTGCCATACTACCTGGACCTCACCCCAGGAATGTTTGTATATAGTAACTTTTTCCCTATGCCCCTTTTGCATTTTTTTAAAGCTTACTTCAGTGGACTCATGTTTTACTTGTCCTTCTATGCTTGGCTTACTTTGCTTTGCATAATTTCCTCCAGTTCTTCCCATGAAGCAATGCACTTCATGCATTCATCACTGCTTTTTAGTGATGCATAGTACTCCATGGTAAGTATGGACCACAGTTTTTTATTCCATTTGTCTGTTGATGGAAATTTGTTTTTTCCAACTTCTTGCAATTGTGAACTGTGCCATGATGAACACTGGAGCAGAGGTGTCTGGTTGTGGTTTCTTTCTTGCCTCTTGCGGGTAGATGCCCAGAAGGGGATTGCTGAGTCATATGGTAGCTCAATTTACAGCAAGATGAAATTTGTGACAACCTCAAACTTTTCTTCATTTACCATGGTGCTACCTACTGGTCCAGTTGTGAGCATTTTTTTTTCTTCTTTACACTGAGTTGTAATCCACACTGAAAACTGCAATTCTTGGTCTTCTTCAACAAATGTTTCAAGTCCTCCTCTCTTTAAGCAACCAAGGTTGTATCATCTGCATATCAAAGGCTATTAATAAATCTTCTAAACCATTCCTGCATTCTTCTTCATATAGCCCATCTTCTCTGATGATATATCAGCATGCAGAGTGAATAAGTATGGTGAGAGGATACGACCTTGATGCACATTTTTTTTAAACCATTCATTAGTCTCTTGTTCTGTTACACAACTGTCTCTTGACCCATGTTCATGAGTACAATGAAATGTTTGAGAATTTGGATTTCTCAAGGCTACCCATAATTTATTATGATCCATACCATCGAATGCCTTTGTGTAATCAATAAAAGACAAGTAAACATCTTTCTGTTGCTGTTAGGCGCCGTCGAATACATTCTGACCCATGGTGACCCTGTTGAAAAAGAATAAAATGTCACAGAGTCCTGTACCATCCTTTCAATTATTCCCTCACCTGAGCCCATTGATCCAGCCACTGTGTCAATCCCTTTCACTGAAGACTACCTTTTGCTGCTGTTCCACATTATCAAGCATTATGCCCTTCTCCGGGGTCTAGTCTCTCCTGTTAATATGTCCAAAGTATATAAGATGAGGTCTTGATATCCTTGCCTCTAAGGCTCCCTCTGACCTTACTACTTCCAAGACAGATGGGTTTATCCTGTGGGTAGTCCATGGTACTTTCAATATTCTTCTCCAGCACCACAATTCAAATGCATTAATTTTCATAGGTCATCTTTGTTCAATGTCCAACTTTCACATGTATATGAGGCAATGGCTTCAGTCAAGTGCCCCTTCATCCTCAAAGCAACATCCTTGCTTATTTATGCCATAAATTGGTCTTGTGCTGCAGATTTACCTAATGGAGCACATCTTTTGATCTATTGGCTGCTACAAAGATATGTTGCATTAGGTAAATCTGCTGTAGCATACCTCTTTAGAATATTGAAAAGCAAGGATGTTACTCGGAGGACTGAGGTGTGCCTGACCTAAGCCACATTATTTTTCCATTTCCTCATATGGATGTGAAAGTTGGACCTTGAATGTGAACGACTACAGAAGAATCGATCCATTTTGAATTATGGGGATGGAGGAGAATATGAAAAGTGCCATGGAGTTGCATCAGCTTTCTGACAGTTCGTCACACTGTGGGGGCTTGCCCGTTGCTGTGATGCCGAACACCATGTCACTGACATTTCAAATGGTAGCAGGGTCACTCAAAGTGAACAGGTTTCAGCAGAGCTTCCACACTAAGATCATATAATGAAGAAGGACTCAGCTCCTCTATTCAGAGAACAGAGCACTGAAAACTTCAGGCATGGTTTGAATGCTGTGAGAGTCTGAAGGCCTAGTGAATGAAAGCACATTGTTGGAGATCATGTTGGAGGTGGGACTCTCTGGTTGGAAGACACTGGAAATATGATTAAGGATGAGCTGATATTTCAGAGTGTAGCCAACCTCGGTGACTTGAGTCTGTTAAAGTCTGTGGGAGTGGAGTCTTTTGGTTCTTCATTTGCTGATGGAGCACTACACAAGCTAAGAAGAGACAGCTGCAGAAATTTGCTAACAATCGTGTGTAGTATTAATCTAGGTAAATTGGAAGTGATAAAAAATGAAATGCATAAAAATTGATCTCCTGGTCAATTACTGAGCTGAAATGAACTGCTATTGGCCATATTCAATCCATAAAGCATATGATTTCCTATGATAGGAACAGCACAATCAAGAGGAATGGCATGGCTTTCACTGTCACAAAGAGCATTGTAAAATTGATCGTGAAATGCAATGTTGTCTGTCCATGATAGCATTTTATCTATCCACTTTCAAGGAAGTCCAACTAACACCACCATTATTCAAATGGGTGCATAACGCAAATGGAATACACAGAAATCCTGTTGACCACAGTAGTGGGGAGAGTTGCTAGAGAAGCTCAATGTCAGCAGCGAACACCAGGCCAGCAATGACTGTGGCACAGGCCATCAATTGCTCAAATGTAAGTACAGGACAAGCTGAGGAAAATTCACACAAGTCCTCAAGAGCCAAAATACAACTTTGAGTCTGTCCCACCTAAATTTTGAGGAAAACTCAAGAACAGGTTTCCTGCATTGAACATAAACTACAGAAGACCCAGTGAATGTGGGAAGACATCAAGACCATCATTTATGAAAGCAAAAGGTCATTAAAAAGATACAAAATAGAGATCAAAATAGATATCAGAAAAGACTCTCAAACTTGCTCTTAAAGCAGATGAAAGAACAGATGAAGCAAAAGAGCTAACTAGAATACATCAAAGGGAATCACAGGAAGACAAAGCAACAACAACAAAAAATGTGGCATTCTCTGCTTTCAGTCAGGATCCACTCGGCATCAGCAATGGTCTTTCATGTTCCAGGGTGAATTGCTCGGAACTCCATGTTGATGTACTTGTGCAACCATTGCTGAGATAAGTTCATCAAAATTTTACTTATATGTGGCATCACTGATATTGTTCTATACTTTGCATATTTGTTTGGGATGAGTACAAATAAGGATCTCTTTGGTTCAGTGGGCTTGACAACTGTCTTCTAAATTTCTTAGCACAGCCATGAGTCCTTCCTGTGCTTTGTCACTTTTTTCAAACATTTCCATTGTTATCCCATCAAATTCTTTAACCTTGTTTTTTGCTAATGCCATGGTGCAGCTGGTTCTTCCTTCAATAGCTAGAGGCAGAAAATGATCAAATCTCTCTCTCTCTCTCTCTCTCTCTCTCTCTCTCTCTCTCTCTCTCTGTCTCACACACACACACACACACACACACACATTCTTCAGCACACATGTTTTAGGATGAGAATAATAATAGTAATCCACACCATCCAGAGCTAAGGTAGTTTTTTGGTTTTATTTCTCAAATTGCAATTTGGTTAACCAGAAAACCTCAGAAAAATATTAGTGCATTCTGGCGATGCTGCAAAAGCCTTAGGAGACCAGCTCCAACTCTGTCAATGCAGCCTGTGCAGCTAATCAGGCTCTGGGTGGCCACATCCCCACACCAGTGACACTCTTTCCTGGACACCTGGGATTTCCGACACCCTTTCTAAGGAAGTTACTGCAAACCTTTAGGAAAGAGATTGATCAACAGTAATTCTAAGGGAAAGTGTAATTGAATTTATCCCCAAGTGTTACAATACTTAATGGAAATTATGTGTGGTGTACTTTCATTTAATTAACTTTCAATATTCTTTGATGTTGTAAATAAGTGATGAAAACTGGGATTTTGCTCTTAGCATTCACTATTGCGCTATATAAAAGGTAGGATGTCTCCATATCGGGTTAGACAATTTGACTGAGTTTAGAAGTCTTATGTTGTATCCCAGCTAATCATTTGCCCAGTGCCTATTATCATGAGAAAGATTGGGTAGGAAACTTGGAAATCTGAGTATAAACTTGTTACTAGGTCTATAGGAAAATAAAAAAGAAGAAGAATGATGGAGAGAGGGAGAGAAATGGCTTTAGGGATGCCTGCCAGGGAGAGCCAGCCACAATAAACTAAAACACTGGGATGACGACCATCGCACAGGACCCAACACCATTCGGTAGCGTCAGACGTGAGCCAGCCCTTAGTAAAAGCTGACTGAGTGACACCGAATCTTAACAGCACCAGCCGTGGTAATTAGGTATAAATGGAAGAGAGCATAACCAGCTATAACTAGGATATGACTAAGGCTGAGGGAGATGGAGAGAGCCCTATAAAGGACCATGGATCTTATTCAACTACACGCGGCTCTTGCCCTGAGATACCAGAGAACGCGTGAAGAGCATCAGTCCCTGACTTACTCTTCAGATAAAAATACAGTGAGGGCACTACAATATGTAACGCTTCACAGTTTCCAAAAGGACATTCTTGGCTCCTTTATTTTCGACATATGTTTTATTAAGTGTTAAAAAGAGCTTCATCAGTTACGAATGACTGAGATGTCCTAATAACATGCTAAGTGACAGGAGAGGGCTATTCTATTTGTAGAAATTGAAGTGATAACTTTATTAGGCGGAAAAAAATAAGATGAATTTTTATGCGTGTAAGGCACCGTTGACTAAAAAAAGCCACCAGGAATCATGCCAAGTAATGATTTTAGAGTCAAGCTTCAATTTCCTAATTTGTGGTGTATTAGCAATGATCTTCCTAGAACTCACCTAGAAGTCTTGGTTCTGCATCACTTAGGAAAGGGATCAGGGAAGGGAGTGCATGGGGAAGTGAACGAATGGATGAGTATGTATGTGAAAGCAAGCACGTCTCTTTTCCAATATTAAACTGAATGCAGTTTTTGAATTTTCTTTTACTTCACATATCTTCCTTCTACTCATTAATGCTGTATTAGTCTGGATAGACAAGAGAAGCAAATCCATAGACACACATATGTGTATAAGAAAGAGATTTAGACCTTGTCATCTGTTCACCCTTTCTCCCTCACCTTCCCTCCACCCTCCTGATATGGACACTCTCACCACTGACCCTGAGAGGTTCATCTGTCCTGGATTCCCTGTATTTCCAGTTCCTAACTGTGCCAGTGTACATCCTCTGGTCCAGCTGGTTATGTAAGGTAGAATTGGGATCATGAAAATGGGAGGGGAGGGGAAGAAGCATTCAAGAACTAGAGGAAAATTGCATATTTCATTATTGCTACACTGTACTATGACAGACAGCAGAGAAGTGGGTGAGGGAGACGTTGGGTGGTATAAGATATGATAAAATAATAATAATTTATAAATTATCAAGGGTTCAGGGAGAGGGAGGAGCGGGGAGGGAGGGCAAAAAATGAGGAGCTGATACCAAGGGCTCAAGTAGAAAGTTGGTGTTTTGAGAATGATGATGGCAACATATGTATGAATGTGCTGGACACATGGATTGCGAAAGAGTTGCATGAGCCCCTAATAAGATGATTTAAAAAAAGAAAGAAAGAGATTTATATACAAGAGCAATTGAACATTTGGAAAATATCCCATCCGAGTCCAGAGCAAGTCCATAATTCGGATAGTAGCCCATATGTCTGATATCAATCTATAAAGTCCTCTTCAGACTCCCGAAACACATGCAATTATGTTGAATGCAGGAAGATCACAGGGAAGTGGGTGGGAAGTCTTTGGATCCAGTGGCATTGTAAACATCTCAGCGCTGGCAGGGTCTCTGCATCAGGATGGGTCCATGTGTCTTGTAGGCTGCTATATCTCCCAGGGTGTGAGCTGAGAGTCTCCTACCTCCACGGAGGAAATACCAGATCTCCCAGAATTCTCACAAAAAGGCCATGGCCACACAAAAAACTTCATTGACTATGAGCCGATTGACAGATTAGACACCGCTCCTTCACTCGTAATCCTCTCAAATTGACAATTATGTAACTACCCCAAATGCTAACTATCGCAATTAATCTACCATTTAGTTTTACATAACGATAGTGTGATATGCAGTGACCTAGAGACATGAGTGTCTTGTTCTACCCCAGAAATATCACACCACAGCTCACAGATCGGATCAGGTACAGCCTCTGATTTTGTAAGTATAGTTTCATTGGAAAAGCAGCGTTACTCATTTTAAATGTATTTATGACTGTCTTTGCATTGCAGTGGCAGAATTCAATGTTGGGACAGACACTATTTATATAAGAAGTATCTCAGTCCCTAATCTAGACTTAGAGCAGCATTAATTTGCATGTGGGTAAGGTAAGAAAAATAAATCCAAACTGATCTTTCCTCCAAGATCTGTTGCTTTCTGACTAACACTGTGTTTTTGTAGAGATATTCTTAAAATTTAAATATGATTATATCACCCTCTCTCCATGTTTTAAAATGTTCCCTCTCTGGTAGTATTGTCCACTTTCCCCTGATGGGTTGTTTTCCAAACTGTGCTTTCGCACATGCTGAATCATTGCTGAAAACATAATTATGTCTTCCTTTGCTTGGGTCATCCCTTATGTGAAATCCAGTGCAGGTACAATTTCTCCAGGAGCATGCTCTAATTACTCTTTTCCCTATCTCAATTCTTGTAGCGCCAGGTGGTTTTCATCATTTGTGAGATACTATGTTGTATTTTGTTATCACCCTCCTTTACAAAGAGATAAGTTCTTGCCACATACTTAAGAAATATAAATTAAATGAATCAACTAATAACCTTTCTTCTCGATATGCCTGAGATTACAAAGTTGCAGATTAAATGTTCAGGCTGTTTCATGGGGAAAAGGTAAGCCTATCTGCTCCTATCAAGATGTACCATCTCAAACAACAAACACCTTATAGGGTCACTGGGGGTCAGAACGGAAGTGATGGCAATGTGTTTGCAAACTATTTAAGTCATACATTCTGCATGTTTTGCTGAATGGATCCATCTGTACATTCCTGAACAATATTTTTCATAACACAAATTCAGCAAAGCCTATTTAGCTCTAGATACGTCAGATACGACATAATTCACAGCAAAACCTCTGTCCATGTGTACAAAATGCTTTTGTAACACATAATGGTGTCCCATTCCACTCCACCTGGTCCACTTTGTGTAGACCAAAGTGTGTTTTAATCCTTCCTTGGCCCTCTACTTCACCAAGCATGACGTGTTCCTCGAATGATTACACAATCTGTGCTGATTCATGAAGTTCTCAGTAGGTAATTTTCATAGTAGCTAGACCAGCCTTTCTTTCTCGTCTGTCTGATGAGCACTCTGTTGGAGCCATGGGTGACCCTGATGATACGTGAAGTGACAGTGACAAAGCTTTCACCAACCACCACCACAGTATGTCAAACTGGCAGATAGACAGGGTCCATTACTGAATAAATATTGATTGGGTACCTGCTTTGTGCCAGACTCGGTGCCAAGAGGACATGTGTATGCGCACATGTGTACATGGGCATTCGCTTCACATGTCACAGCCACTCTCCTGTTGATGCATTGTCCCCTCCTGCCCCCCAAGAATTCTCTCTACACCTATTCAATGAAAATCTTTATGATAAGCTTCTTTACGTTGAAGAAACATCCCCAGGTAAGTCTGAGATCCACCCCCGATTCAGCATCACACTTTCAAACACTATCTTCCACATGTTGTGTACTTTCTCCATAAAATGGTACATGCATAAAATAATGAAATTTTGCCCGACCAACTTTGTATAAATAAACATGATGTTGAAAAATCCATAATTGGGAGTGAGCGGCGTAAGCTAATGATGATGTCAAAATAATTTAGCTCTTTTAAATGTCAGTGCCTGAGCACTGCCTGTCATTTCAGAATGCAGCGAGGGAGTTAATGGAGATGATGTCTATGATGGGTCTAGGAACTTCCATATGAACTTGTGCAGTCCTTGCAGTCTGAGCACTAGCCTGGGGCCAGGTCTGGCCTCAAACCCGGAATGTGTGCCAGAGGGGGGTGAGCAGAGTTTGATAATGGTGCCGAAAGGAGATAAAAGCCGACTGGCAAACATTCGATCTCTGAATTACCTGCCACTTGGAAGTCTGTCTTCAACTCTCAGATTTGCCGGATGTTGTCCTAGTGTTGAAAGAGCGCCTGCCTTCCTAGCCCCCTGATTAGTCATGGTGCGGAGGCAAATTGCATCAGTCCTTTGGTCCTCAACCCAAGTTTGGTTCACCCTTAAGCTACTAGGGCTATTGCTGGAAAGAGTTAACAGGAGCGCTGACAGCTTCAGTGAGTCCCTCCTCGTACAGAATGCAGGTATTGCTTTATCGGGGTGACCCTCGGCAACCTCATGCGGGGATTGATCATGGGAAATAATTCACTGAGGGAAATGCTTCACCGTGCGAGAGGGAGGCTCAGGCACCAGATGCCTTGCCGAGGTTCCAGATGATTACACCCGATTGCTAGAGAAGGAGGAAAGAGAGCAAATCAAGTTATACTTAAAAGAGCTGTAACCCAGGGACCCTGCTTAGACACGTCCGATGGGCTCATGTCTCAGAAAGAGGACGTTTCTAATTGTTTCAGTTCCTCTAGTTCCACCCCACTTACACGGATCCCGCCGAGCGCGAAGATTGAAGTGAAAGGCTAGTGAAATAATGTTCCCTCCCCAACCTCGATTGAGTAATTTTCACGGTGGTCCTTTTACAGACCGACTCAAATAAGTGGGCCTGACAAACATCATCTTGCCATTGGGTGGGACTCCTCTAGGAAGATGATTTGTTATAAGGGACTTTGACATAGAGGTGCCAAATCTTCTGGTAGAGATGACAGTTTTGAGAGTTACTCTTCTTCTAATGGACTGACCTCCACCTCCAATTCTGCAGAACTTCGAAGGTTTTCCATGGTGCTGGTGTTGTTAGATGTCATGGTTCCCACTACACACATCAGAACGAAGCTGTGTCATCCTTCCCACTGTTGTTATGTTTGAGTCCCCTGTTGCAGCCACTGTCTTAATCCATCTCATCGAAGGCCTTCCTCTCTTTCATTGTCCGTCTGCTTCACCAACATGATGTCCTTTTCAAGGGGATGACATGCCCAGAGTATGTGAGACAAAGTTTTGTCAGCCTCTCTTTTGCGGAGCATCTGGATGTACTTCTTTCAGGACAGATTTGTTTGTTCTTTCAACAATGACACAGTGGGTTATGCATTGGTCTGCTAACCACAAGGCCAGCTCCAGGGGAGAAAGATGAGGCTTTCTACTCCCATAACGAATTAGAGTCTCAGGAACTCACAGGGGGCAATTGTACCGTGTCCGCAGAAGGAAGCTGAAGGAAAGGAGGGAGAAGGAACGGAGCGGAGCTCACTGCGCCCACCAAGCTCACAGAGAGGGCCATGTAGCCGGGCCCACTGTGTGCGAGATGCAACACCCTGCACTGACCCAAGGCCCTACACAGGACAGCACCAGAGGCACAGTGTGGGATGTATGACTGAGCTGACCCCACCACACTGAGGCAAAACACTGGGGGCGTGCAATGCAGCAGCCGGGAAGCAGAGCAAGGAGGTCCCAAGGGAGTATAAAGGATGGACGTTGGGGCCAGGATATGGCACCCTATCACACTCATCTGGAAAACACTCCTAAAGGACAACAAACAGACCTTGAACTATTAACAGGCTTTTAGTTATTTTTGTTTGTTTTTTTTTCTTTCTTCTTTTAAATTTGGTATGTCAGTGGCTTTTTTGTTTGTTAACTTGTTGATGTTGCTGCCATCATCGCCATGTTCTTATACGCCACTTTGGTGCTGTCAAAACCATCCACAATTTTATGCACATATTATTATCTCTGCAGGTCCACTTAGATAAAATACGCTAGACAAACAATATGAGAAGAAAATAACGGAACCAATGGTCCCGGAGGGACATGAGAGTGTGGGAGGTAGGGGAAGGGAAGAGATGTTGGCCAACCCAGTGACAAGGGAACAACAAGTGGATCAAAACCAGTGGCAGGGAGGGGATGGGAGGACTTGTAGGGAGTGAGCAAGGGCAAGTTAACTGAGAGGAATTACTGAAACCGGAATGAAGGCTCAGCACGGTGGTGGGACAGGAGGAAAGCGAAAGGAAATAGAGGGAAGGAGTAGGAGGCAAAGGCATACATAGAGGCCTAAATACAGACATGCACATATGTAAACATATTTATGATAATGGGGGAAATAGACTTATGTGCATATAATTATAGGTTTAGTAGTAGGGTAGCAGGTGGACATTGGGCCTCCTCGCACGCATTCTCTTAATACAAGAGCACCTTGCTCAGCTAAACAGCCATTCCATGATACCCACCTTCCAAACATGATCACAGAAGACAAATGTGTGCATAAGCAAATGTGGTAAAGAAAGCTGATGGTGCCTGGCTATCCAAAGACATAGCATCTGGGGTCTTAAAGGCTTGAAGGCAAAAAAGTGGCTATGTAGCTCAGAAGCAACAAAGCCCACAGAGAAGAAGCACACAAGCCTATGTGATCATGAGGTGTTGAAGGGATCAAGTAACAGACACCAAAGTACAAAAACCACCATTGTGTGATCACCTTCCCCACATGAACGCTGAAGACAAATGTGTACCTAAGTAAGTGCGGTGAAGAAGGCTGATGGTGCCCGGCTATTGAGAGATATAGTGTCTGGGATCTTAAAGGCTTGAAAGTAAACAAGCGGCCAGCTAGCCCAGAGGTAACAAAGCCTACATGGAAGCAGCACACAAACACGTGTGATCATGAAGAACCGAGGGGACCAGGTTTCAAGTGCCAAAGGCAGAGGGGGAAATCATATCATCGTGAATGAGGGGAGCACATGATGGGGACCCAATACCCATCTGTAGAAAACTGGACATCCCTTGCAGAGGGGTAGTGGGGAGGAGATGAGTCACTCAGGGTTCAGTGTAGCAATAATGAAACTCACAACCTTCCTCTTGTTCTTAAATGCTCCCCCCCCCCCTCACTCCCACTATCATGATCCAATTATACCTTGCAATCCTGGTTAGACCAGAGGATGCACAGCAGTACAGATGGGAACTGGAAACACAGGGAATCTAGGACAGATGAGACCCTCAGGAGCAGTGCTGAGAGTGACAATACCGGGTGGGAAGGGAGGGTAGAAAGGGAAAATCGATCACAAGGATCTACATATAACCTCCTCCATGGGGGATGGGCAACAGAAAAGTGGGTGAAGGAAGATGCTGGGCAGTGTAAAATAAACTAAAATAATAATTTATCAATTATCAAGGGTTCATGGAGGGGGCAGCTGGGAGGGGGAGGGAGTGGTAAAAGGAAAATGAGGAGCTGATTTCAGGAACCCAAGCAAAAAATGAGTTTTGAGAATGATGAGGACAACGAATGTACAAGTGTGCTTTACACAATTGATGGATGTGTGGGTTGTGATAACAGTTGTATGAACCCCAATAAAATGATTTTTAAAAATTACAGTCTCAGAAACTCAAAGGGGCAATTATACCATGTCCTCGGAGGGCCTCTGTGCATTGGAATGGACTCTAGGCCAGGGAGTTTCCATGGATAACCAGCCTCATTTGGAGAACACCCATTCTGGGGAGCTCCCTCACATAGCCCATGTGAACAATTGTCCATGCATCCATCTGTTATGGTCAAAGATCTTGAGGTAACAACTTTAATTCTGATCCCAAGAGGACGGTCTCTTACCATGCTTTTCTTTATTGACTGGAACCATGACAGCTGTGTCATTTAGGGAGGATAAAGGGGACTAAACTGTTGCTAGTTCAGTAAACTCTACCTTTATGGATTCTATTGTAAGAGGAACAGACATGAGCCATTTTGAGATGAAAAAAATACTTTTCTCATACAGTATGAATTCCTGGAGTGTCTGATTAATTCTGTGCAGTGTTTGATAATACCTAATTTCATAGCTAAGGCTTATGAAGCCCTATTTCTGCCTGATACTTTGTAAGCATTTTTGGCTTCCATTGTCCAACATTCTGGAATAGGTCTCATTTTGCCTTTTTTCTAAAGACAGGAGCCTTAGTGGCATAGTGGATTACTCATCAGGCTTCTAATCACAAGGTCAGTAATTCCATTCCATCGGCTGATCCGTGTAAGAAAGGTGAAGCTATCGGTTCCTGCAAAGATTTACGGACTCCCATGACCAAAGAATCAGTTCTACACTATACAGCAGGATAGCCACGAGCTGGAATTGACTCCATGGCAGTGCGTTAAATGGGAGGGGACTGAGAATGGAATTCTTGGAGAGCATGCCTAAGGTCACAGAGCTCATGAGAAGGTGAACTTGGAGTGCTGTCACTTCGGTTGTTTACAAAGTTCATGTACACGAAGGCTCAACACTCACATTGCACTTTTCCTCTCCTCTAATTACAGTGGAGGAGATAAGAATATTTCCCCTTTTAATAATAATAATGCCCTTCAAGTTTAAAGCAACTCTGGACGACTCCAAATGGGTGAGAGTAGAACTGGGATCCTGTGGGTTTCCAAAAATCAGCCTCTTTTTGGAAAGTAGATGATGATATTTTTCTTCTGGATGACCCTTGGTGGACTTGAACCACCATCCAAGGCACTTTCTCTCTTCAATGGCCCGTTAGGCTCTTTCCCCACCTTAATCAGCATTTCTCTAATCAATGTGCGTAAGGCCTTACTGAATTTTTCATACGTTCAGCTGTCTTCCTTAAGAAAAGAGAAAGAAAAACAAAGCAAAGCAGCAAACTCAAATTTATCATGAAAAAGATAAAATTCTAAAAGTAAATATAAATGATGTTTATAATTTACTGAGAGTGTACAGACAGATTAATACTTTTGATTTGAGCAACACACATCACTTTTTCTCTCATGGATTATGAATATGAGGCTTATAGACATTGAAAACCATTTGCCCTCAATCTCCTTAAATCACCAGTAGAGGAAAAATTTAAATGGATGTCTTTGACTCTAAAGGACTTTTCTTTTTTGTTGTTTTTGTGCCTATGCTTTAATCATTTTTTGGGGGGTTCATACAGTTCTTATCACAATCCACACAGTCATCTATTGTGTCAAGCACATGTACACTTGTTGTCATCATCATTCTCAAAACATTTGCCTTCTACTTGAGCCCTTAATATCTGTTGCTCATTTCCCCCCTCCCTCTCCACTGTCTCCTATTTCATGAACCCTTCATAATTCATAAATTATTATTCTGTCATATATTACACGGTCCGATGTCTCCCCCCACCTTCTTCTCTGCTGTCCACCCCCCCAGGGAGGAAGCTATACATACATTCTTGTAATCATTTCCCCCTTTCTACCCCACATTCTCTCCAGCCTCCAGGCACCGTCACTCTCACCACTGGTCCTGAAGGAGGTATCTGTCCTGGATTCCCTGTGTTTTCAGTTGCTATCTGTGCCAGTGTACATCCTCTGGTCTAGCCAGATTTGTAAGTTAGAATTGGGATCATGATAGTGGGGGTTGAGGGGACATTTAAGAACTAGAGGAAAGTTATATGTTTCATTGTTGTTTCCCTGCACCCTGAATAGTTCATCTCCTCCCCATAACCCTTCAGTAAGGGGTAGTCCAGTTGGCTGCCAATGGGCTTTGAGTCTCCACCCTGCACTCACCCACATTTTCAATGGTATGATTTTTGTTCCTTGATGCTTGATACATGATCCCTTTGCCAGCTTGTGATCACACAGGCTGGTGTGTTTCTTCCATGTGGGCTTTGATGCTTCTCAGCTAGATGGCCGCGTGTTTATCTTCAAGCCTTTAAGACCCCAGAAGCTATATCTTTTGATAGCTGGGCACCGTCAGCTTTTTTCACCACATTTGCTTATGCACACATTTTTCTTCAGCAATTGTGTCTGGAAGGTGTGCATCCTGGAATGCCAATTTAATAGAACAACGTGTTCTTCCATTGAGTAAGTCCTTGAGTGGAGGTTCAATATCCATCTGCTGCCTTAGTACTTAACCTATAAATATATGCACATAGATCTGCTTCCCTATACTCATATAAATATATTTACATATGTACATTCCAGTCATTGGGTCTCTATAAATACCCTTTGTCACCTAGTTCTTTCCTCTATTTCTAAAGGACTTTACAAACGCTGGTGGGGACACAGTGGATTGCACCCTGGGCTGCTTACTATAAGGCCAGTGGTCCCAACCCACAAGATGCCCCATGGGGAAAAGATGATGTTTTTTGCTCCCAAAAGACGTAAAGTCTTGGAAACCCAAAGGGCTATTTCTACTCTTCTTTCTAAGATTGCTATAGCTCAGTGCATGTGCGATGAGTAAGGATTCAAACTCCAATTTCTGAGCTGTGTTAACGAGAGTGAGACAGAGGGTCTGTGAGGAGTTGGACACTCTCAGAACTCTGCTTTTACCCTCCACAAAGGAAAAGAGGTTTCTCAGCCCTCCTCAGCTGATGCTCTAAACCTCCCAGTCACTGCCCCGAGTCCATTCTGTCTCCCAATGACACTGTAGGACAGGGTAGAACGATGCTTGTGACTTTCTGAGCCTGTCACTCTCTATGGGAGTAGAGAGCTTCATCTTTCTCCTGAGGAGCAGCTGCTGGTTTCGATCCACTGCTCTTGGGTTAGCAGCCCCACTCGTAACTGCAAAGCTACGTGCGCCCCTCGCGGTTGCTAAATTATCTCGTGTGTACAAAGAGAAACCAGAAAGCTAAACGTTAGAGTAAAAGTTTGATCTTTTAATTTGCATACTTGCTTCAAATACTGAAAAACCACTCCAATCAGGGAAGGCCGACATAAGTTAAGCGTTAGCCTAAGGCTGCTCACTCGCTGCCTCTACTCTGGACCCTGTTGACTCCTCTCCTGTCTGCCTGTTTTTCATCCTAAACTGGTTACTTCTCTGGCTCCCGTTCTAATTTCTTTCTCTTTCCGTGTTGCCAGTCCTCCATTTTCCTTGTAAGCATTGCCCCTCTGGGTTTCCTTCGGGCTTTCTCCTCTTTGCATTCCGCCTTCTCCCAACAAGCTGTTATGTGATATAATCACCGATGACTATTTACAAAACCAAAGGAAGTAATAGAACTGAAGAGCCTCTGTCCACAAGCAAGAAAATCTCTACTCACGAAGCTGGCACTGGGAAATAGAATTGGAAATGATGTTATTTCAATTAGATTTTAATTAGCTTCTGTCTTGGAACCATGGGATCAGTTGCCGAATAATTGAAAAAGCAACCATATTTGCATCTGTTACTCCTAAGAATAGCAATTTTGGAACATCTGATTCATATTTTATTCAGAGCATAGGGGGAGGAGGTAAATTCAGTGACGGAAGGATTTCAGATTAAATAATTAGTGTCAACAAAAGCAATATAGGTGGGCCAGCCCAAGAGACTATGAGCAGTCTTCAATAGTCTTGCCCTAATTTTATGTGGAATTAATATGGAAAGGGTGCAAGAAGCATTTAATTAGTTGCATTCACAAACTTATTAGCAAGCTCTAGTAACCTCAATTTTAAGCAAGCTGAAAACACAGGAAACACAACTCATGTAGCTAAGCGTATAGTGTATGAGAGGGTCGAGAGTGGTTGGGCCCTAGTGGTTGGCACTGGGAGCTTGCGGGTACCATCCCCATCCTTTCTCCTCACTCGCTCTCCTCTCCAGACCTTCTGCACTGATCTTCGGATGAAGCAGAATGTCACCCACCATGAGTGGGGCTCAGACCTTTCTTCACTTGACTTCCCAAGGCTGCACAGAGATTCTGATCACAATTTTGCAAAATCACATTTTTTCTGACAAGACAAAAAGGTTTCTGGGTGCATAAAGGTGTTTTTTTTTTTAATGATTTCCCTGTGGGATTAAACAAGCAGGTATCTCTGAGGATTTTCTTTTGAGGAAATGTGGACTTTGGGAGGCTGAATCACATATACTCTCTGTTTTCTCCTGAGATATGTTTTCCAGCTCATGGAAAAATATATAATCTTTTAGCATCATTTCTTTGTGTTGGTTTGTAGTTGGTAATGTCTTTGATAAATCTTTAAGGGTCTCCTTTCTGCTGCAAATTAACCAACATGCACTTCACTGTGCTTCTTCCCTCTTCTTAGAAGATGCTAAAATGATGCTTGTTCAGTGCTTGACACTGAGTCATCCCTCAGACATGCTCTACAGACCGACTGTTTCCTCTCAGGACCACTGCAGGAAGGTCACACAATTAATGGCTCTAATCTTTAAATTGCTCTTCTCTTATGTGGAACCTGAAACTTTCATAGTGGAAATGTATTAATGCAATACCCATATCAAAGAAAAATGCATCTAAGGTTACATTTTTGAAAACCCATTTCTGATTATAGATTAAAGAGTAGATTTTGAGCATGGAATCAGCAGAATTAGAAATAAAATTACGCTAGTACTACATGTAAGAGTCATTCATAGCTATTTACTGATAATCATGACTGGTAGGCATATTACCTTGCTTTTAGATGAGTGTTTGTTTTCTTCATGTTGTTTTTTCCTGGAATATTAGCAGTGATCCTTGTGGCGGAAGATCTGTTTCCTTTCTTTAGGACAAACAGTTCCATCACATGCATTCTTTCAGGACTCCTCTCTGTAACCTGCCAGATGCAAGTGAGCATTCCCCACCCAATCCCGTTTATTTGGGTGTTGTTTTTCATAATTTGTATTACTATTAAAATAATATTGCTTTGTTGTTTTCATTGTTTACTCTGAGGTTTCTCCTTCATGTAAATATCTCAAGGGTCAGGGCCCTGTTATCTGTGCCCCCCAAAGTGTCTGGCACATATTGATTTTAACAAATATTTGTTTTAATTTCCAATAGATATATGCTAGAAACGTCTCCTTTAACTAGGATTGTTATAGATACGAGGGAGAAAGGTGGAGCTTTCTATCCCCATAAAGTTACAGTCGTGACACTCACAGGGTAGTTCTACCCTATCCCATAGGGTTGCCCTGAGTCAGAATTGACTCAATGGCAGCGAGTGATTATTGGTATGGAGATACAGGATTGAACATAGTAGAGAAAGTTTTTTTTCCTTAATAAAGGTGCAATTTAGTAGGACAAGGAGTCCTGGTTTTGTGTTGAGCTGCGATCACAAGCTTTGCAGTTCAAAACCACCAGCTTCTCCAAGAGAGAAAGATGAGGCTTTCTACTTGATTAAAGAGTTTCAGTCTTGGAAACTCAGAGAACCACTTCTGTTCTCTCCTAGATAGCTGCCATGAGTTGGCATCAAGTTGATGGTGACCATGAGTTTGCTTTTAGGTTTTAGTAGGGAAAGAGACATGTTGTGCAAAATCATAGGTCAATTAAGACCCAAACCAGTAACAGATCGTTTTATATATATATACACCTTGAGACCATTCTGATTCCCAGTGGCCCGGTGAACACCAGCGGAACAGCTGCCTGCTCATGCACCTACCTCATGGTTGTCCTTGTTACAGACCTTTGCCTCACTCATGCTGTCAACAGAGGATGGCAAGGGACTTCTTCCTTTGTCCTGTGGACACTAGATGGGCCTTGACTGAAAACAGAAGACCAGAAGGTGTTTACTTGTGTTTTGTATCTGACGTGCAGGTATTAGATACGTAGGTCCTAATAAACCATTGATAGCATTGTGCCGAATGAAAATTCCCAAAACCTTAATTATGCTCATGAGGAATCTGTGTTACTCAAGAGACAGTCAGTCAAACAGAGCAAAGGGATACTACTGGGTTTATTATCAGGTAGGGGGTGCTTCAGAGTTGAAACTTTCACCATACTTGCTCCATCTGTGAGCTGATCAATTAATCCAAGTGGCGATATAAAGAACACGGATTCACATTCAGAAGAAGGCTCCTCTCAAGCCTGTTCTTTATGGAGACGGCACAACCTTGCTTGCTTACAGCCAAGAGAACTGCTGAGGAAAAGCAGAAAATACAGTTTTCCATATGGATTACAACTTGTAAAGAAAGCCAAAATATTCATAACCATGCTAGCAGTCAGCATCAGGTTAAGCAGATAAACATTCGACAGTGTCAAGTATTTAATTTTGATTGAGTCCACAATCAACACTAATGGAACCAGCAGGCAAACACTCAACGGATGGATTGCTGGGTAAATCTGAACAAGAGTTATTGAAAGTGTTAAAGAGCAAGGATGCCACTGTGAAGATTAAAGAGCACTGTGCCCCTGCCAGAGTGCTTTTAATCACCTCATATGTCCGTGAAAGGTAGACAATGAATAAAGCAGGAGAAAGAAGAATTGATGTGATTAAATTAAGGCTTGAGAGAAGGACAGTGAAAGTGCTATGGCCTGCTAAAGGGATGAATATGTCTCTCTTGGAAGAAGTACAGGCAAAACGTTCTCTGAAAGTGAACACAGTAAGACTTCGTCTCACATACTTTGGACATGTTCTCAGAAGGGTCCCTGAACAAGGACATTAGGTTTGATAATGCAAAGAAGAGAAAGGTCCCCCATAGGGTGGATTGGCACAGTGGCTGCCTCAAGGGGCTTGAGCATCATACAATCTGTGTGGACGGTTCAGGTCTAGGCAGTAATTCGTTTCATTGTACAAAGGGATGATAACAGAAAACTGAAAGGCTCTACCAATTTTAAACATTATGAATTTTATTTTACAGACACCCACTCTTCCCTATCTTACAAACTCTTCTCCATACTACTAGCCTGATTATCTAGGGGTTTATTCTGCATTTATTTATAGGATTTATAGGATGGTTGTCATGACATTGATGCTAACATTTCCTAGAGTCACTTTTTTCTTGATATAACTTCACCCTCACAGCATCCCCCATCCTTTTATATAGTGTATGTATTTCCTGACTGATTGATTTTCATTCAAAGTAGTACATACGCTTCAAGTCTTATTCAAAGAGATCATGTACATTTCTGCATATAGATCTCGGTGAGTCACTCTATTTGTTCTTTGATGTATGTGTCAATACAGAACAAGTAGCGCAAGGTAATATATCGATGGCCAAGAGCTCAAAAGAGGACCCAGGGAAGCATCATGAGAGTAGACCTCTACATTTGACCTTCCATTCTCCAACTCTCCAAATCAACCTCTACCGTTGAGTCTATTCCAACTCACAGCAATTCAATAAGACAGGCTAGAATGACGACTTTTATTCTGGGCTGGTAAACCTTTATGGGAGCAGCCAGCCTCATATTACTCCCAGCATCTACAGGTGGGGCTGAAATACCAACTTTTCCAGGGGCAGCCCAATGTGTAAGTTATCATGTATCCTGGGCTCTTACTGCCATAATGAAGATAAATTAAATCTTCAAAATGATGTGTTGATGCCAGAGTTTCCCCTAAAAGTTATGCTGTTTTAATCACTTCCATTTACATGTTGTATGTGTACATCATAGCTATCTAGGACTTCAGAGTGTCAAAACAGATAGTGACCAGGTCATCTTAATGGGACAGAGGGCCCACAGTACTGCTAGCTTCCTACTACAGACTGTACACAATGTCTGTACAACAAATTATCAGAGAAATCAGGTTCATAATTTTAAAAACAAAATCAGATTCTATCCAGTGCTTCCTTTTGCATATATGTTTTATTATTTCTGAAAGGCCAACACAATCTATCTGATGATCAGACACCATGGATACAGCTTTCAGTCTTACAAAGATATGTCTGTCTGAGTTCCCTATATACAGATGAAGGCAGTTAACATTCTCACACTTCATATGCATTTTGAAATACACCTCTTATCAGCCTACTTGACTCAGGAGCCAGCGCACACTTAATGACACACATGTTAAAATCCAAGTGTAGCAAATGGATGTTTCCACATTCCACTTCCCAACCAAAGAGAGTAGACCGTGTAGAATTAAAAGAAAATGACAGTTATATATGAAGAAGATATTTAAAAATAATTTGAGTATCTTAGTTTATAATGGTATCACCATCAAAGAGAGGGGATGCAGAAAGAGGGGATGTTTAAGGAGGGATAATTCACTTAATTAAGGGGGTGATAATTCACTTAATTAAGTGGGTGATAATTCACTTAATTTTGAGGCATTGTGTGTTAGAGTTATATGTGCCCATTAAAGAGGAAATGGTTAAATGTTTTGTATTGTTTTGTTTTGTGTTTAGTCATTTAGTTACAAACACTTTTGAAATGGGGAGTTCCTGGGTAGTGGAAATGGGTAGCATACTTGACTACTAACCAAAGATTAGGCATAGGTTCTCAAATTTCATTGGTCTATGCTTTTCAGAAAGAAAAAAAAATACTGAGTGTCCCTTGGCCTTTAAAGACTTTTGTTCTATTCCCCGTAGTCCAGGATAAATGACAGATATGTGCTCCTGCAGCCACACTGAAGCATTCCCAGGACCCTGCGTCCCCCAGGGGCAGCGACACCCACTTTGGGAAAGACTGGGTTAAAGGTTTGCGTCCATTGGGAGGCACCTGGGAAGAAAGGTCTGCTGGTTTCCTGAAAACCCTATGGCATTCAGGCCTAGTCTGACATGCCTGGGCTTCCATAAGTCAGAGGTGATTTGATAGAACCTTAAAATTGTAAAAATATAACCCAAGTGTAGTTTTTCTTTATAAATATTGCCACATATGTTTGTACTAACTCTGTACACAACTAGCACTCCCTTGATCTAGTTTGTTTTCCAAAATGGACTTGTCCAGTTCATGTGACCTGCCTGAGTGTCCATGCCAGGTGTATAGTTCACTGTTAATGAATAAATTGTTGTGCTAATTTATAGACAAGTCTTCTGTCATTGAGATTGGCATTGATCCATTCTCCACAGCCTGGTCGGTTTGAGTCTGCAGAGAAAATTGATTTTCTGATCCAGGAGAGTGGAGGCCCTGGCACTAAACACATATGGACACCCTGGGGGACTCTGCCTGAAATGTCTAATTGACATCTTGTAATTATAAACTTTGCTTTAGCACATTTCCAGCTCTGTATTTGTCTTTTGAACATTAATATTATTTCCACCGGTCAAAATTTCAAGCTAACAAGGTTACAGTTAACTTACAAATTGGACTAAGGGTTCACCTGGGTCTTCCCTCGTGTGCATGCTTTCCGGGAAGAAATGGTCGAAGCTAAATCCCAAATCCCCTACAGGAATTTGGGGTCTGCCTCCTCTGACTTTCAAATGTGCTTCTCTTCCTTTGCCACATTATGAGGTGGATCTATTCCTTATTACATGAATAGAACCAAACAGCAGGCGCCTCTTCAGAGAGGAGAGCTATGAGTTAGACATTAACAACCTAGAAATATAAAATAGCAACTCACTATAGCTCATAAACTTTATTTTAAAACTGGCTTATAAGCAAGGCACAAAAAGGTCAGGAGTTCACATCTCATTTTGGTTCTATATTGTTCCTTGTGCCCGAATGAATAGGAATTTTGCCTTTACACATTTAATTTCCTTTTATAGCTTAACCCTCCCCTCCCCAAATATAGTTTATTCTGAAAATGCCCTTACAGGGTTGCCCTTAAATATTTGCAGAATCTTGCTCAGTGAAAATCTTAAAAATCATAATGACAGAAATGACTCTTAATCACTGTATCTGAGGTTTTTGTTTGCAGTTCATTTTAGACTTCTTTGCTTCTTATCCCCCCCCCCCACACACACAAAACTGGATATTTTGAGAATATAGTGAATTCAGTAGGTATCTATCCATTTCTTATCTAACTATCTACCTATATTCATATATTCACAAGTATACACACAAGCACACACACCTCTGTATGTATCTAATTTGCACAGCACTTTAGGGGGCTAAGAAATATACCCTGATCCCTGACCACGGTCCATGTGAGCTGAATGATTGGTCTTTTGTTTGGGATACATTAAAAAATGAAAAACACTAAACCAAACTCACTGCCACCCAGTCTAGGCCAATTTATATCCACCAGATAGGCCAGGGTAAACTTGCCTCTGTGAGTTTCCTAGATTGTCAGTCTTCATAGAAGTAGAAAACCCTATCTTTTTTCCCTAAGAGTGGCTGGTGGTTTTGAACCGCTGACTTTGCAGTTAGGCCCAGAATGCGTTCCATCTGGACCACTTCCAACTTTGGTTTGAGATTTGGAATTTTAGCTTAAAAAATATTGTGTTGATTCGCCACCCCCCCTCCCTTTATTTTGTACTGCTCATTCTGGAACTTTAAGTAACATAACTTAATTTTTTTCATGATAAGCAAAAAATAGACCAAGAAAGAGCATGCAACTAGTTGCTAAGTTGCCATTTGCTGAGGCAGCCAGTGGCAGAGTCAGGGCACGTGACTGAGGAGTTATGCAATCGGGCCGTGAGACCTACAGTCATCCTTTGAACCAGTCTTGGCACACTACAAAGACCCCTCAGCAGAGGCCAGCATCCAAAGAAGATGTGAACTAAGTCTGCTTCTTCTTGGATGGAGGGCAAGAGGTTGCTGGAGACCAGGAGACGGCAGAAATCGGGAACGAAAGTGAAGATTGCAGACAGGAGTTGTGCTTCCAAAGACAAGGTGGTTGCTGTTTCATGGCCACGTGGTGCAGAGTAGGACAACCGAAAACTCCTCTTTACCTCGATGTTCTCTATTACCTCCGGTTTGCTGAGGGCTTTGGGCGCCTGTACAGATTCGACACTTGAACCCTGAAGTGGCTAAAACCTGAAAGGAGGAAGGCAAAGAGGGCACGATGTGTGCGAGATGTTGGATTGAGGAAGAGGGTTTCAGGAGGGAAGGGGAAGAGAGAATGACTCAAATGGCCATTGCTGGTCCTAGTACCAGTTATGATGGATGGATTTTGGAGTGGCAGGAGGAAGGGGGCCTATTTAAAGATGGCAATTAAGAAAATAGGTCTTAGTCGCGAGAAAATGGCAGTACCGATTCTGGCTGTTGATGTGTTTGATGAAGCAGGACTGATTCACCTACACACTGACACAGCTGCCTTCATGGGGCTGAAAATAGCAGCGCTCATCTGCAGGATGGAGCTGTGGCAGAGAGAGCCTCTTCATCGTGGGCTTCCCACGTAGATGACTCCCCTTTGACGGACAATCATTTCTACCTGGTTTCTTCTAGAGGATTGAAGCGCTGCCATCCATTGTCTGCTAAATGAGCATTTAAATGCCAATCTGTTGTTTGGAGTTTGGACCTCTGTTCATAGGGTGATAGCGAGGTGAATTAACCTTATGCTTTTGAAATTTCCTCGTGCGGATTTTTTTGTAATGCCAAGTGTAATTGCTGTGATTTTCCCAATTGCTTTCATGTATATGTAGTGAGATGAGCTTATGATACTTGGATATATGAGCCAGTGTGCAAAATTAGAATCATTATCTGAGTCTATGACTGTGGCTCAGCAATAAGGGAAGGAAATGCAGGTGGGAGAAATTTGGTTTTGAATTTAAAGAGACCTTGCTGCACACACACGTTCTACATATATCCCATTGCATCAAATGCCTATTAAATTTAGTTATGCTTTCTCTGCACCTTCTTTCACCAAGATTGCTGAATATCAAGATTGCTGGGTGCTAAGAGCTGCATTCTCTTGTAGTTATGAATTAAAAACATATTTTCATTTTTCTCTTAGAGATAAAATGTATCTATGCTTCTTGTCCTGAGAAAGGTAAGCTGTAGGCACACATAGAGGGAGAAGGCAGACAGGCAGAGTTCATTAGAAGAAGGAAGCCCTCTATTTTTTGGACACCTTGGGCTATGTCTTACAAACGAATTCTCATAGAAATCCCTGTAAAGCCCTTCATGAACAAATATCTCCTGGCATAGTTTTTAATTAGACATTGTCCTTTGGGATTTTTAATTCCCGTGGGGAAAGAACAGAACTGTAGGGGATGGTGACCAAGTGAGAGAGGCAGAAGGGACCCTGGTGATAGCAGGTGTGAATGCTAGCAAAAAGTCCTGCTGAGGATCGGTTAATCCAATCAAGGGGCCTGTTTGGTATTTTACAGACTGTCAGTCTGCAATATACAGGTACGAGGGGGTAACCCCCCAAATCCAGAATTTTTCCCCCAAAGCTACACATTTATTTTTTTTTCACAAGACAACCCTATCACCTTCAAAGTCACCCTCAAATTTAACAAATATGTTTGTTAGATCTGCAATTCCATTCTTGGAAACGTATTTCAAAGTCATCCGTTTGGATGGCTGACAGCACCTCCCTTGTTTTTTTCTTCTCCTTTTCTATGTCATCAAATTCCTGTCCTTTCATGTCCCTCTACGTTCTCAGAAATAATAATAAAAAAAAGCTCTTTGGTACAAGACCAGGTGAGTTAGGTGCGTGGGGCAAGAGAGGCATGCTGTTTTTTGAAAAAAAAAATGGTACAGTGACATGGCTGTGTGAGCAGGTACATTGTCACGGTGGCAAAATCAATGTCCTGTCTGCCACAAATCAGGCCTTCTTTGGTCACAGCTGTTATGAAACTTAGCAGTTTCTGAACCTCTACATAGAGGGCTTGATTAACAGTCTGACCTGGTGGAATAAACTCCAAATTCAGTATACCACTCATATTAAACAAACAAACAAATAAACAAAAGGGCAAATGAACAGCATCTTGATCTTTGCACTTGACCAGCTTGTGTGGGGCGAGGTGATGATGGCATCTTGCACTGGCTTAAAGGATGTTTGCTTTTGGGGTTGTAAGGATAGCACCATGTCTCATCACCAGTAATGACCTTGGGGCAAAAGTCTGGGTCACTTTGGAGCTGTTCTTTCAAAGCACAACATGTTTCTACTTTACACTCTTTGTGCTGGTCAGTCAGACCCGAGGCACAAATTTTGCAGTGAGCACATCTCATGCCCAAATCTTTGGTTAAAATTCACTGAACTCTGCTCCAAGACAGTTTAGATAACTCCCCCATGTCTTCAACCGTCCATTGTCAGTCTTCAAGCACAAGTGCATGAATTTTGTCCACATTTTGGCCCATTCAGAAAGTTGACCAACATCCAGCCTGAGGCTTGTCATCAATCGACATCTCACCTTTTTTGAAATAAGAAAACTACCCGTACACCTGAGTTTTCCCTACAGTGTTGACCTTGTATGCTGTGTTCAACATCACAGCAGTTTCTGCAGTTCCTGATCAGGAAATATAATTTCACAACCACACCCTGGTTCCCTTAAATCAGCCATCACAAAAAGTTAGGTTCTAGTGGAACTGCTTTTATGAGAAAATTCACTGTGACCAGAGAGAACCTTCCCAGGAAATGCCACTGAGTGTACTAACTCACAGCGAGTTGCCTTGGGGAAAATGCATACTACTAGGAAAGCTCCACCCAGCAGGGCCATCTTCCTTTTTATTGGGGTGGGGTCCTCCCCGATAAGTCTAAAAGTACTGCCACTAAACTTCTAGTTTGTCCATGCATTGGTTTATTCCAAACACATGTGTTCTAAACCGTTCCTGTGATAAGTGGGTGGCTGCAGACAAGTTCTCTCAGTAATACACATTTTTATCTCAGTAGTATGCATCCCAAAAGATTCAATGAGAACATTGATTTCTCAGGGGTTCCGCTGGTCCAGATAAATTCCAGGCAGAGAGATCAGCTCAGAAAGAGATGGAGGCTGTGTTTGGGGGGATCGCAAAGATACAATCTTGACAGACTTTCTTGAAGGGCACGGGACAATCTAGAGGACTTACTAGGAAGACGTTCTGAAATAATGTAAAACTACACTGGTGAAGAAAGGCCAGGTAATGTTCACCTAAGTTGCCCCTGCACGGCTCCCCCCCCCACCCCCCCACCCCCGAGGTCCATCATGAAAATGTACCTTCTCATCCTTTGAGGACAGAAAATTCAGTTTTATGAGAATTTTATTAAGAAATCTTACTGCATCTACCCTACAGTCCTATTCTTGCCTATTCAGATTCACCCAGCACCCCACTTCTGTGCCTACAAACAAAGCAGAACTCAAAGAACATTTTAAAGGAAGGAACATAATGTTTGCCCCTTGAGGATGCCAAGATTGCCACATGGATGTCGTGTGAAGTCACACAGAGAAGCCCTGGTGGTGTCTTGGTTTCTGCTTTGGGTTGTCATCTCCATAGGTGGCAATTCAAAACCACCTGCAGCTCCAAGGAAGAAAGACTGCACTTTGTACCCAGTACCTGTTTACCTGGAAACCCACAGGGAGTCACTCTAATTCAGCATTGACCCCATGGCAGTGAGTTTTTGGAAGTCAAACAATACAGAATCCTTCAGAGCAAGGATTGAGAGATGGAAGACCAAAAGACTGCCTTCAGAAGTGTATGCATGTTGGAGGATATACCATGAAGCAATAGCTTCCGATGTGGATATTTTTGTTTAGTAAAGGTTTCTATGATTGTTTGCCATGCTTTCAACCTTACTGTTTTTATTACATGGCCAGGCTGATTCTACTTAACTAGACGATATAGACCAACACAACTTTATTTGAAGTAAAATAATGACATATATAACTTTTGTGTCCATTCCAGAAGTCTGTGGAATTCAACTTTCATTCTATAGTAATCAAAGGAACACCATATATGTGGCAATCTTGTGGACAAGTGATTAAATCCTGGCACAAGCTACATTGGTTAATAAAGAAGAGGAATCGTACAAACTCAACATATTCTGCATTCAACAAATTCAGTATAAATTCAACATGCACATGTGAAGACAGATGGGGGAAAGAAAAGTGATTCAATGTAAATTCTATCTTTATCTTGAGAGTCTGAGCTGGCCTACATCCTGATGTCTTTCTCTACCTGCAACTCCGGAGACGTAATCTGGATGACCAGAACACAGCAGCAAATAGGACTACAGGTAGAAAGGAAGCACCGTTGATGTAACTCACAGTGAGCAACACCACGCACAGAACAGCCCGTATAGTTTCTGTACCAGAAGTCGTGAAAAACGGCTCAAAACATGACAAATCTGGGATGGTGTCCAATCCTGCCAGTTCAAATCTACAAATCCTCCTTTCTACTGGGGACCCCTGCAGCTTGGCTAAGCCTTGCGCTCCTTAATTTAGTATGTTCTAGAGCAGTGGTTCTCAACCTTCCTAATGCCGTGACCATTTAATACAGTTCCTCATGATGTGGTGACCCCCAACCATAAAATTATTTTCGTTGCTACTTCATAACTGTAATTTTGCTACTGATGTGAATTGGTTGACCCCTATAAAAAGGTCGTTTGACTCCCAAAGGGGTCGTGACCCCCAGGTTGATAATCACTGTTCTGGAGTATTCTCTGAGTCAGTGAGGGGCTATCCTGGCCTCATTCTGTAGGGTGTCCGAGGAAGACCACTGAAATATTCCAGACACCTGGAGGAATAAGGCCAGAGACTCCAGATAAGCCCAGCACAGCCTGTCTCACTAGCAGCACTTGCCTGGCGCTCTGGTTGGTTGCCTCATGAATTCCAATCAAGCACTCACAGTTCCTTCTGCCTCCCTTCCCCGAGGGCCCTGTGGGACACCAGCTTTCCGTGAGTCATTGGCACATGCTAGCTGGCCTGGGAGGGGGAGCAAGCAGGTAGCATAGGCATGCTGAATGCAGAGATTTGTATCACGCATGAGAAATGCTGGAGAAGATTTATAAACTCCCATCCTAGAATCGTAACTTTTTACCGATTGGGTTTGACGCTAGCTAGACTGGGGTCAGAACACATTCCATTGTATTCTGTCCTCCTCAAAGGCAGAGCAGAGGCAAAAGAGAGCAGAAATGCCAGGCTGTCACCGCAGGCCCACAAGAAGCAGGGGTTTGGGTTCAGAAGCATCTGCCTGAGACCTTCTATCTTTCTGTCTTCTCTTAGGAGTTGAGTCAATGACTGAAACCAGAGGTTTTTCTCAGATACTGAATTCACAGGCTGGACACTTGGTTTATGAGTTTCTACTCTCTTGATTTCTGCTCGCCCTACCCTGATATTTCATGGCTTTCATAGTAACGGTACCACTTACCACATGTCCATCTTGTGTTATTAAATTCTACAAATATACTTCTAACCCTTACTAGCCGCTATGGATTGCATATGACTCCTCAAATACATGTCAGCCTATGTTCTCAGTACTATTTTATTATTTTCCATTTTGTTAATGTGATGTGATTATACATTGTACAGGTTAACCACTATATCAAAAAAAAAGGGGCTCCGGGGCCACTGTGGGTTCAATGTGTGCTCTACGAGAAAGTGTAGTTGCCTGCTCTAGCAAAGATGCACAGTCTTGGGAACCCCCAAACAAGTTGCTGACAATGGGTTTGGGTTTGTTTTTTTACGATGGTAAGGAGGCAGGATGAGTGGCAACTATGCTAATGAGGCAGGATGCTCTGTGTAGGATTAGGCTGTATGTCTTCTGCGATATAAAGGAGATCTAAACATGAGCAGAGATCCTAGGGACCAACTCCCAAGAAGAAAGCAGGTCCAGGAGCAAGAAAGAAGAGCTGAGGGCACAGAGCTCTGGAAACCTAGAACCATACAGAAAAAGACTCCCCTAGAGCTGACACTTTACATTCAGACTTCCGGCCTCCTAACTCTGAGATAATAGATTTCTATTGGTTAAAGCCATCTACTTGTGGTCTTTTATCAAAGCAGCGCTAGATAAGTAAAACACTGGCTAAATAACCTTTACTAACTTGGCTTCTCTTTGCATCAAGTATTTCATTTGTCAATTCAGGTTCATACGACAAAGACAGGGCAAGGGAGTGAAGGTGGAGATTTAGTGGGAGCATGTGCAGACTCCATGACAACCCCTGGGAACCCCATTCCTCAGAACCCCTCGGTATCCCGGTGGAGGTTCCCTTTCCTGTGGACATTCCCAAGAATCTCCTGCATGCAATAACTCTTCCAAAAGATTGGTGTGCATGTGGGAGACAAGAAATGGGGAGCCCGGCCATGCTGGCTGGTAAGGTTTCCTTCCTTCTAAGAGTCTCTAAATAACATTTTCTTGTGATGTTGCATGTCTTGCAAAAGTAAATCTTTCTCTTGGCAAGGCAAGAACCTGAATTCTGGTAACACTAGTATCTATGTCAGAGCATTGTAATGAGAATTAAATTAGTAAATCCATATGATACACTTAGCACTTGATAAGGACCCAGTATGCCCTAGATGTCATTGTTAAATCCAATTTGCACTTGAGTTACCTCAGTATAATCACCAGTTTGGGCTAATTTGCCTCTCCTGAGAGGTAAAATTATACTTAGTCAAACTAGCCAAAATAGGTATGACATGCGCTAATTTTTCTAATACTGCAGCTCGAGTAGGAGTAATCTGGATTTGAATGGGAATTCTGCCAGTTACTCTGTGATGTTGGGTAAATTATTTAAACTCTCTACATCCTCTTTATCTTTTCTTTCAAAGCAGGATAGCCTTTCGTAGTGCTAGTCAATGGAGAAAATAAGGACATATCTATTGTATCCAACATCTGACCCAGCATCCAGCACATGGCAGGCCAAGAAAATCATTTGGCAACCCAGTACTTACATCTTCGTCACATCTTTGTTAGGCAAAGCATGGAATCCTTATCATTTCTAGATGAGATGCGCATACTTACTGTAACTTTACAGTGAGCACTGCTTTCTTAAGGGCACTAGTGGATTTTCTAGTCCAAGACATAATATCCAAGAGTTTATACCACTTGTATATGATATGAGGAACTATAAAAGACAAGAGGAGTTTCCCCTGTTTAATGGATCTTTTAAAAGGTAATTTTCTGCTAAGAAATATTAGAAGGACCTGTGCTGTAAGAATATATCTTTGAATACTTTCTGGCCTATTTCCATCTTTTAAAAATCCCTCTGTCATTTGCCTACATCTCTTTCCTAGCAGTTGTGGCTCTGTGAGTTGCCATTTTTGTCAAGGGCTTTTTATAGACACTAGAGTATTCAGATAAGTCATCTTTGTGTGTAATTCATACAAGCAAGCTTTTTTCCAGCCTAACTACTTATTAGAGAAAGAATAACAACGAACCCCACTCGATCTATGACTGTCTATCTTCCTATTGATTACATAGCTTGAAGAAAGTCATGATGAACCAGGAATTCTGCAGCAATACTACATTAAGAGAGAAATGTAGAGAGTGCTCTTCTATTCTGAGAAGTAGACAACTGATCAGTAAAAGTCTGGCCTTCCCATTCTTGGGTCAAAGGGAGAGAGAAGCTGTCTATTGGATGTGAGTCGCCAGCGACTTGACAGCAACTAGGCTTGAGAGATAAACCCAAAGCCTTTGCATTCACCCCTCCTGCCTTTCAGGCGTGTTTACTCTTTGCTGTTTCCACCCAGTGGGGTTCTGGTAGTACCTGTGTTCAAAGGAAACCGTGTCGCTGTTCTGCTCTGCCCGGCAGACTGAAAGTGCAGAAGGTAAGAAGTCCTTTCCAGCACGCAATGCGCTGTGAAATTTGTTTGGAAACAAAGTTGACAATGACGCTTGCCATCAAAAACCTGCTTTTTCAAATATAGTTTTTCACAGTTTCTAAACCAAATAGGGCATTTTCTTTCATGGAAATGGTAGTTGGTGGGCTGTGTATAAATGAGCAAGGCCATTTAAATATGTGCCAGTTCTTATAAAAGTGTACCCATAGTAACCCATACATAAAACATAGCTACACATACTACGCTTGGAGGTAGACAAACCCTACCCAGAACTGGCACAAATCAGTTGCAATTGCATCTTTGCATCCTAGAGTTTGCAGAAAGAGAAAACAAACAAACAAACTGGAGGTACTGAGGAAGTTGGTGGGGGCTGATATAAACACAGAGGGCAAAGGGTTACTGGAGGGTAACCCCTTAGACATGTTCTTTGTCAACCTGCTTGCCGTCTAGCCCAAAGATACATTCCTGACTGCCTGAGCTTTCTCTTCATTTTGTTAAACTAACTGGAATCCCACCCATTTGAAATGCATTTAGGTTAATGAGCTTCCTCTGGGATGACTTAGGAGCTAAGAGTCATTTGCACCTTGGTGTAAATTTGTTTAATTGGGGCTGTTTTCCCAAGCCTTTATCCAAAGGGCAGCTGAGATTACCTGCATTGAGGGAAGAAAAAGGTATCTGCATTTATTGATAGCTTTATTTGTTTCATGGGAAGGCACTTTATGTACTTTATTTCATTAACCTCCTAAATAGTTTTTTTTTTCAAAGTAGGTATTATTACGTCATGTTACTGGGGAGAAAGTGAAGGCCTGCAGAGAATTAAAAACTCATAGAGCATCAGTTTGTCAAACGAAGGAGGTGGGGCCTGTCTGGGTCTTAGAGACGAGGTTGAAGCAGGTGGTTTTGAATACGTATTTGAATACACATGTTTGAGGTTTTTTTATGTGCTCATCAGACAACCTGAGGTTGGACTTTTGGGGGCCTTTCATTCAGTCATATGTGAATATTAAACCACATACCACACACTTGTGTTCTTGAGTAATATTTTATTGACATCTCTTACTCATTCCAAGAGATACCTTCCCTTCCCAGAGAGTTTGGTTGTTCAGCCCCATCAGATGGGGCTCTCTAATCATCAACGCTATCAAGTCCCCTCACCCCGCCTCCGGTCAGCAGTCCACATCCAGGTTGATATGAAGGAGACTAGATTCCTCAGTGTCTCAGAGGGATCATTTATCTTGACTGCCAAGTACTGAGTGATCTTCAATGAACAAATGAACATACATGAGTCTAACATGACCAGTGAGGTCTATCATGTGTGCACTATAATAGTAAGGGGAGAAATCTTAAAGAACTAGAGGATAACTATATGGTTCATCAGTGTCCCACTGCACCCTGGATCTAACCTCCATTCTGTGAGGCCCAACTAAGAGGGACTGCCCAGTGGTCTTGTTGGTGGACTTTGGGGCTCTACTACATCCAGGCCCCTTCATATCAACTTGAATGCGGACTTTGGACCTCTGACACCTCTTCCCATTGACACCTATGATCACACAGCCTGGTGTGCTTCTTCCATGTGGGCTTTGTTGATCAGGAATTTTTGGAATTGATAAGAATGTGGCAATAAACGGAATGTAACAATAAATATAATGTGGCGGGGGGATTATTCATATGGTGCCAGTTGTCTAATAAAAGGAGATGGAGTTCACATATCATACAATTGGATAGTTCAATCACATCAACAAGATTCTACAACCAACGCCACAATCAGTTTTGTTTTTTTCATTTTTGTACACTTTGTTATTAGCTCCCCAATACCTCCTCAAGTGCCCCTGCCATACCCCTAAGGAACTGCGAACCCAAGCACTGTCTCTAGATTTGCCTATCCTGGATTTCATAACTAAAAAAAACCACTGAAAAACAAAAACTATAACAGTAGAGCATATAAAAATACATCAATTGAAAAGAAAGCAGAAAATATTAAAATTAGAATAAGTTTAACCAGATCAGAAGGGAAATCAAATGATAGGGTACTAAATTTTCAACCTCACTGCACCTGCAACATCCACTTTCCAAGGGTACTCGCCTCCATGGCCCGTGGTCAGAGGGGAGTCACCATAGGCTTAATCCTCATGTATTTCCCCCTTTTTAAAAACAATAGCAACAATTAAAACAAACAAATGAACAAGAAAACCCAGAACAGCATTAAAAAGAGTTAAAGGCATATCAATTGATAAGATGTAGAAAAAGCGAGGGGAAGAAATGAGCAGATTCTAGCTCTGTGCTGTACATGGACTTGTCAGCTCTCAGTGATTCAATGCAAGAAGAGAAGGAAGAAAAGAAATCAAGGGTTATGATGAGGTTTTTTTTTTCTGAAACAGCTGCATGAACCCTGAACAGCAATAGCGCTTACCAAGAAAGTCAAAGCCAGAGAGAGAGAATTAGTTATTTTTGGAAAGATAGGGGAAATAGTATAGCAATCAAGGTGTCAGATAAAGCTGGCCATTCCTATTAGTCACCTGTAATGGAGTGTGGTATGAGCCATAGCATTCAAGGCTGATCAGGGCATTCAGAAGCCAGCAGGTATCATACTTATCATGAGATCAATTTGGGAAGAATATAAGTAAAGTGTCACGATTCAGTTGCAAGTCACTTCAACAATTAGTTATCCAGGGGAGCCAGGGCAGAGCAACACTCCAAGAAGCATCTCCAGAAGAGAGTGGCCCACTGTGCACTGCTGTTGTCTAGTTGCAGAGCAGGTGGATCTCACACTGTGGAGGTGGTTTGGGAATCGGAGGAGCAAGCTAAGGAAAGTGACATATGAACATAAGCCTAGTTTGTTCAAGAGAAGATGCCTGAACATAAGTGGGATAGTAAGAAATTATTTGGTAACGTTTTCTGGGATGCTAACTATCAATGCTTGGTGGTGGAAGGACCTTTGCTTGCTTTGGAAAGTGAAGCATCCTTGATCGTGTTTGGATGCTCATAAAAGTGAGCCAGCTAAGAGGTAGAAACAATAATGATAATGCCAACGAGAGATAATAGTTTCAGTCATGAAGTTCTTTAGAGCGCTGGGGATCTAGGGCTAAGGCACTCACGTCCTTCTCTGCCTGGACCTGAGACCTTCCATACGCTTTTCACAATTGGAAGGTAGAAGGTATAGAGATGAGCGCTCAGAATTGAATCAACATGCTGCTGGGAAAAATGGTCGGTCCCATGTGAGTGCTTCCATTTTCCCCAATGACGTGGAAGTGGGTTTAAATGTGAAAAGTGGGAGTAGCCATCTGAGTGGAAAAGTGAAGGGTTGGGGAATGAGAGAAAAGAATGTGAAGGAGACACAAGATGGTAAGATGGTAGCAGGATCACAAGGCAGAGCCAAGAGATGACACGTTCTCGAGGTATTGCCATGAGATGTCATCTATGAAGAGCCACATTCAGAGATTCAAAATCAGAGTACAACTTAGATATGCTGGAGTACAAGGACAATTGAGAATCCCCTTCACAATGTACTGTTTCATGTATTCCTCACAAGTTTAGGATGTAGATACTATAACAGTTTTTATCCACAGATGAGGCAAAAACCCAGAGAGGTAGATAAAGCTACAGAAGTTCCCCCAAGCTCGTAAAGCAGAGAAGAAAGGCAGACACCAGGTCTATTTAACAAAAAGTCTGTGGCTTCCCTCTCTTCCATGCTGAGGTGACTTTGTAGAGTACAGTCTAGAGGTTCAGAGGAAGCGACTCCTGGCTCATGGATTTGAACATATACGCCCCACATTTTTCATATTTATTCCATCTGGGAAGCTAGCACAAGGAACATCAAGGAAAATGAAAGAGTTGTTATTTGTTGTTGCTGGTTTCCTTCCCAAAAGGGAAGGAGACAGACTAGGCAACCATGCCTAATGGAAGAGCTGCTTTCACCTGTGCCTACACACACACACACACACACACACACACACACACACACACACACACACACACGTGCGCGCGTGCGCTTCCTTGTCATCTGTCACAGATGAAAAGCCTTTCTCTTTCATTCTGTCCTGTCATGCATTCACTGCCTCAGAAATTCCTGGGGGATGCCGCGGGTCTCCTTGTGTCTCTGTGTATAGGCGTTTGCATTCATCACTAGAAGTGATCTTGAGCACTTGTAAATGGCACGAGGATTATAGAATCATTTCTTCGGAAACTTAGAGGTACTGCTGCTGACGTCAAGTGGTGGCAGGGGTTGGGAGGGGGGAGGTAAGCAAATGCATGGATGTGAAATCCTCAACTGCTTTGAACTTAGAATAGGCCCTCTTCATCTCCCACACTAGAAGAGGCAGCTCTGCCCACCTCAGGTGACATCATAATTCTAGTGGCGTTTCGGGGAGTTACCTAAAGTAATATCATGGGTGTATCTAATCGCCCCCTTAAGCCATGCTAACTGGTCTAAGGATAGAAAGTAAGTGTGGGAGATTGTATCAGAGACTAGTCTCCATTTGTTTATTCTGTGTTTTAATAATTGGCTGATTGCACTCCATTTTTATTTGGTTTTCCTGGCATCCAGACTGAGAGCTTTAATATCCACTCACACCTTGTAATTACCATTAATTCCTTCCCTTTACTCTGCACAGTTAGAACAAGGTTAACAGAGAAGCCAGGAGTGAGGGGATCAGACGGGACAGAATGCATATGCATGAGGTAGGACTAGCCAAGGCTCCCAGGAGAACTCTGGAGGGACAGGGTGGGAAAGCAAAAGATGGAGGGGTGTCTGGAAGATGGAGGGAGACTAATACCTTGAATCGGAGACAAAGGCAAATGAAAGGAAAGTGCTGCAGTCAGCACAACAGCCTCACCAGCTTAATTACCATAATGATGTAAAATAGTCCAATCAGCAATCTGGGGCTAATCTTTCATGTATTACAGGTTTCTCCTTTGAAGAGTGCAACAGCTTAAATGCATTTTTAATGAAGATGTTTGAGGCAAGCAGATAATTTCCCTGTCTTTACTGAAGGAAATCTAAGTGAATTCAATGGGCTGTTCCTCTCTCCTGTGGCTGTCCAAAGGTCTTGCTCTGTCCAGCACAAAGGGAGCTGATCTTCTGCAGAATGGGTTACCCTATCCTCTTACCGCCTTCCTCTAAGAGTGCACAGATATTCCTGTCATATAAGTTGAAGTACTCAAGGCTGGCCTAAGGAAGCGTCTCACTGCCATCATGTTCCTAATACACATCTGGACTTTTGTCTAAGATAAATGATTCCCAAGCCATGGGTTTCACCTCACCTGAAAACTTTAGCTCACATCATATGCATTATATCGAGAAACGCAAAGAACACTAGAAATCATTTGAATTTAATGCTTAGATTCCAAATTGCACTCGAAAGGTTTGCCAGTGATCTTGATGCATACACATGATGGTGGTGTTAGGTGCCACTACATTGGTCCTGACCCATAGCGACCTATGTAAACAGAATGAAGCACAGCCCATTCAGCACTATCCTTACCCTTGTTCCCATGTCTGAGCTCATTGTTGAGGCCACTGTGTCAGGCCATCTTGGTGAGTCCTCTGCCCCTCTACCAAGCATTAGGTTCTTCTCCTGGGACTGGCCTCTCCTGACAACATGTCCAAAGTGCATGAGATGTAGATGCATGATAGGTTGGTACAAGAACAGTCCCTGCCCTCTCTCCTGTCTCTTCTGAGACAGTTGAAGTTTGCACATCATCTTGGTTTCTAATAACTGTTTGTTTACAGTGAGTGTAAGTGATGTGAAATTGGACTGATTTGACAAACATAGGCTTTTGGTTAAGATTTTGATCTTCGGGGTCCTGGGGTATAAATGGTTTGGCTAAATGGAGAGCACTCAAGTGTGGAATATTTCCTTCAGAAAAAGAAGGAAGTGAGAGGGAAGAAAGCTTAGCTACAGATTGTGAGAATCCTGGGAAGGCAAAAGAAGGTTAAAGATTATGTTATACTTTATTATTTGGAGACACTTTAATTGTCCTATTTCTAGTCACCAAGTAATCTGAGACATGCAAATTTCCCCACTACCTCCTGGTTTCAAATAGCACCAGTCAGTGTGTGGGAAGGGGTGGGAAAGTGGCACATATCTCCTCATGTCAAGGGCAAAGGGAGCCATAGCGTTGAGTGTCTTTGCACGAGAAGATTATATCAAGGAGCCTTCAAAAAGTTCAGGTAGAAGTTTCATGATCTTTTATTCCATTTTCCTTGAGCTTTCTTAAACCCCCTTCATATAATCTGTGGATTCCTTTAAGTCAGAGCTTGAAGTATTTTTCAAGGCATCTGGAAATTTCCTTTATGTTCTTGTACATGCATGCACTCAGCCCATCACTTACTGCCCACAGTGCACACAGGATTGCTGTCATTGGAATCATGGAGGCCAGTGGGTTTGATTTGGAAAAGAAAGGAAACACTAACTAAACAATAAACGTTCTTACTATTAATCTTGCATCATTCTTCTGACTATGAAATAAAATGAAATAAAACCATGTATTATTCCTCCAGTAGATATTTGATATTGAATCTAATTAGGTGACTCTGTGCTTACATGTAACCTACACAGAGTCACCTAATTAGATAGCTGGGATTTTGTAGCATTACTTTTTCACTATATATACATGTGTACACACACACACATGTGCACACACACACAAACACTCATTGCCATTGAGTCAATGCTGACTCATAGCAAGTTCCTGTGGGTTTCCAGGACTGTAACTATTTATAGGAGTAGAAAACCCAGTTTTTCCCTTGTAGCTGTTGGAGGTTTTGAACTGCCAATCATGAATCTCAGCCCAACAGGTAACCACTACAGTGCGCTCTCTCTCTCTCTCTCTCTCTCTCTCTCTCTCTCTCTCTCTCTCTATATATATATATATATATATATATATATATATATATATATATATATATATATATATAATTGTTTCTCCAAATAACAGCAGTTACTGGAAAATTAAATTGTGTACTTTGATAGTTTTCAAATATTGCTATATCCTTGAAATAAATTTGAACCAATACACAGAGAGATGGCTCACTGTTTTATAATGTGGAATGATAATAGTGTCTGCTGAGATCATGATTGTGTCACTATTCCCTGTTGAGGACAGTCAACTGATGTGTTCCTGTGAAGTAGCAATGAATAATCTTGTACATTTATTTTACTGACGTACAAATCATTGCATCTACAGAGTAATTTTTTAGCCTTTTGTGATTTAAGTTAAATTTTAAAAAAACCAATGGATTTCCCCCTCAACAATTCCTACACGTATTGATTTGTGACGCTGCTTGCAATCCCCCAAATGTCCCATTGCACCTCTTACTGCCTCCTGGCGTCTACCATTTTCTCCAGGCATCCTTCTTTCCTATCCCACCTACCGCGGAGCTGTCTGGAACGGCAGATTGTCACAAGGAGACCATTCCTCCTCGGTGTCATCAGCCCATAGTTAAGCCACCAACTTGAAGGTTGCTCTAAAGGTCATGGTCTAGCACAACGGTTCTCAACCTGTGGGTTGCGACCCCTTTGAGGGTCGAATGACCCCTTCACAGGGGTTGCCCAATTAATGATTGTAGCAAAATTACAGTTATGAAGTAGCTAAGAAAATAATTTTATGGTTGGGGGTCACACAGCATGAGGAACTGTTTTAAAGGATCACGGCCTTAGGAAGGCTGAGAGCCACTGGTCTAGCGGGTTCCATTAGTCTGTTTCAGACCAGAGAGCTGACTGGTCTTTCATTACTATTTTACCTGTGCTACTCATTTCCTTCCTCTCTGCCGAGGCCTGTTGTTGTGTCCTTTCGTAACAGTCTGCAGTTACAGTGACGCCGTCTAGTGCTCATCTCAGGGTTGTAAGTCCAGTGGTCATGTGATCCAGGACTTTTAAAAAATGTTTCTACGTGCCTTTCACTTTTGTCACTCTTTTTGCTCCAAATGAGGAAAACCAATAGTTGCACCTCCGAAGCCTGTCACATGCTTTTAAGACACCAGTTGCTTCTCACCACAGTAGGATTCAGAACATTGTGTTTGGGGACTCACCACCATTGAGTTGATGTCAACTCATAATGACCTCATAGGTCAGAGTAAAGCTGCCCCTGGTCTCTGGGACTGAAACTCTTTAGACGGAGTAGAAAGCCTCATCTTTCTCCCAACGGGCCATTGGTGGTTTTCCACTGCAGACCTTGTGGTTAGCAGGCTAACACATAATCACTGGGCCATGAGGAGTCCTTGGTGCCAACAATTAACCCCTTCGAGGCATTTGGTTAGGACTGAGACGTTTTCATAACTTTGCTACTTAATGCACATATAAATATACAATGTCTATACATTTCTGTATATAGTCCCATTAAGCCTTTATACTCTTGTTCAGATTACACGTCTATCTGTATACCCTCTGGTAGAATATTATTCTTACAGCTATTGCAGGATTGTGTGTGCAATGGTACTTGATTTTGTTGCCGTGAACTCAAATAAAAAACTGCTAAACATAACTTTTATCTGAAAGATCCTCCCCTTAGTTTTTATTTTAGTGACAGCCTTCTGACAACAAATCTCCTCAGTGTTTTTGTATTTTTGAAAATGTGCTTTTATCACCATAGCATCTGAAATATATTTTCATTAAGCAATAATTCTAGCCTTCCGTGATTTTCTTTAACACTTTAGAACTAACTTTGTGTTGTCTTTTGCATTCATTTTCTTTTATGATCGAATAGTTTGTCTTATAATTCAGTTCTTTAAAAAGTTTCTTCAGTCTCCATGGTCAACCATTTTATTCTGATATAGCTGGATGTGACTTTCTTCCTGTGGGTCGGGCTTGGGGTTTGACAAGCTTCTTGAACTTGGAGGTCAGAGTCTTTCATCCCCGTGGAAACTTTGAGGTTATTTTCTTTTTACACATTTATACTGCCTCATTCTTTTCTCCTGCTGTTCTTTAACTTCAATTGTATAAATTTATTAACACTTTTAAGTGTGCCATATGTGTCTTTGATTTTTGTAAGCTTTTAAAAATATTTAGTCTTAATTTGCCAGTTAGATATATTATAATGACCTATCTTCCAGTTTTCCAATGATTAAAAAATATTCATTGGGAAAATTCATGCATTTTGTTAGTGATTTCAGATATTGTAACTATCAGATATAAAATTCACATTTAATTTTGTAAAAGAGTCTAATATTCTATAAAACTACACATTTTCAACTAGTATTTATGCCTTTTACTCTATCTTATTTAATAATTTAATTATAGCTTTACAGTTTTGCCAGATAACTTCAATATAGATATCCTCTGTAAATTTGCTTCTTTACTTCTCTCTTTCTGTCTTTTGATTTTCAGTCACAATTTATTGACTTAATCATTTTCTTCTTCTTCATTTTCCTTCTTTTTTTCTCTCTTATAGATCAGCCATTGTGGTTGAAGAAACTACAGAGACTACATATATTATATTCTATGAGAGAACGTTTTCTATTCATTCTGTTATGTATACAATGTCTGGTCATTAAAAAATTACTATTAATAGGGAAGTCATAGAAGTGACTGACAATCATTAGGGGAAAATTACCCGACCTACGTGTCCATCTTTTCCAGGATTGCTCAACAAAGGCATTAAGACAATTATGGTTTTCTTTTTCCTTAGAAAATAGTGAAAATATAAGCAAAATAGACTAAAGTGTGTCTAATCTTTAGAGGAAATTTAAATTTACCCAAAATAAGGATCTCTCTCTAATAAGCCTTTGCTTTATAAGAACAAAGAAATTTCACTGGGTCGAGTCCTCAGATTCCTGAGAAATTCCAGGACATAAACAATATCTCTGGGTAACCTTTTTTCATACATTCAAGGAGCCTCACATTGTCACCCCACTCCTATACAGTTATGAAGAGTTTTGCTGGTTCTGTTTCTCTGAGCTGAGTGCCTGTGCCGGTACCAAGTCTAGGACCCAGTCAAAAATAAGGTGTGAGACAAGAGAAGCTTACGGACATCGCCTTCTTCTGTTGGCTATATCTCATTAAAAAAAAAAAAACCAATATCCCACTCCTCTCCTCACACAATCATCTGAAACTTCCATTGTATGATACATGGTGTTTTTTTTAAACTATTGACTATAAAAGCCTCAACCACTACATCAAGTTATAATAGATTTATAATAGCCACGACATCCATTATCTTTACAAATGCTACCACATCTGCCACCACTGCTGCTGCTTACTCCATTCCCCAGTGAAGCTGATAGTAAATTAAGTGATCTTATTGTCTTTATTGGGAAAGGGCCCAGAACAGCACAGTAACCCTTTAGGGCAAAGTATAACTGCTTCATAGTCTTTTCAGATACAGCAAATCTTTATGGAAACAGAAATACTCATGTTTCTCCCAAGGAGAAGCTGGTGTATTTGAACTGTTCCCCTTGTGGTTAGCAGATGGATGGTGACCCCACTACATCATCAGGACTCCCTGGAAAAGGAAAGTAGCTCAGAAATGCCTAGAAAAAAGGAAAATATTTCTAATACTAGAACCTCTAACTTCTAATTTTTGTAACATCAATAAGGAACTGAAGTTAATTCTGTTTGTTGCCCTATTACCCCTTTACCCACTAATTTTGGGGGAAATGGATACACACACACACATATGGAGAGAGAGAGAGAGAGAGAGAGAGAGAGAGAGAGAGAGAGAGAGAGAGAGAGTTAGTTAGTTAGTTAGTTATAAGCTGGGATGAAAAGAAAATTATAGAAAGGTAATGCTAGCTATGTGTGTATATATTTTATATTTAGGTTAATAAATGTTATAATGAAATCCACTATAGGTTAAAAATTCATTTTACTCTCGTCTTTTGAAATGGCTTGTGGACCGCACCTGCCCTCATCAGATGTCTCTTCCAGTATCAGCCAGACACTTGTATTAGCATTATGGAGGCATATTCATTTGCCATTTGTTCAAAATTTTGAACCATTTTATAAGGGAGACAGAATTAGATGTGGGCAAGAAATACGTGAACCCATAGAAAAAGCATTGGTCATGTTCTAGAGCAGTGGTTTCAACCTTCCTAATGCTTCAACCATTTCACACCTCATGTTGTGGTGACCCCCAACCATAACATTATTTTCCTTGCTACTTCATAACTGTCATGTTGCTACTGTTATGAATTGAGTGACCACTGTGAAAGGGTTGTTGGACCCCCCAAAGGGGTTGCGACCCCCAGGTTGTGTACCAGTGTTCTAGAGGAAAGAGAGCAAACTAGGGCACATGAGTCAAATCTAGCTCTCCAACTGTTTTTGGTTTCCATTTTCATGGACCCAGAAATAAGAAGCTGTCTTTAAAAATTTAAAAGAACTGAAAAAAATCAAATGAATAAAATTACTTAGAGGGTTGGGGTGGAAGGGGGAAAATGAGGAGCTTGGACCAAGGGCTCAAGTAAAAAGAAAATGTTTTGAAAATGATGATGGCAACAAATGTACAAATATACTTGACACAATGGATATATGGATGGATGGATGGATTGTGTTAAGAGTTATATGAGCCCCCAATAAAATGATTTTTAAAAAGATATGAAAAAAATATTTAATAACACACAAAAATCATAAGAAATTAACATTTTAGTGTCCATAAATAATGCTCTATCACTTCATAGACACATTCAATTTAGATTTTGTCTATGGATACCAAACTAAACTTATTATTTAAAAAAATCCATATATCTCAAAAAGCTTAAAAGACTTAGTACCAGCTCCTCTACAGAAAAAAACAATTTGTAACCCCATTTTAGGGTAGACTGGCCTTGCTTATGAGAGTATTCAAGAATAATAATACACAAATCAGTACCAAACCAATTAATTTCTTATCAGAATATGCTTAGAAACTGGTAAGTCCTTAGTATAACCCATCACTCATTTTTCAGATAAAGTATCAAAATATTTCCACTCCTTTTTGCATTTTAACATTCCTCCTTTTACTATTATCACCTGATCCATTTTCAGTCTACATAGTCAGGTGGGGAAACTTTCTTTCTGCCAAGGACTATTTGGATATTTATAACATGATTCTTGGGCCATAATTGTCAAACATGTAATTTTGTAAAAATGGCTCATAAAGTAATGACTGCAACTGCTTCTCTTTGGTAAGATGTGTGACATTACCTAATATTGCCCTAATATGAATGATGGTTCAGGCTTCACATGGTCTTCGGGCCCAACACTCCCCACCTGTGAGTCAGTCATCCACTATAAATGCTTTTGTGCCGCTTCTTCCTTCCCTTCTTTGATCAATACTCACCTTATGCTTCTCTCGGCTTAAATCAGGACCACCTGATCTACAAAGTGACCTTTTTGCCCTTAACAATTTAAAGAGACTTTTTAAAATGGATTTTCTCACTGCCTTATATTTCATTTCTTGTTTGCTGCCAGCATGGACACTGGTTATGAGAAAAGGTGGGGAAAACATAAGGTCCCACTTCCATGGAGAATTTAAGTGAGAAAGTGATATGCAAAATGACGAATAACATCATACTTTGTATATAATATCATAGCAGGAGAGCCAGATTAGTGGGAAAACAATCACGATCATTGTAGTTCTGAGTTTACAGTTAAATTTGGGAGAAGCGGAAGATTCGTTGAGTGCCAAGTCCTGGGTACACGGTTAATAAGGAATATCCAGAAAGGACAGGACCATCTGGTTTTCTACTGCATCATTTTTGGCATCTATCCTTTTGAATGTTTCCAATGAATTCCTAATTGGTATCTCTGGTAGCGCCTCCCTAACTCCCAGTTGCAGATCCTCTTTGCTGCTTTTGGCTTTCCATTACCTCCCTGCCTGGTTTCTGGAGTGTTTTTATTATGACTGTCTTTCCGATTGCACTAGATGCGCATCAGAGTTGTATCCTCTCACAGTATTTGTTCACTTTGTGTGCTGGCAATCATCAGAGAAGCTGGATTATATGAAGAGGAGTGTGACATCAGGTTTGAAGCAAGGCTTCTTAACAACCTGTGATACACTTTTGACACAAGCTTGCTTGCTGAAAGCGGGGAGGACGGGAAGCACTTGTTGGTGCAGATCAAGGATTGCAGCCTTCAGTAGGGCTGAAAAGCAATGTAAAAAACACAATCCTTACAACTGGATTCACTAGGTACCATCATGATACATGGAGAAAAGATTGAAGTGATCAATGATTTCATTCTGCTTGCATCCACAGGAGGTGGCATATGTTTAAGAACCAATAGTTCTAAAGGGAAAAGTTCAAGCTGCACAGAATGCATTAGCCCAAAACAAGGATTCAGGAAATGATGGAATACAAATTAATATATTTCCATAGGCTGATGAAGTACGGGAATCCTTTACTGCTCAATGCCAAGAAGTTTGAAAGACAACTGGAAGAGATCCATATTTTTACCCATCTGAAAGAGAGGAAACACAACAGAACACTGAAATCACAGAACAGGATCACTGTTAACCATCCAACAACTGTTGAGGTAGTACATTGACAGGGAGCTATCAGGGGTTCAGGCCCAATTCAGAAGAGAACATCATTGCTGATGCTGGATGAATCTTGCTGAAAGTGGAGAGTACCAGAAAGATAGTTATTGGTGTTCTGTCTATGCCTTGTCATTCAAGTATGTGGATCATTACAAACTGTGGATGGACTTGAGAAGAACGGGATTTCTAGAACATGTCATGGTGATTGCGTGGAACTTGTGCATGGGTCAAGAAGAAGTTGTGTGGACAAATAAAGAGACTATTGCACGATTAAAGCTCAGAAAAGGTGCATGGTGATTGTATCATCTCACCATACTTAGTCCATATGCTAACCAAAACATCAGGAAAAACAACCCTGGATTATATAAAAGAGAATTTGACATCAGGATAAGAAAATGTCTTATTAACAGCCTGTAATATGCAGATGACACAACCTTGCTTGCTGAAAGTGAGAAGGACTTGAAGTTCTTCTTGATGTCGATCAAGGACTGCAGACTTCACTGTGGATTACGACTCACGGTAAGCAAGACCTAAATCCTCACAACTAGAAAAACAAGCAACATCATGATAAACAGAGAAATGACTGTCAAGGTTTCTGTGTTGCTTGGATCCACAATCAATGCTTCTGGAGGCAGCAGTCAAGAGAATAGTTACAGAGGGTTAATCTGCTGCACAAGATTTCTTTAGAGTATTAAAAGAAAGGATGTTATTTATAGGACTAATATATGCCTGACTTAAGTCATGGTGTTTTACATAGTCTCCTATGAATGTGAAAGTTGGACATTAAATAAGGAAAAGTGAAGAAGAACCAATGCATTTGAATGGTGCTGCTGAAAAATATCGAAAGTGTCATGGACTGCTAAAAAGACAAACTGATCTGTCTCAGCAGATGAACACCATGAGCACTCATTAGAGGCAAGGGCACTGAGACTTCATCTCACATACTTTGGGCATGATATCAGAAGAGATCAATTCCTGAAGAAGGACATGCTGCATAAGAAAATGGAGAAGTATGAAAAAGTGGAAGGCTCTCAGCAAGATGAATTGACAAGGTTGCTGCAACAATGGGTTTAGACGTAAGTACTAATGTCACGATGGCACAGTATTGGACAGCCTTTCCTTCTGTTGTGCCGATGGTCATTATGAACCATAGCTGACTCCGTGAAACCTAACAACAACACTATGTCATTGGTTGGATTTTCTTGACCGGTAATATGAACCAGAGCACTTAGTGCCATTCAATTCAGTTAGTCCTACCTGCTTCGTCTCCTGTGCTCAGGTTCATCTTTCAGACACATATAGTAAAATAAGAAATACCTATGCATTGTGGAAGGACCACTATAAAAGTCTGCCTGCCATTCCAGAATGCACACCTTCCTGACATGATTGCTGAAGACAAATGTGTACATAAGCAAATGTGGTGAAGAAAGCTGATGGTCCCCGGCTATCAAATGATATCGCATCTGGGGTCTTAAAGGCTGGAAGATAAACAAGTAGCCATCTAGCTCAGAAGCAAAAAAAGCCCACATGGAAGAAACACATCAGTCTGTGTGACCACGAGGTGTCCAAGGAATCAGGTATCAGGAATCAAAGAACAAAAAATCATATCATTATAAATGAGGGGAAGTGTAGAGTGGAGACCCAAAGCCCATCTGTAGGGTCTAGGGGAGGAGATGAGCTAGTCAGGGTGCAAGGTAGCAACGATGAAACATGCAACTTTTCTCTAGTTCTTAAATGCTTCCTCCCCCCACTATCATGACCCCAATTTTACCTTACAAATCTGACTAGACCAGAAGATGTTCACTGGTACAGATAGGAGCTGAAAACACAGGGAATCCAGGACGGATGATCCCTTCAGGACCAGTGGTGAAAGTGGTGATACTGGGAGGGAGGAAGAAAGGTGGAGTAGAAAGGGGGAACTGATTACAAGGATTTACATATCACCTCCTCCCTGGGAGATGGAAAATAGAAAAGTGGGTGAAGGGAGATGTCGGGCAGTGTAAGACATGACAAAGTAATAATTTATAAATTATCAAGTGTTCATGATGGGGGGAGCAGAAAGGGAGAGGGAAAAATGAGGAGCTGATATGAAAGACACAAGTAGGAAACAAATGTTTTGAGAATGATGGTGGCAACAAATGTACAAATGTGCTTGACACAATGGATGGATGGATTGTGATAAGAGTTGTACAAGCCCCCAATAAAATAATTTTAAAGCTAAATAAATGTATGTCTGCCTGCAAGGCTGCCAGAGGCTAGAGTGTCAACACTTGCTATATAAGAGACTGGTCTCTGAAAGAAAAAAGAACACACTTTCTAATCCCCTTTTTAAAGATTCTGACTCAAGGAAATTAGGTTGGGCCTGGGGATGTGCAGCTTTAAAAGGCTTTGCGGTGACTCTGGGAAAAGCAGAGTGATATTTGAGTGACCCATTCTCATGCAAGCATGTTGTAACACAAGCCTCTGCATCAGAATTGGAGAAATGAACTACCCAACAGAAGAAATGGCTCCTCTCCTGTGAGCGTAACCACCTGCTTGCTTGAGGATTGTGCTCCTTGAATCTTATGACCAGGTGGCCCTTTGACTCCATCTGCCTATTCATGGAGTGTGAGACTCTGAAATCCCGGTTGTTGCCGTCATGCTTCCTAAATAGGGTGTGGATAGGCTGCCATCTCTGCATGGAAGCCCTCTGTGGGCACTGACCTTTTCTCCAGTGTCTGAGTGCTTAACATTCTTATTAGTTTCCTGTGGGGATGCAGGAACTCTAGGGCAGTTGAGTGGTGGGAGTTCCTTAACGTGTGGGGCTTTAATTAGCCTGAAAAGGATTTGTCTTGGTTTTCATTCTGATTCCAACAAAGCTTTAACAATAGATGTACAAGAAAAGAAAACATGCAAACCCACCACAGAAAGACAGAGATACTGACTTTTCAAGAACCGATCTTTAAAGCAGCAGCACCACCCTGTTTACCTCCAGCATCCCTTCCAGTGATCTAATCAGCTCATCTGGAAGGAAAGTCTTAGTAGAGGAAGGACATGAGAGCCGGAGGGGATCTAGGTAAGTCCCAGAAAAAAAACAACAAATTGATCAAACTTCATTGTTCTACCGCTACTGAACCTGTGATTCTATAGATAGAAACTAAGAAAAGGGGACCATTCTGAAGTTGCTTGATGTTAAGAAGGGAACAAAGAGGGATTTAATAATAATCTTTAGGTCAGGAAAGGATATTAGTAGAGAAGGTAGTGATCCTGCTGTCCATTTCCAGAACTAAGAAGAGATGCGTTTCAGTAGTCGCTGAGAACAATGTAGCTGGTTAATTAATAGACAGAGGGTCTTTACAATATAACTGAAAAGAACACATAAGCAATTTTGAAGCAACTAAAATGATTCCAGATGATGTGCATAGATTCCCCTGACACTGACAGGAAAACAATCAGTTTAGGTTTCAGTCAAAATGTGAAGATTGTTAAAATTGCAATGAATTCTCCAAAGGCCTTTGTAAACAGGAAAGAAATCCATCAACCTGACACTGAGGAGCTAGCCTGACTTGAAGTGGGGAGTTGGCTCTATAAAGAGTCTGTAACATAGGTTTTCAAACTTATTTGGCCTACTTCCCCCCTTGCAGAAAAATAAAAAAGTATTCCACCTTTTCCCTGGCAATTAAAAACTATTGTACCTTAGCTGTTAATCCATGATAAAGTGTAAGTAGCTACTTGTGCCACCCCCTGGAGTGTTCCACTACCCCTCGGAGCTGATGTTGCCCACGCTGGGAAATATTGGTCTACATAGGGTACATCAACGGTCAGGCCTTCCTTCCTCCACTATCGGTACGAAGGTGGCATCTTGAAAACAGAGTTTCCATATTCAATTTCCTTTCATTCTCTGGCATTCTCTCTAAATCCAATTCTAGTTGGCTGGTCTTAAAAATCTCTATCAATAAAACTCTTAATTCTCATTATTGTTTCTGCATCGCTATCAACCAAGACACATTTTTACCAGGGAGCTAGGATTTCTGAATACCTAACAGAAAGGGTTTCTTAGGAACCATTCTACTGTGGACAATTGCTTGATTACCTTGACTCAGGTGACACTTTATGCAAAGACATGCCCTCTGGAATCCTGGTTCAGAAGCACAGAAGGAGAGAAGTCTATTTATCTGTGATCACAGATTAGCAAACTCACCTCTTCAGTGGGATTCTGCTTCTTTGCCACTCCGTTCAGAACTGTGTGTAGTGAATGAGGATAGATGCCTGCATGCAGAGACCACGTCTTACACATTTTAACTATAAATAATTAATAAATCCCGGGACATGACTTTTTTGCATTACATATTTTTAGTTTTGAAGATGGCATTTTAAGTAAATGGGTGATAAGTGCATTATGATTATTGAATGTATCATATCCTATTAACCCAAGGAAACATTTAAAAGTATAATGTTTAAAATGTGCTTAAGATTTATAATCTACAATAGGAATGTAGAAATGAACTCTATTTGAAGTTCAATGAAATCGTGCTGATAAGCACTTAGCCCAGTGTCTGGAACATAACCAAAATACAATAGCACCAGGGAATCAAACCTACCACTCTCAAGTCAATTTTGACTTGTGAAAATCTATAGGTCAAGAAAACTGCTCCCTAAAATGCCTTAGTCTGTACCATATTTATAAATAAATGTTGGGGTATACTTAACAACACTATTTGAACATATTTATAATAGCTTTTTGAAATATTTACCTGTTGCAGTAAATGTTTGGGAATTTAAATTTAGTTTCTACCTCCATTATTGTTTTCTCACCGATTTATAGATGCATTGTTTACACTTTTCTCTCCTGTTTAGGACTATTGCTTTTCATTGATTATTGGACAGAAATGGATAGTATATTGTTGAGACTCTGGCTTCTGTCACTTTATTTTGAAGTCTATTGATTCTAGTTTTAGCAGGCAGTTCAATTACTGGCAGATCACATTGATCTGACTTCCCTCAACTCAGCCTTTACGCTCTATCTTGGCTTTGCATTTTGACAGGGATTGATTGTAAATTTTGCTAAAGGGGGCTTAGAGTAGACTGGAGTCTGTATGTAGTCTTCACTCTTAAGGGCCAACTTTTTGTTGTTTCCATCAAATAACAGTACTGTGAAGGACATATTAAAGAGATCTTGCCATTTTGGCTTTGCCCAGGCACAATGTCCCCTCATAGAATGCCTCCACCTGCAGTGGGAACAGTGCCTTCCCTGTCTGTGGTGCTGATTCTGTCTTCATCTCGGAGAAGTCTTTCCCAATGGGAAACGCCTACCGGCTTGCAAGGCACCGCCACAGTTTCCCAGTTGTAGTTTTCTCCTCTCAGAATTTGCACCTTGCAATCTGGAACATACCTGGCTCCCTTGAGCTGATCCTCCCGGCAGAAAGAACTCTACCTGTCTGAGCAACTAGACAGAAATCAGAACAAACTGCAGTCTTGTGCAGCCTCTTTTTCTTTGCCTAAAAACAGTCTATCTGTCACTTTATTCTGAAGTCTATTGATTCTGGTTTTATATGTATACACAATAGACAATGTGTGTATACTGACCAATTTTATATGTATAGTCATAGGACTTTATAATACAAATATTCTGTCTGGAGTAAAATGAGAAATTAATAAATATATCAGGCAGGTAATCTTTTTATCATTTTATTGGAAGCTCATACAACTCTTATTACAATCCATATATCCATCCATTGGGTCAAGAACATTAGTACATTTCTTGCCATTATCATTTTGAAAACATTTTCTTTCTACTTGAGTCCGTGGTAATTAGCTTCTCATCTTTCCCCTCCCTCCATGACCCCTTGATAATTTATCTATTTTTTTTCATGTCTTACACTGACCGATGCCTCCCTTCATCCATTTTTCTGTTGTCTCTTCCCCTGGGAGGGGGTTAAATGTAGATCATTGTGATCAGTTCCCTCTACCTCCCTCCCCACACACTTTCCCATTCCCCTCCTGGTATGGCTACCCTCAATATTGGTCCAGAGGGATTTATCTGTCCTGGATTCCCTGTGTTTCTAGCTCTTATCTGTACCCATGTACATGCTCTGGTCTAGCTAGATTTGTAAAGTAGAATTGGGGTCATGATAGTCAGGGGGAGGTAATCTTTTTTCTAAATAAGACCGAATTTTATCATGGTTTACTCAAAGCTAGGTCTTATTTTGTTCCCATTTTAAAGAAACAAAAAGGAAGCGTGAAGAGGTTTTGTCACCTAAGCAAGTCCAAACACCTAAAATGTTGTCACTCATCATCCTAACATTTGTGGCTCCCAGTATGAAATGAATAGTGACTGCGTCGGGGACTGTGATTCGTCACGAGGCTACAGTCTACTTCATTTACAAGTTGAATCACGGCAAGGTGGGCTTTTGGCTTTCTGTTCTCTGTACGACCATTTCTTATCCCATCACATTTTGTTGTCACGTGCTCACGATTAATATCTCCATCCATAAAGAAATAAGTATTTGAAAATACTATTAAGATTATTTCTCCTTCTCTCCCCATCCCTATCCATTGCATTTACTTTTTATCCGTTTGAATGTAAGCTCTGAACAGTACCATCAAAAGAAGCTAGTTTAAAACGTAAACCTTTGAGTGGAATAACATATGTTAGATTGACCGTTTGATCTATCTATGACAAGTGTACAAACCCATGTGCATTGATTTTCTTCGAGGAGAGTATTTCTAAGGATAATTTAATAGTAGTGTTGAGCATAGCTTTTCCTGGTGGGGAGGAGGAGGGGAGAACAGATGAAGAGAGGGAGCTACTAATGGTGTTTTCCTAATGCAATTGCTTAGGTCAGTGAAAAGCTGTCACAGCTTAATGCACTCTTGCTTGAGGATGGGATCGTGTACAGGATTAAGCCATTCTAAAGCATAAAACAACAGCCGCTTGTTATCGTGTGAGCGTTTTAAAGACCTTCTTTCAAGCAGTTATGACCATTTGTAGAAATAAATGACAGTTCATATTGTTTCTCCCTTAATTCTAAGTCAAAGCGAAGTGCTAGGAAGAGAATGCATTTAACCCTGAGAAGGGGGAGAGATGGCACATTGATTTTCCCCTTCACATACCCCTCTCTTCTTTATATCCATAATACCTGTGGACACTAGACTATTTCTACATGGCATTTATTAGTTTTTATTTAACATAAGATGTTTTGGGAACCAAGAAGCAGTTTAATCTCTTGGATAAGTTTGACTTGAAGAGCTCAAGACAAGAAAGTGTACATTCATTGAAACCAATTATTCTGATAGAGAACTTCAGGTAAATTTCTAGGATGTTTTCTAAATGAAGATTACTGTTTTGTTCTTTTTCCATGTCATATCAAGTTATATGATTCAGAAAACCTGTGTAGTGGAGTACAACTTAAGTGTTTGAAACTAGATGATAAATAAATGATTAAGAATTATTTGTCACTGCTTTCTTTGATGAAGTGCATTGAGTAATGATTAGGGCAAAGAATGTACAGATGTGCTTTATAAAATTGATATATGTATATGTATAGATTGTGATAAGAGTTGTATGAGCCCCTAATAAAATGTTTTAAAAAAAGAAAGTGTATTGAGTACATAAAGGCTAATTGTACATGTCACATTAAGTAAGGATATTGAGGCTTGTATAGCAAATATCGGCTCAGGATCCAAGTCCATTTCACAAACTCTGGTTTTGGTGGGATAGCCTGGTATTCAGGAAAATGCTCAACTTGAGGTATATTGACCACCACCGGGAAAATAAACTTGGTATCATGTTCCAAACATGGAAGTTCTGACCTGGAAACACAGGCCATGTATCAGGCTTGAGAAGGTCTTTTTGAGGTGCACACCAGAAGGATTTTATTAAGCAAGTGAGCACTACCTTAAAACACACAGAACTGAAAGACTCCCATAGACCTAGGGCTGAAATGCCCTACTGTGAGAAGCCAGTGACAATCATTATCCCAAGGCCATCGATGTGGGAATAGTCAAATGATCACTTATGATTATTTTTTCTTTAGTCAGATTTATGTAGATATACTTGGTTCATTCATTTAAGTGTTTTAGTGTGTCCATGGATATTTAGAACTTGTTGATCCTTTCTCTTAATCATGGGCGTTAAAGATGCCTTGAAATAATTTGTTCTACAAAGTACATAGAAGCACACGTGCCTTTGAACTTGCTTCTTGGTTCATGTGTGTGACAGATTCTGTAGGATCAATAACCAAAGGTGAGTTGTTGGGTACTATCAGTGTTCTCCAGAGACCAAACCCTGGAAAAAGTCATTATGTTTGATAAACTAGAGGGGGAGTGAGAAAGTGGAAGGCCTTCAGTGAGCTGAATTGACGTTGTGCCTGTATTAATAGGCTCAGACATAATAAAAATTGGAAGAATGGCAGAGCGCCAGGTAGACTTTCCTGGTGTGCCAAGGGTGGCTAAGAGTGAGCCAACTCCACTGCACCTCACAACCACAATGCGAGTGTTTCCAGAGTCACTAGATAATTTCAAGTTCCTCTCTTATGTGGTTTTGTTTTGTTTTGCTTCTTTGATTTGTTTCATGCAAATAACTCTATCAACTGGATCGTGTAAGATTTTTTCTTCAAATTTATGTTGACAAGTTGATACTGTCAAGAAATTTCTGTTTCTGCCAATCTTAAAAGAAAGGGTCACTCTGATTTAATTTAAATTTCAGTGCTTTCTTCTGAGGCTGAACATCTTTTCAAATATTTATTTTCCCGTAAGAGAATATCCTTCTGTTCATGACCTGTTCATACGCTTCATCCATTTTTTTATCAAGTGGATTGTTTTACTATTTCTTATTCATTTGAAAATCTTTAAAAATGTTTTTTTATATTAATATCTCTTCCAAGTGGCCTGCTTTTTGGTATACTCTATATATTCCTTTACATTTACCTCTGAACTCTTACAACTCTTTAGTTCACCAGAAATTGATTTCGTGACTAAAGAACTTTAATTTTAATATTAAAAATAAACATTCTTAGCAACCTTTACTGAACAGTATAACTTCCTATAGTAATTTTGAGGCCACATTTATGCTGCATAACTTTCCTCTATTTGTACAAGTTAATTTAATTCATCTATAATCCTATTATCCCACATCCTGATAGTTTTATAATGATAGATTTAGAGTAAGTCTTGTCCCTGTTAAGGCAGTCACCATTTTTTCAAATCATTGTTCAAATATATCTTTAATTTTTTTAAACTCCCTGTTCGTTGCTATGATTTTCAGAAAAAGCTTATGAAGTTCCCTGTTACGGTTCTGACATTAGGTGCTATTGAGTCAGCACGTAGCAAACCCATGCACAATCGAATGAACAGCTCAGTCCTGTGCCGTTCTTACAACCTTTGGGACATTGTGCCTGTTGGTCCTATAGCTGGTCCTCCTCTGCTTTGCTAACTCTCCACTTTAGTAAGCGTGAGGTGCTTCCCCTGTACAGGTTTCCATGACACGATGTCCAAAATCTGTGAGATGAAGTTTCCGTCCTCACTTCCAAACACCTCGCTAGCTGTTCATTCTTCTGACCGTCCATGGCATAGTCAACATTCCATGTCAATAGTATAATTCAAATGCATCACTTTATTTTTTTGTGTTTTTTTGTTTTTCCAGTTTTCCCATGCATATCGGGCAATTAAAAATGCCATGACTTGGGTTTGGCACACTTCTGTCCTCACAGTGACATATTTGCTGCTTAACATTTTTAAGAGACATTTACAATGGATTGATACAATTCAACTTACTATTTGATTTCTTCACTGCCACTTCCAAAGGCATTGATTATGGTCCAAGTAAAATGTAATCCTTGATAACTTTGAACTTTGCTGTATTGATTATGATGTGGCCTACTGGTGCAGTTGTTGGCGTTTGATGTTAGGTGCCATTGAATCAGTTCTGACTCGTGGCTTACAATTGTTCCTCTGCTTGAGCCAATTGTTGCAAGTCATCTCCTTACGGGACATCGTCTTTTTTACTGCCCCTCTACTTTACCAAGCATGATATCCTTCTCCAGGGACTCGTCTCTCCTGACAACCTGTCCCAGGTATGTAAGACAAAGTCTCACCATCTTGCCTCTGACTCAACTTCCTTCAAAACACATGTGTTTGGTTTTTTTTTGGCAGTCCATGGTATTTTGATTATTTTTCACCAACAGCACAGTTGACATGCATGTATTTCTCTTTGGTATTCTTTATTTTATGTACAATTTTCACATGCATAGGAAGCAATTGAAAATAGCAAGGCTTGGGTCAGGTGCACCTTAGTCCTCGAAATAACACCCTTGCTTTTCAACACTTTAAAAAGTTCATATGCGATCCTATCATGGAGGTGTGCAGTCAATGATATGATTTTTTGTTCTTTGATGCCTGGTAACTGATCCCTTTGGGACCACTCGATCACACAGGCTGGTGTGTTCTTCCATGTGGACTTTGTTGCTTCTGAGCTAGATGGCCGCTTGTTTATCTTCAAGCCTTTAAGACCCCAGTCACTATCTCTTTTGATAGCCGGGCACCATCAGCTTTCTTCACCACATTTACTTGTTCACCCATGTTGGCTCCAGCTGTTGTGTCGGGAGAGTGAGCATCATAGAGTTCCAATTTAATAAAAGAAGGTATTCATGCATAGAGGGAGTGTTTGAGTAGAGTCGCTGAAGACAAATGGGTGCATAAGCAAATGTGGTGAAGAAAGCTGATGGTGCCCGGCTATCAAAAGAGATAGTGTCTGGGGTCTTAAAGGCTTGAAGGTGAACAAGCGGCCATCTCGCTCAGAAACAAATAAGCCCACATGGAAGAAGCACACCGGCCAGTGCAATCACGAGGTGCCCAAGGGACCAGATATAAGGCATCATGCAAAAAAAAAAAAAAAAGATATAAGTGTGTGTATGTATGTGTATTTATGTGTATATGTATATATGTATGTGTATATATATATTATATTAAATGAAGGGGGAAGTGCAGAGTGGAGACCCAAGGCCCAAGTGTCAGCCAATGGAGATCCCCTCATAGAGGGGCTTAGGAGAGGAGATGGGTTAATTAGGGTGTGAGGTAGTATCGATGAAGAACACAGCTTTCCCCCAGATCCTGGATGCTTCCTCCCCCCAACTACCATGATCCGAATTCTACCTTGCAGGGCTGGATAGGACAGAGGCTGTACACTGGTACATATGAGGGTTGGAGATACAGGGAATCCAGGGTGGATGATACCTCCAGGACCAAGGGCATGAGGGACGATGCTGGGAGAGTGGAGGGTGAGTGGGTTGGAAAGGGGGAACTGATTACAAGGAGCCACATGTGACCTCTTCCCTGGGAGAGGGACAGCAGAGAAGGGGGGAAGGGAGACCCCGAATAGGGCAAGATATGACAAAATAACGAGGTATGGATTACCAAGGGCATATGAGGGAGGGGGGAAAAGGGAGGGAGGGGGGGAAAAAAAAGGAGGACCTGATGCAAGGGGCTTGGGTGAAGAGCAAATGCCTTGAGAGTGATTGGGACAGGGAGTGTATGGGTGTGCTTTGTACAATTGATGTATGTATATGTATGGATTGTGGTAAGAGTTGTTGGAGTCCCTAATAAAATGTAAAAGAAGAAAAAAAAAAAAGTTCATATGCAGCAGATTCACCCAGTGCAGAGCATCTTTTGATCTCTTGACTGTTCCTTCTATGAACATTGATGGTGGGCCTCATTAAGCCAACATCCTCGACAACTTCAACAGTTTCCTCATTTATCATGATGGTACCTATTGGTCTATTTGTGAGGGTTTGGGTTTTCTTTACCTAGATTTGTAATCCATACTGAAGGCTGAAATCATTTTTCCTCAGAAAAAATCCTCTTAACATACAGCAAACAAGGATGTATCATCTGTATATCACAAGTTATTAATAACTCTTCCTCCGATCTGGATGCCAGATTCTTCTTCATATAATCCAGTTTTTCTGATGATTTGCCTACAGATTAAACAAGTGTGGTGAAAGGATCTAACCAGAAGTAAAGGGTTGTATCTGGATTTCAAACCATACATTATCTCCCTGTTTTGTTTCCACAGCTACCTCTTAATCACTGTACAAGTTCACAGGAGCACAAGGAATTGTTCTGCAATTCCCATTATTTTCAAGGTTATCCATATTTTATTATGGTCCACAAATTTGAATGCCTTTGCATCGTCAATAAAATACATTCAAACATCTTTCTGGTATTCCCTGCTTTCAGCCAAGATTCATATGACATCACCAATGATATCCTTTGTCCCATATCCTTCCTCTGAATCCAGTCTGAACCTCTGGTAGTTTCCTGTCATCTGTTGTTGGATAATCTTCAGCAAAATTTTACTTTCCTGTCATGTCAATATTGCTCTCCAATTTGAGCATTCTGCCGGGTGACCTTTCTCTGGAATGGGCACGGATACGGACCTCTTCCAGTCAATTGATCAGGTAACTGTTTTCCAAATGTCCTGGCACAGACAAGTGAGTGCTTCCAGTGCTTCATCAGCTCGTTGAAACATTTCAATGATGATCCCATACATCCCTGAAGCCTCATTATTGGCTAACCTTTCATTGCAGCCTGTGGTTCTTGCTCATATGCTACTGGTCCAGTAGTGAGAGTTCTTGTTTTGCTGTCTTTTTTTACATGGGGGTATAATCCATACTTGAAGACTGTAAGAGCTGTTCTTTATCAGGAAGTGCTTCAATTCTCCTCATTTGCACCGTGTAATATTGTGTCACCTGCATGTTACAATTTCATAATGAAGCTTTCTCCTAATCTTGATGCTGCTTTTTGTCTGCAGATAGCCCAGCTGTTGTAAACTGCACGATTCCCTCTTATTGTGTTTGCAAAGTGACCTGTTAGTCTACATACAAGTTTCTTTATAATATTACTCACAGCTTATTAGGTCCCACAGTGTAAAGTGCCTTTGGACAATTAATACTACGCAAGTCAACATCTTTCTGATGTTCTCTGCTTTTAGTCAAGATCCATCTCATACTGGCAGTGACAGCACCCAGCCCATGTCCTTTTATGAATTTGGCTTGATTTTTTAAAAAATTCATTGTTTTTGTACTACTGCAACTGTTTTTGGATTTATACTCGGGGGAAAACCTTTTGTGTTATACTAATTATATTTTTCAATAATTTCCATAAATAATTTCACCTTTTTTAGGGGGACATAAGCACCTCTATGGATCTCTTCCAGTCAGTTGGCCAGATAATTGGAATAAACAATTGAGCCCTTCTCGTATTGGCCCCATGTGTTGAAATATCTTATTTAGCCGTTCAGCCTTCCTGAAACCTTGTTTTTGGCCAGTATATTCTGTGTGCCTTGGGCTTCCTGATAAGGTATTAATCATATACTCTGTGCTGGAATTATTGCACAGTGACCAACTCCTTTGGTGCAATGCTTTTCTGTTTTCTTTAGAAACTTCCTGTGTCCTTTAGCACATCAAATTCTTCAATAAAGGAGCTTGATATTTGATTACTTTTCATTTCTTTCAGTTTGACAAATTCTGAGCATATATTTTGGTTTCCTTATACCTCCTCTTTGCACATTGCATTATTATATGCTGCTTTGTCTTATGAAGCCAGCCACTGACGTCTTCTGTTCTATGCTTTGAAATCCATCTCCTTTAGTCCCTTCAGCTACTCTATGTTCAACTAGTTTCATGGTCTCTTCTGACACCAATTTTTATCTTTGCTTTTTTTTAATGACTGTTTTATTTCCCCATAAGGAAGCATGATATTGCAGTAATTAAAGTAATCAGCTGCTAACGGAAAGGTCAACTGTTGACACCACTAGATACTGAACTAGAGAAAGTCACGAGAGTCTTTAGCGTCTATAAAGATTTACTACAGTCGTGGAGACCCTACAGCGGAGTTCCAAGGTGCCCTCTAGGATCACAATGAGTCAGGACTGACAGCAGAGCAATGAGGGTTTTGTTCATGTCTTGTGTTCTTCATATAAAATATCCACCCACCACTTGTTTGATATTTGCTCATCAGTGTTCAAGGTGTGTAATTTATTCTCTAGGGGATCTCCAAATTAAAGAGGAATGCACTAACGGTTTAAAGTCAGGAGAGGTATATGCCAGGGCTGTGTCCTCTCACCCTAATTATCCAATCTGTGTGCTGAGCTGACGATTAGAGAAGCTGGATTATATGATGAAGAATGCAGCATTATTTCCAGAGAAATGCTTATTAATCACCTGTCGTATGTAGATAATATGACCTTGCTGGCTAAAATTAAGTAAGACTTGAAGCACATGCTGATGGACATCAAGGATTACAACCTTCAGTGTGGAGTACAACTCCATGTAATGAAAACAAAAATCCTCACAACTGAAGACCAATAGGAGACGTAATCATTATTGGAGAGAAGGCTGAAATTGTCAAGGATTACATCTTACTTGAATCCACAATCAATGCTCATGGAAGCAGCAGTCAAGAGATCAAAGGACTTTTTGCAATGGGTAAATCTGCTGCACAGACCTCTTTAAAGGGTTGAAAAAGACATTTTTTTGAACTAAGTGTACCTGACTTCATATGCTTGTGGAAGTTGGACATGGAATAAGGAAGACCGAAGAAGAATCGATGCATTTGGACTGTGGCGCAGGTGAAGCATGTGGAAGGTGCCAGGGACTGCAAGAAGAACCGACAACAGGTCTTAGCAAGTGCAGTCAGAGTACTCTTTAGAGGCAAGAATGGCAAGGCGTCCTCGTACATACTTTGGACACGTTGTCAGGAGAGACCAGTCTCTGGAGGAGGACATCGTGCCTGGCAAAGTCGAAAGACAGTGAAAACGAGGAAGTTCCTCAAGGAGGGAGAAAGACGGATAAACAGTGTCTCCATTGATGCGGTCAAGCATAGGAAGAATTGAGTGTGACACAGGACTGGGCAGTGTGTCATTGTACAAAAGGTCACGATGTGCTAGCAGGGATTCTAAGGCTCCGAACAGGCGAAAGGTTGGGCTTTCTGCTCCCTGAAAGAGTCACAGTCCGAAACTCACAGGGTCAATTCTATCGGCATGGCCAAGATGGCAGTGAGTTTGGTTTTTTGATTTCTCAATGCTGGGTGAGGTGGTATGGGTCATTGTTTTGATTTTTCCCCCTTTTGTCCTTTGTGATGGCTAGTGATCAGGAGCATTTCTTCAGATGTTTGTTGGCTCCCCTGAATGTCTTCCTTGGTGAACTGTCTGATCATGTCCTTTGCTCAAGTTTTCCTTGAGTTGTTCATCTCTTTCTTGTTGAGGTACTGATTTTTTGTTGTTGCTGATTTTAGAGATTCATTCCTCATCTGATAGAGCATTGTCAATTTTTTTCTAAGCCTGTAGGCATTCCACTTAGCCCTTTGGTAAAATCTTTGAATGTACATTAGTTTTCTTATATTTAAGAGGTCTTTGGGATGTGTGTATTTATTTATGTGTGTGTTTATTTACGTGTGTATTTATATATTGAAAATGAATGTGATGACATTCTTCTGCAATTTGTCCTCACTGATGGAGAAAGTCATATGATTAGCAGATTCACAATAGCCACAGCTAGTCCATTCAACTCACTAGTGCCTAGGGAATTGATCTTCAAGCATTTCTTGTTTTGTAACTTCCTATTTGCCTCCATTCATACATTACACATTTAAATTAATAGGTGCTGTTTATAGCAATTTCTTCTAATCTTGAGAGTCATGCCACAGCAGCAGACCCCAAAAACCTACTCTACCGACATCATTAAGCTATATTTGAAGTACTCAGGTCTTCTCCAATCACATTGCTTATTGCTTTCCAATGGAGGGGTGCGGCCCTCATATTCCAGCATTGTATCAGACAATTTTCTTTGATACCCATAAAGTTTTCAAAAATCTGGTTTTTTTTTTAACATTTATCTGTTTGCTTCCTCGTTTGTTTGGTTGTTGTTTGATTTAATTAGATCATGAGATCCTTATTCCCAGTCTGTTTTGGTCTGGAAGCTCCACTGATATTTTGTTCCTCATGAATAATCCTATTGACCTTTGAAACACCTTGACAGAACATCCAGCAAGGAGCAGTGTGCGAGCCACCACAGCGAGCTGCCATCAATGCGGCACTTGCATTTCCTAGGGCAGCCTAACCTAGGGTATTACTGACTGCCCTTGTCAGAAATAATCTGAGAGTTATAACACTTTCAATATGAACATAGTGTGTTTTCAGTTATTGTCTTAGAATATATATCTTATTGTGGTGCAGAGTATATATATAGCCTGACATTTTACTTTCAATATTATTAAATGAATATATTTTATTTTAGTTATTAAGCGTATACGCAGCACACATGTACAATTCAATGACCTGTGATTTTAATTTTTCCAATTGTGAAAATATTGTCACACCTCTTTTCTTAATTATTTCTCCCTCATTAACATGAAATTGTTGCATTCTAATTTTTTAATCTCATCTTTGGAATTTGTTAATTAAATCTATTATGAATATATCTTTATAAAAAAGAAAACTCACCATGTTCCATATCAGACTTCTTTATGAGTTAAACTATTGTTCCATTTTAAGAGTACTTGAGATGATTTTTATTCTTTTTAAGGTTTAAAGATTACCTCAGGCGATAGTCTCAGGGATTTCATCCACTCAATAAATTCAGAAATTCTGAATCCATGAGATTGTAATATTACTTTCTTCATTTCCCACATTTTGATCAGAATTATAGATATTCTATTTACATATTCAGTGACTATCTCAGGGTATCATCCAATTCTTCTGTTTCCTGGCGAAGGAGGCAGTTTTTCATGGAGGCAATTAGCCCCACATTCCATTTCATTCCTATACTCGATTCTCCTTTCACTGTTTGTTACTCTAGGCAAAATGATAGCAATGGCTGTACCTTCAATGCATGCTTGCAACCTTGTAAGATGCTAGACACTGTGCATCAAACTAGGAGGTATAGCAGAAACACTAAACTTGTATTAGTTGGAATGTCCCATGAAACCATGAGCTTGAACTACTAAACCTGAAACAAGGAATCTGATTCCATAAGATGTTTGGTTGTATATAGGTAGGTGTTTGGTTGTATTTAGGTAGGTGTTTGGTTGTATATAGGTAGGTGTTTGTTTGTACATAGGTAGACTCAGCAACTACCCCTTTTCCCTTATTGTCACCTTTGTAAATATTACTATCACACATTTTATTGGCAATTCAATTTTTAAATGATTGTACTGAAAGAAAATAAATTTACCAGCTATAGTTTTTAATCGATGTGATTTTTTCATCACTATAGACCCAAACTCCTTTCTTCATAAGCAGTGTTTGTTGTTGTTGGGTGCTGTGGAGTCAGTTCTGACCTATAGCACACAATAGAACAAAATACTGCCTGGTCTGAGACCATCTTCACAACTGTTCCTATGCTTGAGCCAATTGCTGCACCCCATCTCCTCGAGAGCCTCCCTCGTTTTCACTGTCCCTATACTTTACCAAGCATGCCGTCCTTCTCTAGGGTCTGGTCTATTCTGACAACACGTCTAAAATATGTAAGACATAGTCTCACCATCCCATCCTTACTTTTAACATTCTTTGCCCAAAGCATAGTAGAAATGTGAGGCTTTCTCTTTGATCTTCCTTATTCAATGTATAACTTTCAAAGTTGTATGAGGCAATTGAAAATAGAAAAGCCAAAGAGGAATCAATTACAAGGATCTACATATAACCTCCTCCCTGGGGGAAGGACCAAGAAAAGTGGGTGATGGGAGACATCCGACAGGGTAAGATATGACAAAATAATAATTTATAAGTTATCAAGGGTTCATGGGGGAGTGGGGAGTGGGCAGGAAGGGGGTAAAAATGAGGAGCTGATACCAGGGGCTTAAATGTAGAGCAAATGTTTTGAGAATGATGAGGACAATGAATGTACCAATGTCAATTTCTCTCTCTCTCTTTTAAAAATACTTTTTATTGGGGGCTCTTTCAACTCTTATCCCAATCCATATATATATCTAGTGTGACAAGCACCTTTGCACACATGCCACTATCATCATTTTCAAAGCATTATCTTTCCACTTGAGCCCCTGATATCAGCTCCCCTACCCTACCTGTGCTCCCTCACGAACCCTTGATAAGTATCATTTTCATGTCTTACATCATCCTCCATCAGCCCTCACCCACTTTTCTGTTGTTCCTACCCCTATTGATCCTTGAGATCAATTTCCCCTAAAACCCTTGATAAGTATCATTTTCATGTCTTACATCATCCTCCATCAGCCCTCACCCACTTTTCTGTTGTTCCTACCCCTATTGATCCTTGAGATCAATTTCCCCTTTCTCCCTCCACCCTTCCCTATCCTCCTGGTGTCTCTACTCTCCTTGTGGGCCCTGAGGGTTTTATCTTTCCTGATTCCCTGTGTCTCAGGCTCTTATCTGTAGCAGTGTGCATGTCCTAGTCTAATCTGATGTGGTGGGCAAGAGGAAAGTAAAAGGAAATAGAGGAAAGAACCAGGAGGCAAAGGACATTTATATAGGATACACACACACACACACACACACACACACACACACTCGATTATAAGCCGACCCGAGTATAAGCTGAGGTACCTAATTATTACCTGGGAAACCAGGAAAACTGATTGACTCGAGTATAAGCCTAGAGTGGAAAAAGTAGAAGCTATTGGTGAGTTTCAATAATCAAAACAAATGAAAATAAAATTACTAAAAATGGAGACATCAGTGGGGTAATGTATTTAAATATTTATTTTAAATAAAAAAAAATATAAAAGGACAAGTTATTTAACATTAGTAAACCAGCACAGTAAGTGGAAAATAGGTTCAACAAAAACAATAAGGTATCAACAATGATACCTTACGAGTACTATTCCCTGAGCTCAATCAGCAACCAAGCTAAAATGTAAAGAGTTAAAATCCTTCAAAACGATTCCTCTTCATCATCCGTATCCCAATGCAGAGCTTCAGCTGGTGTGAGGTCATCATAGACGATGTCCTCACTGAGATCGCCGTTATCACCATCACTGCTGTCATTTTCATACAAAGCACAGTCTTCACTGCCATCCACAGCATTACTAAGACTATATTTCTGGAAGGCACGTCGCACCATGTCTTCTGGCATGTCTTCCCATGCATCTCAAACACACTTTGCTATTAACTCTATGTCTTTTTGTTAGTCGGGCTTCACCAGATGACATATATTCATGCCACTGACCAGTGTATAAGCCAAACCCCAGTTTTTCAGCACAAAAAATGTGCTGAAAAACTCAGCTTATACATGAATATATACTGTATATATATGGAGAGAGAGAAGGGAATAGAACTATATACTCATATCTATATGTTAAGAATTAAGGTTACAGATGGACATTGAGCCTCAACTCAAGTAATCCCTCAAAACAAGAATACTTTGTTCTAACAATTTGGCATTTTGTAATGCTCACCTTCCCAACACAATCATTGAAGAAAAAATGGGTGATAAGCAAATGTGCTGAAGTAAGTTGATGGTGCCCAGCTATAAAAAGATACAGTGTCTGGGGTCTTAAAGGCTTGGAGATGAACAAATATCCACTAGCTGAGAAGCCACAAAACCCACATGGAGGAAGCACACATGCCTATGTGATCATTAGATGTTGATGGCATCAGGTATCAGGTATCTAAGACCCAGAACAAAATCATACCCAATGTGAAGGGGAGGGCATGCATGGAGTGGAGCCCCAATGCCCATCTGTAGACAATTTGACATCCCCTCACAGAGGAGACACAGGGAAGAGATGAGCCAGTTAGGGTTCAGTATAGCACCAATGAAACACACAACTTTCCTTTAGTTCTTGGTACTTCCTTCACCCCACTATCATGACCTCAATTCTACCTTACAGTTTATCTCTTGAATGCTGCTTCCTTGCGCATTAATGGTGGATCGAAGCAAGACAAAATCCTTGTCCACTTCAAACTTTTCTCCATTTGTCATGATGTTACCTATGGGTCCAGTTGTGAGAATTTTGGTTTTTATTACACTGAATTGTAATCCATACTGATGACTGAAATCCTTGATCAATAAGCAATAACATCCTCTCTTATCTTCCCTTCCAAATCTGGTAATCAGTGGTGAAGTTGACTCTATGCATTTCTTATTCTTATCTTTTTATATAAGTAAGGTGGTGCAATATTTTTCATTTAGCCTTTGACTCATTTCACCCAGTGTAAAGTAATTTTAAAATTAATGGATTATACTTATGTTCTATTTTAACAGATATATTGACACTCCAATCACATGTCATAAATTCAGTAATTCAGTCATATAAAGAAGAGTTGTATGATCAGCACCACAATCAATTTCAGAACATTTTATTCTCCTTTACATTCATTGTTATTCATGTAATTTAAAAAAAATTGTGACAAAATACAAACAACCAAACATTCTCCACCTTCTCCATGTGTAATCCAGTACCATTACGCATACTCTTTATGTTGTGCAACCATTACTGATATATTTTTTCCAAATTATTTCAACACTTTTAGCATAAACTCAATGCCCCACTAGAATGCATTCTTCCTCCTTCACCCATGGTAACTATTGGTCAAGTTTGCTCTCTTTTTAGTAGTTTTCTTGAGATATAATATTTACATATTATACCCTTTAATAGTTAAGTCACTTTTAAAAATAGTTGTATATACATTATCACATTCAGTTCTAATGCTACATCCAATAGTAGTATACATTGAAATTGAAATTCTCATACAATAATTTTTTTTTAATTTTCATATGTTGGTGGCCTTTTAGATTGTTTCTAAATTTTGGCTATTTTAAGTACCACTGAAATGAAGATTATTGTGCACATAGTTTTTTGAGTCTCCACTTTCAAGTCTTTTGTATCTCTAGCTAGGAGCCAAATTGTGGGGTCATAGAGGAGCAGAATTCTCATCTTTCCCACAGAGAGACTGGTGGGTTTGAATCACTGGTCTTTTCATTAGCAACTCAATGTCTATCCCACTTGATCACTAAGGAGGCCTGGTGGCATAGTGGGTCACACATTAGACATTCCAAATCCTCATATCCCATGGACTGCTGAAAGGACAAACTGGCCTGTCTGTGGTCAGAGGGCTCCTTAGAGGCAAGGATGAGGGACTTCATCTTACACACTTTGGACATGTTGTCAGGAGAGGGCAGTCCTTGGAAAAAGACATCCTGTTTGGTAGAGAAGAGAGGCAAAAGAGGAAGGTCTTCATCCAGATGTAATAATGGACCCAGGAATAGGAACAAGTGTGAGGATGGCCCAGGACCACACAGTGTTTTGTTCTGTTGTGCAAGGGGGTCGCTAGAGATGGGAGCAGTCTTGTTGGCAACTAACAACAATGACAACGATATTCATTATTTCAGGAGATTTTGGGGTTTTCTTTTAATATTCGATTGTTTTTGAAACATCCTAGGGGAGTGAGATGGTACCTCACTGTCATTTTTATTTGCATTTTAATCTAAGTCGATCATCTTTTCATGTAATTGGTGGCCATTTGAAGGTTTCAGTGGGTAAAATGTCTACTGACTCCTTTTAATATTTTAATTTTTTATTTCCCTTTTTGAAATTAAGCTGCTGAAGATAGATTCAGAGATGGAACAGAAAAATATTTACTTTTTGTAGACTTTCTTTTTTGTTATTATTTTATATCAGGTCTTATGCATATCATATGCTATGTAACTAAAAGTATAATAGCTCATAGATTATTTCTGGTATTAAGAACACTTTTCTGTGTACATTTTGTCTTGTATTTTCAATGCTTTTTATGTTTAATCATTTAAATATTCTCTCAGATATTATAGGTTGCTAATCATATGTCAATAGATAATTATCTTCTAGCCTAGATAATTCTCATTTATTTGGTAAAGACTTGATTCTTGCATAAAATGTTTAAGAATGAAATTATATCAAGCCTAATTTTCAGGCAATTAATTTGTAATAAAAGCTTTTATTGTTTCACTACCAGATATTACATGAACTATTGAATCTTATTTTTTTTTGAACTATTGAATCTTGACAAAGATTTTTTTCTTTTGAGGAACAGTAAAGGGAGTAATTTTAGAATGATCACCTCTATTTTTAATTACCAAGTTAGCTTTTTTTTTACAAGTTAGCTTTTTGCTCAATAATTGGCAAAATATTTGTCAAATTATTTTTTCTGCTTTTCTTGAAATTATGTTTTCTTTCATGAATAGCTGAATATAGGGAAATCTGTGAAAATGTTTTCTATTATTTTTATCTTATATATGAATTCTTTATACATACATTCATGTAAGCTCATCCATACAATTTATTAAATATGGTATACTGCTTACTCTAGGATTCTTTCTTTTAATTATTTGAGAATGGAACATCTATTTATTGATAAATCGCTTGATTAATTGATGGGAAATAGATGTAAGTTTTTATAAATTAATAAACCAACACCAACCGTGAATCTTAAAAACAATATCACACATTATTGTCTTGATCACAATTTATTTAATTTGGAATTCCAGGAGGGACTTACTGGATGGTTGTGGCCTGAGGTCTCCTATGAAGTGACCCTAAAAATGTTGGGTCTGAAGTTAGTCTGATGGTTGGAATATCCACTTAGAAGAGTGATTTACCCTCAGGGCTGGGGAGCAAGATTTGGTTGTCGGCAAGAAACCTCAGTACCCCTTTGCCCACGCCTATCTCGGGGTACCCAAGAATGTTAATAATATAGCTTTTGGCTTCCAACAAATTACTCATAGCATAAAATTTGGTGGCCTTTTCTAATGTGTAACTTCATGTCACTTCTACAGTATCTGATTGATCATTGAAATCAGCCATTTTGAGTTTTGGAAAAATGGAGCTCTCAAGACATAATCATTGAGAGACAAGTAATCTTCAAAGTCATCGTGTGGATAGCTCTCACAGCTATCAGTGTGTAGTGTGTGAGTTGTGCATGGCTCCCAACATCCGAAAATGGTTGCATTCGATAACCATTATGATATATCAAAACTGTCTACAACTCAGTAGCCAAAACATCTGCTGCTTTAATATAAAAATTCATCTTTTGATTCAATTTTTTATGTTAAAAATATAAACAGAAGGGTTTCTTTTTTCTTGAATCTATTTGGGTGACATATATTTAAATAAAAGTTACTAATTTATTGTATGTTTTACATCTTGTGCATTAAGTGAAACATGATATTTTGTTATGATGCAACAATCTATATTGAATTTACCCTCTATCATCTGATTTTTAATTGCTCAATTGTTTAACTACAATTTGTATCATTTTTGGTCAATGTTGTTAAGATAAATCCTCATAGTTGCTATCTTTAAAGAAATATATTTGGCTGATGTTTTGTTTATTCCTTCCTCCCTCTTTCCTCCTGTCCTTCCAGGTATAAATAACTGATTCTCAAACATTGATTTCTGCTACATTACTCTCTTTAGGTTTACTTTTTAACACATCTATTATTTATTTTCCTAATATATGCATTTAAATATATAGATTTAAAATATATATGTACACACACAGACAGATATATAGAGAGACCCCTTGAGCAAAACTATACATAGTGTTTTTATTCTCCTCTGAGTCTACTTAGTAATTTCTAGTATAATTACATCAACCCATGGATTATTTAGACAGATATTTTGTGGCTTTCAGAAAATGTTGTCTGAATTTTTCTCGCCAATTTTTAATTATTGATTATCATTGTTTGTTGTTTATACATTTTCAATCAATATCTATATTCTGTGAAATTTTGTTAAGATTTCTCTTTTGGCCCAAAATATAGTCTATGCTTTTAAATGTGTCAGGTATCTTGAACAGGGCATAGAGTCGCTAAATTCTGAATGTTGGCTCTTAATTAAGTTAATTAGTCAAGAATGGTTATTATCTTCTTCTACATGAAGTAATTATTTTTGAAGGAAATGTACAAAACACCTCTAGTCCAATGCCCTGCAGTTCTGATGGGATGGAACTTACATGGCTTTCTAAAATTAATGAGATAATTAATGTCTTAAGTAAGATATCTGACAGGTAGTTGACACAAGGAAAGAGTAACTGTTTAAGCTGTTTCCGGTATTCTAATACTAACATTGCTCTCCAATAATCCCCTTTAAAACTATTTCCTCAATATAGAATTTCTACATTTTTATATATTGTAAGTAAAGATCAGTGAGGTGCATGTGCGTGTCCATGTATGAATGCAGATACATAGAAATATCTATGCACCCTGGTGGTTCCACGCTGCAGTATCTGTCAGTCGTTTGAACACACCGGCTGATGTGTACACGAGAACTGGTGAACTGCTGCTGTAAGTATTAGAGTCCGGGAAATGTGCAGGGCAGCTGTGGCTAGTTCACAGGGAAGCTATGAGTAGGAATTTACTGGATAGCAAACAAACACACACACACACAACCAATCATGGGGAAGGCAGAGGCAACATTTAATTTCAGTGTGCCTGGTGTTACCAAGTGTCAGAGACTAACTCTATGCACATAGGAACAATCATAGATAAGCACATATTTACCACTGTTGCCTTTTACTCTTGCACACCTCAAAGAGTTTTCTCTTTTCTCGGTCACATTGTGCTGATCGCTACTTTATTGTTCTGAAACACATATCTCTGAATGAGCGCTCCTGGCCCTGTGGGTGAGGCATTGAACTATAATAGAAAGTTTTTGTTCCAAACTCAGCAACTGTGCCATTGGAGAAAGATGAGGCTTTAAAATGGACAGCCTTGGAAACCCTATTCGTCTGCATCAACTTAATGCCCATGAGTTTGAACTTTGGACGTAATAACCATAGAGCCACTGGGCTTCTGAGTCAAATCCATGACCTTAGGTCTCATCTTGGTTTTATTGGCCAACGATTGTGAGCACCTCTTGGTGTATTTATGGTGAACATGTCTTAGCTTCCTGGATGTCTTGTTAGTGATGTGTCTGCTCAGGCCTTTTGACCATGTCTTAACTGGATTGCTTGGATTTTTTGTTATTTAAGTTTTCAAATATTTTGAAAAATCATAGATAGTATTCCCTTGTCAGACATATCACTACCAGAAGATATTCCCACACCCATAGTTTTCTGTTTCACTCTTTTGGAGAAGTATTTTGATGAGCATAAGTATTTTAACTTCTAAGAGGTCTCTTAGTGTAGTTTCTCTTCTATTGGTGAGTTTTTAATGATGCTTGATATACTATTTGTGCCATAAACTAGAGCCCCTAAATTTGCCCCTATTTTGGTACCATGATCTTTGTAGCTTTAAGTTTTACATTTGAGACTTCAATACATTCGTATTTTCTGAAGCTGGATACTAGTCGTGCCTGCATCAATTCTTAAGGAGACTATTTTTTATCATTTAAGGGATTCTTTCTAAGTCATGTGGATTCAGCTGGAATGCTGGCAGTGTAGTGGGTATGGGTTGGGCTGCTAACCCCAAGCTTACCAGTTTGAAGCGCCCAGCTGCTCGGCAGGAAAGCTATGAGGCTTTCTACTTCTATAAGAATTTAGAGTTTTGGAGCCCCACAGGAGCAGTTTTACTCTGCCCTATGGATTCGCTAGGATTTAGACTTGGCTTGATTGGAGTGAGTTAAGAACACCGGTGACATAGTGGGCTGGGAGTTAGGCTGCTATGTAATGAGCCACTCCTGGAGAAGAAGACAGACTATTCCCTTAAGAGTCACCTCGTTGGAAACTCACAGGAGGTAGTTCTAGCCTGACTTCTAGGGCCGCTATGAGTACGGATGGACTTGATGGTGGTGAGTTTGGAGAGTTTGGTTCTGGCCCACTATTGAAGATAGATGGATGGAATTATTTTCAGGTTGTTAATTCTGTTCCATTTTTCTGTTTCTGTGGTGGTATTGGTACCAGATTGCTTTGACTACCATGGCTATATTGTAGGTTATGAGATAGAAAAAGATGCTGATGATTCATGATTTTTAACTTTATGGTACAAAAACTATATGGAGGTCACATCTAACCTCTTCTGGCTACAAAAAGGAGAGGGGAATCCATCTCAATATCTGCTCAGTGCTGATTGCTACAAGGCAGGAGAGGTCATAAATCTCAACCCTCCATTTGCTTGACCTATTCTCGCACAACATACCTCCCCTGATAACTCATTGCTGTGGACACACAGAACGCACAGACAAAACTTACATTTTGGATGTCTTTAGGGAAGTTGGAAGATTGCCATGCATCATGATCAGTAAACAGTAAGAATACAGTTATTGGTCCACAGAAGCATTTCTTCTAAGTTAGCAAGCACGTTTTCCTCTCTGATCCTCAGACTCTCAACCACATGGTCCCTTGGCTTCTGGCTCCGTGGGTCAGGAGGCCTACCAGCTGCTCGCCCTCATGGCCTCCCAGTTGCAAGTCTTGGGGGCATAATCAGTCCCTCTGCTCTATTTCAGTATGGCTTCTTTGCTCTCTCAAATGGTCTCCATGCCATGGCCTCTCATCTCTCTGGTCTTTGCCTCTGACACATTAGGCCAGTCTGTTAGACATGATTCACTGGTGGGTCGCATTCCTTGATGATTCAGGGCATTCTCTCTCTCTCTCTCTCTCTCTCTCTCTCTCTCTCTCTCTCTCTCTCTGCTGCCAATGTGGCTATTGTATGGACAGAAGAATTGCTTTGATGGAGGTGTGTTTTTTAGCTTGAAGCAGATAATACTTCCACAGAAACAAAGGGTGATGACTTGATTCATACCCTCTCATAAGGTGAAGGCTGAGAATATACTCCCTGAAAAATGGTATCATCACAGGAAGGGAGGCTGGAAATTACAATATATCATAAAATGGATTACAGGTAGGAGATCCATATTAAGATGCTTAGTAGTTTTTTAATGTTTTAAGATTTTCAGAGGCTAGCTTTGTTACCTAATGTGTAGTCCATTATGAAGAATTTTCTACATTTTTCTGGGAAGAAATTGTGTATTGTGCTGTCATTGTTCTTGGAATGTCTGTGACATCAATTGGATTGTTTACATTGTTTGGTTCTTCTGTATCCTTGTTTAGTTTTTTTCTAGTTTTCCTTCTCTTTATCAAAGTGGTATATTAAAATCTACTATTACTCTTGGAGTTCTATTTTCAATTTTGTTAAAGTTTGATTTATGTGTTATGTCTTACTTTCATTGAGTACATAAATATTTATTATAGCTATGGCCTCATTTTTATTTGCCTGTTAATCATTATATAATGTTTTTCTTTACCTCTGTTTTAAAGTATATTTTATCAGAAATTAATATTGTCTCTCCTTTCCTTCTTTGATGCCCATTTGCTTGACATATGTTTCCCATCCTTTGATTTTTAGTCTATTTTTGTCTTTGTGTCTAAGATCTGTCCCTTGTAGGTAGCATATTCATGGCTCATATTTTCTTATCCATTCTGCTACTTTTTGTCTCTTCATTGATGCTTTTAACATATTTACATTCAGTGTAATTAGCAATGAGTATAGATTTATTTTTTTTGTTTGTTTTTAAGTGTGGTGTTATCCAGTCAGAGTGCAGTGTAGCACCGATGAAACATATAAGTTTCCTCTAGTTCTTTAATGCTTCCTACTCCTCAGCATCATGATCCCTATTCTACCTTATAAATCCAGCTAGACCAGAGGATGTAGACTGGTACAGATAGGAATTGGAAACACAGGGAATCCAGGACAGGTGAACCCCTCAGGATCAGAGGTGAGAGTGGCGATACTGGGAAGGTGGAGGGAAGGTGGGGTAGAAAGTGGAAACCGATTATAGGGATCTACATATAACACCTTCCCTGGTGGAAGGACAACAGAAAAGTGGGCGAGAAGCAACGGAGGATAACATTAGATAGCTTATTCTACAAAAAGGCCTGGGTGACTTGGCCGATTATTATCCTTGGCCTATCTGGGTAGGGGTTTAGGAAGCCACCATAGGGCTAGAAGCAGGAGACACAGGTGGACTCATTTTTCATGAGAATGTTTTCAGGGGCAAGAACAGAAATGAAGGTATTTAGGTGGGAAGTTGTCCTGTTGACTTGGAAGGAGATGCTGAAGGCCTGATATGAGCTACAGTAGGTTCAAAAGGGGACATTTTTGAGAAGCACCTGGGAAATGGCATTGGCATGTAGACTGTGCACCAAGCCGACCATCACAGCCATGCTGGCAGATGTTCACGATGGCTGGTAGGGAGGTGATCATAAGATAGGAAACATGTAGATTAGACAAATAGAATTGTTTCAGTGCCACTAAACATGATTAAGTATGCTGAATGATTTGATCCCCTTGGTTGGTGCTAATCCTGCCTCTGCCTCTTTTATTGCTGGTATTGAACAGGTCACAGATACGTCAGTATATTCTCTTTGGCTTTAAGGACAAGGAGACTGAATCGGAGACTTCTGAGTTTCCTTCCTGAGATATCTTTTAGTATTCGGTGAGGAAGGCCTGTAAACATTCTCTTGGAGAAAAGGCACATGCAATAAAGCATGTGCATCTACAGGACCATGAGTTGGATGAGAGCAAAGGCCTTGTGAAGCCGATGGACAGATTCTGACCTTGGGGAAGTCAAGATAATGTCACCCTTCCCTCGGGTCTGGGACTGCTTTGGTCTTCAGTGGAGGGTCTTGGGTGGAAGGCATCGAGTCAGCCCGGTAGGACTAATAGGCAGCTGATGGTTGTCTGTCTGTCTGCCTCCTATAAACGTGGGGGTGGCCACTTGGCCATCTTTCCCGTGGGTCTGGTGCAGTTGAGACATTCCCCCAAACCAATCAATAGCCGCCTTTGTGTCTGCAGCTTAGTCTTGGGCCACCAGCCCACCTTTATCTCCACAATCAGAATTCACAGTTTCTGCTTCTTGTAAATGGCGCTTTATCCACTGGAAATGGGGATCATGTCAGGAGCACTGGCTCCGTCATGCTTATCCGAAGTACATTATCAGGTGAGGATTAGACAGAGGCTGGTGCTGCGGTGCTGCCCATGCCTGCGAGTAATGAATAATAACGATCCCAGGCGCTGCTGACAAACACAATTGAAAGGCAGGGGCCGCTGGAGCAACTCTTTCACTCAGGTTAATGTGACAGGCTGGGCTTCTTCTAATCATTCTGGTCCAGTCCCCAGGGCTAGATGACAGGGCTGGCTGGGGAGTGCGGGCGGCTCCTGATGCCTTCCCCCCGACTCCCTCCTCTTCTTTGTCTCGACCTGCCTTTCTTTCAATGTCCATACACCTGGCAACAGTGGGATTTTTCTTTTAGAGAGTCTATGGGAATCACTTAACAGCAAGAAGAGAGGAAGAAGAAAAATTGTACAAATGCTCAAAGCTTTTACAGAAATGGGAGGCTCGGTAGGAAAAAATACATCAACTCCAGAATCAGCATGAGGATGACTAAAAACCTTAATTACTTCAAACTTTAAATTTCTCACTTCCCTACAGAATTGAGTTGGCTTTGAAAGAGGTGGTTAAAGTTCTACATGTAATGAATTGTTTACAATACATAAATCAACATTTACCTTCATTCCTTGTGTTGTACATTCTTCCCCACCTTTAAAAATGTTTTATCTTGCTTCTTAGCAGTGGAGATGAACAAGATGGAATTTGGCATTTTAATACAAAAAATAAGTGGCACTAATTGCCTCTTGCCATATATAATAAAGTCCTTCATTTTTATATTGAAAGGGTATAATAAACAAGAATCACAAAATATTCATTAAAGAAAATTAAAAATAAAGCAAACAACATAGAAAAGAAGGGGCTTGCCACTATATCGCTTTTATAGTCAAGTAAGATGATTCAGAGAGAGGATGTTCTTGTATGGGGAGGGGACCTCATTCAGCTCTTTGTTTAGCAACAAATAATCAGGTGTCCAGAATGTGATTAGATGGTGGGCATTTATTAATCAGGAGACACAGATGGACACCTACTAGCTGCCCTCATAGAGCTCAGATACCAAGAGGAGAGAGCATATTAAACAAACTGACAACACAAAGTGGTAGGTGGCAGAGAGGAGATTCATGAAAGCGACTCAGTAGTTGCCCAAGGGAAGGTGCGGCACCAGTCTTCTCCACTGGCCATGCTGGGTCCCCAGACAAGTCAGTCTCACTTGACTGCAGAATTCTTGTCTGCCAATTGTTATTACAGTTACCAGCTCTGCTCGCCACACAAGGCGTTGAGAATCATAATCTCTCTCCACCCACTAGGGCTTCATGGCACTTTGATCACTCCAACAACATGATGGACTTTGAAAACTGTAATACACTGTAAACATAAAGAAATGTTAGGAATATTGATATTGCCACTTCTGATCCTATGTATGTACTAACTACTTCTCTAGAAGTATGGTGAAAGGTTATCTTGTCGGGCTCAATTCCATGTGTGGACAGAAGAGCCAGAGGATACATCCCTTTCTCCCCCAGCCTGGTTTTTTGTGGGAACTCTCTCCCTTGCTCAGGGTAATGAAAACGGGAAGGAATTGTTACAAGCAACTATCTGAGTTGTTCTTTGTATGAATAGCAAGGAGGTGTGGGCATGTGTACAGCTCATATTCAGGCAGTGGAAACCGAATGTTCTAGCACCTGCTTCCTACAGCAAGCATTTGCCTCTGAGACATTTGAAGGTTGACGCCAAATTCAGAAAAGGTCCCATCATCACTTCACGGCTCGGTCAGGGAACTGAGAGTTCCCCAAGAAAGCAGGTTGAGCACAGCCATGTGTGAACTCCTATAATCCTAGGATGTTTGCTGGGTTTTTTCTTATTCCGCACATAGATGAAGAATGTTGATCCCCGAAGTCTTACTTTCTCACACGTCCTACATAATCTCATACTGAGATCTCAGTGACAATGGCCCAGAATGAGACTGCCACAGCTGAGTGTTGAGGCGGTACTTAGGTGGGTACTTTGTGAGTCCATCGGTTCCCATCACTTCTTACACGGCCTTCAACCAGGTCTGGAGGTTGATGCTGATGTTGCCGGAGTGCGGGTTGGCTGTGGAGGTTGAACCTTGCTTTGAGCAGAAAGTGACAGACCCTAACTTTTGTCTGGGTCTAAATTGCTTCAACCACTCTCCCACTGGGCTATTTTAAGCTTTTCTCTCCACCTTCCATTCTCTGGGGAAATGTTGCTCTTTCTTTTTGGCCACCTAAGCATAACCTTACATTCAGTACACTTCTCTTTCTTTGCCCAGCAAGACCACATCTTAGTCCCTTTTCCTAGCATCGAGGGGAGTTCGCAGTCACATTTTCCCCTCCATTTTTAATTCATTTTTGTTTCATTTTCAACTTTTTCTAGTCATTTATTGTCTTTCTCTCTTCTTGCTTGACACGTATTTGGAGAGCCTGTTTGTTTTCTGTTTGCGTATTTATTATTTTTGTTAAGACATTCATATTCCTGTTGTCCTGTTTTGTTAAATATGTCCTAGATAGTGGTGAGCCAAGAAATCTGGGTCCCTGCCCTACAGTAAGAAACAAATACTTGTACAAAGATATATGTATATATTGTATTACATATGCAAAGAAAAATAAGAGAACAATAACTACAGTTAGATAAAGGCCTAAGTTAGATTTTGTACTGTATGAGAAAGCCTCTCAAAAAAAAAAACACATTGACATTCAATCTAAAGAGCATGTCAAAAGCCCTGACCTAGGAGAGAGATTGATATCTTCAACAACTGACAAATATCAGCATAACTGGATCAAAGTAGGTAAATGAGGGAATGTCTGAAGGTGAATCCAGTGCAGTATATGCTAAGGCCACATTATAGCAAGCCCTGAAGATTCTGGTGAAGGTATCAGAGTTGAGACTAAAAACAGACCAAATTCATTAGGTCAATTAGTTCAGGGAATGCTATATGTAGAAGAGAGGCAATAACACATGACATGGAAGCAGTCAGACTGTCCGGGTTAGATCCCCAGACCTGACAAGGTATAGAGCTGTGGACAAATTCTTCAACCTCTTTGTACTTTCAGTCCTCCTTTTTGGAAGAGTTTAATCGGCCCTTCATCCCCATATCATACAACACAATAATTCAATCACATCAAGAAATGTTGTGTAATCTTCACCGCAGTCAATTTCAGAACATATTTTTCTTTTCTTACATTCACTGTTATTCATGTAATTTTGGCAAAAATATAAAAACAAAACTTTCTCCAATTCAACAACTTCTATGTGTATAACTGAATGCTATTGATTTTATTCTTCATGTTTGTATGTTCATTTCGTCACCTTTAATATTGATGGGGCTTATAACACAAAGTGTTTACTGCAAGATGAGTGGACGGATGTCGTGTTCTAGTTAAGATGCTTGGTATATATACAGTGTGAGGTGAGTGTGAACTGATAAAGCTAATAATGATGTGATGACAGTGATAGCCACCTTTCAATGAGACAGTAATATCTGATGTATGGGGGTATCAGGGCTAGCTAGAAAGTGAAGAGGCCAGTTTGGGAGGCAGAAGGTGTTAACTCAGATTAGGATGCCAATAGTAGGAATGGAGAGAAAGGAATGGGTTCACAATGTATTTTGGAGACAACATAAGAGAACTGGCGTTGCTGTAGTCGAGAGGGCCAGTTGTCAGGTCGGTCTGACTCATAGCGCACCTCGGTGGACACAGTGACACACTCGCCGGTCCTGAGACATCCTCATGCTTGTTCTGTTGCTTGCACCCATTGGTGCAGCCCCCATGGGACTTGTCAGGAGCCATTCTCTTTGTCACTACTCCCATGTTTTACCATGCATGATGTCCTTCTCTAGGGACTGGTCTCTACTGACAGCATTCTCAAAATACATGAGATTTGCCCAAAAGGAGCATTCTGGCGGTTCTTCTTCCATGGCATCTTGTTGCTTCTTTTGGTATTGCCTGGTACTTTCAATATTCTTTCTCCCAAATCACCCACCCAAAATACCCTGAGGATGATAGTTCAACTCTGACACACATGCAGTCACCATGAATTGGAACCAACTCATTGGCAGCTGGTAATGTTTCTAACATAGTGGATACATAGTAGTCACCAGGGACTACTCGAGGTTTGTTTCCACCTCCATTATGATTTCTTGAAGTTTAATCCTCAGACAGGCAGCAGCAATGTCACCTGTAAATGTAAATTTGTTGGAAATGCCATTTCCTTGACCCTGCTGCCGATCTTCGGAATCAGAACCTCTGTGCTTGACAACCCTTCATGAGACTCTATATGGACAGACTGGGTCAATCCCCATTTCCTATGCTGCCTCCTCTCTCACATGCCTCTCCCCCACCTATGCACTCTGTGGAGCAGACTAGAGTTGTTCAAAGCTTCCCTGCTTACGTGGCGAGGAATCACTGTTTAAAACGACGGAGCCAGTGATGTTTGTATGTAAGGAATGAAATGTATGAGATCCAGCAGACATTGCTTGAGTCCCTGCTCTCTGCAGAGCTGGGGAGCGCATGAGGAGAAATCTTCAGGTGGCAATTGGAGTTGAAAATATGTATCAACTTAAATGAGTGTTGGAACAATCATCTGCTCTGTAATGCAGATCAGCCCCATAGTGATCTCCAAGTTCTCCTAAACTGCCAGTGCTCTGGAGAGGCACAGAAAGTAAATGTGATTCCTTTACCTACTAGGCTGGTGAGACGAAGGAACGGGAACCACACAAAGGAATGCCAGATATAAGAACCAAAGCTATTCATTTTCTTAGAAGTGACAGTAAAATCACTTACCTTGTTTCAGTTTTCCAAAAGATATTTATGGTGCTAATATCATTTCTCCCATTTATTTTCATTTCAGTTATTACCATATATTTGTGCAATTGTGTGCAATTTAAAATTAATTATTATACCCTTATGCCTAATTTTGGTTAGCACTTTAATTATGAAGTTATTTTAGCTCTTAGATAAGTTGCAGCTGAAGTTAATGAACAGTATTTGTTTTCATTAACGACAATTTCCATAACTCTTCCCATCCACAGTAACCATCTATTGAAATATTTCAAATTGAGGGGGAAAATGTCCAAATAGGGGAAATTCTAAAAGTCCTGCAGGAGAGGAAATGTCATGGCTTGTGGTGCTAAAACTGGTTGGTGTGGGGTAAGAAAACCATTGCTATTGTGTCCCTACTTACACCCTCCACAATTGTCCAAGTAAGCCACCTGAAAGTCCACCCCTTCAGACATGTATGCATACAGCTCCAGAGGTCCCCAAGAAAATAGCTTTGGTATTTTCTTCATTCAATCAAATGCACACTTTGTTGATATAGTCATGCACAACTGACTATGTGGAATAGTTAAGTACAGAATCTTTAACCCTCAGCACACCTCAGAATTATCCATGAGGTCATTTAACAGGATAAGTCTGGCTACCTCAGACTCTACAGGAGAACCCCAAATCCTGAAGTTTGGGAGAGATCCTGGGCATGTCCATGCTTACATACAGTCTCATTTTATTTCTGCTGTGAAGCACCTAAGACACAGAACAAAATCAAACCCAATGTGAATGGGGGCGGGGACATGGAGCAGAGACCCAATGCCCAGCTGTGAAATTTGGACATCTCCTCATAGAGGGGTCACAGGGAAGAGATGAGCCAGTTAGGGTGCAGTATAGCACCGAAGAAACACACAACTTTCTTCTAGCTCTTTGGTGCTTCCTGCACCCCACTATCATAACCTCAATTCTACCTTACAAATAAGATTAGACCAGAACATGCACACTACAGTAAGAGCCTGCAACACAGAGAATCCAGAATTGATAAATCTTTCAGGGCCAACAATGAGAGTAGAGATACCAGGAGGATTAGGGGAGGATGTGGGGAGAAGAGGGGAATTGATCACAAGGATCAACCTATAACCCCCTCCCAAGGGGACGAACAACAGAAAAGTGGGTGAGGGGCGATGGAGGTCAATGTAAAACAAGAAAATAATACTTATCAAGGGTTCATGAGGGAGGGCTGATGGGGGAAGTAGGGAGAGGAAATGGGGAACTGATATCAGGGGCTCAAGTGGGAAGAGAATGCTTTGAAAATGATGATGGCAGCACACGCACAAATGTGCCTGACACACTGGATGAATGTATGGATTGCGATAAAAGATGTAAGAGCCCCCAATAAAAGTATTTAATAATTAAAAAAAAAAGCCCGGGTCTGCTTCTTGCTAGCTGGTCATAATGAGAAAATTGTTGACCTATCAAATTCCTCCTCTGTAAAATGGAGATAGCAACAGTCCCCATCTTATGCAGATGCTCTAAACAATATATTAATTTGCATATGACAAGTACCTGGATCAATCATTTCCAGGCACCTAGTGTTTCAGCATGAGCCATGTCTTGTAGAGTATTTATCATTAACATGATCAGTGCCATTTTAGGGAAAATGATTCCTGGAGTCGATTGCTGTCTCTTCTGGCACAATATAAAAAGAAATTACTTCCTAAGCAATACACATACACACACACACACATGCATATACATACACATCTGCCTAATGCCAGAGTTACTATAAGATACCTCTTATACTGAGAAGAAACTGTTTAAATTGCTGCATTCAGTGAAGGTAGTCAAAAGATTTTTTGAATCGGTCATATCTGATGATTATAGTGGAATAGCTAAAGCCTATACTCATAAATTCTATAGTGAAAATGCCCACTTTAACATAATAATAGTGCACTGATATAAGAACATTTGGATAACTCATCACCATCAAGTGAATTCTGATGCATAGTGTCCCTATAGGACAGAGGAGAACTGCCCGTCTGGGTTTCCCAGGTTGTAAATATTTACAGGGCCGACAGCCTCATCTTTCTCATGTGGAGTGGTCAGTTGGAACTACTGACCTTGAAGTTAGCATCCCGACTCAGAACCCACTCTTGGAGCTTTTAAAAATAAAGGTGATGTTTCTCACTGGTTTCAGTGGAAGGCTTTGCTTAGCTTCCCTTCGAGTGAATCCCCCTAACATTGCCATGACCTTTCAATGGGGGAGGGGAGTACATGTGGATACTGCTCTTGGGGTCCTCACAATCTTGGCTCTCTTGGAGCAGCCGCGATGGTCATTCAGACTATTGAAGGGGTTCCTATTGTTTGCTAAATTTTTACTTGATCATGCACACTGTCCGTGATCCAGGGACTGCTTCTATCCGATAATATGTCACATGTACCTGAGGCTCGGTCTCATCAGCCCTGCTTCTGGAGAGCATTCTGAGTGTACTTCTTCCAAGAGAGATTTGTGTCTTCTCTGGCATTCCATTGTATAATCAATATTCTTCACCAAATAAGACATGTTAGTAGGAAATAACTAAATAGTTCCCTAGAGACGTAATCCAACTTTGTTTGCTTCCTCATTTTTGTTTGTTTGTTTGTTTACTGTGGCCTATTTGCATTTTCACATAGAATACTTCTGAGACTGAACTGTATATCTGGGGTACATTCAGGTAGAATAAGAACGCTGGAATGTATTCATTGATAGAGACGAACTTCCCTAAAAATTGAAAACTAATGGAGAATGCAAAATACCCACAGAAAGCCAGGAGTTAATTGTGTGCTCTGTTTTTGAATTGTTATTGTGCATGTTTAAATTGGACCTCCTGTTAAAAATGTATTGTCCCTGGAGCATTCGTCTGCTGTGCCTATGACTTAACTCCACCAAGCCAGGTTTGATGTACCGAAGGAGTAAAGATTGATGTGAGTTGCTTAGAAACTGTGTGATTCCAGACAGTATGAAGACAAATAAGACCAGACAAACAAGACCATGTTCAGTGGCTTGCTTACATACCATGTCCACGAAACTCTGTGTCCCACTGTGTCCCCACAGCTGGCTCTTTCACCCTCTCGTAACACACTAAAATGTAAAACCTTACCTCCATTTTTAGAATGAAGAAATTGTAAGGAGCTGCTCTTCTAAAGCTCTCAAGTTAAATAAATTGGGACACAAAGAGGTCAATGGACATTTCCAAGCTCACATGGTTAGCTAAAAACAGATGTGAAAGTCGAGCTAAGGTCTTAGCTCTGTCCTGAAAAGGAGGGAAACAACGACACAGTCACTATATGTAGCTAGTCAATATGTCCATCCAGTGACTCATTTATGTGTGTGTACACACACACATTGCATGATCAAATAATTCAGTGACTTTGTTTTATAAAGAAAACAAGGGAAGCTTCTCCTACTACATTTAAGAGAAGTATATTCAGAAGATATGTGTTTGTGTCTACTTAGGAAAAATTAGGACGGCATTGTGTAAGTTATTTAAATGATATATCTCCTAAATCTCACCAGGAACCCTAAAGAAACACAGACATAGGCAGACACACACAAACAGAGAGGAGCCAGCCCCATGACATCCTGTGTAAGTGATGCCACATCGTAGTCTAATGAAGTGCCTTCCCAGCATTTCCATTTGTGCTCCCGCTGCTGATTACTGCTTTACTCAGAAACATCTGTCCCCAGACAAGAGAAAGCACATTGTACCTGTAACAACCGTGGCGAATTCGGTCCCCATTGACATACTTCATCTCACCAGTGGCTGTGCAATACTGGGACAAGACCATCATCTGGGCTGGCCACTGGTGGTCCACTCAATGGTATCCATGGAAACAGTTGGGATCAGGGAAATGCAGCTTCACAGGCAATACACTTGCACGCCCATAGTCTTGGGCATTTGTCTCCCACCCCCCATTTCATTCACATCTTTTTATTAACAGAATCACTTTGTCACTGCTGATTCTCTCTGACAGCAGCCCAAGGTTTTGATCTGGAATAAAAATAAAAGTTCCATTTAAAAAAAATTGCAGACTTGGTGGAGTACAGAGCTGCTGGAGATGAAATTGAAGACATGGCAGCCCTCTCAGAGTGGAAGGACTTAATTATTCTAGCTGTTTCTTTTCAAAAGGAAACTGTCACTCAAATCATTGGGAGCAGAAACTATAGGACATTTTAGTTGTACATGCATGGTTTCAGGGTGTGTGTGTGAAATTGTAGTGGAGTCCGATTTAAAAGTTTTTTACCCTAAAGATTATTTTTCTACTGGCTTAAAAAAATTTCAAAAATGCCTTTCTCCTGTAAATGCTTCCTATATTATACTCCAGAGGCACACATGGGTGTGAAGACTGTGCTTATGTTTTCCGGGAAGAATTTAACTCCTAAAAAGACCTAACTAACAGATTAGCAGATAGCACTGGATAAACTGCTTCAAATCTGTTATGGAAGCGTGTATAAATTCATTAATTTTAAAAGTATAAAATAGAGATAAAATATTCTTATTTTCATATCTCTCTATCTATATAGGTTTATATGGAGACATATAGTCCTTGTGTCTCAATAAGTCCATTTTAACTGTTCCATCATGTCCCCTAGGCTGTCATCTTTATAGGGACAGATGCTTTGCTATATTTTCTCCAAAGAACCACTGATACATTTACCTTTTGGTTAGAGTGAGCGGTTTAATGATCATACCGACAGGACTCCTTTATGTGGTGTGTGTGTGTGTGTGTGTGTGTGTGTGTGTGTGTAAGAGGTATCAAACCTTCATGGAAAAATGCCATTATCTTTTAATGAAATATTTCCATGAACTTTTTTGAGAGCAAAGTTGGTATTTTATTTATTCTAATTTTTAAAAATCGTTTTAGTGGGAACTAATACAGAGATCATATTGTTCCATAGTTCAGTCACATCAAGCAGCATTGTATAACTGCTACCTCGCTCATATTCAAAACATTCTCTCCCTTTTAAAACTCTTTGACATCAGCTACCCTCTACTGTCATTCCCATTGTAGCCCACAGGGTCTCTTGTTCCACTTGCTGTCTCTGGAGGTCCATGAACTTTTGGAAGCCCTCTCGTATGTGGTTCTGTATGGAAGTCATATATACAAACCAACTAAGACAATACTGAAGCTTTCAAGAAATGAAGTCATCCTCTTATTTCAATCCCTGGGCAGCACTCATGGAAGCAGTAGTTAAGAAAAGAGACAATATTTTGCACTGGGCAAATCTGCAGCAAAACATATCTTAAAAGAGATGCCCCCTTGAGGGCTAAAGGCCTCATATATGTAAAAATTCTACAGAATAAATGAATGAGGAAAATGCAAGGAAGACTAGATGCATTTGAATTCTGGATGGTGTGGAAGGAAAATGTGGAACGTGCTCTGCCGGAAGAATGAGCAGATCTGTCTGTCCTACAAAAAGTATAATCAGAATGTTCCCTCGAAGAGAGTATGGAGCGACTTTGTGCTGCATACCGGGGCCCTATTATAAGAACATGTGCTGGAGAAGATCAGCAGCAGCATGCTTGGTGAAGCAGACGGCCAGTGAAAAGGAGAAAGACCTGTCCCTGTAGTTACAACACTGGATTCAAGCGTAGCAACCATCGTGAGAGTGGCACGAGATCGGGCAGTAGTTTTGTCTTCATACAGACTCACTATGAGTCAGAACTGACTTCACAGCCCCTGGTGCTTAAAGACACAAGCAAATTACCCTGGTGAGAATGTTTAAACGCTTATGTAGTCAGACATTCAGTACACATAATTTGGATATATCTTGTTTTCTGTACTAGCTAAGACAGTGTCATTTGTAATTAGCTAGTTATTAAGCATTTCTAAAAATATGTATGTAAGGCAAACCTGCCCCTCTCCCACTTGTTACTTGCAGTGAAAAACAAGAAGTAACATAGACATCTACATATAGACCTAACTCGATTTCCATAAAAATTCTTACCGGCTTACTATCTGATAGCTCTCCGATTCTCTTCAATTTTGCTCAAACATGAGGGTTAGTAATTTTTGAATAATAATTTTTATACATAGTTTCCCCATTCATTCATCTGCACCATGCACCAGTTAGTCACTTTTCCAGATGCCATTTCCCGGACAACATTAGAATGAGAGACATACAGAGGTGTGTTCAGTTTTCCCAAGACATGTGGGTAAGAACTACCTACAATTCATATAAAATCGTCTAAAGCTTTGGATGTCTCCATCAAAAACGTCCGCACTTGGTGTTTTTTTGGCTGACACTGGCTGTTCCTACTTAACACCCTGTGTTCATTAGAAATGGCAAACTCCTTCGGTGTCTTACAATGTGAGACAGAACGCTTGACCCCTAATTAATGTTTTTGCTACAGAAAGAAAATGGACATGCCCACAGGTGCATGGTGAAAAGGCCAGGAGGAGTGTCCACCCCTTGCTTGTTTACAGAGCTCTGTGGGGTTGGCTTAGAGCCTGATGGTGCTTTTTGATCGGTATTTGGATGACAGTCTTTGAGCATCATTCAGACTCCTGGGTACCACATGCACATTTACATATACACACATAGTCATTTTTTTCACACATCACATGATCTGCATTAGAATCCAAGGCGCAGTTCTGAATATTAAACTAGTGGAAGGATAACGAAGAAAAGACAGCACGCATGAACACAGGTCGAGAAGGTTGAGTCAAAGAAGAGTTTCAGTTTGTTTGGAGTGAATTAATCAGACAAATCTTTTTACTAAAGCATCCCTTTCATTTATGTACCTTGTCAAACAAAGTGACTGCAGTGTTGATGGAAGAATTTTCCACTGCACCCTATCGGTGTTACCCAGCTCAGTGTTCTGGCCTCCTTAACATTCTACAAAGTCAAGGGCCACCTATCAGATGGGAAGCAGTAATAGGTGAGCTGGGGTGGTCCTGGGGTTTCTCCTTGCTGGATGTAAACCACCTCCCACAGAGAGTTCAGACAGGCTATATCCTCCTCTTGCAAGTATGTATGTGTGCATGTACAGTATAGTCTATAACTTGAAGCATAGGATAAAACCTTAGAATCCATTACTGCCTCGCCCAAAGGCCCCAGACTATACATTAAAATTTTGGACAAGGGATGAAGCCTATGCCTGGACTTAGACGTCGAGGGTCAGAGGAAAGCCAATCTCACTACTGTATTAAGCCTAATATAGGAACATTGTGTCAGATCTTTTCAATGGGACAATATATTAGGGCATGTTTTAATTAAATGAAATAAGCAACCTAAATGTCACTCACAATGTTTCTAATTGCACAAGATTAAAAAGAAGGCACAATTAAAAATATCCTATTTATAACTTTTAATCAAAATGTAAATTATAGATGTGGTATGGGGACAGCAAGGGGATTGCGGGAGCAAATGATGCATGTGGGAGTTGGGAGGGCGCACTAACACTGATTGTGATAATATATATACAACTCTTTTTAAAAGCGATTAACTGTGGACGTGAATATTATCCCAATAAAACTAGTAAGAAAAAGAAACCGTACTCGACCGATGCTTACTTGGGTGAAGGAGGAAGAGTTTTGCTGAGGGGCACTGAGTATATGTTAACAGAGGCAGAATAGTTTGGTTGTACCACACAGAGTATAATCAATGGCACTAAGTTATACATGTAGAAATCGTAAATTATTAGGAGCTGTTTGATTAACCCAGAGAGAGAGCATTTGATAAGTATAATGAGGAAAATATTGTGATACAACCTTCTATCCCAGGTTGATGTAGTCACATGTGCAGTCCAGTCCTAATGCTGTCCTGAGAATCTGAGCAGATTACCTTTGGTTAACGTTCTAAGAGAACGTTAGATTCGCTTCTTCCTTGGAACACAGGGCGGTGATTGGCAGAGGGTGCCTCCTCCTCCTCCTGGAATCCAAAGCAGAATGCTCAATGGAAAGATGTAGAGCTTTCTGACTCCAGCAAAACACACAACAAGAGAAAACAGATTTACGTCATTACTTGAGGACAAAAGAACTGAGTTGGCTTCAGAGTGTTATGTCTTTAAACACCTATCTGAGAGTGCAAGTGTGAGACTGAATTTAAATCAGGGAGCTCTTTTTCCCAATTAGTTTTCAACCACTTCCTCTCACTCTCCTTGTACCCCCTCCTTCTCACACTTTCCTCCCCTTTTTGAAATCTAGGAACACTAAGTGGGTGATTTATCTCCTCAACACTGACTTTTAAAAGGAACTTACTGTGTGATCATGTTATTAATATTTATACCTTGCCGTTGAATGTTGACAGATTAATTATGCAACATAGTATAAAAATCAGCAGTCAGTTCGAGTGCACAGTGGCAAAGTTCATGGATTAAAAGCTGAGTTGGGGGCTGACTGCATACCCCCAGGGAATCTATCCACCGGATTAGCAGGTAAAGAACTCACTGGCTCAGTTTCTCTTTCTAAAGATCTCAGCTTATCATCTTTTAGAACATCAAAAGCAATAGTATTTCAGTCTTCTTTATGCATATGTTCGAACTGGACCACAGAGCATTAACTGATAAAATAGAGGTCCCTGAAAGCTGACCCATGAGCCAGACCATTCAGACACAGTCATAAGGGGACATAATCTAGCAGACCTGACCCAGGTTCCAGAGTGACCCTTTCTGAATAGACCCCTCGAACAATGAGTCCTTTTCTCAGAGTACACATAACTATCAATAGACAGGAGACCTCATGTTGCTTATATTTTCTTGGTAGATAGAGAGGTCAGCAAAGTGAATACATGTGATTTCACTTGCAGGTAGTTTAGGACACATTTGGAGAAGCATGGTTCCAACATGGAAAGGAAGCCCGGTACAAGAGCATGTGAGAAGTTTTCCCAATCCTGTGCTATCATTCAGAGGCCTTGATTTTGATAAGTAACGCTGCTTACCTGAACCACGGGCTCTGCTGTTGATGGGTCTGAGGAGAGGATCACTCTGACCTTTGATAGGGTTAATTCTTCCCAATTCTTTTGAATACTTCCCAATTAGTTACTATGTAAGACATGGCAGGACACATTGAAGAGCAATATGTTGTGACAGCAGTCCTGTGCTGGCTTGCAAGCTGGTTGGCTCTGGGCAAATTATGGAAATCTATTTTACCCGCAGATGCTCTGGTTGTGAAATGGAAGGATTGCGCTTGCCAGCGTAGGCTTTTATATGGGTTTTCTATTTGAACTAATGACTTTAACGTTGTATTGATAATGATGCCACAATTGTTAGATTTCAATATAAAAGATATTCCGGAAAGAATACCAGTGCATTAGAATCATAGGAATGCCTCCACTGTCTTTGATTTTGCTTTTTGCTATTGCTCCCTGTTGTGATATGGGTTAAATGTGTGTATGTGGAAGAGTGGCATTCTGCTGTTAACTATGTGGCAGAGATAATGTTGCCACATATGGAACACCACACCATATCTCATCATGGAACTCCATTCTGGCGATGCTTGACTAGGATCAAGGAGGTCTAACGATTCTGTGAGCCCCTGGACGGCTGTGATATGACCCGTTAGTAATAGCAACAGTGTTAGAGATCTTACTAGCAGAATGACATAAGACAAAGGAGACCCAGCAGTGGTACTTGACTGGTGTCTTGCTCCTGAGGGTAGCCATGCCACTTCCCAGCTGAATGGTGATGGATGCTCTGTGTGCAGAGTGGGTCACTGCCACTGTAAAAAGAATTGTGTATGGGTGTGCGTTTTTGGTGGCTATGGAAGGTGGATTGATGGGTCATTCTTAGAGATGCTAACTTAGCCAATCAGTTATAAGTCACATACCAAAAATCTGCTGCCGTTCCCGCACATAAATCAGTTCTCTAAGAGCTAAACCTTATAATCACCTAAGCAACTAACCCAACCCGATGAGCAAATAAATTTCCAAAGATATCAAGTAAAAGTCCAACTACAAGTAGCACAGATGGCCTTACATGAACTCTTTCCCTTTTATGCATCAAAGATAAAGATTATCATCAGATGATATCTAAAAAAAGCAAGAGCTAACTGATTAAGAAACTTGTAAATGAATCTCCAAAAATCTGAAACTTTATGGACCTTGTTTGTGTAACACATTTCCAATCCAAAGTCCCACTTCATCATCCATGAGTTAATTTGCTCAACCTCATTGGTCAACACCTGTACAATTAATACAATAAGCCACCTGTCTTACTCTGGGTAGACTAGAGAAATAAATCCACAGAAACTCATATGTATATAAGAGAGAGTTTTATTTAAAGGGTAAGTGTACATTAAGAAAGCATCCCAACCCAATGCTGTCCAAGACCTTAATTCCAACATTAGCCCAGATGTCCGACACGAATCCACAAAGTCTTCCTCAATTTCACAAAACACACACAAGGATGCCGACTGCAGAAGGAAAGCCAGATCAGTGAACGTGTAAGCATCTCAGTGCTGGCAAGGGTCTCCACACTCCTGCTCCAGCACCCTGGGCTGCATTGGGGTGGGTCCTTGTGGCTTCTCCTCAGGGATGTCTTATAGGAAGTGAGCCTTGTCAGCTGAAGCAGGGAACTGGCTAAGGCAGCTGCACCCTGGTCCAACCATCAGAAAGCAAGAGACCAGAGAACTAGAAAGGTGAGGTTCACCAAGCCATTTATCTCTCCGTCCTTCAGTTAATCCCACATGTGTTTATCAACCAGATTAGCACAGTAAACTTTATCTCACCACCTTGTTTCCTGGGTTCACGGGAAGGGATTTAATGTGTTTAAGGCACTAGGACATCATTTTGAGCTTATGTAATAAATTAATTAAGTTAACAAGAAATGAGGGAATTATTTCAACATTTCAATCAGAACAGCATTAGGACCAGCTACATATTCTAAAGTGATCAGCACTCTCTATAGGTTATGTCATATGATCTTCTATAGGGTACCTCATTTAACAATGGGCCCTGATGAAGTTTAACATGTCTGTTTAAAATGGGCCATATTGTAAGGAAGTCTGACGGCCCGAGGCAGGATCTATGCAGGTGGAATGTATTGTAGGATATTTTTTCTCAGACCAGAACTCTTTGAAAGTCAAATCCTTAATATTTTACGATCCCTGCAGAGTAGTGGGTGCTAATTATGGTGCCTTCTCTCTCTTTCTCTTCACAGAACTCAATTCAAATGTGCATGTACAATCATCTCTCTGTTTAGAGCCTCAGTAGTGATTGATCGAGTTAGTTCCTGAGATGTTTGGCCGTAACCGAATGTCTTAGCTCATTGTGGACCATGGGCCTTTGAAAACGAAAGGGGCAGGGGCGGAGGCAGGAGGGGAGCCGGTGGAGACTGCATAAAAGAAGACAATTGTGTTGCCAAACCTTAAAAATGAGAGATGATGCTGGAGTCATCTCCAAACTGTACACCGTGCCCAATTTCAAAAGGGAAGACACTCAGCGTCAGGTACAGTGCAAAGCCAGCTCACCAAGGGTTTACCAATGTGAAGGTTAATCGTGAGGCAAGGAAATGCAGCCATGAGGCGGAACCTTTTTCTACTGCTGCTTTTTTGTCATTCCCTCCGGGACACTGCACATACAGAAGAGGTCCTTTGATCGCTGCCTTGGCAGCTCACGTCTCTTGCTGAGATCTGGCTGGTTAATGCACCACTGCCAGCGTCCGGACGGAGGCAATCAGAAGCTCTGCATGATAGAAATAAAACGTAATGTGGTGGGGAGGGGCGGGAGCCTGTGGTAGGTATTTCAGTCACTGCAAAGCCCTTCTCAAATCAGTGGAAGATGGGTGTTAGAAGAGTCGCTGAGGGCACCTGCAATGCCAAGATTAATCCCCTTTTTGTTTTCTTTCAGGCCTATCTAGGCACTGCTGAGTGGAAGAATTTATGTTAGTCCCATCCCTAGAAGGGGGTTAGAGGCTGAGAAAAGAGGATGTGTCATCATATGGCACCTCTCAGTATGTCTCTGTCTGTCTCTGTGCTCCTTTGATCTCTTCTCCTCCCTGCCTTTCAGCGTTGCCTTCCCTTCCCTCCCCTGCAACTTGTTTCTGTTGATGTACTCTGAATTCTAACCTGCTCTCAGAGCAAGGAGACAGCAAGAATAGAGCCCTCAAAAGTGCTTTGCTCCTTGCTCCGACACAGGACATGCCAGACTCTCAAGACAGGTATTAAGTGACTAAAGAGAAACTCAGCTAAGCTTTGATCACCCTCCAGCGTTGAGTCCAGAGACTCATCCCAGGTTATGCAGATTTATTTTTGCAAATTAGCTAACACTGTGGAAAATATCCCCCAGGGATCATTTTGAGAGGTGGAACAGCCAGATTTCTGCTTCTTTTTATTTAAGTGGCCTTCAACATTTTATTTAAGCAGTGGAATCTTTCTTGGAACATAAGCTCTCATTTGAAAGCTCAATATTTACAACAGGTGTAAGTTGGTGGGTTCTGTTTTGGCTGCAAAGGGGTGGTGATTTTGACTAAGGGAAACTCGGAAGCCACCCACCAACTTCTCCGCTTTCAGGGCTGCTACACATGTACAGCCCGCTATAGAGTGGCTGTGCAGGTGCTGGCTGATGTCCCCTGGAAAGGGTCCTTTAAGGCCTAACAGGTTGTGCCCCCTGCTTGAAAGGCAAATCCATCCTTCTGAGGATCGGGAAACCCCTAGTGTTCAGATAAAAAGTGGGTTGTGGGACGCCAACCTCAGCTCATATGTGTCAGACAAGGCATCCCAAAAGGTTTTCTTTTAGAGGCTGTGTTTTTTGTTTTATTTTGTTTTTCCGAAAAAGATCCCCAGATCTTTCTTCTGAGATGGCTTTGGGTGCTACGTTACCCCGGATTGACTAGAGAAACAAATCTGGAGACACTCATATGTGTATAGGAAAGAGCTTTATATAAAGAGTAATTTTACCAGAAGGAAACATCCCAACCAAGTCAGATCAAGTCCATAAGTCCAATATTAGCCCAAATGTCCAACACTAGCCCATAAACTCCTCTTTAGACTCATGCAGCCAAGCACTAATGCTGAATACAGGAAGCTCACAGGCCAGTGGATGGGAAGTCATCTGGATCCAGTAAGCATCTCGGTGCTGGCAGGGGTCTCCAAGTGACTCCTCCAGCTCCTGGGGCTCTGGCTGCTTCAACATAGTTCCCTCACACTGGTCGTCAGTTTTCTCTCACCAAGAGTGTGTATGTACCCCACCTTCAGCAAGCTATTTATCTCCTTAGTGCCCCCAAATCAGGTCATCAAGCTGTGATTTGATTGCCAGGGTAAACTCCACTCCTTCACACTTAAAGTCTCAAATTGACAATAGATTACATAACTATCACAGGTGGCCACATGCTTCCAAACTCCAGTTCGCACTGACTACGTTAATCATGTGGCCCTCTTGTTAAAAGATCAAAAACTCAACAAACCCCACATCATCAAGTCTATGACAACCCATAGTGACCCTAAAAAGCAGGGCACAATTGGTCCCATGAGACTGGAATTCTTTATGGGAATAGAAAGCTCCATCTGTCTACTGCGGATCATCTGGTGGATTAGAACTGCCATCCTTGCATTTAATGCAGCCCAACGTGTAACTACTTTTCCATCAGGGTTCAGTTATAAGATAGGTCCTAATAAAGTTTCACAAAGGAGGTGCTCTTTCCTGTAACGGCAGAAGGATTTGGGCAAATTTAATGTTTCTCATTTTACTATATCAGATTGGAGGAAAAGGAGGTTTATTCCAGAATTTCATCTGTCCCAAGGCATCCCATCTCAGCGCTATGGATGGTGAGAGCGTTTTGGTTGTAGCAATCGGTATTCTGGAGATGGCATTGATTTACAATGGTGAAGCGCCCAGTATAATTCTGTGCTTGTACCACATGGCTCCAATCCAGAACAGAGGCAGTGTTGCTGGCTCATATGCAAGAGGCTTCAGCATTCTGCCTACCTTAGCACAGTTATGTTTTATTTACAAGAGGCAGCTTCAGTTCCTATCTCATGTGGCGCTAAATAGACAGGCTATGTAACCCGTTTTTCCTCTCACAATACAGAACGCCTTCCTAAAGAGAGTCACCATGAACAGATGTGCTTTCTTCTGAAGAATCACTGTGTGGGCAGTTAAGTCAGCATGCTGTACAACAAAACTCTAGATTGATGGCCTGTGCGTTTTCATTGGCTCGCTTTGTGGCTTTTAGAAAATTACATTACCTCTTTGTCGTTGTTAATTGATGAAGTCTCGGGAATGTGCTGGCATTACAACACAAACTGAGAGTGCCCTGTGTCTGAGGTGTGTCATTCTAGCACATGTGGGTAAGTAATAAGGCACTAATACCCAGGTTCCGGTTCATACATACAAGGGTTTATTGACATCAAAACATGTTTAAACATGCATCCATCATCAGAGGATGACTGTGGATGCAGACACATTCTATCAGTAATATCAACCTAGTAAGGTGTCTTACACACACACACACACACACACACACACGTGGCCCAATACAACAGTGTTTTGTGATGGGATCTACTGAGTCAGTGAAAGTCAAGGGCAAAAGGTCATCTAAGAAGTTTATTGTTGTTAGGTGCCATTGAGTTGGTTTGACAGATTTTCTTAAGTGGCTTGTTAGGATTTTTTTTTTTTAAAGAAAATGGAAGCCCAAATCACCAACAAAAAGTCCAGGAAAGTTGTGATTTTTTGTTCCTGTCTTGTTAAGGCACTTACGCATTCTTTGAGAATTGCTGGGGCTGTCCTGTGAAATTAAATGGCGACACCTCATACCCCCCCCCCACTCTCCATCTCTGTTCTTGGCCATTCAGATTTATTTTGTTCCCAAACTCAAGAGACATGTAAGAGGAGCACCACTGAGTCCCTCAAGTATGCCAAAATTGCCCATTTTGATTTGCTGTATAAAACAAAAAGCTTACAATTCTTCAGTAAATGCTCCTTGTTGTTAGATCCCTACTCGTAGCAACTTTGTGTGCATGGAACCAAATGCTGCCTCTCCTGTGTCACCCTCATGTTGTTCTTATGTTTGACCTCATCACTGAAGCTACTGGACCAATCTATATCACTGAGGGTCATCGCCCGTTCCACTGATCCCCCACTTTACCAAGCATGATGTCTTATCCAAGGACTGGTCTCTCCAAATAACATGTCTACAGTATGTGGGATGAAGTCTCACCACCCTTTCCCCTTAAGGAGCATTTTGGCTGTACTTCTTCCAAGAGTCATCTGTTTATTCTTCTGGCAGTCCATGGTAGTTTTAATATTCTTCACCAACAGAGCGGTTGAAATGCAGGGATTTCTCTTTAGTCTTCTTTATTCACTCTCCAAGTGTCACGTAAATATGAAACCATTGAAAATAGCATGTCTCGACAGGTACACATTAGTCTTCAAAGTAGCCTCGTTATTTTGACCACTTAAAAGTTTTGTTTTTTGGGGGGGTATATATTTTTTATTTGTCTTCTTTTTTAATTAAAAAATCATTTTATTAGGGACTCACAGAGCTCTTATCACAATACATACATGCATCCATTGTGGCAAGCACATTTGTATATTTGTTGGCATCATCTTTTTTTTTAACATTTTGTTAGGGACTCATACAACTCTTATCACAATCCATACATATACATACATCAATTGTATAAAGCACATCTGTACATTCTTTGCCCTCATCATTTTCAAAGCATTTGCTCGCCATTTAAGCCCTTTGCATCAGTTCCTCTTTTTTCCCCTCCCTCCCTGCTCCCTCCTCCCTCATAAGCCCTTGATAATTTATAAATTGTTATTTTGTCATATCTTGCCCTATTTGGCATCTCCCTTCACCCCCTTTTCTGCTGTCCATCCCCCAGGGAGGAGGTCACATGTAGATCCTTGTAATTGGTTCCCTCTTTCCAACCCACTCACCCTCTACCCTCCCAGTATTGCCCCTCACACCCCTGGTCCGAAAGGTATCATCCACCCTGGATTCTCTGTACCTCAAGCCCCCATATGCACCAGTGTACAACCTCTGCTGCTCTTAAAAGTTTTATGCAGTGGATTTACCCAATGCAATGGATCTTTGGATCTCTGGATTTCTTCTTCATGAACATTGATTGCAGAGCCAAGCAAGATGAAATCCTTGATAACATCAATATTCTCTCCGTTTATCATGATGTTACCTATTGGTCCAGTTGTGAAGACTCTTGTCTTCTTTATGTTGAGTTATAATCCATATTGAAAGATGAAGTCATGCTCTTCATTAACAAGTGCTTCAAGTCCTCCTCACTATCAATAAGCAATTCTGGCCATCTGCATACAACAGGTTGTTCATAAGCCTTCTTCCAATCCTGATGCCACGTTCTTCATATAGCTCAGCTTCTCTGATTACTTTCTCAGCATAAAAATTGTATAAATACTATGAGAGGAGACAACCCTGCCACACAATCTTCCTGATGTTAAACCATGCAGTATGCCCTTGTTCTGTTCTCACATCTGCCTCTTGATCCGTGCACACTTTCCACCGGGGCAAAGGAAGCTTTCTGGATTTCCCATTCTTTTCAAGATTATCAAAAGTTTGCTGTGATCCACAAAGTTGAATGCCTTGACATAGTCAATAAAAAACAAGTCAACCTCTTTCTGATCTTCTCTGATTTCAGCCCAAATCCATCTGACATGGGTAATGATATGCCTTGTTCCATTTCCTCTCCTGAATCTGAACTGGCAGCTCCTTGTCAAGGTGTCGCTGCAACCTTTGTTGGAGGATCTTTAGCAAGATTTTGGTTGCCTTTGTTAGCAAGGATATTGTTCCATAGTTTGAGTATTTTATTGGGTCACATTTCTTTGGAATGGGTACCAATATGGATCTCTTCCAGTCAGTCAGTCAGTCAAGTAGCTGTCATCTAAATTTCTTTGCATAGATGAGTGAGTAGTTCATCTGTTCATTGAAACACTTCATTGCATTGTTATTCTGTAAATTCTTGGAGTCTTGTGTTTGACTCAGGCTTTCCATGCAGTTTGAACATCTTCCTTCAGCACCGTTGGTTCCTGCTGATATGCTGTCTCCTGAAAAGGTCAAGTGTCAGCCAGCTCTTTCAGGCACAGTGATGCTGTGTCTTCTTTCCATCTTCCTTTGCTGATTTCTTCATCATTCAATAGTTTGTCCATAGAATCTGCAAATACTGCAACTTGAGGCTTGAATTTTTACTTGAGTTCTTTCGGTTTATGGTATTCTGAGCTGCTTCTTCCTTTTTTGATTTTCTAACTCTAGACTGTGCACATTCCGTTATAATATTTGACTTTGTCTTCTCGAGCTTCCCTTTGGGATTTTCTGTTCATTTCTTTTACTTAATCGTTTTTCCATTCACTTTAGCTACTTTACCATTAAGACTGTTTCAGAGTCACTTCTGACATCCACTTTTATCTTTCTTTCCTTTCTGTCTGTCTTTTTACTGTCATTGGCTTTCTTCATGAATAATGTTCTTGATGTCCTCCTGCAGCTCACGGAGTCTTCTGTCATCAGTAGGCAATGACACAAATATTCTTGAGATATTCTGCAAATTTGAGTGGAATATACTCAAGGGCACATTTTGGCCCTTGTGGAATTGTTTTATTTTTTGTAAGCTTTAAGTTTAATTTATATATGTACAATTGATGAGTTCCCCGCTCATCTACTGGCCAGGTTTTAGCTGCTGATATTGAGCTTCTCCATCGTTTCTTCCCACAGATATAGAGAATTTGATTTGGTGTGTTCTATCTGGAAAATTCCCTGTGTACAGGGGCTTTTTGTGTAGTTGAAATATAAGGTATTTCAAAGGAAGAAGTTGCAGTGCTTGCCAAATTCTATCATGCAATCTCCAGATTAATTTCTATCACAAAGGTCATATTTTTAAACCATTGTTTTTTTCTGCTCTTCCCACCCACAACTGTTGCATTGTATTAGACAATTATCAATTATTTATTGCATGTTTGATTGACTTCATTGAAGATGTTGGTAGAAGTCTTCAATTTATGCATCATTTGCTTTCATGGTTGGAGAATAAATATGAAAACTAATGGTATTGATTGGATTTCCTTATATTCAGAGAATATTATCCTATAACAGAAATCATTATACTTTAAGATATATTTTGAAATGTCCTATGTGAGGATGAATGCAACGCCATTTCTCCAGATTGTGCCATTCCCTACAAATAAACTACACAATTTTCTGATTCTAAGTGGCTAATGCCAATCCATTTCAGCTCACTAACTCCTAGAATATTTATCTTTATTCTATTTCATTTTTAATGACTTCCAATTTTCCTAGATTCATAATTCACACCCCTGAGTTCCAACTGTTCATTGCTGCTTACAGATGTTTCTTCTCACTCTTAAGACATACATACATCAGCAGCAAATGAGAACTCTGAAGGCTTTACTCCGTCCCTGCCATTGGGGTCCCCTCTAGCTGGAGAAGCCAGCTCTTCCTCAGTCGTATTTTCAGTGCCTTCCGACCTGAGGGGCTCACCTTCAGGCACTAGCTCTGACAACGCTCTGCTTTGATTCATTCGGGATCCAATAACTGGCCATAATGTAATGGTATCCATGGGGTTTTCCGTGGCTAATTCCTCTGAAGTGGCTCACCTCTCCCTTCTCCTTAGTTCGTTCTTAGTGCAGCATCTCTGATGAAACCTGTCTACTTTGGGTGATCCTGCTGACATACCGGCTACATAGTCTTTACATAGTGGTGTCACAGCCTTCTGCGTCACAACAGCACATAAGGACCCCAGACAAAGCTTAGAGAAATCGAAATACCCACATCCGAGCGTGGACACTGACACGGAGGATCTATCAAGAGAGAAAGCTTCACATTTTGATTTTTCTGTTTAATAAAGGTTTCTTTGATTTTGTGGCAATACTTCTTGACTTGTCCTTATGTGAAGAAATAAATGTGTCCAGTAGGGATGTGGCTGAGAAGTGTAGAATGCTTCAGCATTAAGAAGATGCAAAGCATTCTACATCTTTTAATTCTCACCTGTCCCATTCTCTCCTTTCTGGATTCATAGCAGCAATGACTGATACACTGGACTGCATTTTCTCAGCAAGTAGAAGAGTAATTGATTTATTATCTACTTTCCTCTGTGCTCTCTGTTCCTTAGTGTCCCACAGTGGGTTCTGTCACCTTCCTGGCCTTTGTGTTGTATTCCCATTGGGTAAGTAAGTGGTCACTTGGCACTAAGCAGATGGAAAGAAGACCTTCTATAGATTTGAAAGCTTAGTGGTTAAATGTCAGTCGCTTCAGAGGTGGAAGCCTCCCAAGACCCCTGGGCTTTTAGAAATATGCTCTAAATAACCCATTTTTCCATGTGAACACAGGACTCAGTGTATGAAGGTTCTTTTCAAGTAGACCTCAAGGTTAAAGATGCATTCTCCTCCAGATGGTTTCTATCCAATGCTTTTGATTATGATATTGAACCACCCTCTGATCAGAACTCCTCATGCCAATTGGAAGTCAGCCAGTGAGGGCTGCGGTAAAAACATGCAGAGATGTAAGGGTCAAGGCCAGCCCATATGGTCTATCAAGACCCTGCTGCCATAACCTCAGGATATACAAATCTCTTCCCAGGGCAGCTCACCATCTGTGTCCTATCGTGTCCGTCACGGTAGCCCCAGAATAAGCCATGATATTCCCTAATTAGCCTCCATGTTTTTACAGTAGTTCATACCCTGGAAGTCTTTCTGCAGTAGAGGGTTCAACTCCAGCTACCACAAATTCCAGAAGGCTCCTCAGCAAATGGACAGCCAAGTGACAAAGAACTCCTGGGAGTATAAACTAGTAGATCAATTTCCTTTTATTTAACCTGATTTTATAGGAGGTGATGTGGACCCTTGTTTCTTTGACAAGAAGTTCACATGTGGAATCAGTTCATCCACGAAAGCTCGGCAGTTTCAGGTGCAGGCAAGCAAGTAAACTTAGCTCTCAATGGGAGAATATCAGAGACCGAGGACGCGAGGGAGTCGAGGCATCTTATAGTGTTTTGTTTGTTTGCCTTTATTCTGTTTTTATTTTATCTTATTCTGAAGACAGTTATACTACCCCAAACCTGACTTCAAATGTTTGCTTTCTTCTTAGCTAGGCCAGATAGAGGTCGACTGCCCTCAACTAGAATATCAGCTCCCCAGACTGCTTGATACAGGGTAGTCGGGGCGTATTTATTGCCTACTAAATGATTCATAGGAGCTCTGGTTTCAGTGTGTTACGTGTTGGGCTACTAACCACATATGTTCAGCAGTTCAAAACCAGCAGCCTCTCAGCAGGAGGAAAGATTTACAACCTTGGAAACCCACAGGCGTGGTTCCACTGTGGCCTCTAGAGTTGCCCTGTTTCAGAACCAACTTGCTGGCAGTCACGCTGGTGCGTGAGTCGTAACTCGTCGTGTTTGATAATTAAAGGTGGAATCCCGAACTCGCTCTGATCCTTCCACCAAGTTCAAATCTGAAGACGCTTGCCTCAGAAGCTTTCAAACCGCTGTCATTCCTTTACCTTTCCCAAGTGACACTTGAGAGTACCCCCACCCAGTGTTGAGACCTTCTTCATAATCCACTTCCTACCATTTCTTTGCAAGTATTTTCAGAGCCCCAAGAGAGAGTCTGTGTTCACATGAGCTTATGTCTGGCCTGCGTCTAGACAACAGGGCATCCAACACTGAGACTTTTAATGCTCAAAATGTGTTTTACCATGTGTGTTTATTCACTTTTGCATGGGCAAGTTGTACATGTCCGTTTTGTGCTGTTTTCTTTTCTGGGTAGACTGGACATTTTTCATTGCCTAGTCATATGCTGGCATTCAACGCTAACACTCAAAGACAACGCCTGCTTTGAAGGGAGGGACAGATATTGCGATGACAATTCCATCGCCGCGATTGCTTTGTTTTCAATAATTCTGAGCTGGGTTGGTAATATTGGAAGGTGCGGCAGCCCGATGCTAAGGACTTATTTTTTTTTCCTGTTGAGTGACTCTGGTTCTAGCTTTAAATAAACATTTATGGCTGCTCCAGCCACAAGCTCTGTTTGCATGGATTCCTGGATGTTTTCCTTTATTAAAACCACTCGGGTTACTTATTGCTTCTTTCAGTGCAGACCCCAATAACACAGTGGGCAGGTCCCACCTGCACACCCCCCCTTCTCTTCCCGCCAGGAGAGCAGCTGCCACAAAGGTACTCAGCAGAACAGCCTCCCCACCCAAGGAAGCGCTTGTGGAGCTGACCTTAAAGTGCAATCTCACTTAGGAGGAGAGAGGCTCAATTGTTCATAAACCTGACATTTATTAGTTGGAGATGCCTTCTCTGCAGTGCCTGCTGCTTTTTACAATTCTATCAAATAAAGTGCTCCTTTCATCAGTGCTCCACTTTCCTCTCCAGGCTGCCTCCCACCTCTTGCTGCTCCCGCCTACCTACCTGCAGCCTCTGCTTGGACAGCCAGGCAAAAGTTAGCGACCCTTCCCTAGAGAACAGCAGGTGGGCAGAGGACCAACTTGACTTCTCCTACCTTTATTTGCCAACTATTAGCAAGAGAGAAGACGATGATGTTGGTTTTGCTCTTCTTTTCCCAGGTGAAATACATGACATTTTTATTTGCCACTACCTGGTTGCCAGAGTGGACCAACACTCTTCATTAATCCACTGCAAGCATTCAGAGCCCACAGATGATTACCAAGTGGTAACAAAGCACATTAACTCCAAGGCTGGTGGATTTAGAGGCTCAATATAGAGATCACTTATTTTATACCAATTAGCGCTAAATTACAGTGATCTCGATGCTTATCATCGTGATTTATTTGAAAGGGTAAATAGTTCAGGATTTGGGTACAGTGATCTGAAGCAGGGGAAAGAGTTGATTGTGTGATACTAAATCTTAGGACAGGTTTAGTCACTAGCTAAATACAGGTGGAGGGCATGTGGCACAATCCCTTCCCAAGTTCAGAATCATAGATAGTCTTCAGAAAGGCTGTACCATTTTCAATCTTAAGAAGAGAGTGTTCGGGAAACTGGAAAGAGTCTTTTAAAATATGAGAAGCTAATCTATACTCTGAAGCAGGTGTTTTGCTAATCAGAAAAAGTTGTACAATGTAGTGATTCATTAACAAAGATAGGTAAATATAGAAATATTATAAATAAACCCAAATCTGAAAATACACCTTTTTTATTACCCAGCCTCATAGGGCTTTCTCTGAGAATACCTTTGCTGAGTACAATGTAGTGAATTTTTTGCACAGACAACAAGGAGCCCTGCTGGTACTGTTAGTAAGCCTTGGACTCTAATGACAGCATCAGTGGTTCTAACCCAGCAGTTGTTCTGTGTGAGAAATATGAGGCTACCTTTTCCTGTAAAACTTTAAACACTCAAAATCCCTACATAGGGGTTTCAGCCAGAACTGACTTGATGGCAGCAGGCTTAGTTTGATTTTGGATTTCTCCTTTAGACTTCTTTATACTGTGTTATTTGTATGAGGATTCTTGTTCTCAAGCAATATGAGTACAACATACTTCAAGACAGTATTCTGCCTAAAATGAGTTACAATTGTTCCTATACTAATTTAACAGCAGAATTTTCTGGTTTTGTTTTTCAACTAGCTTTTACTGAATCCCTGCTAAATATTCAATTTGGTGTGTACAGAGACAATAATTCTCTTTTCACACTCGTATTTGTATCTGATTATAAAGGAATTATGTAAATTATGGGATTTAACCAAAGAAAATTTCACACTGGCATGGAAGGTTTGAAATGGAAAATACTAATGCTTGGTTGGCAAACAGCCCAACTGGACACCGAGTTGGATGGATAGATAATGTATTATAATGTTGGATAATATCATGCATAACATGGTTGGATAGATGATGTAATATAGTAAAAGCACTCAAAAGACTCAAGCTTATTGCCCTCAAGTCAATCCTGAACCATAATGGCTATGGCAGGACAAAATAGAATTTCCCTTTAAGATTCTTAGGTTTTCTAAATCTTTCTGAGATCCTTAGAGAGGCTGGTGAGTTTGAACTGCTGACACTGCACTTAGTAACTCAAAGCATAACCCAGAAAGGACTCCCAGGAAGAGAAGGCATAAAAGCAAAACACAAACTCGCTGTCATCAAGTTGACTCCAAGTCACAGCAACAAGTCCTTGGCTAATCCAGGACAGAAACTGTTCGTCTGGACTTGGGTAAAGCATGTATGAGCATCAGACAGCCTGACTGACAAGGTGCAGAGCGAAGTTATCAGCTTGTCAGTCAAGTGGAAACTGAGCATATTTAGTTAAGGCAGCTTTCAGTGACCACTTAACTTGAACTCAGTCTTCTGAATTCATCTCTGACAAATCACAGGACCTCTTTGAGCTTCAGTTTACTTATGTGCAAAATGACGTTCTCATTGACTAACCTATCAACTTATGCCCTGGCACACATACAACTCCCCATACCTCCATCCCAGGGTTCTTTTAAGAGCAAAAAGACTAATATATAAGGTTTCTCTGATAAATGTAAGATACTATCTATATTTAAATTCATCTTTTTAAGTCATTTTTTTTCATTTCAAACTAACAGAAAATGGAATAGTAGCCCCCCAAAATATCACAAATCTCTCAAAATATTTATAGATGCAAACATTTGATCAAATGTGTGTTCTCGTTCTCTCAAATGGATGAATGGATGGATGCCTGGATGGATTGATAATATAAATAAAAGTGTTCATTATGTTCTTACCACAATTTCTGAGTACATGGTAAATCTTGTGTCCCAATAGTACATTAGGTATTTACTAAGAATTGAATGTTCCCAATAATTAAAAATTAAAATTAAAAAGTTGGATATTTAGCCTTGATGTAATGCTATTATTTAACATACAGTTAATCTTCAATTTCCCCAATTTACCAGTAATGTTTTTCTAACTTTATTTCAATTTAGGAGTCAGGATCAAACAATTCATTTATCCTTCATGTCTCTTTAGCCATTTTACTCCTTTTCTGTCTTTAAAGATATTGACATTTTTGTATACTTTGACATTTTGCAGAATGTCTATCAATTTGAGTTTGTTTTATGATTGTATTCAGGTTATTCATTTTTTAAGGCAAATGCCACATACCTGACATACCCTGCTCACTGTACCTCATTAAGAGACATAGTACGTGGTTTGTCCTTTAACTGGTGATGTGGACATTAATTTCCTGGTTAAGGTGATATCTGCCAGACTTATCCACTTTAAAATTACTATTTCCCACATTAAAATGGATAAAACCTAGCAGGAAATTTTGAAACTGAATAAGTAATTTTATCTTATCAATTAAATATATTACATTAATGTATTTTATGATGAATAATTATTTAATTCAAGTAAAGATGATATGGAACTGTCTCTCTTATACATTGCTAGAAGCATTGGAAAAGCATAACCCATCTTTACATAACATACACATGTTCTCTCCAATTAACCTGCTTCTAAGATTTCATTCAAAAGAAAACTTCAAAGCACAGTTACTTTTACAGAATATAGATTTTCAATACAGCATTACTTAGAGGGAGAAGACCATCGGAAATTCTAAAAGTAATTAATGATAGATTGAAATTGTGTATATAGTTTTTTTGTATTGCTGTTAAACACACACATCAAATCCATTGCTATCGAGGCACTTCAGCCTTTTAGAGACCCCAAAGAACAGGTAGAGTTGTCCCTTTGGGTTGCTAAGATTTTAAATATTCATGGGAGCAGAAAGCATCATCTATCTCTCTTGGAGGCTGTGTGGATTTGAACAGCTGACTTCTGGTTAGCAGCCCAACTGTAACCCATTGGCACATCAGGTATGTGTTGGGCTGCTAATTCCAACTCATCAGCCTTTCCTTGGAAGAAATGAGACTTTCTGTTCACTTAAAGATTTACAAAACCTGGGAACTCTATTAACTAGGATCAACTGTATGGCAGCAGGTTTTAAATGTATTAAATATCACAGATATACATATATTTGAGTATATATGTATATTTGTGGTTGTTAGATGTGTTAGGTTCTGAATCAGAGTGACTGTACTGCAGAACAAAGCACTGCTTAATCTTGGACCATCCTCTCAATCACCCCTGTATTTGAAGCGACCATTGCAGCCCTGTGTTCATCTCATTGCGAGTCATGCTCATTTCCATTGAACCTCTGTCCTGTGAGATGAAGGGCCTCCGTCCACACTTCTGAGGGGCATCATGACTACACTTCTTTCCAGAAAGAATATTTTGTTCTTCTGCTAGTCTCTCTCTATATTATACATATATATTTCCAACACCATAGTTCAAAGTTACCAGGGATTTTTCAGTATTCTTTATCCATTATTCAGCTATTGTGTGCATATAGGGAGTTTGAAAACACCACGGCATGGGTCAGCTGTACAATAGTGTTTGAAAATGACATCTTTGCTTTTTCGTTCTTTAAAGAGGCAGATTTTCCCACCAAATACATTATTTGATTTATTGACTCCCGTGTTTAAGGGTGCTGATTGTGAATCCAAGCAAAATGAAATCCTTGACGACTTGACTGTTTTCTCTCGTCGCCACAGTGTGACTTATTGGTAGAGTTGTGAGGACTTTTCTCTAAGTTGATATGAAATCCCTGTTGAAGGCAGTAATCCTTGATCGTCATCGTTAAGGACGCTCCATCCATTTTGCTTTCAGCAGGCAAGCTTGTGTCATCTGCATATCACAGGCTGTTGATGTTATTTTCCAATTGTGGTGGTCACTTATTCTCCACATATTCAAGGATTATTTGTTAGTACACATATGGAATAAATATGCTGAAAAGATACCCTTCCAAAATTTAAGATATGCAGGATCCCCTTATTCTGTTCAAAGATTGATTCTTGGCCTATGGCTCGCTCCCTCGAGTGTCTAGAGTTTCCATGATTCAAGAAGCGAAGAGTATCATTTATTCTAACCCACACAGTGCATTGCCTTTGCAGACTCACTAGCACGCGTTTGTGGATTCTTTCCTTTGACTCAACACTCACCTGACTGCGTGCTCCCATCCATGGCTTCTTCTGAATCTGGTGGGAATTTCTTGCAGTTCACTGTCAATGTCTGACTGCAACCATTTGCCAATTATCTTCAGAAATTTCGACTGGCGTGCGATCTTAGTGGTACTCTTCAAACATTTCTGAAGTCTAACGGATCACCTTTCTTTAGGACAGACACTGATCTCTTCCAATTTGTTGGCCACGTAGTTGTCTTCTAAGTCTTTTGGCAAAAAATAAGTTAGTGCATCCCAGACGGTATCCATTTTTGAAAACATATCATCCACTCCTTTATTTAGTTTCAGCTGATGTGCTTCATAAAGATTGGATTTCATTATTCAGTACTATTGTGTGTGATCATATGTTACCTCATGAAACGGCTGCACATTGACGTTCTGTTGCTTTAGTGATGGTGTATAATGCCTTCCATCTTCTTTTGATGCTCACACTGTTATTCCGTAATTTGTGCACTGAAGCCTTCGTTGTTGAAGCGTGAGGCTTGGGTTTGTTCTTCAGTTCTTTTGGCTTGAGCAATGCTGTGTGCCCTACCTTTTGCATTTTTATGCTCAAAGCATATTCCATTGTATTAAGCAAATTGTTTTCTCCTTTCTTCTACTCACCTTAGCTGTTGTATATTTAAAAGAAAGTTTCAGTCTCGTCTAACATTAATCTTTAGTCTTTTTTTATTCCCTATCTTTTAGGTTATTTTTTGCTTTCTTCATGTCTTTGAAGTCATCCCAACAAATGTCTGGTCTTTGGTGGTTAGTGTTCAATGCACCGAGTAGCTTCTTGCGATAGTCTGTACATTCCAGTAGGATATACACAGAGAATAAGTTGGCTCTTGTGGTCTTGCTTTAACTTTCCTCATCCTTCACAGGAGCAACGGAGCGATTGATGGTGTCTTTCTCAATCGGTCCCCAGCTTTATTCTACCAGTTGAATTGCAGTTCTCTACCATCTCTTTCTATAGAGATGATTGTTTTAATCCTGTGTATTTCATATCCCAATGTCCAAAAGGATGGTCATCATTTATGTTGCTTAAAAGCAGGTTTTACAATGAGCAGATCTTTGATCTTGCAAAAATCTGTCATCCAATCTCTGGTGAAACTTCTGTCACCACGGCTATAGTTTCCAACTACCAGCCTTTTTACTTTGTTTCCCATTTTTGCATTACATTCACACAAAAAGTCCCTATGCATCTTGATTGTATATCTGCTATACATCAGAGTACAGAAGTTACAAGAAACAACAACCTTCATTTCTTCATCTTGGGCATCTGTGGGTGGTGCATAAATTTGAATGATTCTTTATATAACTGAATTTGCTTGTATGTGTCTGTCTGTAGTTTCAGACAGATCTTGAAATGTTCTTTTTGACCATGAATGTGACACCATTCCTCTGAATTTCTCATTCCTAGTCTACTAGAGCATAGGATGGTCTGCTTCAAAATGGCCAATCCTAGGCCATTTTAGCTTCTAATGCTTAGGCTATGGATCTTCAAGCGTTCTGTTTCAGTTTTGACAACTTCCAATCTATCTATATGCATATCTATCCACATTTCATTTATTAAGGAATGTTTCTTATTTTCAAGTTGAGTCTTGCCACATCAACAATTAAAGGTCCCAAGGTTTGTTCTATAGTACAGTGCAGGGAGTCCTCAAACTGTTTAAACAAGGGGCCAGTTTACTGTCCCTCAGACCTGTTGGAGGGCCGAACTATAGTTAAAAAACAAAACAAAACAACTATAAACAAATTCCTATGCACACTGCACATATCTTTTTTTTTTTTGAGAGGTAAAGGCAATAAGGAGTTTATTCAGACCCCCATCCAGAGAGGTGCTCACGCAGAAAGCACCACCAAACCCAATGTCAGGGGTGCATTCAGACTCACTGGGACCCCACATAAGTTTCTAAGACACTGTATGGGAAGACCGCCTCATCCTTCTCCCTCTCTCTTAACCGACGGCCTGCATTACTTAGACCTGTGGAAACAGAGGGTGAGATCACATAGGCTGAGTTTTTCATTCAAAATGAGAATGCCCACAACGCCGAAGGCGGTTGCTCTTACCCACCCACCTGGTGCCTTCTCTCCTCACAGACTGGGGTGGGAGGAGGGCTTGCAGGGGGCGGGCAGGATTTTAGGGAGACATGGGTCAGAACCTAAGGAACAACAAAAGCCTCCCACGGAGGCATGCTTCTTTCTGAAACGTGGCTGGACCTGGCGCCAAGCTGGCCCCTCTGACAACCATCCTTGTTGCTGTTACCACAGGGGGTGCCAAGTCAGAGCCTGTCCACGTGGGAGGCACGGCGCCCCCAGGCACACTGGGCGCACCCATGGATTTGAGAAGGCGATGCTTGCAGGCAGTGTGCAGAGCAGAACCCCCTCACTTCCCTGGCCCCAGCCGCTGTTGGGGGCGGGTTGGCAGGTCAGAAAAGGGAAAGGTGAGTCCAGGAGCAATGGGGGTGGGCTTGACAAGGGCTCGGAATCAGTCATGCCCCTGTTCTGGGTCCAGGATGCGCTGTGATTCTGGAGCCCTGGCCAAAGCATTTCTCCTGTGTGAGACAGCACATCAGAGCAGGGTGCAGGCTGAGCGCGAAGCAGAGGCCACACTTCATCTGACTGTGACAGGCCTCTGTCCTCCCTCCCCACCTTCCAGGACAGCCTCTCTCTAGGGAGACAGTCAGAGGGCCCAGGCAGTGCTGAGCTCTTTCTCCAGGACCTGGACGAACTGGTCATTGAGGAAGAGCAGCTGACCAGGGGGCAGGGAGAGGGTGAGGATGGCCTTGATGCGGTCCGCCTGTAGCAGAAGGTTTGTGCCAGGGGCCAGCAGCCGGAGGGTACTCACGGCCAGAAGCAGGTTCTGATTGGCATCCAGGACCAGCGAGAAGCCTAAGGAGAGCACGTCCAGCCATGCCACCGGCCGGGGCTCCCGGAAAGGGTTCCCTGCTGCCAGGCGGAAGGCCCCGTGTGGGGCATCATGCAGGGATATTGGTTCATCTGAGGAGAGAGAGGCTGCAGGTCCACGATGAAAGGCCGGACGCCTGCTGCTGCAGCTGGGACCTAAGACTCCGCCTGTCTGACAACAGCCAAGATCTGCTCCTTGCAGAGTCTGTCCCTCTCGGACCGGTTTGGCCTTGGGTCATCGATGACTTCTCGACTCCAGAGACACAGGAGTAGAGCACTCAGCAAAAGCCTGGTGTGGGCACGCGCACGAGCCTGGGTGCACACAGTGGGTGGGGCGGTCCGGTCTGGGTGGTGGCGGGCCGTTACGTGGAACTTACTTCCCAAGGCTGATCATAGGCCGTGGACAACATTCACTGTGGAATCGCAGTCCCCAGCCCCTAGCCTAGTGGGGTGGGGGCCCGCGCTGGTCACTTGCAGAAAGGGTACGCATTGCCCGCTTGAAGTCACAGACTCTCAGTGGCAGCGAGGGGGCGCAGCGACCCGCCGGCTATTGCACAGGCGCTGTGCGGAACTTTCCTTCCTGTGGAGGGGTCCTAGGTTCGGATAGGCGGAGATGCCTCCCAGCCTGTGAGCCTGCGGGGAGACACGGGGCACCACAGCCCCAGCAGCTCTGCAGGGTGTGGGGCTGCAGTGGGCGGATCCCTGCTCCTTGTACCTAGGCTCCAGTGAAGGTCTAGAGTTAGTAGCACATATCTTATTTTGAAGTTAAAAACAAAACAGGGAAAAAACACCCGGCAGGCCCGATAAATGTCCTTGGAGGGCCGCATGTGGCCCGGGCCATGGTTTGAGGACCCCTGGTATAGTGCGTTACATGCTGCTTGGCTGCTAACTGCAAGATCTGTAGTTTGAAACAACCAGATGCTTCAAGATAAAAAGATGACACTTTGTTCCTATAAAGACTTACAGCCTCACAATCCATTGGGGGCAATTCTGCTTTGTCCTGAGTCTCTCATGAGTCAGAATCCGTTCAGTGGTCCTGGGTTTGGTTTTGGTTTTATACTTTGAAGAGTTAGCTCTGCCCCAGTCACTCTGACTGCCTTCCCACCTGAACTGAGATTCTAGCATTGTATCAGGTAATGAATATCCATTGATATTCATAAGGCTGGCCAAGAGTTTTAGAAGTAGATTACAAAATACTGCTTCCTAACCTGACTTAATTTCGACGTTTTGCTGAAATCTGTCTCATGGGTAACTCTGCTTTTATTTGAAATACCAGTTATAGCTTCCAGCACCAGTAGTGTGACATCAACAGCAAAGTACTGTGACGTCAACAGCAGTGTGGCATCAACAGCAAGGCTAATATGACAAAATGATAGATGAGTGGTGGATATACTACATACAAGAGGTTTTCACAAAGTTTGTGGGAAAAAATGAAAGTTAATAATATGTAATTTTTATGACCCGTTTTTCAGTCATGCCACACACACATAAACATACAAACACACAAGAGGGTAAGTAACATTATCCCTATTAGGTTTTCGTTCATATATGCAGAGGTTTAGTCCAAGTACATTGTGTTAAAATATGGCTTTCTGATCAGTGGATGGCAGCAGAAAAGTTCTCTCAGTAATACACTTGTGTTAATCTCATTAATAAGCTTTCAAATACAAGTTTCAATCAGACCAGTGGCTTACAAGAGGACCTGCTGAGCCAGTTAAATTCAAAGTGGAACGGTCAGCTCACAACGCTGTGACAACTGACTTTGGTGGCCCCAAAGGGGTAATCTTAATAGATTTTCTGAAATGACACAGGACAATTGGGCTTGTTATTAAGTTATTGAAAGACTGAAAATTGCTTTAGGGAGAAAAAGGCCAAAGCAGGATTTCCAAGGAATATTTTCCCATCATGGCAATGCTCCTGCTCATTCTTTGGGGGTAACAAGGGCTGTCCTATGAATGTGTTCATGGAGAAACTTTGCCTAATCCACCTACAACCCGGTTTGAGTCCTTCAGGCTTATCTTTGGATCTCACACTCAAGGACATTTCAAAAGAGTCTGGTTTGAGTCTTTGGAGGATGCCATAACTTCAGAGTACAGAGAAGTTTGAGGTCGGATCAGGAAAATGGAAACCCTACCCCTGGAAGTGTATGCATCTGGAATCAGTGTTTCTCAAGAGAGGTGACACCACTCCATAGTGGTGTGCTGGAATGGGCCAAGATGCTGGAAAATCAGATACCTATCCTTTAACCTGGATTATGGCCTAGCATGCCAATATTTTTAATTGCCAGGGGAATACAGACAGAGTTTTTTTTTTTCTGAAAAGGGTCATAGGTCAAATAAATTTGAGAGCCTATGTTATAGATCCTAAATTCCTCAATTTGATCAATCATTGGGATCACCTCTTGGATTGAGTGAAAATATAGCTACCTCTGGGCTCCATTTACAATCTAATGAATCAGCTACTCGGGGCAGGGACCCTTGACTCCTTGGGAATTCCAAAGACAGTTGTCAGAGGCCAGAAACAAAAGGTCAAGTGAAGTTATCTATTTCACACTCTCTCTAATTAGAGAGGAGGGAGAGAGAGTAGAAAGAACAAACTGTTGTGGGTCTGAGCAGAAATTCCCTGTGGAAACACAAAATGGTACTTGGGAATATTTTTTTTCTAAACATTTGATATTAGCCTGGTTCTATACTACATCTTTATAGGTATTACTTGACTTTATCTTACAAAGTAAGTGTCAATATTCCTACTTTACAGTTGAAGAAACTGACTCCTGGCCATTATGTGAATGTCATGTCTGAACTCAGGTTTTCTATCCACAAAGCTACGGCTTAGTCACTGGTACCATGCATTTCAGGAAAGATTACTTCTTTGGTAACCCACAGAGGAAAAACTCACAGGCTGCACATGCCCATGCTGGGTTGGGGGAGAAAATCTATGAGCTGGGTGGCAGTGCCTCAAGGTAAGAATCATCTGGTGGAAAAGTCCTCCGGGCTACAGTTTCATCTCCTGCTGATCGTAAGCTGCCAGCATGTTAGCAGTAACTTCATTCAGAGCTTACTACCAAAGGGAAGCTGATAAGATGTATTTCTTTCATTCACTTATTACTTTTCCCTGCCTCTTTAGAACTTTTCTGTGGTGGTGGTGGTGGTGGTGGGAGGGGGCGGGGGGGAGATCAATGCTTCCTGTTAATCAGCTATCCAACAGCTTCAAGAACATCTAAAAATACCCATTTGAATATCCTTCTTACAGTTGCAGGCATATCCCTTTGAGTCTCTGAGCTGTGGAGGCGTGGTCGTCACCAGCCAAGGCCAATCTTGAGGTGGTTGGATTCGTCGCTTGTTTCACTGGTTGATTTCTTTACCATTCGGCATGTGTGTTTGTGAGAAAAAGTTATTCTTTTGTGTCAGATGTGCTGGGATGGGCTCCAGCCAGTTTGCACTAGTTTGGCAGAACCTATACCTCATATTTCGGGACGTGAGGGACCCAGTTGTTAAAATGTCTCTTGTCATCAGGATCCCTCCATGTGGAAACCACAAATTACGTCCCTTACTCTTTCTTGACGTTCCTCTGTGCAACGGCATATTCTAAGCATCTGTAGTAATGTTCACTCTGTCCATATATATTAAACATTTTTAAGACTTTCCTTGGAATATTGATTTAATCATTTCATAAAACTCATGATCTTTTTAGTGAAATACTACATGTTTATTCCCCTGCATTTATTTCAGCAAACCTGTAGCTTACAGAGGACAGGTAGCAAACAACCAGCAGGGCGACGCTCTGTCATGCCTTTCAACATTGTGTTACACCCCACATTCCAAGGAGACGCTCTGGGTGGATTACACAATGGAAAATGTTCAAAGAGCTAAACATATTATCAGAACAACTTCTGTACGTTCAGCAGAAGTGGAAAGGGGTTTTTCAAAGATGAACAGAATTGTTCAGAGAAATGAAGACATCTAATGATTTCTAATGCATCAAACCCAATGATTATTGTCTAATTGGGCTTCCTCCAAGCCCTACCGTGAACAGGTGTTTAAGGATAAATCACACGGCCGATGATGCTCAGATAAAGGTGAGGAATATTGCAAGTGGGGATGCCAGACCAGAAACAATATGGAACTCGCTTAAATAACTATTTGATTGTTTTTCTAAGGTGTTATTCGATATTTTACAACTCTGTCCTCTAACATCATCTAGCTTTGTGGACCTCTTGTTTGTTCTTATTTAATGCTAACAGTCGGAACTAATAAACTACCTTTTGGTATATCTCTCTTTTAATACTTAAAGTGGACATTAGGGCAGCCAACTTGTTAATTTAGGAATCCCACCAAAGGCTGGGCAGCGGCATGGAGAATCTAGGTTAGAGTGTCCAGGTTCCTCAGCCCAACAGCTCATTTTCAGAGCCAGGAAAAACTGGCTCAACACAACTTAGAGCCTCTCTCCATGGTTGTACCACTCCGAAACCTGGACGATTTGAGCACCAGAGTGTCTGGGGGCTTCTCGCTCTTCTCTCTAATTCTGTGTTCATAAAAGGATCTTTGCAGATATTTATAATGCTTGAAGCCAGATCTCATATATAGAACATTGATAGACTTTTCCAGGAGCTCTTGCATCACCATTGGCTGCGTGTTCAAACAAACCAGCTGCTCTGTGGGACAAACATGAGACTGTCTGCTCCTGTAAAGATTGACAAACCTTCACAAACTGTACATAGCATTGCAATGAGTTGAAATGGATTCGATGACAATAGATTTTGGTGGGTTAATAAAATCTTCTAGAGGTACTTCTACCCCTATCTACCTCAATCTCGACTTCTCATTTAAAAATGGCATTCTGATGCTAGGAGACCGTGAAGCATCCACTTCTCCATTTAAGCAGACAGGGTTGGGTAAGACCAAGTCCACCTCTTGCTATCTCTAAGACACCTCTAAATTGTCTCTTGGAACTCAAATTCCTCTTCCATGAAATTAGAAGAGTACTTTCAATGCTGTTGGGAAGATAAAAGAAGGTAATAAATGTAAAGGTCTCAACTAGTGCCCACTTCTTAATAGGGTACATTATAGTTATGTTAAATACCAATGGAATTATTTATTTATACAATTGCTAATATCCCACTTACCACACTTTGGGCCTGTAGTTTGATCTCCCGAAGAGCCACACGCATTCTTCCTCTTTTTATTTTCGTACTTCCAGGCAAAGTTCCGTAGTCAGGAATGCAATGAACACGATGCTTTAAGTGAATGTGTTAATCTGGTAGGTACACTTCTCCATACTAAGTATTAAATAAATTTTCATCTTATGATGATAACAACAATTTATTATGAAAATAAAAGCAGACCTGAATTCTTTTGTATGTTTGCTTTGTATTTATTTATGAATTTATTTTATCCTGGCTGCCAAAAACCCCAATTAATTTAGCCTTCAAAATAATAACCTCTATTCACTTCTCCTTTTTCACTCTTATTATATGATCCTTTCCAGACGTGTATGACTTCAATTTTTTTAAACATAGGAATCACTAATTTCAAGTTATTTCAAGAATTAGTTTGGTAGTTCACACCACCACCCCACCCCACACACGCATGCATACATGGTATGAGTACTGAACGCATAATGCTTTGGTTTACATCGCTGCATTCAGAGCAACCTCTTGTACCCCACATCCCTCTTTACCATGGAGTTACATTCGGGCCTCTGCATCTGTCGTAAGTAATCTCTCCCAAGTGAGTTTTCTTGTAGCTCACCTATGGGACCTGAAAACAACTTTGACTTTGCCGCTGCCAACAAGGTGTTCTGTTCATTTGCCTAAAAGCAGACCCGCTTCCTTCCGTGTGCTCTCTGCCCTGACTGCGTGCCAGAGCGGTACATGCACATGGCAGTGGGTAATCATACTCTGGAGAAAAGAGAATACATGTAGTTTGACAGCACCCATAGCTACCTTATTTTCTGTTGGTGGTGATTGTGGATTTATTTGAAATTTGCGAAGGACTGAGATGAGTTTGGCACATTCCTGGTCAACTATGGAACTTAAGAAAAATCAAGAACCTCATTCATAACTCCATTTACCTAGGTAAAAATAATGAGTTGGTTTCTACTATGTATAACTATGACTTGTGAATAAATTAATGAATCATAACAAAATTTCTGTCATTTAGAAAAGATTGCATCCTCCTAAGCACAAGGTCAGCATCAGGAGAAAGGGGCTTTCTGCATCCACAAGGGTAATTGGACCATGTCTGAGAGGTCACTGTGAGTGTGAATAGACTCCAGGACAGTGGGGCTTGGTGTTTCTTTCAGTCCCTATTTTGTAAGGAAAATATAGGAACACAAAATCCTGGCCTCCAAACCACTCTTTTAAAGGTGTCTAAGTTTCTTAGAACTGTTGTAATACCAAGAGAGGGTGACATTCCAGAACAGAAGTGTATTTTCTCAATGTTTAGGAAACTTGTATGAATTCAGGTCATTAGTTCTAGGGAAAGACTTTCTCTCCCGGTAGGCGCTATGGAAAGGCCATTGTCTCTTTTTAGGTCAGTTGTGAGGTTACTGGGCCATTTTTTCATGGTGTGCCATGTATACTGCCCTCATCTATGTTTATTTGTTTTTGTTTTGTTTTGTTTTGTTTTGCTTCTGTCCCTCCTCTGTTCTTTTGTATCTAAGAACTAACCAGTTTGAGACACATTCTACAGTGATATGTCCTCATTAACAGAGTAAAAACTGATATTCCCAAGTGGAATTATTTTCCATAGATTAAGATTTACAACACATATGTGTGAGGAATGCAATTCAATCCTTAGTGACAACAGCAACAAAAACATTTGTGACATAAGGAATATAACTAACAAGTACAAATACAATATTCTTAATGAGATGTTAATTTGAATAAACTAGGTACAAAATGTAAGGAAGGCACTGAAAAAAATGGACTGAATGCTGTGAAAGAACATTTGTTGATTAAATTAGACAAGGTAACTGTTCTGTGTATATATAGAAACATCCATTTTTTAGAGATATTTGCACATACTAAGTATTTATGTGAGAAATATTATAGTGGGTGTAATTTATTTTAAAATATTTCAAGGAGAATGATGGAGTAAATGTGCCAAAATATTAGCAATATCCTAATTTAAATGATATTTAATTATGAAAGTTCATGAAATTTACCTTGAACTCTAGACCGTTTTGCCCCAGAAATAGCGATTTCATACAGTTCAAGCTTACATCTGAAATCTTATATTTGAAAATGTCTTTATATTTAGACTTTCTACAGTTTACCCTTTGTCTACAGTAAAAATGTTAAATTCTATACTTTAGTATTAAAGAAAACATTAGTTCTACCTCTTTTTCCACTTTTAACCCTAACACATCATGGATGAAGCTTTGGTCTGAACCTCCTTATTTTGAATTGTCTTATTCCTACGCAAGTACTACTTGTCTCTTTGTTGAAGGTATTTACTTTGTCCAGAACATCATACTTCCTCTCACTGATCTGACAAAAACTTATGTTTTGACCTCTGTCTTAGGTCAAATGAATTGTGAAGCCATTTCTGAGCCAGCGCATTCCTCCAGTCTCTTCCTTCCTCACCTCGCAGCAGCCGTCAGCCTCTACCCTGATTGAACCTTGCAGTGCTCATTGGATGTCACTGCATGTCTGTCTGCAGGGGCTATTTGTAGGTTCTGTATCATCCTCATAATCTTCGTATATTTGAGAACATTACTGCATCTATGGTGTCAGTCTATCTCACCAAAGGTTTTTCTCTTTTACACTAATCTAACAGATACACATACATGTAGCTAGAGTTTTAGTGTACCCGGGACACTATTTATTTATTGCCCCAATAAAGAAATGAATGAATGCAGTTATATTTCGATGGCCTGCCCTCCTAGAACATTGCTCTCAAGCTTTACGTCCCTCATAATTCAGAAATAAAGTGTGAAAAATTAATTTAATTGAAGTAATTATGTAATTACTCACTGTACTAAGTACTCTAAAATAGAAGAGTTGGAGAGTGAATCTATAAGATCATTAACATAGACTGGGTACTAGGACAAAATGTACCCTTTCTGAAGGTTTGCAAGAAGGTCAGAGACTAAGGGGAGCGTGATGATAGTGATCCTTGTAATGAAGGTGATTATACACTTTTACCCTATGCTAGGTCTCTTGGTTTAGTGAATCTGGGTGTCACTATTGGACTGAAACCACAAGTCAAGAGTTGTGTTGGGATTCCGTAAAGAAAACCATTGGAATATTCCCAGAAAGCTATGAGAGCACTCGCAATTGCAATGGTGGAATGAAAAATGGGGGAAAATGGATACATTTGGTATATTTTAGGAGATGGATTCAACAAGATACAATTGAAAGACCTAAATGTTTCTCAGAAGCTTCTTTGAAAGGATACCTCTTTATCCACTGATGTATGGGTCCATTGATTCACTGATGGCATATCCATCATCTCTCTGTGAAAGCTGTGAGTATGGTACAGATCCTATAATACATGCCAGTAAGAGGAGAAAATGCATTCAAACATACAAAGATGTGAATTTTCAATAGCTATAATTAGATTTGTAGTTAAGTTATTTATAAGAAGTTAAGTGAGGAGGCAAGGAGTCTCTTACTCTAGACTCTAGAGAACCAAATTGTACAATTAAAAAAAAATGTTCTCTGGATTTCAGTGGGGGTAGCTTTCTTACATTCAGTTCTATGGCGATGAATTGTGTTTCTCTCCAAGGCTCCTCAACAATCAATTTACAGTGTAAATATATTTGTTAGCATGCAAATCACTCTGCATTATGCAACTTGATTAATATTATAATGTGTTGATGACAGCCTGTAAGTGGTTCTTGGAACTAAGGTTTCAGACAAAGAGGTGCTGTTTGGGTGCAGAATGCTTTCTGAATATTAGATTAGGTTTTTTTTGTTTTGCCTCCCTTTTTATTTTAAGAAGATACTTAGTGTGAAGTGGTAACAAAATTCAAAATACACAATTAATTAGCATATCACGCAAACTGCACAAAAACACTCCTCGTTAATGCTTGATCCCCTCCAGGGCTGAACTTTGGTCAGTGGGTCCTTCCTGCAGATCTTAGGTCTCTTGCTCATTGCCAATATTCTGTCTCCAGAGACGTATTGTTCTTTAGTAACATGTGCCTTTTATACACTGTGCATACTCATGGGTGGATTATACAATGTGCGCAATTTCCAACTATCCACTGATATGAAGAGATAGTGTTATTGAGCTTTGTGCTTGTGAAGATCAGTTTTGCCTCCTTGAGAGTTGTCAGCAAGCACTCATGCTAAGGCAGAGACACGGCGCACAGTCAACCTCCAGTGATTCAGACTGACTGGCGCTTTGCTTTCTCACACGTAGCCTAAGAAAATAATTCAGTGGCAGAAACACATACTAAGCAAATACATTGTGGTGACGAGCACGGGGTTTGGAAGCAGCAGAACTTGGTACAATTCCAGCTCCGCTACTTAAATAGCTGCCCGACCTTGGCCAAGTTACTTTGCCTCTTTGTTTCCTCACATGGAAAATAAGGTTAATAATTCCTACTTATTGAATTTTGAGTGTAGATTAAATGGTAACATGTCATATTTGAGGTTATTTCTTCGAACGAAACAAAACAGAAACAAATGCTTAGTAAATAAAGGGAAGTATTGGATGAAGAACTCTGGCTGCAGCTGCCAGGGCTTAAAGAACCCGAGACTTGATGAAGACATGCAGATTGGCTTTAGTCTAATGCTTTCTAAATACAAATTGACCCTGTGTTTGTGTTCCTATGATTCTGTCAGAGGCCACTTCTGACATAAGCCAAACGCCTTTTGTTCTATTATTTTGTTTTGCATTTCTTCTTAGCATGGCCTTTAATCGGTAGTATGTTTCCATTGAGGAAACTTCTGAGAAAGAGAACCCCAGCACATTACATGACGCGGCACTGGGGCATCCTCAAAATCCTTGCTATGTTTGAGCCCATCATGCAGCTATTTTGTCAGTCTCGCTCATCAATATTTTTCCTCCTTTTTCTTTGACCCTCTATGTTACCAAACATGATGGACTTTTCCAGAGACTGGTCTCTTCTGACAACAGGCCCCAATAAGCTGAAATAAGTCTCACCACCCTGGCATCTAAGGACCATCCTTGTTGTCCTTCCAAGACAGAATCCTTTGTGCTTTGGGAAATCTTGAGTACTTTCTTTTTTTTTTAATGTTTTATTAGGGGCTCATACAACTCTTATCACAATCCATATATACATCAATTGTGTAAAGCACATCTGTACATTCTTTGCCCTCATCATTTTCAAAGCATTTGCTCTCCACTTAAGCCCTTTGCATCAGGTCCCCTTTTTTCCCCCTCCCTCCCCGCTCCCCCTTCCCTCATGAGCCCTTGATAATTTATTATTTTGTCATATCTTGCCCTGTCCAATGTCTCCCTTCACCCCCCTTTCTGTTGTCTGTCCCCCAGGGAGGAGGTCACATGTAGATTCTTGTAATAAGTTCCCTCTTTACAACCCACTCTCCCTCTACCCTCCCAGTATCACACCTCAAACCCCTGGTCCTGAAGGTATCATCCACCCTGCACTCCCTGTGCCTCCAGCTCCTATCTCCAGCCGTGTACATCCTCTGCTCTATGCAGACTTGCAAGGTAGAATTCGGATCATGGTAGTTGGCGGGGAGGAAGCATCCAGGATCTGAGGGAAAGCTGTATTCTTCATCAGTGCTACATCGCACCCTGACTGACTCATCTCCTCCCCTAGACCCCTCTGCAAGGGGAGCTCCAGTGGCCGACAAATGGGCTTTGGGTCTCCACTCTGCACTGCCCGCCTCATTCACTCTGGTAAGAATTTTTTGTTTTGATGATGCCTTATGCCTGATCCCTTCGACACCTCGAGTACTTTCTATATTATTCACCAACACCATAATGCAAATGAATCAATTGTCCTGTAATTTGCCGTATTCATTTTCAACTTTCAAATGCATGTGGTTCACTTGAGAATACCATGGCTCAGGTAGGCCCTCAAAGGGACATTCTTGCTCTTCAATGCTTGAAATAGGTCTTGTGAAGCAGATTTGCCCAATGTATTATATCATTTGATTCCCTGACTGTGCTTCCATGAACACTGTCTGTGGATCCAAGCGAAACGAAAGCTTTGACAAATGCAATCTTCTCACTTTTGATCATGATATTGTTTATTGGTCCAGTTGTGAAGACTTGGGTTTTCTGTAAATTGAGTGGCCATGCATTCTGAAGGCGGATGTCCCTGATCTTCATCAGCAAGGGCATCAGCAAGCTTTCAGCAAGCAAATTGTGTCATCTACCCATCATAGATTAGTAATAAGCCCTCCTGTTATACTGATGTTCAGTCCTTTTTCATATAGTTCAGCTTCTCAGGTTATATGCTAGGCAAAAAGATTGCATAAGTGTGATGAAAGGCCATAAACTTGATACACCATTCAGCACTCCCTTGCTCTCTTCCTCCAACTGCTTCTCTTGGTCTAAGTTTTGCAAGAATATAATAAAGTATCCTGGGATCATAATAGTATATATTACATAATAATATGCTCAAATAGACTGTCCTAAATGTATGAGTAACCGGTGCAGGGGTAATGGCTGTCTTATTCAACCCTAGGTAAATTGCCACACAAGCAGAGGTCAGACATGCCTGAATCCTTCATCTTCTTTACCTTATTCTTACTCAAACCATCCACTTGCCCCTTAGCACTCTATTGCTCTGTTGGTTTCCATAATGGATTGCAATGGTGATACAGAATTCATAGGTAATGCTCATACTTATGAGGTTATTATGGAACTTATTTCATCAGCAATGCCTCTTCTCAACTATCGTTTCAACTGTGCTTCTCTCTGTGGTGCTCAGTCTTTCAGCTACATGGTCACTTGTTCTTTGTTTCCTTCCATGGACCAGAAAGCCCACTGTTCTACCTCACAGTCTCATTGCATCCCCCTAGTTTTCTCATGGTCTCAATGCTGCATCTCTGATGTCTCACAATCTCAGGGTGGCGCTTTTGTTCTGTCTCATGATCTCAGTATTGAAGTCTCTGATGTTTCTACTGCCTCTGCCACTTCACATGTTTAACTGGTAGCTTTCACTAATACTCCCGCTTCTCCCCATGGTAATAAGATTTTCTCCCTGTGTCTGAGATTGCTCGCTCTTACATACCCAGTGGAATGGCAAAGCTAACCCTCCTCTTTCTTAGTATTTCACACACCCTATTTGTATAGCCTCTGCATTAGGTGGGAGTTACAAATACATAGATAGAAGAGCCTTTTCAAGTAATTTTACTTCCCCACCATGCAATAAATGACATAGAGCAAGTCATTGTGTGCTGGGACAGCCTACTGATGACCAAGAATATTGCCTATCCACCATACTGTACTCCTTTGTAGTCTAATTACTCTGAGGGATTATGTCAGTTTTTACTGAACTTTAGGAACACGGTGGACTTCACTGGAATCGGTACCTCAGGAAAACCCAAAGTGAACGAGATGCAGAACCAAGAGCAATAAAGAATAAAATAAGGGAATGCAGAAGAAGGCGAGGTAGAGAAGCTATCTCTGTAAAGGAAGGGACAGCAGAGTCTCGATGCAAAGACGCTTAAGCACGGGCAGGGCTTTGTTCTCTTGCCTTAGAACCCCGGTGAAGGGACAATATAGTCAAGACCGGTGTGCTCTATCCTCTAAGAAACTCATGAGTTGCTAAAAATTCTTGGTAAATTATTTTGCGCACAAAAATGAATGAGAACTATCTATTCAGAATGAAGGAAATGCTCCATATTCATAGGCATCGGCAGGCCTGAAATGTCTCTGGTGGGAGGATGGAATAAAACCTTTAATTACAAAGAACATTCTGTATTTCCAAGGTAGGTGTTCCTAAGTAGATCAGGATGACTATTTCAGTGATGAACATCTTGTATTTCTCTTTTTCTGATTAAAATAGTGTACATTGACTTTTGCAGGATTTTATAAGCCATTGTTACACAAATAGTATTGATATACAAGTCTAATTCCATAAAAATGATATTCACTTCTTCAAACTTTCCTCCCCTCTGCTTTTTCAATTGACTGCTCTCTTCAGGAGAATTTATTCTACTGACCTTTGTGACATCAACCTCACTTTCTAACTCTTCCTCCTGCTAGTTTTCATCTTTCTAATCCTAAATTTTGGAGTTTTTATAGCGCTGGTTTGCTTGTCTGAATTTTACATTGTTGTCAGCTTTTCAAGTGATCCCATGCAGTTTAGTGTCTTGATCACCATCTGTATTTTGAGAACAGTTATACAAACATTTAGCCCTGCTCTGTTCCCTGAAATCCAAATCTGGACATTTGATTGCCTGTACCACATGCCTTCCTGGATCTCTAACAGACTTTCCAAACTTAATTTTCAGCATCTGCCCTCTTGGTTGTCTAAATTGTCATACCTTCACCCTACCCAAATTTTTGGCAACCTGCTCCTTCTTCAGTCTTGCCTATCTCCTTGAGTGACAATTTAATTCTTCTTATTCTATTTTTATCACTTCCTACATTCTCACACATTCATATGTATTTATTGATGTTTACTATCTGTAAAGTACTGATCTAATAAATAGAAATGAATAATGATGAAAACAAATTCCCACCTGCATGCTTATCTTCTGGTGGGAGTTTTATTTATTTTAAATTAATTAGATGCTCCTAGTGCTATGAAGCTGTGAAGATGGAATTAAGTGGCACAGAGACCTGAGGGTCTGGAGCAGCAGTTAAAGTACAGGCAGCATGCCTGAGGGGAGCATCCATGGAGGGAGCGATAGCGAAGAACAAAGACATCATGACAAACCTAGTTTGAGATGTGCTTCTAAAAGCTTAATTTTATATTTGAATCTCTAGACAAAATAGCTTGTATCTCCATGTTAAAAATGTCGGCATGCAAACCCTGTTGAACACAGTTCTCAGATATGCATGGGTGTGTCATGAATCAAGGTCTACTCAATGACAACTGGCATTTTTGTTTGTTTTTTCCATATCGTGAACCCTATACTAATCCTTCAATGTTCACTATCAGTTTTACTTTTAAATTATATGTTGATTATATACTTTTTAATTCCTTTATCTCAACTGCCTCAATCCAAATTTCCATAGTCTGTCTTCTGGTACTCCTCTTTTATGATGTTTATGATTTCCTGCTTTCATTCACAATTCTCTTCAGCATCTATCCTCCCATAGAGCAGGTAGAATGTGCCTATTAAAGTACAGGGCAGCTCATGCTGTTCCTTTGTGAATGCCCGCCAATGACTTTTCATTTCTCTCAGAGCAAAAGCCACATCTCACCAATAGTCTCCTCTGTCACACTGACTCCGTTTCAATGTCCTCTCTGCTCTTAGGTGTCACCCCCCCCCCCATGACACATGCCACTTTGGGCTCTGCTTTTACCGATATATGGTCCCAACTCGGGTCCTTTGTGTCACTCCATTGCATTTCGCTGTCTCAAAGCTCTGAAAGTGTCCCTTTGAAAGGAGCTCTCTCAGTAGACGATAATCGCCATGCAGGCAGGCACTGTGGTCATCAGTACTGTTTTACAGCATTCAGTAAGTACTTATGAGTGAATGAAGAGTATCGGAAAAGACAAAGATAGAATGAACAGAATAAAAATGTTAAAACAAGCCAGAAGCAGAGACTTGACTACATGAAATAAATATAATTTGAAAATCTATTATTAGTCAGTTTTTCAATAATTTCCAAAATCATACTTACCTTAAAACCTGTTACCAAAACTTCACAGAAAAAGAATATTGAATAATCTCAGGTTCACTTCATTTTGTCAAAAGCTAAAAAAGAATATAATAAGTTGGCTAAAATAGAACAAGTTGAAGGAAGGTAAGAATTTAGTGTAGGATGATGCAAATTCTTTTAAATACTTGTTTGCTAACCTTATTACAGTATCACTTAGCCACCAAGGAGGCATAGTAAGCCCTCCCTTGTCATGTCTGAAATAGCTCAGAGAAATAATTCTTCTTGACAGAGTAAGTATCTTTGATTATCTAGACTGATTTGGTTATCTTTCTATCTCTATATAATCCCCCTCTTGTCTGGGATTCTGCCATTTGGGCTTTTGTGCTCCTTTCACCTGAGTCACTGAGGAAAAGATGTCCTCCAATATAGAAAGATCAAAGTTTGGAGAAGAATTTCTGAGTTGATTTGACATTACATGATCTTCCAGGGGGCTTTGCCCTATTCCCAAAGTTTCCAAGTGATTGCTCAGAGTATAAGACTCAAAAGAGTTATAAGGACCTTTCTGGTGCTCAATGTGACAAAAGTCTTCAATCACCTGGTCTAGTCTTTCTAATTGCACATTTAATTCCATGCCCTTCCCTACCTAGCCCTATATTTCAATACAACCTCCAGTCTGGTCATAGCCCCATAAGAACCTTCAACTTTGTCCAGACTGATCTTTCCTCTACCTCCTTATTCCTATCTTCATAGGAATCACATAGCTTTGCTCATGAGTCATAGCTTCCAAGAATACTTCTTGGCTTCTTTCCAACATCTTATATTTTCCAGTCAAATTCAAGTTCCCTTATGAATTCCTCATCAGCACTAGTTGATGTGTATCTTTTCTTTCTCTGGGGTGATTGTTGGCTGCCATTGAGTCAGCTCCAATCTGTAGTGACTCATGTCCAGGAGAACAAAACACTGCCTGGTCTTAGCCATCCTCGCAATTGTTCCTCTGCTGACCTCACTGTTGGCAGCTTGCAGTGTCAGTCAGCCATTAGCCGTACATCTGAACCACAAGTCTGTCCCTAAGATTAGAGTTTGAAGGCCGGGTGGGAACCTTCCTGACAGCCTGTGTTGCTATATTGTGGTTTTATGTACTGTTCTGTCCCAGTCACGGGACCTTTCAGCTGGGCCTAAAAAACCAAATCATAATCTCAAAGAAGCTGCACCCACCTGGCCTCACAGCCACCGCCTTAATTACTCCACAGCGGTGCTGGGGACTGTGGGACTTAGGAGAGAGCGGCAAGTGGTTGGGAAGATGGAGAAAGGCCCAAACAAAAGAGAAAAAGCTTAAGGCCATTGTCCTTTTCTTTCATTTTATTTTAAAGACAGCAGAGCCTTTTGCAGTACTTTTAAATGGTTGCCAGGGAAACAGGGAGGGAGAGGAGAAAGGTTATGTGGATACTGGATAAAGCTAATGCGCTTTTAAAAAACATGAACTGACAAGGGCTTAAGACTCCAGAGGTTCTGAAATACCTCATTTTTGAAGTTCCTCTTTCAGGGGCTCAAGTACCTTGATATCATCATTAACAACATTTTAATCGTTTGTAAACTATAATTCATCTCCATTAAAGGCTAGTGCTGATGGGTTTTATGGAGCAGAGCTTAATGAGTCATCTCTTATGGGGCACAAGGAAGTATCTGATGTGCTGGCCACAGGACTTGAGGCCTTAGCTTAAAAGAGCGTGACTCCGAAGAAATCACCAGCTCTCTCCTTGATGTGCAGTAACATGCCACTGAGTCCCCTGGCATGTTACTGTATGTGTGTGTGTGTGTGTGTGTGTGTGTGTGTGTGTGTGTGTGTGACTGAGTAAAATCGAGTAGTCAAGCAGTGGTTTGCAATTTTCCTAATGCCGTGACCCTTTAATACAGTCCCTCATGTTATGGTGACCCCCCCAACCATAAAATTATTTTCATTGCTAATACATAACTGTCATTTTGTTGCTGTTCTGAATCAGACGACCCCTGTGAAAGGACCATTCTACCCCCAAAGGGGTCGCGAACCCCAGGTTGAGAACCGCTGGACTAGTAGAAGGGACTCGATGGGTGTGCACAGAAGCCAGAAGGACCAAGCACCGCGTGGCACACTCCTTCTCTTCCTGGTTGTGGTTAGTGATGGGGCTCACTTACTTCACGGATCATGCTCATGAATTTGGTTCACCCTTAGTCTCTCCAGAGTAGCCTCTACCATTTTTAACTCTTGCTGTCTGGAGTATTGTCCCACTTTATAGTTTCAGTGTTCCCCTCGGCATTTATTTGCTTAATATGTATTGTATTAATTTTCACATGTTTATTTTCCTGGGTTCTTAAATCTCGGCATGTGTCCCAATAGAGCGCTATGTGTGTCTCTCCTAAGCAATGTCTACGTTGGCTTAATATTAATCAATGCACAATGCAGACATTCCATGCACACTCTATGCGGTTGGCATATCTCTGATACTCACTGCTCTCTCAGTCAGTGGTGACACCTGTGGGAACCAAACTCAAAGGGACCACCTGCTTTTCCACATCTCACACGTTGCTGTCCTTTGATAGAGTGCAATCTTACCACTCTCTAGTCAGCTCTATTGGGGAAAGTTGAGCTTTCCTTCTCTGAGAGATCTCACCTTACATGGGTCCTGGTTTGGGGAATTCCATATCAAGAAAGAGGCTGCACAGTTGAAGAAGTAATTAACTTGAGTCTAGTTCAAGTTCTTGGGTGAAGTTTAAACTCTTATAGCTCTGGGGCTGACAAAGCAGGCAGCAAATCAGGTTGCAGAGTTGAATGTATCCAAGGTTAGCAGGCAGTCTGATAGCCCACTGATAGTTCCCTGGATAATCAGGCAATATGGCAGTTTTATGAGCCACATGCAGGATCCAGACAAGCAAGAAGAGCCTTATTCAGCCTTTACGTTGGGGTAGGCCACAGCCCCAAACAAACTTCTTTTCCATTGCAGTTAGGCAGTCACCCGAGAAAGGAGACTGCACCTCCCCCTCCCTAATCTTTTTTTTTTTGACATCATCATTTTCTTTTTTGTTGTTGTTGTTCTTTTCCTTTTTTAAAACATTTTATTAGGGACTCATACAACTCTTATCACAATCCATACATAAGTCAATTGCGTAAAGCACATCTGTACATTCTTTGCCCTCATCATTCTCAAAGCATTTGCTCTCCACTTAAGCCCTTGCATCAGGTCTTATTTCCCCCCTCCCTTCCCGCTCCCCCTCCCTCATGAGCCCGTGATAATTTATAAATGATTATTTTGTCATATCTTACCTGTCTGATGTCTACCTAATCTTCTTACAACTGCTATGCTCTCATCCATCCAAAGGAGATTCCATTGTAGAATTGTTTACATTATGTTAGATCCTATCAAGGGGGAGTTTTCAATTGCCTGACTATGAGACTCTGTACCCAGCCAAGTTACCACAAAGCCTAACGATTGCCGAGTCTAACACCAGCTCTACCAATATTCATGATTGGTTTTGGTTAGGAGGTGGAGAGAAGGTTTGAAATGAGCCAAGACTGAATCTTTAAGGCCAAGTGCACATTAGAGGAAGGACAAGTTAAAGATACGGTAGATGGAGACAGAATGAAGCCTTTGTGTCACAGTGGGTAAGCTCTGGCCTAACCAAAAGCAGAGGGATATGCTATCTGTCTGAAATAGTTACTCTGAGTCAGAATCTACTCAACAGCAATAAATTTAGGTGTAAGTGGACATTTGAATGATGCACCTCACCCATCAAATTAGGGAGGCAACAACTTAAAAATAAAAGGAGCCAGGGAGGTCTTTAGAGCTTGCTGGGAAACTACAGCTGTAACTCAGAGTACCTTTACAGACAAAGAAGTGTATCACAGATGGCCCAGGGACACTTGGGCTAGCCTTGAGAGACTGAGCCTTGCCCAACATGTAAAGGAGATGCAGCGTAGGTGTACATTCTCTATCCAATTCTATGTTTATTCTGCATTGAGAAACCCAAAGTCAGTACCATGAACTTGATTCCCACTCACAGGGACCCTATAAGATAGAGTGGAACTGTCACTATGGGTTTGCCAGGCTTTTATGGGGGTAGATTGCCTCATGTTTCTCCCTCAGGGAAGCTGGTGGCTTTTGACTACTGAACATGTTGTCAGCAGCTCATCGTGTGACCCGCCAGGCCTTTCTTACTCCTTTTTACTTCTTTATCAAACATAATATATTTACAAATAAGGCATTGTTACCCATATCATGTCGGTGCTAAGCTCTAAGACTCACTGATTATGAGGTGCTGCTATGAGGGATACAGAGCATGAAACATTACATACCATGTACACAGACGCTAAGACATCTTCTCCTGGTTGGATAGTCTTCCAGTTTCCTCTTCTTTCTTAGGACATGAACTGATTGTTTTGCCCATGATGCATGAATACATTTGTCACTGTGTTTTAATATATATCTAGATTTGGCATAATAAGAAACCTTGTATGATTCCCATTGAAGTAAACACTGCTTTGAATATGAGCAGAAATTAATGAATTGGTTCAAAACTATTATGATTTAACTTGAAGCAATCCCTATGTTATGAAGATTGTACAGTGAAAGGCTAGCCTAGAAGACTAGAACAAGCTATAATCTTATTCTAGATTTATTCCAGAAGTTAAAGTTCTCTATTTGAAATCATGAATAGGAGCATGTACACCCTTCCAACCAGATCAAGAAGATCGAAGTTGTAATTTCTTGCTCTTTTTTTCTTTTGTTAAGTATTTTCAGTAAAGAAAATTCCATGATCTCGACAATTATTTTTTCCATTTTTAAAAACATTCTCAAGCAGAAAAGTCTGGTTCGGATCTAAAATTTCAAGCTGAATGACAATCTTTCTCTTTCATTTTTAGTGTAATAGGTGCCCAAGTCATAATATCTGGCTTCCTGCTAGAAACCCAATTCTGCTTTAGTTTTGTTATTCGATAGATTAGAAGAACATACATGAAGCATAGTGTTAAAAATAATCAAAAATTTTAAAAAATAAGTAAGATCTGTCTGAACAGTTATTCTGGTGTTTGTAGGGATTGGTAAAAAGGGAGCTGATGTCAAGGATGTTAAGAAAGAAAATAATCTCCTGAAACTGATTGTGGCAGCAGTGGTACAGTACTTCTTGATATGATTGGGATGATATTATATCAGTATTAACTCCCAATAAAATTGTTTGGGAAAAAAATTGAGAGAGTTAAAAAATTACCCAGAAAAAGAAATTGTAAAATGTTAACTCAGAAAACTGGCATTAAACTAAAAGAAACACATCTCAGTTAATTCACCCTTAGCTAAAGTGTGTGAGGGGCTATGCCAAAAAAGAAAGAAGGAAAGAAAGAAAGGAAGGAAGGAAGGAAGGAAGGAAGGAAGGAAGGAAGGAAGAAACCGGAAAAAGTTCCACTGGGTGGAGCTTTCGTAGTATGCATTTTACCTGTGAGGCCAGCCTTGAACAACTTGCTCTGAGTTAGCGCACACTGTGGCTTCACCTGAGAAGTTCCTTTCTGGTCACAGTGAATTTTTTTTCATAAAAGCAGTTTTGTTTGAACCTCATTTTTTTTTTGTGATGGCTGATTGAAGAGAACAGCTTGTGGCTGTGAAATTCCGTTTCCTGCTTGGGGAACAGTGCTGCAGAAACTTGTGATGTTGAACGTAGATTATAGGATGGCATTTTGGGGAAAACTCAACTGTACGAGTGGTTTCTCATTTCAATAATGATGAAATGTTCACCGATGACAAACTTCATTCTGTATGAAAATGTCCACTAGTAGTGCATTTGGAGTTTGTCCCACCAGGTCAGACTGTTAATCAAGCTTTCTATTTAGGGGTTCTGAAATGATTGTGTAACAGGGGGCAGCAAAAAAAAGCCTGACTTGTGGCAGACAGGGGCTTGGTTTTGCGGCCACAACAATGCACCTGCTCATGCAGCCATCCCAGTGTACCAGTTTTGGGCAAAAAACAGCATGGCTCTCTTGCCCTACAAACCTTACTCACTTGACCTCACTCTGTGAGACTTCTTTTTGTTTCCACGAATGAAGAGGGACATGAAAGAACATTAACTTGATGACGTAGAAGAGGTGAAGAAAAAACGAGGGAGGTGCTGTGAGCCATGCAAACATGAATTGGTTAAATGTTTCCAAGAAAGGAAACGCAGATATGACAAATGTATTAAGTGTAATGGAGAGTACTTTGAAGGTGATAGGTTGTTTTGAAAAAAAAATTAAAAATACAGTTTTAAAAAATTCCGTTTTTGTTTGGTACCACCTCATATATACACATAAACCAGTACTTTAATAAAAGTAGCCTATGACCTTGGTGAAATAAATGACACTGGAAATCTCATGGTAGAATTTTGAAAAAGCAAAACAAAAACAAGGAATTAGTCGTTAGTATGGTCATTAGATGATTTTATATCACCTTGAAGATGTATGAAAATGTAAGGGTGATGCCCAACCTGTCAATCAGGTCACAGTCTGATAATACCTCCCTGGGCGTCTGGTATTCTTTTACGTTTGGGAACCTGGGAATCTCCATCTCTCTCTCTGCCACTTCACCTTCCTGTTTGCCGTGAACACTGCCCCTGAACGCTGCCAGAGCACTGCATGCTTTCACCAACTCGGATACACCCGCCTGTGCTCTTCTTGCAGTGTGTGTCATTGCGTGTGGCCCTGTGAGTCTCATGATGAAAAAGTATTGGACTTATGGACTTGAGTTGGACTGGACTTCAATATATATATATATATATATCTTATTTAAAGCAGACTACCACATCTTTCTTCCATGAACTGGCTGGTGGATTTGAATTTGAATTTTATATATATATGATTTATTTATAGGTGATGAGAGCAGAGGTATCAAAGACAAACTATCGACTAATCTTAGCACAGTTTCTCTGCCTCCTGTTTTCTGAAAGCAGCTGATTTTAGATCACACTGTAATCTCTGGCCCTCCACTCACTCATTTCCCTAGCTCTTTGAGATTTAAATAAGAAGTGTCTAGACTTTTTTTTTTTTGGTTGCTAAATTGGTGGTAATGGTTTTGTTGTGACTGTCCGTTTTTAGCAGGAAAAGACAAATTTATGTTATTCTGGGGAATTTTTTGTTGAAATCAAATCAATCATTTTGCAATTTGAGTGAGGCTTTCTCTGTTAATATTTGATCTTGTGGATAAAAAAATCTTATAAAGTAAGATGCCTGCAATTAATTTTCTTTTTCAACATTTCCCCCTGTAAATTACAATTCAATGAGAATATTTTATTACTAAGTATTTGCCAGACACTAATCTCGATTGTGCAGGTCTCATAGATAATGCTTTATTGAGTATATTTTTGTGAAATATGTTATTTTTGTTGGTTTCTCTTGTAAAACTGAGTCCATTTGCTGTACCGTTGATGGCTGTTTGTAAGCTTTTAAGCTCTCAAATACTAAGCAGTCTCCTGTAATATGAAACATAAAAAAGAGGAGATTGCATAAGCTAATGGCTTAAAAGGTGTGTCTGGTGGACAACCCCTAATTTTCTGACCATAAAACACGTAAGAAGATGCTCAAGGTAATCTGCAGCACGTACTGTACCTTGAGCATAAACTGCTAAAAGGACACTTCAAAGTACTTTCACTTTTATTAGACCTTGAACTCTAAAGTGCTTGGTTTCTGGAAGGCTTTGGTTTCCTGGGAACCCTAACTCCATTTGGAGACTTGACATTAGTTCAGTCTCTGGTTGAGTTTGTTATGACTACTGATCAGCTACATGACAGCTTTATGTCCCTCAGGCAGAAGAAAATTTTGTTTATCAAAAGATTTTATCCAAAAAAAGGAATATACAAGCTATTTTTGGAGAGTATATCTTCAGAAAACTTATATCTGATAAGATTCTAACAACAAAATATATACATAAAAAATCCAACAGCTAACCCATAAAAAGACAAATAAAGCGCATTATAAGATGAGCAACATCATGAATCAGTATTTCACCAAAGAGGGCATTCAAATGGCCACCAAACACATGAAAAGATACTGATTATCCTTTGCCCTCAGAGATTAAAATCAAAACCACCATCAGATCCCACTTCAGTTTTACAAGGACAGCTAAGATTTAAAAATATTTCGCTTGTGGTGAAGATGTGATGCAATCGGAACTACTAACCATTGCTGATGGGAATGCAGAATGGAATAGAAATAGTACAGCCACTGTGGAAAGCAATGTGTCCGTACTTGAGCTAGTTAAAGTTTATGGGGCCAAACTGGCTGAAAAACACATGTGGGGTTAACCGAAGGGCAGAACAATAAATGGCTCTGTGAACCTCGCCTTTCTAGTTCTCGGGTCTCTTGCTTTCTGATGGTTGGACCAGGGTGCAGCTGCCTTAGCCAGTTCCATGCTTCAGCTGGCAAGGCTCTCTTCCTGCAAGACATCCCTGAGGAGAAGCCGCATGGACCTACCCCGATGCAGCCCTGGGTGCTGGAGCAACCATATGGAGACCCCTGCCAGCCCTGAGATGCTTATATATTCACTGATTCAGCTTTCCTCCTGCAGTCAACATTATTGTGTGTGCTTTGTGAGATGGAGGAGTACTTTGTGGACTGGTATCAGACATGTGTTAATGTTGGACTTGTGGGCTTGGTCATCCTTGGGTAGGGATGCTTTCTTGATGTGCACTTAACCATTATATAAAGCTCTCTCTTATACATGAGTTTCTGTGGAATTGTTTCTCTAGAGTACCCCGACTAACAGAGTACTGCAGAAATAAAAACTAGTACTATCATGTGTGTTAGCATGTCCATTCCTAGTTAATACCTAAAAGACATGGAAGCAACAGTAAATAAACTGATACAACAAATTTTCACTGCTGCACGATTCACAATAGCCCATAGGTGAAAACAACCTATGTGACCACCAATTGAAGAATGAATGAACACAATTTATGCAATGGTATATGGATACAATGGAATTATTGTTGCTAGGTGCCATCGCTATTGTTCCAACCAATAGTGACCTTCTTCTGCACAACAGATCAAAACACTGCCCAGTCCTGTGCCATGCTTACCATTGTTCCCGTGCCCGAGCTCCCTCAGTGCTACCGTTTCAATCCATCTCTTTGAAGGCTTTCCTCTTTTTTGGCCACCCCTCCACTTTATCAAACATGATGTCCTTCTCCAGAGACTGGTCTCTCCTAACAATATATATCCTTGAGTCAGGAGTACTCAGTCCACCAAGTAACGTCCTTGCTTTTCAAAACTTAAAGAGGCCATGTGCAGCAGATTTACCTAATGCAACACGTCTTTTGATATCTTGTCTGTGGCTTCCTAGATCATTGGTTGTGGATTCAAACAAGATAAACCCCTTGACAACTTCAGCCTTTTCTCAATTCATCACAATGTTAGTTATTGGTCCAGTTGTGAGTATTTTTGTCTTGTTTCCACTGAATCATAATCCAGACTGAAGGCTGTAATTTTTTTAATCTTTATCAGCAAGTCCTTCATGTCCTCCTCACTTTCAGCAAAATTGTGTCTACATATCACGGGTGGCTAATAAGCCTCCCTCCAATCCTGTTGCCATCTTCTTCTTCATAAAAGGGAGCTTCTCTGATGACTGGCTCAGTGTACAGATTGAATAATCATGGTGAGAGGGTACGACCCCAATGCACACTTTGCCTGCTTTTAAACAATGCAAAATCCCTTTGTCCTCTTCCCACAACTGGCTCTTGCTCCATGTACAAGTTCCGTATAAGCACATGAAATGTTCTGGAATTCCCTTTCTCCTCAAAGTTATCAATGGTTTATTAGGATCCACACAGTCTAATGCCTTTGTATACTACATAAAAGACAATTAAATGTATTTCTGCTATTCTCTGCTTTCAGCCAAGGTCCATCTGACATCAGCACTGATATGCCTTCTTACTTTCTCTTCTGAATCTGGCCAGGACCTCTGAATGATCCTTGTCGATGTATTGCTGCAACCATTATTGCACGATCTTCCAAAAAATGTGCTTGCCTCTGATACCCATAGTATTGTTCTGTAGTTTGAGCATTCTGTTGGGTCACACTTCTTGAGTAGATACAAATAGGTATCTCTTTCAATCAGTTGGCAAGTAGCTGTCTTCCAGATCTCCTGATATAGACTAGTTAGTGCTTCCAGTGCCCCATCAACTTTCTAAAGCACTTCTTGCTATTCCATTCATTCCTAGAGAATTTTATTGGTTCATTCTTTCATTGCAGCATAAACGTCTTCCTTCAGCACCATTGGTTCTTGCTCATATGCGACCTCCGGAAATGGTGGAATGTTGTCTAGTCCTTATTGGTCCAGTGACTGCATCTTCTTTCCATCTTCTTTTGATGTTTCCTGCATCATCAATATTTTTCCATAAAACCTTTCAGTTTAAGATACGCTGGGCTTATTCTTCCTTTCCGGGTTTCTAACTCTAGGCCTTTGCACCTTTTATTATAATATTTTACTTTGTCCTCTCAAGTTGCCCTTTGAAAGTTTCTATTTAGCTCTTTGACTTTGTCATTTCATCCATTTGCTTTCACTACTGTATGATGAAGAGCAAGATTCACAGGCTTTACTGACATCCACTTTGAACTTTTCTTTCTTATCCTCAGGATGACCTTCTGCTTTCTTTATGAATGATGTTCTTGATGTCCTCCCAGAGCTCATCCGGTCTTCTGTCATTAGTGTTCAATTCAGCAAATCTTTTTTTCCCTTTGATATGTTCTCAAAATTCAAGTGGGAAATAAGTAAAGCCATATTTTGTTTTTGTGTACTTGTTTTTAATTTTTCTCAGCTTTAACCTAAACTTACATATGTACAATTGAGTATCGGTTCCCTAATCAGTTCCTGGCTTGGTTTTAGCTGCTCTTATTGAGCTTCTCCATCATCTGTTTCCAGTGATGCCATCAATTTGATTTCTGTGTATTTCATCTGGAGAATTCCATGTGTAGCTTCATCTTTTGTGTCATTGACAAAAGCTATTTGCTATGAAGAAGTCACTGGTCTTGCTAAATTATATCGTGCAATCTCCAGCATCATCGCCATCACATATTTTCCATATTTTCCAACTACTGTTACCTCTTCTTTGTTTCTAACTTTGGCATTCCAATCCCTATTAATTAATCAATGCATATTGATTGCATGTTTGATCAATTTCTGACTGAAGTTGGTAGAATTCTTTAATTTCTTCATCACTAGATTTGTGGTATATGAATAATTTTGAATAATGATTGTGTTGATTGGATTTCCTTGAAGATGGAGAGATATAATTCTGTCACGGACAGCACTATACTTCAAGATAAATGTTTAAATGCCCCTTTGACAGTGAACGCAGTGCCATTCCCAGCAGAGTAAACCATGTGATTAGCTGATTCAAAGTGGCCAATATCAGTTCATTTCAGCTTACTAATGCCTTGGATATCAGTCTTTATGTGTTCTATTTCATTTTTGACAACTTTAAATATCTCTAGATTCATAATGCTCATGTTCCAAGTTCTGAATATTAGCTAAAATTTTGCAGTTGTTTCTCATTACCTTGAGCCATGGCCCATCAGCAAATGAAGATCCCATGGTCTCCACTCCCGCAGGCTCTACCCCACTCACCCCGCCATGGCCCACTCCACTCTGAGGAAACAGTGTCTCCTCAGTCACTTTGACATGCTACGTCTTTATTAAGAAAAACGAAGTATTGGTGCATTCATACAGGCTGAAGTATGATTAATTCTTGAAGACATTATGCTGAGAAAAATAACTCAAAAAAGATAAACATTATGTGGTCTTATTTATTTAAATAGGAAAAAAACCCAGAAAAGTATATATAGAGCAAAGTATATTTGTGGTTACCAATGGTGGGAGCATCAATAGCACAACCAATCAATCTTTCAAGAAGTTGTACATTTATAAAATGTGGATGGGTAAAAGCTGTGTAATTACAATATTTACAGTGATAGCTTTAAAAAATAGGGGTGGTGGCTGTTTAAATAAAACTAAATGCCTTATTGACTTTGCGTCCTGGACTTGGAAGTTTAGGGTCATGGCTTCATAGGACCGCCCTTAATTGACATAAGAATATGTTTACTGCTTCTCTTCAGCCTTCTAGTTCATTACAGTGTACCCAAGGCACTACTACGAAGTTTACAAGTGGTCACCCAACAAAGTACTCTAGGAAGGAGGAGACTCTGAAATAGGAAGAAGGGAGGCATGGCTAACTGCCTCCTTTGTCAGAGGCTTGAAGAACTGCACATTGCTGGGCTATGATTACTGAAGAAATGTCTCTCAGAGCTCTCTGCCATGGAGACATAGTAGCCCTATAGGACAGGGCACAACCTCCTGTGGATTTCTGAGGCTGTGCTTCATTACTGCAGTAGAAAGTCTCATCTCTCTCCCAAAGAGTGACTAGGACTTCGGAACTGCTGACCTTGGGCTTAGCAGTTCACTACCTAACCCGCTGTGCTGCTAGGCCTCCTTACGGTCACTGTGCAATGCCCTAGTTATGACAGGTGCCAAAATCAGTGTTTCTCATCATTGAGAAATTAATATCCCTCAAGGAGATGGATTGACATCATGGCTGCAGCAATGGGCTCCGGCATAAGGACAGTTGTGAGGATGAAGCAGGACCAGGTCATGCTTCATTCTGTTGTGCAAAGGGTCACTGTGGGTCATGATTGACTTGATGGCCCCTAATAACAACAACAACTTCGTGATAATGCACAAAAAATAGAAAGATTTGATAGATTGATGTACAAGTAATCAAAAAATAAATAAATAGCCCTGTTTTTCCTTATCTAAGTTCTATAAGTGGCTCACTTCTTTTGTGTTTTTTTTTCTAATGTAAGCATGATTTTCGTAGAGAATCCCATCTTCATGTGCTCTGAGTACCCAGTTCAAACAGTGTTCTAGGGTCTAGGCTTATTTTCAACATTAAGATTTTTCTTTTCAGGACCATCAACAATAGCATAACACTGTTAAAACATCATAACACAAAATGAGGCAACACCTATACATACAAAACTAGATCCTGGAAAATCTGGGGTTATGTAGGGTGGGTGGGGGGGAGGTGGAGCCAGGTTGAACAATTAAGCAAAATTCATTGAAACCTTTGTCAGATCAAATCTGAACCCTCTAGTCCTAGGCATCTATTCAAATAATGTTATTGAACTCCCTCGTTTCAAAATCTGAAACCCGCTGTTCTTCTTTAGGGAAGAATGTTGAAATTACATGAGGGGGGGTCTCTTTCACATCAGATTCTTGACCCCTGGCACACAAGTCGGCGTTATCATTCAAGTTAAATTAATGGAATCTCCGCTGGAACCTGAAAGCCAAGCAGAAACTTTCAAAACGGAACAGAAAGTTCAGATAGGAACCTGGTTTCTGAAATATCAAGAGGCGAGTTACCATAGAAAGGATGCCCATGACTATTCAGATAAAAACTGAAGGGGGTTTGACCCAAAAGGCCGGGCAAATCAGAGGAGAGCTTTGCCAAGCTCCTCAATTGTGGTAAAGGAATAGCGGGTGCAAAGATCCATGTTCGGGACCATGCTGTTGATCCCTCATCAAGAATGGGGTGTGTTATTTTTTTCAGAATTTAAAACAGCTTAAGGAAACAAGGGGAAGGAGGAGAATCAGAGGTCAACAATTGGCTAATTGTAGCATGATTGATAAAAATCCCTCTTTCCCCTTTGACTGAGGGAACTAACCCTCCACCCAACTGCAGCCATCTAGACACTTTGCAAAGGACAATCAAAGTCGAGAATCATTTTCTGTCATGAGGGCCTGGTTTGGTTGTGGCTGTCCTTGTCTAGAGGAGCCCGAGCAGTGTAGTGGCTGTGCATGGGACAGCTAACTGCCAGGCCTGCATGGTAACACTAGCTGCCAATGGGAGAGAGATGGAGCTTTCTACTCCCATGAAGACTCACAGTATTGGAAACCCACAGGTCATTATGAGTTAGAATTGACTCCCTGGTGGTGAGTTGGATGAGTACCCACTGGATGGCAATGAATTTGTTTTTAGTTTTGCTTCTTTTCTACCAGTACCAAAAAAACCAACAAAACAGAACAAAGCAAATAAAGAATCAAAACAAATAAAAAGAGACAAATTTACATTTCAAGAGCACCAGTGGATGTCAGGTTTAGTATTAAACTGCTAACCTCAAATTTAAAGGTTCAAACCCATCGTATGATCCATGGAAGAAAGATGCGACCGTGTACATCTGTAAAGATTTACAAAACCTTGGTGGTTTCCCTTCGGTGCTGTTATGCTGGTTCTGACACCCAGCAGCCCTGTGTACAACAGAATAACACGTGGCTCATTGTCCTCACTACCTTTGCTGTGTTTGAGCCCATTGATGCAGCCGCTGTGCCAAGCTACCTCATCACGGGTCTTCCATTTTTCTTTTTATTACCCTTCTCTTTCCTAGGCATGATGCCCTTTTCCAGGGGCTTCTGATAACATGGCCAAAGTACATTAGATGATGTATCACTATCCTGACTTCTAAGGAAATTTCTCGTAGTTCTAAGACATTTGTTTGCTTTTGCAGTTCACGGTACTTTCAATAGTCTTCAACAACACATAATTCAGCACTGACTCTTCTTCAGTATTCATTATTCATTCTCTAGCTCTCATATCCATATGAAACAATTAAAACATCATGACTTGGGTAAGGCACAGTTATGTCTCAAAGTGCTGTCTTTGCTCTTCAGCACTTTAAAGTGATCCTGTGAAGTACCTTACAAAAATAACAACACCACAAACAGACTGAGCTGTGTGTTTTTAAGGAATTAGCCAATGAAACGTTTACAAAGCACTGCATACCCTGTAGAGGAGTAGTGTTTACAAGTTGGACTAAGATCTAAGTGACTGGCAGGTTGACACCGCCAGGCACTCCATGGGAGAAAAACAAAACGTTCTGCTCAGATAAGAAGGGAAAGTCTCGTATCTCACAAGGACAGTTCTGTCCTGTCCTGTCCTGTCCTGTGGTACTGCTATGAGTTGGCATTGACTCGATGGCAGTGGAAGTAATGAGTCAGAGTTAACTGTGGGTTTTGATTTTTGGTGTTTGTATAGAGAAGTTTCTGATGGAAAACTTGTAGGTTGTCTCACACTTTTTGGGTTACGATTTGGTCTTAATGATAGGAAAAGACATTTTTTTAAAGTTAATATATTATTAATTTTTATCTTCCAGTCCAGTGTGTTTTATGTAAAAGTGGGGTAAGACAGGAGGGAGCCAAAAATGTACAGCATTGCCCTTCCTATAACGAATTCTTCTTGGAGATTTTTCCACGGAGCTCAGTAGTGGTGTGGGTGGGAACTATATTTTTAATATTGGTTGATCAGTTAGAATGCTACCATGGACATCTGGTAAAGTTCAACAAATGCATTCATGTCCTTGACTGGACCTCTACCTGCTTGAAGCCAGAGCATAATTAGTTATTATTTGCAATATAGCATAATATCTCGAGGCAGCAACCAGAATCATTAAGCATGGAACAAAAGAGAGTCCAAGAAGAAAGCTTTGGTTCAGATACTCAATTTCTGGGCATAATGTGGGGAAAAAATTCTGTGCAAGTGAATGGCATTTTAAGGCACCAGGACACTGGGTATTTGGGATATTGACCTAATTAATGCTGTGCAATCTGATCAATCACATAGACACTCCCATGTGTTTGTGATTCATAAGTTGAGAACAAAGCAGTAGAAGTGAGTAGATGGCACATTTAGAAAACATATTCATTGTTGTACATCATCATTGATATATCCTACAACTCTGGTCTAAACTTTCTAGATTCATGATGTCTCTCTATATAACCCATTTACATAACTACAGCATGTACCTAGCATTTTATACTAAACCGTGTTGGATTATTGATATAAATAGTTGTTTTAATACATAAGACTTTCATAATTATGCTCAAATATTTTAAATAAAGCATTTTACTTGTTTATACACACAGAGAAGGAGCTTCAAAAAGTTCATGAGAAATTCCATTTACTTTTACTTCCACTTATTTTTTTCATGAACTTATTGAAGCTCCTTCGTGTGTGTGTGTGTGTGTGTGTGTGTATGTGTGTGTGTGAGAGAGAGAGAGATCAAGAATCATCACATTTTACACAATTTGTGCATTGCTAGTGAGAACACTATCATGTCTCGGCAATTCTATGCTGTCATCTGAAAAATATAGATAAGGTTGTGGTAATACCCTGAGCATACATTCACAGCCCAGAAGGTCACAACATTATCTCCATCATTCATTGAACTCAGTAGTTATTATAAAATATTTTCATAATGCATACATTTAAATGGATGATAATTTTAGAATATATATTTTAAAATGTCATTGTTTGGGTACCTCATGGATTAGAATATATATTATATTAAAATAAGGACAATGTAACTGAGAGAAATTACTGAAACCCAAATGAAGTCTGAGCATGATAGTGGGACAAGAGGGAAGTAAAAGGAAACAGAGGAAAGAACTAGGAGGCAACGGATACTTATAGAGAGCTAAATACAGGCAGGTGCATATGTAAATATATTTATATATAATGGTGGGGAAAGAGATCTATGTGCTTATATTTATAGGTTTCGTATTAAGGTTGCAGATGGATATTGTGCCTCCACTCAAGTGCTCCCTCAATGCAAGAACACTTTGTTCTATTAAACTGGCATTCCATGATGCTCACCTTCACCACATGATCACTGAAGACAAAACGAGTGCATAAACAAATGTGCTGGAAAAAGCTGATGGTTACTGGCTAGCAAAAGATATAGAATCTGGGGTCTTAAAGGCTTGAAGATAAACAAGCGGCCATCTAGCTGAGAAGCAACAAAGCTCACATGGAAGAAGCACACCAACCTGTGCGATCATGAGGTGTTGATGGGATCGGGTATCAGGCATCAAAGAACAAAATATCATATCATTGTGAATGAGGAAGAGTGCAGAGTGGGGTCCTAAAACCCATCTGTAGACAATTGAACTACTCTTACAGAAGAGTAATGGGGAGAAGACAGGCCGGTCAGTGTGCAGTGCAACAATGATGAATCATACAACTTTCCTCTAGTACTTTAATGTTTCCTTCCCCCACTATCATGATCCCAATTTGAATTTAAAAATCTGGTTAGACCACAGGATATACACTGGTACAGATAGGAACTGGAAACACAGGGAACTCAGGACAGATAAACGCTTTAGGACCAGTGGTGAGAGTGTTGATGTCAGGAGGTTTGAGGGAAGCAGGGATAGAAAGGGGGAACTGATGATGAGGATCTACATGTAACTCCCTCCCTGGGGAATGGACAACAGGAAAGTGGGGGAAGAGAGACGTCGAACAGTATAAGACATGAAAAAATTATAAATTATTAAGGGTTTGTGAGGGAGGGGAGTAGGGAGAGAGGGGAAAAGTGAGCCGATACTGAGGGCTCAGTAGAAAGCAAATGTTTTGAGCATGATGATGGCAACAAATTCACAAATGTGTTTGACACAATGGATGGACGGATGGATGATGATAAGAGTTGTATGAGCCCCCATTAAAATGATTTAAAAAGAAAGAGAAAACAATATTTATATCAATATGTGAGTAGTAGCTTACTTGGTAATATGTGTTTAAAAATAAATAAATGATAAATAATTGCTATGGAATGAACCTAGATTTCTGGTGCTGACTTTTCTGGAAAGATTGTAATCTAGAATAGTACTCTTGGTTTTATAGCACCTTACCTTCATGGATCATGCTTATTTTAAAAAATGAAATTGAATGAATATTAATTTTATTTTTAGAGTATATTAAAATTGTATGTCTCCACAGAGATACATCTAGGATATTATGGAGCAAATTTGGATATCACTGACCTAGATACAGTATCAATGTGATAAGTGATATATAAATATCATACATTATATTGAGAGGGTTCTCTGGGTCTTTCTGTCCTAGTAATGCAATTGGTACAAAAATAGTTTTAAGAAACATTGAATAATGTTTCTGGGCAGAAAAATGTAGCTCCTCTGGCTGCTCTTTTCACCATATTCAAATTGATTTATTTAATACCAAAATATTCATGGTGTGCTGTGCAGGGGGTAGATGTGGGAATGTAACAGTGAATGAGTTTATGTTGTCTTCCCCCATGGAACCTGTATCTCTGGGGGAGGAGCAGACAGGAATTAATTGAACACCTCCCTAGGTCCATAATTGATATGCTATTATACATATAGTATTTGCTATTCATGATGGTGAGAATAAGGTAATTTTAGTTTCTACCTATATAATATAAAGTTATATAGGAAAAAGTGAGAGATCACATAATTCAAGAATTCAGAAGATAATATGGTAACACAAATATGTATACTTAAATTTTCTTCTCCATCTCCTGTTTACAAAACTATCTTCTCCAGCACCTACTCCTAACTTATTGAAATACACAGCATCTTTATCATTTCACTATTAGCTGGTAGAATTTTCTGGGAAATAATTATTAGATTGGTAATATTTGTAATCCTGGCATTTCATGCACCTACAAAGACATATTTCTCATATGTAACTGGTGGATCAGTGCTTATAGGCAACATTGTTTATGAATTTGGTCCAAGCATACTAGTTATTCTTCTTACCATTTTACAGTTATGACACTTTGAAGCATAAACTTCAATGAATTAACATCACCATGTTTTATGATCGATATTGGTTGTCTTCGAGTTGATTTCAGCTCCAAATGGCTTTACATCACAGGATTTTGTAGGCATTAACTTTTAGAGAAGCAGATCTAGTGACCTGGGGTAGATCGATACTGCCAATCTTTTAGACAGCAGACAAGTGCACTTAAATAGTACACCACCTGGCTTCTTAAGCATCACCGTACAGCCATGTACTGTCATGGTCTTTTGGGTAATGTCTGAGCACATTTACATCCTTGGACCTGTAAGGTTATAATAGAATCCAGGAACCACAATCAGAGAGCAGGATGTAGTGAACGCAATGCCTTCCTATGTGCAAGACATGTATCTTATATCCCTTGTGTGTAAGCCAATCATGGTGCATGATGTTTAATGATACAGTACATACACAAGAGTAGGCTAAAAAGCACTGCTATTTGGTTTCCAGTTTATACATGTAGAAGACTATTCTAAAGAAGGCATGGTGCAGTCTATCTCTGTGCTCAGTAGCTCTCAAAGACAAGTTCTCTCAGTAATACACTTGTCTTAACATCATTAAGGTTTTGTCAAGGAAATCACAATCAAAACACTAGATGCTGTTAAGTTCAAGACAGAATGGTCAGCTGAGAAGGTGATGGCAATTATGCGAAGGGATTTCAAAGGGGTAATCTTGTTAGATTTTCTCAAAGGACACATGGAAGTCACTGGAACTTATTAGGAAGAAGTTGTAAGAAAGTTTGAAAGCTGTGTTTTTTAGAAAAAGGCCTGGAAAGTTGTGCCAAGGACTGTTTCCCTCACCGCAATGCACCTGAGTCCTCTCTGAAGGTGGTACTGACTGTCGGATACTGAGCCCTCTCTGAAGGTGGTACTGACTGTCGGATGAGATGTTTTGGGGCATCATTTATTATGGCAACAGGGGAAGATCAAGTCTTTGTCATAATTTTCATTTGTTCCATGTTTCTTATCATGGAGAACATTGATTTTCTTGTGAAGTTAAAGAAAATTTTGAAAATTCTTTCAGAGCATTACTGATAAATATTTTTTCCATTTATTGACATTTCACAAATTCCATGAAAATAAAACCAAAATATTATCATAGGCTTCCAAAATGTTTTTTTTTGGCTATTCATGTACTAAAGGCTGTTCATTCAGTCTGAGTAGTCTTCACATTTTCTATAAAATAACAATAAAACACAAAGAAAAATCACATCATAGACATACATATGAATTAATATAGATTTACATGTATGCACATGATCAGACCTTTCCTTGTGTTTCCCCCCCCAATGGTTTTAATGAGATATAATTCATATATTGCACTTTCATAGCTCAATAGTATTTAACAAGAGTTAAATACATTCAGTTCTAGTGTATCCTCCCCAGTTCAATATTCATTATTTGCTCCCAAATTCACATCAACCTTCCCACCCTTGATAATGTATTATCTTTATGCCTCTACCACTTGTGAGCTTCATAAACTGAGACACATTTAAAAAAAACACAAAAAACCCAGAGTGAAAAGAGAATGTGTATATATATATACATATATGTGTGTGTGTGTAAGGAATATTTAAACCAAGAATAAATAGATAGATCCAAACCAAGAATAAATCCAGGATATGAGGTCTATCAAATGAACAAGAGCAGATCCTTGCTTATCAAATTATCATATGTCATATTAAAGCAAATAGGGCACTAAAATGGTAAATGCATGCATGATTGGGACACCTGCTAAGCCAGTGATCCTAGCCCAGGGCCAACGACCACCAAGTCCACAGCCTTGTGGTGGCCATCACTTATTTCTTCTCATACCAGGGGCTTGGGTCTCAAGACCAAGGTATACAGGTAATGTTGAGGTCGAGCCCAGTTCACTCAGTGCAGTTTCCACTTCGAGTTTTTCAGTATGACTTATGTGAGATGCCATGTTCCCCCAAAGACAGAGTCTAAGGTCATAATAGTACATAGCCCATGGTGTGATTCACTAGGGTTGGGTAGGCACCAAATAAAAGTATCTAATCAGGAACATAGTATTGGGCTATTCTTCCCTTGGCTTCTCTATAATTATTCTTGAGCTTCCCTTCCTGATGTGAGGTTGATCCTGCACCTTCACCCACCAACAGAAGTATAAATGTATCCTCGGAAATCAAGATGGCCCCTTCTGCTGATCTTGACTTAACTATCCAATAAGGTTCCTTCTCATTCCTGTGGAGTGTCTGTTGATTTGGCTCAACCTCATCTCAATGTTGTATGTCCTGCTTGAAGGAATGACCCAGCTGAAATGGAATCTCTTTTTTGGGGGTGTTTCTTAATATTTTCATACAAGGGGGTGATGTATGTTCCTTGGACAGTAGACAGTCTCGCTACCCATTTGTTTGTGAATTGCTCCCGTAAGATTTTCACTGTGAAACCTTATCCCATGCAACCTAAAGTCCTGACCTTGTCACTTCCAAGTTCTTTTTGCTTGCCAAACGCAAAGATCCTTTAAAATCAATATGACTCAGTGTGTTTGAGGTTGTCAAAAACATACATTTTAATGTGGTGTAAAATAGACAAGCACAGAATTCTTCAGGGAAGCATAGATCAATGGGAACTCCTCTTTAGGGAGAGTATAGAACCAGATAAGGGGACATGTAAAGATGTACTAGTTTCACACTTTATTATTATTATTACTTTAAATAAATGCGTCTGTGAATTTGTAAGATGTAAGCCCATGTTGAGATTTCCTTTACCTAGACTCAATGCCTGGGAATAATTGCCCAAGGTTCTTGAATCTGGTCTTTAGACTCTCATTTCTATATTCAGCATCATCTTTTCTTGTTCACTATTTAGGAACAGCAATCTTTTTTTTTTTTTGCAACTGAGGTTTCTTTTGTTTATCTCTGATTTTGCTTCATATATATAGGGTGTTGGTCATTAATGACATATTTATATTTATTTTTAATGTACTTTATACTTTTCAATCCAGACTAATGGCATTCAGGTGAATACAATACTTCAAAATATAGATTGGTTTCTTACGAATATTATTTGGGTCTGCTTCATTAGAGAGAAGTATTCAAATATGTCATTTAGAAATTACTTTCTCTACTTAGACTTTTGCTGAGAAAAACCAATTTTAAACCCCATTCAAAACAGAAAAGTCCATGGTCATCAAGTCAATTCTGACACTACACAGATTTTTCTAGGCTGAAACTTTGTTTTTTTCATGAGAGAACATCACCTTATATTTTCCCCATGAAGCAGCTGGAGAGATTGAGCTGCGAACCTTTAAGTAGAAATCCTGTCTCACTATGAATTTCCCTGAGGCATTACCCTACATTTCTCTGAGAGTTTTGCAAAACCACACTTTCAGCTTCATCTTTAATGTATTTCCCTGGAAATTTCCCAAGTTCTCTCTCTATAAGTATATATTAATTTATCATAATTTGCCATCTAGAAGTTTAAGGAATGTTTAAAACCAGGAGAGTCGAAATTCAGTTTTCATAATTAACGGTTCGAACTTTTGTGACTCATTTACCTTTCTCACTTGATCATAAACAACACACACAAAAAACTAGGTTCATGTTGACACTACCTGGAAATATTTTCTAGGTCACCTATTCATTGGTATATTTCTACTTTCCAGGTTTTGTCAGGCAACACTCTATCTTGTCAATTGCCCTTCCTCCAGTGTCTAGTACCATTTCCCTCACTTTTATTTACAAAGTTCCTGATGGGCTTCTCAATAACAAGTAGGCTTCTGCTAAAGGTCGCTTGGAACATCTCTTCTTGAGATCTTCTGATCCTTATTTCCTACATTTTATTATTATTATAATTACTTTTGTTGTTGGTAAGTTCTTTTTAAATCATTTTATTGGGGCTCATATAACTCTTATCACAATCCATACATACATCAATTGAGTAAAGCACATTCGTTGCCCTCATCATTCTAAAAATTTGCCTTCCGCTTGGGTTCCTGGAATCAGCTCATTTTCCTTTTTTCCCTCCCCCTCCCTCCCTGCTCCCTCCTCCCTCATGAACCCTTAATAATTTATAAATTATTATTTTACCTGATCTTACACTGCCCGGCCACTTTCCTGTTGCCCATCTCCCAGAGCGGAAGTTATATGTAGATCCCGGAGATCGGTTCCCCCTTTCTACCCCACTTCCCTCCCGGTATCACCACTCTCACTGTTGGTCCTGAAGGGTTCATCTGTCCTAGAATCTCTGTGTTTCCAGATCCCAACTGTACCGCTGTGCAGCCTCTGGTCTAACAAAGTTTTCAAGTAGAATTGGGATCTTGATAGTTGGGGGGAGGAAGCCTTTAAGAACTAGAGGAAGGTTGTGAGTTTCATTATTGCTACACTGGACCCTGAGTGACTCATCTCCTCCCCACAACCCCTCTGCAAGGAATGTCCAGTTGTTTACAGATGGGCATTGGGTCCCCATCATTCACTCCCCTCATTCACGATATGTTTTTTTCCCACGCCTTTGTTGCTTGAAACCTGGTCCCCTTGGCCCTTCATGATCACACATGTTGGTGTGCTGCTTCCATGTGGGCTTTGTTGCTTCTGGGCTAGACAGCCACTTGTTTACTTTCAAGCCTTTAAGTTCCAATTACCAAGACAACAGCCACAAAAAAGCACCTCACTCACTGCCATGGAGCCCCTGTGGAGTCATAGGAGTCCTGCTGGTGCAATGGTTAGGCCTTGAACTGCTCACTGCACTGGAACCACTGTGTGCTTGTGGGAGGGCGCTGGGGCTTTGAATCACAAGAAATAGTTACACACCTAGAACCCCATAGGGGTGGTTCCACCGTGTCTTATAGGGCCGTGTTATAACTTAAGTACCAAGAGCTGTATGAATTATTTTTGCTGTGCAATATAATGGTTCCCCAAATCTAGATGGTTAAAATAGTAACTAGCGTCTTTTACTGCACACAGTTTCTTTGGTTCAGAAATTCAAGAGTAAACAAGCTAGGCAGTCGGCCTTGGATTTTCTGTGAGGCTCCACTCAGTGGAAATGAATGATCCACCTCCAAGATGGCCATTCACTTGATTGGCCGACAAGTGGCTGCAGTAATGGCAGGAGGCTAAAAGTTATCCCCATGGGGGCTTCTCAGTAGGGCTGCTTGGGTAATTTCACAGCATATAAATTCCCTTCCTCCATAGAGAGAGATACAAAGTGGAAATGTCAACATCTTTTATGGTTTAGCTTTTTGAGTTATATGACATCACTTCCAACATCTTTTACTAAAGACACAGGGCAGCCAAGAAACAGAATAGGAATATATATTCTCAAGGAAGTTAAAAATTATATGGGGGAGGGATTTTGAAAGTATTTATTAAAGAATACTCACTTCAAAATCTAAAACTCTTGTATTTGTGTGTGTCCATGTTTTCTACCACTTCCTTCATTTTTGTCATATACAACTAGTGCTAGTGCTTATTTTATGTATTTATATTTTAATACATTTCTATGAAACACATGTTATCATTCCTAGTTTACCAAAGAAAACCAAAAACTGAACATTTAATTTTGTAAGGTTGTATATCTAGTAATGACAATGCTGGAATTGATTTCCAGTTCTATTTAATTTTGAAGCCTGAGATCTTACATCTAACTTGATAGTATTTCTCTGTCTAGCCATAATCTCCTTTGAATTTGGCTTCCTCATGTTTTCTTTAATGTTAAACTACTGCTATAGTTTATTGTGCCATCCTGGCTGATAAACACAAGTAGGATTAACTGAAGGGCAGAGGGATAAATGGCTTGCTTGTTCTGTGCCTCAGTTTAAAGGGGTAGACTACCTGTGGGATGCCTAGCATGTGGACTGTGTCGCTGTAAGTTGAGGTCCCTTTAAGCCCACACAATTGGAATGTTCATCTCTGGAGCTGGGGACTGACAGTTGATGACAGTTGGGGACCTGCCCTGCAGTTTGCTGCCTGGGTATCTATAGCCCAGCTCTCTCTACAGAAGGGGACTGGCAACTGGCAGCTCTCAAAAACTTGAAGGACTGCTAGTGTCTCACTGCTTTAAAACTTAACTGTTAATTTCTTGTATTATCTATCTGTAGATTATTTAATGGTTTATTTCTTGAATTATATATCTATCTTTATAAATATATTTATATATAATTACTAGCAATCTGGTTTGTCTCTCTAGAGAACCTTGTCCAATACAACTACCTTTGTCTTTAAGAATATTAAAGCATTCCTTTTCTTACACTCTGTTCACGACACATGGCCTCTTTTCTTTCCTGGTTCGGCTCTAAGTAGTTCACAAATACTTCTCAGCATATCCCAGCTGCTCCTCCAGACCCAGTTGTCTTTATCAATTCTGACTCATAGAAACCTTTCATTGGGTTTCTGGGTCTTTAAATTTTGTGGGGAGCTGACAATCTTTCTACTGGGGAGTTTGAACTACTAACCTTGATGTTCGCAGCCAGACGCCTGATTTATAGTATCGTCAGGCCTCCTTAACATAGTTGTCTTAGTAGATCAATATCACAGGCAATTTCTCAGGTGGTGTGCTACTGTAATTTTTCTCACACCACAAAATGTACTTTTACTTTCCAGTGGCCAGACTTTCTCGAATTCTCTGAGTATCAGTCTGAATCTTCACTTCTCTCCTTTAACCCCCATCTTCCCCTCCCTGGAGTTCGGGTGGCATCGTGGTAACGAATTGTGTTGCTAAGCTCAAGGACCTCAGATCGAAATAATCAGAAGCTCTTCCGGAGAAAGATGGGCCTTTCTATGACCCTAGAGAATTACAGTCTCAGGAACCCACAGGGGCAGTTCGACCCTGCCTTATAGGGTCACTATGAGTCAGCATCAACTCACTGGCTGTGAGTGGGTTGTTTCCCCCTCCCTAATCTCATTAAGTGGCATGATGTCAACAAACAAACACATTCACCACCATGGTGTTGATTCTGACTCATGGTCTGCCTATTCAGCATCATCGAACTAACTGCATGGCTCTCCAAGGTTGTGAGCCTCATTTTTTCCTTGTAGTTTATAACAGCTGGCCTCACTTCTACAACACACTATCCCTCCAGGACTCTCTGGTAAGTTCTAATTTCACTCAAACATATACACATGTCAAGAACTTTACCAACACCTGGGTTCCTTTCTCCATTCTCTAAGTCTTAGAGTCTAAGATGATGTGTCTTATTATTCAACAAGGCCAATCTTTCCACTCCTTTAATTTTGTTTTTTCTACCTATTATAAGTCCTTGTTCCATCAATTATCACCTCTATCATTGATCTACCCCTTCTTTTCTGCTGTCTCGTTTCCCTGAGACATTAACTTCCTATGACATTAAATCTCCCTCTAAAAGTGATTCTGAGATTTTATTTTATTTCTTAATCATCCATCCCTATGAAATGGTGATTCCTAGAGAGACTTTTTACAGTGCCGATTTTGATCTTTGTTTTTTAATTGTAGCAAAACCATTGGAATCATTTTAAAAACTAGACGTGATAAGAAATGGAAGGCTTCCACTCACCGGCCTGCTGCCCCATCTCATCTTCCAGATCAAACTCTCCATTCACTAATCGGACTCCTGCTTTGACCTCCGAGGCTTCCTGTTGCCTGATTTTGCATCTTATATAAGCTCTACTGAGCTGCTCCTGCAACAGTCATCGTTACCTGGGATGTGCAAATTTCAGTCATCATCATTAGATAATATTCTGCTTTGTTTCCTATATTTCAGCTGTCCCTGAGCTGCTCCTGCAACAGTCATCGTTACCTGGGATGTGCAAATTTCAGTCAACATCATTAGATAATATTCTGCTTTGTTTCCTATATTTCAGCTGTCCCCTTTCTCCACATTCCTGCTCTCCTCACTCACAACTGAAACCTTGATCTTGGTTTCTCAGACTTCCTCCAGGAAGGCACAGCCCCAGAGCTGGCCCTTAGACATTGACACTTTCCAGGATTCCACCTTGATCTTCTCACTTGTCCTTGCTTTCACGCTGTCTCCTTTACTTCTACTGTCCTGGTTTTAACTACCATTTTATGCTGCTGACTCCCATAGGTAGATCCCCAAATCTTAGATGCCAACCTGAGATTGGCATGTGGAAATGGCTACAGGAATGGAGAAATTAATATATTCAACATAAAAATTTTAAGTCCTTCCCTATTTGGGACTTTATTTATAAATTATCTTTCTCTTATCAATATCACAATATACTCATTCACTTGGGCCAGATATCTGTGATTGTCCATGATACTTCCAGTCACCACCACCCTCCATTTAAGCAGTTACTGAGGAAAGTCATGTTTTTGCTCTTAATTTATTGAATTATTACCTCTTCTCTACGTTCCCTACAAGTGACATAATTTAGGTCACTACAACCCTCATTTGAATTTTTAGAATAGTCTCCTAGCTAGTGTCTCTGACTGTAATCATTATTTTACCAATCCCTGCCTTCCTTGACATTCATCTCTACCACCCACCACAAACACTGAACTCATGGTTTGATTCAGCATGATCTATTTAGAGTAACAATTATTAAAATTGTACAAAGTTCCCTAGCTCTACTTCTAGGTATGAAATTCAATCACCGTCTAAGATTTGTCTGTTCTCACCCTCCATGCTTCCTTTGTCTCTCCCACCACATTTAACTCTGCTTAGTAACCACGGCACACCAACTTGCTTGTCAGTTCCTAAGTGCTCTTGGCAGTTTTGCTTCTTTTTACACTGATTAATTACCGTATATACTCAAATACAAGCCGACCCAAGTATAAGCCGAGGTACCTAATTATTACCTGGGAAACCAGAAAAACTGATTGACTCGAGTATAAGCCTAGGGTGGGAAATGCAGGATGTGAATTAACACAGAGACCAGAGGGGAGAGACGGAACGCATCCACAGACACATCCTTACCAGTTCAGCTGCAGGCGTAAGTGAATCACTACGCTGCTTCTGTGAATTGGAGCTGTCCTCATCATAGGACAGCTCTGATTGGTTAGATGTTAGTAAACAAACATTCAAAGCCCTGGAGTGTCAGCAGGGCTTTGAATGAATAGCGGAGGAACAGCAATCACCTGCGAGATGTTACACCTCACTGGGGTACCACTGACCTGTGAATAAGTTGAACCCCAGTTTTTCAGCACATATTTTGTGTGCTGAAAAACTCGGCTTATACACGAGTTTATACGGTAATTTCCTCTTCCTCTGCCCTCAGTATTCTTAGCTGCCCACTCATCTTCAAGGATCCGCTTAGTAGTCATGTTTTGTGGGAAAGTCTTTCCTTAACATCCGTCTAGCTAGATACGTGTCTCTATATTACCCCATCACCTTGAACTTCTGATCATCTTGAACATAACACAAAGATACATCACTTATTAATGTGGCTACCATATAACAAATGCACAAGTAAATGTGTTAATTTTCATGAATGAGATTTTATTTACAAGGTAACTTGTAAACTCAACTTTCAGTGTCTTGTAAACATATAGGGTAAGATGTGGCTAATATATTTCATTGGGTTAGTTTTATATGAGAACCAAGATTGTTACATCTTTGTACTGTGGTTAGCTTGAGTTTAAGCTAGAGTAGTTTTGTCCAACATAAATTTCTGTGATGATAAAATACTCTATACCCTGCCCATAGGATAATAATTAGTCATACACAGCTATTTAGAACTTGAAATATGGCTGTCCAGCAGATTTATTAAGAATAATGACCTCTTCTAAGAATCGTTTGTGTCTCTTAGATTTTGGTAATTATTTATTTCTGAAACGTTAGTTATCCTGACTTCCTTGAGTCTTGTATTGGTCCTTCAATTTTTCAAGTTGTGATTTTTAATACAGTGGCAACTAGATACAACTAAATTTAATTAAAATTAAATATGTGATTCCTTTGTCATATTAGATTTCAAGTATTCAAAGGTCATGCATGGCCAGTTGTTCTTCTATGGAGCATCAAAGTATAAAATATCGCATCATCACAGAAAGCTTTGTGAGAGTGCTATTCTAGATAAAGAACAACAGCAAGACTCAACTAAATAAACAAAGCAAAAAGCATACTTTTATCTTCTACCCAAGGTCCCTTCTATTTCAGAATAACCTGAGCTGATTCATTCATTTCTTCCTTGACACATTCAGTTGCCAGAATCTGTTCCCAGCTGATTCTCTGTCTGCAAAAGTTGGCTTCATCGGATGATCGAATGCAGCTTTACTTTAAATCTTCCTGGTAACCAACTGGAGTCTGGGCCAGATCCTGGAGCTCATTTATTGTCACAAACAATTTCAGTCACTTTCTGGCTACGTGTTTACCTTCTCACAGTTTGGGCTGAGGGACACTCAACGAATCAGATTTGTGGAGTACAGATACCATCTGCCTTCATAAACATTTGACCATTCAGGCAACTAAATTAGATCACTTCTGCACATTCTCTTTGAAAATCCGTCATTCAGTCACTTCTGCAGGAATGTTTTCCTGCACCCATCAATGATGTTTTTATAATATAACAATTACATTTAACAACAGAGGTGTACCAAGGGTGCACCAAGGGAAAATCAGAGCCTTTTACCTACAGCTGCAATACCTCTCTTACTTTCACATTTCAGACAGTAGGTGCCCTTTTTCCCTAAGCTTTCTCTTATATATTTTAGTTTTATTTTTGGTTCCACTACTACTGAGATAATTAGCATAATCTTAACGTATGTCTATTACTTGGTTGGACTTGCTTTATTTATTAAAATTTATTTAAGGAACAAAATGAGCTGGACGTCGGTTATGTGCCCAGGTAGGCTGCATGAGAGTAATTACAATGGCAAACACAGTCACCTCTTAGGGGATTTCTTCGGTTTGTCCTTTTTAATGGTGATGACTCAGGATTGCTATCTTGGGAAAATATCCATTTAATACCATGCAAGAGACTTTTTCTATGGCTTCTGAAGGGAAATGCCCTTTTACTTGGCTCCTCTGCCTTGTAGTAGATCACACTCTTAATTCCTCCCTGTCCTGAGTCCTGAAAACTTTGCTCTGTCTTGATCCACTAAATGGGCCTAGTGATCTTTGACAAATCCTATAGCAATTTTCAGAAGGCATCTGAATCCAAAACACATTGATGAATACTTTAAACTCCAGAGACATTTTGAAACAGCTAGCCCTCTTCTCCAGCTGGATCTCTTTTGATAGAATAGGTGCAATGGCTTGCAAGGATTTCGCAAATGGGAAATAAATGCATTTGAATTGTGGGGCTGGTAAAGAATATTAGTTACAGTGTGGACTTCCAGAAGAACAAACAAACAAAAGGACTTCCAGAAGAGCAAACAAAAGGCTTAGAATGAATATAAAATAAATAAACAACCCTTTGCTGTGAGAATGGGAAGACCTCAGCCTGTTTACTTTTGACACATTATCAGGAAAAACAATTCACCAGAGGAGTACATCATCCTTGGCAAAGAGAATGTCAGGGAAAATCACCACAGCAGTAGATGTGATCACAAGCACAGTCACAAAGATGGCACAGGACAGGGTGATCTTTATACAATTATACATCTGGTGTGTTAATCTGGGTAGATGAGAAAGACAAATTAATAGAGATACTCATATGTGTGTAAGAAAGAGGTTTATATACAAGAGCAGTTGAACTTTAAGAAAACATGCCAACCCAGTCCAGATAAAGTCCTTAAGTCCAATATTAGCCCATATGTCTGATACCAATCTATAAAGTTATTTTCTGACTCATGAAACACATGCAGTGGCGCTGAATGCAGGATGATCACAGGTGAGTGGGTGGAAAGTCTTTTGGATCCAGTGGCAGTCTAAGCATCTCAGCACTGGCAGGGGTCTCCACGTGAGTACTCAAGCTCCATCAGGCTCATTATCATAATATTTTGCAGGGAGTCAGCCTTGTCAGTAGAGAGTCTCCAAGGGAGTGAGCAGACAGAGTCTCTACCGCCTCCAAGGAGGAAATCCAGGAGTTCCAAGAATCTTCAAGGGAAGGCCATGTCCACACAGAGGCCTCATTGGCCATGACCCGGTTGACAGACTAGACTCCACCCCTTTACTCTTAATCTTCTTAAGTCCCAAATTAACACCAGTTTATATAACTACCACATATGATCATCATAATTTGGAGACCACAAAACAGCACCTAACATAAACAACAGACTTTTGAAGCATAATGGAGACAACACTTTTTCTAGGGGGAAAAAAAAGAATATAGAGCTACTTTTATTCCAAATAGAATCTTTTGACACTCCCTTCTTGACCCAGGCATCACCTCTGCTCAACTTTGGTCAATGCATTTAAACTTTTATCAACATGATGAGTGAGAGAGTGTATATGAATGTGGGGGTAAATTTATGGGCAAGCATGTGTGTGTGACTGTATGTGAGCATGTGTGGCAGTGTATATTTCTTACTATGCACAGATGATTATGTACATGTGTTTGTGCATTTGTGACTCTGTGAATGCATGTGTTTAATCTTTAAAAGGAGAGCTATGTTCTGGTTTACCTTGATTGGTATGTAATGTGATACTGCAGCGTAGTACGCTGTTGAAATATTAGGGTATGCCAAATGCCCACATATGAGGACCTTTAAAAAGAGTTTCAGTATATACACATTGGAATTGCTTTTGCTTGGGATATGTTTTAAAAACGTGTCATATAAAATCTGCTATGCCTAATGTGATGTTATGCAAAGTGCAAGCAAGTCAGTGGAAAAGTCACGAGTCTTTGTTTCTGTTTGAGTTCTTTTTGAGTTGGTTATACTACTCTCTCTCATCAGTCATTTGAGAAGAGAAAATTCCCTTTAATTTCCTAGTAAATTTTCTTTCACTTTCCACTTTTAAAAGGAGTCTCCTCCTCTTGCTCCTGTTCTCCTTGATTGTACTTCTATTTCTTTACCGTATTGGGGCCCAGCACTGGAGTAGTCATAAGAGTACAGGTTGAGTGGCAAACAAAGTGGAATTGCATTCCTTACTCTGCTACACATTTGCTGTGTGGTTTGAGTGAATGTATATACACTTTCTGATCTTCATTTCTCACATCCACATGGAATTAGTCATGTCTAATTTTAATGATTATTATGACTATTAAATTACTTAATGTGGGATAAAGGCATGTCACAAAGTAGAGAAGGCCTTAATTAATTCAACCAATTTAATTAGTAATGTTGTATAGTTAAATGGCAGAGTCTGGATGAATTAAAATTAAAGAGCTTTTATTGAGAGGCAAGGAAAATTTCAATTTGGGAATCAGAGAGGTCAAAAGAATTCAGAGCTAAGTGATCCAAGGAGGAGACTGTCCAGAGCTTTTCATGAGAAAATTGAAAAACAACAACATTCAAAGCATATTTAATAGTTGAAATTTAGGTACTATGTATGAAATTGGTACTATGTATAAAACAGATGCTTCATATGTTTACAAAGTCAAACATTTTAATTACAATATAATCATTAAATTGGATATAACTAGCCTTGAAATAATTGAAACCATCCTCATGTGACTACAGAAATATCAGGGTATAGCAGAAGGTTACAAAAGTGATGGGCTACACTCTTGATGTAGTGGTTACCAGTAATTGAAAATGGAGCTTCGGTCTCTGATCTTAGCATCGCCACCATTTCATGCCTAGAGTCCTAAATTGTTTTGGAGTGATCTTACTCAATTCCTCTTTTGATCATAAATCTAATTAGAAATAGATTCCTTGGTCACAACTTAAATCTAATCTTTAGGGTGAGCTGGTTTCATAATTTTTCATCAACCATAATGGAATAACTCATCTTCAACAATGGATGTTCTTGTTCAAGGAGGTCTATTTCTAAGTGTTTTAAGGCCCCGGGCAATGATTGGGCAATGTTCTGGCAATATCTGATGCGAAATACTGCATTGGGAGAGCAAGGATCTGGACCACAATAAGGAGGTGGATCTACCATGATGAGGATGTTAAAATTAGACTGAGAACTTAAGTAATATGAGTCATTCTTTTTTCTAAGTGTGTGGTTGTGTTCGTCTGGGTAGACTAGAGAAACAAATCCACAGAAACTCAGATGTAAGTAAGAGAGAGTTTTATATAAAGGGCAAGTGTACATTAAGAAGGTATCCCAACCCAGGGCTGTGCAAGCCCATAAGTCTGAAAGCCCATATGTCTGACACTGATCTACAAATCCTCCTCAAACTCACAAAACACACACACACACACACACACACACACACACACACACAACAGTGCCAAATGCAGCAGGACCACAAGCCAGTGGGTAGAGAGTCTTTGAATTTAGTGGTGGTGTAAGCAGCTGAGTGCTGGCAGGGCTCTCCATGCAGTTTCTCCAGCACCCAGGGCTGCATCAGGTTAGGTCCATGTGGCTTCTCCTCAGGGATGTCTCCCAGGAAGTGAGCCTTGCCAGCTAAGGCAGCTGCACACTGGTCCCACCTTCAGAGAACAAGAGATCACAGAACCAGAAAGGTGAAGCTTACCAAGTCATTTATCTCTCCACCCTTCAATTATTCCTATACGTGTTTATTGGCCTCATTGGCACATTAAACCTTATCTATCTCAGTGTTTTTTTTCCCATACAGGAATAGAGTTAATAGCTTGACTATTAGTAATTTGATTTGATGCATTAGAGATGCATCTCTTATGGCATTTGATAATACAATGTTAGCAACAATGAATATATTTAAACCAGTTTATAAAAGCAAACAAACAATGAAGTCTAAGTCCTATACCTTTGCATAAACAAATAAAGATACCTGAAAATGGGTAGTCAGGATAGGAGACAGAATGAAACCATGTACCTTTCTTGTGTATTGTTTCAGTATGTTGTCATACTTTCCTGAATATTTTACCGAAGTACATCAGGTGTTGGTATTTTCAGAGACCCTTTGCTCTGCCAGAATGAAACCAGGATTTATTTGGTGATGGTAGCACACATTTAATGGGGTGGGGGGTTCTAAATTTTTATATTGGACTGCCACCGTGTCAGCAATGTCACAGACTATTTGTTCCACAGTGCCAGATCAATAGAAAATCGATTTCTCCAGTTCAGGGATGACTAAATGGTGAAAGAGTTAAAGAACGATCATCCATTCTCTAATCAATGTGTTTTAGGTTTATCAGTTACAACATCCTCCTTTATTTTATACCTTGTGCCATATTTCCCCCTTCTTCTTTTAATTATTTGTTCAGTTTCTAAATTTGGCCTTGTTCATAAGGTGTGCCTATTAATACAGGAAAAAGTGCACTTTTCTGTTAGAGTAAACCAGCCCCTAAAAATATCACGGGATTCATAGGTGCAATTGTACACATAAATATTATAGTAAAGTCCTAGAAGATAGGAAAGGTAGGAGAGAAGATAAGATAAAGGAATCAGATACATTATGGTAGCATGCTCCCCTAAACCCCTCTTGGTGGTTCACCTGGGGGTGGAAGATGAGAGGAGGAGGAGAGCGAATCTGTTTCTGACAAAGGCTAACATATACTTAGAGACATGCAAGCTCTCCTAGATTACAGGGAACCATATACCTCACAGGAGGGGATTGTACCATAGTCAATACAAGCAATAGGAAGGGGATGATTTAGGGGTGTGCACACAATAGAAAGGGGAGAGACTAGGGGTACACGTATGACAAGATGGGAGGATCCTAGATTCAAAATGGCAGCCGAACCTTGGTCCCTTGGTTATCTGTGAGTGGGCTTGACCTTCTCTCTGGGCTCTCCAGGGAAATAATCACCATCCTTATCCTTGGTGGGGTGTGAGTCCCACCTCTGGTGGACAGACAATAGAGTCTGCTCTATATGGCTGAATACCCTTAGCGTGTAGACCTCTAAGCAGCTGACTACACAATGAGCTAGTAAGCATGTGACAACAGGGGGTAAGCTTTCTGTATCCCACAATTCCCCCTTTTGTTTTATGTATTAAATTTAAAAGAGCTATAGGGGCAACATGGTTATTTTCTCTACATTGAAAGTTGTTGAGACAAAATTAATGACAACATTAATGTAGCCAAGCCAAAAACTCAAGCTTATGGCAAACATTTTGAATCCAGGCTCAGATAAATCCCCCCCTATTCCCATCTAATATTGGGGGAAGGTATGCGAGGGGTTAACGAGACAGAGCAAAGTGGACTGCCTGCTTCCACAGGGAGACAGAATCCACCAGGTGTTCACTTTAAGGCAGCATAGCTGTAAGGGGAGAATCGTGCAAATGATATTTACTGCAGGATAATGTACTTATCCTGTACTTTAGCTCTAGTTTACCAAAGCATTCCTATCATGGAATACTAGCTTTCCAGATTCCCTTTGCTATAAGTTAGGGAATACGTCCTAGGCATATTTCCCTCAGGGTTAGTTTCCCACAGGTTTCTAGTTTTTGATACCTGTTCAGATAATCCCAGTAAACCATTTTAAAATACAGCTATAAAAGCTCCCCAAGTCCCTTTTTCAATGAAATTTAATCCTGAATATTCAGTAAAGTGTTAGCTAAATTACATCGATAATTATTTACGGTTATTTTTTTCCTGATTTACAACTTTTTACTTTTACCCAATCAGTTTTTCAAGGTGTGGTAGATATATAATCCTTTGTCAATCCGAGGATTAAGAGTTAGGGGTAGAGTCTAGCTTGTCAATCAGCTCATAGCCAATGAAGCCTCTGTGTGGGCATGGCCTCCTGAGAAATCTGGGAAATCGGTACTTCCTCCTTGGATGCTGGCGACAGTTCTCTCTCTGCCACTCCCTGAGAGACATAGCAGCTGACAAACCACATGGACCTACCCTGATGTAGAGACCCCTGCCAGTGCTGAGATGCTTACAATGCCACTGGACCCAAGGACTTTCTACCCACTGGCCTGTGATCTTCTGCATTTGGCATCATTTCATGTGTTTCATGAGTCTGGAGAGGACTTTATGGATTGGTATTGGACATATAGGCTAGTATCAGACTTACAGACTTGATCTGGACTGGGCCGGGCTGTTTTCTCAATGTTAAATGGCTGTGGTATATAAATCTCTTCCTTATACACATACGTGTGTCCATGGATTAGTTTCTCTAGTCTACTCAGACTAGCACACAAGGGAAAACTTTCAAAAAGTATCACAGAAATTTCAGTGATTTGTTGTAGATGTGGGACTAGTTATGATAGCATCCAACATCATATAAAGCATTAAATTTATTCAGAATTTTTCCAATTTGCTTTTTCCATAATTCAGATTCTCCTGGCCCACTTAGTATATTTATCACTTTATATAAATCTACTAGTGCAGGTTCTTGATGAATAGCCGATTGATATTTTGTAGATCTTTACAAGGCCTAAGGAACTCTTGAAATTGTTAAATGCTCTCCTTTAGACTAGGGAGAAAATGTTACTACTAAGTATTCTTTAGGCTTCTCTGAATGTTTTACTTTAAGAGGCAACTAATGAGAAGGATTTTCTAAGTGTTTACTTTGTTTTCATTTTTTGGCTTAATAGTTGTATTTTTAACAGTTTTCTTGATATATGACATATATATTGTACAATTCAGTGGTTTAATTACATTAAAGAGTTGCATAATCACCACCACAATCAATTTTAGAAAATATCCTTCTTTCTTGTACTCATTAGCTTACATTTCTCCCCAACCTCCCCTGCTAAAACCCTAAGAAAACATTGATCCACTCCTGGTCTATGTAGATTTACCTATCTTGGATTTCACACACAGAAAAACATATAAAATAACAATAACAACACTGAGTTAGAGAAAAATCTCAATTGAACAGAAATATTAAATACTATGATATTTAATTTAATGAAAAAATATTAAGACTATCATACAGTTATGACGGGTCAAAGGGATCACGAATTCTAAGCTGTGGATTTCAGGTTGTCCCGGTCATACATAGCATTCTCTAACCTGGGTGCTCAGCATTTAAGCTCTAATATTATTCCCTCCTTCAGTCTTGGAGTTTATCATTTACAACCTTTGAATCACACAAGTAGTGTGTTTCTTCCATGTGGACTTACCTGCCACTTCCCTTAGATGGTTGTTTGCTTAAAGATAAGCCTTTTAGACCAAGGATGGTATTCTTTCTGATAGTTGAGCAGTCTGGTTTGTTCACCACACTCACTATAGCAACCACATCTTCAGTGAGCACTTAATGAGAGTAAGTATTAAGTAGGGCCACATCATCAGAACTAATTTGTTCTTAGATGAGGGATAAAGTTAAGTGTGAGGTCAAAATCCATTCATCTATCTATGTCATATATGTCCTGGTCCACTTCATAGATATCCTTACTGGGGAACATGAAATCATCCCCAAGTGTCATATTGTAATTCTATTGATAAAAAAACATCAGACTGCCTGTCACTGAGTTGATGCCAATTCATAGTGATCCTATGGTTTGAACTGTCTCTGTGGGTTCCTGAGACTAGAAGATTGATAGGAGTAAAAAGCTTCCTCTTTCTCCCAGGGTGTGGCTGACAGGTTCCAATTGCAGACCATCTGGTTGGCAGCCAAATGCTAAACCACTGTGTCACCAGGGCTGCTGCTTTTGAACTGAGCCAATTTTATAGAATTAAAAATATTGTTGAGAAAATATACATGTATAGGGCAGCTTTTTAGGCTAAAATTCATGTATCCCAGATAGATGTGTACAGATTAACAACTTAAGTGTCTGAGTTCTCTCTATGCAAACAATAAGGGTCAAAAGTAGGGCAAAACTTTCTCTATAAATGTTTACTTCTTGTCATCAGGATATAAGTGGAGTTCAAGTGAGTTTCTAAAAGAGTAAGGAGAAAGGGTTAGTGATAGAAATTCGAATCTTGAATGGAGAACGTGGATAGTAGAGGGTGACAGAGTACTGAAAATTGCTGAGGACTGTTGATACAATGATTATTTTGCTTACTCACATGTGCTTTAGAGACTGTGCCCTGTAGAAAAACAAACAATCTCTGGGTTTGTTTTAGAGATTTCTCAATGCTAATTAAAATGTGCATTCTATTGAGTTTGGTTAACTTGAGACCCTTCTATGCTAATTTGTGTGCAAAAGTTAATCTAGAGCAAGGGTTGGCAAACTTTTGAGATAGAAGAGCCAATCTTGTCCCTCATTACACTCAAAATTATTCAAGAGCCATACATATATATTTTAAAACAAATTACATCACCATTATCTAATACCCTTCATTACTTTTTTCCAGTTTTACTTCAAAAGCAAAGAGCTGCATATGGCCTGAGAGCCTGTGTACCAACCCCTGATCTACACAAATAAGATGACCCCTAAATTGGCCACATGTGTTCTAAATGTTCTTCAGTAAGATTGTACCAGGTGTTAGGAAAATAGCAAGAAGGCAGGGCATACTATTTACTCAGAGTGCATAGCTACTCCAAAAGGAAAACTCCCATTTTTAGATGTAAAATTACTCACTAAAGAAAGAAAAGCCAAACTTGCACTGGAAAAAATAATGGAGCACTGTTCTTGATTTCCATGAAAGCAGAACATCATAGAAAATGTTACTGTTAGCTTCCTCTCAGACACAACACCCTAGAGGAAACACCATGGGATTAGGAGCGTGATTGCTTGTGTTGATTGCCGTGTCCTCCAGCTGGACAAGAGCGCTGGTCCGTGTTGTCCTCTCACAGCAACGTGCAGCCCTCCTGATGAGGGGGGACCTGCTCTAAGGACGTACACTACTTAACCTAGGGCCACACCTTGCAGTTTGCAGGGATACAGAGCTCTTGAGAAGTAGGATGTGTCCTGGTGCTGCTGCTGCTTCAGAGAGTAGAATAATCCCATTCATTCAAGTCTCCTCTGATCCTGCGACAAATCAAAGAGAAAACAAATATAGACAAATACCGACTAGAAATTAATTTTCCATCAATCTTAGTGAGCTATCCAAAGAGAACGGAGTTCAAATCCAAGGGCGGGTTTACCTGAAGCAACTCCCATGGAATTTTAGGGAAGCAATGAGCCAATCGGAATCTGCTGGTCTGAGTTCATGTGACCTTAGGGTAACACTTGCTGACTAGCAGGCCTTCAGATCCTGCTTGTGATTTCAAGAAATGCCATACAGCAAAATGGTAGAATTGGGTTGATGTTTAAAGTAAAGATGTTTGAGTGAGAGACAAGGCAAATTAAAATTTTGAAATCATAGACTCTGGAGGATTCTCTAATCCAACAAGGAGACAGCTCAGAGTTTTCATACGAAAATCTAAGAACACCGATTAAAATCAGTGATGGGCTGACATTAGGTAAGCGGAGTCCTTGTACATCTCATTAGTAGCATATTACAGATACTTACATTGTATAGTTTAAGTTACAAATTAAACCTTAAATTGGGTATATCTAGTTTTGAAGAAAGCAAGTCCTTCACTGTGAAATGAAGGAAGGCCATGCATAAATCCAATTTATTTTGAATAAGCATTTGTTCTGCGGATTGTTTTTTCCTGGTTTCGCAGCAGCAAGTGAAACCCTTAAGCAAGCAAAATTACATTGTTCTCTGAGATTGTTTAATAAACAATTTTCTCATGGTACAGTGGAGAGCAACTGGAAGGGTGGCCTACATGTCTGATGCAGAGGATACTCGTGATGCAAAGTGGAGCTTTGTCCACAGACGACAGCAAAGCCACCTTCTCCTTTGGGAAGTCTTAAGTGACTTTAAGGTGCTCTTACTGAGCAGGTTTCGATGTATCACAAACACAGCCTCCATGCATATGGTGTTGCTCTGTTGCTGAGCAAGTTTCAGCAGAGCCTCCAGAATAAGATGCTGCACTTCCAGAAAATAGCCAATGAAAGTTCTGTGGATCACAATGGTCCCATTCCATTGTGCATGAATGATGTCTCTGTGAGTCATCTGGCGACTGGATGGCAGTCGACAGCCACAACATATCTGATAAAGTTCTCTGCCCTGAAGAACAGCAAGAATAAGTCTCCATGGAGGATGCTATAGGGAAGAGATTAATGAGAAACACACAATTCTTTTTGAGATGGTAATAGATGCTCTAAAGAAAAGAGACTAGTAGTGACTAGTATAATAAACTTATCTATTTATTTATTAATGTTTTCTTCTAGCTTGCTGGTCTCTTTTCATCCCCTCTCTCAGGCTTTGCTTCTTCTTGCCATTCTGTATGCCCCAAAGCATGCCTTCACATTGATTTCTGGACATCATGCTCTCCTGTGAGTTGACATTACTGTGCTTGAAAGAGAGATCAAGTACAGAGAAAGAATGATTTATGAGACTTCTGTCACCCAGGCAGGATGCTCTCAGCATATTCTCAAATAACTCACAGCTCTCTGCCTGCCTGGGGCTAAAGGACCCTGGCTGTGCCAGAGACAAAGACAGGAGTGTCTGATGCAGGCTCCTTGCTAAGTTGCCTGAAGGGTCTACGGCTGTCAGGGTGGGTCATGCGCTACCCTTTCACCAGTCCCCCCTGGAAATCTATCCTTGATGTTGTTCTGAGTGTTCACTGGTAAATAGTGTGGTAAAAGTGCCTCTTCCTTCTTAGACTTAGAAGAGGCTTCTGGAGAGCAACCCCACCCGCACCTTCAGCTCTGATGTCATCTACTAACGGTCAGAAAGGACTGGAGAATTGGCTCCGGAGCTGCAAGAATCCCACATAGTCGCAGCTCAGATCCCATGTGGCACTCCTTCCCCTGCCCCACAGATGTACTTTAATAGTGTGTCTATCATTCTTTTAAAGTGGTCTATTAAACATGGCGGTGCCCTGGTGGAGTGCTTCTATGTTGGGCTGCTAACAGTAAAGTCCGCACTTTAAACCACTGGCTCCGTGGGGGAAAGGTGAGGCTTAGGCTCTCATGAAGAGGTACCGTTTCAGAAACCCACTGGGGCAGTCCTACTCTGTCCCCTGGTATCACCATGAGTCAGAATGGACTCACTGGCAGTGAGGTTGTTTTAGTTTCATGAAAAATGATCAGAGTCCACTTAAATTTGAGTCCAGGGAAAGTAAATGACTCAAGGAAGGCAGGTAAAATGTGATTCATAAGGAAAAACAAAAGCCCCAAACCTTCCCTGGCATTGTGGTTGATTCCATCGCAGTGCAACCCCATACCACAAGGTAGGACAGACAGCCCCGGGGGGAATCTGAGGCTCTTTATGGGAGTAAAATAACTCGTATTTCTCCAATGGTGCAGTTGGTGAGTTTGAACTGCTGCCTTTGTGGTTAGCAACCCAATACCCAATCACTACACACACCACCAGTAAATAAAATATCAGGGGAAAACATAAAGATTAACGGTTGGCTAATCCTAACATCACTGATTGGAACCTACCTCTCATAGTGATGAAGATAAACTGCCAAGAGGTTACCTGTGTCCTGGCTGCTAAAAATGTTTCCCTCCACCCACCTGTAGCTATGAAACTTTTTTGATAATGGTTTTATGACTCTCCTTTTCTAACAGGATAAGGCAAATTTACTTTGGTATGAGCAGTTAATAATAAATTTGGTTAATAATTGATTCCTAAAATAAGAAAAACATTGAGGTTGTCTGTTATTATTTTTCCTCTTCAACAACTTATATTAATAAATATGGAACTAATCCTCCAGAGGAAACAATTTAATATGGCATAGAAAGAGATTTTATTTTCTGAACTATCTTCCCAGTTGAATTTTCAGATCCCAATACCCAGACATTCCCCAGACCAGTTAAATCACAGAGGTCAGAATGTTTAAAAGATGTTCAATTTATCCCAATGTGTAGCGAAGGGAAACACTCTAGAGTGTGTTAAGACAGCAGCTGGGACCTCTGCTTATTCAATTGAAGTAAATAAATGTCCATGAAGCTTTCGGTCTCAAGCTTGAACCAAACCCATTGCCTTGAGTCAGTTATAGCGACTCTGCGTGTTTCAATCTTTACAAACCTGTTACATCTAATAAGGGTGCATGCCTGGGAGCAGCAGAGCCAATTCACTCTCCAAGGTAGAGGGAAAAGAGGTTGATTAGAAGGACATACCAGTGGGAGACTGACGGGAACGCAGGGTGTCTTGATGGAGTCCCACCTGCACTCAGAATACATGTTGTATATATTTTCACCAGAATGCACATTTTGGGGTAAGGGTTTTCCTTGGTTTCTGTGCTTGGCTTCCTTCTGGGCTACTGGCATCTAAAGCAGTGATCTTAGCTGTGAGACAGGCTAAATTTGTGTGTGTGTTTGTGTGTGTGTGTGTGTGTGTGTATCCAACAGTCAGTCCCAGGACACTGACTAGAAAGACAAGGCACCCATAGCTTTGCTAAGGAGATATAGGTTATTATCATGATCTGAAGTTAGGCCTAGTTCTCTGACAACTGTAGCTATAACGAAGAGCTTTTGAGGAAGGTTTCTAGCCAGCTGCCTGGTAGACATGCCCCCCTCAGCAGAGGTGGCGGGAGAACGGATCTTGTTATGCTGGCGTAAAGTAAAAGTTCACCTAAGGAAAGCTTAACATGAGCAAAAGTGTAACTGTCACATGAACATGAAAGCTACAGTGCACTTGATATCAACACTCAAGTTGAAACACTGTTATGGCCATTTGAGGAAACAAACAAACAAACATTGTTGCAATTAACTTTCGGTGGAAGGAAAGTGAAGAGTCATATGTAAAGGATCATTTTGCTATTTCTTAATATCTTAAAAGGGTTGAAGAGTACACCCACCATTTCTGGACCCTCCTTTGATCCTGGGGTCTCAGCTGCTATGTGATGTGGCTTGATCCTGGTGTGACAAATGCAAGATTTCCCTCCCTTGAACTTGATAGCAGGGTTGGCTGAAGCACACTCATTCTAGATTTAGAGGAGCCCCTGATCGTCGGAGTGGAAACTGTGTACTGACTTTTAATGAGCACCTGTCTCACTCCCACGGCTTTGTTAAGTTTTGATAGAAAGCAAATAACTAGCCGCGAGTCCACCTCTACACTGGGCAGATGCACCAGGGTCAGGACATTGAGCAAATACAGTCATCTGCACATTGACACAAAAAAGAGATTCATTTTAATGTTTTCTCTGGGCATGGACGCTCAGTAAATCTGAAGGCAAAACATCAGACCATGGCAATTTCGTTCCCGACACAGTTTGATGAACTGCTTCTTTGAAGTTTGGCTCAGCCTCTCTGCCTTTCCACTTGACTGTGCTCTTCAGGCAGAATGAAGTTCCTACTTCTTTCCTGTGATGGAAGGTCCTTATTGAACAACTGTTTGGGGGGTGGGGGAGATGGGACTTAATTATCATGATTCAGACTGTAGGGGAGCCTACACCCCAGAACTATTTCTTTCAAGAGGCTATGGGCAGCTTCTTAAGTGTTCTCAGGTCTATAAGGAAGTGTCAGTCCATTGAGAAAAATAGTCAATCAATACCTGTAAATATTCGTCAGTGCAGTCACCCATGGCCTGTTTGTTTCAGTGTGTTGCGAGGATAAGGGAAATAGACAATGCTACATGTACAGACACTGATATCAAAACCTCTCTTGATGGTGTGTGCCACCAGGTTCATGGAATTGTCCCAATAGGTCCTGGTTTTGGAGCCAGATGTTGACCTGCATGGATGTGAGCTACCACACAGGCCAGATGCTCAAGTGCCATGCGTACCACCTAGAGCTGGAAGCACCTCTCAGCTCCAACACCCCTGTCTCTGCAGAGGACATGCGCCGTGACTGCCCCCACCGGGCTCCTTGGACAGCTCCTGTTGCTGTCCAGGCCGAGTCTGGCCCTGCGTTCATGGAAGTCTGCCTGTGGCTGGGACAGTAACACAACCAGTCATTTCCAAGTGTTTGGCTGTGGAACTTTTAAGGATATCCCTTGGTTATGAAAAATAATTTCTCCACGAATGTTGCTCCCTCCCTATTCCTTAAGACAGATTTTTCTGTTTTCTGAACTTTCCAACTTCACCCTTTCTCAGGACACTCATTTTCTCCTGTCCTTTTACAAAAAGTATCTCCTCTAAACAGACACTGAAAATCAGGCATGTACAAAACAGGTATGACAAAGTTAGTTCCCCTAATTTGCAATTCATGGGTTGAAGAAATTAGCTGTTGTTTTTTTTTTAGGTGCCATTGAGCTGGTTCTGACCCATAACAACCTGAAATGCAAGAGAACAAAACTCTGCCCTCCTCCGCACCCCTCTGACAAATGGTGTTAGTTTGAATCTCATGCGTGCAGCCAGGGGGTCAATCTGCCCATGGGGCCTTCCTCTCTTCTCTGACTTTCTACTTTGCCAAGCAAGGTACCCTTTACCAGGGTCGTGTGCAGCGTGTGTAGAAAGGAGGAGTGCATCTCTTTCCTGCTGATCTTAATTCATGAGTCTTTCTGGTAGTGTATGAACCAAGAGTGTAGTGATGTATAAGCTGCTTCAGTGTTGATAAGGTCTACAGACTATCCTTCTACCATTACCTTAACCAAAGGGGCAAACAGAAGACTGCTCACTGCCATTGAGTACTGGTACTGTCTGTCACAGGCTCCTAGGGACCCCCTGGGGTTTCCAAGACTGTAAGTGCTTACAGGAGTAGAAAGCCAAGACGTTCTCTCGATGAGCCGCTGGTGATTTCAAACTGCCGACCAGGAGGGTCACGGCTACATCACCAGGGCTTCTAAGTAGGGGGGCAGGAATGATTTAACTCCACCCCACCCCCACAGCTACCTTCTGGACTCCTTACGACCTTTGTTCTGTTTTCTGAACTTTACAACTTCTCCCTTTCTCAGGTTATTCACTCTCTCCTGTCCTTTTCTCTAAAGTACACTGATTCATCCACCACCCCACCACCCTCCCCACTCTCCCCCCCCAAGGCCCCTCCCTTTCTTTCTTCTCTCTTTCTCTCTCACATTTCAACACCTTCTTGCTGAGCCCTTAGGAACAATGCTCAGGAGAGCAGTCAGCATGTGGGTATCCCGCTCCTTCTCCTTTTTTCCTGGCTCCTTCCCAAGCATGGTCTCTATTAGTGCAGGCTTTGTAAGTTACGCCAACCAATTCCGGGGCTGACAGCACCCCTAATGCTCCTTCAGCCTTCTATCAAGTTCCTTGAATGCCTGGGGCTCTCTGACCAATCAAAACCCTGCTAATAAGAGAAGTATGATGCTCTGCTTCTAGGTGACTGTTGATGTACCTCCAGGACCTTTGAGGTTCGTTGAGGGAATGGATGGGATTTCCTTTGGGTTCTTGCAAAATTTATTTCGTTTTACCAGCATTCACCTGTTGAGGAGCTCGGCGCTATATCCATAGAGAGAAAATTGCCTGGTAAGCAGTGGCATGTTTTTCTTCTACCTTGATATTGAGACCCCAACAGGATTTTCTGTTGTGGGGATTCTATGATTCTTTATTCTGCTCTTTCTCTATTTTTTGGGGGGAGAGGGGTGCGGCTAGATCTTCCATTTCCTTAGCTACAATGTGAGCATTTAATAAAACTTGACAATCAACTCAGATAGACCAGTGTGTAGCAAATGAATGTGAACAATATTCAGTCAGAGTAAACAGACCCGCATAGTAGACGGGAGGATCTGTTTCCAGCTGGAGAAGGCAGAGGCTGCAGAAGGCTGGTGTGCGCACCTCAGGCACAGTGGTCCTTCAGTCAGTGGACTCTTGGCTGGTCGAGGCAGATGCACACCCGTCATGCTGCTGGAATGGGCATTTCTCTAAGAGACTATGTGGCCCCAAGGGAAAAATAGAATCAAATGGTGTCCCACTGCAAGTGTGGCAGGGGGGAGACCATACTTAGTCTCCCTTCCTGGGCTCCCATCCTCATTTGTCTCCTTTATCTGACCAAAGCACAGTGCGGGCTCAGGGGGAGCCAGCAGTTAGTTCTCCCTTCAATTTTGAAAACTTAGTAACGAAATAGCAGCACCTCAAGGTGCTCTTAGTAACGTTTAAAGCTAAAAGCTGAGTTAAATCTCAGTTTTTGGACTCCTTCTCATCATACTCATGAAACATTTTATTACAAAGACGGACGACCTTTTTGTTGCTTTTTCCTGTACCTCAGAGGATCTCCACCGAAATACACTCAGTTTTGCGAGATTCGGGGCAACCTCCTGTCAGCACGCGGTTCCAGCTCCCCATTTTCCTTTCTGACTTAGGCTACCCCTTCGTTCCCTCTCTCGGACCTGGCTGATCTCGCTCAGATTCGGGAATCTACAGGATCAGTCTCTCCTCTAGTTCTTTTAGGGGATCCACAGTCCTTTGCCAGCAGATTCTCCGGATGGTGGTTTGTTTCCATTTTCTCTCTCTCTAGGAACTGCTTCCAGGGAGCCCTCTCCTGTCTCCAGATGCTCTGGGTCCCGCAGAGAGAGCCTACAGAAGCCTGGGGAAGGGGGCACCATCACTCAGCCCTCCCTGCCTGGAGGCTCACCCTTGGGGATACGGAGCCGGACGGCTGTGACTGAGCCCACATTGAGTGCCGGGTTGGGAAGGGATTCCTCTAATAAGGGTCCATGCCCTAGAGCTGCAGAGTGAGTTTAAACGGTGGCTCCCAGGGGAAGATGGACGGCCAGTGCAGACTGTCTCGATGGAGTCCTACCTGTGCTCAGAGCACTGAGATCCGATATGTTTCCGTCAGAGGACATATTCGGGGGGGGGGGGGGATCATGTTCTTTTCATTCTTGTCGAGTACTTTCCAATATTCAAGATACAAGACAATCACAGGTGCAAATGTCTGCTATACCCATCAGATAAAACTTTAAGGGTAACATTTAGGATGCACAAGCAATGCCCTTTGGTGTCTTCATTATCTTCCTGACAGAGTTGGCCAGAGTTCAGACTGAATCATCTCTCTGTGAGGCATGCCGAAATTTATAAAGATCCTGCTGAGGCTGCAGTAAGCAATATGAGGCAAGCATGGCATGAGTTAAACTAACTACAAACAGGGAGTGGGTCTGAACTACAGAAACAGATTGTGGCAGTTACATAATCTCCTGTCAACCAGATCATAGTCAATGGTGCCTCTGTGTGGTCATGATCTTCTCCTGAGGATTCTGAGAACTCCTGTCTTCATCCCTAGAGGCATGACATACTCTCTCTGCATGGCATTCCTATTGACAAGCCACATGGCAATGATGGCACCCAGATTCCTAGAGCTGGACTAGCCATGTGGAGACCCACGCCACTGCTGGGATGCTTCCACTGCCACTGGATTCACAGCAAGACTCTCCACCCACTGGCCTGTAATCTTCTTGCATTTGCATCATTGTATGTGTTGTGTGAGTCTGAAGAGGAATTTATAGACTTGTGTTAGACACATGGGCTAATATTGGACTTAGGAATTTGATCTGTACTGTGCTGGGATGTTTTCTTAATATACAATTACAATTTGATATAAAGCTTTCTCTTAAATGCATTTAAGTGTCTCTGGATTTGCTTCTCTAGTCAACCCAGACTAACACAGAGATCACCAAGTTTTTATATTACAGTGATGCTGGGGGGGAGGAGGGGGGGTGTTAAACTATCAACCTTTAGGATATCTGCTGATAACAAGCCATTTGTGTTCCGTAGGTCATAGATACAACTCCTAAATTCAGAACCGAAAAGAATAGTATTATTCATATATAACTATATGACTGAGTTCAGTTATATTTATATTCACATATAAATATATTACCTTGTTGGGTGACTTTAAGAGAGATACTCTGACCACCTATTAAACCTGGTGTTTGTGTTTGAGCCCTGAAGCAATCAGCAGAGCTAAAATAACTAACTTCAAATACAGAGAAACAGGGATGTTTACTAGAAAGTGACACCAAGGCAGAGTCTGACAGTCTTGATGGAGACCATTGGAAATAAGAATTCATAAAGACTATATAATTTTTTCTACCACCACTTACCTGTCTGTTAGTTGTACTGTAGTGGCATGCTTGTTGCTGAAATTGTGTCAATGGTATTTTCAATTCAAGAATGGTCACCCATTTTGAGCAGGTTTCATTGGAGCCTCTAAGCTAAGAACAAGATTATCCATGGAGAAGGAATCAAACCTATAACCAAGATGCATTTGATAATTATTGGTGACAGGAATACAACAGTTGGAGACAAAGAAGGGACAGTATTGGGAAATATGGCTATGGTGATAGAAACGAAGCTAGAGACCACATAAGAGAATATTTCAACACCAATAACTTCTTTATTACCAATAATTTTTCAACAGCATGAACAGTGACTGTGTACATGGACCTCGTCAGAGAAAATACACTGGCGTCAAATTATCTGAATCTGCAGGATAAGATGACAGAGAAATTCAATGTCAGCAGGCAAAACATGGCTAGGGGTCAATTGTAAAACAGACCATCAATTGCTCATATACAAGTTTAGGCTGAAGGTGAAGAAATTAAAACAAGCCTCAATATGAGTCAAAATCTAATTTGGAGTGCATCTGTGCTAAAGAACATCTCAAAAACAGATCTGACACATTATGCATTAGTGGCCGGAGACCTGAAGAGTTGGGAGATAGCATCAAGAGCATCACACAAGAAGAAAGCAAAAGGTGGTTTAAAAGATAAGCAAGAGGGCTTGGGGACTAGGTGAGTATCAGAGACCTCAAATCTACATTTATAGTGTAGGAGCCAAGAGGAGTCTTTTGGACAGGTGTTTCCATCATAAGAACATCATTTATGGAGTAACCGATCAATTGAAATTGCCAACCTGGGGGTTAGCATCCTCATGCTCATCCCACAGAACCACCAGGACTCTTGAAGGCATAAAGGACATGTATTTCCTAGTTTGCACCTGTCTGAACAGGATTTCATTTGGGGCACTAAAATGAATAACACATCAGGTTGAAAAGAGCAACATGAATAGAAATAGAAATAAGAAACATTACGTTTATGGTGAAGCATGGGTGGAAGAATAGTGAAACATTGATGTTTTATGAAAATTTTACGATGACAACACCCCAAAGGAATCAATGGTTTACAAATGGGCAGCTTGTTTTAAAAATGGATGAAACAATGTTGAAGATCAAGTCCATAGTGGCTGACCATCCATATCAGTTTGCAAGGAAAAAATTAATCTTGTGCCACAATTGAAGAGCATAGATGATGAAAGGCAGAAACAATAGCTAATACCAGAGGCATCTCAATAAAGTCAGCTTATCCACTAATCCATGAAAAGTTAAAGTTGAGCAAACTTTCTGTTTAATGAATTCTAAAGCTATTGCACTCAGATCAGCTGCTGGCAAGTGCAGCGTTTTCAGTGGACATTTTATAGACTGGTCGGTTAAAGATCTGGTTGTAACAAGATGAAACATGGCTTTACCAGTGTTTCCTGAAGACAAAGCACATTCAAAGGAATTGTTATCAAGAAGTGGAAGTGGCCCCTTTAAAGCCAAAGCAGCCCGTGCATCCAATAACAAAAGGCCATTGCCACAATTTTGGGGATGCTAAAGGCATTTTGCTTGTGGACTTTTTTGAAAGGCTGAAGAATAATAAAATCTGCTTATTATGTGAGTGTTCTAGAAAAGTTAGCCATAGCTCCTGCATAAACACACTGAGAAAACCTCACGGGAGTCCTTCACACCACTGTCCCTGATTATTCCTCTCAAGTCAGGGCAATTTTGTGAGGGTTTGAAAGGAAATGTTTCTTAATATTAATTTTTTTCTTATTGTAAACAGAGATGGCATTTCTCTGGCGGGGAGCATATAATGAGAAATAAAAGTGTGCTATTATTTTTATCTTTCTAAAATATTTTAACGCCACTTTTCCATGAACTTTTGAATTCCCCATCTGTTTATTAAGAATTGCTATTTGCAAAAAAGAAAAGATAAGAAAGAAAAGATCAAAGTGGATTTCAGAAGAGACTCAAATTTTCTATTGAATGTAGATAAACTAAAGAAAATGGGAAAAATAATAAGGTGAAAAACCTGAATGGAAAACTGCAAGCAGCAAACCAGGAAGACATCAGTGTCATAATACCAAGTTCAAGGATCTGCATTAGAAAACCAAAAGGGAAAGCCGTGCCTAGCATATCTCACGCTTTAAAATTTTTAGGAAAAAAAATCAGGACATAATTTGAATGGTTGAAGGATTCTATGGGAAAATTAGACAGGCCCGGTGGTGTAGTGCTTATGTCTTAGGCTGCAGTCTGCATCAGAAACCACCGGCAGCTCTACAGGAGAAGACTGAGCTTTCTACTCCAATAAACTTTTGTAACAGTAACCTAGAAAACAAACAGGAGATCGCTGTGAGTTAGCCAGAATTGACTCTGTGGAAGGGGGTTGAGAGATGGACAAACTGCTGTATGACGCAGGGAGCATCAGACAGAGATTGAAGGAATACATAGAGTCACTATAATAAAAAGAACTGTTTGACATTCAACCATTTCAAGAGGTAGCATATGATCAAAAACTGATAGATTGAAGGAAGAAGCCCAAGCTACAATTGATGGAATGCCAATTGTAATGATTCATCGAACTGAAGAAGCTCTTGAAGGACTCACTAGTCAATACCAATAAATTTTGCCGAACAAATGGTCAGTTGTACAAATAGAAATTTTAAAGGGGGATTTTGTAGGGTTTAAAATCAATCAAGTTGTTTATTAATGCTGTATGCTTTTACCATTTGTAGTCACTCTGTATATTGAGCAAATAATCTGAGCACCTGGACTGTATGAGAAGAATGTGGCAGTAAGACTGGAGGAAGAAAGATTAAATGCCTGGGATACTCAGATAACACATTTTTTCATTTTCCTATAAGAAAAGAGGACTTGAGACCCTTGCTGATGAAGATCAAGGACTGACGCCTTCAACACAGATTACATCTCTATGTAAAGCAAACCCAAATCCTCACAACCCAACCAGTAGGAAACATTATGGGAAACAGAAAAGATTAAAATTGTCTAATATTTTTTTTGCTTGGACCCCATCCAGTGCTTCCGTAAGTAGCTGTCAAGATATATTACATTGGACAAATGTGTTACACAGACCTTTTTCAAGTGTTGAACAGCAAGGGTGTTGTCTTGAAAATGCAGGTGAACCTGATTTAATCCATGGTATTTTCAATCGCCACATTTGCATGCGTTTAAGTTAGACGCTTCTGAAGAATTGAATATGAGGTTGGGAAAGAATATTGAAAATACCTTGGGCTGCCAGAAGCACAAACAATTACATCTTGGAAGTAGCACAACATCTTGGAAGAAGCAATGATGGTGAGATTTTTGTCTCACATACTTAGGATCTGGTATCAGAAAATATCAGGCCCTGGGAAAGGACCTCATTCTTGGCCAAGTCGATGGTCGGGAGACAGGAGGAAGACCACCAAGAAGTTAAAGTGACAAAGGAGCGATAACACTGGTCTCAACCAGGAGAACAATTGTGAGCATGGCGCTGGGCTTATTTGTTTCATTCTGATGTGTAGATGATCACTATTGTTTGGAACTGACATGATAGCACACAACAATAACAACGTCTACATTTTACTTTGGAATATACATCCCGAAGGAGTCATGTACAGATGTTTTACATTAACCCAGGTTTCAGAACAATAATATGAGGCAATTGTTGACTATTAGCAAATAGACCAATAAAGTTAGTCAAAAACAATTTCAGGTTAACTGCTGACTAATGTAGCAGAGATTAGCTTTTTGGCTACTGATGTTCAGGTGAAACAAATAGGAGAGACTTCTGAGCCAGCTGGACTTCAGCTGGGTGACTCTGAGCACTACCTAAAGCTATAAAAATTTCAAGCTGACTGAGTTGGGAAACACCGGCAGTACACCAGAAATTAGGCATTTAACTGTAAAGGTGTGGCTTAGGCTCACTACAGTAAGCCAATTGGACTATACCTCTTTGCTGGTTTCCTTTTCTATAAAATGGAGCTCTTAATAGCACCCATGTCAAAGGAATTAAGAAATTAATACTGCCTTAGGGGAAAATTTAAAATATAAATTTTAGGGAATCCCCATTTTAAGTCTTAAAACCAAGTAAAATGAAAAAAAAAATCAAGAGGAAAGAAACTCTCAGCATGCATCAATAATGATGTATGAGAACTTAAATTCAAAACATTTGCTTTATGGAAGCCTGGAGCTTACAGTGAGAGCAACAAATCCATTTTGAGCCTTGACACAAATCCAGTCTCCATTATGCTGATTTTGACCATAATCTAGGAATGGTCAAAAGTTTTGTCCCTCGACAAAATGTGTTTGAAAGTACAGTTCAGTTCCCCTTTCAGCCCTAGAAGGGCCATTTTGCCTCTAGGGGACTGTCCTTGGCTTGCCTTTAATGCAAAAATGAGTCATACACAGAGCACTGAATAGCCAGGAATTTACAAATGCCTGACATCTATGATATCAAATTTTAACAGACACAAGACAATGGCAAGACCTTTAAACATTATGTTGCTAGTTGTTAAATTTCTGCCATATAACAGTTGAATTTGTGAGTATTTTGAAAGTCATCCTGAGTGACTGCTCTTCTTGGGGACATGCTGTGAGAACGTGGTGGGGAAGGAATCTGCAGTTTTCCTGAGGTATGCTTGCTAGTGGACATTTTTGGATCAGCTCGAGATAAGCAGTCAACAGAAAGTTTAAAAAAAAAAAGGAATCTGGCCTGCATCTTTGGTAAAGACCTCTCTTTATGACCAAAACTAGTCATTATGCCTAGCATCTCGGTATTTTGATTCCCCTCCAGAATCCTCACTTCTATGCTTTCTATAGAAATTTGCTGATCGCTGTTTTAAGATTGTCTTGTTCTGCATGTGCGTACACCTACCCCTTCACGTTGGTATCTGTGGAGCCTCATCTTCAAGGTGAGCAGCTCTCATATCACCCACAAAGGAATGGCATTTCTTCTGCAAGGGCTTTTTCACGCTTATTAGATGGCTACCTCTTCTAACCAGGTTGTTAAGACCCCAGATGCTCCTCTGAAAGGAAGCTTCATGTTTACTTGATAAGCCCTGCAGATCCAGGAAATTATAATGCAAACAGCCAGCACACCACTGTGTCAGACTGGGCTGGATGTAAGCTTCTGTGAGTTGTTTGCTTTTTTTTTTTTAAAGAGGAGATATGTTAGATAATTAATGAATTAACTGGAAGACTTGACAAGATGGGCATTAGGCAAAGTGAGAACCATAATTTTCTTTAAGGAATTTCTAATTCTGAAAATCCATGATCTTTGGTACCAGAATTGCTACTGCATTGTGAATGTATTTGAAACACATTTCTCACAATATTTGATTAGCCTATAATAATAATTATAGTGATTAAAATAATTAATCCAGTTTTTAAAATTGAATGTAGTTGTAAAAATGTAATTAGCATTCTCTATTGTGTGTCTCTATTTGATCTCTAGGTTTTAATATCTATTGTAATGACTACTCAGTATTCATAGACAAAATTCATGATTAAAGGGTTCAATAAGGAAATTAACAAGTTGTAATGGCAGTGAGTTGTCTACAAGTACATGTTGCAAAGTTTCATGTATGCTAATAAATGCTCAAACAATGAAAATTATACTGGAGATTACATGGTAGAACTTTACAAGACCATCTACTTCTTCATTGCAAACACTCTTTTTCAACAATATTGATGATGGCTATAAGCATAAACTCTCAGAAAAATACACAAGAATCCCGTCACCATGTCTGGGGAAGAGCAAATAAGAAGCTAAATATAATCTAAGTTATTCATCCCACCTGAGTCCATAAGCCATCTCAAGAAATTGTGTTGAGCACTAAGACTGAAGCTGTGATGTGATGAGGGATGACAGCAAGACAGCATACATGAGGCCAGCAAATGGCCATTACAGAGACAAGACAAGAAAGAGAAGACCGGTTTGTGTCAACAGAGAGTCTAAAATTTGTTCTTGAGCGTAAATTAGCTATACCTGCAGTTATAAACTCCAAAACGAAGAATCGGCTTAGCATATCTCAAGCTGAAAGAACGGAAGGAACATGTCAGGCCCTGAGTTGAGTTGCAGTACTGAAGATAGTCAACAAAAACTAGCAAATTACATGGCATTGAGTCATTGTTGACTAATAGTGACCTTCGAGGATAGGGTAGAACTGCCCCTGTGAGTTTCTAAGACTTTAACCTTTAAGGGAGTAGAAAGCCCCATCTTTCCCCCACAGAGAAGCTGGTGGTTTCAAACTTCAGGCCTTGCAGGTACCAGCCTAATACATAACCACTATGCCCCTAAAGGTCCTTATTCGTGAGTCTGGTGACATCATATTTAATAATGTAGGAAACATCAAAATATGAGGGAAACAAGGCTATTAAGATCCCTGGCACATATTTTTGCCCATTACAAAGCAAGGTGGCCGAAAGATTGTGGATATTATTAAACAATATTATTACTATTACTTGCAAGCCAAATGTTACTGAAGATAACTCCAAATGGTTACAACAGTACATTTCAAGAAGCTTCCAGAAATTCAAGCCTGAGTCAAAGGAGGATGTGAAGTGAGTGATAACATTGCTGATGTTACATGGTGCTTGGTTGAAAGTAGAGAATAGCAGAAAGGTGTTAATGTGTGTGTTTTTTTTAACAATGCAGAACCATTTATCTGTATGGATCATAAATTATGAATAGCATTGCAAAAATGGGAACCCAATATCACTTCATTATGCTAATGTGGAACCTGTATATAGACTAAAAGTCAGTCATTCAAACAAAATAAGGGACTATTGCGAGGTTTAAAATCAGGAAAGGGGTGCACCAGGTCATGTCCTTTCTTCGTACTTATTCACTAGATATGCTGGGCAAATAAGCCAAGAATGCTGACTCTGCAAAACAATAATTCAACATCGAGGTGGAGGTATTCTCATTAAAACCTTACAATATGCCAATGACACATATGTGCTTGCTGAAAGCAAAGAGAACTTGAATCACTTATTATGTAGAACAAACACTGCACATTTCAAAGTGGATTGAAGCTTAATATTAAAAATGAAAAAAAAAGACCTCACGATTGACCAAAAGAAAACAGCATGTTAAAAAGAGGACTGTTTGAAGTCGTCAAGGAGTTTACCTTGCTTAAATTCACAATCTAGATTCATGGAAGCAACAGTCAAAATATTAAACGATGCGCTGTATTGGACAGATCTGCTACACAAGGACCATTTAAAGTCTTAAAGAGCAAAATGCGCCCTTGAGGACGAAAGTACAGGCTGGATATTTTCAATCACCTCATTTGCATGTTAAAACAGTTCCATGTATGAGGAAGACAAGAAGAGTGGCTGCATTTGATTAGAGTGTTGGTGAGGAAATTTTGTATTGAAAATACCATGGATTACCAGAAGAACAAATAAATCGGGGCTGGAAGAATGTGCAGGCAGAATGCTCTTTAGGGGCAATGATAATGATGTAGGCAACCCCTAAAAAAAGTCTACTTTGGGCATGCTCTCAGGGGAAAGCAGATCCTGGGAAAGAACATGATGCTTATGAAAGGAGAAGGACAATGGAATGAGAAAAACTTTCTGAGAAGATTGGGTTAATGTATTTCTTTGGTTAAATATATGCATACATTAAATGTATTATGCTGGTGATTCTTCATAAAAAACATCCTTTGGTGAATTATTGTGAAATGCAAATAATTATGCTCTAATAGCTTTGTTGTTGTTGTTCTGTTTGTTTTAGTTTTGTTTTTCAGTTGATTTTGTTTAGTGAGTTTTCTTTAGGCAAGGGGCATTTTTTGAGCTTCTCTTTGTTCTAAAATGCTCACTCTTCTGTAATTCAGTTGGGGCAACTCCAACTAAATCATTCCTTGGGGAAGATTAATTATCCCTTTCCTATATTTCAATGAATGATAAGATATCAAGAATATGCTGTGGATTTTGCATAACTCAGGAGTAATTCATCAAATGACACGACAGCACGGGGTTATGTGGTAAAACTCTCTGACCACAAATGCAAGCAGAAGGCCCTGGAGAACTTCACTTGGGATTTGCCATCCTCTCCTTGATGTGTCATCCAACCTCCTGGAAGATTGAAAGTCAACTTACAGGTCTCTTTGATGCGTATGGCTCTTGAAAAAGAAGCAGGGATAGGTAGTAGGTGGAAGGAAAATTAGGCTGTCTACTCCCAGAAAGACTTGCAGTCTTGGAACAGATAGTCCTACCATCTCTCCAGGGTAGCTATGAGTCAGATTCAAAAGGATGGCAGTGACTTGAGGTGCTAGATACATATAATTAAAGTCATGTTTATTAACTAAAAGACTAAAAGAGACAAGAAAGGCTTTTTGTTTGTTGTTTGTTTTTGCTCAAAGTTGTATATTTCTCCTTGAGACTATGGATTTATTTCGTGGGAACAGCTCCCTTGGCCCCTTCCTGCCCTCCAGCTTGTCTGTCAGTGTGAGACTCTCCCTACTCTTGAGAAACAAGACGTTGGAATAGTTCTTGACATACTAGATCCTTCCCTGCTGATTTTGTTTTCTTTTTACATTCAAGAATATTTTATTTTAGGTTGGCATGGTTTATGTTTGCTTCCTTATTTGTTTTACAATGTAAGGATACTACCTAAGAAGCATCTTTACAAAACAGAGTTAGAAGGAGATATGATAGATTATTTTTAGAGTGATAATAGATTATTTTTGCTTCAGTGCATAAATGCCTCCCATCAAAAGAAAGAAAGAAAAGAATATATTAAAAATCCAGCTATTTTCCTGGTTTCCAATTCCTTAAGTTCCAACTCAAGTCTTACTTTACTGCAGTCTAATTTCCAGCACCACCACAGGCTGACTAATGGGACCAATGATGACTTGCCATCTTGAATGGGTGGGTCCCTGTTTCCTCTCCCACCCCATTGTCCTTGTCCTTGTCCAGCTATCTCTCCAACCACCAAAGAAATCTTTCAAAATGTAAGTTGGGTCACAATTCTTCTCTACTTAGAGTACTATCTGGACTACCCAGAATTCAGAGATAATTTTCCCCCAAAGTCTGAAATCTTTTAAATGACTCTTTAATTATTTGACTGGGGCTTCTTACAGCTCTTATCACAATCTGTACATCCATTGAGTCAAGCACATTTGTATATGTGTCACCATCATCCTTTTCAAAACATTTTCATTTTACTTGAGCTCTTGGTATCAGCTCCTCATTTTTTCTCTCTTCCCCCTCCCACCCTCATGAACTCTTGATAAACTATGGCATTATTTTTGTCATGTCTTACACCATCCACTGTCTCCCTTCACCCATGTTTCTGTTGTTCGTCGCCCTGGCAGTGTGTGTGTGGGCGGGGGTTATATGACGATCATTGTGATCGGTTTTCCTGCCCCTGCAGCTCTCCTTCTGCATGGTATTTGAGGTCAGGTGCCTCTGTTCCAGAACTATCCTGCCCTATAGACTTTTGTCAAATAGGGACCATCTTTAAACAGTGGTCATGTTCTTACTGAGCCATCTGGTGTTTACCTTCAAGCCTTGGGCCTGCCTCCTGGGGCAGTCATTCTCTTCTCTTTCTTCCAGAGAACTTGAATATTCCCCTGAGGCATCATGCCTTCCACAAAGTTGTCCACCCCACTCACAACTCATCTCTAACTTATTTGTATATGAAAACATCTGTCACATTGCACTAAAATTTGTAAGTATCCTGCAAGATGTATAGTCGACTTGGCGGTGACTTCCCTGAGAGTTGATACTGTTTATTTCTCAGTTTTGTGTCTCCAGGGCTGCATAAAGTTTTTGACATATAATGTTTAATGAATGAATGAATTCATGACTGAATGAGGAATTAAACTCATTTTATAGCCTAAGGTGCCAATCCGTGTAGGATAATGTCAAAGAGAAGTAGACGTTATACACGACAAAGCTAGAATTTAGATTTATCTGAAATGCTGTTTCAATTATGTGTAATAAAATTCAAATTAATTTATCCAGAATTTTAATTTTGCCTTATATGAAAAAGTATTTATAAAACTAATAGGAAAAGAAAACGAGAGTCAGGAGTTGAACTGTAGTTATAAAACAGTCTGCATACTGAAGGTAATAATTTTATTAAGTGACATTTAAAAAGTAATTTTATAAATAGGTCACCACTAACTATGCAGTATCTCTAGCTAATTTTCTTGCCAGTTATCTCAATAATTGGAGCCAGGGTCAGTCTTTAGCAGTATAAGAAGAGTTGACAATAAAGTGGACATTTAGAAAGTACATCTTCATGATTTGATTCAGAATGTATCCAGGGTAAATAGTGAGCCAATTAGAGAAATACCTGTGTGATGATCAAACTTCAGAAGTCACACCAGTGAATAAGTCAAAACGTGAAAAATGTGTGGATTCTTCAGGAACTTGGAATTGATAGGATCCTTTCTGTCAAATCCATTTTCAACTGCTACTAGCTTCTTCTAGAAATTTTTTTAAACTAATAATGATTTGAGAACTCACTCGGGAATTTATAATGGAGTCTATCATCCACAAGAGAATGGCCTACAAACCATAGTTCTGTTACGCGATCCATTGTGCGGCACTTCCATTTCCAGTTAGTGGAGAAACTATGTCCCCAGCATGAGGATTCCATGGGCATAATTGATGGAAATATTCTGTTTTCTCCACTTGTGACATCTTCTCTCTGATCAGCGCATATTCCTTACTGGACCAATCAAGGGATCAGATGCAAATAAATATCCATACACTGGACCTCCATTTTCAAATAGTTTCCCCCTGCCGGGCCTCTGTGTAAGATCATCCCAAGCCATTCCACAACTGGGTGTCAGAGGAAAGGCCAAGCTTCTATTCAGGGACAGAGCTCACCTGTGCAGCCGCTGTGGCAGCTTGTGTCTTTCCCTGCTTTTCTGTTATGAATCACAGAGTCTTGTCTTATCAGTACCTTCGCATAGCTTCTGTTCGGAAACGACAACCATTTTAAAGGACAGAGATTGCTGAGAAAGCACGAGTCCTTGCCTCTCTCCTCTCTTTCTTACGTTGCCTCATGGAAGAAGTAGCTCTTTATGAGAGGTGGACTTGTGAGGCGAAATTTGTATATATGAAAATCAACCTTGTCTAGGTCCTCGCATGCATGTAACTTGGCTGCAAAGTGCATGTCCTTAATATGTGCAGGCTGTGATTGTTCAACTGACTTGGCACAGTGAGATGTTGTCCTTTCAAGGGTGTGCTGTCATTTTCTTGCTCGGTTTAACTCAGATCACCCAGCTTCCTCACGCCTTCTTTCTCCTTCTTATCAGGTGGTACTGGAGTGGCGTTTTTAGAATCTGCTTTATGGAAAATTAAGTGAGAAAAATGTAGCTTCATGAGTGTATGAGGTCCGTATTGAATCATTGTTGGGTTAGTGTAGGAATGGCTTCTAGAAGTGCTCCCATCACTACCAGATAGGACCCAACTAGAATCATTATGGAAAGATGCAGGGCCAGAACCGACACCCAGAAGAAAACATATCACACAAGGAGAAGCAGGGAAATGAAGTTCACAGTCACTCTGTGACAAATTGGCTAGGTCATCAGAATTTCCAGTTGAATGGCATTTCTCATTGATTCCTCATCAAAATGACTTTTATCTCCCATCAGTCATATATGGGATGCAGTAGGTATTATAAACATACTTTTTGTTGCTGCTGTTAGCTGTCTTTGAGTCAATCGAAAATTCATGAATGGCCAATGTCCTATTTTATACTATCCACAATGATTGGTTTCAGATCTCTTGTCATTGATTTCCTTGGTTGACTTTTAGAATATGTGGTGAAGTATTTCTTCCTAGTCTGTCTTGGAATGAAATCTTTACTGAAGCTTTTTTGGTATAAGAGCAACACACAATCCTTCCCTGAGAGATGGGTGGTAGATATCCCTACATTGCTTGGGAATGTAATTCAAGTCTCCTGGCTGTCAGGTGAACACTCTACCACATAGCTAGCATTGGCCTCTCTAAAGATACCCTATAATGATTTCAAATGGGTAGTGTTTTGTTTATTCCATTTGGATTACTCATTGTTGTATTTAATTTAGCATTCATAAGTTCTCAAATTCTTCTTTAATGATGCTACCCCACCCAAAACATACAGAGTTTTTAAGTTCTGGTTACCTGAGACCACCTCTTGAGCTGGAGCTAGATGGAGAAATAATTGGCATCTTACTGCACCTGTCTTTGACATAAAGGAGAATCTAGTTCTTAGATGTCAGACATAAGCAGCATGAAGCCATGTCTGGATATTTTAAAGAAAGGTAGATGAAAGAGTTTCTCACCAAATTGGGGTGGCAATGGGTCAAGTCCTCAAAATATGAGTACCCTGTTAACTTGAACAGGATCTTGTCTCATGCCTTCTGTGGCTCACTTATAAGGGTGAGAAATGAAATTTGTTAGTCTACCATCTTGTGGAAGGAACAGGAAGGGCGGTTTTCCCCGTGCTTCTCAGAATCTAAGAGGAACTTCCTGGCTGGTGACAACTGCATTGAGGACTGTAGGTGCCCTTACAGTACGTGTGGTTGACACTGTTAATGTGATGGATTAAGATCGAAACTCAAAACCATCTTGCCTCCTCACATGCCCACAGCCTGTGACGCTGGTGTTCCGTACGTGAAAAGCCTCAAATGCAGCACAGATTTTAAGGGAAGAAGAATCCACTGTAGGGGTGACCCCTCATGTCCCAGAGTTACATTGCCTGAGTCCTCTTCTATGTTTCCTCTGAGCTTATTGATTTGCCTGCTGGTTTCTAAGGAGACCAGATTTACATAATTACATACTGGTTTTTGTTATAATGCAATATGTGTTAAATTTAGAAAATTAGGAAAATAGAGAAAATATAAAAGAGAAAATAAAAAGTCAATAATTCCACCACCCAAAAGTAATCCCTATTGAAATTGTGATGTTTCCTTCCATGCTTGTTTTATGTAGGTTTATTTCTTTTGCATACTGCCAATGATATTTGTGTGCTACTTTTTTTCTACTTCTAATTTTAGCTGTGTATCATAGATGGTGAAACACTGCATAAAACTCTAACTGTGATTGCTAAATATAGATGTCCCTGGGGGTTGCTAACCGCTCAGCTCTTGGCTGCAATGGGGAGGCTGGCTGTGGGAACACACCCAGAGGGGATATGGGAAACAGACCTGGCAATCTATTTCTGAAAGATAAATTTTAGGTTTTAAAAATTATTAAATCCTACAAAACACAGTTTTACTATGCAACTCTGACGTGGACTTTGGGATAGACTAATGGCACTCTGTTTTGTTTTGGTTTCGTTTTGTTTCTGGTGAACTTCTGTGTAATATTCCATCAATGTATTATAATTGTGTAAGTCAATCTCCTATTGTTGAATAATAAGTTGTTTTCCTCCTAGAAATTAAACTTTTATTTCATCTTGGAATCCTAATTTATAGTCTCATCTCTGATTATATCCTGGAAATATATTGCAAATTGTAAGATCATTTTATGAGTAGGAAGCAGTAGAGTTGAAATGTGTCTACCATTCCTCCATGCCTGTGCCCGTTTCACAGATCACTTGGTCAATGTTACCCAAATTTGATACTATTATTGTGATTTGATTTTAAAATGTCATTATGCATTCATTACAACTTATTATTACAACCTGATACATGTTCAAAGTATCTTATTGTCTAATTTTCACTTATTTGGTCATAAATAAAGTTGAACATTTTTCAACATGCTTTAATCAAACCCACTGCCTTTGAATCGAATCCAACTCACACAGACCCAATCTAGGGTTTTCAAGGCTGTACATTTTTATGGGTACAGATAGCCTCGTCCTTCCCCAGAAGAGCCCCTGGTAGGATTGAACCATTGTGTTAAGGCTAGCAGTCTGACAGTTACCCAACACCATCACTAGGGCTCCTTAGACATAGGTATTGATGATAAATACATTTGTGAAATTTCTCCATGGCACTTATGAATTCTCCATTTACAATTTTTAAAAAAACAATTAATTTAGGAGAAAAAAGTGCAAAACCAACTCTTCTGACCTCTTATCTGGGGATCAGTTTCAAAACTGTTCATGTAAAAGACTCACCCTGCAGATTCCTCATGCCTAACCTGTCCTGCTGCTTTAAGGTACCTTTGAGTTGATTCTCACCGATAGAATAAAACACTGTCAAGTCCTGTGTCCTCCTTGTAATAATTGCTATGCTTGTTCACCTTATTGTAATTAATGAGCCACTCCATGTCGTTGAGGGTCTACTTTTTGCTGACCTTCTGCTTTGCCACGCAAGATGTTCTTCTCCAGGGACTGGTGCCTCCTGATAAGGTATCCAAAAGATGTGAGATCAAGTCTTACCCTCCTTGCTTTCAAGCAATGTGCTAAAGGTCATCCTTTGAAGAGCATTCTGCTTGTTTGGTCAGCAGTCCTTGCTATATTTAGTAGGTTTCCCTAATGCATGACACAAAGGCATTGATTCTACCATGATATTTCTGGTTCATTGTCCAGATCTTTTAAGCATATGAGGTGCTTGGAAAGGCCATAGCTTTGGTCCAGCACACCTTACTCCTTAAAGTAGTATTTTATAAAAATTCCTTAAAATAGTCTTTTGCAGAAGACTTTCCCAGTGTATTTTTGAACTTCTGGCTGTTGCTTCCATAGAAATTAATTGTGGACGCCAACAAAATAAAGTCCTCAACAACTTAAAATTTCTAAATTTCCTTTGTTTATGGTTCACTTGTGAAGAATTCTTTATGTTTTTGCTAAGGTGTAACCGGCACCAAAGGCTGAAGTCCTTGATCTCCATCAGCAAGTGCGTCATGTCCTCTTCACGCGTGGCAAGCAAGGTTGTGTCATAAGCATATCATAAGTGTTAATGGGTTTTCCTCTAATCCTGATGCTACATTCTTCCTCATGGAGTATTTGATAAATGTTCGTTCAGTTTGGGAGTCTACATGAAACATAATTTAAAATTATGGAATTAAACTTCAGAGTGCTGACTTTTTAGGACTTACACCCACAGCTATGTTGTAAAAAATGGAATATTAAACTTATGTCAAGGAGAGAGGGTGCACATTGTGTAAGGAAATTCTATTAAATGATATCTCCTAGATACATTATTTAAATTAAAAATGTTCTGATGCAGTTTTTATCCACACATAACCTTTCAAAGTACCTGCCTTACCTGGAACTTTCAAGTGGTATTTAGCCTAGTACCTCCAGATGATAGATGGATATAGATGAGAGAGAGGTTTCTAATAGGTGCCATCCAGTAGGGTCTGGCTTGTAGAACTTCTCTATGCAACAGAACAAATCACAGCCCATCCCAATGCCATCCACCCAATTGTTCTTACATTTCTGCCCATTGTTGCATCCATTTTCTCAAGGATCTTCCTGCTTTTTGCTGCCTCTCCACTTTACCAAGTATAGGGTCCTTCTCAGGGATTGATCTCTCCTGATAACATGTCCAAAGCACGTGAGATGGGCCATCCTAACCTCCAAAAATCATTCTGGCTGTACTTCTTCCAAGAAAGATCTGTTTTTTCTTTTTATAAATCAATGTAGAAAGATGACAGACAGATAGACAGACAGATAGATAGTTAGATAGATAGACAGATTGCCCTCCCCTTCCCTCACCCACCCTTCCATCCACTTTGCCTATGAGTTGAGTCTCACTCTTAACAATCCTTTGCAAGGTTTCTGAGTTTGAAAATCTTTCATCAAAAAGACAGCTTTGTCTTACTTTATGGAGTAGCCTGGTGAGTTTGAACTTTAGACCTTGCAGCTAGCATACTAACTCAACCCACTGTGATCCTAGGGCTCTGTCACCTTAGCATATATCTTTAAGGAGAGAGACTACTTCCTGAAAAAGGGCTTAAGAGGAGCTGATGCCAAAGGCTCAAATAGAAAGAAAATGTTTTGAAAATGCTGATGGCAACCTAAGTACAAATGTACTCGACACAGTGGATGGATAGTGATGAGCTGTATGAGCCCCCATAAAATGATTGTTTTTTAAAGAGTCTCTGGAAACTGCAGGCTGAGATCCTGGGAGTCAAGGAGGTGGCTCCAGGAAGTTCAAGGTTCTACTGTGCTCTTCTTATCCACCTGCACAAAGAGGGGGTCTATCATGCAAACTTCCAAGGTGCGTCGGGACCAGTCTTTTCACCTGGAATGGACCCTGCTGCCCCTCCCCTGTAGATGTACTCGATTGTCCAGACGGCAGTCTGTGCTCCATTCCCGTGCAAAGCGAAGGCAGAAAATTGATTGACTTTACCTCCAAGGAACATAAATGTGACTGGGAAATCAAATCGACCTGCATTAAAAAGGCGCCCTCTGTGAAGCGTCTACCGTGGATCTTCTGCTTTACCAAGATGACCTCTATTTCTCTCCATAATGTGTATGATAGGTTCCTGACCCCGGTCTTATTCCTGTGGGGGTTGGTAAAGGTATGTAAATGGTCAACGTCACAGGACTCGCAGTGGCAGCCCTGAGGTCAAAGGCCAATTCTTTCCAATTCTGATGCCACCCTTCTTAGCACCGTGGCAGGCTGCATGCAGAAGTTGTATAATCTTCCCTGTGCATCGAGAGCATGGTGTGTGGTGCTTAGTGAATGTTTGCTGAGTAGCTGGGCGAGTCGGTAGGAGTGAAACTATTCCCTGTGGAAAATCCGCGTTGATGGAGAAAAGTAAGGGAAGCGTCCAAAGGATGGAGTTGTAAAGGATGAACGTTCTTCGGTGGGACAAGTCTGCTAGCTGGCCGCGCGCTGCCTACCAAGGCATGGCGGGGCTGGGAGCGAGCGCGTGAGGCGTCTCTGGGGACCGAGGCAGGCCCACGGGAACAGCGACTGGCTGAAAAGCCAGCTTCCCTCCTTCACCTTCTCTCCAAGGGATCCTCCCTTCCTTTACTCTGTGAGCTATTTTCTGCTCCGTTTCCTCTCCAAGCCCTCAAATCACCCTCGCAGCTCTTCGCCATCTTCGGCATCAGCCTCGCTGGTTTAAAATATAACTGTGTCTGAGAAGTACAGAAATCAAAGTTCCCCCTAGGGAATTTTCCCCCTGTATCACCTGTCGAATTGAAAACTAGTGTGTCCTTGAAAAGATATGTATTTCAAGCCGCAGGGTTGCTAATTTGCAAGGCCCATTACTCAAATAAAACATTAAAACAGTCCTCGATAAGCCAGTGCTCTCGGCCTGTTTCCACCCCTGCACCGTCATCACCAAGGATAGGCTTCCTGTCAAGCTTCAGAGCACAAAGTAAAGCCCTATCAACGGAGAGTTTAGCTTTCACTGCTACACGTCCCCGGGCCCCTGCATTGCAAACTCAGCCAGAGTTCTTGGTGGAATTCTTGCTCTTGTCCTTGAAGCCAAGGCAGAAGATGTGGCTTTGAAGAGGTTCCCCAAATCTCAAGTACAAAACCCTCTATTGTGTGAGTGGCGCATGATGTCAGTGGGGGTGAGCAACTCATTTCTAGGCAGATCACCTGGCAGGCAGATGTGACATCGGTGGCATTTCAGAAGGGCCAGTGTATTGTGAATATTTAGCAGTGTTTTAATTTTTTTTTAATTCGGACTTTTTTTCCAGTAGAAGTGTTTTCATTAGATCTGACTTCATGTTCACAAGGGAGGAAAAGAAAATCAGGAGGGAAAAAGAAAAGTGCCGAGGGACTCCGGCAGTCAGAAAGAACAGTGACCCTTTTGTGCTGAATTTTCTTTCAATCATGAACTGCACTTTCATGGAGTCTGAATTGTACTGCATTTATGCTCTGACACTGTTATGCTGCATTTATGCCTGTACGCTCCATAATTCTTACTTTCAAAGGTCTGAGTAGTATTCATCGTGGCAACAATAGGCTCAAACATAGTAACAATTGTGAAGATGGCCCCGATCTGGCAGCATTCCATTCTGCTGTGCACAGCGTTGCTTTGAGTCAGAACGGACTCGGCCCTAGTAACAACAGCAAATATGGGTCTGTACTGGGAATACACCATACATTGATTAACCGGTCCCCTACTTCATGGGTGATTTAATTTCAATAAATGGCCCTGAGCTGGTCATGTTTCTATAAGGCTTTTGAACAGGAGAGAGGATGGTTTCAAAGAGTGTCACACTGATAAGAAATTACTGGGTCAACTGTAATAAATGGTTTTGAATTCTGATCCAAACCAACCACAAACCCACTGCCATTTTGTTGATGCTGACTCGTAGCAATCCTGCAGAGCAGGGTGGATGTGCCCCTTTGAGCTTCTGAGACTGTGATTGCGTTCAGGAGCAGAAAGCCCCATCTTTCTCCCAAGGAGTGATGTTGTTTAGGTCTACTGACCGACTGGATCTCAGCCCAACGCCTAACCACAGCACCACCAGAACACCTTGATGCCAACTACCCATTGCCAAATTGATTTCCACAGGTGGCACACATACACTTGACCACTTGACTACTCTCTGTACCTGAAATACATTCATATTTGTAACTTATGGCTCTCACTGTTGGTCCTGATTCTGTAAGGCCTGGGGCGGGATACCAGATTTCTAGCCAATCCCAGGTTTCCGGCCAGGCCTATTGTAAGCACATGCACGGAAGTACCCCCCTGCCCCTGCTCCTGAAGCCCTTGTCTAGTAACAGTGATGAGAAAAGCTTATTCTGTAAAGTGCATGTAGCTCTGTTTGTTCTTTGTCCCATGGTGAAGGGGCTGTGATGACATTCACCTTATTGACAAACTCTCTGAACCCTTAGCAGCCAACTTTTGGAAATGGAGAGAAGGGAATTGTCATGTAGAGTAATTACCGCCCTCTCAACACCTGTGGGATCAGAGCCCCGCATTCCAGACCCTGCAATGGGCTAATTAATGAATGGGCAAATACATGATCCTTCCTAAGCACACTGACGCTGTAAGTACCTCGTTCTGAATGACATTGCTTTTGCTAAAGGAAATGGCAACTGGCTCCCATCAAAATCTCACTGGAGCTCTCGCGGTCTTTAAGGTAGCAGAGAGAACACAAAGGGAGGAAACGTCAGGGAAAAGGGAGGGAAATCAAGTTTCTCTTTGCCTTTTTTAATGAGAACCTATTGTGTTGGGAAACGCCAAGGCACACCTAGCCCTCGGAAGCCCAGCTGAGTGTGGTTTAAATGTGACACCCTGTTAGAGAGATGAGTATCTCCTGCCCACGTGATGAAGCCAGAGGTGGCTCAGCTGATTGGGGGCGGATGTTCGTTTATTGTCAAAGGCATGGCATTTTCCCTTCTGTTCCCCTGGCCAGCAGGCTGTCCCGTGCTCGTGCGCCGCATCAGAACGGGAAACCCGGCCCGAAGCAGAAGCTGAAATTGCTTTTTGGCGGGTCCAATTTCATGCTGTGGGAGAAGGGCCGCTCCGAGATGAAGTGGAAGGCCATGCTTGTCAGTGAACGAAATGTGATGAACCTCGGAGTTTCATTGACATGTAGCGGCAGAGCTGGCAATAGCGGCTGGCACAGCATCTTCCTAATCCCATGTCGTTGGGGTAGGAGTCTGACCCAGTGCTTCCTGTTAAAAATGATACATATTTATTAGCTCAGACTGCCTGAAAGAGAAGAAGTGTGCACCCAGTGTCAGACACCACTGCAATCAAACCTTTCTTTTATTAAAATAAATACAGACGATTTCACGGTGACAGGACTTCTGCCACGAGGGAGCTTGATGAAGCAGTGACCTTGATTTGCTCCATAGAGACAGCCAAGCTCCTGTCTATCCGCTTGTTGGGCGGTGGGGCTAGGAAGGGCAGTGGACCTGGGGAGCATTTCACGGGCCTTGAGGAATCAGCTTGGAGTCCTGAGTAGCCTGCTGGCCCATCACTTACAGTCATCCTCTCAATCGCCTCTACAAAATCAATTGTAAACAACAAATTCTCCTTTTCCATGGTAACAGTGCTGCAAACTGTAACTGTCCTCGCCACCCTCACCCCTTCTCCGAGGAAGGTTTCTTGCAACCATCCTCTGGGATCAGGACTTTAATGTGGGAGGGAGACTGAGGGTGAGCGCAAAGTCAACAATATCATTCTTCCAGATTCTTCACAAGTATGATCTGTGAGAATGGGAGAGGAAGAGGGATTTGATGTGCTTAAGGCAAACCATGGTTGATATTTTTGTTGAAGTTTTGAGCTTTAAGCTATTCCTAAAAGGAACCCTGGTGGCTCAGTGGTTATGCTTTGGGCTTCTAACATGAGGGCAGCAGTTTGGGACCGTCAGCTACTCTGTGGGATAAAATTGAGGTGCTATACTTCTGTGAAGAGTTACGATCTCAGAAACCACCAGGAGAAGTTGGACCCTGTCCTGTAGAGCTGCTTCGAGTCAGGATTGAATTGATGACTTGAGTTGTGTTTGTGTTTTAAGGAAGCTCTTCCTGAATTCCCCGGGTAGTGCAGATGATTACTATATTCATTATATTAATCATTTCTGTGAACAGAAAGGTTGAAGAGTCCGATTCGCCCAGATATACCTCGGAAGGAAGGTGTTGGAGTTCACTGCTAAAAGGGTCAGCCATTGAAAACTCTTGGAACACAGTTTGACTTGGACACACATGAGGTCGTCATGAGGCAGAGTGACTGGGGAGAAACTGGTTTAACACCCCCTTTTATACACCATTATTGTACACTGCTTTATTATTTTAAAAGAGATGACATGGGAGGGTTAGGAAAAAGAAGGACTTTTTCTTTGCTTGTGAAGATGTTTATATGAAATTTGAAGAATGTACTGATCATGATCAAGGATTACAGTCTTCAGTGTGAATTACAACTCAGAGTAAACAAAATCCTCACACCTGGACCTTTGGCTAGCATCATGATAAATGGAGAAAAGATCAAAGTTGCCAAGGATTTTGTCTTGCTTGGCTCCACAGCAGCAGTCGAGAGGTCAAATGACAGATTGCACTGGGTCAATCTGCACAAAACCTCTTAAGAGGTCTTGAAAAGTAAGGATGTTACTTTGAACCCGTAAGTGCCACCGACCCAGACCATTTTATTTTCAATCACCTCATATGCATGTGAAAGTTGGACATTGAATAAGGAAGACCCTAGAAGAAAAATGCATTTGAACTGTGATGCAAGTGAAGAATTTTGGAGGCTCTGTGTGTCTAGGCAATTCACCTCTCAAAGAACTGTAATGAAATTGTGTTAGTCTGGGTAGACTAGAGAAACAAATCCAGGGAGACACCTATATGTACAAGAAAGAGCTTTATATAAAAAGTTATCGTACATTAAGAAAACATCCCAGCCCAGTCCAGATCAAGTCCATAAGTCGGATATATGTATGATGCCAATCTATAAAGTCCTCTTCAGACTCAGGAAACACCTGCAATGACGTCAAATGCAGGATGAGCACAGGCCAGTGGGTGGAAAGTCTTATGGATCCAGTGTGGTATAAGTATCTAAGCGCTGGCGGGGCTCTCTATGTGGCAACTCCACCTCAGGGCACTAGCATAGTTCCATGTGTCTTGCCAGCTGCAATGTCTCCCAGGGAGTGAGCAGAGAGAGAGTAACTCCCTCCACAAAGAAGGAAATATAGGAGTTCCCAGAATCCTCAGGAGGTCATGCCCACACAGAGGCCTCATTGGCAGTATCCTGACTAGACTCCAACCCTGCACTCTTAATCCTTAAATTGACACCAGATTATGTAATATTGCTGCCTGATCCTGCATCACTTTCATGACCAAACTGGACTGTTGTGTTTCATTGGCTGATTTTCAAAAGTAGAGTACCAGTGAGTTTTTTCTAGTTCATCTCAATCTATTTGGGAACTAACTATTCAAAGTTCCAAGGTTATAAAAGACTAAGCTCCAGGGACAACATCCCTGCTCAGAGCAGCCAGTGCATAGAGAGGACCTTAGGGCCAGTCCCACCATGAGACACAACACTCCCTCACTGACTCATAGTGCTATGGGGGACAGCACTGGTGACATTGTGCTGAAAGAGTGCCCAGTCTGCCACATGCACAGTGTGGTGAAATGTGAAGTAAGTGGAATTGGGCAGCAAAGGAACCAAGTCCCCAAGGAATCCTGAAAATAGACTTCTGACTTTAGGTGACAGGGCTTGGCACCTCCTCAGCCTCAATCACAAAACATGCATAAGGGTCAGTAGACAGACCTGGAACTATCTGTTGGTTTTGTTTTATTTTATTTTCTTGTTCTGTTTTATTATGTTTTGTTTTTGTTTGCTTTTGTTTTTCCTTTTCTTTTACCTATATCTATTTATATAAGATAGGCAGGATGAACAATCCCAAGGGGAAAACAACAGGCCCAGAGGTTCTGAGGGGAGATGGGAAATGAGTGGGTGGGGCAGGGGAGCGGGGAGCTAATGAACTCAGAGATAAGGGAACAACACGAGATCTAAAATTGATGGTGAGGAGGGCGTATGTGTTAGTCTAGGTACACTAGAGAAACAAATCCAGAGAAGCCCATATGTGTATGAGAGAGTTCAATATAAAGGGTAATTGTACATTAAGAAAGCATCCCAACCCAATCCAGATCAAGTCCATAAGTCTGTTATTGGCCCATGTGTCTGATACCAATCTATAAAGTCCTCTTCAGATTCATAGAACAAATGCAATGATGCCAAATGCAGGATGAACACAGGCCAATGGGTAGAAAGTCTTTGGATACAGTGGCATTTTAAGCATCTCAGTGCTGGCAGGGGTCTCAATGTGGTTTTGCCAGTTCCCAGGACATGGGGTCTATCAGTGCCATGTGTCTGGTCAGTAAGCAGAGAGAGAAGTGTCTCCCGCTTCCATGGAGGAAAAATATAGAATTCTAGAATTCTCAGTAGAAGGCCATGGCCACACAGAAGCCTCATTGGCTATATCCTGATTTACAGCCTAGACTCTACCCCTACACTCTGAATCCTCAAACTGAAGCCAGATTATGTAACTACCACAGTATATAATGCCAGGTGGGGTTTGATCAAGATCAATGTATTCAAGAGAAAATACTGAGAGCTGAATGGAGGGTAAGCATGTTAGTGAGATAGGAGTAAGATGAAAGAAATAGGAGGCAAAGCTCTTTATAGAGGTATAACTATAGGCAGGTATATAGGTAAATATATTAATTTATAATGAAAGGGATCAAGGCCAATGTACATATATTAAGTATTAAGATAACAGGCAAACTTTGGACCTCCACTCAAGGTCTTCCTTAACTCAAGAATACTTTGTTATGATAACCTGGAACTCTAAAATAGTCACCTTCCTGACATGATCATTGAAGTCAAAATGGGTTCATAAGAAAATGTGATGAAGACAATGGATGGTGTCCGGCTATCAAAAGATATAACATCTTGGGTCTTAAGGGGTTGAAGTTAAATAAGAAGTCCACATGGAAGCAACTACACCCACATGGAAGAAGCACACTAGCCTATATTATCAGGAGGTGTTAACAGGATCAGGTATCAGCTATCAAAAGATCCAAAACAAATACCATATTGAAGTGAACGAGGGGGGTTGGAGTGGAGACCCAAAGCCCATCTGTAGACAATTGGATATCCGCACAGAAGGGTTATAAGGAAGGGATGATTCAACCAAGGTGTAGTATATCACCAACACCGATGGATCACACACCATTCCTTTAGTTCCTGAATACTTCTCCCCCCTCCCCCTGCCCCTACTACCATGACCCAGTTCTATCTTAAAAACCTGGCTAGACCAGAGAACACATGTTGGTACAGATAAGAGCTCTGTACCACATGGAATTCAGGAAAGACAAACCCCTCAGGACAGTAGTGAGAGTAGCAATCTCATGAGGGTAGGGGACTGGTCAGGGAGGGAGAAGAGGGGAAAGGGAGGAACCCATCACAAGATTGAATATATACTACCATCACCATCCCCAAAGGGGGTGAAGAACAGAAATGTGGGGGAAGGGAGACAATGGCTATTGTAAGCTACAAAATAATAAGACCAATATATAATTGATCAAGGATTTGCGAGAGTGGGATGGTCGTGGAGGATGGGGGGAAAAGAGGAACTTATACCAAGGGCTCAAGTAGAAAATGTTTCAGAAATGATGATGGCAACATATATACAAATATGATTGATACAACTGATGTATAGAAAGTTAGAAGAGATGTAAGAGTCCCCAATAAAATGACTTTTTTTTAAAAAAAGGACAAAACTAAGAAACCAACATAAATAGGAGCAGATTTAGTAATCAGGATAATTAAATGTAAAGTGGGATCCTGGTTGGGGCGTTCATGAGAAACAAGGTAACAATGGAGACAGCACGAAGCCTAAAGGTGGTCTAATGGCACAGCTGGTGGTGAAAGACCCAGAAGGGGCTCCTTGGCAAAGATGGACGGACAAAGAGGATCCTCTTCCAAGGCACCAAAAGGAACTTGTCCAAAGGGGGATATGTGAAGCCTCTTCTCAGTGGCTGAAAGAATCTTATCCTCAGGGCGTGAGAGGAGGCCAGCAGAGCAGAGATGAGCCTGCATGCTTCCTGATCCTGATCCTGAAGTGTAATCTGTTGATTATGATCTCTAGTTTATAACCTGTTATTTTCTCAATAAGTACTTAACTCTAAGTGTGGTTTGAGCACTCTGTGTAGATGTTGCAAAGAAATATTGACCTGAGAAGAGGAGTTGAGAGTACTCTCAGGGGAAAGGGTAGTGTAAGAATTAGTATAGAGGTGTGTCTGACTTACATGTCATAGGAATTAGCTTTGTGGTCATGTTGTAATTATCCCTATGAAGTTAGGTGACATCTGATGCGTGACATTTGTACAAGTGCTTAAACATCTGTCCCATATGAAATCTCCATTCAGGGTGACTATGGAGATTTTATTTAGTATGTTCATGTACCAAAATGTGTGATATGAGATACTATACTTAAAGTACTAACAGAACGTTGGAATTCTTCTTCCCTTCCTTTGTGCCTATGCTTAGAGAAAAAAAATTATTATTTTTATTTCCTTGATTTCCCACTGTCTGCTGGATCCAATGCATGTGTTTGTTACTGTCTGCTTGGGTATTACACTGGGCCTTGGCTCTGGAGCTCTTTGATACAATTCCATATTTGGCTGTGCTTTAAGTTCTTGCTTATGCAATGAATCATCTGCTCCATTAGCTCTATCAGCCTTCCCTAGTAATCTCTTCCTCAAAACTCCCTTGAACCTTTTCCCTGTGGAAATCGTATCTGACTATTTTATCATCAGGCTATTTCAATTAAATTACATTTTAAAAGTATACAGTAAGGTTAAAAATGATCACTATATCACTCCAAATTTCTTCCAACCCCAGAAGGTTAATTGAAAGGCAGCCATCTTGGTGACGTTTAGACAAATGAGGATAATTATGTGTTCTCCAGCTCTTTGAGAGGTTAATTGCCTAGACACACAAAGCCTTGAAGAACAAAGAAAGAATAAATCAGAAACAGGATGGTGATCTATAATGTAATTTGGTATATTCATGTACAACTCAAACAAATAAACTCCTAATTTGATAGACTCATTCAGTTCCATGGATAAAATGCCAGTTTACTCATGTCAGCCACCCCAATCTATGTACTCCCTTCTGAGCTACTGGGAGGAGAGGGGTGCAAGAGCTATATAGAGTAAAACTGATGACCCACAGGGGCTCCAGCGGAGGCTGCATAATTGAATTTTGCTGTACTATATAAATATCGGCTAGATCTTTTACCTCTTAATCAGAAGGTGGATGCCAGCACTCCCACACATATCTACTTTGCATCACCAGACATCATTTTCAACATGTGAACAGCAGTCAGGAAAGCAGCAGGGACACATCGCTCTGAAGCATAGCTTCATAAACGTATTTGGCCTCCTACCTCCCCTTTTTTCAAAAACAAACAAAAACAGAATTACTCAGTGCCTCCTTAACAATGAAATGTTTTTGTGCTATAACCCATAGTCCAGAACCAAGTCTAGACAGTTGCTTTGGCAACCCCACTCTGAGATCATTCTAGCACCCCCAGAGGGGGGTGTCACCCACTTGGTGAACACTGCAAGAGAACCTTTGCCAACCATAGGAGGGGGAGGGGGGTGAGAGGGCTTGAGAAAGTGGAGCTTGGCGATTCTTCCCCTTTCCTGATTTCCCATCCACTTTTGCTCTATGTTATAGACTTAACGTCTCGAAATAGTGCATGCTATTAGATTCTAGCAAAGCATATGCAATGAGTTTAATTTTTCCTCCCTTTTTAAATCAAAGTCATACTTGCAGATGGCAAAATAAATAGGCAAGCAATGCATTGTCTTTATATTAAATGCTCTCTGAGTTTGAGGAACAAGAAGGGCAAGATCAGGACTATAGTTGTGAATGAGGTAAGATTTCCCAGTTAAATTCCCGTAGGAAAATCCTCAACACACTTGGAAAATGAGCAGGTGCCTTCTCATGATAGGGGGGTAGGGGTGGGGGAAATCCTCTCTACAACTTTTCGGATGTTTCTCATCAGTGACGTCTTCAATTTTCTTAAAATTTCTTTATACTAATACCTCAGCCAATAGCATACCACAGGAATTCCACCCAGCTGTCACCATAAACTTCTGAGCTGATATTTCTGCCTTTAATTTAATTGGCCCAGCAGATCCACTTGGAAGCAATTTTATTTGGACCGTGCTCTCCGGACTATACTGGAAAATCCAAAACTCACATTCAGTTATTATTCATTGTATAAAGCCATCTTCATTAGCTGTTACTTTCCTTAAAAGGCTGATTAAAGGTCAGCTCATTGAGCTAGCTGATCTTTCCATAACATTTTCCACTTGTTGAGTTGAAAGTTTGCTAATTCAAGATGTTTGTTTAAAATTGAAAATGCCGCATCATTTGATATCCCAAGAAGTTCAGAGCTGTAGGTAAATTGTAATTCTAAATTCTTCCACCAGTTTCTGGATTTCAGTCCCAGTTCTTCATTCATCAGATTTGACAATCTTCCCTCACTTGGCTCATATTTGAGATCTTACTAAACTTTCTTTAAAATTCTTGATCTACATAAAAATATTTGTTTTTATGGGGTAGAATTGCCGCAAACTTGTGGCAGAGTTTCAGGGGTGGGAAAAGATATCCATTTGAGCTTTGTTAAGAATTTAAAAATAGCCTTGAGATCCAAAACATTTCTTCCTGACACAAAGTCGTCTCTTTCCGTAGCCACCCTAAGGATACAAAGACAAGTATGTGATGATGGGACCTTGTCCGCAGTACATCCGGAGATCCCAGAGACACAGTGAAGATGGCTTTGTTAGGGAGCAAGCTGTGCTCTGTGACCTGGAGCCCTAAGCGATCGTTTTGAATGTATCCTTGTGTGAAAGAGGAAAACATAGTGTGACCTTATGCCATCTTCAAAATCATTGCTATGTTCCCGTCCCTTATTGAGGGTACTGTATGTTTTGAATACTTTCCAACATAGTGGTATATGTCCAACACTCTATTGGACTGCATTGTCCTGGTAGAGGGAATTTTCTTACGGTGGCTCTCCTACCCATGTCCCTGTAACTCCCACCAAATGATTGGATGGGATTCTGCAAATAGAGTGTCTGTCACCCTACTAGAGTGGATTGGCCAATTTTAGTTACCATGACTGCTGGCTAAGACAGGAGCACCCAGAAATCTCGCAAGTATCAGAAAGCACATTTGAGATCTCTGTCTGAAGCACAGGAGGCCAAGACCAAGTGCGCCACTGACTGTGGACAGAGACTATGGGACAGAGGAAAAGAACCAGACCCAAACCAGAAGCCCAGGCAAGGAAACCACGGGACATGACAGCAGCGCTGTCAAGGCGATAGGACTGTGATGCAGAGCAGCAGGCTGGCCTATGGAGGCAGAAGCCCAGGGACCACATGGCTGAGAGGCTGAGGAGTAGAGACTCGCCTGCTGGCTGACTAGAGGTGTTGCTGTGAGCCAATGCCTCAGTCCTTTCCGTTTACTGATCCTGACATTCAGTAGCTATCAACCTTTCCAGTAAACTCTCATATGTATTAGTTTTGTGTGCAATTTATGTGGTTAGGACTACAGGGAATTGCCAAACCCGGAAAAGAAGCAGAGTTTGTGGGAGGAACTATTGGTGTCAGAATTGGCAAAGAAGGATGGAGCTGGAGGCATTTTGGACGTACCTCCACACCATTTTCAAAATTGTAATTATTCATAATATTTTTGACTGATTTTCAGAAGTTACTTGCCAGTCCTTTCTTCCGATGTGTCTTAATCAGGAAGCTCCACTGAATTCTGCTGCATGGTGGGCCCTGATAGTATTTCAAGCACCAAGAACATAGTTTCCAGCATGACAGCAGTGTGCCTGCTACCACAGAACAGCAACTTGGCAGTTGGGTGGTTGTACTTATGGTTACAAGAAGCAAATCACAAATCATGTAACTTAAACAAAGAGGAGTTAGTTTTCTTCTCAGCAAATAAATGTGTACATATTTTGAGAGAGGCTTGTTAAATGCCATTGAAACCAAAGACATCTTGGCTTTGTATAGGCCACCTGTAGTCTATCGTTTATAGTCTAGTGTCATGTCCTGGCCTCAAGAGGCTTCCTCAAAAACTAACCTCCTTGGTCACTTCAAAGTAAAAAGAGAGAGAGAGAGAGAGAGAGGATCAATGAATGGGAGTGTCAGTGGCATCAGTTTCTGGAAAGTAACAATTCCCAGAACCCCTGGGCAGACTTCTAATCTGTGTTCTCATGAGCAGAACTGTGTCATTGGCCACATCTGATGGCTAGACAGTCTGGAAGGACAAGTATGTTAATAGGACACATGACCACTTTGAGCAACAACTTAGATTCTATGATGTGTTGCATTGGGTCAATCTGCTGTACAAGACCTCCGTTACTTTGAGGACTAAGGTGCACCTGACCCAAGAAGCCATGGTATTTCCAGTTACCTCATATGCACATAAGAGTTGGATAACAGGAAGCCCGAAGAAGAACTGATGCATTTCAGTAGTGGTGGTAGAGAAGAATGTGAAAATATCCTGGATACTGAAAGAACAACGAAATCTCTCTCTGTAAACGTACAGTCAGAATGCTCTTTAGTGGCAAAGATGGCCGCTTCATCTTACTTCCTTTGGCTATGTTTTCAGGAGAAACTAGTCGCTGGAGAAAGATATCATGCTTGGTAAAGTAGAGGGCCAATGAAAGTGAAGACAGCCTTCCAGAAGATGGATTCACACAGTGGCTGCAACAATGGCCTCAGGTGTAGGAGCAACTCTGAGCTTCGAGTAGGTCAAGGCAGTGTTTTGTTTGGTTGTACATCTGGTTGCTAAGAGTTGGGACCAACTCGATGGCACTTGAGAACAACAATATTGTTTGCAACAACCTTCCATAGCCCGTTACTGGGTACACAAGACATACTCAATGAACAGTTATAGAAGATATTGATGTTAAAGCATGAATGGAATCTCATCCTATATGAGAAGAAAGTTGGGTCCCTAAAAGTTAAAGTGACTCCCCCGAAGCCGGCAGTATGATATGGCATGGCTGAGAGGGCTTCCAAAGGCAAAGTACAAGCTGAGATTCGGGCAGCCCTCCTGCAGGAAGTCTAGTCTGTGTCTTAACTCCTGGAACCAATCAAGTGCCATAGATTACAGTCGGAATCACGTGCTATTTTGTAGTTTGAGATGAAGACATATTCGCATGACCCCTAGGTGTATGTTGTAGCCAGATCACTCAGAAACGGAGCTTTCGTGCTGGCCAGTGACAATTTTTAGCACAACAAAAGAGAATTAATTGTCAATTTTTAAATCAAAATAAAACCAAATGATAGTGAGTTAGTTTATTGTGCCAACCTGTCTGATAAACCCATGTTTATCGGGTGAATTGAAGGGCAAAGAGATAAATGACTCAGTGAGCCTCGCCGTTTGAGTTCTGGGGTCCCTTTCTTTCTGATGGTCAGTCCAGGGTGCAGCTGCCTTAGCCAGTTCCCACTTCAGCTGGCAAGGCTCACTTCCTGTGAGACATCCCCGAGGAGAAGCAGCATGGACCTACCTCGATGCAGCCCTGTGTGCTGGAGCAGCCGTATGAAGACCCCTGCCAGCGCTGAGATGCTTACACATTCACTGACTCGGCTTTCCTCCTGTAGTCGGCATCATTGTGTGTGTTTTGTGAGATGGAGGAGGACTTTGTGGATTGATGTTGGACATATGGGTTAATGGGTTAATGTTGGACTTGTGGACTTGGGCAGCACTGGGTTGGGATGTTCTCTTGATGTGCACTTGCCCTTTATATAAAACTCTCTCTTAGACGTATGCGTTTCTGTGGATGTGTTTCTCTAATGCCCCACTCTCGCACAGACAGAGAGCCTTACCAAGCATAAGGTGTTGGGGACCTGCCACTACTCCTTTCCTCAGAGGGGTTATTTGATTTTGCTTAATTGTTGGCAAAATTTTCTCAAATTGGCAATTATAATCTGAAGCTGATTGCTAACCCAGGTAATTTACTGATTTCTCATTTGGCGATGATGCTTTCTAACACTTCCCATGAAATGTGGTTTCATCACCCTCTGTCTGCATTTTCTTTTTAAAAATAAACATTTCTTTGGGAGGGTGGAATAGATTTTGCCAACAGAAAGTTTGGATGCTAAATCTGTTAGCAGCATGCTTTTGATAAAATTAAGTTGTTGTTTTTAGAATTATTTTTAAATCAATAGGGAGCAAACTGAATTGATTAGGTCGTTCTCAAAGCAAGCAGTAATCAAGTTAAGGAAACACCGTTCAAAATTATTTGCAACATATAAATAATAAATCACCCTTTTTGTCCTGTTAAATAATTTTACAAGGTAACCACAATCGTTTTCTTCTGCTTTCTTCTAGTAGTTTCCCCACTTACCCTCTTGTCAGCCTAGTCTGAAACCCGAGTTTAGCTCTGCTCACTGGCTCTTGTATCCAGCCTTAAGATGACAATGATCAAGTAGCCCAGAACCAGGGACAAATAATTAATAGAGAATTCAACCTGATATTAAACAATCCTTCTGGGAAAATAATCAAGACCTGAAGACATACATTCAAGGATGCTAAACTCTTCATTACTCATCAGAGTCATGAGTCAAAACTGCACATTGCACTATCAAGTTAAAGCATGAAAGGAATCTCATACAATGTAAGAAGAAATTGGACCCCTGAGAGTTAAAGGAACTTTCCCAAGACCCACAGTGTGATATGGCATGACTGTGAGAAGTTCCAGAAGCAAAGTTCAAGCTGAGATGCATTCAGCCTCCCTGCAGGGAGTTTTAATTTGTGTCCTAATTTCTGGATTCAATGTGTCCACTTTATAAAAATTATGCACCTCTCTTTGGGGAAGACTTTTAAGTCGGTGAATATAATTTGTGGAAAGAAGATAGCAGTCTCAGACTGCTATCTAACGTCAGCAGTTCCAAACCACAAGCAGTTCACCGGAAAACAAGGAGGTTTTCTACTGTGGCCGAGAAATACCGTCCAGGAACCCCCAGGGGCAGTTCTACCCCGTCTTGTAGAGGCATTGTGACTTGGAATCAGTTTGCTGGCATTGTGTTTGGTTTGGGGTTTTGAATAAGGTATCTTCCTTCTGTGCTCTGTGTTGTAAATAGCTTGGTTGAAAACCAGTTAATCTCCAAAAATATGTGTGATTCTACAGATGGAAGTGCTGAGTAGCAACATATACTAATTACCAGCAGCTAAATAAAGCTCGCATTTTATACGGAATGAATTCAGTCCTGACCATGTCCAACTTTTTCCCATTGTCCTTGCAAACAACGGCTGATGCTCTCTGTAACATCCCAATGGAGAGAAAGAAGAGGAAAAAGCAAACCTGAGCATCCTGGTGAAGTGTAGGTTCTTGAATTTTCAGGTCTGCTAACATTGCTTGCAGTAAATGATGCTTTTCTGCTGCTTTTGATTGCAGAATACTAGAAATCAGTTAGGGAGCAGGTGGTGCATTGTGTTAGATTACCACTGATTGAATTCTTGCACAACCAGCTGATGGAAGCGCGTGTTCTGCAAGCTTATGATCCTGCAAACACTGTGGCAGCTGGGGGGGGGGGGGGCTTGTGCCATAGGATATCCCTAAGCAGCACCTTGTGATCTGTCAGTCCTGTCAACTGGGCTTATGATTCTTAGTCTGCTCTTTGGAGGATCCCCCCTGGGGTGGTGACAAGAACAGAAATGCATCTCTAGGAGAAAGGAGAGGGTTGGGTCCAAAAGCTATGTTTTCTTAAGGCTGACTTTGTGAACAGTTAATCCATGATAATAATCTGATGTTAGTCAGATTTGGTAATGGCACGGATGGACAAGGGCCTTTCATCCTACACATAGATCACTGTAGACAGCTAGGGACTTGCCAAAAGGGCACACATGAGTTGTTGGCATAAAGTGCTTGAAACCCTGTAAGGGAATGCAATTGGGACACAGAGCCCACTGTCAAATGTGCCTCAGACACCCAATCATGGTTTTCCTAAGTGTTGGGGGTGTGAGAGTAACCCTGTGATTGTTTGTGTAATTCTTCTGACAACATTTATAGTCCTGTCAGCACTTTGGAGGCCATCCAACTGGGAATAAAATGGACCTTATTACTGACATAAATAACACAGCGATAGAAATCATTACGAATGGAACTTAAACAAACCTGTGCATACCAACAGACCATTTGCCACAAGGACTTGAGCCTTGTCCATAAGTTGATCCAGATAACTCCCAGGAGGATCCACAGTAGTTCTGCCTGGGGATAAGGAAGCTAAAGGAAGACTATCAGGAAGTGCCAGCAGTGGGATAAAACATTGACCTACCACAAACTCCGTACTATTTCATGATTAGCTCATTGCCATCAAATGGATTCGGACTCACCGGTTCCTGTAGGACAGGGAGGAACTGCCCTTGTCACCGTTGAGGTTGTCACTCTTTACAAGAGGAAAACGCGCTCCTGGAGCTTTGGGTTGACTGACCTGGTAGTTAGCAGCCCGGTGGACCTGTGACCCACTCTACCACCAGGAGAGACCAGTCCTTGGGGAAGAAAACATCATTTTTTTTTAAAAAGAAGAAGGTCAGTGAAAAGGAGAAATGCCCACGGCAAGACGGATTGACGCAGTGACGGCAACAGCGAGCTCGAACCTCGGGACCACTGAAAGGCTGAGCAGGACCTGACAGTGTTTCGTTCTGTTGTACGTAGGGTCGCTCTGAGTCAGCACCGATTTGACAGTTTCTCACAACAGTGACGTTTCCTTATTAATAATATAGTTAAAGTCTCTTTGTTGATTACATATTGTGTTTATTAGAGTATATAAAATCAAGGATAAGATCCATAGAGACAATAACTCTTAATAATTACCCGAGGGAGGACAGGGCAGGAAAATGGGTAGGTAGTAATAATTTGTAGAAGAACGAAGAAAATGTTCTAGAATGGATTGTGGTCATGAGAGCACCACTCTTCATAATATTATTGAACTGTTTAATTATTTGATATGTGAATTATATGCTAATAAAATGATTAAGAAAAAGTATCTTGGTAAAATTTCAGTTCATATATGTATGGGTTTATTTCCCCAAGTGAGAATTTAAGCATTTTATAATTGGTGGATGGTTGTCGACAAGTTCTCTTAGTAATATCCTTATTTTAGTTTCATTAGATGCCTACAAAAATACAAATCAAAAAGACATGGGTTAAGGGATTTTGAAATCAGGGTTATATCAAATCTTTAACAAAATGCAAAAGAATGGCTTCCCAAATCACTGACCCTTTGCAACAAGCGTATAGAAACTGGGCCCCACACAAAAAAGCAGTTTGTAGGTGAATTAAACATCTTCAGGAAGATTGGGAAAACCTCAAAAGGTCAGTCTTGATCAACTGTCTCCAAGGGCAAAGAGCAATCGCAGGGGCTTATTTGGGAGACATTTTCACAAAATGTTAGACTACATCAGCGAGTAAAAGGCCAAGAAAGTTGCATCAGGGCATTTTTTGTTGAAGATCTTGAAGAAGGTTCCAGGAGTCTCTGTTTTAACAGTCTCTCCACATGATTCTGGTGCCATTGAGGTTTGAGAATAAATGATAAGAAAGTCAAAACTCACACGTTGATTAATGTTGTGAGCCCTGACTGCATGTGATGCACGGGTCTTGCATAAAATGTGCAGAAAGCGTGCTTAGAGGGCTGCGTCTGCTCACACCCTTCTCAGAAGTTACAAAGTCATTTTCTCTCTGCAAGAGAAAGGAGCCCTTTGATAAATTTTAAAAAATAATTGTTTATTTAGGTGCTTTGCAAATTTATCTTCTCTTCTGATTTGTGTATGAAGTTAGCTCTGAAAAATAAATCTGCCCCATTTCACTGACACATTTTACATAGCTAATCTTAATAAATAAACTTTAAACTATGGCCCGCTGATGGAAAAGTGAAACTCATGTGCGAAACATCCAGCATCTTCCATAAAGTTGTACCCTAAGCAATTGCAGAGCTGAGGTTCCTACCACAGATGATGTGACTCCATAGACCAGTCTCAGGTGCTGCATTTCATAGAATGAAACCATGCCTGTCAAAAATATTGCTAAGAAAAATATTATTATAAGGTCTTTCTTATACCAAGTCCTATTATGATGCAGTGAATTAATTTGTATGCATTTTAACTGCCTAAAACCCTAGCTAGAAGTGGGATATGATTGGTTTCCAGAATCATAATTTTAAATACACACAGAGAAGATGTTTGCCTTACGTTTCAGAACAAAACTGTTGTTGCTAACTGCAGAATTTGAACTGACAGTCATCCTAACAATCATTTGATCTTTATAAATGAGTCATCCCTACCCAATGGGAGGGAAAATAATTAAATAAAGTGAAAGCTTATACCAAGTGAGGAAACCCCATCATATAATCCTGTGGAAATCCTAATGCAACAGTCAAGTTATCCTCCATAATTTAAATGGCTTTATTGAGTGCTATTCTGAAAATAAGCCTAAATTACATTAAAATTAATAATGGAGATTTAATTTCTAGTGAAGAAGCAGTCTCAGGATTTATGATGTGTAACAGATAATTCATGGAACAATTGAGAAACTCAAATAGTGCACACCGGCATCTTATTTTGCTTATGGCTTGTTTCTCAAATACAAAAAAGATGATTCATTTTTATATTTCAACATTTTAGAGAATACATTATTTTGTCAAAAATGTAACTAAATCTACTTAATGCAAGAATATTGACAAATTTCCATCAAACATGGCGATACTGGTTTTTTTTTTAAGTCACTTTACTGGGGCTCTTCCAGCTCTTATCAGAATCCATCGGTCCATCCATTTTGTCAAACACATCTGTACATATGTTGCCATTATCCTTTTCAAATGTTTTCTTTCTATATGCGTCCTTGGTATCAGCTCATTCCCACACTCCCCATCATCACTCTCTCATGAACCCTTGGCATTTTATAAATTATTAATTTTTTCATGTTTTACACTGACCACTGTCTCCCTTCATCCACTTTTCTGTCATGTGTCCCTCTTGGAGAGGGTTATATGTCAATCATTGTGATCAGTTCCCCTTTATTCCCCCACCTTCCTCTTTCCCTGTTGGTATCACTACTCTCATTATTGGTCCTTAGGGATTTATCTGTCCTGGATTCCCTGTGTTTCCAGCTCTAATCTGCACCCATGTACATGCTCTGGTCTAGCCAGAATTGCAAGGTAGAATTGGGATTATGATAGTGGATGGGTGGGGGAAAGCATTAAAGAACTGGAGGAAAGTTTTATATTCCATCCCTCACCGTGACTGGTTCGTCTCTTCCTTGTGATTCTTCTGTGAAGGGATGTTCAATTGTCTACAGATGGGTTTGGGTCTCTACTCCATTCTCCCCCTCTGTCACAACAATATGATTTTTTATTTTAAGTTGTTGAAGCCTGATACCCGATCCCATTGACACTTCATGATCACACAGGCTGGTGTGCTTCTTCCAAATCGGCTTTATTGCTTCTCAACTAAATGGCTGCTTGTTTCTCTTCAAGCCCTTTAAGAACCAGGAGCTATTTCTCTTGATGTCTAGACACCATCAGCTTTCTTCACCATGTTTGCTTATGCACCTACTTTGTCTTCAGTCATCATATCAGGGAAGGTGAGCATAACGGAAATGCTGGGTTATTAGAACAAAGTGTTGTTGCGTTGAGTAGAGGCATGATGTCCATCTGCTATCTTAATACTTGAGATATAAATATATGTACATAGATCTATTATTTCTTATGTATTATATTATTTATATAAGTACATGTCTGTATTTTGACCTCTATAAATGTCCTTTGCCTCCTAGTTACTTCCTCTATTTCCTTTTACTTTCTTCTTGTCCCACTATCATGTTCAACCTTCATTTGGCTTTCTTTAATTGCTCTCAGTTACATTGCCCTTGATCAAACCCCACCAGGCATCCTATGCCCTCTTCACCATCAGTTTTAGATCACTTGTTGTCCCCTTGTCCCTGGGTTTGTTGGCACCCCCCTTCCTTTGTCCCGCCTCCCCTTATCCCATCTCCCCCTGGAACCTTTGGTCCCATTGTTTTCTCCTCCAGATTGTTAATGCCACTTATCTTACATGCAAAGCAATAATAAGCACAGAAACAAAGCAAAATAAAACTTCAAAAGCAAAAATAAAACAACAACAACACAGATAAGCCTATAAATAGTTCTAGGTCTGTTTGTTGAACTTCATGAGTATTTTCTGGTTAAGTCTGATGATGTGCCTACCCTTGGCCCCAAAGTCTATTTTGGTGGCAATACCAATTTTTAAAGTGAATTAAATATTCTATTGTTTTTTGTGAGAGGTTGCAAAGACACATGGGTATTTATGCTATCTAATTGAAGAAGTTTTGCTGCCACAGTAAAGGGAAACTTCTTGATGTGGCTTTTCTCTATATAGTATTTATAATTCCAACCAAAGAGTTGCAAATAAATCACAGAAGACTCTAGCCCAAAGATTGGTACATTTTGCCATTCTTATGGATATAAATCTAAGCCATAGTTTTCTTGACTATCTGTGATGTGTTTTTCAATTTTTTTTAGTATATGAGACCCAAGATAGGTGAATCTATAGAGACCACAACTGGAATAAGGGGTCCTAGAGGGTATGGTGGAGGAGGTTTGGGACATAAGGGGGAGTTGATATTAAGGAGTTCAAGAAAGAAGAAAATGTTTTCAAAATGATTTTGGTAGCAATTTTACAAAACCGTTTGATATGCTTGAACTCTGGAACAGTATGATGTCTGAATTAGTTCCTAAAAACATGGTTTGGGAAGCAGAAAGACACCAGTGGAGTAATTGCTAGGTCCCTTTCTGAAATGGCGGACACACGAGAGTCACCAGAAGCCATGAGTCAAAGTAGAGAGAGCGTGGGACAGAGCAGCAGTGGGGCTTCCTGTTCCTGAAATAAGACAGAGGCCAATGGACTAGCACTTGAGAGAGGGAGGACCTGAGAGACATGCCTGCCCGTATGGCTAAGAAGTCCTGGGAACAGCATAAAATTGCTCTTGTAATATTGTGCTACCTGTTAAATTCCCTGATTAACTCGGCAATCATGAGATTAACTCTGAGTTCTGTACGGTGACTTCTAAGAGTTATCAGGCACAGAATAGAAGCACAGTGCAGGTGGGGGGACAGTTTGTGTCAGAAGAGAGCAAAGGAAGTTGGAGGAAGGAGGCATGTCTGACCGCTGCCTTGAGGGAATCGGCCTTCAGTTCATTTGGAGTCGAATGCATCCTCTCCCCTGTGTCGCCAGAGTAAGACAGACAGGGCCCCAAGGCATTTCCTTAGCTATCATGACATATCATACACCCATAGTGCAGACTGGATAACGGTAAAGCAGACAAGGGTGTTGGTGTCTGTTGGTTGCATATATGGTTCAGGGAAAAATCAGGAATAGGGCATGACCACCCTTCAGCATTTTTGGTCTTCTTTTAGTTATTTTGTCAGTTAACTGCCTGATCAAAGATATAAAATGATTTTTTAAAATATTATTTTCAGGTGTTGTTTTTAATAAAGAAAGGTTATGTTATATTATACATGAAAGTTTTTTGTTTGATTATATCTTTGTTCCATTGGGTCAAGAATAGTTTTATAAATCTTAACATCCCTAAACGAAAAGCAAGAAAAAATATTGTTGTTACATGTTCTTTATGCAACACATAGCATTCCCAAACATTATTTAGGAATCCTTACAAATTTCTCTTCTGCTGAAGAAATAGTTGGTGATACCATCATTTCTGAGATAAAAAAGTGAAAACTAACATTGTTAAGTGACTTTATGAGGAAAGAACAGCAAGCTATCTCTGGGCTCTTAATGTCTCTTTGAGAGCATTATCCACTAAATCACAGAAGGTTCAATTTGCAAAGCAAATTAGAGAAATATCTGTTTTATATCAAATGTCTCATTTAAAAAAAAATCTAGGCCCTTGCTTTTCAGAGAGTATAGCAGCAGTTTCATGCAAAAAAAAAGAAAGAAAGAAAGAAAAAAAAGTGACTGATGCAAATTAGATGGAGATATTACAAGAACCAAATCACTTTCTAAATACTTGGTACTTAGTACTTCAATTTGCCAGTTGATTTTGTGACAAACAGGAGAGTTACTTTCAGATGTAAAACACTATGATATGATGAAAAATGGTGAGATTACGATGAGAGAAGCTCATTTAAATATGAGTTCTATTTTAATTCTCTGTGTATGTGAGGAATTAAAAGGGAAAATAAAATTAAAAGATTTTAAAATCAGAATTTTTTTGTTCTTTTAAATAATGAGAAATGGCTATAGTTTAAATGTTGCAGAAAATATAAAATTTTGTGTTGGGTTCTCAAACTGCAAATCAAATTTAACACACTTTTGTTATCCAGATGGAGACACACATCAAAAATATTAATACAAAATTAGAGAAATATTCATCAATATTGAAATTTGAAACTACTGGTTTACAGAATATCCTTCAACTAGATATGTACACTTTTGAAGCTCTATTTCCAGCTCTCTAATTCTTCCTTCAAGAATTCTGTGATTTTTTGATGATTTACTCCACATCAGGACGGCAGTGTGATATCGTGCGGGAACTCAAAATATGTCGCTTTAAAATGTTCCCGGGGTTATGGGATAAGAAAAGCAGTCTGAATAGACAAGATCAGGGCTGTAGGGTGGATGGCACAAAGTTTTACAGTAAAACTCTCCTAGAATCACTTGTCCTTCCGTCAAAGAATGAGGAACTCGTGGTTCAGGTCTAGTCCAGGACCTTGGACAAGGCCGTTGTTCGAATGCAACAATTCTCTTTGGTATGCCTTCCCTCTCGGACTGCTTTTGCATGAATGCGAGACAATGAATAATACCACGACTTGGGTCAGGTGCACCGCAGTCATAAAGTGACGTACTTGTTTTCAACAAGTTTAAAGAGGAAATTTGCAGAATTGTGTCCAATGTCATGATACATTTTGATTTCTTTACTGCTGCCTCGATGAGTGTTGATGCTGGATAAAAGTAAAATACAATCCTTGACAATTTCATTTTTCCCTGTTTACCCTGGAATTGCTTATTGGTCCAGTTGAGAAGATTTTTTAAAATGTTGAGGTGTAATCTATACCATAAACTATAGTCTTTGATCTTCATCAGTGAGTTCTCAAGACCTCTTCAATTTCAGAAAGCTCCTAATCTCCTTTATACACATCACATGCTGTTAATGAGTTTTCCTCCAAAAACAATGCTGCGTCACTGAATTTTCCCCCAGCTAGTTACATTGTCTTTCAGATATTTTACTGAGCATATAGAGTGAACGTTTATAGTAATTGGATACAAACCTGATACACATCTCTTTTGAATTTTGCAAATACAATAAATCTGCATGTAAAGATTTGGCATGGACATAAGTAAGTGTTCTGGAATTCCCACTCTTTGCAATGATTTCCATAATTTCTTGTGATCTATATAGTTGAGTGCTTTTGCACCATTAAAAAAAAAAGCCCAGGGAAACCAGTTTTTGGTATTCTGTGTTACAGCCTAGCTCCACCTGGCATTAGCAATGATATTCCTCATTCTACATTCTCTTCTGAATCTGGCTGAAATTTTGGCAATTCACACTTGTTGTTCTGCAGCAATTTTTTAAAATGATCTTCAGTTTTTCTTGAATGTTATATTAATGCTATTATTTGATAATCTCCGAATGGTTTTTGGATCCCCTTTTTCTATAATGTGTACATATATGTATCCCATCCATTCAGTTGACCTCAAGACTCTGTTCCAAATTTCTTGATATAGAGGAATGAGTGTTTCCAAGATTACATCTGTTGAAACATTTCAATTGACACTCCATCAATTCTTGAAGCTGTGTTTTTCATCAATGCCTTCAGAATGACATGGATTTTTGTATTTGATACCATTAAAACTTGAACATATGTTTCCTCCTGAAATGGCTGAAATAGTTGAATGTCAGAAAATTCTTTCTGGTGCAATAACTATCTGTTGTTTCCAATTTTGTATGCTTCCTGCATTGCTCAGCATTTTCCACGTAGAATCCTTCAATACTATAGCTCAAAGCTTGAATTTTCCCTTCAGTTTTTTTTTATCATTTTATTGGGGGGCTCTGACAACTCTTGTTACAAACCATACATCAATTGTATCAGACATATCTGTACATATGTTCCATCGTTCTTTTCTAGAAGTATACTTTCCATTGAGCCCTTGGGATCAGCTCCTCTTTTTTCCTCCCTCCCCCAACCCTCTTGCCCTCATGATAGATTGTAGATTGTTATTTTCAAGCATCACACCGGCCGCTGTCTCCCTTACCTTCAGTTCTTTCAGTCTGATGAATGCACATAGGTCCACATATCAGATAATTTAGTCATTCCATAATATTATCAATAGTTGTGCAATAATCACTACACTCAATGTCAGAACATTAACCTTTTGTGCTTATTGTTGTTAGCTTCCATTTCCTCCCATCTTCTCCTGCCATAGCTCTAGATAATTATTAATCCAGTTACTCTCCCTATAGATTTACCTATCCTGGTTTCACATATAGAAATTCATACAAAACCTGAACACGGAGCAAAAATAATAACAAAACAGTAATTATTAGACAAAACAAAAAAAACTCAACCAAAAAGGAAGAAGAAACTATTAAAAACTGAAGCAATGTTAAAATGGGTCAAAAGGGAGATCAAATGATACAGTATTGCATTTTAACCTAACTATGTCTGCGATATTTGACTTCACAATGCTCTGTGTCTAGTCTAATAGCAAGGCTACTCACATCCCTTGACTGTGGTCAGAGGAGATTCCCCACAGGCTTAATCCATATGAATTCCCTACAAATAGATTTGGGGTGTCCACTGTTTTCCATGGCCTCTGCAAACCAGAGGTTCATAATTTAAGCTCTAATACTAATCCCTCTTTCAGATTTGGATTTTATTATTTACAATCCTTGGATCAACAGGCTGGGGTACCTCTTCCACGTAGACTTAGTGGATGCCTCACTTAGATGGCTGCTTGTTTGAAGACAAGCCTTTCAGACTCCAGACAATATTCTGTCTTCACCACACTCCGCTCTGGCACCCATACCTCCAACGAGCTCTTCCTGAGAGGGAGTACCAAGTAGGTCCATGCCAGAGAATGGATGGTTCTTAGATTGGAACTAGAATTAAGTGTGAGCCCCAAATCCATTTATCTATAGTTTATATATGTCTCTTGTTTACTTTAGAGACACCATTACCATTTTACTATTGAGAACATTATAAATTACCCCCCTGAGGCACAAGGTAACTCTGTTGACAGTGCCATTAATTTAATCAATTATATAGAATTTAAACACCGTTGAGGAAAGGAAATTAAATAAGTATAGCCCAGCTTCAGTCCAAAACACATGAAAAGTTGACCTGTACAGGTAAACTCTTAAGTGACTAGACACTTTTTTACCTGAACAATAGTGATTGGTGATAGAGGAAAACTTTCAATAACACTCATTCACAAAGGCATAACCATGACTACCTGATTGATAAATGTCAGAAGCAAGGAGGACATTAAAATAGGAATATATGATAACCCACCATTCATAGGGCACCACTGAGTATGTTTTTAATTCATTTTATATCATGTTGACTATAAAATCAAATGATTTAGCTGAAAATGCTGTTTTGGAAAGACTTCAAATTTCATAAAAAGGAATGGAAGGATAGAGGGCATCTGACTTCGTGTTAAACTACAAATTATGGACCCTCCATCTCTCAATTCCTTTTTACTAAATTTGAAGTCTTTCCAAAACAACAAACTTCCGCTTGGTCTTTCCATTGTTGCTCTTGGTGCAGACAAGCCAGACCTTCATCAATTTATCCAGCAATAAGGGGGAAAATCTAAAAGATCAGGGCTGTTTCCCCAGACAAGGCATTGTTTTTGGCATTGCCATCTCCCACCAAGGCAACTGTCCTAACTCGGTCAGAATTGATGGTGCGCGCACATCTGCTTCAGGGAACCTGAGATCTGCATCACCAGTCAGTAGGTGTGGAGAGATATCAGAGATGGACTAGAATCCATGATCGGATCAGCGTGTTACAAAGATTAGGATATCGGCAGATGGGCACAGGGATAAAGTGAATATTCCTTGTTGCTCACAATGAAAAATCAATACCAACTGGATTGAAACAATAAAAGAAACTCAAAGTGTTCTTCCTTTTGATATTCGTCATATTATATCCTGTTACACAAGGACACTGAGCTGGGGTTCATTCAATGACATGTATTGTTGTGCAACGATTAAAGCTCTCCCTTTTGATTACCACTTTCTAATATGCATCTTTAATGAGGTGGGAACTAAGCCAGATTCTACTCTTTTGTGTTTATTTTCCAGAAAATGCAGTTATTTCTGATAATTACAAATAAATATTTCTTTTATTTCTCAAACTGTGGGAATACAAGGTATTGTAAACTCTGTAGCTTGAATAATGATCAAAAAGAGGGAAATAAAATCCAACTAAACTCCTTCAAAACTATAATTAAAATTTTCTTCCCAAAGGAAGTGGTTGTTATATTTCATTTTTAAATTTTTGTCTCCTGGGTAGTCTCTGCAGCTTGTCTAAGAGAACCTGGGACCATGAGGTGACTACTTCTCCCCATTGTATCACAACTGATGGCATGTGAAAATGATACAACTGAAGGAGTATAGGTTAGAGAGATTGAAAATCTAGGCTGGAAATTTTGATAGAGAAGTTTCTTGATTCATCCTTTCAGAAGTTTATTTTTCTAAGTCAACTATCTTAAAGTTGGTTGATTCTAAGTATTTGTCAAATAAGCAAAGGGTAGATGCCATATGTATTTCCTAATTTACCTGGCCCCATTCTTAAGTATGCAAAGATCATTGCAATGACTATGGAAAGAAAGAAAAACCTGAATGCTCATATCTGTTGTGATTTCATGCCGCTATCACAGTAGGTAGATTAGACTATGGATATATTTGAGAGGAAGTCTAATCCAAGAAGAGTAATTTACAATTCCATTGATGATAGCTATCTAACCAGGAGCTGGGCATTTATTCTATTGCATAGAAGAATCAATTTAATCTACAAAAATGGAATCAAAGATGATTAACTCAGAAAGCAGGGGTGGGGGTGGGGGGAGGACCTATTACATATAGATGCAAGAAGACATCAGTCTATATGAGTGAGGAACGGTGTCTCCAATTTATTTTTCTCTACATACAGTTATAGTTCATGAAAAAAACATAATACAGTTGTTCGATTGGTGGATGTCACAAGTGGGGTGGGTGGAGGAGGTGGGGAGCAGACTTCTAGTGGGTGACTACAAAGAACTACAGAGATGTGTTTCAGGGCCTAATTACAGGGGTGCTGAGCAGCGTTCCGGTGGAATCGTAGAACCTGACTGGAAGACGTTTGCACAGCTTTTGCCAGCTATCTCGAGCGCATGAAGCTTCGTCTTGGTACGGGGGTCTAGTACCTCCAAAATGACTTGTTAATCCAAATGTTTTGCGTGTTCTAGGAAACTCCAGAGAAAGCAAGCTTCAAGACCTTTCAAGTGATTCATTTTCTCAATCTTTCTCTCTCTCTTTCTGTCATTTATCATGAAGAAATATTTCTCTGGCCCACTTTATACAAAAAGCTATCAATATTCCATTCCTTACAGTGTGTTTCTTTCCCTTCCTGACTTAACCAGAGAGGGAAATCACTTATTAGTTTTATGACACCTAGCAATTAATATAGCCTGAGTAGATGTTTGCTAGGAAAACGAACAAGATTCCCAGGCAGATTATGAAAAGGAAGCAGGGTGGGTGGGTGGGGGTTGGCAGGAGAGGTGTGGGTACTGGGAGTAATTCAGCAAGAACTGAGTTAAATCTAATCATGCATTTTGGTTAAAAAAAATAGTCATGAATTGCTCCTTAGCAATCAAACTATATAATTAAAAAATGAACTGCATATAAGCCCTTCTATTCTGAATATAATTTTATTATTTTCCTTAAATTAAGATGGATTAACAAGGGGGTATGAGTGTACAGAGAAGTCATGGCTCTAATACTTACAGCAACCTTAAATTAAAACCCTTATTTCCCCTTTTGCTGAGTCTGTGTAGATCCCTTAGACTTAATATGCACAGTTGCTCTCAGGTCAGCCCCAACTAATGAGGCCACAGTCTCACTGTGACACCAGGATCTCCCTGACCCTCACACTTGGTCTGTTTACGATTTTCAGCTTTGGTCCACATTTTCTCCTACTCTATTCAGGAACTTCTAATATGAGCCCTTCACAGCAGCCAATTGTGGTAGCTGGGGACCACATCATTCTTCTGGGTCATGGGGATTTTTTTTATGAGTGTTTTTATTAGTCCATTGCACTAACTGTGTCTATGAGTCTTCGGTTTTCATCACGTTTGTTTCCTCTGCATGCTCACAGACCAACAATTTCACCTTGAATAGCCAGTTAGTTATTTCAAAACCACTGTAGCTACTCACCAAAGTGCAACATGGAAGATTATTTTTGTAAACTGCGGTCTACCAATTCAGCGTGGTGATCCCGAGACTGTGCGTCTAAGCCCCGAGTCCCAGTAGCCCATCCTTCAAGGGGTTTCCTTAAGTTTGCGGTTTTCATAATTCTGTCCTCTGCAAGTTCCACCACATTTATAGCTAAATTTATAGCACGGGTAAACATAGGTAGAAATATCCCATATCCATTCAACCTGTGTGTCTATGCACCCACTTGTCGATCACAGTTATGATGGAAAATAATAGCATATTGAGAAACTATCATAAGTGCCTTTTTTACTTTTATTTTTCTTAAGTCTTTTATGATATTTTGAAATGTGTGATGGTGTTGTTAATAGGGGTATCACCATCATTCTTATGTTTGAACCCATTGTTAAAGTCACAGTGTCAATTCATCTTGTTAAAGTTCTCCCTTTATTTTATTTTCATTTTTTGTTGAACCTCTACTTTATGGAGCATGTTGTGATACTCTAGGATAACATTCTCCACCGCCACCACCAAGACAACATGCCCAAAATATGTGAGACAAAATCCAATCATCCTTGCTTCTGGGGAGCATTTGGCTGTACTTCTTCCAACACAAATTTATTCGTTCTTCTCTCCATAGAAGGTCTATTTGATATTATTGCAATGCTACAACTCAAAGTCATGAATCTTCTTCAGTCTTCCTTATTCATTGACACATTTTGATACAATATGACGTGATCCAAAATACCACGGCTAGGTCCATATACACCTAAGTCACCAAAGTGGCCTGTTTGCTTGCTAACACTTTAACGGAGTCTTCTCCCTTCGATTTTTTCAATGTGATATATTTTTTTATTTCTGGACTGAAATTTCCATGTGTGTTGATTGTGGATTCAAGTAAAATGAAATACCTGAAAACGTCCATGTCTTCTGTTTGTGGTGACATCGTGATGTTGCCACCTGCTCCAGCTGTCGTTCTCAGTGCCTTCTGTTGCAGTGTGATCCATAATGAAGGTAGCAGCATTGGTCTTCTGCAGGCCTCTGTAAGTTCTCTGCCTTTTCAGCAAGCAAGGTCGCATCATATTCAATCTTCTTCTAAGTGCAATGCTGAATTCTTCTTTATATATTCAGCTTCGCATATTATATGCTCAGCACACAGATTTAACACATAGGCAACATGCACACAACATTGAATCAGTAAGCAGCAAAGGCTGCAACCATGAAATGCCCCCTTCTTGATTGTAACTCATGTCATAGTCTCCTGTTCTGTTGGAACCACACTGCCTCTTGGTCTACCTGTGGACAGGCCCTGCAGGAGTGCTACGAAGTGTTCTGGAATTCCCATTCTTCACAATGGGATTCATTATGTGTTAAGGTACACAGGGTCAACAGCTCTGCAGACTCAGTCAAACATTGGTAAACTTTTTCTTTTCTGGATATTTTAGCTTTCAGCTAAAACCCATCTAATATCAGCAATGATAGCCTTTGTTCTGAACCCATCTTAAATTTCTGATAATTTTCTGTTGATGCTGCAACTATTTTGAATTTTTAAATCAAACTTGAGTGTCATATTAATGACACAGTTCCACCATTTCCATATGCTGTTACAAAATCTTTCTTTGGAATGGGCACAAATATGCATTTCTTAACTGTCTTCCAAATTACTTGGCAAAGAAAAGTGAGCATTTCTATTATTGCATCTATTTTTGGGATTCCTAACTTGGAATTCTGTCAATTCCTGGAGTTTTGTTTTCCACCAGTTCTTTAACGTAGCTTGAACTCCTTCCTCCAATACCATCAGTTTTGAGCGCATGCTAACTCCTGAAATTGGTGAATATCAAAAGACTAGAAATAGCTGCAAACATTCATTTCTAATTGCAATGCCGAATTATGAAGTTTGAATCTAGGAAGATTAGAAGTCATCAAAAATGGGATGGGATACATATACTATTACATTAAGCAGCCATGATATGAAATAAACTGGTATTTACCATGTTTAATTAGATAATCATCTGATCTACTATTCCAGCAATGACAGCTTGAGGAGGAAAGGTGTCACATTCTTTGTTTAAAAGAACATTTCAAAGTCTGTCCCTTTTTCGACAATATAAATGGTGAGTATACACATTGCCCCAACTAGATAGAATCAAATAGATTTTAAATTTGTGTAAAGACATTATGGAGAAGCTCAATATTATTAGTCATAACAAGACCATTAACAACCATGAGGCAGATCAAATGTTCATAAGCAATTTAAGGTTCAATTTGAAGCACAGTAAAACAAGTCCATGAGGCCAAAGCTATGGCCTTGAGTGTGTGCCATGTGAATGGTACAATATCAAGAAGAGATTCGGCATGCCATAACCAAACCAGTTATGGTATGATAGCAAGAACATGATATCTATAGAAATCAAAAGGCCATTAAAAAGACAGGGATGATATAAAAGACCAAAATGGATGTCAGAAGAGATGATGAAATGTAGCTCAAACACAGAGTAGCTAAAGCAAACAGAAGTGAAGCAAGAGAGCTGAGCACAAGACTTTGAAAGATAGTTGGAGAGTATATAGCAAAGTACAACGTTAAATGTTCAAAGACCTGCAGTTAGAAAACCAAACGGGAAGAAGACATTCAACATTACTCCAGTTTAAATAACTGAAGAAAAACTGTAACCTTAAATGGCCATATTGAGGGATTCGATAGGAAAAGTATTGCATGCAGCAAGCATCAATAGAAGGTGAAAAGAGTACCTCGAGTCCTTGTTCCAAAACAAAACAACCAACTGACTGAAGTTCAAGGATATCAGGAGGTGCTAAAGTGTCGTATTGTTGGTTTTGTCTGGCTCAGAGTGACCCGGTATTCCATCGAAGGAAGCATGGCCCAGTTTTGTACTACCTTTACTTTTTCATTGTGTTTGAGCACATTGTTGTAGCCACTGTGTCAATCCTGCTCCTCAAATGATTTCTTCTCTTTTGTTGTTGATCCTCTACTTTACCATGCATGTTATCCTATCCAGTGATAGTTCTTTCCTGGTACCAGTGAGACAAAGTCTAGTCACATGTGCTTTTAAGGAACATTCTGCCTGGGCATCCTGTGGTTCCTATGCAAGAACATGAAACATTCTGTATTTTCACCCACACTCTAGTTGAATTACATCAAATCTTCTGTCTTCTTCTTTATCGATGTTCCCATCTTCACATACATATGAGGCCATGTGACATACCGTGACTTGGTTCAGGCACACCTTAGTGCTCAAAGTGACCTCTTTACTCTGTTTTACTCCACAGAATGGCATTTGATTGTGCCTTTGATACCTTCAATTCTTTCTCCACTGATTATTGTGTTGTCTCTTGGCTTAGTTGTGAAGATGTTTGTTTTCTTTACATTGAGTTATCAATCATACTGAAGGTTGTAGTCTTTCATCTTTATCAGTTCTTCGTGGGATTCTGCCATGTGGGTCTGGCAGGTTGTTAATGAGTCATCCTCTAAACCTGATGCTCAATGTAAAGATTGAATAAACCCAATGAGAGGATCAGACAACACTGACACACACCTGTTCTGGTTTTTAACCATGCAGGTATACAACCAGCAGCTCCCTGGAAGAAAGACTGGGCTATCTACTTCTGTAGTGAGTTATAGTCTCAGAAACCTACTGGGGGCTGCTATGAGTCAGTATTGACTTGGTGGCAGTGAGTCCGGACTTTTTGGAGTGTACAATTGTGAGGATGGTGCAGAACAAGACGGTGTTTTATTCTGTTGTACATAGGGTTGCTTTGGGAGGGGACCAATTTGAGTGTACCTAACAACAATGGGATCCACTTGGTATCGTTGAAGGACTGCCTCTTGGTCTGGCTACAAATTCTACGTGTGCACAATTAAGTGTTCTGGAATAACTGTTCTTCAGAGTTAGTCATAGTTGTTTTTGCTTTTTATTACACACACAGTCTAATGCCTTTTTATAGTCAAAAACACACAAGTAAACATCTTTCTACAAAGATTGTTCTGACACGAGCAGCCAGATGCCTGTCCCAGAGCCTCTTCTGAATAAATTTGAATTTATGGCAGCTCCCTACCAATGTACTGTGTCAACTGTTTCTGAATTCTCATCTGCAACATTTTATATGTATGTAATATTAGCAATAATTGAAGATTTTTGTGTTATAATTCGCATATAGCTCTCTCCCTGCCAGAGTCCATTCAGGTTCAGAGTGACCCTCTAGGCAGGGTAGGACTCCCCCAGGGATTTCCAAGACTGATTCACGTTCCAGAAGTAGAGAGCCCCATCTTTTTCCTGAGGAGGGCGGGTGATTTCAAACTGCTGGCTTTGTACTTAATAGCCCAACTCCTGACTTACTATGCCCTCAGGGCTCCTTCTTATTAACATAGGTGGAAATGTAAATTACAAACAAAAATCCCCCACTGCAATAAAAAGCCATGGCTTTGATCCCGTTTTGATTTATCTGATACTCACACTCCATGTAGAATCGGATTAACCAACCCGCGTTTTTGCTCTTCTGAGGGATCATAACCCCATGATTTGTCCTCCCCTTACTAGTCTGTCCCCTGGAATCGTCGAGAGCATCTATATTTCAAAGAAAAGTGAAAGGGGTAAACAACGCATTACCTGCAGGGGAATAACACATCTGGTGCCTCCTGTGAAAAAGGTTAGCCCGCTGTGAGGACCTTTAGACAAGGACACAGGAGGATTCTGGGAACTTCCTCTTTTTCTTCTTGGAAGAAGACCACACTGTTTCACATTCCTTTTGAGTAGCCACATGGAGCTAGGCTGATGGCAGCCAGAGCCCTGGAGCTGCAGGAGCTGCTGGAGACCCACGCCAGTGCTGAGATGCTTCCACCACCACTGGATCCACAAGGCTTTCCACCCACTGGCCTGTGATCTTCCTGCATTTGCCATCATTTCATTTACAGCATGAGTCTAAAATGGAATGTATTGACTAGTATTGGACATGTGGACTAATATCAGACTTATTGATTTGATCTGGACTAGGCTTGGATGTTTTCTTAATATAATTACTTCTTGATAAAAAGTTCTCTCTTACATATGAAAAAACAAGAAAGGGACATTGTCATCAAACATCACTACATTGAAACTGGGGAAAGCTTTTATTGGCGGGAAGTCTACTTTTCCTTTGCTTCATTCACGTCCTCTGCATGGCCTGCACCAGAAGGCTGCACTCCCATCTTGGCTGCTTTGTAGGAAAAAAAGTGAATTTCCTCCTTAGCCCTTAGTGATTGCTCTGTAGGTACATACTTCGATTAGTTTGCCACAGACAGACCACGGTCCTGACCACATATTTTAAATATGCAGATGCTTAATTATATCCAAAAGTTGATGCTCTTTCTGATCTCAAATTATATTCATTTAGGTGTGTTTTTTAAAGAGGTTAGACCTCTTTTATGTGATAAACAGAAAAAAGGGAAATGTGTAAGAGGCGATGTTACAAACTATAAACGAAATGCTGAGGGTTTTTTTTTTTATGTAGGCGTCCTCTGAGTGATCTAGGAACCCGTGGTCTTCGCTTCAGTTGGGGATTCTGTCAGCTTGGGCAGGAAGCGCCACCGGAAGAAGACTTTGGGGGCAAATCTTGCATCTTCCCATCATGTCGGCCAATCATGAAGTTCAGTTAGCTCCCTGTTGGCATGTCAGGCATCAAAGGACAACCACCAGCTGCCAAATCCTTTTGACGGAAGGACTGATAGTTTGATAGATTACTTAACAGGGTCAATGATCCACTTCCATCGCTAATACCATGTTCGCACGAGGCTTGCAAGAGTGAAAATTCCGCTCAGTACTGAGAAAGAGGCACAAAGTAAGTGGATCGCAAGTTGCGCCGTTGTCGTAATTTTCCATAAAAAGGTGGCAGTTGTCCATATCACTAATGAGTCCAGGATGCAGCTGCCAGGGTGATTCAGGTAGCGACCTGGCTAACAGGGCCGCAGAGTGCGTCCTGATCAGTTCCGTTACTGAAGTATAAAGAGCTAATCCACAGTGGTATCTGTATTGTTGACATTAACTGAGTAAAATGATTCCTTGGGAAACTTCAAAATGAGCAGTTAAAAATGATGAAGTAGGCCAACTAGAGCAGAAGCAGTCAAGCCTTCCCCTGACCCAGCTACGTCTATCAGATCTCTGTGTACTTGAATGTGCCCGGAAGCAGGGGCCATGCTTTTCCAAGCTTCTAAACATTACCCTTCTATCGTTGACCCCTGAAGGAAGTGGCGAGTTTGTCTTAATGTGCGCTGTGGGAGCAACTTCTGGCCGGCCAGGCTATTCTTTAAGCAGCTGCTAAAGGGCCGTTTTTTCGTGCTATTGGGAATTAAATTTTGAACATGAACATCTTTTATACCTGGTAATGTTAATCATTACCCAGACAAGACCCTTGCTGAAATACACAAGTCTCCTGGGAGGGAGGATTGATGAGAGGGACCATACTAGTGTGAAGCCGGAACTAACATCGATCGGGATTATCAGAGCCGATAGCTGATCTAAAGCACAAAACAAAAACAGCTCGAATGAGATAAATTTCCCATACTCCACAATCAATTCTTTTAAGATATAGACTTCAATTTATTTTAGTACTTTCACTATTAACACACTTGTCATCATTTTCCAAAGAAACCACATACCCATTAGCAATTACTCCCCATGTGAGCTCCAATTTGCCCCATTGTTGTCGAGAGCTTGGAGCTGGCTTTGACCAAATGTAACAGAGCGGGGTTTCTTATAGAGCAGAGTGGGTTTCTTTACTGAACGTCTATGGCTTCCTGCCCTGGAACCACTTGCGCTACCTCTCAGGTGAGCGGCCTAGAGCCATGAGGCCCCCTACACCCAACCCTAAAACCAAATAATGAACCCTTGCCAGGAGGTCCCAACAGTCAGATCCAACAGAGGAGAGCTTCCCAGCAGGGCTTCGAAAAGCGTAAATATTTAGGCAAGCACATTTTCAGAATCACATCTTTCTTCCCTGCAGTGACAGGTGGGCTCAAATTGCTGATGCTCCCTTTACCCTTTAACCCACTGCACCTCAGAACCTTATGGATTTTTCTTTTCCAGATGCTTTCTGTAGACAGAGTAATTATATATATATATATATATATATATATATATATATATATATATATATATATATATAAATGATATATAGGGTGTATATGTATGTGTATGTATACATTGCATAGACAACATATATGCTTTTTCCTTTTCATGGCTTCCTTTCCTCTGCATAACGATGAAACACATCATTGTGTTTCAATTTTTTTATTATCAAATAATAATCCATTGTATACCCCCATTTACCAGTTGCTTTAATTTTATGTCTATTACAAGTAATGCTATGGATAAAACTGTGTGGTCATCTTGCTTGGAAGTATTCCTAGGAGTGGAATTGTGGTGTGGGGTGCTAGCCAAACTCTATATGGGGCATGCTGAAGAACTGTCACATTGGTTTCCAAAGAAGCTTGGCCATTTTACATGACAAACAACAGCGCACCAGAGTTCAGATATCTCTATCTCCTTCTCAACACTCGTTATGTTATTTGTTTGTTTGTTTGTTTGTTTACAATAGTTATCCCAATGAATGTGGCTAGACCATGATGTAATATTTGGTTTTCATTCTGATGGCCAGTAACATAAATATTGTCATATGTATGTCATCTGTGTAGAATTAAATCTCTTCTTATTTTTTTGCCTAATGTGTAATTACTTGTATTTCTGTTCCTTAGCTGTAGGAATTCATTATGGATGTGAGATATTGGGAAGTAAAATGTCAGTGGAAAAGAGGAAGACCCACAATGAGATGGCTTAATAGAGTGTCTACACAAGGGACTCTAGCAGAATTATAATTGTGAGGAAGGGCGGGCGGCGTAGTTTTTCATTCTGTTGTGCATAAAGTCACTCTGGGTCAGAACTCATTCACCAGCACCTAACAGCAGTGACAAATCTTATCAGATATATGATTTGCAAATATATTTTCCCATTCTAAGAGTAGTTTTATTTTTCCTTTTTACTCTCTTGAAAGCCTTTGATACACAAATGCTTAATAAGCCTTAATTAATTAATTGATTTATTGTTGCTTATGCCCTTAGTGTCTTATCTCAGAAACCATTGCCAATCCAAGGTTAATAAAATTTACACATATTTTTATAACAGTTTTATAATCTTAATATTTACCTATAGGCCTCTTCCATTTTAACTTCATTTTTGTGTATGTGAAGATGACAAGTTTTAAGTTCATTCTATTGTATTGGAATGTCTAATTTCTCTGAAACACTAACTTAAAAGATATTCTTCTCATTGCTTTTCTTGGCACCATTGCCAAAAACAAAAGAAAACAAAAACAATTGACTGTGAAGATAAAGGTTTATTTCTATACCCTCTATTCTAACTTATTAATCTATACGTCTATCCTTTGGTCAGTACCATACTGATGAAAGAACTATAGCTTTTCATTTTTATTTTAATTGGAAAATATGATTTGGCTTTATTCTGTTTTAAGATTTTTTGTTTTGCTATTATAGATCTCTTCAATTTCCATATAAATTGTAGAATCAGATCTCAGATTTTAACTAAACCACATGAGAATTTTGAGGGAGATTCTATTTACTCTTGAGAACCATTACAGCGGGGCATTGACCTTGTGGTGTAGTGGTTACACATCAGGCTCTAATCCCAAGACCAGTGGTCTGAAACCACCAGCCTCTCCAAGGGAGACCGAGGGCGTTGTCTGCTTCCCTAAAGGATCACACTGTCAGCAAGCTCTCAGCAAGCTCTCAGCAAAGCACAGGGAAGTGCTTCCCTGGTCTCTGGATCACCTTGTGATCACCTTGACGGCAGGGAAATTGACATTGTAAGTATAGTAAGGTTTTTGCTTCATGAACATGGGATAGTTCCTCATTTTTTCAGTTGGTGTTTTTTTACTGTTTTTCAGCAATCATTTTCAATTTCCATAGTTTAAGTTTTGTATTCTTGTATTAAATTTATTCCTAAGTATTTTATGCTATTATATTCCTTTGAATTGAGATGGCATTGTTTACTCATTGGTCATTGCTGGTCCATAGAAAAACAATTAATTTTTGTATATTCTTCTGTACACTGTAACATTGCTTAACTTTAATTTAGTAATTCTAATAAATCAAGTATTGGACTTGGGGGATGTTTTATATTTGAGATCATCTTATCTGCAAAAGAGATAGTTTTGAACTGATCACAATAAGCAAATATAACAACCTTTCAGGGGGGACAAACAACAGAAAAGTGGGTGAAGGGAGACAGCTGTCATTGTAAGATATGAAAAAAATATAATTTATCAAGGGTTCATAAGACAGGGAGGGGGGCGGGGAAATGAGCTGATACCAAGGGCTCAAGGAAAAGGAACATGTTTTAAAAATGATGATAGCAACAGATATACAAATGTGCTTGGCAAAATGGATATATGTATAGATTGTGATAAGAGCTGTAAGAACCCCCAATAAAATTAATTTTTAAATGAGAGACAGTTTTGCTTATTCCTTTCCAAAGAAAATAAATTTTATTTCTTTTTCTTAATTCATCTAGCTATAATCTTCAACAAAATATTAAATAGCAGCTGTTAATTATACTTTTATCCATAACAGCATATTTGGATGCATAACTAAATATTCTAAGGGTAGGATGGGGTGCAATTAAAACTTTATATATATGTATAAAAACATATTCTAAATCATTATTGAAATTTTCAATGTGGAAATGTCCCAGATACACAGCTATGGTTAGACTTTTATCTACAGTGTTGCAGAATCACATGCTCTCATTCTGCAAGGCATGGCAAAAATTAAAGTACTAAATTATATGTCTTACCTGCTTTCTAATGTTACTCTCCTTCTAAGTCTGGCCTCTCTTCTTGGGGAGTCTTGAGGTTTCTATACTGCACATTGGCTTTTATTTAAGACATAGTGTGAACAGTTTAGTTTAACATGTGAAGTTGAGAAGTATAATCTTGAAAACAGAAAACTTACAAAAGAACATGTAGAAGCACATGCACATACATACACACATTAGTGACCAGAAAATTAATGTGCAGTTTTATTAATTAATGAAGAAAATATATTGAAATATATGCCGGCAGTCTATAGATGGCTCCAGACAAGTTCTTAGATGACGCGAGTAATAAGCCTGTGATATTTACATCAAGGTGCTTCAAGAGAAAAGTTTCAATCAAACAATGACTTGTTGGAGGGATTGGCTGGACCAGTTAAACTCAAGGCATGGAGGTCAGCTCATTGGCTTATGTTGACGCGTGATTTTTAAATATGTTTTTATTTTTGAGATACCAAAAGGCTAAATGTAATCTTGATAGATTTTCTCCAAAGATAGAGGAAGATCATGGGGATTTATTTATAAGGCGGTTTCAGAAAATATGGAGAACTGCATTCTTGAGGGGTGAAATGTGGAAAATAGTGCTGTTGCTAGGTCTCCTCATGACAACTCACCTGCTCTTCTCCATGGGTGGCTGGAATTCTCTTATGAAGAAACTGTTGGGAAACATTGTCCAATCCATCCTACAACCTTCACTTTCCCCCTTAGCTATTTTTTTGTTTCCAAAACTCTGAGAACACCTCAAAGGAAGACCGTCCAGTCCCCTGAGGATGGCTAAGCACTGTTGGCATGCGGTATAAAGCAAAAGCACAGACTTCCTCGTGGAAGAGTTAGGGGGCTGGATACACTCCTTCAGAATGATATAGACCTAGACGAAATATATAGAGGCCAACCACAGTTCCGCACTTTGTTATTCTTGTTTAATACTTAAAATACTTTTTAATTTACCCTATATTTGCATATCCACATGATGGAGCTTCACATCACATGATGGGAGAATGGAAGTAAAAGGAAATTGAATTTTCCACCACTTTTTAAAACCTCACACACACAAACGCGTAGTTGTTATTGTTGTAGTTATTGCTAGGTTTCGTTGCCATTGAGTCGGTGCTGCTGCTGGAACATGAGTGCAACAGAAGGGAATACTGCATGGCCTGTGACATTCTCAAAAATGAGTTCCATCTGCCATGACTGTGCCACCCCACTCGATTGAGGATCTTTCTCCTTTGAATGGCCCCCACCCTTCCTTAGCACGATGTCCTTTTCCAGAAATGGGTCCCTTCTATGATATGCCCCAAGTGCATGGGGCAAAAATCAAAGTAAAATGAAATCCTTGACAACAACTCTTTTATCTCCATTTGTGGTGATGTTGCTTATGAATCCAGTTGTCAGAATTTTGTTTACTTTATATTCGGGTACAATTCACAATATAGGCTTTGATTTTCATCAGTGAGTGCTTTAAGTTCTCTATATTTTCAGCAAGCAAGTTTGTGTTAGCCTAGTCCTGATTCTGAATTCCTCTTCACATATGAGTAGTCCCACTTCTTGGATGATTTGCTCAGTATCCAGATTGGTAAATATGGTGAAAGGATACAATCATGACATAATCCTGTCCTGATTTTAAATCACACCCTCTTCTCTTGTTCTGTATGTACAGGTTCTGCATGAACACTATGAAGTGTGATGGGATTCCTATCCTCAATCATGTTACTTGCAATTTGTTATGATCCACAGTGTTGAATGCCTTTACAAAGTCAATGGTAATGGCATGGCAGCCCTCGTTCATGCCCTTTTCTGAATCTGATTTGGATTTCTAGGAGTTATCTGTTGATGCATTGTTGCAATCATCTAAGTGCAGAAAGAAGAAACACTGGATTTGCTTGAAGTGATATGATAAAGAGTTGGATCTGAGGGTGGACAACTCAGAATAAGAAGGTCTTACTAAAATACAACTTTTCTATTGGCTAAACAATCCCACTTTCACAGGGTTCAAATGTGTTCTAGATAAAGTGAAAGCAAGACTCAGAAATGCTATGATCTTAAGAATTTAAAAAGCCTCGATTATAAAACAATCATAGATTCCTTTGTTTTGAACATTTTAGTAGGCTTATGGTGGAAATTACATAGCAAATTAGTTTTCCAATCAATAATTCATACACAATTTGTTCCATGATATTGGTTGCAATTCTTGCAATGTGTCAGCACGCTCCTCATTCCTCCCTGAATTCCCCACTTCTATTCATACAGTTTCTGTCTCTTTTTACCTTCTCATCTTTGATTTGGGAAAATGTGACCTTTTCTTGAGTCTAATATAGTTGATTGTTATAAGATGCGCATTTTTCCTGGGTAATACTGTTTATTTTATAGGCTAAGCTATTATCGGGCTTTCAGGTGGCTTTTGACAGTGTCATGAATTTCAAGTTACAAGGTTGTCTTAGCGCAATTTTCTGGAGGTGGGGGGATCCAACAATCTCTTTATGAATTTGGTCTTTTATATTTTTATATTCTCTAAATTTGGGTTGTTAGGTGTCATAGAGTCGGATTCCACTCATAGCATCCCTACCTACAACAGAACAAAACACACTCTGGGTGGTGCTCTCGTCACAAGTGTTGTTATGTTCAGGTTTCTTGTTTCAGCCACTCATATTGAGAATCTTCCTTTTTTTTCCGCTCCTCTATTTTACCAAATAGGATGTCCTTTTCCAGGCTCTAGTCTCTCTTGATAACCTATATAAAGTACGTGAGACAAAATATTACCATCCTTGCTTTTAAATTCAAGTAGAATATACTTAAGGTCATATTTTGGCCCATATGTAATTTTTGAATTTTTTTTTAACCTTCAACCTGAACTTACATGTGAGCAATTGATGCTCTGTTCCACTTTTGACTCTGGGTTTGTTTTGGCTGCTGATACTGTGCTTCTCCAGTATAGGTGATCCCATAGATATAGTCACCTTGTTTTCTGCGTATTCTGTCTGACTAGGTCCATGTATACAGCTGTCGGTTACATTGCTAAAAAGGGTAATTGCAATGAGTAAGTCATTGTACTTTCAAAATTCTATCAGGATAGATATTCAGATTATGAGAAATCACAGAATGAATCCTTCAGTACGGGTTCTCCTCAATTTAACAAAAGCAAAGATCCTCACCACTCATCCAGGAAACAGCATCCTGGAAAAGGGAGAAAAGAATCAGCTTGTCACGGATTTCATTTAGTCTGCATCTACATCAGTGGTTATAGAAGCAGCAGTTAAGAAATCAAGTTATGAATGCCATTTGGTAAATCTGCACAAAGTACTGAAGAGAAAAGGTGTCCCTTTGAAGTCTAAGGTGACCCTGAGCCAATCCATGGTCTTGTGCAAAGCCTCAGAGGCATACAAAAACCGGAAAGATTGAAGAATTATTGCAACATTGAAATTATGATGTTGGATGACTACTTGGTGAAGAATATGAAATATACCATGGTCTGCCAAAATGATGAACTGTCTTTGACATATCGCCAGAATGCTCCTTGGAAGTTATAGTTTTGTCCTTTGAACATTTTATCAGGGTAGAGCAGTTTATGAGAAGGACATCATGTTGGAAAATTTCACAGAAAAGAGGAGGATCCTCAAGGAGATGGATGGGCACAGTGATGGTCACAAGGGGATCAGACATAGCAGTGATTGTGAGGGTGTCACAAGATAGCGTTTTCTTCTGTTGTGCATAGGCCAACCATGGGTCAGAACCCACTCAATGTCACTTACCAGCCACAGTCAGGTTACGGTTGTTAAGGACTCTTTATGCTAATGAATTTGCCATAGTTCTTTTCCTTTGTGCATGCCTCTCACTGTCTTCCTCTACGTTGGTTAAGTTGTTCCAACTTCTCCAGTGTTGCACATCACCTTTTCCCTCACTGACATTAAGTGTGTGGACTGTCCACTTAGTGATTCTCCATCCTTTCCTTTCTCTTCCTGTTAGTCATTAACGAATGTTGATTTTTGTGTGGCAGCCTATCCCTGACAGAGATAGTTAAGGTTTATTGTGCCAACCTAGCTGGTAAACACATTTAGGGTTAATTGACGGGTGGAGAGATAAATGGCTCGGTGAGCCTCGCTTTCCTAGTTCTGGGGTCTCTTGCTTTCTGATGGCCGGGCCAGGGTGCAGCTGCCTTAGCCAGTTCCCTGCTTCAGCTGGCAAGGCTCACTTCATGTGAGACATCCCTGAGGAAAAGCCACATGGACCTACCCCGATGCAGCCCTGGGTGCTGGAGGAGCTGTGTGGAGACTCCTGCCAGCACTGAGATACTTAAACACTCACTGATTCGGCTTTCTTCCTGCAGTTGGTGTCATTGTGTATGTTTTGTGAGATTGAGGAGGACTTTGTGGATTGGTGTCAAACACATGGCCTAATGTTGGATTTATGGACTTAGCACTGAGTTTGGATGTTTTCTCAATGTACATTTACCCTTTATATAAAACTCTCTCTTATGCATATGAGTGTCTGTGGATTTGTTCCCCTAGTTTACCTGAACGAACACACTGACTTTTCATACTCAAGGTCCTGTAGAATAGTTGTTCTTGTGACACTTCTTCTACTCAGAATAATGTCATCCAGATTCATCTATGGTATGAGCTGTTCCACAGATGGTTTCCTCCTCCACCCCTCTTAATAATTGCATTGGTCTCCGTTTTATGTATGTTCATAGTTTATACACCTTTCTGTTGATGGGCATTAAGGCTGTTTTAACATTTTGTTATTTTGAATAATGTGGTGAACACAGATGTTCATGTCTTTTCATCTTACGCCTTTTTCTTTTCCCTCGAGAGTCTAGAGAGTCTAGAATATATACCTAGGAATGGGAATTCTAGATCACTTGATACTTATGTTTCTAGCTCTCTAATGAATAATCATCCAATTTTTCCATAGTAGTTGTACTATTTTGAATTCCTCCAAACAGTGTATAATAATTCTAATTTCTCAGTATCCTCGTCATCATTTGTGTTTTTCCGGCCTTTTGAGCAGTGTTGCAAATGTCGGGGTGAAAGGGTATTGCATTGTAGTTTGAATTCCATCTTTCTAATGACCAATGGTTGTGAATATCTTTTTATGCATTCCTCAACTTCATGAATACCTTTTTGGTGAAATGTCTATACATGTCTTTTGCCCATATTTAACTTCATTATTTGTCTTTTTATTGTTGAAGTGTTGAAATTTTCTCTACACTTTAAAGTGTAGTCAATTTGTTAGCTAAGTTGTTGCCAAAATTTTATCATAATGTATTGATTTTATTTTTTAAGTGAAGTCTTCAGATGGACACTGATATTTAATTTTAGGAGGTTTTAGTTTATATTCTGTTTTTTTGGGGGGGCACATGTTGTATTCTATTTATGCCAAAAATAGAACACTGAAGTTTGTCCCTATGTTTTCTTCCAAGACATTTCTGTTTAAGCCATTTTGAGTTAGTTATTGTTCATGCTATGAGATATATATCCTATTTCATTTTTTCAGCAAATGAATGTCTAGCTTTTCACAATTCATTGAAGAGACTATTTTTCCAATTTAATGTACTTCAATCCTTTATCATAGTGGATGGATTTATATGGAGATTCTCTTTACTGTACCAGTTGCATACTGTTTGGACTACTGTGTCTGTATAGTAGGTTCTCAGGTCAGGCATAATTGCTTTTAAAAGTTATTAAAAATTGTCATTGAAAAGGATTAAGTTTTCAAAAGCCAGGGCCATGGGGCTACCCACTTTAGGTCATCTGGGCTGTACATGCACTGTAGGTGACATTTCCTCTTTTCAAGAGATCAGAACTCAAACTAATTTTACATTTTTAAATACAATATCATCTATTTAGTCATTGGAGCTATTCCTCAGCCAAAAAGAGAACTCAGTCCTTCATTTTTCACGCTGTTTCCCGTCTGGCCACTTGTGTGATGTAGCCTCCGTTCCTGCACATTCAAATACTTCCTGCGTTTGAATTCCTGTTCAACAGGCCCGTTAAAAGCCTCTTTAAGTATCTCTACTTCTGCTCTCCCTGTCTTTGCTTTGATACTAAATTATCTCGGTTGGATTTACAATATTATTTTTCAGAGGTGACTAAAATGCCTCAAGGAGAATGTTAATATACATTTGCCTTTGTTTGCAATGAGACTCTTTCACAGGAAGCCTCCTGACCTCCTTTGTTATCTTTGATGGAGTTTGCCTGCTTCGTCTAAACACTCTGAACAAGTCTCTTCACCCATATAGCACTTTTCTGCTTACAAGATAGAGCGCCATAATAGTAGTCATTTGGAAAAGGGTAGAATGTGGTATTAAAGAATAAGTACTACCTTGTGGTTAATTAGCAAACAGAGGGAAAATCACACAGAAAGATAAATACAGAAATTGAAATGGGAAATGAAGATAGCGATAGGAATTTGAGGGGAGCTTTACAAAATGATGGGTGCCATTATCATCTGAGGGCATGTTGTCCACTCGCTATTCCTCACTTTGACCCTGACTCAACATCTGGAAACAGGTTATGATGATGCTTTATAGATGCAAACTTCTCTCGGTAGAATACTTACCAATATGCAATGGTCACAACAACCTATGATTTCCCACTGAGCTTCTGGGTGGCTTTCTTTTTTAAGCTATACTATTCTTCTCTCCGGAATCCACGGGAACATAAATGGAACAAATTGTCCTTGATTTACTTCACTGGCTAACTCCCTTTCTAGTGATTTATTTTCCATTTGTATTGAGAATGCTGGTTTGAGTTCTTGGTTTCTGCTGCTTACAAACATTCTTGTTTTCCGTCTTGTTATGGATGACTGCTATGTAGACATGCATGGTCCCCTCAGTTCTATTCATCTCTCTTCTCTTTGCAACAAATCCCCCGTTTTCTCCATTTTGTAGCATTCTCCTGCTTAGCAATGTCAACATCATCGCTATCAATGTCAACATCATCGCTATCAATGTCAACATCATCGCTATCAATGTCAACATCATCGCTATCAATGTCAACATCATCGCTATCAATGTCAACATCATTCCCATGCTTGTTTTCTTTTCTGTTCTTAATCTGTTTGCAGCCTTGCTCATGGTCCCTAAGAATAGAGCCCGGCTGCCAGGAGACAAGTGCCTGATGTGTCAGGAAAGATAGTACTACTTATCAGAGTATATCAGGACCTTATGTAACTAATAATAGTGACTAATTATTTGGTATTACTGACTTAAGTGTATCAACAAGACAAAGGAGGACCAGGACCTTCTACAACAGCAGTTCTCAACCTGAGGGTCAAGACCCTTAGGGGGTCGAACAGCCCTTTCACAGGGGTCAACTGATTCATAACAGTAGCACAATTACAGTTATGAAGTAGCAACAAAAGGATAATTTTATGGTTAGGGGGTCACCACAACATGAGGAACTGTGTTAAAGGGCCACGATATTAGGAAGATTGAGAACCACTGCTCTAAAATTTGACAAGACTCAGAAGAAGAATCTCTCTTTCCCAGTGTTCTTTTACATTCCTCATGTCGATTTAGGCCAGTACCTGGGATGACAGTGAAACGAGAGGTGCCTTTTAAGAATGTTTGAACATGTTTCATCCTGAGCAGGTGCAACTGTCCAGGATGATGTTTACTCCTCCAGGAATGGCTGAGAGGGCAGGGCAGTGAAGGGGCAGAGGATGAATGCAGAAGAAGTGGAGGACTAAGGAGGGCCTTTATCAGATTGGAAATGATTGTCACTCTCTCATTACCACCTCATAACTGCTAAAGGAGCACTGGTGATGTAGGTGAACATATTGGGCTGCTAACCACAAGGTCGGCAGCTCTAAACAACCAGCCAATCAGCAGGAGAAAGAGGAATCTTTCTAATCCCATTAAGAGTTACAGTCTCTCTTGTACAGATGTGCTTTATACAATTGATGTATGTATATGTATGAACTGTGAAAAGAATTGTATGAGCCCCAATAAATTGTTAAAAAAAAAAAGAGTTACAGTCTCAAGTAGCCATAGGAAAAAGTCTACCCTGCCCTAGAGGGTCACTCTGAGTTCAAATCAGTTGGATGGCAGTGAGTGTGATGACTGAAGGAAGCAAAGGTTCTGTGGAACTTTTCAGATCATTTCAAATGATTTTAGAGCTGCAACAAAATATCAAATAAGCTGCAACAGAATAGACTTTGTGGGTAACTTCATTCTCAGAGTAAGGAGGAGATGGAAGTGTCTAATTTAAGCTTCTTTCTTTCAAGATGCCTGGCTACTTTAATACTTAATGAGGGTCACAGATAGGTCTTTAGAAATGTGTTAGATTGGGTATTTATAGGAGTCTGGATACACCAGTTCTCTCTCTTATGTATATTACAGCACTGATTCTTCAGTGCATAAGGTGAATAATTTACCAAATAGCACATGTAAGTATCTCTTTAGTCTTCATTTTAATGAACTGAGACAGTCGTAATTCTCCACTTTGTTGACATTCCCTGGGGCTTCACCTAACCAGATTTCATTTTATTTTTTCTACCATCAATTGGAGTGGAAGGAGATTTTCCTCTCGTGCTCCTTGCAGTGTGAATGGTGAAATGGAAATGGGGGCCTTGGTGTAAGGTCAAAGGAGAGGAGCACGGAAGGTCTGTTAGACACAACTGATGAAGTGTTAGGAGGGATTGGCAGAAAATAGCAAGGACTCATAGTCAGCGTGTGCTAAGGAAGAACACAATTTTTTCAATATCCACTTAAGTTGATGACGATTAAGATGCACGTCCATCGAAATGTATAAAGCAAATTATGCACTTATGAACTAATTTAAGAATTTATTTTTTTCTACCTACCTAATCATCTATACATATCCCTTTTCTCTAACGATCATCTGTCGAGCTAATCAATCTTTTACCTATCTGCTCCTGACAAGGAACCCCATCCTTATAAAGGGATTTTCAAACCACAGCTTCTCAAACCCCATTTGTAAGAGATTCCTACGGTAAGATCACGATAGCACCCAAAAGCTCAACCTTTCTTAGCACATGACATGCATGGTTTGCATGCTGTTCAATACACGTTCCTCTCATTTCCGTGAGGGAAGTGGCGAATGCTAGGGAAATTCAGGTTCCTTTCTGGTCAGACTCCTTTCTTTAGTTCACTCCATGCACTCTGGAGGATGCCAGGAGCTGAAAGACTCCCTGTTTCCCAGACTGACAACCTGAAGAGGAGAACTCTCCAAAGCCCAAACTCATCGCCCTCAAGTGGACTGTGACCCATCTTGCCACTACAGCACAGGGTAGAAGTGCTGCCGCCTGTTTATGAGACGGTAACTCTTTGAAGCGATAGAAAGCCGAATCTTTCTCCAGCAGAGCAGTTTGTGGTTTTGAACTGCTGACCTTTGCATTAGCAACCCTATGCATAAAGCAGAAAATCTTATTCCTGAATTGGAAAGATTTGCAAAATCCTGTGACTTTAGTGCCCCCAGAGAATCTCTGTATTTGGGCAACTTGTGGCACTCATAAGGTTTTACTTGCCTTTTGTTGTTATACAAAGAGATAGCTTGGATAATCTATGTAAATAAGGCAACATTCTGGGAAAGATCAGTGACTTGTGTGAAGGTTAAGGTTAAATGTCAACTTGACTAGGCATCGATTGTCTTACTGGTAATTCTGCTTTAGTCATCCCCAGGTGAGAACTGATATACTATAATCACTTCCATGATGGGATTTATAACAACCTGCCAATAAGTTGAAAAGGAGTTTTCTTTGATGGGTGGCCTACATTGAATATATAAGGTTGTTATGGCAACAGGTGCTAGCTTTTGGATTACTTTGGACCCTGCATCCAGCTCTCACATATGACCTCTGGTTCTTGGGACTTGAGCCAGCCTCTTGTCGTGCCTGCCAGTTCTGGGGTTTGTCAGTCTCCATAGCTCATAAGCCAGCTGCTGCCTGCTGTCTGACCTGCTGATCTTCATGTTGCCAGGTTCTGAGGCTACATGAGTCAGAAGATAACTTCTGATTTGGAATTTGACCCAGGGATATGGAACTCCTTAGTCTCTAAATGTAAAGCTCTTTCCTTGAGATAAATCTCTCTTTACAAGAATTTACAAATTATCAAGCATTCCTGAGGGAGGAATGAGCGGGGAAGGAGGAGGAAAAAATGAGCTGATACCAAAGACTCAAGTAAAAATAAAATGTTCTGTGAATGATGATGGCAACAAATGTACAAATGTGCTTGACACAATGGATGGATGTATAGATTGTGATGAGTTGCATGAGCCCCCAATAAAATGATTTTTAAAAAATCTCTCTTTACACACACGCATGCAAGCACACACACATACACACACTAACACAAAGGATCTTAAAAATGTTCATTGAAAATGTAATTAAAATATCATGAAATTTTCCAATAAACTTTTAAAAGACCTTACCTGTATATAAACTTCAGTGGTTGCTTCTTTAGAAAATAGTCCTAGACAACTTATTAATATATGTGTATATATACATATATATTTGATTTTCCATAAGAGTTGTTTTTTAAGTCATTTTATTGGGGGCTTGTACAGCTCTTATAAAATTCCATACATCAATTATATCAAGCGTACTTGTACACCCCAGGAGAAGGTTTTGCAAAACTTTGATGAAGCACTTGTAAAGGCCTCATTTCTCATGCTTTCTGCCTACTCTCTATGTCCCCGTCAATTTGCTATTTATGAGGATTTTCATGTCACAAGCTCAATAAGGATTTTCTCAGTTGTTTAATGTCTTCAGGGTGGCACAAAGTGAATCTAGCAATGTGATCAACCTCTTAATTCGCATTGTGACAAAAACACTTTTACACGTGAAATCCCTGTTTTCTGTACATGATCGAGCAAGATTTATGGGTTGAGACCCAAACAAGTGGACACTTAACTTCCAAAACTTAATATATGTCTGTATAAAGGTGATCACTTTGAAAAAGTTAAAATCAATGTTTGCAGTAATATTATTCTTTAGCTTTGAGTAATTATATATATAATTGCAAACATTTATCTACTGAAATCAGAATAGTGATAACAATATTAACGGGTTTTTGAATATTCACTACCGTCTATGATTTTTATTGTTCTATTTCATAATTGAGAATGCTGATGCTTGGCAAAGACTGAGCATTTCATCAACTGTGAAGCTTTGACAGTAATCCATACAGTGCTTACTAAAATACAAATTCTCTTAGGTAATATAATGCACAGAAATACTATGAGCAGAATAAAGGCTCATAAATTTTCAGCATAATTTTTCTTGTTTCATAAGTCAGCCCTGAGAAGTCACAGGAATGTTTCACCCGGACGAAAAAGAAAGAGCTTTTGTTTATGCACAATCTTGAGTCACAATTCTGGAGAGAGAAGAAGGACCTTTGAGGATTTACCTGTCTTTGGGATTCCTGGAGCCAGTGTGTTATATTTGGGAATGTATTTGTAAGGAACTGTGTGGGCTGTAATTTCTGCCCTGCCAGAGTCTCTGTTCCCATGATGCTCGTGCTGGGAACCTACTGCAGACTTGCTCCATTCTTCAAAAAGATAGTCAGCTCCCCTGACTCTGTGCTTTTAATTTAAAATTTTAATTCATACATTTCCATGGATGATACTGAGGCAGACATGGCCATGGGTAAATATGTCAGGGTAATCTATTGAATAGAATTAAAATAGTGTGTGCTGGGAAACCATTTACTTTCTCCTTGCTCCCTCGCTGGCGAGTACCATGAACAAAGTGGATGGTTGCGTTTCAAAGATGCTGCGAAATGCGAAGGTGAGGGGCGGATGGGGAGGGAGGTTGAGCAGAATGGAGTCAGGAACAAATAAATGGCCTGGGTTGTTCTGCCTGGCTTCTTAAAGCATCCCTGACTGGCCCTGGGCCACCGCCTGAAACTACCGTGTATTTAGAGAAGGCAGGTGGTGTACGACCTCACTGCTCTTTATGAGTCCACATGAAATTCCACATTGTTGACAAGGAATAATGGTGTCATGAAAACAGAATTGGAGGAGGTAAAATAATTCCCTCAGAAGACACCTTTTCTTTTTCTCTTTTGTTTAAACCCAGGTCTCCCCGTGTGTAAAATGGGTTTGCTTTATGTGTTGATGCTACAATGTAACAAATGAAAAGCGGTGTTTTCAAAAGTAAGGCGTCCCGTGATGTGCTCACTGGTGTTAACTTGACTGATCCAGAGTTCGCCGTCATTTGGTAGCAATTGCTCATGATGTGATCTAGCACAATGTAATGAACTCCCTGATGAAATCAAACTTCATGCGATCAATTTGTAAACAGCTAGTGCAATCCACTTGATCGGGTCCCAGCCAGAAATTGTAAGGGACACTCCTTGGGGCTACCGGCTGGCTCCGTTGTATGCAGAGTCTGGGGGAAAGCGTGTCACTTCTGCCGCATCTGGATCCAGCCTCCGATGCCTCTGCCTGCTGCCTGCAGATTGTCCGAAGTCCCCGGAGGCATCTGTGGGCTCTTCTCCTTGGACGCATTCGGGGATGTCTTCCTGCCTCCGCTTCTGGTTCCTGCACAAGTCTGGAGAAGCCCCCATGTTACCATCTGAGCAGCTGTCTTGAACAAGACTGGACACACTTGCTTCTACAACGCTGTGAGAATTTCTGTCTGTATACACAGCCAACAAGCATAACCGTTCTTGTTTCTCTAGAGAACCCTGCACAACACGCAAGCCCAAACCAGAACGTGGCCCCCTCCCAAAGAGAGTTGCCAAGGTACCCACAGCTTGCTTAGGGCTTTTTGCTGTGGAGAAGCCCCTCGGTGACCCGTGTGCTTTTCCTCCATTTCCCCGAAGTTGCCACCCCTCCTACTGTCTCTGACAAACTGGCTCACCGCTAAGCATGCCTCTGTGGGTCATTAGTGAGGCTCTTAGAGAGATTTTCACTCTTCTGTGACGCCTGCAGTGAATGGCTCTTAAAGAAATCGAATGTATTTCTCTAAAAACCCTTCCACAGCATAGGAAACGATGTAATCCATTCGTGTGCAATTCTATTCCCCTGCCCCATAAGTTTCACTCTCTTCAGCACTTACACAGTTTGCATTTGATTTCTACAATATTCCAATATGGTTGAGACACTAATGTTTGGATATCTGGTTCTTCTACACTGTGGGTTGTCCCATTTTCACACTGACACAGGAGCCGCTGCACACACTATTTGGGATTGTGGGTTAACTGGATACTCCTTTGATATGCACAGTTTTAGTCATTGATTTTTCAGCTATGCATTTTTTAGAAATGAAATATCTTACCAACCTTGGCTCATCAATCTTGACCAGTTCATCAACTTCTAGATCAACCACCTTGAAAGAAACTTGATAAAAACACAAAGATACAATTAATTCAATGCTTTTTGACAAAAATTAAGTTTAGAGGGAAAGTAATTCCGTTAACCAAAACCCACATAGTTCGAGTGTAGAATATTGCTGAAGGGTTTCCAGAAAATACCACTCAAGAAGAAAAGTAAAAGAATCTGAATACATAAGCCAAAAATTAAAATCGCAGACAGTTTATGATATGCTAGCCAGTGGAATAAACCTGTCCTCATAAATGGGCTGAAGTATAGATTTGAAAATACAGCAGGACGACTCTTGGAAAGCTACAGGCACACTGGTGCTGCTTGGATAAGGGCTGGAAGCAGGAAGCATGCACAAGGTGTCAGGCTGTGGCTACAGCTCCCTGGCCACCTGGAGGCAAAAGACACCATCCACATGGGCCAATGAGGAGTGCCTGCTGAGTGGAAACTGCCATTTCAGAACATAGCCACATGCCACCCTCCTGCCCCAGAAATTGCCCTAAACATTTAACTGCCCATCTTCAAGATTATTCCCCCAGTCTGGTCTTGGGGATCTGCAGCCAGAGATTTAAAGAGCAATAGATCCCATAATCAAAAATGACCCCAAGGAAAATAATTCCCAAGATAGACAAGAAGACAGTCCTCTAAGTGGAGGGTGAAAAATTAAGCTAGTTAGTAAATGGGTAAATGGATAGAGCAATTAATTTTGAAGGAAAAAATGAAATAATGTCCAGCCTGAACTGTTTCCACCTGTCCAATAGGCATTGCCAGGCACTGGCGTTGGCTGGAGCAACTTCCTGAAGCAGACTGACAGCTGGAGATGTTAGCCTTTCTCAAGTCTCCTGATTTTCCTTAGGAGCCACCATTGCAGCACAGCTCGCAAGAAAAACACCGCTGGAAACTTTAAGGGTGAAGAGACATCGAAGGGAGAGGCACTGATCATGGGCAAATCCTAAGAGTCAAGTACAATACATGCAGTGCTAGTGACTGCGTGCGGGGCCCCCTCCAGGCCGGCAAAGCCATATGGATTGGCACCGTGGGCCCTCTGATGAAGAAAGGCCAGTGTGATCACTCTCTGGAAGGACAGTGCTCCTCCACAGGGTTAATCTGAGAGTCCTTTTAGGGTTCGTCTCACCATTGGTATCAATGACTGGTAAGCTTGAGCGGGGAATTGAGTGTATCACAGCATTGTCTAAGATCCTAACTCTTCCCCAAGGGCTGAAATAATGAAGCTTGAAGGACTGGTTTGCCATGTCCATCAGAAAGAGACAATGGCCCTCCTAGGGGGTTGGTCCTGGGGCAGTGTCAGCAGGGGATTGGGGGCATTTCCAGGAAGAGGCAACAGGTATTCATTGTCTTTGCCAGATAATTGAATGCATAGTCTTCTGTGAACCTTGTAGTAATAATCCATAGATTTTGAGTTCTGAATGGTTATTGGGACTCATTACGGCATCAACAGGTGTCTAGCAGGCATGTGGCCCATGGTTGCAGTGGATTGGGATCATATTGCAGCATTGGTTTCAGGACGCCATTCAATGGTCTTGCCACCTTGGAATGTCAGAGGAAGTGAAAGTGGCATGCTGAGCTTATGCTGACAGTCCATTCCTGAGCCTTGTGGCTGGGAAGTGGGGCTCTTGGTCTCTGTCGATGTCTCTTGGGGTGCCATAAGTGGTACATAGCTGCCAGAGGCCACAGAGAGCTGAGCACTGGACATTTGCTTGCGTAAACTAGCCCACAGTAATCTGGCGGCAGTATCTATGCACAGTAGAGGGTAGTGGCAATTGTCAGACACTGGGCAAAGAGCTATGTCATGGAGTATTGTGTTCAGCTTATGTCTTTCTAGCAAGTAGCTGGGGCAATCCCTGCAGCCCTTTCTGATTTGCTTTGTAGAGACAGTCATTGTCAATAGTATAGTGTCTGCAGTCCTTTATGCTGTGTTTTCAGGTATAGTCACTCTGCTACCTTTTTGGTAGAAACCTAATATATAGTGGGAAGTTGGCTAGATCATACTCCTGGGCATTGACTGGTGTAGTGAATGGACTGTGTTGTTTGCTACTGTTGCTGTCGTTTGATGCCATCAAGTCAGCTCTGACCCAGGGTGACCCTAGGCACAGAAGAACGAACTGCTGCCCAATCCTGCGCCATCCTCACAATTGAACCGTTTTGAGCCCATTGATGCAGCCACTGTGTCAATCTGGGCCTTCTTTTTTTCCAAATTGCACCTCCACTGTATCAAACCTGAAGTCCTTCTCCTGGGACTGGTCTCTCCTGACAATATGTCCAAAGTATGTAAGGCAAAGTCTTGCCATCCTCGCCTATCAGTTTGTCCTTTTATCAGTCTATGGGATTTCAATGTTTTTCTCCAGCACCACAATTCAAACGCATCTATTCTTCTATGATTACCTATACAATGTCCAACTTTCACATGCGTATGATGCATTGGAAAATATCATGGATTGGATCAGGCGCATCTCATTCCTCAAAGTTACATTGTTGATCTTTAATACTGTAAACTGGTCTTGTGCGACAGAATTTCCTAATGCAGTACATCTTTTGATCTCTTGACTGTTGCTTCCATGAGCATTGATTGTGGATCCAAGTGAGACACAATCCTTGACAACTCCCACCCTCTCTCCATTTATCATTTGCCCAGTTTTGAGGAATTTGGAGTTCCTTACATTGAGTTATAATCCATACTGAAGGCTACAAACCTTGATCTTCATCAGCAAGTGCTTCAATTCCTCCTCACTTTCAGCCAACAGGGTTGTGTCCTCTGCACACCAAAGGTTGTTAATAAACCTCCCCCCAATCCTGATGCTGCTATCTGGCTTCTCTGATGATTTGCTCTGCATATAGAGTGAACAAGTGTGGTGACAGGAAACAGCCGTGGTGCACACCTTTCCAGTATTCAACCACGCAGTGTTTTTTTTTTTGTTCTGTTCACAATTGAGCACAATGAAGTGTTCCAGAATTTCCATTCTTCTCAAGGTGACCCACAGTTTTTTAGGGTCCACACAGTTGAATGCCTTTACATAATCAGTTACACACATATAAACCTCTTTGGGTATTCTCTGCTTTGACATTAGCAACAATAACCTGTTCCCTGCCTCTTCTGTGTCTGGCTAAACCTTTTGGCAGTTCCCTGTCAATGTATTGTTCACTGCACCTGGTATATGAAAAACAACAATGTCACTGCCTTCTATCTCGACCAAAACGTCTTTTCATAAATCCACTCCTCACAGGATCTGCTGGCCCCGTGCCAGCCCCGTTTTGTTTTCTACTGTGCCGATCAAAATGTGAGTCTGTTCATACTGTCCATCTGCCCCACAACAAGATTATAGGGCAGGACTCATGCATGAGGACCAGCCAGGCAGTCTTTGGTTCCACCCGTTGGCTTCCCTGCTCCTCCCCACCATCATCTGTAGCTGGCTAAATGGCTACGGCTGTCCACTGGAGAGGTTTTCCTAGGTTTGAGCCATCTGGGTGTCAGGCCCCCTCAGATATGTGCCCGCACATATGGGGCTTTCCTGCATGGGTGGTTTGTGCTTTGTCGTTTGTTTGCTGCTCCTTGATGTGTGCTTTTGGCCAAGGAGCTGGTGTAGCCCAGCCCTCAGGGGACTACAATAGAGTGCTTTTCTGAATCAACAGGGTTCTTTTGGTGATGCCATCCACCCCCTGCAAACTTTTGTGCACAGCACAGGATTGTTTTTATGTAGAGGTGTCTCTGGTCTATGCACCCTTCCCCCGTTGGAACAAAAAACCTGGGGGAATATGCCATCCTTGTTGCCCTTGCAGGAAGACCTCTCAGGTAGTGTGTGGTGTGTGGTGTCCCATGCACACTCTTACCCTAAGCCTTGTATTTGCTGTCCTGCCACTTCAACAGCATTGAAGGCCTGATCTCTTTCAAGGAACCAACTCCACAGCACTCCTTTCTTTAGTAGCCAATGCAGGGGCCATATGATTTGAATTAGATGGAGAAAGAAAGGAGTGTCTCCAACACTCTACCATTCTCATGAAGGCCTCTACCTCTTTTACTTTAGTGGAGCAAGGATAGCCTTTGAACTTATCAACCATAACCTTAGGGACCATCTTTGTCTTACCCAACTTCACAGCACCTGACTAAGAATTAGACTAAAAGCCCAGGTCCCTATACATTGGCATCATGGACGGCCCATTTCTCAAGAACACATCAGAGCTTCAATACAGCATGTTGGAAAGGGGCAAGAGAATCACAGGTTAACATAATAGCATTACTTGTGATTTCCTCATGTCCCTCGCACAAGCAATATTTCTTGAAATTCACCATTTTGTATGGTGGGGCAGGTAGACAGGACTACACTTGGTCCATCTACAGACAGTAAGTTCAAGTAGTTGATCCACAGGCAAGACTCACCCATAGTGCTCATGCAAAGCCTCCCCCTCAGAACAGCCGCTCCTAGAATGTACTCCGAGAGTGGGGAGATAGATTCCCTATATTCTCTTGGTGGCAAGTGGTCAGCGTTCATCAAAGTATATTCTGCCCTGGCGTCCCACAGGCAGGACAGCAAAAAATGCTGCTGGCTCTTTCTCCTTCTGCCTAGATGCACCAGTCAGTAGGTCCCAGGGAACTAAAATCAGTGGTCAGAGTTGGTCTATTTTAATTTTGCCTACTACCACAGAGACAGACTTAGGAGGACTCGCTTTCCTGCTCCCAATTGTTATCCTCCTTCTGAACCTCTAGAGCATTCCTTAAGGGGTCACTGTCCTCTGGCTTTCCCTATACAGCTCCCCAGTGTTTACATTGCCACTGATATGGAGAGGCAGATAGCTAGCACTTGGGTGACAATAGCTTTCATTAATCCACATTCTAATTTCCATTCATCTTGTAGACTTGATGTCTTCATTTGCATGGCCATCCTAGCTTCTGCGGTGGCAGAGATAGGATACCAAAAGGGCAAGGTATTCTCTCAGCATCCAGCACTTTGATATTTTTCTGAGCTCAACAGCCCCTACTCCGTTCAAGAGTTCCAGCAATACTGGCAGATTTTTCAGGATATTCCTGTATTCGTGTGATGACGCCCAGGATTCTAACAGCTCTGTGAAGGGGCCAAACCCTGAGTCTGATACCCTCCTCCTATTACATGCACAGAATCCCATGTCCCTCCCATCTCCAAGGCTGTGTATCCTCTCTTGACTGGCTCACTTTTTTTTTTATCATCCCCAGGAGATGAAGAGACTCTGATTGACAACAGCTGTAAGAGACATCATTTTCTTTTCATGAGGGTTGGGGGATGGGGTGGATTATGGACTGAGATGCAATATTGCTTCTCTCAGGACCCCATTATGTTGGACAGGGACCTTTCCACTCTTTGTAAAGGGTACTTTTAGACGGTGGGCTATCAAAACCATTCCCCTCATAATGCTAACCTTCCTGAAATGATGCTGTCAGGCTAAGGGAAGAAAGCCGAAAGCACACAGAATGCCTCTGGATATAACTGCAATGCCCTGATTCCCTGTGGGGGAAAGGTGGCATCCAGGGAGCACAAGGTCACATGAGGAGTGCCTGCTTAGCCAGGCTTCCCTCTCAGGCATTGCTAGTGTCCTCCATCATGGTACTTCAGATCACACAACTAAACCCAAACCAAACTCGCTGCCATTGAGCTGATTCTGATTTATAGTGACCCATTGAGCTGATTGTGATCTATAGTGAGACTTGAGACTTGATCGTTATGGGAGCAGACAGAATCATCTTTCACCCTTGGAGCTGATGACCATGCAGTTAGCAGCTCAACAACTAACCCATAGCGCCACCAGGGAACTTGTGTGGCAAGTGTCACAGAGCAGATCCTCCTTATAGAATTTCACTAATTGTCAGGCGCCACCATGACTCTTGGGAACGCATAGCTTGACTCAGTCCTCATACAAACAATCATAAGTCTGTGAGGTAAATCTTTTCATCCCACATACAGATGGACACATGGACATGGGCATGTTGAGAGGGTAAAGGAAATACCTTGCCCTGTGGCCCTCGATTAGCAAGAAGTCAAGCCCAAATTCAAACCTTCATCTTCCTGATGCCACAGCCTGCCCTGGCACCCCAATACACTCTCTCTGTGATGCCCGATAGACAGGTGTGCAAAGCTCAGCCCCATTGTGCCTGGTGATGGCAAGTTCCACTCAGATGAAGGAGTGCTTTCCGTTAATTGACACATTCGATGACGGTGGCCCCGATCCCACAGTCACCACATATTCAGACACTCCATAACTTACAGGTTTTCCCCCTCTGTCTAGATTATTTACTAAAGGATATCAGTTAGATTTCAAGGACAGGAGTCCCTAACATCTCATATCAATGATTTTCCAGGCATCTTACTCTCCTCTGCCTTCTCTTAAGGAGCCCTGGCTGTGTGTGTAAGGCTCGGGTTGGCCTGCAATCTTCAAAGTCCACCCACCCCGAGGGAGAAAGACTGGGCTTTCTACTCCCATAGACAGTTAAAGTCGTAGAAACGCACAGGGCAGTTCTATGCTGGTCCCTAAAGTCACTAAGTCAGCATGCACTCAGTGGTAGTGAGATTGGTTTGGTTTCTCAACTACAGCAATGAATGTGTCCAACAATCTATGTTGCCTGTGCCTGCCCATGAATATCTAAATATATTTTGAGAGAATATTTGCAAAACTGCAGAATATTGACGCTGTATATGCATGACCCTCAAGTACAAATGGGACCTCAGTGTTGCCTGCAAATGGAAGTGGAGTTCTCTCGTGTTTTGCCTTCATATTCTGTAACAGCTCTTTATCTGGTTCTTCAAACACCTCTCTTGTATTAGCCCATTTCTTTTAAGTGGTCACTTGGCCACCTGATTCACAGAAAATAGAAATTAGCACCAAGTCGCCTTGCTTTTCATTAGCTAGACCCACAAACTTACTTTTGTTTGTGTAATTTTATCTTTTCTTATGATACAAATTCAGATGTTTTATGTACCCATAACTTTTTACTTTAACTGGAAGCTTCTTCGCTATGTCATCCACCTTCTTCAATGCCACCAGTCATTCCCATGGGTTCAATACATCGATACTATCTATCGATGTATTGAAATGCAGGAAGGCGGGCACTTTGTCTCATTCACAGTTGCATCTCTAATCAACAGGGAACATACTACACAGACAGAACCTTGGTTTGCATCAAGACCTACAATCAGAATCTGCAATTCAACAAGATGCACAGGTGATGGTGGGCACATTAAAATTTGAGGAATACTAGGCCAGCATCCAGTAAATATTTATAAAATGGATATGTACGTGCGAGTGTTTCTAATAATAAGGGGAAAAAGCTATTTGGAGAGGATAAGGCCCTGCATGTTCATTTGTCTTTCCACCCTTGCTAATAAACCTTGTAACTGCTGGCTGCACAGACTGTCAGCACCGCCCCACTCTCCACTCTCCTCGGCCACTTCAACCTCCCTTCTGCCATTTAGCTCCAGCCCTCTTGTCAAGTGCTTCTCATACCCTCTGGCCCTGCTACAATCCATTTTCCAAAGAAAAATCCAGAATGTTTTTTGAAAAGGAAAATAAACCCCACAAAGCCAAAAATCAGACGATGGCTTACGTCTTCCTTACCACCATCAGGGATTCCCATGACGTTAGGATGAAATGCAGCCTGGTAAGCATGGAGAGATTTGCGCTTTCTGCCTTATGGGCCTACCCATCTCCTCATCTACTTTGCTGACATTCCGACTTCCAGCCAGTTCCTTATCTTAGTCAAGCTCTGCCTCTAGTCTTCACACCTGTCTGACACTCTGTCAATAGCCATCGCCTTTGCTAGTTGTTGCTTCTCACTTGTCAGCATGAGAATGAACATTAAATCTCCAAAGGGGACGGCTTCCAGATTATGTGGGAGTAGGGCTTTCCCACTTGCCCCATGTGTGACTGTGTCACAGTCATCTCGGGTCACATAAAATTCCTGCCTCCCCCCCACCATCAAACAGAAAGCCCCATGAGAGGAAGGGACATGGTTTCAACACCGTTTTTCTCTGGGCCTGGCACTTAGTACATCCTTTATAAATATTGGCTAGGTGAATAGTTGAATTTTAAATGGCAATCTGGTTTGCAATTTTTGCAATACCTGAATGTGTCAGGGTGTAATTTTAATACTGTACTCTATCATTTACCTCAGACCACAAGAACATTGAGGACAGATACAGGATCTCACGATGCTTTCACATTTAAAACAATTCTTATCTTTGTCCTTTTAGAAGCTAATAAAATGATCTTCCCAGCATGCCCTGTGGAATTACAGAGGAACTTGCAGGCTGAGGAGAAGCCAGCCCAATCATTATTTCTTTTAGAGAGCATCCCCCAGCCTTTCTGCCTCCTCTTTCTTTTCCTAAATATATTTAACTACCCTGTGCTTTACTGACATAAGAATTCTCCTCCTCTCTCCTCCCACAGACCAGAGAGTTTAACCCCATTTTTGGAGTCGTAAGCGATTTCACCTCTCCACACAGTTATCTTTCCAAATAAATCACGCCCTTCCTTTTCCTCGGTGGGGTCAGATGCTACGTTTGGAACTGCTGTCAGCCTGGCTGCCTCACTTGGACTGAGAGGGATATGAAGTTGCTCTCTGTATTCCTGTTGAGTCCCCCTGTTCTGGTGGAAACAGGAATTTCTCCTTGTCTGCTTCAGACATTGTAAAGGATATATATTCATTCAAGGCTAAAATCTTAACACCTACTTATCCTACAGTTGATATTTTATCTCAAGTGACATAGTTTCCAGGATCCTCTAAACCTCCTTGCTTTTGTTTTAAATACTCTATTTCCTCCACGGCCCTTATCTTACATGCATTTATTTTTGTTTTCTAGAATCATCTGCACATGTCACATATAGGCCTATCTTCTAACGTCCAATCTGTCCTCGTGCACAAGGGAAATGCGTTCAGACTGCACCCTCTGTAAGCAGCTCTACTTTTTGCCATTCCTCTGGAGAGGCTCTTTAATATATTCTCAACCAATATCTTATCACCAAACGTTAGCGCTAGCAGAGTTATTACTTCCATTGAATTTCCAACTATCTGAATCAGACTTTCCCTTATAATAATTTAGGGTCCTTGTTGATACTTTAAAGTTGGCTCCATTTGTGTCTCAGGAAATGACTGAGTAGCTAAACTTCCCAGGAGAACAGCTTTGTGCAATTTAAAATACCTTGGGAGTTGATCTAAAAGTATTTCATTTTAGCTTACCTACTTTCATTTAAAAAAAATTATTATTGGTCTAAGAATTCTCTAAAGAAAGATCTTCCTTCTCCCATTTTTCACCTTATGCTATTAGTATTTTATGATACATAAACCTGTCCACTGCCATCAAGTCAATTCTGTCTCATAGTGACCCTGTAGGACAGCTTAGGTCTACCAATAAAGTTTCATGGCAAAGTATATAGCTTTCTAGAGGCAGACTCCCACATCTTTCTTCCTGGGAAGGGCTGCTGGGTTTGAACTGTGGCTGCTTCACTTAGCAGCTGGTCACTTAACCACTGCCCTACTGGGAATTCATTTTATTTACCTGAATTTTGAGTATTTCTTAATTGAAGGGGATGGGATTGAAATACTCAAATAGTATAGGGAATATAGCTTTAATAAAAATATTTTTGAAATCATATCACAGACTATCACATTCAGCCCCAGAATCTTATGCATTGTTTCTTAAATTGAAGCTTCTATAGATGATCATGTGGCAGGATGGCAGAGACAAGGTTGCTGTGCATTTCCAGTGATAAAATTATGGTTTTTATTTTTATGTAATAATCATAAAACTAAATATAAGTTCCTTAAATTGTACCATTATATCACTTAAATGTTAGAATTGCAAGCTCTACAACTATATAGCCAATATAATTTCAAAATATATTAATTTAATGAAACAGATGATGTTTTATTGAAATTAAATTCCAAGTTGCGATGTGAATATGGTACTGAGTGCAGTAAGCCAATTACTTTTGAATTCAGCATTTTCCATATGATCACTGAATTCTTTTTGCATATGGATTCAATCAAATCCTTAGAGAGGACTGCCAGTGTGGCATCTCCTGGCATCACTCTGCTCTGTTGGCAAGATTGGTCATTGAAACTATAAGTCCATCTGGGTACTTTTCTGATTCATGTGAGAGTATGCAAATGTGACAGTAATTTAAAAGCAAAAATCTGGCCATTTAAAAGTAATAATCTAGTAGAAAATTACTACAAAGTAGTTGTACATATAATTATACATATAACTACTTTATAATATATGCATATTTATAGTTGATATATACATATTATATGACAGTATATATTGCATAATACTTACACTACAGGGTAGGGGATATTGCAAGAAGCTCATGGAAAAATGGAATGGAAGATGCAATTTTTCCACTGACATTTAGAAGTCCCCTTGTGTGTATATAGTATTTCTACAAATAAAATCATTAAATTTAATAGTAAATGTATTGATTTTTTGGATTGATTTTTTTGTACCTTAAGTGTGTGTGTATATATATCTGTGTGTATTACTTTCAATTCACACATGCAGATATTTCTAAAAACATTTACTTATTTTCATGTGAATTCTTTTTCATGCCAGTTTAAAAAATATTATATTACATAATTTAAGTATGTATTGATCACCTACAAAATATATTTTAGGAGAGGATACTAAATTAATAAGATTCACATGGTTCTTCTTTATATGGTATTTCACATATAATAGCAAATATCCGTAAGATTATTTAATATAATTAAAATAGCAAAGATAATAAAGTAGTGTCATTTTTATGAAGTTCAGGTTACAGCCTTCAAAATTATGGCATGAGGCTTACAGTGAGTTAGAAATGACTCTAGGACAACTGACAACAACAACAATCTTCTATTTTAGTGTAACAAAGAGATGAGGAATGTAGAATAGCATGTCTGTATTTCAGAATGCCCAGTATTTCCAGCTGCGCCCATGTCCATTAAGTCAATTTGGACTCATAACGTCCCTTTCGGACAGAGTAGAACTACTTAGCACTTCCGAAGCGACAACTCTTTATGGGATCAGAAAGCCTTATCTTTCTCCAGTTGTGTGGCTGGTGGGTTTGTTCTGCCTACCTTGTAGTTATCAGCTCAATGCGTACCTCAAAACGCTATCAGAAACTGCTATATGGATGTCAAATATTTGATGGGCAGCATATGGATTATCTAAATGCTCTCACAGCAATAAGCCTTTATATGGGAGGCACAGCACTGACTTTTCAATTAAACATGATTTTCATCTGTGCATCATGGTCACACCCAAGAGGAGCATTTCCTGACCATTCTAACTAAAATATACTCCAAGATCCAATGTCACACTCTTTTCTACCCTTTGTTAAGATTCACGTCTCTATTCTACACTTTGTTAAGATTCGTGTCTCATTATCTGAGGAAGTTGGTGGTGGTGCAAATGGCTAATGCACTCAGCTGTCAACCCAAAATTTGGAGGTCACCCAGGGGTCCTCCAAAGGAAGAGCTTGTGACACACTTTAGAAAACTCAGCAATGGAGAGTCCTACGGAGTGCAGATTTTCTTTGATAGATACAGGGCTGTCCTGCACTGGGATCAACTCAATGGCAACTGCTTGTGTTTGGGATACTTATCTGAAGTTCTAATAATATCTATATTCGAATGTTATATACACCTTTCACTAAATATTGCTTCATGACTATAAACTTTGACTCCTTTATTAGCGTATGTTGAGAAACCTGACCTTATTCATAATAAGTTTTTAAAAAGTTGTCTAATAAGTGTTGTTGATGTTATTATTGGATACTAATAAGTTGATTCTAATTCATAGGCACTCTATGAAATGCTGCTTGATCAAACCCTGTCTTGACAGTTGCTTTTTGTTTGTTTTTTTTAATTGGGGGCTGATACACCTCTTATCACTATCAATAGTTGTATCAAGCACATTTGTACATTTGTTGCCATCATCATCCTCAAAACATTTGCTTTCTACTTGAACCCTTGGTTTCAGTTCCTTGATTTTCCCACTCGCTCCCCACCCCTCCCTCTTTAACCATTGTGAATTTATAAATTATTATTATTTTGTCATGTCTTACACTGTCCGATGTCTCCCTTCACCCACTTTTCTGTCGTCCGTCCACCCAGGAAGGGGATCCTTGTAATGGGTTCCCCCTTTCTACCCCACCTTCGCTCCACCCTCCTGGTATCACCACTCTCACCAATAGTCCTGAAGGGATCATCTATCCTGGATTCCCTGTGTCTCCTCTTCCTATCTGTACCAGTGTACATGCTCTGGTCTAGCTGGATTTGTAAGGTAGAATTGGGATCATGATAGTGGGATGTAGGAAACATTTATGAACTAGAGGAAAGTAGTATGTTTCATCGTTGCTACACTGCACACTGACTGCTTCTTCTCCTCCCTCCAAGCCTTCGGTAAGGGGATGTCCAGTTGCCTAAAGATGGGCTTTAAGTCCCCACTCCACACTCAGCCTCATTCACAATGATATGATTTTTTGTTCTTTGATGCCTAACACCTGATCCCGATACCTGTGATCACCAAGCTTATGTGCTTTTTCCATGTGGGCTTTGTTGCTTTTGAGCTAGATGGCCGCTTGTTTATCTTAAAGTCTTTAAGACCCCAGATGCTATATCTTTTGATATGTGGGTACCATCAGCTTTCGTCACCACAATTGCTTAAACACCCATTTGTATCCCGTGATTGTGTCAGAAAGGTGAACATCCTGGAATGCCAATTTAATAGAATAAGGTGTTCTTGCATTGAGGGAGTACTTGAGTGGAGGCCCAAAGTCCATCTGCTACCTTAATACTAAAACTATAACTATACACACATAGATCTATTTCCCCATCAATATATATAAATACATTTACATATGTGTGTGCCTGTATTTAGACATCTATAAATACCCTTTGCCTCCTACTTCTTTCCTCTATTTCCTTTGACTCTCCTCTTGTACCGTTATCATGCTCAGCTTTCATTTTGGTTTCAGCAATTCCTCTCGGTTACATTGACCTTGATCATGCCCTACCAGGCCTCTTACACCCTCCTTGCCACTGATTCTGGACCACTTGTTGTTCCCTTGTCCCTGGATTTGTTAACACCACTTCCTTTCCCCCACTTTCTCCTCTCCCATGTCCCTCCGGAACCATTGGTCCCGTTTTCTTCTCCAGATTGTTTATCCAGCCTATCTTATCTAGATAGACCTGCAGAGATTATAATATGCACATAAAAATAAGACAGAACCAAACAAAGAAACAAAACAAAACAACAAAAAACAGGGACAACAAAATGCAAAGCCTGTAAATAGTTCACGGTATGTGTGTTCGCCTTTAGGAGTGTTTTCCAGTCGAGTCTGATGGGGTGCCAGGCTCTGGCCCCAAAGTCTATTTTTGGTATTCCCTTGGAACTTCCTTACTCTGCTTCCCTTTCTGTTCTGTTGCACGTCTTATTGCTTTGCCTCAGTGTGGTGGGGTCAGATTGGGCATAATTGCTACACTACGTCTCTAGTATTGTCCCCTCTAGCGCTATGGGTCAGCGAGGGATGTTGCTTCTCATAGTGGGACCGGCCACATGCTCCTCTCTGCATTGGCTGCTCTGAGCAGGGTTATTGTCCTCAAGGCTTGGTGGGCCAGGATGTGCTCCACTCTCCCATCCTCCCCCTTCATTTGCTCCCATGTGCTTTAATCAGACATGTCCCTCTCCCTGACCTGTAGCCTCAGCACTGTTCTCTGAAGTAAATTTTTCTGCAGGAAAAGGCAAGGTGTCCATGTAGTTGGGATTGGGGCTGGCCGCTCAGACCTCTCTATTGTTTCTCTGCTTCATGCTGGTATATTGCATTCTCATCTTGGAGCACCAGGTTGTAATCTATTCATTTCTCTTTTTTGTTCTAGCCCACCCCACCCACCCCCGTTCCTTTTAAGTTGGCTACCATATGTATCCCTGGATTTGGGGTGGCCCCTGCCATACTACCTAGACTTCACCTCAGGAATATTTGTATTCAGTAGCTTTTTCCCTGTGCCCATTTTTCTTCTTTTTCTTTTTTCTTTTTAAGCTTACCTCAGAGGACTCATGTTGTACTTGTCCTTTTATGCTTGGCTTACTTCACTTATAATTTCCTCCTGTTCATCCCATGCGGTGATATGCTTCATGCGTTTGTCATGGCTTTTTAGTGATGAGTAGTACTCCATTGTATGTATGTACCAGAGTTTTTTGATCCATTTGTTTGTTGATGGAAATATGGGTTGTTTCCAACACCTTGCAATTTTTAACTGTGCCACAATGAACATTGGAGCTCAGATGGCTGGCCATAGTTTGTTTCTTGCCTCTTCTGGGAATATACCAGTAGGGGAATTGCTGGGTCATATGGTAGCTCAATTTCCATCTGTTTTAGATATCCCCAAATCAATTTCCATAGTGGCTGTACACAACTACAGGTCCACCAGCAGTGGATGAGAGTTCCTGTCTCACTACAGCCCCTCCATCACTTGTTGCTTTCTGATATTTTATTAATTGGGCTATCTTTGAGAGTGTTAGGTGGTATCTCTTTGTTGTTTTAATTTGCATTTCTCTTATGGCTAATGATTGGAAGTATTTTCTCATATGTTTATTGGCCATTCGGATTTCTGTCCCTGTGAAACTTCTGCTCAGATCCTTTGCCCACCTCTTCAGTGGGCAATTAGTGTTGGTTGTTTTTGTTTTGTTTTGTAAGCTAGCAGAGTATTGTAGAGTTTAGTAATGAGGTCTTTGTCAGATATGTCATTGCTAAAGATGCTTGCCCAATCCGTGGGCTCTCTTATTACTCTCTTGGTGAATTATTTTGATGTACACAGGTGTTTTATCTTCAGTATATCCCACTTATCAATTTGTGACTCTTCTGTCTTTGTATCCTTCTTTATTTCTGATAGCCTATGTATTCCCTGCACTAAAGTTCTCAGATTGGTCCCAATTCCCTCATGGATAGCCCTAACAGTTTGGGGTTTTGCCTCAAGGTCTATGATCCTCCACCTTGAGTTTATTCTTGTGCATGGAGTGGGATAAGGGTCTTGCTTCATTTTTCTGCAGGTAGATATCCATTTTTTGCAGCACCCCTTGTTGAAGAGGGCATATGCTTCCCGTATGATATTTTTAGGACCTTATCAAAGATCAGTTGTCTGTATGCTGATGATTTCATTTCTGGGTTTTCAGTTCTTTCCCATTGATCTGAGTATCTGTTATTATATCAATACCATGTGGTTTTGACCACTGTGGCTGTATAATATGTATTAAAGTCCCGTCAAGCAAGCCCTCCCACTGTGTCCTTCTTCTTGTTGAGTTCTCTGCTAATTCAGGGCTTCTTCCCACTCCATATGAAGTTGGTAATCAGTTTTTCCATTTTTTTGAAGAAAGATAAGGATAATTGTATTGGATAGCATTAAACTTATAAAATGCCTTGGGCAGAACTGACATCTGTACTATCTATATTGAGTCTTCCAATCCATGAGCATGGCATATTCTTCCATTTGTTGAGGTTATTTTTGGTTTCTTGTAACAGTGTTCTGTGGTTTTCCTCATATATATCTTTTTTTTTTCTTTTAGTCAGGTATATCCCTAGATATTTCAATTTGTGCTTGGCTATTGTGAAGTGTACCACCTTTTTGATCTCCTCTTCTGTGGTCTTACCTGATGTATATAGCAGTCCAATAGACTTCTATTTGTTGATCTTGTGTCTTGGCACTCTGCCATATTCCTCTATTGTTTCCAGTACTCCCCTTGTGGAGCTTTAGGGGTTTTTCATATATAAAATCAGATCATTTGAAAATAATGATAGTTTCACCTCTTCCTTCCCCAGGTGAATACCTTTGATGTCTTTTTTTTTTTTGCCTTATGCTGTTAGCTAAAACCTCCAGTACGATGTTAAATAAGAGTGGGCATCCTTGTCTGGTCCCCCTTTTCAGTGGGATTGTTTTCTTCTTTTCTCCGTTGACTACCACCTTGGCTGTTGGTTTTTCATAAATAGCGTATATTATATTGAGGACTTTTCCTTCCATTGTTATCTTCTTGGGTGTCTTCAACAGAAATTGGTGTTGGATGCTGTCAAATGCTTTTTCTGTATCCATTGATAGAGGCCACAGAAGGTGGATAGGAGCTCCCCCAGCCATGCAAACAGGATTTCTCAAAAAGAAGGTGGGAGGATTTCCCAGCCAAGTGTTAAACACTGTAGGGGGAGGTTAGATGGAATTTCCCTGGGAAGAAGTTGGGATATCCCCTGGTGAAGGGTGGGCAGGCTTTCTCCAGCCTCAGGTTATGCTGCAGATGGTGGAGCGCTCCCAGCTTGGTGGAGGGCAGGCGTACATTCCCTAATTTAAGGGGAGTGGTCTGGAGGTTGGCAGTGTTGTATGAGAGCAAAGGGAAGAGAAAAAGGAAAAATAAGTAAGCCCACTGAGACTGTGGGGGCATAGAGAGAAGTCAGGGAAACAAAAGTAACAATATAGCTGATCCCCATCCCAGACCGTGTGGCTGGAGGCATTTAATCCCTGCCTGAGGCAGCAGCAAGCTGTGACTGCGTTGAGCTAAAGCCCCTGCTTCAGCTACTAATGATCCCGGCTCTGGCTGAGACAGTGCCAGGGCTGAGGTCAAATCAGCAAATGCTTTTAGTCCTCACGTTCAGTAAGCAAAATTGTGTCATCTGCAGTCCTCTGAGCCTCATGCCACATTCTTTCAAAAATAGTTCAGCTACTCTGATTATTTGCTCAGCATCTTGCTGCCATCCAGATGATGCCAACTCACACTGAGTCATATTGACACTATAGAACAGAGTAGCACTGTTCTGTGAGTTTTTGAGACTGTACCTTTTTAAGGTAGTAGAAAGCCCCATTTGGAGTAGCTGCTAGTTTCAAACTGCAGATGTGGCAGTTAGCAGCTGAATGTGTAACCATTATGCCACCAGGGCTCCCTATTTGCTGAGCACACAGGTTTATATGAAGAAAGGATTTTGTATCAAGAAAGCAGCTCAGCCCAGCCCTGTTCAATGGGTTAGATGCTAGTTGGAGACTCTCAGACTCACACAGCTGCAAGCAGAAGCAGGAAGGCGGACAGGGGGTGGGGTGGGGGGTGCTTGGGGGGTGGTGCGGAGCTTGGACAGGATATGGCCGGTGGGCGCAGAATTTCATGGACCCATGATTATCAGGGACAAAGCAGGTTCCACTGCTTCCAGAGTTGGCAGACCCCATGTGCCACCAATCCCAAAGGCTACCATGCAACCCAGGTAAGCAGGAAGGTTAATGAGGGAAAGAGAGATCTTTTAATGTCTCTCTACTAAAAGTGCCACACTCTTAAAAAGCAGCATTATCATGCTGTTACTTAATTGATAGGTTGGACCCCACCCTTACTTACACCTAGGTACATCTAGTTAATGTAAAATCTAACCATCACAGTGAGGTTTATAAACTTTCTTTGGGGTTAGTATGTATTAAATATTATGTTCCCAAGTTTAAATATATCTCGGTATAGTTTGGATCTCCTCTCCAACTGCAAGTTTATCACTACAGTATTTCTTCCCTCTTTTTGTTTAGTAGTTGAATGTATTTACAAATTGTCATCCCTTGCTCTCTGTTTTCGGAGTCGTAGATGTGTTTGACTTTTGAATCTCCTGTATCTGTGCTGTTGCCTAGGTGATACCACGTAGCTTACTCTCTGGTTGTTGTTTCCTAATGTTGATTCTCTGAAGCAGTCCCTTTAGTGTAAGGTAGTCTGGTTTTAACAAATCCCTGTGAACTCTCTTAATCTGGGAAAGTATTAGTATTGCTACTGAATTTGAGTTACAGTTTGCTATAGATATAATATTTTAGGTTATCTATTTTGTGTTTCTTTGTCTTTCTTTATACATGCAATCGCATTGCCTTCTGGGCTGCATGGCTTTTGAGGAAAATTTTGAGATCGGTTTTATTGAGTAAATCTTAGGTAAATTTTCTTTTTTTCCTGAGCTTTTAGGAACATTGCTTGCTCTCTTTTTTTGGAAAGTTTTATTATGATATTGCTTGACTATTTTCTTTTGGGATTGATTTTATGTGTGTTTGTTGAGCTTTGTATGTATATGTTCTTGTCTTTCATGATATCAGGGAAGTTTCATTGAAAAAATTTTTGAATGTACATCTGTAAATATATTTATATATTCAAATGGGGAAATCAATTTATGCACATATATTTATAGGTTTAGTATTAAGTAGCAGATGGACACTGGGCCTCCAATCAAGGACTCCATCAATGCAAGAACACTTTGTTCTATTAAACTGGCATTCCATGATGTTCACCTTCCTGACACGATCTCTGCAGAAAAAGTGAGTGTACAAGCAAATGTAGTGAAGAAAACTGATGAAGCCCAGCTATTAAAAGATATAATGTCTAGAGTCTTAAAGACTTGAAGATAAACAAGCGGCACTGTAGCTCAGAATCAACAAAGCCCACATGGAAGAAGCAGGCCAGCATGTGTGATCACAAGGTGACGAAGGGATCAGGTAGCAGGCATCAAAAAACAAAAATAATATCATTATGAATGAAGGGGAGTGCAGATTGGAGACCCAAAGCCCACCTGTGGGCAACTGGACATCCCCTTATGGAAGGGTCACCAGGAGGAGATGAACCAGTCAGGGTGTAGTGTAGCAACGATGAAACATACAACTCTCCTCTAGTTCATAAATGCTTCCTGCACCCCACTATTATGATCCCAATTCTACCTCACAAATCTGGCTAGACCAGAGCATGTACACTGGTACACATAGGAATTGGAAACACAGGTAATCCAGGACAGATGAACCCCTCAGGGCCAGTGATGAGAGTGGCAATACCAGAAGAGTAGAGGGAAGGTGGGGAAGAAAGGGGAAACTGATTACAAGGATCTACATATAACCTCTTCCTGGTGCAACGGAAAACAGAAAAGTGGGTGAAGGGATACGTCAGACAGTGTAACATATGACAAAATAATAATTTATAAATTATCAAGGGTTCATGAGGAAGGGGGAGGGGGAGGGAGGGGGAAAATTAGGAGCTGATGCCAGGGGCTTACGTGAAGAGCGAATGTTTTGAGAATGATGAGGGTAACAAATACGCAAATGTGCTTTATACAATTGATGTATGTATGGATTATGATAAGAGTTGTATGAGCCCCCAATAAAATGATTAAAAATAAAATAAATAATAATAATTGTTTTAATGTTCTATGTGCTTCTTTGATGTGTGTGTGTGTCACTTTTTCTGCCACTCTGGTCACATGTGAATTGTTAGTCTTGATGGTGTTCCACAAATTTTTTTGCCTTTAATTTCTTTTAATTTTTATTGTGATTTAGATATGGAGTTACATATCATATTGCAATTTTTTATTCAACATCTTAAACTTATAAAACATCTGAATAATTTCACCTGATTCTAATTACAAAAACATTTTATTGACATAATTCACATATTACATATTTCAATAATTTAAACATATTAAAAAGAGTTGTACAATCTTGACTGCAAAAATTTTAAGATTATTTTATTTTTCTTGTACTATTATTACTTCCTCATGTCTCCCCAACATTTGTTATCATAATTCCAATAAACTACATCCCAATTACTGTCTGTAAATATATGTCTCTTGTATTTTAATAATAAAAACTGGAACAAATTTAAGATGAGTTGAAAGGGAAAACAAGTGTTAAAATTTAACCTAACTACAGCAGCATTAGTCCACTTTGCAATGCACTATATCTGAAAACAAGGATTGCAGACTCTTTATCAGTAATTAGAGGGGGTTTACTGGAGGGTAAATTCATAGGACACCCTACAAAAGGCTTTCACTGTCATCCATAACCTTCTGCCAACTGTGTTTAGAATTTAGTTCTACTACAGCTCTTCCTCTGGTCTTGGATTTAAATATTTATGATCCTTGGATAATGCTGGCAGGTGTTTTACTTCCATGTTGATTTAGCTGACACCTCATTGATCTAAGGCTACCTGGTTTATAATAAGCCTTTAAGATGAGGGCCTTTCAGCTAGCCATTCACCATGTGATTTCTTCACCATGCTTTGCTATAGGACCTATATTTCAGTGATCTTTTCATGAAAGCAATTGCCAAGTAGGCACAGATCATAAAAACTAATCAAGTTCTAAGATTCAATATCTAAGATTTATATATGTTCCCTGCTCCAATTTATAGACATCTTTATACTTTAAATGCATAGCATTATGCATTATCCCCATGAAGCAAATGGTAGTTCTATTGATTATAACCTTAATTTTGCCAATATTAAAGAATTTCAAATACTAGTTTGGAAAGGAAAGTATACATGTGTAGGACAGCTTCTTAGACAATAACACATAGATTGTTGACCTGCACAGATCAAAAACTCAAGTGGGACACCATTTAGACAAAGAGGGTTGGCGATAGGACAAAGCTTTTGATTAATGCTCATTCACAAAGCAGAACCATGGCTTGTTTGTGTTGGGGCTTTTGAATGAAGTGAATTATTTTTTCTTTTGTGATAGTGCATTGAGATTTTCTACATTAGTCTGTTTGTTTACTTCCAGATGGTGCATTTCCTGAACTTTATCCATTTATTTTAGGTCTTCAAATTTGATATAGGGCAGTTTTTTTAATAATCATGCTATTCTGTATTTTATGTTAGTTCTGTTGTAATGCACCTCTTTCATGTTTATTCTTGATATTTACACTTTAACCTTTTCCATTTTTTATTTTGTCATAGATTTGTCAATTTTGCTAATCCTTTCAAAGAACTATTTCTCTTGTTAATTCTTTCTAATGTTTTCCTGTTTTCTAATTAATTTACTTTTGCTATAATCTGTATTAATTATTTTCTACTTGTTCCTGAAGGTTTATTTTGCTGCTGTTGTTCTAATTGTTGATGTTGGTTTGATTAAAGTTTTTGGGGGGGGTATGTGCATTTACAGGAATGAGCATACCTGTGAGTAAGGTGGTAGCTGTTGTATTTCAAAGGTTGTATTGTAATTATCATCTGTTTTAGGAATGTTTAAGTGTTGTTCCTTATTTCTTCAATTCTCCAGCATTTTTAAGCACAGTATTTTCAATTTCCATTTGGTTTCATTTCATTTTATTTTTGTGACCTTCCTATTGTTTATTTTTAATTTTATAATGTTGTGGTCTGAGAAAATTGTTTGTAGTATCACAGTATTTTTAAATTTATTAAGGTTTGCTTTGTGTCCTAACATATAGTCTACTCTGGAGGATGTTCCAAGGGTGCTGAAATAGAATATAAATGGTGATTTTCTTTGATGATGTATTATATATATCACTAACAGATTAAGTTAATTAATTGTATTGTTTAATTTTATTATGTCCTTGTTAAGTTTCTTTCTAGACTTTTGTAGTTATTCTTCTTATTTTCTCTATAATTCTATAAATATTTGATTAATGTGCTCTCAGGGTTTTTCATTGAGTGAATCAACATTTATTATGGTTATGTCATACTTAAATTGTTCATTTAATCATTAGGTAATGCCTGGCTTTGTCTCGCATGATGGATTTTACCATGAAGTCTATTTTTTTTTAATCTTTTCGTTAGTGGCTCATACAACTCTTATCACAATCCATACGTACATCAATTGTGTAAAGCACATTGGTACATTCATTGCCCTCATTATTCTCAAAACATTTGCTCTCCACTTAAAACCCTGGCATCAGCTCCTCATTTTTACCCCTCCTTCCCTGCTTCCCCCTTCCTCATGAAACCTAGATAATTTATAAATTATTGTTTTGTCATATCTTATACTGTCCAATGTATCCCTTCACCCATTTTTATGTTGTCCATTCCCCAAGGAGGAGGTCACCTGTAGATGCTTATAATCGGTTCCCACTTTCCACCCCACCATCCCTCCACCCTCCCAGTATCACCACTCTCACCACTGGTCCTGAAGGGATCATCCACCCTGGGTTCCCTGGGTTTCCAGTTCCTATCTGTACCAGTGTACATCCTCTGGTCTAGTCAGATTTGTAAAGTAGAATTTGGATCATGATAGTGGGGGGCGGGGAGTAAGCATTTAGGAACTAGAGGAAAGTTGTATGTTTCCTTGTTGCTACACTGGATCCTGACTGACTTGTCTCCTCCCTGAGACCCTTCTGTAAGGGGGTGCCCAGTTGCCTTGGGTCCCCAATCTTCACTCCCCCTCGTTCACAATGATATGAGTTTTTGTTCTTTGATGCCTGATACCTGATCCCCCTTGAAGTCTGTTTTATCAGAGATTAAGATCACTAATCCAGCGGTTAAAAAAAATTCATTATCGTGATACATTCTTTCCATCTTTACAATTTTAGTCTAGTTTTGTCTTTGATTCAAAGATATGTTTGAATTGCTTGTGCCTGTTGTCTTATCCATTTCACAACTCTCAGTCCCTCGAGTGAGGTATTTAATCCATGTACATTAAACATTGCTACTGAGAGGTCAGGATTCGTTGCTGTCACTTTGCTGGGTACATTTTGCTGTGTGTTTAGTGGTGCTACTTGCTCTGTACCTTATAACTTTCTGTGCTGTATTAATTTTGGTTGTGGGTTTTCTTGTCATTTTTTGGCTATATTTAAACTCTTTCCAAGAGCTTTTTGATTTTCCTATTTTTTAATTGTAATGTCGTACGTAGTCATTGTTTCCTTCCTATGTATTGCTTTTTCCCAATGTTGAACCCCTATGTTTTCTGTTTTCCTTAAAACTCCTGCTCTGTGACTGACTTTTGTAGACATCAAAATGTATTAATCAGTATGTATTAATGTATGTATGTATGTATGTATGTATGTATGTATGTATGTATGTATGTATCAATCAGTGTTGGGCGTGCCCCTCTTTTGACTGTGCTAGTGGTTTGTCAAAACAAAGAAGCAGCAATGGGAACATAAAAGTCCCAGCCTCATCAGTTTTAACAGCTACTTTAGATCTTGGGCACGCTAAGAACCTTCCACTGGAGCTGAATGTGAGGGCTGGGTGAGTAATCTTAGTCTCTGCAGCTGTGGAGCTACAAATATGCTGGCCAGCATCTCCTCCAGAAACCAAAGAGCCATTGAGACCCTGGGATGATGCCGTCCCCTCTTCACTCATCTCCCATGCCATGCAGTGCTCCATTCATGTCTCTTTTAGTCTGAGCTCAGAGTCCTTGGGAAGTATGGATACAACCAGCCTCTGGATGCCATTTACCTCTCCATTCTCCTGGGGGTGAGGGGTGAGGCCCAAGTACGGAGCCCCCTTTTTTTGTTGTCAGGCACCAATGATGGCCCTGTGTTGTGGAAAGAACATAGGTCGCTAGCAGAGAATTCACTATTCCCCTTTCTTGTTGTCAGTATCCAGAAACTTTCCTGCTCTGTGGGCTGAGCAGTTCAGCTCATTACCAGGCATTGAAATAGTCTCCAGTCTACTCAATATCCACTTGTGGATTTTTCCCATTGTTCCTCCCCATGTGTTTGACTCACTCAGCCATGCTTTCTTTGGAGAATCAGTGATTCAAGACCCAAATCAGTTTGCTCTTTCTGACATTTTAGTTGTAAAGCCCCATGTGTTTGACTCACTCAGCCATGCTTTCCTTGGAGAATCAGTGATTCAAGACCCAAATCAGTTTGCTCTTTCTGACATTTTAGTTGTAAAGCCTATGCTTGGTGAGTTGATGTAAGTCATCATCTTACTTCTGTTGATTGGTTGCCGTTGTTCTTTTTTTATCTGATTGGACTTCAAGTGGATTAGTATTAAGAATTTTATCTTACTTTTTGCAAACCTCCCCTTAAATTTTGGGGGGCGGGGAGATGATGCTGTCTATTCCTGTAAGGATCTATAGTCTCCAACACATACAAGAGAAAGTTCACCTTATCCTACAGGGTTGTGATGAGTTGGAATGGACCCCATGGGGTCAATGAGTGAGTGACTGTCTTTCATTTATTCAATTCTATTTTTGCCCATCCAATGAATAATCTGTTTCTGAAATTTTATTATTGATCTTCTTGCTTTCTAATTGCTATTTTGTATTGTTTCCAATTTTCCATGTCTTATTTTAGTTTGTTCTTATATTGTTTCCCTGAATTATTGTAGAATGTTTCTGTGTTTTCTTTTATTTTTGTCTGTAATTTCCTTGATGTATTACTTACACTGCTAAAAGGCTTAAGGACAAACTTTTAAAATTCCTTTTAATGTAGATCCCATAGCCTATGTTCTTCTGGGAGATTTTCTGACCCTGTATCTTGATACCTTGATTAAGCCATTTTTATTTTATTTCTTTATTTGAAGTTTACAGCAATCAATATCTTCCTCTCATTGTCATTTGAGCTCATTTTTGTGTGTGAATTTTAATGAAAATTATGACATAATTCTTATAAATGTACACCAAATGAAAAATGAAATCAGCAATGGGAAAAATCACTAAAGGAATTTTTGAAATAACATTTAATTAATAAACCCAAACAATTAGAGTGTTTACTGAGTATGTACTCTAAACCAAATATTACTTGAGGGCTAGAATATCTGGAGTCAGATGATTATTCTCAAAGGGTATACAACCTTTTATGAACATATGCACTCAGAGGGCAAGACACGGGCACAACTACTAGATCCATAAGATTATTTTCCTGATTATATTAAGTTCAACTGATATTACTACCTGTCTTACTATGTTCCAAGCCATCTGAGATAAATTACTTCATAAATAAAACAACTGAGGAAATATTAATAAATCTAGTTTGCAAAACAGAAATTAATCGTGAATCGGTAAAGTGGGCTTTACAATGCTGTGCAACTATCAAGCGTTATAAACAAACAGTAAATCTTCTGAGCTAAAGTTGTATAAGTTTTCCATAAATTTGCCTATGCCGCATTTTGTTTCATACCCTTCTTTACCCATCCAAACCAAAATGACTCTTAATGATGTTACAGGACAGAGAAAAACTAATCAGTTGGGTCCCAAGACTGAAAATCTCCTTGGAAACAGAATGTCACATCTCTCTCCCCTGGAGAAACTGAGCAGCACATTTTAAGTAGCAGCCAAGCGCCTAACCAGTGCTCTCTCAGGGTTGATTTTTTCCATAAGAATATGGTGCTTTCAGAAAGAATGCACCAGTCTGGTGAACTCTCCCGTAGACAGCACTCGTTACTGTAAAACTGGTGTCTGTTCTGAGGACAGGGAACTAGAGGGATGGCTGCCTTGGCGCCAGATGGTCTAGAGACACAGCTTATGGAGCAGGTCCCGCCAACACAAATCCCACTGCTGGAATGCGCCAGCTGACCCTCCGACGGAAGGTATGGTGACTTGCTCCCACAAAGATCCGCAGATTTTGAGCTACTTCTTAATTTCTCACTTGAATTTCTGGGTTTCAGGATTATTATCTGTACTCATTGCACTTGCTTTCACAAGGTTTTGTTGGCAAAGCTCCACAGATGGCAAAGCTTGCCATCTTGGGTTCACCTTCTCTAGTTCACCTTGCATGAGACTAGAGAACTACGTTCAATAAATCTGAAGATAATTGAATAACACTGACCAAATGTTGCTGGCCTTACAACTTGGCTTTCCAACTCATGGGTGCCTCCGTGTTGAGAACTGGGTACTATAGTTAAATCTAGGAACTCTAGAACAAGTTACTTAAGTTTCACTCCTCTGTTCTAATAGATACCAGTTATAAACTTCTCCAGACTTTTCATATGTAAAATATGAATAATAAGACAGCATATTTCAAAGATTATGAGGAAGATTGTATGTTTCTTCATCTTCTTGGTATCGCTATAGATAAGTACAATATAATTTAAATGAGACTTGAGGTAGATATAAATGAGTTGTATTTGATCAAGGACCTAAAGGTAGAACAAACTTGTAATGTAATCATTTTAAATGTCCCTAAGAGTTTTAAGGAATCATAAATTTGCATCATTAACCTTTCTAAACTGTCCTATTTGCTTACCCTTATTTTATATCAGGAAGTCTCTCCTATGTGCTTCATTCTAATGAGTGTCCGGGACAGTGCTGTGAATGCAAACAGCAAGGATGAGGTCAGGTTTCGAAATGCTTAAGTATCTTCTATTTCCGGTACTCCACGAGTTATATTTTTCTGGAAAAAAGCAAGAAACCACCCAAACAATGTGTTATTTTGAAGCACGTAGCCATTATGAGGAATATACTTACCCTTAGCTAACAATAGCATTTTACCGTTTTTGTTGTGTTTTAGATAGTGCTTAGTTGGTTCCAAATTATTCTGGCCCTATGTGCAAGAGCACGGCATACTGCCTGGTTTGGTGCCATCCTCACAAGAGCCGCTAATTTGAACCTGTTGTTGCAGTCACTGTATCAACCCAGTGCTCAGGGTTGTTTTCTTTTTCAGGGGTCTTCTGTTTTGACAAGCATGCTGTCTTTTTCTAACAATTGATCGCCCCTGAGAGAATGCCCAAACTATTTTAGATGAAGACTCACTATTCTTTTTGAATCCAAGAAGAATTCTGCCTGTACTTTTTCCTAAAGAGAATTGTTTTTTCTTCTGATAGTCCATGGTACTTTCAATATTCTTCAAAATATTCTTTATAACAAATATATCAATTCTTAGCAAGTCATCCTTATTTACTGTCTAGTTTTCAACAGTATATGAAGCAATTGAAAAAAACTGTGACTTAAGTCAAGTTTCCTCATTCCGCTAACTTTCATAATCATTAATAGGTGTTAAGACTGTAAAGGACTGTTCTTCTGGAGATTTCAGACGAAGACATGTTTTGTGACAGTACTGTTACATCATATGGAGTTGCTATGCTATATGTTGAACTGGATTCCATGGCACACAACAATCAGGCCCAGGTTTGACAGCATTGCATACAACAACCAGGACATGGCTTGAAAGCTTGCAGTTTGAACCGTAGTTCTTTATCTGGGGCATATTTCCCAGCGGGGATGTTTAGACTCTTTATAAAATATGTGATCAAAGCACACAGAGTGGGTTCATACACCACTGGAACAAACATACATGTAAGTGTAAGCAAGGCCTAGATATGAACTGGCATTCTTCCATGTCAACTCCGTTAAACCTTGTGTGAATTTGATGTGGTTACATACACACCCAACCTTCTGTTTCTAGTCTTACATAAAGACAATGTGAAGCTAAGGAAATACATGAGAAGATTCTACCATTTCCTGGCATTTTCTGCTTGAACAATCTTCTGAATTTAAGTTGTGCTTCTGGTTCTCCTTCATCCCAAGCAGACTTGGAACATCCAAGGAATAATGGGAATTTGGCAAGACATACCTTCCTTCACCACATTTTTCACTTCCACTACCCAATCAGACATCATTCTTTAGGAGGGGACCACAAGACTAAAGATTCTCTAGCCATGAACACTTTTAGTTTTGAGGCTGTAAGACAGTAGCGGTTAAGTAGGTGAACTCTAGCACCAGGCTGTCTAAGCAAAGATGTATTATTTTGTCATCAAGAAAAAGCTAACCCCTTATGTATATTATAACAAAACTGAAAATTCAGCGCTTTAATCCTAAAAAAAGACACTTTGAATGGCACATTAAAATAAATAGTCCAACTTACCATCTACTTTGATTACCTCTACTTTTTGAACATATTGGGTTAAAAGAGGGTCTTCTAAGTGAAAAAGTATCATGGATTAATAGCCATTTGATAAGAGTTGATAAAACATTATAGATAGAGTCTCCAGATACTATGAAATTGAATGAATCCATTACTGAAGTACAAACTCCTTTACAATTTCAAGTACTTTTATTCATTTCTTGGCTTTCAATAGAATTGAGGAAGATTAATTGAGTTGTCAGCTATGAGATCATTAAAATAAATGCTAACAATATATTACTATATGGTTTTTGACATATATCTTTGAAAGGGTTCAAAGAAATGATATTGCTATACAAAGGTGTCATTCTTATCTCCTTACTTTTGTAACGAATATTTCTCTGTTCTAAACACTACATAATGGATACTTATCCATGGTCGGATGATCAAACAAAATAACACTTTTAGTCATCTTATTGAGAACTAAGTAGCCAGTAAAATATTACTTTTGCTTAATTATTACTCAACAAAATGTGTCCTACATTTATGAAGTTTTTAAAAATTTGATATTCAGGCTAACAGAAACTAGGTTGAGAGCTTTGTGGTTGCCTAGCGATTACATATCGGTCTGTGAACTGCAAGGTCAGCAGTTTGAAACCACCACCCGCTACCTGGGAGAGAGATGTGGCTTTCTACTCCTGTAAAAAGTTACAGCCTCAGAAGCTCACAGGGACAGTTCCACCATCTTGTATTGTTGCTGTGAGTTCACATCAAACATCAACTCAATGGAGGTTTACTCTTTCTGTTGTTTTTGTTGTTTGGCATAAAATGTTTAAATTTACATTAATATATTGTTGCCAATAAATGTGATAGGTGATAAATAAAAGACTTGAAAACGTAATATATTAGGTATGGATTAAAAAACATTCATAATTACATAATAGCCATATAAGATAAAGTTGAAAAAGCAATTTGCTCATTTTATGACTTAAAAACTATCTTGTCTCTATATTTTAAAAGTGGATGATCATGGATATCTAACCACTCTACTTAAATTATATTGAATATGCATATATTCGATGATAAAATAAAAAGGTCTATGAATCATATTTTGCCCTGTTTATGTTTGAAACATTTCTATACATAACCAATGCATCCGATATTATTGTAGATAAAATTTAATTTTGCCATTATAAAGTATTCAAGAGAGTGCACAATTCTTCAAACTTATCTTGGCATTAACATATGCATGAGTATTTCTTTGCACTCAGTCATCTGGATACCTGTCATTTCATAGACAGATATCTTTTTTTCTCCCCCTATTTGTCACCCACTCTATAGCTTGCTGATGCCTGGAATTCTAGTTAGAACCTCCTTCTTTAGGAATTGTTCAAACAGGAACTATTTCACTATGAAAATACAATCATTATTAAGAAAGTTGCATATCTACCTTTATCAATAATTTACAACTGAGAATGAATGAATTTATCATATTTTCTGCTTTCAGAAGCAATTAGCAGAAAATATGATGAATTTCCAAGAGAAATGGAAAGTGGCTGTGCTATACAAGGGAGAAAATTGAGCAAAAGGAGAAGATTGTTGTCCCAGGATGTGGAAGAACCAACATGACTCTATTTTTCCTTATGTTAATACCACAAGCTGCAAACGTGAGCAGGACTCATTTTAATGTTCGGTGAATTGTTAGGTCCAAATAATTATGAGGTTGGCTGCCAAATTTCATGTCACCAATCTTAGGCTTAATTAGAAATATACTCAGTTGTGGTTTTCTTTCCCTTCACAACATAATTAATACACATTCAAACCTCACTGAGGGTGTCCTTTCTAGCTCACAAATGCACTCAAACACAATTAAAACTATATTTAGGAAAGATTTTCTCTTCCTACTAAAATAGTTCGAGGATAGAAGAAAGTGTGTGTTGCTGGGGAAGAGGGACAGCTTAGAGAAGAATTAGAGAGAAGAAGAAGCTAGAAGGTGTCATATTCATGTCATAAATATGATGCAGCAATTAAACCAACAAAAGGACAAATAATCTAATCAGCAACCAGATGTGTACAGACATTTCACCAATGAAAAAATGCAAATTGTAAACAAGCACTTGTAACATTGCTTAGTATCATTAATCACTAAAGAAATGCAAATCAAAAACACAATGAGATCTCACTTCACACCCCCTAGGATGGCTTGATTTTAAAAAGAAAAAAAAGGGGAAAGAAGGGAGAAAAGTGGGGATGGAAAGAGAAAGGAAAAAGGAAGGCAGGGATTTGGGGAAACAGAAAGGAAAGGAAAGGAGGAATAAAGGGGGAAATGAAACCAAGGATGTAGAGATGTTGGAAACCTTATCTATTTCTGGCAAACTAAAATTAAAACCACAGTCATTGCTGTTGAGTTAGTTTGATTGATAGTAACCCTATAGGACAGAGTAGACCTGTCCCTGTGTGGTTCCAAGACTGTAACTCTTCACCGGAACAGATAACCTCATCCTAACCTCAAAGAGCACTTGGGTGGTTTCAAACTTCTGACTTGGCGATTAGTAGGCTGATGTGAAACCACAATACCAAATGGCACTACATCAAATAACTACATTATGACATGAATATGGCACACTGTGAAAAATAATCTGGCAATTTCACACAGAAAATTAAACATATAAGCTAACAATTCCATTATCAATAGCCCAAAGATGAAACCAGCGTAAAACTCCATCAACATAAGAGTAAAGACACAAATGTGGTATTCAATGGAATATTACTCAGTCCTAAAAAAGACTTTCTATATTCTACAATGTGAATAGACTATGAAAATATTATGCTGAGGTAAATAAATCAGCTTCAAAAGAAAAGAAAACTGTAAGATCCCACTTTTTAAAAAATTATCTGGAATAGCTACCAGGGGAGATTGCAGTAGAGGGAAAATAAGAACACAATGCCTAGAGGGCAGTGAGCTTCTAATAAGATGACAAAATCAATGGGAACTGGCAGTGATGGCTGAAAAGCACAAGCAGCACACGGAAATCCCTGAAGTATACAGGAGATGGTTGAAACGACAAGTCTGATAAAACAGGGAACAGTAAGAATTTGACAGATGTCACCATATGCAATCTGTACATCTTTTCATAACTCTAAAGTAATTCTTATTTAAAAGTTTATCAACACATAAAATAAAAAGATGTGTGTATGATCCAATACTATTATTATAAATTAGACCACAATAAAATCCTACCAACACACATATGTATCTGTGCTACTTACCTATGTAAATGTATGTACAAGATATATGAAATGACTGGTATTGGGAAAGAAGCACAGAAGAAAACATATAGCATCGGCTATCTTCTCAGGGTGGGAGCAGATGAGCCTTGTGGAAAAAGTGAAGATGAAGGGAGACAAAAAGTGGGGGGTGAGGTGGTAATCTGGAGACAGGAAAAGAGGAGGCAAATCAAGGGGAGGATTGCCAGCCTCTACAACAAAATCTCAATTCTGCAAAAAGGTATGTTCTTCAATGTGCACAGATGACAGAGAATTAGAAAAGGTTACCAAACATAGATCCGTAAGTTCTTGTGTTCAGTGATGTCTGTGGAAAGCAGTTTCGTTAGAAATGACAGTCTCCCTCTAGGTCAGGTCCACAGAAATCGACTGTTTTATTGGGAATATATGTCTGTTATGAGTAGGATGTCAGGAGGCAGAGGCCAAACTCCCTGCCGTGGAGTGAATTTCCAATAATTGTTATTTGGGTCTATATGCCTGTATGTCATGTCTCCATCAACGTATTTGAAAATGCTTCCTTCGATAGTTGAAAATATTTTTAAGGGTTATAGAAGGAAAAAAACAATCCTTTTGCCACATTGTGAATGTACCTAAGGGACAACCCCGCCCCAGGAATCGTGGGTGCCTTCCCCTGGTGGGCAGTCATCTGTGCGTGCTAACACGTCGGGAATAGATTCTAATAATGTTTCCAAACCTCCACTGCCAGGGCAGAGTGCTCTCCTTGTGTTGTACTTTCTCCTCTTAACGACGGATTTCATAGCTCCAATAGTGTAATTTCATTGGAGACTCTAGACTCTGTGGCACTTTGTAGGGGCATAGAGTGTGTCCACAATGCGGGTTGGTGCTGACCAGAGCCTTTTATGTTTACCTTCTTTAGAGTCGTTGGAGAACCCTGGTAGAGTAATGGTTATGCATTGGACTGCAATCCTTATGGTTGTCGGTTCAAAACCACCCAAAGCTCCATAGGAGAGAAACTGGACTTTCTTCTGCATAAGAAGTTATGGTCTCTGAAACCCACAGGGGGTAACTGAATCAGCATTGGCTGGACGGCAGTCAGTCAGTTATTTTAGAGTACTGCAGAAGGACCTCTACCTGCTTTAAAAATTGGATCTGCCCTCTAGCGTCTGACAGTGTGGTTTCCACTGGAGTCTCCGACCTTCCTCCCAAAGATATTCTCATACTATTGTTGCTAGTACTTTGATACTAGGGTGAAGCAATTTAGCTCTAATTGCAAATGGCCATGTGCCTGAACACAACAGAGATTTCATGTTTCACTGAGTAATGGGTAGGGTGCTCAGAACTTTTTAGCTGGAATGTAAGGCTGCATTTGTGAAGAACTCTTGTGTTCTCAAGTGTCCATTCCCATCGTCTTAGTTCTTGGGATACATGTGCAAATTTTCTTCCTGAATGTGCAATTCTTCTAGTCTGCAGGGAATATTCTTGTTGTGGTGTTCTTCTAGTCAACTGTGGCTCAGAGTGATCCTGTAGGACAGAACAGAACTGCCTTATAACGGGTTCTCGGTTGAAATCTTTATTAGCACAGAATGTCGCGTCTTTTCTCCTTTGGAGTGGGTTCCAGTCACTGACCATTTGGTTAGTAGCCAAGTCCGTAACCAGACTGCCACCAGGTCCCCTCAGACCCACCAAAACCAAATCTCATTTATGTTTGTGGCTTTGGATCGTGAGATAAGAGGTGGACGCCAGCTTATTCACCAGATAGTAAGAGATAAGAAGATATAAACAGATAATAAGATATAAAAGGCATAGCTCCCTTTCTGAATCGACGTGCTTTCTGAAATTCTCTTTTTTCCCCCCTCTCCCAAAATATCATGCACTAGGCACCGATTTCTCACGCTTTTCTTTCTATGGTGACTTTTACCAACCCATGTTATAAATGATCGTTTGGCAGATTTGGGCAATTTAGGGTACAAGTCGATTATTAACACCACTGTGTTTTGGAGGTAAATATGTTCCATTTCTGATTAACTGCAAGTTAAGCATTTGCTTTTTGAATAATCTGTGACCTATTTGAAATACTGATTTACTTTCTTTCCTATGTGTCCTTGAGCCAAGTCTCCTACGAGATGCTAAATGTGTTCAAGATGCATAAACTAATTTTCATAAAAGCCTAGGGGAAAATAGGACAGAAAGCAAATATATGGCCAAATATTCACATCACATGTTCCTAACTCAAATAGAAATGATTTTGTATCATTATTTTTTAGGATGATTCCAGACAGCATTCTCTATATTTAGGAAATTTCAATAATTGATTTTCTCCTTTTAGTACTGGGCCACGTTGATTCATGTACTTTGTAGAAGTGCAATCAGATTTATAATCTTTCAATATTTCAATCTCATTCTTCCCTCTCTTACTTTGCTCACAGGTGCACCATAGATGACCGTGTCACCCGAGTGGCCTGGCTCAACCGCAGTACAATCCTCTACGCTGGGAATGACAAGTGGTCCATAGACCCCCGTGTGATCATCTTGGTCAACACACCAACACAGTACAGTATCATGATCCAAAATGTGGATGTATATGACGAAGGCCCATATACCTGCTCTGTGCAGACAGATAATCATCCCAAAACATCAAGGGTTCACCTCATAGTGCAAGGTAAGCCACAGCTGAACTGGGGGCTTGATATTACTTTAATGAAGAAAGTGGAGGGTAAGCTGTCTTTGCTTCTATTAATATCTGTAGACAATAATAATTAATAATAATAACAAAGTCGATTTCCTCTTCTGAATCAGAGCCTGAATGTAACTTCAGTATTCTTTTTTATATAATGGTTTTTAAACGAAAGACTGATTGTTTTCAAAAAGTTTCTCGATTTCATCCATAGATTTTCTCTTCCTATTAATAAGTAATTCAGCAAGTACTGGTTGTGTTTGCTTCAGCTTAGCTCTATGGTATTGGGAAAAGATATGTCACGTGTTGCTCTGTGCCTTAATTATGTTGAAACTTATTTGTTAATAAAAGCTTTGTAATACTTATGCTAAAAGTCAAGGGACTTGTGACTATTTTTTGTAGGGTTGGTATGCCGTATAAATTCCAGAAGGCCTCTGAGGGCTGCTACGTCCACTCTTTTCTGGCTTTGCTGGACATGGTTCTGTGTTCACTTTCAATCCTCAGGGAGTCTGGACCATGTGGAAAATTACTCAAAATGATATCTCCTGGTCAACAAAGGGAACGGAGTCTGTAGATTAAAAAAGAAGGGTTGCAGAATCCTCAGATCCTGCTGAAATCTTCTTTTTTTAAATCACAATCAGTGCCTAATCATAGTGCCAGGCAAATACATTTTCTGGAGTTTTGAGAAAGGTAGGAACTACAGATGGTGATTACATATTCAGAATGAAAACCCCTGCAATTAGGAGTTTTGAGCACCAACCTCTCCTTTAAAGCAAAGTAGCGATCCAAAATTGAACTCAGTTCTACCTACCCAACCAAGACTTTGCCATGTAAAATAAATTCTTTAGGGTGTTGATTACGGTAGGGATGAAGTTCTGAAACATGAGCTGATGCCACCAGTGACACACCTTTTACCTGATAGTAAGCTTATTGGTGTGAGACCTTCCTCGGCATCTCCAGTACCGGCACTATGGCACCATGGGGCCTACACGTTGCTGTCAGAGACAGCCCATGTGTGTGAATTCATCTGTACGAAAAATCATGTACCAGATCTCACTGACCATGTATTCAATAGAGCGTTGTTTTAAGTTTGTGCAATAGGTCAGACATATGCCTTCCCTGTGTCTTTTTGTTGGGAAACTTTTTATTGTGAATCATGTGGGGGTTGACGTATCAGGTCCTCATTTAGTGTTCTGTCGCTTTAACAATTTGTCTGCCCTCCCATGTGGAAGATTATTATTTTTCTCATGTCCCTTGGTTTCACGAAAAATCTTTGAGTAAGGACTATTATCCATCTATGCTTTGCTTATCTGTAAAATTTGGGATGGACATTTTTTTTCTTTTACCTAAAAGATCCCTTTGTGAAAATAGCATTCAGTGCTCTCCCTTTTATGTGCACAGGTGAGGGGTTTTGTAGGCCCGTTGTAGTGGCCTGTGCTGGATCAGAGACCACTCTGCTGAAGCCCCTGTGCAGCAGCTGTCCCTGCCAGTGTCACATGGCTTGAAGTTTTGCCTTTGTTAAAGTGAGAGCATCTGTCTGTCCCCTATATATTTTCAGACGCCCCCATCAGCCTCTCCTATAACACATGTCTGCTTACCCTGCTGTTTCCATTCCTCATGCGTGGCCCGTCCTGAGCAGGACTGGGTAATGGAAATGGAAAACTGTTTTGCAGCTGCAGGACTACCTGCCAACTGGACCAAGGGACAACTATCAGTGCCTGGCGCACTTAGAGGCCCAGGGAGAGCTCATTCGTCTGAGACAAGCCAGCATGTCTGTTGAGAGTTCCTGAGGACGTAAAATACAAGGGGCTGTGAGTTCTTGCCCTCCCACCTGCCATCAGGGCTTAGTTCCAGAGAAGCTGAACATCTTCAGCATTTGAAGTGACGCTTCAGTGGCACCTCTGGTGGCCTTGACTTCAAAGTTATGTGCAAATTCAGATATGTGGCACTGAAATAAAAACGAACTGTCAAGCACTGTACAGAAACAGACTCAAACAGAACCGGGCAATCGTTTTTCAGGGAGTAAGACAGATTGTGTGAGCATGTTGAAATCCTTATGGGCCATAAAGGGCTTCGGGTGTGGACAGGGTGTTGAAGGGTCCCTTGGTCTGGATAGAGAGAGAAGTCGGGGATGAATGAACCAGTCTGTGGAGTCTCCTTGTGGACCACCAGGCTCTCAGTCAGACAGCATCTGAAAGCAAGGGGATGCAGAGTAGGGGAGCTGTCAGTGGTAGGTTTTTAGTTCCTCAACGTTCCCAGGTTTGACGTCAAGGTGCTGTCACCACTCTGGCCTATCTGTGGTCTCTCTTGGAAACCAGAAGGCTGGGGAAGGGGAAGGAGCCAAGGGCACAGTCAATGGAAACCACTGGCAGATTGGTCTTTATATTTACAGAGAAGTGAGAGACAATGGAGCTTAGAAAATGGATCCTGTTCTGCCTTGTGTAGCCACGAGGTGACTTGTTTTGTTTGTTTGAAAATGACTTGAGCATCCACCCGTTGAAGCCTAGACTCCACTGCTCAATTAGAAAGAAGCCGGAGAGTCCTCCTTCTTTCCAGTAGCTATCGGCTTTTGTCCAGTCTATAGATTAATTTTTCAGAGTTAGTGTTAGTTCAGGTTAGATAAAGATAATGAAAGTTCCTTAATCCTCTTAAAGAAGATTTATCAGGCTGAGTCGAAAGCTTTTGGAATACAATACAGTCTGTATAAAACTAAGGTCTAATCTTTCCTTTAATTTCAAACTGCTGATTGGTATTGATTTTGCAAGGAGAAAAACTGAAAAATTTCAGCATGGCAACATTTCTGTTTTGTTTTGTTTTTACCAAAATGTATTTATTTATCTTCTATCCATTTGTGAATGTTAGTATCTCATTCCTTTTGCCAACAAGGCGCCATGAGGAGAAGGAAAAGCAATCCCAGAGGGTCTCCGACTGCGTGGCTTTCTGCTTACTTACACGGGGCAGGGATGAGAGATGTTTGCTCACAAAATCCGAGTCTGTTCTCCACCGCTTTCCAACGGGGCTTTTGCCACTTGTCTGATGGAATTCATTTCCAATCTCTCCTCTTTGAGGAAAGGAGTTGCTTTCATTAAAATATTATCTCTCATACCAGAAGGGCATCTTTGCCACTTAGGGGAGGGTAGGATCATTTCCGGGCGCCATGTGAGTGTGTGAGAGCGTGTGCTCAACACTGTCTCCTGGGGCGTTAAGAGAATTCAGAGCAACGGGAAGTGTCGCTGTGGGGTTGGATTGGTCAGGGTGGGAAAATCAATCAGAAGGCTGATGAGATCAAGTGAAGAGAAGCCTGGGGCACAAATGCAGATACAGGGGTATTTCCAGCACCCCAAAACATTACTAAGAGTGGGCTGCAGCTGGCATCTGCGGAAATGTAGAAGGCAAGCTCCTGAGGTGGTGTCTGCTAGAAATGGAAGCGAGCAGGGTAGCCAGGGCATCAGCTGAGTGGTTTGGATTTGGGGGAGAGGATGCTCTTGTCGCTGGTAGTCCATGAGTTAGGACTGAGTTCCGCTCAGAACAAAAGTCAGACTTGCTAGATTTAAAGATAAAGAAAAGGCAAACATATTTCAGAGATACTACGGTAATAGAGGAGAGAAAGGACTTAAGAGCGGAGAGGTGTATTTGAGATTCAGCAAGGATTTACCAGCTTGAGAGTAGGGAAGTTTTCAATGAGCTATCCATAGATAACAGAAGAAAGCATGACTTATTCCTATCGATCCCCAGCTCTGAGCTGAGTGTCAGAGGCTCCCAGCTCATCAGTTAAACAGAAGGACGTAGAACAGCCCATGGCATGTAACTGAGGCGATCCTTACCCCTGTTCTAGAAGATGGGATGGTAGTAAGTTAGATATTCTCCAAGTGACATTGGGAAATCTTCCGTGTGGGTGTGTTCGAAGGTGATTGTATGGGTCCTTTTAGCGCTTTAGAGGACCGCTTCAGATTTTGGCTCCCTTGATGCTCACAATTCCTATGAGGCTTCTGTTTAAGAACTCTTCTTTCCATCTTGCAAACTAAAACTCCTGTTAAGAGACCTGCCTGGGTCTTCAATCCATACAAGGCACAGCTGAATCTTCAACTGTAGCCATGTGACTCCAAGAATGTTCACTTTCTTGCCTACCTCACAGCCTGCGGGAACTGGCTGATGTGATGGGAACTCAGCAATTTTGTTTTGTAGTTTTCCGTGTGTGTGTGTGTGTGTGTGTGTGTGTGTGTTTTCCTTTTTTTTCTTCTGTGTGTATTGCATTGTAGCAACAAAGATTGAGGATACAATTCAAGAAAGAAAATTAGCAAAAGGGGCCAAACAAAGCTACCCGACATGGTATAAAAAGGCTGAGTAAGAAGCAGAAAGGAAGATAATTAATTTGCTAGTAACTCATCCTCCAGGGATAGATATTTTAAATGGTACTACTTTATCCCATGTAAGTACTCAACGGCACTGGTCTCTTGGAGAATTCAGGATCTAATTGTCCTTCCCTTTTATGCAGAAGGAAAGCATTTCTCACACACGTGACTCCACAACAAATGAGCCTATGTGATTTCTGGGCATGCATGTGATTCTTGTTTGTTTGTTTTAGCATGGCATCTACACAGGTGAGATCGTTGGATCCTTCAGGTTTAGTCTGAAAGGTACAGAGGCTTTTACTCTGGCATTTTTTTTTCCAATCAGCGAAACCCTTGCCTATCTGTGTCTCAGTCAGCCACCGTGTCTGCTACTTTAACTGTGAACCTTATCTCCAAACTCTTAACCTCAGCCCTTCTGAGACTACCGCATAGTGACATTTTACATATATGGAGGAAACTTTAAAACCTGTCCAAAGATAAAGAAGTTACTAAATGCTTAAAGCTCCCATCAAGAGATTTATACATCTGGGTTCAGCTTTTACCTCTAGAAAAGAAGACGGAGCAATCTAAGCACAAATACTCAACACAGCGCTTTACATGTGATTGATTTCTATTTTATTTTTCACGTAGGCCCTGCAAGTTGGAATGGAATGTTACCACTTTCCAAGTCAAGAAGTTGAGATTGAGAGAATTCAAAGTCAATGTCGAGTTAGACTAGCTACCAAGCAACATCCAATAAGCAAAATCGAATCCACTACCAATGAGCTGATTCCAACTCATAGCAAAAGTCGAGGGCAGGGTCCCAAACAGTGCCCATGAGATTCTTCAAGGCTGTCAATAGCGAGCTGCATCTCCTTCTTCAGAGGGGCTAGTGGCTTAGAATTGCAGACCTTTTAGTAAGCAACAGAGTGCTAATCACTGCTGCTAATGCTCATTAGTAAGTGGCAAACCACCCCTTAATTTCAGGTATTTTCACTTGACCCAACATTTTCTTCGCCGTAAGAAAGGAGCACGGGGAGCCTAAGAAAGAGTGGCCTTGGGGACGAGAGAGGAGCCCGGGGGATCTTGGTGATGCGCTGGGCTGTGATTGGCAGCGCAGGCAGTTTGAACTCCACAGCAGCTCGGCTGCCGACAGCCCGGACTTTCGAACCTGTGAACAGGTCCAGCCGGGGAAACCCACTGAGGATCACTGTGAGTCAGCATCGAGTCCAGGGCAGCGAGTTTGGTTTGGGGGTTTGGTGGGAGAAAGACGTAACGATCGGCTTGAATAAAGAACATAGCCCCGAAAAACCGTATTTCCACTCTGTCATGTGAGATCCCTGCGTCAGACTCTGTTCGACAAGCTTTAAGACTAACCAACAGCGTGAAGCCGAGTGTGCATTCATGAAGGCGCTTGTTAGGGTGGCGTGACACTGAGTGAGGCAGGCCGCTGCTCAGGAGATAAGACTGGCTCCATGGCAGGGGGAGGGGTATGTACATCCCCAAATCCAAACCCACTGCTATTAAGTCGATTCTGACTCAGAGACCTTGTAGGGCCAGGGTAGAACTGCCTCTGTGGGTTTGCAAGACTACAATTAAAAACAATATTTTATTGAGATATAATCCACATATCATATAATTCAATAGTGCAATCATATCAAGAGTTGCACAATCACTACCACAATCAATTTTAGAACATTTTCTTCTTTCTTATACTCCTTAGTATTAGTTGCCTATTTGCCCCTAACCTTCTCTGGCCCACCTCCAAGAACTCATGAATCCAATTACTGCCTGAGACTGTAAGTCTTGAGGGGAGTTGAAAGCCCCTTCTCTCAAAGAGGGACTGGTGGTTTCAGATGACTGACATTGCCATGGGCAGCCCGTACCTAATGCCACCAGAGTGAGGCCAGCATGTGCGCAGGGGACCAAGAGACCTGGGCCTTTGGGTGGGCTTTGCACAGCGGGGAGTCAAGCAGAGCTACAGGGGAGGCCTTTGCCAAAGACTTCTCCCCAGCTCTTCCCTTGTTTTTTGGTTACCCCCCTTCTCCAAATATCACAGACATTTAAATTAGCATGTGTAATTGTGTGCCTAAAGAAAAGCAAGCAGCCAACCTGAAACACATTTAATTTATTCTGCCTCTATTTTAAATTATAATTGTACATCTTCTTCACGGAGGCAGGTGGAGAAGAGGAAGGAACAGCACTGGGCGTATGGACATTTTCTCCAGAAAGAGCTCTGCTCCTAATACTCACGCTATGGTCTTGGGGATTTTTTTTTCTTTTGCGGTTTCTATCCTAGGGCTAATATATGATTCGGTATATTCAATTATCTTTATACATACTATTGCCTATTTTAAATGTATGTTTAGTTTTGTTGTTGTTTTACTTTTAATTAATCTATTTATATTTCCATTTGAAAGCAAGTTTGGAAAATTATCCTACATGCCAGGAAAGGAGTCCATAATGCAACATTTGTATATGAATCTCTCTGCGTGTCATTTCCTTTGTCTTAACATGAGAACAGAGGGATCGATGATGCGGAACTTCTTTCTATTGAATGCCTGTTATAACTGCCATGCAGTATTTCTGCATGGTTCCTGTGCCTCCCGGTGGTGTCTGCAGTCAGTTGCTTCCCTCTTCCCGACTGTGGGAGTATTCGTCGGATTCACTCTCCCTGCTCCCCGCTCATATTTTCTTACTGGTTCTCACGATCTAGGGTCTTCCAGGCTCTGCAGACCGTTTAGTGAGTGTCAGAATGCTAACTAGCCAGTGATGACTTAAGCCCTTATTCACTCACATCAGAGAGGGAATCTCCCGGCTTGGTTGGCATCGGTATGCTGGATAAGAAAGGGCACCCTTGACTTTACTTTTCCAGCTGATATATTTTGCTTCTGTCCCCCACACAAATATGCATTATATATTAACATTATTAAATGGTGAGGATAAACTCTTAAGACTGAGAGACCTGGAATGAAACTGCACTGGACAGCGGAGGAAAGGCTCTTCAGTTGTCATCCTTCACAAGCAGGGCATTCCGTGGAGTTTGCCCTCTAGAACCAAACTGGTTCTCTTGCTGTGGGCGTGCAAGGGGTGCACACTCAACTTTAATGTGCAGCGGTCCTAGCTCTTCTCTCTGACTATGCAACTTCCTTATTTTGTGGCTTTGGCACTTTGTACACTCAGAAAAAAATTACCTTCCTATTTTCCATAATGTCATCTATAGTTGATGACAAAGATACAACCTAGCCTAACACCTATTTTTGTTCGGGCTATCAAAGAGAAAATAAGAGCATGATTTCCACCTTTGAGCAGGTCTTTATTTCCACCGTAGAGACTCAGGGAAAAAGAGGAAGGCCTTCTACAAGATGGACTGACACTGTGGCTGCCACGATGGACTCAAGCATAAGAGCCATTGTGAGGATGGCTCAGGACGGGGCAGGGTTCCGTTTGGTTGTACATCAAGTCACTGTGCATCAGAACTGGTTTAATGACACCTAGCATGAACCATTTCCCTTCCATGAGGAGAGGAGTGAATTTTTTCCATTCGAATGTGGAGCAAGCGCAGACATACACAGACCTCACTCACTGCCACGGTTTCCAGGTTTATGGTCCGGTCTCTGGTGACGCTGGCTTTCCATCCCCCCTTTGTTAAAGGCAGGTTTCAGAGCACTCTAAAAGAGGATAGAGGGGGGAGTAGGAGGAGGATAACTCCCAAAAACCCTGATGTTTTTTTTAAAAAGCTTTATATTTAAACTTTTTACATAACAAGCCTATCACTTTCAAAGTACTCTCCATTACACTAACGCATCTGTCAAATCCGCGATTCCGTTCTTGAAAGCATTTTTAAAACTCATCTGGCTGCACAGGTGGCCGCACGCCCTCGTCTTTTCTTCACCTCTTCCACGTCGTCAAATCACTGTCCTTCCTGTCCTGCCTCATACGCAGAAACACAACGAAGTCTCGCAGAGTGAGATCAGGCCAGTCAGGTGTTTGGAGCAAGAGAGGCAGGCTCTAATTTTGCCAAAACTGGTGCACTGAGATGGCTGTGTGAGCAGGAGCAGTGTTCTGGTGGCAAAAACAATACCCAATCTGACACAAATCAGGCCTTTTTTGGTCACACACAGTTGTGCTATCTTCTCAGAACCTCTAAATAGAGAGCTTGATTAACAGTCTGACCTGGTGGAATGAAGTCTAAATGCACTCTGAGTCCACATTACCATCCACTTAGTAGGTTGATGGATGTCCACTGCAAGGTTTTTCATCAATGAACATTTTATATTTTTGGAAATGAGAAAACCACTCATACAATTGAGTTTTTCTCATAGCACTGTCCTTGTAAGCTGTGTTCAACTTCAGGACATTTTCTGCACCATTTCCCCCTTAAAGCAACCAAATTTCACAGCTGCGGGCTGTTCTTTTAAATCAGCCATCACAAAAAATGAGGTTTGAGCCAAACTGCTTTTATGAAAAAATTCAGTGACAAGAGAGTACCTTCCCAGGTGATGGCACTGGCTGCAGTAACTCAGAGAAAGTTGCTCTATGCTCTAGCAGGAAAAATGTGTACTATGAAAGCTCTGTCCAGCTGTGCTTTTTCTGTTTTTTCTTTTTCCTTTTTTCAGGCAGCATTTATACTACTTAAATACTTAGGCATATACTTAGGCAGCATTTATATTACTTCTAAGGCTAGGCACACTAAGTATTTCTCCCAAATAAAGTCAACATCAGGACCTGGGAGAAAATACTCCCATAACTGCATGCCATGAGGGAGATATGGTCACTTGAGGGAACAGGGTTTTGAAAGCATATGGCCTTGTTTTGAGGCCAGGACAGAGAGAATCTTCATCACATTCCAAGAAGGTACTGGCAACCATGTCACCTGGCTTATGTATACATTGGCCAGAAACAGAAATAGCAGATCCTGGTCCTGTCATCTGCCTTATTAGCAGTAGAATTACAATAAACAGAACCATTATCAAGCCTTTGTTAAAATTCATTGCTGACATAGAGGAGAAAATGAAATGCCTGTTATGTTCTGATCAATTTACACTGCTCATATCCTGAGACCAATCTATCAACAGCTCCAGAAAATACAAAGATATTTTCTCTTGTATTGCTATTGCTGCAAGGGAGCAATTGCACACACAGAAAGTCATTTAAATTTGTAAATATGCATAAGCTCATCTAATTGATAAATATTTAGTGACCCTCATGTAGTCAGGATCATGTGTTCAAAATTCAGTACACATAAGATTGAAGTCATTGAAGCCATTGTCATTGAGTGGATGTGACCACATAGACCAGGGCAGGACTGTCCCTGTGGGTTTCTGAGACTGTGACTCTTTATGGGAGTGTCTTTCTCCCGAGAAGTGGCTGGTGGTTTCAAACTGTGGTAATGAAAGGTCAAGTCCAGCAGCTGCTCCAAGGTTTGGAACAGATTAAAATAGTTGTGGAATATCCCAGTTTGGAAGTCCAGCAGAGTCAAAAACAAGAGATTGAAACTAGAGAAGACATGAAGAATGGCTGGCTAGGGGTTTTTGTGTCGTCTGAATTGCACAGCCATGTACGTAGCTCTTTAACAAGTTAAGTGGAATGTCAATCGTGAAATGTCCTAACGGTGCTGCTGTGCATAATTTAGGGGGGGACATATGCCAGTTGTTCTTAGGATAGAAGGGTCGATGGAGAGAGGTCACTCTGAGAATGTATGCATGGTTTCTGGAAGCGTCACCATGAAAACAAGATCCATTGGGGATTTATTGCCCTTGCTCCTTGTGCCTCACAGAGATACCCGCACAGTGAAGGCACTAAAAAGAAACCCACTGAGTAGAAACATTCTTAGAGAAGCCTTGAAAATAATTCCATATTTCTGGGAAAGTGGGCGATGCCACCAATGTCCTTGAGTAGCGCTGGAAATCTTCCCCAAGCCAGGTGCCCCTGACGGCAGCCTCGGCAGGGGGAGGGCAAGTATCTGCACCCAACCTGCCACCATCAAGTGAATGGGATGGATTATCTGCTCCAATTGGCCAGCAAGCAGACATTAATGATCAGTTAGCAAGTGTGTTCAGGTCAATTAATTTATATTTGTATTTTGCAAACTAAATTTGCCCTGTTATATTATTGATTCTTTGTCCCTGTACTCAATTTGTTTTTAATTGCACCATTGCTGGGCCAAGCCCTCCCTCCTGGCAAGCTGGCAATAAATCTGCCACTATCTCAACAATCAACAATAAATGTGTCTCTCTGTGTCATTATTAATATGTTTCTTGGATTGGATCATTACCAGGGCTAACAGTTTATAAGAGCCCACATGGCTCACTGCCAGGAGGAATTCTTTCCCCAGGGGCTATTTGGTCCTGATAGGATTGAGGCTGTTGGGTCTGTGTGCGCTGGGGGACACAGACCTGAGATGTGATTTAATATAGCTGGAATATGAGTTACCTAATCCTGATTTTTATTACAAATACTTTGGGAGATGCTATTTTTGGATGGGAGCTTAGCCTCCCTTCCCTTTTTTTTTCCGCCCCCACTCCTCACTTCTTCTTATCTTAATTTCTTCTTGCTTTCTGTTCAGATAGTTGTTTTGTTTATTCCCCTTTCAAAAACAACAGAACAGTTAACTGAGTGAACTCAAGAGACTGTCTAAATGAGCCATGGTGGCTCTGGGTTTGGCCATTTTCTTATGGGATCGTTGCTAGTTGAAAGGAGAGGCGAGCTCCAAACTCCTGCCAGGTGGGTGAGTGGTGATGAACAGACTTGCAGGAAGGACTCACTGAATGCCACCTACATTGAGGCCAGTCCCCAAAGGGCAAGCTCTCTTTTATACCAGCAATAATCATTAATGGTTGCTTTGTTATCTCTTCTAGTTATTAGAATTTTTTTCCAGGGGAAAGCACAGATTTTTAAACCACTTTATAGCTTCAGAGAAGAACGTCTCTGTGCCCCAGAAATGCCAAGTGAGAAGGCTACATGGAACTAAGAGTGCTTTTAAAAATCCCACCGTGGCTTGGAATCTAATGACAGTGCAGACCTTTTGCCATTTTCAGTGCACAAGTTGCTCAAAGACAAGAATTCTTCTCTCCCTCAGTCACCTAATGAACACTCAGTTCTTTTGGTTTAGCAGACACGTTTTATATTTAACATAACTGAAAAATTACCCACATTCTTTATCCGGTACTTAGCTTTCCACAGAGACTAACTAATAAATGAAGGAAGGGACAAAGAGGGAGCTATTGAATTCGAGGGAGTTTGACCCATTGTTTGTAAGTTGCCCAGGGATGGAAATAGAAGGATTCCTGACTAGAGGCTGAAATCATTTGGTAAAGAAGTTCACAAGGGCAAGGGGTTGGAGGTCAGAAAAGAAACTGAAGATGCTCAGAAAAGGACAGGGGTTCAAATGAAGAGGAGGGTTGCTAAGGTGAAGGAAGCAGAGAACATTGGAATGGCCAAGAGAAGGGGAGGGAAAGAACCAATCAAAAAGCTGAGCCAAAGGGACTGTGTGTGGAGAAACACGCCCCCTAGTGGAGGAGAGGCGCTTTTGTGCTTTGACTACGGAATGTGGGGCTCTCCATTTGAGCTTCTCAAGTACAAATACAACCACACCACCCTCTCCACAAACGAACATGCCCCTCTTGAGGACCTCTGCTCTCCGACTGTTGGGTGTTAGCTCCTTTATAATTTCGTCGCCAAGAGAGGAGCGGCAACAAAGTCACAGGCATGGAACACAGCCAGTGCAGGCAAGGCTTCCAGATATCTATTCTCTCCACTCCCCATGCTCCTAACATTCCTCCACCACCACCACCTCCCCTGAGAACCAAGCACCCCCATCCCCAGCAAATGATGGTTCAGTTTGAATGCATCATGGGTTACAATGACAAGCGTCATCTTGTAGAAAAATTTATATTAGTAACAGTGAAAACCTTAATTTAAGCATAATGGGCGGGGAGGGGGGGCGACAAGCCACCTACTTGTAGACAGGAGATAGGAAAACGTAACTCCAGGTTTGGTCAGTTGCTCTATTACCTTTAATGACTTACTTGAGCTTTCTAATTTTCAGTGTCTTCGTCTATACGTTGTAAGGAACAAAGCTACCTTCCTCTTATGTTTGTTAAACGAGAGAGTTGTAGTAGGCCGGGTTAATTAGAGAAACAAATCCAGTGACACTCATCTATTGGCGAGAAAGAATTTTACACAAGAAGTAATTATATAGCAAGAAAACATCCCCTGCCCAGTCCAACTCAAGTCCCATTAGTCACTCTTGAAACTCACAGAGTCACAAGCAATGATGCAGAATGCAGGAAGATCACAGGTTGGTGGGTGCAAAGTCGTGTGGATCCAATGGCAGTGGATGCATCACAGGGTTCTGGCAGCAATCAGGGTCAAGCCAGCAGGAAGGTGAAAGCAGGGAGAGAAGGAGAGGTTCTCAGGGCCCTCCTTACAGGAAGGCCACACTCACAAGGAGGCACCATCACCCTTACACTTTTATATATTCTCAGGTTGATGTGAAATAATGTAACTACCACACCAGTGCCCATTGCTCTTTACTGTTGTTGTTTGGTGCCATTGAGTCGATTCCAAAGCATGGCCACGCTGTGTACAACAAATAGAAACCCTGCCCAGGCCTGTGTCATCCTCGCAATTGCCTCTGTATTCTACTTCATTGTGGCACCTACTGTGTAAATCCATCTTATCAGAGGGGTTTCTCTTTTTCACTGTCCCTCTACTTTGCCAAGCATGATGTCCTTCTCCAGGGACTGGTCTCTCCTAACCACAGGTCCAAAAGTTTGTGAGATGAAGTTTCACCATCCTGTCCTCTACGGAGCATTCTGGCTGTCCTTCTTCCAAGTCAGACTTGTTTGTTCTCCGGGAAGTCAGTGGTACTTTCAATATTCTTTGCCAATACCATTGTTCAAAATGCATCGCTGCTTCTTTGGTCTGCCCTATTCAATATTCAGCTTTCACATGCATACACGGCAATTGACATCACCATGACTGGGGCAGATGCACTTCAGTCCTCAAAGTAGCATGCCAGCGTCTCAGCATTTTCAAGAGATCTTACTCAATACTAGATACTGCATAAAGAAAGCTACTGAAATAGTCTGTGTGGAGCTCTAGGGCCAATTCTCCAGAATGCCTTTGAGGCTGCATGGCGGGAGATATGCAGGGTGGGTCCTTGACGACCAGTGTTGCTGATCTGCTGATCTTCGTTGTCATGACCTTGATTCCAATGTATGGTAATGGCATCTACGCAGAACAGAAGTGATCTATAGCGTTTTCTTGGGCTCAGTCTTTATGAAAGCAGGCTTTTCTTTTGTGGAGCTGCTGTGTGGGTTTAAGGCATCAGGCTTCAGGTAAGCAGCTGATCACAAATTGTTCCTACTACCTACCTAGGCGAATAGAGGCCATTCTTTTTTGTTTTCCCAGTACATATAAGATTTTGCCCTATCTATACTCTATTAAATGTACAATAGCATTGAAATGCATAGGAAGTGTGCAACATTTGAAACATTTTGAGAATGACCAACATGTGACATACCGACATGAAGTGCATCCATGCTGTTGGAAAAACGATGCCGAAAAACGTGCTCAATGCAGAGACGCCATATGCCTTCCACTTGTGAAAGCACGATGTCTGGGAAGCACAATCCAATGAAATGCAATGAAGCACGGTGCACCTGGGTAGTGTTAGAACATATAAAGACAATCATTTCCCCTGTAGGTTATTAATAAATTATATTGGATTGCTTTTACATCGTGATGGAAGAAATGTGCTATTTTCTCACTGTATGTGTGATATTCCCTGTCTTCAAAGTTTTATAACATCCCTTGGAATAATTTTAGATATGTTTCTCATAATTACTTTTGATTTGTTGTCATAATTTTACAGTGTCATTTCCAATAGGTACTTCTGAAAAAATATATAATTATAGTTATTGAGCGAGAATTAGGAGATGGGTTAGGAACTCAGAGACAAAAAAGGAATGATAATCACTCAGGCATTATTAAAGCCTTCACAAAAGCTTTTTTCTTTTTCTACCTTAAAGATCTCCTATCCTACCATAAATATAATTTCTGCTAGTAAATGCAAAATTTAAAGGCTTGTTGGAGACAGTCTTTCAGGGACAGTTTTACATACCACGTGGTTGTGCTTCACTAATAATTAATCCACCTTATCTGCAATCAGGGCCAATCAAATAAAAGTCTCTGGTCTGGTTTCAAAGAAAATAGGCCTCTGGTGGCTGTACATCTCCCCAAGTGCCTGCTTCAATACCCGACAAGTGCTGAGTGTTAAATGACCAGCCTTGAGCCTTGACCATGGGTGATCCAAGTACCAGGAACCGCTGACGGAATCAGGGAAAACAGATAACTACTTGAGGAATAAAGCCGCTCAGCCCTGGGTTCTGCAGCAGCAGGGTGGAAAGAGAGGGGACAAGAAAATCAAAGTTCCTTTTAAAAAAATTATCACACATAGAGGTAAAATGTCCCCACAGCTGGAAATAAAGTAGAAAACACACCAAATCAATCACCTTAAAAATAAGGCTTAAAATCTTCCGGCACATAAGTTGTAGGTGGGGAGGGAAGAATGGATTGAGCTGCTTGAAAATGTTTTATTAAACTGCATGCTGACTGCCATGCACACGCAGAAAAACGCAATTAAGGTCACACCATTAAAAAGCTGCCTGAGGGTCACTCGGAGAAAGACCTGGGGTGAGCAGCAGGAAGCGTCCTTTGAAAACTTGTCAGGTGGGAAGGACATACCTGGACCTGGAGGGACAGACCCACAAAGTGGTCTCCTTGCAGTGCAAAGAGGTGAGGCTTGGGAGTCATGGACACAGAAAGAAGTGACTTTGTTCCAAGTCACGAGGGGTCAGGGCTATTCAGTATCAGAAGCATTTGGTCCCATCTTCGTTTTAACCACTGGGTCCTTGATTGAACGTATATGTTGATTAGGAGATGATGGCGCATTAAATAATGTTTTGTGTAAGGTGGCCAATGTCTCCCTGATCTTTGTTAGATCAGATGACAGTATGTTTTCTCTGCTGACTTTACATTGACTTGGGCTGACTCTGAAGACCAATCTAGTCACCCTGGTCAGTGGGAGAAGGACTAGTTTCTCACTGGAAGTCCCAGAATGCATACCGTCTACCTGGCAACAGTAGGGTTAGCTTGCCATACTTTATCTAGTTGCCTGCGTGTGGCAGTGTACCTGGCTGGTCACCTACCCACAAGGGGTAAGGATCACTCCTCTCTCCATTTCCAGTCCGTCTTGCCATGTTCCATGTGTGCCCAGCCAGTAGAGGGAGCACCCATGATAAATATTGAAGGTGTTGCTTTTAATTGGGACCTTCTACCTCTCAGGATATATGACTATCACACCATGCTGTGGCCATTGAGTTACACAACCAGTTTCCCTACTGGAATAAAAGCACCTTTTACAAACAGGACAATATTTTTATCTTCACGGGGACAAACATTTTGACCTCCAATGTCAAATAGAGTAACAGAGATTATACACGCAAAAGAGGCTTCTGGAATGTATCGAGTGAGTAATGACTAAATATTTCATTATCAAAATATTTGAGTGAGCAGACCTCAGCTCATGAGATGCAGCCACAGCATCCCTCGGCACGAGTGCTTGCATTCCTAAATGGCAAATCACAAACTGTGCCGCCATTGGTGTCGTTAGGAGCCATTGAACTGATTCCAACTCAAAGAAGCGCTGCTGACTGCAAAACCAACCACTGCCCTCTAGGGCCTCATCCCCCACCCCACCCCCACCCCCGCCCCCGCCCCATGATCCTATTGGGGCTGGAGCCATGTGCCACTCCATCTGGCCAAGATTTTCCTTCTGTCTTACTCACCTGCTACTTTACCAAGACCGATACCTATTGCCAGGAATGGTTTCTGTTTGTTTCTGATAACAGATCCAAGGCACTTGAAATGAAGGCTTGCCATCCTTGCTTCGAAGGGGCTGTTTGGCTGTATTTCTGAGAAAACAAAGCTGTGCACGCTTCTGGTTGCGGCTGCAAGTGCCATTACGTTGGCTCTGACTTACCCGGACCTTCGGTACAACAGAACAAAGCATTTCCCAGTCTGAGCCAACCTCACAGTGTTTCTTATGTGGCCCTGTGGCAGCCACGGTGACAACCGTCAATTGAGGCCCTTCCTCTTTTTCCGTGCTCCTATATCGGCCCAAGCACGAGGCCCTTTTCCAGGGACTGGTCTCTCTTAGCCACATACCATGACGTGAGGTAGTCTTGCCATCCTTTAAGACAGAGCTGGTGGTTCCTTTGGCAGTCTGTGGTTCTGTCACGGTTCTTCCCCAGCACAGGAATCTAAGAGTATTGCTTCTTCACATGCCTATGAGGCGAGGGAAAGACCCTGGCTTAGGGCAGGTGCACCTTGGTCCTCGAAGTGGTACTCTGGGTTTTCAGTAGTTTGTGAGTCTGATGCAGAAGATTTATGTATACAGTGTACTGTGTCTATTGATCTCTTGACTGCTGCTTCCGTGAGCATTGAAGACGGAATCCTTGACCACTTCAATCCTTTCTTTATTTACCATGATGTTACCTATTGGTCCAGTTTTGAGGATTTATTTATTTATTTATATTTATTTAACATTGAGTTAGCATACCGAAGTCTGGGGTACTCTATCTTCACCAGCAAGCTCTTCAAGATCTAGTCTCTTTCAGCGAGCAAGGTTGTGTCACCTGCATATTGCAGCTTTCCCAAGTCCCGGTCCCGCATTCAGTTTCATATCATTCAGCTTTTCTGATGATTTGCTGTGCATACACAGTGAATACATAGTACGGTGAGAGGAGACAACCCCGAGGCACACCTGGTCTGATTTTAAACTACTCAGTATTCCCTTGTTCTATTTGTACAACTGCCGTTTGCTCTGTGGACAGGTTTCCTATGAGCAAAATGTAGAGTTCTTGGATGCCATGCTTTGTTTACACTCTGCTGCTGTTAGGTACCATGGAGAAGTTTCCAGCCCACAGTGACCTTATGCAGATGCGAAGGAAACACTACATGGTCCTTTACCATCCTCCCAATGGTTCCCATGCCCGAGTCCGCAGTGTCAGTCCATCTCCATGATGATCTTCCTCTTTTTCTCTGCCTTCCGAACCTACCGAACATGATGCCTTTCTCCAGGGACTGAGCTCCCCTGACAATATGCCCAAAATATGTAAGAAGACGTCTTGCCATTCTTACCGCTAAGGAACTTGTTCCTTTAGAAGTTCATGGTACTTTCAATATTCTTCTCCGGCAGCACAATTCAAATGCATCAATTACTTTTACATGTGAGGAAATTGAAAACACCATGGCTTCAGTAAGACATATACTTGCTTTTCAATATACTGAAGAAATTTTGTGCAGCAGATTGACCCAATGCAATGCGTCTTTTGAACTCTTTAATGCTTCTTCCATGAGCATTGATAGTGGAACCAAGCAAGACAAAATCCTTGACAACTCCCACCCTTTCTCCATTTATCATGATGCCAATCATTGGTTCACTGGTGAGGATTTTGGTCTTCTTTATATTCTCCTAATCCATACTGAAGTCTATAATCTTGTTGATCTTCATCAGCAAGTGCTTCAGGTCCTCCTCACTTTCAACAAGCAAGGGTGTGTCATTTGCATATCACAGATTGTTAAGAAGCCTTCCTCCAATCCTGATGTCAAATTCATCATCCTATAATCCAGCTTCTCTGAAGATTTGTTCAGAATAAAGTCTGAATAAGTATGGTGAGAGGACACAACATTTTGTATATCTTTCCTGGATTTAAAGCATGCAGTGTTTCCTTGTTCCCATCACACAAAGGCCTCTTGATCCACGTGCGAATTCTGTGTGAGCACAATGAAAGGTTCTGGAGTTGCCATTCTTCTCCCAGTTATCTATGGTCTCCTATTGTCCACACAGTGGAATGCCTGTGCATAGCCAATAAAACACAAGTAAACAATCTTCTGATACTCGCTGTTTAGCCAAGATCCATTGCAATCAGAACGATCTCCCTTGTCCCATGCCCTCTTCTGAATGCCTGGGCCCTGGCTGCTCCCTGGCAATATACTGCTGCTACGTTTTTTTTTTATTAATTATTTTATTATGGGGCTTTTATAAATCTTGTAACCATCCATCATTCAATTTTATTAAGCTCATTTTGGTATATGTTGCCATCAACATTTCCAAAACATTTTCTTTCTACTGCAGCTCTTGATATCAGCTTCTCTTTTCCCCCTTCCCTCCCCCACCCTCTCACCCTCGTGTATCCTTGATCAATATATATAAAATTTTGATAATTTATATTTAATTGTTGTTATTTCATATCGTACACTCTCCATTGTCTCCCTTCAACCACATTTCTGTTATTCGTCCCCTTGTGGGTGGGCTATATATCCAACCTTGCAATAGGTTTCCCTTTTTTTCCCCTCCCCCCCCGTCCCACAATCCCCCTTCCCTCAAGATACTGATACTCAAACTACTATTCCCAAGGGTTTTAGCTGTCCTGAGTTCCATGTGTTGAAAGCTCTTATCTGTACCAATGTTTGTCCTCCAGTGGTCTAGTAGGATTTGTAAGGTAGAACTGGGCCATGGTAAGGGGGAGGGGAATGAAGCATTGAGGAACTAGAGGAATGACGTGTGTTTCATTGGGGCTACACTGCACCCTGGTTGAATTGTCCCTTCCTTGGAACCCGTCTGTTGTTGGCTAATCTTAAGCAAAATCTGACCGGATGGATGCAATATCAGTTCTATTATTCCATTGTGTGAGCATTCGGATGGGTCATCTTTCTTTGGAATAGGTACAAATGCAGATACCTTCAAGTTAATAGGCCAACTAACTGTCTCCCCCATTTCCTGGCCCAGGTGAGTGAGTGCTTCCAGCGCTTCAACAGCTTTCAATTTGTGTCCCATCAGTTCACATCATCTTGGTTGACTCCACTTTGAGAAATCCACTTCTCAGTCACATGGCCATGCCTTCAGACCCACGGGGCTCATCCACTGACACTCTCTCCAACAATGTTCTGCACCCATTCTTTCACTGGGCCTCAGGGTCTGATGATGTTTCTAAGCTATGCAGTAGGCTTCAAGTGGTAGCTGCTTCTTAGAATGCTCTTAATCTGTAAGCTCCCTTGAAGCCTGTTAATTTTGGGTGACTCAGCTGGAATTTGAAATTGCAGTGACATAGCTTCCAGCCTCTCAGCAACATGCAAGCCAGCACAGTCCAACAGTCTGACAGACAAGTGGTAGTTTGGCGCGTTAAAGAAGTCTTTTGAAGAAGCAGACTTGCCCCACACAACACATCGTTTGATTTCTTGGCTGTTGCTTTCCCGGGTGTGGATGTGGCTCTAAGCAAATGAGATCTTGGACAAATTCAGTCATTACTCTGCTCATCATGATGGTGTGTCATAGAGCAGTTGTGAAGATTTTTGTTTTCTTTATTTTGAGGTATAATCCATATTGAAGGCTATAAATTTTGATCCTTGGGGATTACTCCAATCCAACCCACACCTCCTCTTCTGCTAAATTGATGCTGGTCTCGGGCTCTGCATTTCCCTCCAACATTGGGCCAAGCATTGACATTTTCAAATCCACCACACTGTGCCTTCCATCATGATAGATGGCATCCCAACTGTACTGGGTTTTCAGTGTCTCCTCAATCCTGAAGCTAAAGGATATGTAGCAGTTTGTCTAGTTTATGTATCATGCTTTAGTCCTTTCTATTTCTATTTGCAGAATTCTAGGATGCACTGACAGGGCAACTTGCTCCGGGTAAACTACTTCTTCTAAGGTTTCTAGCAGAAACATCAACTCCAAAGTGGCCAGTGTGTATGCAGTAAGGTGGGTTTTATAGACTTCTCTGGACTTTGGAATAAAAAAAAGTTATCAGCTATAATACCATTTGGAGCATGTCCCCTTTGTCCTAAAAATGAATGCTTTCACTGTGCTTTTCTGTCTCTGAAGAGTCAGTGTGGTGAAGGCCTGCCCATTGTTAGCTTAGCAGTTCTGCTGTTTAGTCCTTTCTTGCTTACATATTCAAAAGTTATGCTTACATTTCCTTCGCTGGCATTATTCTTGCTAAAGGAATCTGCTGTTCCCTCTCCTCTCTTCTACCTGTCCCATAATCCTCCAACTCTTCCTTAATCCTTCTCCTCCTAAGCAGGGGATATTCAAATTTTCTCTGCAGAAAAGTCCCCTTTGGAAGGACAGAAGGCTAGGCCAACTTTGCCAGTGTATTTGCATACATTTACATATAGTTGACCTGCAAACTTGATGATTATGCAAAGGTTTGTTCTAAACAGCAACAGCGGAAAGGTTCTATTAGAATTTAGGAAGTTGGAGTTTCTTCAAACACAACCAGATGGGAAGGGGCTATAATTATTGTTCTCAAGATGAAGAATGTATGCATGTGATTTATGGTGCTGATGGTTGGATTCAGAATTATGGTGTTTTACTTTTTGTTAATTAAATGTATTCTTTGAGAAATGCTGCTCTAGAACAATATCTGAACAACTGGCTGTTTTCCCACCTAAGACTTTGGAATAGTCTGAGTAGTTCTCTTTTCATGGATTCTAAACAGTCACTTCTTAAGAAAAGAATGAAATTGTCTGATTACTTATCAAATGTCAACTCTGTGCCTGATAGAAGAGGGATTGCAGGGGGCTGGGGGGAAATGCAGGAAGCTTTTATTTTGGAGAGGAGGCCAGACTAACATTTATTAAACAGAAATAATTATTAAACTGAGCAACAGTTATAATGTGTAATATGAGCAGTAAATTGCTGTTTATTTTTTCATTTTACTGGCTATTCACTTCTCTTTCTGGATGACGTAGAAGAAGGCCGAACTCAATATGCCCAAAATTGAACTCTAACCTATTCTACACCAAACGTCTTCTCTTTGAACGACCACTGTGATCATGTACACAAACCCACGGGGCCGTTCATCTAGAAAACCCTCTTCCTTTACGTTCTTTGGCAAGGGAAGGAAGGAAGTTAACTCTACCTTATGTAACTCACATCTTAGTGGCATCACACACAGCATTACTTCTTGCTGATGGTTCCACTGAGTCAGGGGTACATGGGTGAGGGAGAAGTGCTATTCCCATGGAGTCAATAGGGTACAGAGAGTGATGGCGGCTCTGTGTTCTTCCAAGAAGGACCATATGCCAGCTCTTTTCATAGATGTACACCTGGCAGTGTGCAGAAGAGGTTAAAGGTGAGACATAAAAGTATTCTTTGCTTGTGTGGGGGAGGGGTGCTTTTGTGTTTGAAATGCGCCAGCCTGGGCTGGTATTCCCAGACAGGCTTGGGCCTATAGTCCAGGTGTTTTGAATACCTGGTCTGCCTCTGCAGCAGAAAGTCTGCTTCCCCATTCTTTAGACAGTATTTCTAAATAGATTCACTTTTCAGCATCTTCACTACCCAACAACCTACTCAAACTGCCAAGTTTACTCACCTGGATGTGTATCTTACTGTCTTAAGAGCTCTTTGCTTTTCACTACCTCACCAATGCTCTCCCTGGCCAGAAAGCTCTCTTTTAAAGAATGGATCATAATCACCAGTATGAACACTCGCAAGCATACATATGCACATAACTCAGCACTTTAATGGCTTCTCATTGGTCCTAGGATAACTATACAGTGCCCTAACTTGAGCCCCAGGTGTGTCAGAGTAGAACTTTGCTCCATGAGTATTCAATGGTAGATGAATCAGATCGCCTACCATTGAAAGTAGATCACTGGACCTTTCTTTTGAACTCAAACCACCAGTCTTTCATTTAGCAGCTGAGAATGTTAATCATTTCCTCTACCCAGAGAATACAGTAATTCTGCAATCTCATCTGAAGGTATGCACCTTTTCATATTCAGAACTCAGTCTTGCTACAGCTTTATATTTCTCATGTTCCCACTGGCCTCAAGATATTTTTATTTACTGTTTGCTCCCTAAATATTCTCCCCTTGCCTATAGTTTAGAATGCCAAGTTTTATCTACTCTTTACAGCGCATCTCAACTGTTATTTCCTCCACAATCTCTTTCTTAACTTCCTGACTAGGACACACCAGCCCATTATTGAATCTCCTATGACTCTCTTTCTTCAGAGCACATGTTGCCAGGTTGCATATATATATTTCCTAGTTGTTTAATAAATGTATCTATACCACTGAACCACAATCTAAATTAGAGCATACCCCATGCTGTTTATGTTCACTAATTTATTCTCAATGCCAGACTGAGTCCCCAACATGCCGTACACACTAGATGAACAATTTAAGAATGAATAGATGAAAGACACCAACACTAGAAAGGGTTAAAAATCTCAGTTCCACAGAAGATGGCTTGAATGGGGGGACCATGAAAGTTTTGGTAAAATTTTTCTAGGAAAAGAAAAATTTAAAAGGAAGATAACCCCTGCTGAGTAAAATAGCATCATTATTTTATCATTTTATTATTTATTCATTTGATATTAAGTCTCTTTGCCACATTGCTTCTTCTTTTAAAGATTAGTGACAGTGGCATACTGATTATGATAATTTTTAAAAGGAATACATTTTTATAAATCTAAAATATGCCTTTAAGAAGAAAACAAAGAGGCACCATTCTTACTGAAAGATTACTGGGCAAGGTGATTTTATGTGATACCATATTTTGTATCTGTCTCTGTTCACATAAAATATCCTCTCCATTTCTGCCATGTTTTTGAAAGTTTCCACAAGAAGTGAAACTGAGTCTCAAAACCAGAGTCTAGTCACATGCTGAAAGTCACATACATAAAAGCTAAGACTAAAACTTGGTCAATCAAACTCTTAAGTAAGTATTTTTCCCACTATTTAATACATCCATAATTCAGTGTTCTAGAAATGGCATGGGTTGATGATATTAATGAAGTACCATTAATGCCTTAAGAACTATTTTAACTACATTATCTGAGTTCTGAGAACCTGGAAAAACAGATGCAAAGGCAGTGATTAAGTGAAAATGCTTTATTTTTTGTGGTAAAACTCCAGGCTTGAGAGAAAGAAAGGCAAAAGTAAGTGATGGAGAGAAGACAACATCTTCTGAGCTTGCAAGCATCGGCTGCCACTTGATCATGATCAATGGAGAATGACTGTATGTCCAGCAAGGGACATTGACAGAAGGTTCAGAAACTGGACTTCCACAACAATAAAAAAAGAAGAAACTCTTGATACATACAACAATAAGGAGGACTCTCATAGGTATTTTATGGAGTGAAATAATCCACACACCCGGCCATGTGTGCTGTATGATGTGATTTTGAAGACGTTCAGGAGAGTCATACCACAGTGGTACTCATATAGGTAGGAATAGCATCATGGAATTCTTCAGTGGGAGAAATGCCTTTTGATCTCTTTCTAGGGGTGATGATACAGGTGAATCCACATATTAAAACCCATCTTGCTATATATCCAATTATCTGTATATTTAGCGGCATGCCAACTATCCCTAAAGAAGACACATGCACACACACACCTCTAACATCTCCCTTCCTGTAAAGTTTAAAACCAATTCTCATTCTCACCAAGAAAACACATGGGTAAGGAATGCTGATATAAACAGCGGTTAAATTTGCTCACTAAAAGCTTTTGTTTAGGGGACAGGGACTATTGTTGTTCTCTTTAAATCTGTGGGCTCTGTGTACATAAAGCGGAGCCCCGGCGGCACGGTGGGTACACACTGTGTAGGGATAACTGCAGGGCCAGCCGTTGGAAACTACCAGCTGTTTCGTGGGAGCCCTGTGGGCTCTCCTCCTGTGAAGAGTGACAGGCGCAGAGACCCACAGTGTCCTATATGGTCACTTTGAGTTGGCATCATGAGTTGGCAACAACTGATGGCAGTGTGGGGTTATTTTTTGTTTTATTTGTATGTAAAAGAACTGATTTCCATTTATTGGGAGAGAAGCGATTGGTGTGTTCCTTCCATTCCTAGCGCCATAGCAGTGACAATTTCATTGTTAAATTATTAAAGAATTCCGTCAAGGAGTAGGGAACCAGTGGAGAGGTCTTGGAGGCTGGCCCCAGTACCAAATATTAAGTGGATGCCTGCTCCTCCCCCCAGAAGAATTTGTTTCAAAGGACAACATTGAATCTGTAGTTCCAGGAGAGGGACATATCTGATCTGATCAGAGCACATGGGAGCAGATAAGGGGGAGTTGGAGAGAGTGGAGCACATCCTGGCCCACCAGGCCCTGAGGATGATGACCCCAATTATAGCAGCCAGTCCACAGAGAGGACCACATGGCCAGCCCCACTATGAGACATTATGTCCCTCACTGACCCATGGCCCTGAGGGGGACAGCACCGGAGACACAGTGTAGGAATTGCACCCGACCTGATCCCACCACACCGAGGCAAAGCAGTGGGGGAGTACAGAGGAACAGCAAGGGAATGGAGTGGCAAGGTCCCCAAGGAATTCGGAGGGTGGACTTTGGGGCCAGGGCGTGGTACCCCAACAGACTGGACTGGAGAACACTCCTAAAGGCCCACACATAATCCTTGATTCTTTCTTGATGTGTTTTGTTTTGTTCTTTGTCAGTGGTTTGTTGTTGTTGTTGTGTTGTATACTGTTGCTTTGGTTTGCTCTGTCTTGTTTTTGTACATGTTATTATCTATGTAGGTCTGTCTAAATAAGATAGGCTGGATGAACTATCTGGAGGAAAAATAGCGGGACCAACAGTTCCGGGGGGACATGGGATAGGGGGATGGGGGGGGGCTAAAGAAGTGGTGTTAACAAACCCAGGGACAAGGGAACAACAAGGGATCCAAATTGGTGGTCAGGTGGGAGTGGCAGGACTGGTAGGGAATGATCAAAGGTAAAGTAATGAAGACGTATAGCTGGAACCCAGGTGGGGACAGAGCATGATAGTGGGGCAGGAGGAAAGTCAAGGGAAATAGAGGAAAGAGCTAGGAGACAAAGGGCATTTATAGAGGTCTAGACAAAGACATGTCCATATGCAAATATATATATGAGGATGGGGAAATAGATCTATGTGCCTATATTTACAGGTTTAGTATTAAGGTAGTGGAAGGACCTTGGGCCTCTACGCAAGCACTCCCTCAATGCATGAATACTTTCTTCCATTAAATTGGCATTCTATGATGCTCACCCTCCCAACACAACCACTGAAGCCAAAAACCAGTGAACAAGCAAATGTGGCGAAGAAAGTTGATGGTGCCCAGTTATCAAAAGAGATAGTGTCTGGGGTCTTAAAGGCTTGAAGATAAACAAGTGGCCATCTAGCTCAGAAGCAACAAAGCTCACATGGAAGAAGCTCACCAGCCTGTGTGATCACGAGGTGTTGAAGGGATCAGGTATAAGGCAACATCAGAAAAAAAATCTTACCATAGTGAATGAAGGGGGAAGTGCAGAGTGGAGACCCAAAGGCCATTTGTCAGCCACTCTAGATCCCCTTGCAGAGGGGTCTAGGCAAGGAGATGAGTCAGTCAGGGTACGGTGTAGCACCGATGAAGAATACAGCTTTCCTCCAGTTCCTAAATGCTTCCTCCCACCCCCAACCCCCAACTATCATGATCTGAATTCTACCTTGCAAGTCTGGATAGAGCAGAGGATGTATGCTGGTGCAGATAGAAACAGGAGGCACAGGGACTCCAGGGTAGATGATACCTTCAGGACCAGGGGTAAGAGGGGTGATACTGGGAGAGTAGAGGGTGATGGGGTTAGAAAGGGGGAACAGATTCCAAGGATCTACATGTGACCTCTTTCCTGGGAGACGGACAACAGAGAAGTGGATGAAGGGAGACTCCAGAAAGGGCAAGATATGACAAAATAATAACTTATAAATTATCAAGGGCTCATGAGGGAGGGGGGAGCAGGGTGGGAGAGGGGAAAAAGAGGACCTGGTGCAAAGGGCTTAAGTGGAGAGCAAATGCTTTGAAAATGATGGGGGCAAAGAATGTACAGATGTGCTTTACACAATTGATGTATGTATGTATTGTGATAAGAGTTGTATGAGTCCCTAATAAAATGTTTTAAATAAATTATTAAAGGGAGAACCGACATTTAGGTCAAAACACCCGGCACAAAATAGATCACATAAACTTCTGCAAAGCATTTTCTTTTTGCTTCAAGAAAAATTTATGAGGAAAAAATAATTGAGTTGCAAAGAATACATAGAAGGAAGGAAGGAAGGAAGGGGAAACACAACCCAAACCATGTTAGTCTGTAGTGGAGATCAAAACTCAAGTCCATAGAGTGACGGGGGGAAGATCTCGTGGAGCATAACAATGAACAGAGAGGGGGCATCGTACAAAGGGAGTCAGACAACAAAGGCCCACAGAAAGAGGCTCTTCCAAAGGAGTCCAACATGAAAAGAGGAACGGGGAGCAAGGGGATCTATAAAAAGGCCACTGAAGAAGTGAACGGCACAGAAATAGACGAACTTGAAAGCAAGGGGGTACAATAGCCGAAGGAGAAGGCGTAACAATTTTCTGAGGAATAACATGGCTGTGCTAGGAAATTGATGTTTTCACCAGCAGAAGAGGCCAAGACTAAGGCCCGTCAGGAGTGCAGGCGCTATTTCTGTGCTTTCTCTGACGGGGCTCCCCTGGAGTCTGAGCTCATGACCTCTCTGGAGGAGAAATCCAAGGATTTGGAAGAATTAAAGTCCTTCAAAGAGTCAGGACCAACTCTGGCCACACGTAAGAACAAGACTTTATGGGACATTCTCAGATCAATGATGGCTGGGGACAGAGCTCCTCCTACCCATCAAGGTACCACATGTGCTTTGGGAGGCCCTCGTGTCGCTGCCATCATTGATCAGGTTGAAAGTATCAGTCCAATTTAATTGGAGTGGGAGATGGTTCTCTATGCAGCGGCACAGGATAAAAATTTGTCCTGATAAGCCAGAAGCTTGGACTTGATATCTAGATTGCTACTTGCGACGTCGCCCCAGACATCTCGCATCAATGAACAGCTACTCAAATGTAAATTGGGGAGAATCATCACTAGGGCACTCTTTCAAAATGGACCAGTGTAGTTGAATGACATTTCACGCCGCCAATCCAAATTATATATATAAAAAAAATGAGTAACTCCAAGTTCACTGCTATCAAGCCGGTTCTAATCTACAGTAACTCTAGATAGTGTTGCTGAGACTGTAAAGCTGTCCAGGAGCAGACAGCCTTTCTCCTGTGACTGACTGACAGGTTTGACCATCAGCTTTGTGGCTAGTAACCCGGTGCCTAACCCACACTGCCCACGATGACTACCATGATCCGCTTCTGTGAGATGTTAGATGGAGACGTCAGATCAATTTCCAGTCAAAACAAAGGGAAAAGAGCATAAACTCTGAGTAGGTGTTTGGGGAATCCGTCTGCTCCACGTGGAATATGTTGGCCCCTGGTGCTGAGTGGTGACACCCCTCAGAAGCATGCATCAACCCACATTTATTGAGAAATGTGATCACCTATGACATGCGATGCAGCCTAAACTATAAGATTCACTTCTGGAAATTTGAAGTGGCTCCTGACTGCCAATAGTTATGCTTATCTGGTGCCCTTTGAAGAACTGAGACATTAAAAAGGACAACAAAACTGAGCTGATTCATGACTGCCGAAGCTGTTTTGAGGGAAAAGGAGAAAAGTTGTTGTCCTATTATATTTTCTGGGGGAAAAAGAGCAAGCATTTTATTGCTCCCACAAATCGCTCCCCGGAAAGCACTTTCATTTTCTAATTGTTCATAAATTTACTGACAGGTGGTTACACAGTAGGTGTAGCACCTTCTTTTCATTTTAATGTATACAATGTTTTAACGAGAAAATCAGGAAGGGTTTTGTATCATATATCATTCAGTGTACCTGGAAAATGAATGGGTGGGTGGACACAGCCTTAGCCTGCTACTTCCTCAATCATGGCTACGTCTGGTTTTCCACCCAGGGTCACTCTGGACAGCGCTGGCTGGTTTGCACACATCAAAACGGTGACAGTAAAATAAGCCATTGTTCTATGCTCGTTTGCTCTAAAAGTAACACTCAAAAACAGATGCCAAGGCAGGTATGTCCCCTTCAGTTGTGTTGCACAGAGAGGTCTTTTCCATTTAACACACTCTCACCTTCTAAAAGAGCCCAGTGTTGTTCTGGGTTATGAGTTAGGCTGTTAACCCCCAGGTCAGCAGTTCAAAATCATGAGCCCCTCTGAGGGAGAAAGCTGAGACTTTTTGCTCTCATAAAGATTTACAGGCTCAGAAAACTAAAAGCAGCAATTCTACTCTGTTACATAATCGGGGTTTCTACTCCCATAAACAGTTACAGTCTCAGTAAACCACAGGGAGGTCGTTATGAGTCAGCCTTAGTGAGAAAGATAGAGGGCACAATGGATTGGATGGTAGGGGAGTAGGGTGGGTCACCTCAACCTCAGATCCTTAGTTCTGATTTTAAATTTTTAGTATATCTGCGACACCTAACATGGTGGCTAGATAATAACAAGTATTCAATAAGTATTTGCCATTGATTGTTCGATTAATTTTTCATCATTTATCTGTAGAACTTAATGCGTTGACTAATATAGATCCCCTCTGATAAGTATATAATCTTTAAATTTTCATAAAGGCCACTACAGACAAATGTTCGTTCAATAAGTGAGTTCAAGTGTGAATGAGAATTGAGGAGGTAGAAAGCATCTCTTCATTTTTCAACAGGCTAAAGTTGTGAAGCCTAAATTGTTAAGGAGAATCGTGGTCCAACAGGGCCAAATATATTTAGTTATTTTTGCTTTAATTGATTTGATTTATTTAAGTTCATCTCCACTGCCCTTCATGCAGGTTCTTGACATTTCTCACCTGAATTTTCCTTAGGAGCTTTAACCAGTTTGGGGTATTTGTTTATTGCCTTTGCCTGGCGTTCTGTCAGGAAGGTGCTGCGGCTGTGCATGCCATGTAGAGGCATTTTAACCTTGAAGAGCAGAGCGGAGCTGATGTTGGAGTTCACCCAGGAAGGTGATGGTGGGGGATGAGCGTTTTACAATGTGATCCGTGATCCGAGTGGGCTTGGTGACTTCTGTTATCTCATATTCCTCCTCTTCTTCCTATGACAGCAATAACTATAGTACATTGTTCTAATTTTCCAAATCAATACCCCTGGTTCCCATTACTGAGCCTTGAAAGTTCCTGCTGCCTTAGCCAAAGGTGCCCCTGCGCACCTCCTCAGAATCCAGAACTAATGTCCCTTCCTCAAAAAAAGGCTTCTTAAATGTGAAGATTAAATAGGTGTCTTTCTCTATGCTGCCACCTCATAGAGAGGGCCTCAGTTGTAGGACCTGTGTGTGTTCAACACGTGTCTACTTGTTATTCAGTCGTCAAGTTTTAGAATATGAGCTGCTTAGCACAAAGCACAAAGTGTTTAATCCACGTATGCCCAGGACCCAGCAACGCCGCTGGGAGGAGAAAAGTCTGTAGCAATCTGTGACGTGAATGCTAAATGAGGGAAAAGGTTACATTTGCAAGTAACGTTCACAACTGCTAATTGTTAGGGTTCTGAGTGTTCCCTCATCATCTCTAGTTAATTTAAGGTAGCCGGTGGTTAAGCACACAGCTGATAAGCAAGATGTGATTGAGCTGCACCTACCAGTCACTTTGTAAAAAAGACCTAGAATTCTGTTTCCATATAGATTACAGGCCAGGAAACCCTCAGGAGTGCTATGTCCTGTCACACTGGTTTGCTAGGAGCCAGAATCTACTCAGTGTCACAAGACAATAAAGTTCAAGGCGATGGTGGTGCCGTGGTGGAAGTCTTGCCTCTCAAGACCTGATGCACAGTCACCATCCATGCGCATGGAAGCTTGAGTGCTATTATGACTGAATACGTTTCAGTGGCGCTTCCAAATGAAGATGTGCTACTCGGGAAAGCCTGTGGTCTGCTTCTGAAGTCAGCCGTTGTCAAAACTATGGGTCCCGGCAGTAAGATCCCACTGTGCAAGGAGTCAGCTCTACTGCAGCTAAAAACAATGATAACACATTCGTCACAGGTCATCTTTATGCATATTGTCCACCTCTACTGAAACACTTAGTCTGTTACATTTTATTTACTTGTTGAAAGACACGTCTTCACTTATTCTTTCAGGAAACATTTGTAGAGGTCCTCTTACTAGGTAGGCACCATAATCAGTCTTTTTCTTCAGGGAGCCTACACTCATTGGTAAAGCAATGGAGTGAACGTATAACATATGGCAGGAACTATAATAAGCATAGGAACAGGGTATCATGGATATTAAAGGAGGGCATTATCTCCCCTTTTTAATGGCAGGTGGGTTGAGTAAGCAGATTGTGACAAGTTGCTTTGGAATCAGCCCAGGGGATAAAGGTGAATAGTCATTGCCATCAGGCATTGGGGAAATAGTCACAACTATTTGAGATTTTTTTTTGTATTGCTCTTACATGACATTTATTTTTCTAGGCCACAAAGTACTTTTCAGACCACTTAAAACCATTCTTTTCACAGAGCACTTTCACATAATACCCAAATTTATTTCCCCTTAAGTATTGTCTGTTGTGTATTATTACTAAAATCCATTCCACTTCAACACAATGAAGGAGACACATTCTAGACTCACACATATTAAAGGTTTGTGAAAAAACTATCCTAATTCAAAACATTTTTCTTCTGCATCATATCTAAAGTTTACATACTTATGACTAACAATCCTGTATATGAGGGGCTGAGTAGAGCTTTGGATTCACAATTTCAAAGCCACCCCATTTCTTAGGACTTCAAGGGATTGTAAAGTAGGCATAAATCTACATGTTCGTACTGATCAACACACCATCAATTACCTCCAATCTCGTCACAAAGATGTGAATCAAACTTCAGTGGTTGCAAGACAAAAATTTTAATGAAATTTGGTTACTGGGCATGTAATCACCCACAGGGCTAAATTGTTTACACAGGATCATAATAGAAATTTAAAATAGACGTTGAAGTAAAGGTTACCTGTTGTCATCTTCGCACTCATCTTCCTCCTTCAAAGATTCCTTAGCATATTTCTCTGCCTCTTCCCTTAAATCTTTACTTCATGTCTTCCTTTGGTTAATTCACCAACCCAACTGAGCTCTAGTTCAAAAGCTTTATTCTTAACTTCATCATGCACCATGTAGATTATTTTTTCAACTTCTTTAACTACATGTGGCATGTCATTTCTTTCATCTGAAACGTCGCAAATTCTGTTTATGCAGCTCGCCTCGCTTTACCAGTAGCACAACCCCAATGACTGTAAGAGACACCTGTTGGATCCATCCTGTAGGGTTGTGCACCATCATTCACACTGTAACAGCCGAACATAAAACTGCAGCCAAGAGTTCTGACAGCACTGTGGAGTGTATATGCATGTACATCCATGGCCACTCTGTCTATAAGATGCTTTAGTGGAATGGTATAGCCATAGATTGATCTGAGGTTGGAAACCTCTTCTCTTGCTGTGGCTGCTGAAGAATGACCATCTGCCAACAACCAGCGACCGCCATTCCAACCTGACGATCAACATCCAAAAGCTGTTTGCTGGAACATTCTCATAAAGTTTAGAGAGGACTCATTTCTCTACCCCAAAGCCAGCACCATCTCTACACTGGATTCCACTAGCTGTGTGACTATTTCCCACAGCCTTCATAGCGTATTCCACTTGGGAACTCTTCCGTTGGTGAGAATGTAGAGGCTGACAGGTCATCCTCGGTCCTGGTAGAGTTCATCATGCTTAAAACAACTGGAACACTTATGACTTAGCGATCTAAAGAGCTCCTATTTGAGATTTTCTAAGTAATTTTGGGTGGCTTGGTTGTATGGGGAGAAGTTAAGATAGGACAAAAATTGAGAAGTCAGATGCTATAAAGGACTAAATATAGACAATGAATTTATAAATCAAAGATTTTAAGCTGAGAGGGATATATGATTAGGTACTGGTTCAAAAAACAGACATTTCTGTGATAGTAAGGTTTTATGTCACATTGGCTGGGCCAGAATTCTCAGGAGTTTGGCAGTTGATACATCCTCCATAATGGGGTCTTTCATACTGTAAACAACTCCATGATGGGTTCAGATCTAGGTAGCAATGCTACTTTAAGAGGATTAGAAGGGAGTGTCATCACCTTGATCAGGTCACAGGCCTGGTGCAACTGAAAGGAAGATTCTTCAGGGGTGTGGCCACTCCTTTTTATGCAGACTGTGGGAAGATGTTCTTCCCTTATTGCTGGTGTGGATCCTGCCTCTGTTGCACTGACCTGATTCTATGGACCTTGCCAATGGCCTGCCCTATTGCCTGGCGAACCTTGGCACTCTCAGCAACTTGCCAGCCTTCCGGCAGCTTGCCAACCTTGAATGCATGCAACTTTGCAGCCACAATCCTGACCTGCTGACCCTTGATTCATCCACCCTTACATGTGGCCTATGGCCTTCCTTCTTGCTTCCTAGTTTCTCTGTCCACTTCCTGGTTCATCTGTGCCAGCCTCTGGGTGATTTATATAAGGCTCCGGCTTAACCTATGACCCATGGATTTGAACCAGACTAGTCTTAACCTTGTCTACAACTCTGTGATTCACCTTCTTGATATAAATTTCTCTCTCTCTCTCTCTCTCTCTCTCTCTCTCTCTCTCTCTCTCTCTCTCTCTCTTATATATATATATAAAGCTTCACTGAATTTGCCTCCCTAGAGAACACAGCCTCATACAGTATCCTTTCATGAATATAGAAAAAAAGATATACTGAAGACATGGGAAAAGATTGGGTAAAATTGGAAAAATCACCTTCTCTGTAAAATCCACTTATCAGCTTGGAAATAATGGCATAATAGATGTTTCTTGACATGGCCAAAGTAAGTTACTCTTCCTTATGAAATAAAAGCGGTCCTGTGATTCACATGCACCAGTTCATTTCTACCTAGAAACATACAATATAGAATCACTAATCAAATGGCCTGAATTTTAAATTTCACATGGATTCATATTTGTTCTTTTGCCAAAAAAATTCTGTTGAGTACAGAACATATTTGGTAAAAAACCATACAAGGCGTACACCCCCAAAAATGGAAGTTTGATTTTTCAAAGCTATGTATTTAAAAAATTTTTTTTCGCGAAACAACCTTATCACTTTCAAAATACAATCAATTACACTTAATATATCTGTCAAATCTGCAATTCCATGCTTGGAAACATTTTTTCAAACTCATCTGTTTGGGTGGCTGATAGCATCTCCCTTGTTATTTTTTTTCACCTCTTCTACTTCTTCAAATAGCTGTCATTTCATGTCCCTCTTAATTCGTGAAAACAAAAAGAACTCTCTCAGAGTAAGGTCAGGCAAATAAGGTGTGTGGGTCAAGAGAGACATGCTGCTTTTTTTTGCCAAAAACTGGCACAATGAGATGGCTATGTGAGCAAGTACATTGTCCTAGTGGCAAAACCAGTAACTGTCTGCCACAAATCAGGCCTCTTTGTCTCAAACAGTTAACACAAACATTTCAGAACCTCTAAATAGAAAGCTTAAGGTGACATGTTTGACCATTTGGGAGATTGATGGACATCCAGAATGAGGTTTGTCATCAGTGGACATTTCACCTTTTTAAAAAATGAGAAAACCACTCGTACAATTGACTTTTTTCCCATAATGCTGTCCCTGCAAGCTGTGTTAACATTACAACAGTTTCTCCAGCATTTTTCCCAAGAAGGAAACAATATTTCACAGCTGCATGCTGGTCTCTTAAAGCATTCACCACACACACACACACACACACACACACACAAATGAGGTTCAAGTGAAACTCCTTTTACAAAAAAATTCACTGTGACCAGAGAGAACTTTCCCAGGTGATGTCGCTGGGTGCACTAATTCAGCATCCAGTGGGGAAAAAAATGCATACTAAGAAAGCTCCACTAAACAGCTTTTTTCCAGTATTTTGGGGGTATGTATATGTGGTAGTTATGTAATCATTTGTCAATTTGAGGATTAAGAATGTAGGGGTGGAGTCTAGCCTGTCAATCAGATCATAGCCAATGTGGCCTTTGTGTGGGCATGGCTTCTTCCTGAGAATTCTGGGAAATCCGGTATTTCCTCTTTATGTGTAGGAGAGACTCTCTCTCACTACTTCACTTCCTGGGAGACATTGCAGCTGACAAGACACATGGAACTACACTAGTGCCCTCATTTGGAGAGGCCACATAGACCTACCCTGATGCAACCAGACCTCTGAAGCCAGAGAAGCCATGTAGAGACCCCTGCCAGAGCTGAGATGCTTACAACACCACTGCATCCAAAGACTTTCTACCCTCTGGTCTGTGATGATTTTGTGTTTGGCATCATTGCATGTGTTTCATGAGTATGAAGAGGACTTTATAAATTAGTATTGAATATATGGGTCTTTATTGGATTTATAGACTTGGATTGGACTGGCTTGGGATGCTTTCTCAATGTTCAACTCCTCTCGTATATAAATCTCTTTTTTATACACATATGTGTGTCCATGGATTTGTTTCTCTAGTCTACCCAGACTAACACATTATACGAGTGGGTTCCCTGCTCAAACAGAATTACCTTGGGCAGACAGGAGCTTTGGAGTACACATTTATGGCTTTGTGGTAGAAGGATTAATAAACAGTCTAGTGTTGTCATGGAAATCTTTAATGAGCTGAATTTTAGATAATGGATAAGGGAATTTCAGGTGTACACATATGAATATCACATATAGAGAATAGTACATACAATTGCAATACTAATTAAGTATTGTACTAGCCCAATAAATTGACTGCCATCAAGTCAATTCTGACTCATAGTGAGCCTCTATAGGGGTTCCAACACAGTAAATCTTTATGGGAGCAGACAGTTTTAGGTTTCTCCAAAGATCAATGGCTGTTAGCTTTGAATCGTCTTGCATTAGTAGCTCAATTCCTACCCCACAGACCCCGAGGGGCTCTTGTATTAGTTCTGTAATGGGTGAGAGGTACAAGAAAAATACAAGGCATGCTTTCAAGGATTATCCAGTTTGTAGAGAAGGCTGATCTGATCTATTAATATAAACAATAATAGAGCCAATCCAATCCGTGCTAATTTCTTATACCTCTGTACAGGAATCTGGGTGACTCAATGGTTTAGTATTAAGCTTCTAAATAAAAGATAAATGGTTCAAACCCACCAGTCATCTCTGTGACAGAAAAATCCTGGTGGTCTATTCTGCTCAAAATACTAGGAAACACTTCTGGTTGGTTCTACTTTGCCAAATAGGGTTGCTGTTAGTTTGCATTGACTTGACAGTACACAACAAAAAATAAGAGGGAGGTTGACAAAATAAAACCATTCCTTTATATTAGAGGTGGAGCTGTGGTTAGTTACCACTGAGTCATCCCCAATTCATGATGACTCCACTTGTATCAGATTAGATCTGTGATTATTCAGAAGTAGATCTCCAGGACTTTCTTCCTAGTTCTCCTCAGTCAGGAAACACGGCTGAAACCTGTTCAGCATCAAAGCAACATTGAACCCCTTGACATACGAAGGGTGGCTGCACATGAGGTGCACTGGCCAGGAATAGAACCAGGTCTCCTTCCTGGAAAGCAAAAATTCTACCATTGAACCCCTGTTGCCCTTGGAGTTTGCAGTAGGTATTGGGTAATCGGTAGACTTGTAATGGTGATGGCAATTAAGAAAAAAGGGATTCAGAAAAAAACTATACAACTATTTAAAACTAAACAGGATAGTTTTTCTTGATAAGAAAGAAAATAAGGGGTCAGTAAACTTTTTGCAAGTAGGCAAGGATCCTGAGAGAAGATTAGATTCTTCAGGAATGCAGAAGTGCTGGGAGGGAAGAAAGACAGGAGTCACCACCCATCCCTTGGAGGTCACTGCAGGGGCCTGAGATAGGAGAGGTTGACAAAGAAATGTGGTCCAGGAGAAGAAAGTCAGTTGTCCTCCAGCTGATTGCAATTCATAGCAAGTCAAAAATTAATGATTGGTTTTTCATAATTAGATTATTAGGGCTTTCTTCTGAGAGGACACGGAATGGATTTGCAATTCCAAGCTTTCAGTTGGCAGCCAATCATGGTATCCATATATACCACACCACTCAGCCTCAGAGAAGAAGAAGAGAAACGTAAGTGCTATTTGTGTTGGGCTGAATTTTCCAGAGAAACAAAACCAGTGATACTCATTGTGCCAGTTACGTAATTTCATGTCAACTTGAAGATATATAAAAGTGTAGGGGTAGTATTCAACCTGCCAATCAGGTCACCGTCTGATGGTGCCACCTTGTGAACTTGACCTTCTCATAAGGAGGGCTCTAGGAACCTCCCCACCCCTCTCTGCCTTCATCTTCCCACTGGCTGCCCCTGATTGCTGCCAGAGATCAGAGATGAATCCACCACCATTGGAGCCCCATAACTCTGCACCCACCAGTGGGTGATCTTCCTGCATTCTGCACCAATGTATGTGGCTGTGGAGTCTGAACAGTGACTTATGGATTAGTATCAGATTTAGGGACTTGAGTTGGCCTGAGATAGGATACTTTCTTGATATATAATTACTTCTTGATATAAAGTTCTTTATTTCCATATATGAGTGTTACTGGATTTGTGTTTCCAGTCAACCTGGCATAACATTCTTATATATGTATGAGAAAGAACTTCATATTCAGGAAAACATTTATATCAAGGAAGGTAGTCAAATCTTGTCCAACTCAACATCATGAGTCAGATGCTGGATATAGTCCTGTCCACACTGTTGCCAATGAAACAGGAAGGGGAAGCAGGAAGCAGGGAGAGCACAAGCCAGGGGTGCAGAGTTTCATGGATCCAAGTTCAGCAGGAATATGGAAGGCTGCCAGCAGCTCCCACAGCAGCTCCCAGGAATGGCAGGCTGTAAAGGCCACTCCCATGCCCAGACCCAGACTTCAAGCCAACAAGACGGTGAGGAGCGGCAAGAGAGGGCTCAGATCCCCTTAGTGGCTCTCTTATAAAAAGGCCACACCACCAAGGAGGTATCATCATCCTGTGGCCTGATAGGTTGCACCCCACCCCCACCTTCACAGAGATGCAGCAAGTTGGTGCAAAACATAATCATCACAGTATTCCAAAGGGAAATTGAATGGAAATGAACCTTGTGTGGATATGGAGGTTAGAAATGTGATTACAACATTTAGAAACTGTGAGAAAGCATTTTAAAATCTATTCACAACCTAAAGAAAACCAAGAAGGCTGTTTCTATTAGCATATTACATCCAGTTTCGGTAATTCCTGGCTTGCCTATGGAGACTTACCGATCATAAGATGATTAGGAATGCCTGTGAGAATTACATATCTCTGAATCATTGCCTCCACCTTTAACATAGCCCACAGAGACGTGACCCAGAAACAGTATGCTAATTGAAAGAAGTCAGATACTGTGCTGTTCTGCATTGTTTTTACTGTATTGTGAAACATATGATTATATAACTTATATTTAATGATGAGCATAGTTTCATAACAATTTATATTATTACATATAAAAAAGCAGATAACTGCATAGATACTTCAAGAAATTAATGACATAATAGTACTAAATAACCAAACATAAAGTTTTTTCTAAATATTACATTTACTTTCTTAATTTTATTTTTTATTTTGCCTGAGGTGGAAAGCTGAATTCATCAGATTCTTCAGTTTATGACAGTTTGTCATCTTTGGTCTTAGAAGGCTTTTTAAAATAAAAATTAAGTAGTTAAGTAAACTGGAAAAAAATGTATTCACTACAAATATGTCAGGAAAGGGTTAATATTGCTTAGCTATAAATAAGTTATGCTGATTGAGTTAACAAGAAGAATAAAAAGGCACTGATATTAAAATAACAAAAAAATAAAGACATCAAAAAGAGGATGTTAAAATGATTGACAGAAGTACATTCATGAAAATAGTCAAATTATTATAAAGTGATTATAAATTGAAATGTGGCTTTTCTATGATAAAATTTGCAATTTAAAAATCAGAACACTCAGTAGTGGGAAAATTATAGTGATAGGGGTATTATTGGAATGGTATAAATTACTTTCAATTGCCTCGTGTGCATGTGAAAGTTGTACATTGAATAAGGAAGACAGAAAATAAAAAAACATTTTGAACCGTGTTGTTGGTGAAGAAACTTGAAAGTATCATGGACTTCCAAAAGAGCAAGCAGATCTCTTTTGGAGGATGTACAATCAGAATGAACCTTAAAGTAAAAGATGGCAAGACTTTATCACACACACGGTGGACATGCTGTCAGGAGAGAGCAGGCCCTGCAGAAGGATATCATGTTGGGTAAAGTGGAGCACAGTGAAAAATAGAAAGGCTCACTCTGAGTTGTATTGATGAAGTGGCTGCAAATATGGACTCAAGCATAAGATCAATGGTCAGGATGGAACCTCTGCTATCACAAGCCTTACTCACGCTAGAAATGAACGCACATCTGTGGGCCAAATTCCATCAAATGGCAGACAAGTCTATGAGGAAGGATAAGGGCGTTGGTACATGCCCTCCTTAAGAGAATCAGCCATTGGGGAGCACCCAAGGACAAAGCTTGAGGCGGATTAGGAGAGAGTTAGGAATGGAGACCAGGAACAGAGGGAGGGCGTAAAATGGGTATTTTATATTGATGGGGGATTGCAACGAAGATGATGAAACAATGTTTGTATCATTGAATGTAAAACTGATGATCGGCACTGGAAATTGTTACCCAGATCACCGAAAACATTTTTGGGATTTTTGTAAATCAACAATATCTCTTTGATAACAATGGTATGCTTTCCCAATCCATGGTGTTCTCTTTCTTTCTTTCAAACTGGGAACTTTTACAGATATTATAACAATCCATAATTCAATCAAATCAAGCATAATTGTACAATTGCTGCCACCATCAGTTTCAACACATTTTATTTCTCCTTGAACTCCTTGATATCAGTTCTGCTTTATCCCCCGACTGTTCCCCTTCCTCCCAGACCTATATTTTAATAATATTTATTATTTATATTAATATTTCCATATATTATACCATCCAATATATCCGCTCACCTACAATTCTGAATTTTGTTCCCCTTGCGTGCAGTTAGTCATCATTGCCATCAGCAACCCCTTCCCCCAGCCCCATCCCTCTCTTCCCTTACCCTCAGGGAATCATTACTCCCCTTACTGTTTCTGTAGGGTTATCTATCCTGTCTTTCATGCATCTAGTGATCTTAATTATACAAATAAACATACCTAGGTTTACCAATATTAACAAGGTCAAGGACAGACCATAATTGTAAGGGGAGGAAATATTAAAGCACTGAAGGACAGTCATGTGTTCCTCAGTGCTTTACTTGGTTATGTATGCAGTGGCTATGCGTTGGCCTGCTCTCTGCCTGGTTAGCAGTTCGAAAGCACCAGCAGCTCCGCAGGAGAAAGACTGGCTTTCTACTTCCCTGAACAGTTACAGTCTCAGAAATCCACAGGAGTTGCTATGAATCAGCACTGAGATAATTAATTGTATGATGGAGAAAAAACAAATGTCTTGAAATGCCCGGGAGATGTGCCGCTTTCTCCTGGTCTAAAGCCGCGTTATTTTCAATCACTTGGTCTGCGTGCAAATGATGTCCAATGAAAAGGGAACAAATATCACGGACATCTTTGAATTATGGTACTGGCAAAGAATATTCATTATACCATAGACTGCCAAAAGAATAAACAGACCAGTCTGGGAGAAAGTATAGCCAGAATGGTCCTTATAAGCGAGGCTGTTTTGATTTCATTTCACTCTTTTTAGACATTGAATGAGGAGGGAGTCATCCCTGGGGAAGAAATTCATGCTTGATAAAATACAAGCTCAACAAAAATCAAGGAGACCCTAAACAGCATGGATTGACATGGTGATTGTAGCAATGGGCTCGAACATAGCTACACTTGTGCAGATTTCCCCAGACTGAGCAATATTGCCTTCTGGCATACACGAGCCAGAAGTGACTGGATAGCACCTAGCAACCACAGCAAAGATGTTCATTACATTGTTGTTGTTTGTCTTGTGGTAGTAAAAGCTTACTTTTCACCTAGTAACCAAAGCATATAGTTAAATTATTATGGTGTCATTATATTCATACTTGTAGTGATTATATAGTATCATGACCAAATATGTATATTATAAAGATAAGTTAAAAACACCAGGACACAAAAATAAGAATATGTTCTCCTAATTGAAGGCAAATACCACTAACTGCCCCATAATTCACTGTTGTCAAATAATTTCTGACTCAAGAGACACTACAGGACCGAATAGAAGCACCCTCAAAGTGTTTCCTAAACCGTCAATCTTTCTGGAAGCAGACGCTACATCTTTTCCCTTGGAACATGCTGACCTTGCAGTTAGCCACTCGATTCTGAGCACACTGATCCCCTTTAAGCACCTACCAAAATGGGCGAAAACATAATACAGGACAATGCCAAAGGTTGTTAAGCATGTAGAGCAATCACAAATCTTATTAAACAGGGCAAATTTTAAAAGAAAATATTTAAAAGTCTTTAATAAATTTCAAGGTGCAACTGCACTATGACTGAGCAGTTCTACTCCCTGGTATTTACCCAAAAGTAGTGAAAGCATATGTCCACAGATAATTATCCGACAACATTTATAACAATTTCAGTGTTATAATAAAAAAAAAGCCTGAATGCGACTCAACGAAAAGGTAGTTGGTGAATGGATAAATAAATTGTGATGATCACACAATGAAATACTCCTCAGCAATAAACATAAGAATGCAAGCTAGGAAAATTACAGGATCATTAAGTTAAGTGAATGAAATAAGATACAATATGTGTGTACTGTATGATGTAAGTTATAGGACTTAAAGAGAATCTCTGGTGATGAAAATCAGAACAATGTTTGCTAGTGGAAGGGAATCAGGAAATTTTCTTAAGGAATATAATACATCTGATTTTGGTTGGCAGTAATGTTTATATAAGTTCAGAAAACCTAATTATTTCATATAATTAATATCTGTGGTTTATAAATTATACTTCAATAGAAAAAATTCTGTTGGAAATTTTTAAGAAATTGATTACATATTTAACTAATAAAATAACAAAATAACCCTGGAAGAAAATGTGTACTTATAAAACGAGAGAATAAAATGTAATCATTATCATAGCATGGATGATCTCTATTAAATAAAAGAGTATTGTATGAGGTATCTTACCATTGTTTTTAAGAGCCGAGGTCAAATCAATAATTTGGAGGATCTAAGAATTTGTCTATGTAAGGCTTCTGAATTATAGTTTCATCTTATCTCTTTTAATCATACTGTCTGGTCCTGGTTTGGCAATGTGGTGACAAGGCACTAAAGTGAAAATGACACGCTAGCAATGACATGCTGCTCAAATATGTTTGTTTCTACTCAGAATGATCTAATTCTCACAGATCCCTAGGCTAGAAAGGCTGTTTCTCAGGAGAGTTCTTCCTGTTAGGCTTGCATATATTGGGACAGAGCAGACACTAATGATGTCATAAATATATATATATATATATGACCTCCTCCCTGGTTGACAGACGGCAGAGAAGGTAGGGAAGGGAGACTCCGGATAGGGCAGGATATGAAAAAATAACAATCTATAAATTATCAAGGGCTCATGAGGGAGGGGGCAGCGGGGAGGAAGGGGAATTAAAAAAAAGAGGACCTGATGCAAAGGGCTTAAGTGGAGAGCAAATGTTTTGAAAATGATAAGGGCAAAGAATGTACGGATGTGCTTTATACAATTGATGTATGTATATGTATGGATTGTGATAAGAATTGTATGAGCCCCTAACAAAATGATACATACATATATATATGTATATATATATTAGAAGCTTGTGTGGGAAGCCCGAGTCCAGATGAAATAACAGATGAGACTATGTATGATCCTGCCACACAGAGAGTGGAGTACTTCTTAGGGCCCAGTGGGCACAAGGACATCCTTATTCCTGTAGGGTTGGGCTGGAAAGGCCCATAAGTTTGTGGAACTGTCTTCAAAGTAATATCTGACATTCACATAATGCTTTATGATTTTAAAAGTTACTTTGCATTCATTAACTTATTAAACCTTCACAGTTCTGTGACATGAGAAGAGTAGATTATACTACTCCCCTGGTAAAGATGTGAAAATTAATTTTCAAAAAGATAATTTCTGTAAGGTTAGAAATATTTTTAAGTAATAGAGCTGGGCTTTAAATAGCAGTATCTCTGTCTCAAATGACTAAGTTATTTCAAATAATTCATCCTGTCCCCACAAAAACACGCTTAGCCACAGAGGAATCTCTTGCTGAAAGGGTCCATGATATTCAGTTTGAATGCATCTATTATTTTCTGATTACCTCTTATCCCACCTCCCGTGTTCGAAGCAATCACTTTCTCTTCTTGGTATGTAAAACATATCTACTCTGTCCTACCCACCTCTCAATTGTCACTTAACCATACTACGCAAATTCAACTGTCTACATTTCTCCCTGTAAGTCATTGCCTTCAACATTGTTACTGCTCAATTCTGGACTCCTTCCAACTTTTCAAATCCACAAAAGGAGGTGTCATTACCAAACCATATAAAGAAACAAAACTCTCTGTCTTTTTACATACATATATCCAATACTTAACTAATGATATTCTTGCAAATTGAAAAAATACAGGGTGACTCACGTATTCCCCAAATGTCTTTATATCTAGTAAGGTAGTTCATCAGTGACCAAAATTACATGTGAGAGGAGTGCTGAGCACTGGAATGCTGAAGAACTGAAGGAAATAAAGCCTGTTTAAATTTTAAAGCTTCTCCTATTCTACTAAGAAAATGGATAAAACAACATTAACACAATGTTTTCTGATGCAAACTAAAAGAAAAACACCTAACTACTAGTGTTTGAGATGGCAGTTTAGTAGCATTTATTTTCTCTCTCCTAGTTTAGAACTGATAAAGAGAGACACTTAGAGAAAACCAGATGGAGATCCAAGCAGCACCTTTATATTTTTGGTAAAAATGAAAATCGGATGCCAAATATGGAAACCAGTCGCCATCAGATTGATTCAGACTCATGGTGTCCCCGTGTGGGCTCCACAGAGTTCTACATTGTGTGTTTATTTTCAGAAGTATATAATCAGACCTGTAGTCCTCATCAGACCTGAATTCCAAAGTGCCCAGCGACTGCGGAACTCAACCAGCAACCTGCAGTCAGTAGTCACACACGTAGGGTAGGTGCCACTGGCGTCTCTCATTAGGAAAATGTATTTCTGGGTGAGTGCTAGACACTCAGATCCACCCATTCATAGGGAGATCCAAGCAAAATATTCCAGAAACGTGGAAGAGACTGAGCTCCTCACTTTCAAAAGCATTGGATTAAAATCGTTCATATGCACTAGCCTTGCTGCGATGCGTGGAGAAGGCAAAGGACTGGTTGGAAAGTCAGCTCAGAGACTGAGAAAACTCAGGGGAGATCACGGGTAGAGTCTTCTTCCAATGACAGAAATGTCGATGTTGAGGATGAAGCCTTTTCTTCCCAACACCAACTGCTGCTGTCATTGGTAAGTGCCATCAAGTGGGTACGGACCAATTGTGACCCTATTCACAACAGAGACAACGCTGCCCAGTCTGTGCCCCCCTAACAATTGTTCCCATGCTTCAGCCACTTTTGCAGCCACTGGGTCAATCCATCTTGTCAAGAGTCTCCCACTTTTTCACTGCCCTTCTCCTTTATCAAGGATGATGTCCTTCTTCGGGGACTGGCCTCTCCTGACAACATGTCCAAAGTGGATAAGACAAAGCCCCGCCATCCTCGCCTCCATGAATCACTCTGGCCATAAACCTTCCAAAGCAGATCTGTTTGTCCTTTGGGAAGTCTGTGGCACTTTCAATATTCTTTGTCAGCTCTACAATTCAAATGCCTTCACTGTTCTTTGCTTCTCCTTGTTCAGTGTGCAACTTTCACATACACGAGGCAATTGAAAATACCATGGTCTGCCAATGGAAAATGCCAGGCACACCTTAATCCCCAAAGTCAGATCTTCGCTTTTCAATACTCCAAAGAGGTCTTGTGCAGCAGACTTACCCAGTGCAACGCATCTTATGATCTCTTGACTGCTGCTTCCGTGAGCATTGGTTGTGGATCCTTAACAACTTCAAACTTTTTCTCCACTTGTCATGATCTTACCTATTGGTCCAGTTGTGAAGATTTTGGTCTTCTTCACATTGAGTTGTTATCCATCCTGATCTTCAATAAGTGTATTCAGTCCTCCTCACTTTTCACCTAGCCAGGTTGTATCATCTGCGTGCTGTACTTAGTTTGCTAATAAGCTTTCCTCCGATTTTGATCCCACATGCTTCTTCATAGAATCCAGCTTCTCTGATTATGTGCTCAGATTGAATAAATATGATGAGAGCTAACCATGGTATACACCATTCCGGATTTAACCCACACAGTATTCCTCTGTTCTGTTCACCTAACTGCCTCTTGACGGATGTACAAGTGTCACATGAGCACAATCCAATATTCTGGAATTCCCATTCTTCTCAATGTCATCCACAGTTTGTTATGATGTATAGAGTAGAATGTCTTGGCATAGTCAGTCAAAGATGAGTAGACATCATTCTAGTATTCTCTGCCTTCAGGAAGATCCATCTGACATCAGCAATGATTTCCTTTGTTCCACATCGTAATTTCTGAATCCAGCCTGAACCGCTAGCTCCTTGTCAAAGTACTGCTGCAACTGTTGTTGAATGATCTCAAGCAAATTTGTATTTCCCTGTGATATGAATGATAGAGTTCTATGATTTGAGTAATCTGTTGGGTCGCCTTTCTCTGTACGAATATCAGATCTCTTCTCGTCAGGGGGTCAAGTAGCCTATCTTCCACATTTCTTGGCACAGACGGTGAGTGCTTCGAGTGCTTCATCAGCTTGTTGAGATATTTCAGTTTGCGTGTCATCAGTTCCTGGAGCTTTGCTGTTGGCACAGGCTTTCAGGGCAGGTTGAACTTCTTCCTTGAGTACCTTTGCTTCTTGTTCATTTGCTTCCTCCTGAAATGGTGGGCTGCCCACTGTTTTTTTTTTTTTTTGGTAGAGTGGTTCTTTGTACCTTTCTATCGTCTCTTGTTGCATCATTCAATATTTTGCCTGCAGAAGCCTTCAAGATTGCAACTCTAGTCTTGAATATTTTAATTGTTGATTTTTTGAGTTTTCTGTTTTAGTTATGCTGAGCGTGTTCTCTCCTTGTGTCTTTCTAATTCCAGATCCTTGCACATCTTGTTATAGTACTTGGCCTTGTCCTCTTGAGATACCCTGTGATATTTTCTTTTCAGCTTCTTGACTTCTTCTTCTTCTTTCATTTGCTTTATCTACTTAGATCTTTTCTTTCTTTTTTTAATTTAAAAATTTTTTTTATTTTTAACAATTTATTGGGGCTCATACAATTCTTATCACAGTTCATACATATACATACATCAATTGTATAAAGCACTTCTGTACAGTCTTTGCCCTAATCATTTTTTTCTCCTCTTTTCTTTTTTTACATTTTATTAGGGACTCATACAACTCTTATCACCATCTATACATATACATACATCAATTGTATAAAGCACATCCATACATTCCCTGCCCCAATCATTCTCAAGGCATTTGCTCTCCACTTAAGCCCCTCACATCAGGTCCTCTTTTTTTTTCCCCTCCCTCCCCTTTCCCCCCTCCCTCATGTGCCCTTGGTAATTTATACATCGTTATTTTGTCATATCTTGTCCTATCCGGAGTCTCCCTTCCCCCCTTCTCTGCTGTCCCTCTCCCAGGGAAGAGGTCACATGTGGATCCTTGTAATCAGTTCCCCCTTTCCAACCCACTCACCCTCCACTCTCCCAGCATCGTCCCTCACACCCTTGGTCCTGAAGGTATCATCCACCCTGGATTCCCTGTACCTCCAGCCCTCGTATGTACCAGTGTACAGCCTCTGTCCTATCCAGGCCTGCAAGGTAGAATTCGGATCATGGTAGTTGGGGGGAGGAAGCATCCAGGATCTGGGGGAAAGCTGTGTTCTTCATCGGTACTACCTCACACCCTAATTAACCCATCTCCTCTCCTAAACCCCTCTATGAGGGGATCTCCATTGGCTGACACTTGGGCCTTGGGTCTCCACTCTGCACTTCCCCCTTCATTTAATATGGTATATATATACATATACATATACACATATATACACATACATACACACACTTATATCGTGGTTTTTTTTTTTGCATGATGCCTTATACCTGGTCCCTTGGCACCTCATGATCGCACTGGCCGGTGTGCTTCTTCCATGTGGGCTTTTTTGCTTCTGAGTTAGATGGCCGCTTGTTCACCTTCAAGCCTTTAAGACCCCAGACACTATCTCTTTTGATAGGCGCCCGGCTTTTCTTTCTTTTTAATGACCTTTTCTTTTCTTCAGGAGTGATGGAATTGATGTTCTCCCACAGCTCATGAAGTTTCTGTCATTAGCCTTCAACGTGTCAAATGTGTTCTTCAGATGTTCTCAACCTTCAGGTGGGATACACTCAAGGCTTTGGCTTTCGTGGACTGGTTTTCATTGTTTTCAGCTTTTTCCTCAACTTACATAGGAGCAAGTGAGAGTCTGTTCCACAGTCGGCCCCTGAACTGGTTTTATATGCTGACATTGAGCTTCTTCATCATGTTGACAGACACTCTTATTCATTATCCAACTTTTGTCTGCATATGAGGGGATAAAAAACACCTGAATTAGGTCAGGCGCACCTTAGTCTTCAAAGTGCTATCTTTACTTTTGCACATTTTATAGCGATCATTTGCCATGGATTTACCCAATACAATGGTGTTAGAGAAGAATATTGAAAGGACCACGGACTAGCAAAAGAACAAACAGATCTTTCTTGGAGGAAGTACAGCCAGAATGCTCCTGAGAGGCAAGAGTTGTGAGACTTAGTCTCATGTACTTCAAGCATGTCATCATCAGGAGAGATCAGTCCCCAGAGAAGGACATAATGCTTGGTACAATGGAAGGGCAGTGGAAAATAGGGAGGTACTTAACAAGAATATCCAGCAGCTGCAACAATAGGCTCACAGCTAGCAACAATAGGGAGGAGGGAGCATGACTGGCAGTGGTTCCTTCTGTTTAACAAAGGGTGGCCCTGACTCAGAAGAGACTCCCCAGCACCTCACAACAGGTGTCCGTTTACTTCCTGGTTGCTGCTTCCATGGGCATTGTAGGTGGAGCCAGTAAAGTTAAAGCTTGGCCAATTTAGGCCTATCCACTATTTATAATGATATTGCTTATTGATCCAGTGGGAGGATTTTTGTTTCAATTCCTATTGAAAGCTGCAGTCCTTGATCTTCATTAATAAGTGATTCGAGGCTTTTATCTCACAGTATGTAAATTTTGTTGGGCTTATTGCAACTAGCTAGTGAGTCTTCCTTCTATCCCAATGCCTTCATCTCCATATAATTCAGTTTCTCGGTGATTTCCTCGGCAAACAGCTGAAGAAATATGATGAAATGATACAACACTGACACACGCCGTTCCTGATTTTAAAGTCCATAATATCCCTTTGTTGTGTTTGAATGACTCCCCTTGGTCTATATACAGGTCCCACTGAACACGAGTGAATGTTCTGGGTTTCCTATTCTTTGAAATATTATCCATCATTTGTTATGATTCACACAGCTGAGTGCCTTTACATGGTCAATGGAGCAAAGGTAAGTATCAGTCTGCTGCCTCTGCATTTACTCCTGGTCCCTCTGATATTAACTATGCTATTCCTCATTCTATATTCTTTTCTGAATTCAGCTCGAATCACGGCAGTTCCTTACCAATGTGCTACTCTGACCATTTTTCATTATCTGCAACAATTTTGCCTGCATGTGATATTGATGATTTCATTCAATAATTCCCATATTCTCTTGTGCTATCTTTCTTTAAAATGGACAGGAATATGGATCTCTTCCAGTTGGTTGATGAGGTCGTTGTCTTCCAAATTTGGGGGGAACAGATAAATGAGCACCTCAAATGTTAAAGTATTTTAATTGATTTTCAACCCCCCCCCCTTTTTTTTGCTAATGCTTTCAATGTAGTTTGGCCTTATTTTAATATCATTGTTTCTTTCATTTATATGCTACCAGCTGAAGTAGTTAAATATTTACTGTTTTTTAGCGATGGTGATTCTATGTGTTCCTTTCTGTTCTTTTTGGATGCATCTTGAATTGTTCAGTTTTTCTACCATTCTTTCAGCTTGAAATATGCTGAAGATATTCTTCGCTTTTGGTTTTCTAACTTATTGTTTTACTGCATCATTTCTTCTTTCACTTTACCTTCTCTAAATTCTAGAGCTGGTTTCAGAGCTTCATGTGACATCTGTTTTCATCTTTTCTTTCTTTTTTGAGGTTTTAATGACTTTTTGTTGTCTTCATGTGTAATCTCCTTGACGTCACTCCACTGTCTTTGGTCATTAGTGGTCCGTGTCTCAATGTATTCTTGAGGTAATTTCTAATTAATATTGATCTTTTCCATTGTGTCTTTCAACAGACATCATTTGTCTGATTCCTGCACATTCCATCCATGAAGGTCCACGTGTGTATTCACTGTGGATGTTGTGAAAAGCAGGCATTTATGATGAGTTAACCGTTAGCCTTGTAGTAGTCTCTCCTGCTATTTCCAGAGTCAGTTCTATCATCCTGAAAATATTTTCCAACTACTGACCCTTCTTTTTCTTGTTAACTTTCACATTCAAATCACCAATAATGATCAATGCTTCTTTAATGCATTTTAATTAATATTACACTGCATGATGTGTTATATAATTTGGTAAAATCCTCAATTTCTTCATCTTAGAATTAGTGGTTGCTGTGTAATATAGTATCTCCTTGTAATCCAAAGATAATAAAACCCATCCTATCATTGAAAAATAAAAATTAGTTTAGATCAGAGATGTACTAAGGATATTAAATTTACTTACATCATTTTCTCACCCTCCTAATCTTATGAAAACAAAACAAATACTTTTTAGTTGAGGCTGATAAGGCTCACGGATAATTGCTGTCTGAAAATTCCTTTCTTGAAACATATGATTTAGAAAGGAAAAGTGGCTGATTCTCCCATGCAATATAGTTTGCATCTATTTATTTTATTTATTAAATGGACTTGACTGTAAGAGGGGAAAAAGCAGGAATATATAATCCTTGGACATATCTTGCTTGCAAAGAAGTTTGACCAAAAACAACAATAAAAAATAAAATCTCAATACATTTTCGACTGGCATCTAGCTGTCAAACATGCTTATTCAATTATCTTGATAAAATCAGCTTCAAAGAAGTTCTCTGATGGTGCTGTCATGAACATTTATTTTATCAAACAAGATAATCTTTGCTATCAATAAACCGTGCTTTCTGAAAACTCTTCACATTTCTTCTATTTGCGCTACCCTACTGCCCTTTTAAATCAAAACAATGTTTGCAAGACAATTATGACCATGAATCATCACTTAGAATCTCCCTAAGCATCAACAAGCAGCAGGAATTCAAACTCTGGCAAGTAGTTTTGGTCCACATTCACATATAAGAAAAATAACATTGAAAATGGTAAATTTATAAAGCTACATGTTGAAATTACGCCCCTAGGGTACAGGATGCCCATTGTTAGAAGCAGTAAAGTACAAATGAAACCTGTCTTTGCATGCACAATTAGGTATATGCTTCCATACATGCCTGATTGTGTATGCAAATGAGTGTTGTGTGCACCCATTTACCTGTTCACTGTGTTCATATTTTGAGGATTGATGTAAGTGCTTTTTGTATTATTTTTAAAGTAGAATTGTTCCAAATTGTCTGCAGATGAATGATGCTTTGGAAAATTATTATAGCCTTAAAAACCCAAATTTCAGCAGGCTCCTTTGAAATCTTTGAATGAATAGATCTGGGTTAGTGAAGTGAAATGAAGAATTAGAAACACACAAACAAAAAATAACCTGACTGATTGGAGGTAAATTTGTCTGCATATGTATTTCCCCACTTTATTTCAATATTTTAAGAAGAGAAAAAAAGGGGGTAGAGATTTTTCCCACTTCCTTACTGGAGTTTTGCATTTCCCTTAGCCTCTGTTCTGGTGTGGAGAAGTGGTCCACGGCACTGCCATCGTCATACGTCCCAGCAAACAAGCCTTCTGAATAAGGCAGCCTGACTTGCATTCAGTGCAGCTTTTCTCAGAAAAGACATAGGAAATGGGAGGCTGCACGCAAGTTACAGAACTGTGAGCGGAGAGGGAAAAACTCTCTGAATAATTCTTTGACATTGCATTCAGCCCTTTCAAGACCCAGAGTGATAAAGCACTAAAGATTTATTTGAAAGTATAAAAACCCTGCCTGCCTCTCCTGGGAGATTATAAAAGAGACACTGAGAAACTAAGGGACAGTTTATATTTATCAGGTAACGTGCTGTCTGCTCACTAATAGGCTACATAAATATTTCCCCGTCTCCTGAAAATAACCAAAAAAGAAGAAGAAGAAAAAGGATTCAATTTTTCAAACAAACAAACCAAAAGAGCCGCCGTTTCAATGGTTCTAATGTATGAGTAGATCAATGTAACGTAATTGTGTCATTAGCTGCATTTCTGGTAACAGTTTGACTACCACGTCTGCAAGCCTGGTTTCATCAACAAACTGCATGCTAGCTAAGCGTGACAGGCCCTAGACAGATTCGTGGGCCAGGCCAATATTAGACATTTCATATTCCTGTAAATGCTTAACTTGAGGGAAAATGTGAAACAGATATCTCAACTGAATTTGAAGACAACTTTTTCTTGTGACTATCTGAGGGGGGGGGGATCTATCTAAAAGATGGACAAAGCAAACTCTGTAATGTATGGTTTCTTCCTTCTTTTTGTTCATTTCTTCCCCCTAATCCTGGCAGATGATATTTTCTTAAGCTTCATTACAAAGACCAGTCCACCTCCCTATGCTTGTGCCAAGTGGGAGAGATTCTGCACATTAATGACAGCGGCTTTGGGAACAGCAGAGCGATGAAAAGCTGGACATCAACAGGGGTCCTTCTTCCTCAGCTTTTCAGAAAGCCAAATAGTTGTACAATCCAGAGTGCATCCTGTCATAGAATGGGTTATTCTGACAAAGAATAAGTAATAGTCAATAAATACATCCCGATCCATAAGCTATGGACAATCTAGTGAGACAAATAGATGCATGCACTGCAAACTAAAAAGCTCTCAGTCATCAAGTTGGTGCTAACTCATAGTGACCTGTAGGACAGGGGAGAAATGCCTCTGTGGGTTTCTGAGACAGTAACTCTTCACAGGAGTAGACAGCCTTAGCTTTCTCTCCCAGAGCGGCTGGTGGTTTCAAACTGCCAGCCTTGCATTAGAAGCTCAATGCATCAATTAGAAGCTCAAAGCTCATGTTACTGTTACATCACCAGTGCTGCTACAGGTACCATAGGGGTCACAAAGTCTATGCATGAGACGGGATTTGCGTGCCCTAATCTATGCCAAAGGGATCCGTTTTGTGAAGTGAGGGGTTTATAAGAGGAAGGCAAGGTATAAGTCACTTTTTGGAGTTATATTGTAGCCCCTGTGTCCAACCCCCCACATTGATTACAGAATGGAAAACCATTTTCTGTGATCATCTGTCAAGAGAGGACTATTTTTTTCATTAGTATAGTCTATGAATTACCTTATAAATGTGTGTGTCAGTTCAACTAGAATGTATGTAAAAAATCTAAATATAGCTGACGAGTTTCCATTTGCTGCTAAAGACTTTTCTTAACAAGACCAGTTCATATTGTATTATAAAACATGTTGCATGGCATATTTCCAAAATCAAAAGTTAAACGATATTATAAAATACTGCAGTGTTTTAATTGAACAGAATTAGAATGACTAGGTTGCTCAAAGTCCTGAAAAAAATATGCCTTAAGTGATTTGTTCATTTCCCCTAATTAGGTGTTGACAAAAAGGGTTGTTATGCACATACCTATTTGTTCACATGTACACGACATTCACTGATTCTTCTTCATAACATTTTGCTCTTATATAACTTTCACAGGATTTCCCCACTCCTCCCCACAAATCTATCCCTTCTTGCTAATACCTGACAGTATCCAAAGAGGATCATGAGGCTGTTCCCCCACTCATCATCAACAAGAACATTTCAAGATCAATTTTGAAATACCATCATGTCTGTGAAAGGGTAATAGCTATATGTCTACAAGGAAGTCCAGTTAATACAATGATTAGCTATATGTGTACACTGTGTTAGGCTGGGCTCCCTGGAAAAGTTAAATCATTTATTTTAATTTTTAATTATATATATAATTTTGTATCAAGGAATCTAAGTCCACTTTAAGTCCAGACTGGTTAAATTTTGGTTGCAATTTAATGCAAACAAAAATCTTCCAAGTGGGCCAATAGACAACATCATAATAAATGGAGAAAGATTAAAGTTGTCAAAGACTTCATGTTACTAGTACTGACAATCACTGCTCCTGGAAGCAGCAGTCAGAAAAGTAAACCATGTGTTGCACTGGGCAAATCTGCACATGACATCGTTAAAGTATTGAAGAACAATATGTAACTTTGAGGACGAAGGTGCATCTGACCCAAGCCATCGTATTTTCAATTGCTCATATGTATGTGAAAGTTAAACAATTAATACCAATGACTGAAGAACTGATGCGTGTGAATTAAGGAACGGAGGAAGAATAGTGAAAATACCATGGACCTCCAGATGAACAAAGAAATCTTTGTTTGATGACGTGCAGCCAGAGTACCCCTGTGTTGGACCAGTTTGAGTAGAGAAACAAGCCCAGTGACACTCAAATATATGCAAGAAAGAGTTTCATATCAAGAAGTAATGATATATCATTAACATGTTCCAGCCTGCTCCACCTCAAGTCCCTACGTCTGATAATAGTCCACAGCTCCTCTTCAGACTCCCTCAGTCACATGCAGCGATGCAGCCTGCAGGAGTGCCACGGTCGATGGAGGCAAAGAGCTGTGGATCCACTGTCGGTGGAAACCTGACAGAGCTCCAGTGGCTCCGAGGGTCCACAGCAGGAAGATGAAGGCAGGGAGACAGGAAGGTTCCCGGGGCCTCCTTATGAGAAGTCTATGGCCACAAGGCGGAGTGACTCTGCGCACGATGGAACCAAGCATTACCCAGTCCTGCGCCATCCTCGCCATCCTCACTGTGTTTGCATTCGTGCTGCAGCCAGGTCATCGGTCCATCTCTTTGAGGACCTTCTGCTTTTTTGATGGCCCTTTCATTTACCAAATTATGTGAAACAGATCCTCATTGTTTTTTCTTCTAAGGAGCTGTGGTAGCTACATAATTCATGTCAACTTGAAGATACATAAAAGTGTAAGGGTGATAGCTGGCCTGTCAATCATGTTAGAGCCTCATGATGCCACAAGCATCCAAACAGCATAATGTAAGAGTGCCCTGGTGCTAAGCAGCAAGGAGGGTCAGAGAAAAACATATCACTTGTGCTAGGTGGTTATGTGGGAGCTCTTGTGGCATATTGTTCATGCATTGGGCTGCAAGGTCAGCAGTTTGAAACCATCAGCTGCTCCTCAGGAGAAACGTGAGACTTTCTACTCCCAATAAAAGCTACAGTCTCTGAAACCTGCAGGGGCAATCGTACCCTCTTCCGCAGGGTCCCTATGAGCCAGAATCAACTCCATGGCAGTAAGTTTGCTTTGCACAAGGTGGGGATGGTCTCTGGTGCAAGTTGAATTGTTTTGGACGTCAGTTTTGAAAGATATAAATGAGGTATGTAGAGATCACTCGAAATTATTTAATTCTGTAGCAGTATGGCTTTGATTATCACAGGGTTTAATATATAAAGTGGCAACTATGCCAGGGGAAATTTGATAAGAAGATACAAGGAGAAGATGTGGGGAAAGGGCCAGGCATAGAGAAAACAAGGCAGGTGGAAATCCACAGGATTTGCCTGGGAGCTGCACATAGATCAGATCATCTGATTAAATGTAGTCCTTGGAAAGTGAAGGGATGGCAATATGATTTGAAGTCATCTTTTGAGCAATTGAATGTTTTTTATTCTATCTACCATAAGCCATGGAATACAATCAAATCTACTTAAAACTTAAAATCCACTTACTCTGTTAACTGGTTATCTGAATACTAGATTCAGAATTTGTTTGGTAACATGCTCCACTGTGAAAACAAGCAATGAGATGAATTTCATAGGGACGTCCATGTACCACTGATGTTTACATTCAGTACAAGCATGCCCATATGTCACAAAATGCCAACCACCATAATGTGACTTCCCAGAATTCATCTATCCTCCTGTAGTCTTCAATATTTGATATTAGCTTTTTTTCCTAAAGTGAAGAAAGGTTTATTCTCCAAATCCATCTTTCTCACTAACTCCTTAAAAGGTCATTTATATTTCAATATTTACAGATACCTCTAACAGAGATTTGTTATGTAAGGAAGTGGGAGAAACAATAGGGATTCCAATATCGATTTCTCTTGATTTCTTTGCAGTGTTTAGGAACATTTTCAGTAGTTCAGCAAAGAATCATCTCAAGAGAGTTCTCTTCCAGGGGAATGCTGGTGTATGTAAAGCCCGTGTGTGCATATTCATCCTTCAGATTTGGCCAGGAATTGCATGGCTGGAAGATGTAGGTGCCACTGAAGGTTTCTGGTTTGATTCAAGGTTTGAGAAGGATGTTGACTGAGTTTCTCAGGCAGTGAGCAGTTAAAAAATGTGCATGTGTCCCGCATGCCAACTGGCAAAATTTATCTAATAAACACTCATTTTTAATGAGAAGGACTACAATGCTCTCTGATTTCTGCTAGGGTGGGAGCCACTGACCAGCACTTCCAGAGGGCCTAGGTGTGCATGAAGAGGGACGAGCAGAAGCGGCAGCTCATTCCACTTGTTTCTGCGTCGAGAAAGAGATCATTTCCTCTAAGTCCTTCTCATCTGTTTTGGTTCATCCAATTTCAAATGACCCTTCTGGAGATGGGAATCTCATCTAGAAGTAAACCTCTCAGTGCACTGCTTAGTCACAGATTTCCTCTCACCAGCTTGGGTCCGGCTCTCCAGAAGGAGCCGAAGCTGTGCCTGGAAATGCGTGAGAATCCACCTCTGGCGAAGGTGTTGGTTCTCAAGAACCCAATGGCTTACTCTCAGAACAGTATAGACGAGGGGCTCAGCAGCAGAACCTGATCATCTCCCAAGACTGACCAAGCCCCTAATGAAAAAAGGGTTCTTCTTCTGAGAGCAATTCGTACCCTTCACTCAGTTTTGTCGTGTCTTGATTTCCTGTAACTTCACATTCATAGCCTCCTGATGGTTTATTCATGGTTTCACCTGTTTTTTCTTAGGAGACCTTTGCTTTGCTGTGACGGCGCATTCCTTGTCTGACCGGTGATGCCTTGCTAGCACTTGTATTCCGTACTTGACTGTTATCACCTCCCATCTTCCCACTGGTGTTGTACTCTCTTCTCTTCATATGTTAGGTCTGATAAAGGCAGTATGACTGAATTGTCATGCTGAGGAAAGTCTCAAGCTAAATAGGATCTTATAGACATTAATTTATATACAGCCTGATAAAAATAATGCAAGTTAAGTGGGAGTCCATTTTCTATTTTACTTGGGACACAAATTTAAAGGGTGTATCTATTTTAAAACTAGGTAGTTGCAGTTATCTATAGTACAATCCCACAGATACTAAAGGCATGTGCATGAACAATACATTGTGTAGGAAGTCAGCACCAGGTGTTGCATGCAGACAATGTATTTCATTTTCAGAAAGTATTAATGTAAGCAAATTCTTCCTGAGCTCTAGCCTAAATCCTTCTTGATCGTCCTTAATTCAATTATTTCTGTATCCGTATTCAGCAAAATGTAACAGCTGTTTACCATGCTCTATAATAGTTATAGCAAAACTGTAGGAAAGAATTATGCTTTTTTTGGAGCAAAAACAAATAATAGGTCAGAAATCCCAGGTTGCAGCTTTTCTGATTTCCTTAAAGGAGACTCTCAATTGTGAATAAACAGCACTTCTACCTTCTCTCCACTTGCTTTCAGCCAAGCAAGGCTAGAATTCTAACCTTGGAGTTCTGGCCTCTTTCTCCCGCCTCCCCCGCCAGTGAGCAGAGACGCATTAGTGGTTGTGGTGATGTTCCCAGGTGCCCTATTGGAAAGACAGTCTAGCAGGTTAAGGAAGAGCAATTTATGTGGGCCCCCAAACCATTAGGTTTCCAAACAAGATGTTTTACATGAGATCAGCTGTCATCCTCAATTTCTGTTATCTGCCTGTCACAATGCACTATTTAGTGAGCTGAAAGCTTGCATTCGTGGAAAAGACAACTAGTTTCCTTGGTAGCTATCAGACCCTGCACCACTCTATCTCTGTGTATGGGAAAGTTCAAAAGTTGGTATTGAGATGGTAGTGATAGGAAATATAAAAGAAGAAATGCTAGATTAACCCAGACAACAGCTATTTTCCACATCTCCCTAGCTCTCATTTTTTATCAATAGATGCACAAACTTCCCACTCTGCCTTCTAGTTTAACCTATATCTCACAACACCCTTAAATATAGTGTATCCCAACAAAGCCAGACTATCTGAGATTTGCTTAACATTCCCTTCAGCATCCCAACTCTGTGTTGGCATGATTGCTATTAGGTTCCGTCACGTTAGTTCTTATGTTCAGCTACCGTGTACAACAAAATAAATCACTACCCCATACAGGCCATCTTCACCATCATTGCAGTATTTGAGGTCATTTTCCCTCACATTGAATCAATTCATCTACCTAGAGGACTTACTATTTTTTTGCTGATCCTCTACTTTGCCAAGTATGTTTCCTTCTCTAGTGGCTGATCTCTCTTGATAACATGGGAAAATATGTGGAAAAGTGTCTCATTACACTTGCTTTAATAGGAAAGTTATGATGAAGTACAAGAGCTACACAGAAAATTACACAGGCAGCTTGAGAAGACAAAGTGAAACATTACAAAAAATATGTAAAGATATAGAATTATAAAATCAAAAAGGAAGAACACAATCAATACATCTTAAATAGAAAGAATTAAAGAAAAAATCCAAGCCTGGTGTTTTAATATTGAAAGATTCAATGAGTAAAATATTGAATAATGCAGGCAGCATCCAATGAAAATGGAAAGAATTCACAAGATTCACTGTACCAAAAAGAATTAGTTGTCCTTCAACCATTTCTATAGGCAGCATCTGGCCAAGAACCATTGATACTGAAGGGAAATATCCAACCTGCATAGAAGGCAGTTGGCATAAAAAGGGCTCAAGGAATCGGTGAATACTTACTGAAATGTTTCCAAAAGCTTATTACACACTGAAGGGCCTCACTCATCTACACCAAGAAATATGGAAGACAGCTGCTTGGCCAACTGATGGGAAGAAATCCATCTTTGTATGCATGCCAAAGACAGGTAACCCAACAGAAGGCTCATAATATAGAACATTGTCATTGATATCGCATGCAAGTAAAATTTTGCTGAAGATCATCCAAGAAAGGTTGCAACAGAATATTTACCGGTAGCTGCCAGGGGATCGAGCCAGATTCAGAAGAAGATAGCTTTGCTGATATCAGATGATCTTGGCTGAGGCAGAAAATTCTACAAGTATGGTTACTTGTGTTTTATTGACTATTCCAAGGCCCTTAACTGTGTGGACCACAAGAAACTATGGGTAATCTTGAGAAGAATGGGAATTCCAAAACACTTCATTGTGCTCATCAAGAAACTTGCACATGGATCAAGAGGCACTTGTGTGAACAGAAAGGGAGTACTTCACAACTTAAAATCAGGAAAGGTATGGGTCAGAGTTGTATCCTCCTACCAGACTTAATCAGTATCTATTCTGAGAAAATAATCAGAGAGGCTGGATTAAATGAAAGAGAATGTGGCATCAGGATCGAAGGAAGGCTTATTAATAAACTATGATATGCAAATGATACACCTTGCTTGCTGAAAGTGAGGATTTGAAGCACTGGCTGCTGAAAATCCAGAATTGCTGCCTTCAGTATAGATTACAACTCCATGTAAAGGATCTTCACAGCTGGACCAATAGGCAGCATCCTGGTCAATGTAAAAAAAGCTTGAAGTTTTCAAGGATTTTGTCTGGCTTGGATCCACAATCAATGCTCATGAGAGCAGCAGTCAAGAAGTTAAGGACTCACTGCATTAGATAAATCTGCTGCACGGGATTTCTGTAGAGTATTGAGGACCAACATGAGCCCTACTTAAGCCTGGGTATTTTCACTTGCCTCGGGTCCATTGGAAAATGGAACTTGAATAAGGAAGACCCAAGAATAAATGCATGTGAATTGTGATGCTGGAGAAGAATCCTGAAAGAACTATTCACTGCTGAAAGGACAAGTCAATCTGTCTTGGAAGAAGCCCAGCCAGAGTTCTCCTTAGAGGCCAGGATGGCTAGACTTCACCTGACACACTTTGGACATGTTCTCAGGAGACCAGAGTCCCTGGAGAAGGACATCACATTTGGTAAAGCGAGGGGCTGCAAAAAAAGAGAGGAAAGCCCTCAATGAGATGAACTGACAAAGAGGAACATCAACGGGCTCCGGCATAGACACAAACGTGAGGATGGCCCAGGACTGAACAGGGTTTTATTCTGTTGTGCATGGGGTCACTGTCAGTTGGAACCAACTCGATGGTATCTAACAACACATTTGCCTCTAAGGAGCATTCTAGTGTACTTCTTCACATACATAATTGTGGATTTTTTCTTGTAAATTCATACTATGCTCAACATTCTTTGCCAACAGTGTAATTCAAAGACATCAAGTCTTTAGCTTTCCTTATCCATGGTGCTCCATTCTCATGCATAGATCATTCTCATGCAAATATCATGGCTTGGGTCCCATGCACTTGAGTCCTGAAGTTGGCATTTTTGTGAATACATTAGAGGGATTTTTTGGAATACATTTGCACAAACAATCATATGTTTAGTGATATATTGATTGCTGTTTGGGTGGTGTTTGTAGGTTGAAGTATAATGAAATCTTTGACCATTTCAATATTTCATCGATATATCGTGATGTGGCTTACTGATCCAGTTGTGAAAATTTTTGTTTCCTTTACATTGATATTTAATCCTTAGCGAAGGCTACAGTCTTTGATCTTCATAGGTAAGTGCTTCAAATCCTCCTTGCTTCATCAAGCAAGCTTGTGCCATCTGTAGCACAAAGGCTGTTCCTGAGTCTTCCTCCAATGTTAGAGTCACGTTCTTTTTCATATAATCCAGTTTTTTGGATGGTTTGCTAAGCATACAATTGAAGAAGTATGATGAAAGGATACAACCATAAAACAAACATTTCTGAGCTCAAGTCACACATTATAAAATTGTTCTCTTTGATTCTTTTTGGAAATTTTACAAGTTCATCTGAGAATAACTCTGTGTTCTCAAGTTCTCCTTTGCAGTGATAGCCATAATTTATTATGATCCACACAGCTGAATACCTTTGAATAATCAATGAAACATAGGTCAGCATCTTTCTCGTAGTCTCTATTCTCAGCCCAGATGCCCCTGACATCAGCAACTAGATCCCTCTTTCCATGCCCTTTTCTGAATCTGACATCAGTCTCTAGCAGTTCCTGTCCATGTGCTGCATCTCAAGACTGAGTACAATGAAGCAACAATAATAAAACAATAGCTACAACAATAACCCCCTAAATAGTTCAAGATCTATTTGTTGTCCTTTACGAGTGCTTCCCAGTCAAGTCTGATGGGGTGCCATACCCCGGCCCCACATCTATCCCTGGTGACTTCATAACAATAAACCCCACATGGAAGAAGCACACCAGCCTATCCTGACACGATCACTAAAGACAAAGTGGGTGCAGAAACAGATGTGGTGAAGAAAGCTGATGGTGCCCAGCTTTCAAAAGATATAGAGGCTGGGTTCTTATAGACTGGAAGATAAACAAGTGTCCATCTATCTGACAAACAACAAAACCCACATGTAGGAACCACATCAGCCTGTGAGATCACAAGGTGTCAAAGAGATTAGGTATCAGACATCAAAGACCAAACAAAAAAACATAGCATTGTAAATGAAGGGGAGTGTGTAGTGGGGACCCAGGGGCCATCTGTGGGAAATTGGACATCGCATTGCAGAAGGGCCTTGGGGAGGAGATGAGGCAGTCAGGGTGCAGTATTGCAACAATGAAATATACAATTATCCTCTAATTCTTGAATGCTTCCTCCCCACGACTATAATGATCCCGATTCTACCTTACAAATCCAGCTGGACCGGAGGATGTACATTGGTACAGATAGGAACTGGAAACACAGGGAATCCAGGACAGATGAATCCCTCAGGACCAGTGTTAAGAGTGGTGATACCGCGAGGGTGGAGGGAAGGTGAGGGAGAAAGGGGGAACAGATTACAAGGACCTATATATAACCTCCTCCCTAGGGGACAGACAGTAGAGAAATGGGTAAAAGGAGACATTGGATGGTGTAAGCGATGACAAAATAATAATTTATACATTTTCAAGGGTTCATGGGGGAGGAGGGGAGGAGGGAGTGAGGGGAAAATGAAGAGCTGATACCAAAGGCTCAAGTAGAAAGCAAGTGTTTTGAGAATGATGAGGGAAACAAATGTACAAAAGTGCTTGACACAAAGGATGTATGTATGGATTGTGATAAGAGTTGTATGAGCCCCCAATAAAATGATTTTTTTAAAAGGTGCCGCTTAAACCATTTCTCAAGGGTTTTTTTGAGGGGAGGGGCAGTGAGGGGGAGTTTTCAAATTTTTTTCCAGGGAATGTCGACTTGTCTGTGATTTAAATAAGAACTCTGGCGGCACTCTGGGGTAGGCACTGGCTGCAGGTTCAAGGCAGTTGTTCAGTTGTACCAGCTGTTTCCCAGCAGAAAGTAGAGACATTTTGTCTTGGAAACGTATAGAAAAGATCAGGATGGTGTTTGAGCATTGCAGAGCTACCATATGGTCAAGACTTGATGGTATCAAAAGAAGAAGCACAACCAATACCGAAAACACTGGTGGAAAACAAAATCCTCAGACTCTAAACTTACTGCCACCAAGTTAACTACAATCCAAGGTGACCCTGCAAAATCCCAGCTCCAGAAACGTCTGAAATACCAATCGCGGTGTTAAGATAACCACTACTATAGGGCCACTGCTAGTCTGAGTCTATTGGACGACAGTGGAAAGTTGTGGTGGAGAATATTAAGGATATTGCTTGTTAAATTCTTCATTCTATTAGATTTGCTTTATGTGAATTGGGTACAAATATAGCTCTCTTAATCAGCTCACCAGCTAGGTAGGTAGCTGTCTTCCAAATTTCTTGCCAAAGATGACTGAGTTTTGCCAGCTTTTCATCCATTTGCTATCTTCATCTCTTTGTTCTTTGGCTAGTCCCTTGGCGCTTCTTTGGTCTTGTTTATTCAATGTCCAACTTTCATACGCATATGAGGTGGTGGAAGGTTTGGGTCAGGTTCACTTTAGTCCTTAAAGTACTATCAGTTCTTGACCATATATGCTGCTTCCTACAGTGCTTTAGCATCAGCCAGTTCTCTTTGGTTATTGACTGCATCATGTGTCTTCTTTTGGTGCGTCTTGCATTGTGCGATGTTTTGCCCATAGTATTCTGCAGGATTGCTTCTTAGGACTTGGATTGTTCCTCTCTTCTTTCACTTTAAGAAGTGCTGAACAGATTCCCACCCACCACCCTGGACCCGGAATTTGTCAAGTATATGAGTATATTTGTCAAACCGAGTATATAGCATTCCTAGAAACCACAGTCCCCCATTAAAAATTACCCAACTTCAAATTTTACAAGAGAAAGAGAAAAATAGCCTAGATTTTCAAAGAATCCCAGAGAAACACCATGGAGTTAGCTAATTAAAATCAGAACTTCATTGTCAGATGATTTCTTAGTCACACAGCCAAAGCCAAAGAAAACCTCGAGAACTTATCATGAAAGTATCAGAAGAGCAAAGTCATTCTTCTTTGGGGAGGGCAGGCGGAGGGCCTAACTGGGAAATACCATCTAATGAAATGAATAAGATCAGAGAACAAATCCACAGGGAAGAGAGAAAAGTCATTTTGAATACAAAGTGTTCAAACCACTTCAATTTTCTGTGTAAATTGTTTTTCTTTCCAGTGAGTCAAGGAGGTTGATGTTAGTCGCTCCCAACACAACAGATCACAAATTTGCAGTCATTCTTGGTGTCTGAAAAGTAATTAAACATTTGTAAAATGACAGTTTTCAAATGAAATGTCTGACAAGCATCTCCTTCAGAAATAATGATGTGATTTCTTTGGCTGCAACTAATGACAGAGATTATAACCCCCCCCCCCCCCCCCCGCCCCATCCTCTACTTCCAAGTTACCACTTGGCAATCAGTGCATATGCAGCTCTTGCTCGCTATTTTACCGCCGCGCTCTTGGGTTTCCAGTTATGCTTTGCAATCATGTGATAGGATATTTGCAGTTTGCCATGGTCTCCACATTGTACTTTCAGTGAGCTTTGTTTCAAACAATAACATCCATGGAGAAGGGAAGCGGGAAGTTGTCCTGCTGAAGGATTGAACCCATAGAGAGTAGAGATGGACTATACTAAAGGGAACACATTGAATTAAAAGTCATCCTTTTCTTTTGGACAAATGGAGACTAACATGGACAAGTGTGGACTTAAAATTCTTATACCATTTCGCTTTGTAAACCTTTAGTTTAAAGTATTTGACATGAGATTTACAGTCGTTTGGTTCCTTTGGTGTTCCTGACAGAGCAACCTACCGGAACCCCAGAAACAGCCAAGCACTCCCCACTGAGGATTGCACTCAGCTCAATTAGTGAGGGGACTGAAGATGGGCTAATATATGTCCTGAATTTAGTTTAAAATTTTAGTTGGATTTTAATATTAATATTATATTCTTTTTCTTCCCTTTAAAATATTATATTAAAGCTAGGGTGTATAAAAATTGAGCCTCATACACCTGCATCATACTCATGCACAGGTTAATTTAATAGTTTTCTTGCTGGATTTCTTTGAAAACCATTCAGTCAATGTTACCTAACGTCACAAGGAGAAAGACATATTTTTATAGTAGATACTATGGAGGTAGATGAATAGCAGTCCTAGCAGAAGAATAATTTCTAGAATGGATATTTCTTTTTTTAATTTCTCATTCTCTCAACATGTGTGTGAGTTCCTACTGCCATGCACCCAACTCTGTGCTGGAGACCAGAAAGACATCCATGGAGGTCAAGTCTCTGGTCTTTGACTAGATGACAGCACGCAGGGAAGAGGACTTGATAATATGTCTATGTGCACATTACAGGACATGTTAAAAGAAGGGTGGGTGCCACTATATGGCTCACTGCCACTGAGCTGATTCTGACTCCTAACAATCCTGCAGGACAGGGCAGAACAACCTCTGTGAGTTTCTGAGACTATAACTCTTTTTTTTTTAGCATTTTATTGGGGACTCATACAACTCTTATTACAATCAATACATACATCAATTGTGTAAAGCATATTTGTACAATTCGTAGCCCTGAACATTCTCAAAACATCTGCTCTCCACTCAAGCCCCTGGCATCATGTCCTCATTTTTCCCCTCCCTCCTCATTCTCCCGTCCCTCATGAACCCTTGATAATTTATAAATCACTACTTTGTCATATCTTGCTCTGTCCCATGTCTCCCTTTACCCACTTTTCTATTGTATGTCCCCCAGGGTGGAGGTCACTTGTAGATCCTTGAAAGCGGATCCACCTTTCCAACCCATCCTCCCTATGCCCTCCCAGTATCGCCACTCACACCCCTGGTCCTGAGGGGACCATCCGCCCTGGCTTCCCTGTGTTTCCAGTTCCCACCTGTATCAGTGTACATCCTCTGGTCTAGTCAGACTTGCAAGGTAGGATTCGGATCATGACAGTGGGGGAGGAAGCATTTAGGAACTAGAGGAAAGTTGTAGTTTTCATCATTGCTATATTGCACCCTGACTGTCTTGTCTCCTCCCCAAGATCCTTCTGTAAGGGGATGTCCAGTGGCCTACAAATGGGCTTTGGGTCTCCACTGCACACATCCCCACTCATTCACTATGGTAAGATTTTTTGTTCTGATGATGCCTGATACCTGATCCCTTGACACCTTGTGATCTCACAGGCTGGTGTGCTTTCTTCCATGTGGGCGTTGTTGCTTCTGATCTAGATGGCTGCTTGTTTACCTTCAAGCTTTAAGACCCCAGACGGTATATTTTTTGTTAGCCTGGAACGATCAGCTTTCTTTGCCACATTTGCTTATGCACACATTTGTCTTCAGCGGTCATATCACAGGGAGGTGAGCACACAATGATATGATGGTTGTTTTTTTTTTTTTGTTATTTGATGCCTGATAACTGATCCCTTCAGCACCTCATGGTCACACAGGCTGGTGTGCTTCTTCCATGTGGGCTTTGTTGCTTCTGAACCAGATGGCCATTTGTTTACCTTAAAGCCTGTAAGACCCCAGATGATATAACTTTTGATAGCCGGGCACCAGACTATAACTCTTTATATGAAAAAAAAAAAGCCTCGTCTTTCCCTCATGGAGCACCTGGTGGTTTTGAACAGCTGACCATGTGATTGATAGCCGAACACATAACCACTACACAGGATGCAACTAAGTAATAGAGTAGAGATGTTCTTAGGTGCCATCTGGTACGACTCAACTCCTACTGACACTAGGTACACCAGAAGGGGACACTGCCTGGTCCTATGCCATAACCACAAGTGTTGGCACACATAAGTCCCTTGTGTCCACTCACCTTGTCAAGGATAACCCCTCTACTTTAAAAAATATGATATTCTTTATCAGAGCCTGTTCTTGCCTCATAACATGTCCAAAGTTTCAACTCAGCATTCCTGCTCTATGGCACATTCTGGCTATACATGTTCCATAAACACATAATAAAATAGAATACAATTAACATACAGATAAAGACAAAAATATCTGTCTAAAGGTAAAGTGAAGGTTTCCAGGATTAGGTAGCATCCAACTAACAGTAATTCTTTTCAAAAGAGCAAGTAGTGAGTCCTTAGGGAGGCGTCTACAGGGAGCGCTGGTGATAAATATATACTGTGCAAAAGCTGGGGGTCTGCAGACTCAGGCCCAGTCAGGGTGGGTTGCTTAGTTTGTCTCAACCATAGGGAATAGGAGCGTAGGTGTAATTAAAATTAAGACTAGAAATATTGAGTGGGGCCTGAAATGAATACTTTGTGATGGAGTGAATAAGGTAAGGTGGGAGTCAGAAAAAGAAAATTCAAATTTAATATTAGTTCTAAGAATTTTCATAAGCCACAAAACCTTTCTGACTCTTCGTTTCTTGACAGGGTCATGAAAATATATGGTTAGTTTTTTGTTTGGCTGGGGCGGTTATATTATACTGTTTGGTTTTATTTTTCAATATAAGAAAGCAAATCCCATTTCCAGCAGGTCAATTCAAACTCAAAGCCACCCTATGTTAAAAGAATGCTCCTTAGGGGCTCCTAGGCTGTAATATCTACATGAGCAGAGCGCCACATCTTCCTTACTGGTCAGTTAGAAGCACCAACATTTGTGGTTAGCAGCTGAGAGCTGAACGCCTGCTGGTGCTCCTTTGATGGGCAATCCTGAATGCTAGTTTGCTTTGTATCCCTTTATTGTATTCCACATAAACCTAAGCTGGGAGCTTATTCTGCATACATCAGGAGCCAATGAGGCATCTGGAACAAAGAAGCTGTAGGGTCAGCTCTCGGTGCACAAAAGTAAACTAGTAATTGCTCTTCGCTGGTGTGAGAGAGGGCTTGCGTTATTATGGACTTAGAGGCAGACGCTATTTGTAGCAGCGTGTTGTAATTTTCAAGAAAAGGACAAATGAGGACTTGAACCAAGGCCAGGATAACAGCAATGACAAGAGAGAAAGTGACTCCAGAGATATTAGAATTCAAGACAAATTGCACTGGGAGGTGTCCAGGACAATGCCGCTATTCTAAAGTGATCAAAGAGACTCCCCAGAGTAAACTGTGCGTTCATCTGGAATGCCTAGACATCTACTGAGCACCAGGCAGCCTTTCCCTTAAGAGTTCACCGCATTTCCAGATAATCATTCATTGATAAAGGATCGTTTACTCCCCCAGGTTAAGATCCATTGATTATTGCCAGTGCAAATTATATTATATGAGCCACATAACCATTTGTTATTAATTCTCCTCCCCAACAAGATACCAAGATAGATCATCAGATCATCTGGAAAGCTGGGATTGATACCCGGGAGCCAGGTTCAACCAACTCACTTCCTCTGTTATTTGGGCTTTCCTGAAGCAAGTACTGCAAAGCCTCACTTAATTAAATTCACCAAAACAAGCCGCAGAGGTGGGGTTTGAAAGCCTCCGGTGCTGGAAAGAAATAAAAAGAGCAGTCTCTCATATCTGAGCTGGTCAGAATTATTTAAAAAGAGACCTGGTATTGCATCTAAGAGCAGAGCATGAATCTGAAAACATGGATCTAAAGACTTGCTACTTTCTGGTAAATATAAATGAGCACTGAGTTGTAGAAGGCAAACAAACAGGATAGAAGCAAGCACTGGCAGTGTACCCCATTACTATGGATGACCCTCGTGCTATATACAACAATCTCTATAATTTTTCTGTAAATCTCTATGAAGTCCTTTACATAATATCACTATTGTTGATGTACATGAATAACACAGCTGCAACTGGGACTCGGGTCTGACTAGAACGCATGATCTCTGCTGAATGTACTGAACATAGAAATACAGTGGTTTAAGTCGCTGTTGCTGCTCTTTGAGTGTGTGAGTCAGTGGACAGTTGTAGACTTGTCTTGATGACTAGCAGAGACAAGCAGTAGGCGTAAAGACCATTCCCTGCCATTGAATCACATCTGACTCACAATGTCCGTATATGAGGTTTCTGAGACTGTACATCTTTACAGAAGCAGACAGCCTCAACTTTCTCCCACAGAGTAGCTGATGGGTTTGAACCACCAATCTTGCAGTTAGTATCACAACACCTATGCCACAGTGCCACCAGGGCTCCAGGAATTGACAGAAATCAACTGGATTCACTTGGTACTTAGTAACTCCTGCCGTCTGCACAAGGTAGTATTAGATCATTTGAGGAGAGAAGCATGAAAGGAAATATTTTGGTTTCCATCTGTCGTAACGCGGAGATAGATTAGCTCTACTGGCCCTGCCACAGTCGCCTGAACCCAGGCCTTTAAGGGCTGTATGCATGTCCAACCAAGGGAGCCCCTTCTCCGTGGTAATGGTGGAAGGGCTGACGGGGTCTAGTGATTTTTGAGACACTCCCGTCTTTGCTCAGGTTATAAACCACAAAATCACAGCAACACAACATTAGATATTATAGCTGGAGTGTCTTAGGCATCACTCTGCTGGTAACATTAGTTATTTACCATACAAGAGGTGTGATTGGAATGAAAATTCAGCTTCTTTTGTAAACAACTCCATTACAAACCAAAAACCCATGTGATGCTACCCTTCTTTTAAGCTAAAACTGAATAGACAGAAACTTTTAGGAGGCAGTTTCTGCCTAATTTCTTCCCAAATTGACTGTTAAGGGGAAAAAATAATGAGCATAGACTGCGTGTTCACTTAGAAATTTTAGCCCAGCTATTTTTCCTAATTTTACTCACAGATTTTTTTCCCCATCCAATTTCTTGCTCATAGCTTTGGTTTCTTTACCCTCTACCCTCCCACTCCAGAAACAACTCCCACATGGTTCTAGGATGTGTCATAGTTACATTGTAGCAGGAATAGGAGCAAAATAAAGGCCTGCAGTTTGATATGATGATACTAATAGGGTGTCTTTATTTAGGTGTAGAAGGAGGGGCAGGGGGACGTAAGTCTTAAGGGGTCAGCTATTCCAGGAAAAGCCTCTGACTCCATACCTTTTACCCCAAATTACAAAGCAAATCAGTCATTAGCGATCCTGAGGGAGGAGATACTCGGACAAATGCTGGGGAAGCCATCAGCAAAGATCTGCCAAGAGCCAGGGTGGAGGTCAGGGATGTCAGACCCGGACTGGGAGACCTGGGGCTGCTGCCATAATCGGGACAGGAGGTGTGTCTCCCCACCAGGCAGTTTTTGTGGCACTTAATTGCCCATTTCTCTCTCTATAGACACACACACATACATCGGCTCCAGCAAGGGCAATCGTGTCCAGAGAGAAATCCAAAGATATAAAGATGAAATTATGCAGGGACACTGGAGCCATAAAAGGAGATGAATAAATAAAGGCATTAACTTTTCATGTCAATTGCACTAAGGCATTCTTATTACCTTATTGCTAGCATATATAAGAGGAAATTTCATCTGCCAATTTGAACAGCTTCAAAGTATACTTGAGGATGCTCGGAAAGAACAAGAGGGTGCCCAAGGACCAGATAATATCTTCTTACAGGTGCCCAGGGCACCTCACAAGTGTTCACAGGACTGGAGAAGTAGCCTGCTGTTCAAATAGCTGGAAATCTACCTGGAAGAGAAAGGAATCGGTGCTTGGCAAACTGTGGACTTGACTTTCCCCATGAGTTTATGCTTTCATTCACTGAGCACATATCGACAATGTGTCTATGTGCACACTGCTCGTTAGACTATATGAATACGTACATGAAGAAGCAACAACTGTGCTCTCAGGTAACTCAGAGTCTGCACTGAGGTGCGAGACCGGCCTCTTTAGGTCACTGAGTGTTGCTGAGAGTCCCCAGAAACAATAGTATCGACTAGGTTAAGTTGTAAGTAGGATTGAGGGCAGAAGGAATCAAGATACAAAGGAAATTCCTAAAATAGTATTACTCATTTTTCACCCCCTGCGGTAGGTCACTTAGCACCAGAAGTGTGTTGTTACCATTATAGGTGTCTTGGCAAGCATTACTTCTAACCCAGCACTTCTCAACCTGTGGGTCGCAACCACTTTGGGGGTGGAACCACCCTTTCACAGGAATCGCCTGATTCATAACAGTAGGAAAGTTAGAGTTATGAAGTAACAACAAAAATAATTTTATGGTTGAGGGGTTACCACACAATGAGGGACTGTATTAAAGGGTCACAGCATTACAAAGGTTGAGGACTACTGTTCTAACCTATAAAATTTTTGTACTTATCGTTGCTATATCACACCCCGTCTGGCTCTTCACCTCCCTGAGACCCCTCTGCAAGGGGATCTCCAGTGGCCTACAAATGGGCTTTGGGTCTCCACTCTGCACTTCCCCCTTCATTCACTATGGTAAGATGTTTTGTTCTGATGATGCCTGATACCTGACCCCTTCAGCACCTCATGATCACACAGGCTGGTGTGCTTCTGCCATGGAGGCTTTGCTGCTTCTGAGCTAGATGGCTGCTTATTTACCTTCAAGCCTTTAAGACCTCAGGCACTGTATATTTTTATAGTGAATGAAAAATACAACTTTCCTCTAGTTCCTAAATGCTTCCCCTGGCCCCCTCCACTATCATGATCTTAATTGTACCTTGCAAGTCTAGCTAGACCAGAGGATGGACACTGGTACAGATAGGAACTGGAAACACAGGGAATCCAGGGTGGATCCCTTCAGGACCAGTGGTGTGAGTGACGATACTGGGAATGTAGGGGGAGGGTAGTTGGAAATGGACACCCAATTACAAGGATCTACATGTGACCTCCTCCCTGGGGGACTGACAAAAGCAAAGTGGGTGAAGGGAGATGTCGGACAAGGAAAGATATGATAAAATAATAATTTATAAATTATCAAGGGTTCAGGAGGGAGGGAGGAGTGGGAACAGAGGGGGCAAAATGAGGACCTGATGCCAGGGGCTTAAGTGGAGAGCAAATGTTTTGAGAATGATGAAGGCAATGAATGTACAAATGTGCTTTATACAATTTATGTATGTATGGATTGTGATAAGAGTTGTATGAGCCCCTAATAAAACGATTAAAAATAAGGAAAAAATGTTTCTACAATATATCACCTTACTTTATAGAGAGGATATTGATGCTCAGAGAAGCTTGCTAGCTTAACCAATGGCAAAAGGCTGTTGTGTTGTGAACTATGATTCTCTGAATATTTGTCCTTTCATTAGTCCCTACCCTTATCGGTGTGGCTGTTTTACATGCCACACGCAGATTAATTTTTACTAACCCTCAGTTTTTGAACTCTTACAATGATATCTATCAAAATCTCCTCTTGAATAAATTCCAAGTGCCATGGCTTAGAATATAAGGCCTTGCAATATTTGATTCTCTAATAAAATGTTGGTCTCACATTCCATAGATGATTTTAATAAACCTTCCACATCAATAAAGCCCAACTGCTTGTCATATCTGAAAACGTCATTAATTTCTCTGCATCCATATTAATTAGAAAGGCTGTCATTACCAATTAAACATTGGAACTGCAGAAGAAGATGGCAAAATTGATGAGTGATTTAGAAATGTGGTGCTGTGAAATAAAATAGGAAACTCACAGAGAGGGCTTGCTTAGGGGGAAACAAGAACTCCTATTTTACTGTCTTATGTGAGTCAACAGCCAAACATTCAGGAGGACAGCAGCCTGGCATGCAATTAGAACTGGGCCCAGTGTTAAAAGGGGCCATTGGTACTTAGTGGATGCTTTTGAGACCTTGTCCATGGAAGTGACAGCCTCACCAGGGCAATTGGCAGGAGACCTACCAGAATCAAGTGGAATGAAATGGGTAGAGATACGTGCTGCTTGTTATGGTTCGAGGTCTCATAGATTCAAGGGGAAATGAGAGGGAAACTCGAAGTAAAAGCACAGCTTTCTTCCAATATTTCTTATAAAAATAAACACTAAGAAATAAAGGGGACAATATGGTTCCCATTAAGGTAAGTCGAAATGCATTGCCACATAATCATTACAACCTTTATGGAACAAAAAGCTGACACGGTGAGGCGACCGCAGTTGGACATAGTCTCTAATTCAGAAAACACTCTGCAGGTGGGTGCATTCTCCTGGGAGAACTCTGTGTTTTCCAATTTCCAGCCTGTTAATGTGGCAGTTGGGATGTCTTGAAAGACTCCATTCGGGCGCTTTGTGAACTTTCTGTGGGTTTGGGGGGCCCTGGCGGTGTGGTGTTGATGCTTTGGGCTGCAAACCCAAAGGTGAGAGGCTCTACACCCCCAGCTGCTGCAGGGAGAAAGAGAAGACCTTCTTCTCCCGTAAAGAGTTGGTCACGGAAATTATCACAGGTACTTCTGCATATCCTGGAAGGTTGCCATGAGGCAGAATTGACTAGTTGGCAGTGAGTGGGGTTTTTGTTTTGTTTTGTTTTTTTCCCCCTCTTAGTGCGTTTTGGTAACAAAAATAAGTCTGAAGGGACAAGGTCAGGATTGTAGGGTGAATGGAGCAAGGTTGTCCACTGAAATTCTCACAGGAAAGTTTTGTCCAATCTTAAAGGAAGACAAGAAAGCACCTTGTCATGATGGAACAAACATTTTTCCTGGACCCACTTTCCCTGGCATGTTTTCTTATTAGTATGATTTTCTACTTTCTTTTCCCCACTTATCCTTCAGGAACATCCTGGGTTCTTGAAAAATATGTATAAACTTTACACTTTTGGAGTCCCACAACTTACTTGTCATAACGTTCTGACTTGATTTAGTTGACTGAGTAGATCTTGGAAATCACTGGTTCGAGTGGACTGTTTGGGTGTGTGTTGGCTTTTAAGGCATCCTATCATGACTAAGACAAGTGCATGACTGAAAGAACTTCTCTGCAACCACCCACTGATTGCAGAGACACGTTTAAACATGTTTTGTTTGCAATAAACTTGGGCATACATGAACTAGAACCCTACTAGTAACAATGTTTGACTTGCTGTCATATTCCTATTGTTCTTGAGGACTTAATTATCAGGGAAAGAGGCATGGAGCCAAGCACACTGCCTGATTCTAAGCGTTTGCTCATATTTACATTGTGCTCTTGTTTTCCAAATGAAATACAGGAAAGCTTCCGTTTTAAAGCATGGAACACAGAGCAATATTCTGGGCACTGAAGATACAGCAGTGAATGCAGAGGAACATACCTCTGAATCAATTTACTCATTTTCAAGTTCAATGACAGACTGGGGGTGACGTATCATAAATGCTTGGGGACCACTAGCAGAGAAAATTCTGGAGACAAATCTTAAAAAATAAGAGAGAGTTGCTAAGACTGGGATGTATATCATGTTTTAGTTCATTAGGGAGACATGATCAAATGACAGAGATGAGGCAAATTATATAAGACCACCTCCTTTGTGGATTGAATTTCATTCTCCTAAAATATGTGCTGTTAATCCTAATCCATGTAGGTATAATCCCTTTGGGGAATAGAATTATTTAGGTTAATAAGATATTATTAGTATAGAGTTTATTTTAAGGACATCCACTTGAGGTATAAAAGAGCATATTAAGTATAGATGCATGCCCAGATGGGGCAAGATAAATACACATGAAGTGTACAGCAACCACAAAACCTAAACTGAAAAATTGCAGAGACCTACACCCAGAGTCAATAGGGCTTGTACCCTGATGACAAATTTCTGGACTCCTAAACGGCGACAAAATTAATTTCTGGGTGCTAAAATTGCCCACTTATGCTATGTCTATTATAATGACACTTGATAACTAATTAATTTCAATTAACTACATGCATGTGAAATCTGAGTAATGAGTAAGTAAGACTGGTGAAGAATGGATGCATTTGATCTATTGTGTTGCTATGAGAAGGACCACAGATTTTCAGAATCACGACACATCTGTCTGAAGGAAATATTGCCAGAATGCTCCTTAGAAGCAAGGATGCGGATACTTCTTTCACACACTTTGACATGTTGTCTAGAAACCAGTCCCTTGAAAGGAGCCACCCAGGCTTGGTACCACAGCCCAGGGGAAAAGGAGATGTTCAATAAGATGGTTGAGCAATGAGCTGCAACAATGAGTTAAAGCATAACAGTAAACAGAATGGCACAGAGCGGGGGAGTGTTTTGTTCTGCTGTACATGAGGTTGTTATGAGTTGGAGCCAACTAGTTGGGACCTGACACACAAGTGTGGATGACTACAACAAGCTCCAAGCATCTAGCCAGTGATACTCAACCTTCTAATGCCGCGACCCTTTAATACAGTTCCTCATGTTATGGTGACCCCAACCACAAAATTATTTTCATTGCTACTTCATAACTATAATTTTGCTACTTTTATGAATAGGGTGACCCCTTGAAATGGTCATCGGACACCCCTCAAAGGGGTCCCGACCCACAGGTTGAGAAGTGCTAATCTAGGATTTCTGGAGTATAGTCTTCAAGACAGGAAGGCAGCCTTTCATCATGCCTGGGATTAGAGACTTCGAGGAGCCAGATTGTAGAGAATCATGCACAGCATGCTCAGGATTTGGATTGTATCCTTGAGAAAATAGAAAACCATCAAGAGTTTTTAATTGGGTAATGATATAATTAAGATAATATTTTAGAAAGTGTTCCTTGGAAAATAGAGGATGAAATGGGGATTTTAAGATGAAGAGGCAATTTAGGTAACTACTATAGTTGCTGTGTTAGTCCAGGTAGACTAGAGATACAAATCCATAGAAACTCATATGTGGGTAAGAGTTTTATATAAAGGGTAACTGTACATTAAGAAAGCATCTTAACCCAGTGCAATCCAAGCCCCAAAGTCTGATATGAGCCCATATGTCCGACACCAACCTATAATGTCCTCTTCAGACTCACAAAACACTTGCAATGATGCTGAATGCAGGATGATCACAGACCAGTGGGTAGAAAGTCTTTGGAGCCTGTGGCACTGTAAGCATCTCAGCGCTGGCAGGAATCTGCACGTGGCTTCTCCAGTTCCAGATGTCTGGTTGCACCACGGTAGGTCCCTGTGGCTTCTCCAGCTCCCAGGGCATAGTGCCGTGCGTCTGGTCAGTAGTACGTCTCCAAGAGAATGAGAAGACAGAGTCTGTCTCCTGTCTCTTTGGAAGATAGGAGTTATAGATTATGTAACTGCCACAGTTGCCCAGGCAAGAGGTTATAAGTGAAGCAGTGTTATGATGATGGAGATAAGGAAGAATGTACAGATTCAAGGGCTATGTTGACTATCTATTTATTTAAGTTAATGATATGTTAAATGTAGAGGATGACAGAGAGAGCCCATGACATGCACTTGTCAATCTTAAGTGACAGTAGACTGTAGCTCCAGAACAGACATGAAAACACAGATGTAAAATTGGCTAAGAGGAGAAAGTTTGAAACATTTTGCCTTGAGATTCCTGTTACATATCCTATTACAATATACCTGGTATGTATTGATTGTGATAAGAGTTGTATGAACCCTCAATAATGAGAGTAACCGTACCAGGAGGGTAAGGGGATGGTGGGAGGAGAGAGGGGGACCTTATTACAATGATCTACATATTACCCCTTCCCTGTGGATGGACAACAGAAAAGTAGGTGAAGGGAGACATTGGACAGAGTAAGACATGGCACAATAATAATGATTTATAAATTAAAAGGGGTTCATGAGGGAGGGAGGGGAAATATGAGGAGTTGATACTAAGGGCTCAAGTTGTAAGCAAATGTTTTGATAACGATGAGGCAACAAATGTACAATTGTGTTTGACACAATGGATGTGTGTATGGATTGTGATGAGTGGTATGAGCCCCCAATAAAATGATCTTTTTAAAAAAAATACCTGTTAGTTCCCTAAGTATATGAATGTTAATCTTCAAGAATATCTGTTGTTTTGTTTTGTTTTGTTGCTTGGTTTTCTCTGTCTTGTTTTTGTGCATGTTATTATCTCCACAGGTCTGTCTAAATAAGATAGGCTGGATGAACAATCTGGAGGAGAAAACAACGGGACTGACGGTTCCAGGGGGACATTGGAGAGGGGAAGATGGTGGGGAAAGGAAGTGGTGTTAACAAACCCACGGACAAGGGAACAACAAGTGATCCAAATCATTGGTGAGGAGGGAGTAGGAGGCCCATTATGGCATGATCAAGGGTAATGAAACAGAGAAATACTGAAACCCAAATGAAGGCTGAGCATGATAGTGGGACAAGAGGAAAGTAAAAGTAAATAGGGGAAAGAGCTAGGAGGCAAAGGGCACTTATAGAGGCCTAAATAAAGGCATGCATATATGTTACTATATATGAGATGAGGAAATAAATTTATGGGCATGTATTTGTGGGTTTAGTATTAAGGTAGCAGATAGAAATTGGGCCTCCTCTCAAGTACTCCTTCGATGCAAGAATAATTTGTTGTATTAAATTGGCATTCCATGATGCTCACCTTCCCGACACAATCGCTGAAGACAAAGAGGGTCCATAAGCAAATGTGATGAAGAACGTTGATGGAACCAGCTATTAAAATATATAGTGTCTAAGGTCTTAAAGACTTGAAGGTAAAAAAAAAAGTGGCCATCTAGCTCAGAAGCAACAAAACCCACATGTAAGAAACACATCAATATGTGTGATCACGAGGTGTCGAAAGGATGGGGTATCAGGCATCAAAGAACAAAAAAACATATCAACGTGAATGATGGGAAGTATGGAGTGGGGACCCAAGGCCCAGCTGTAGGCAAGTGGATATCCCTTTACAGAAGGGTGTGGGGAAGGAGATGAGCCAGTCAGGGTGAAGGGTAGCAATGATGAAACACATAACTTTCCTCTAGTTCCTAAATGCTTCCCCCCTCCCCCACTGTACACACACAAAAAATAATGATCCCAATTCTACCTTACAAATCTGGCTAGACCAGAGGATGTACACTGGTACAGATAGGAACCAGAAGCACAGGGAATCCAGGACAGATGATCCATTCAGGACCAGTGGGAAGAGTGGAGGTACCAGGAGGGTGGAGGGAGGGTGGGGAAGAAAGGGGGAACAGATCACAGATATCTACATATAACCTCCTCCCTGGAGGATGCACAACAGAAAAGTGGGTGAAGGGAGATGTCAGATGGTGTAAGATATAACAAAATAATAATTTATAAATTATCAATGGTCATGAGGGAGGGAGGAGCAGGGAGGGAGGGGGGAAAATGAAGAGCTGATGCCAGGGGCTTATGTGGAGAGCAAATATTTTGAGAATGATGAGGGTAATGAATATACAAATGTGCCTTATACAACTGATATATATATGGATTGTGATAAAATTTGTATAAACCCCCAATAAAATGATTAAAAATAAAAGAATATCTGGGCTGATCCTACAGATATAGAAAGCAAAGTATTAATCTCTAGGCAACACTAGCCTTTCTGGGGCAGACAGAGGTAGGACAGTGATGGTAGAAAAGATAAGAAGCTGTCTGCAGAGGGAAAGAACACATTTTACAAAACTGAGAGAAAGAATTCTAACAAGGAGTGGACATTGATCACACGTAGAGTAAAGAGGACGGAGTTAAGACATAGGTTGGCTTGTGAAACAACTTTCCGCCCTGCGTGGAACAAAAAGAATCTCTTTTCCCATGGGTTTAGAGCAAGTGAGCCTGAGAGTAGAGAGGCGAACCTTCACTGGCCAGATTAAAGTGCCTTCTCTTTAAGTTATCCCTGAAAAATGATATATTTGAGGTTTGATAAACACAATTTTTTACCATCTTAAAAATGTTTTCTGTTTTGTACATCTAATCTTTAGTAATATGGACTCAATACAATATTGCAGTGCACAATTTGCTGATGTTTTCATTCTCTGATACTCACTCGCAGATGCTCAATTATATGATTTAATGATCAAAACACCACCATATAGATTTGTTTTTCTAAACTAAAGCAGGGACTTCAGTTGATTGAAAACATGGGCCCTAATGGTGATTGCCTTGCTAAAATAGATAGATTTGGGAAGCAGAACGTGGTTACAGCAAACTATATAGAAGAAAATAATTTGGCTTAGACTGTGTTCTCAAGAGCATATACACACACATATAGAAAGACATTTATATGCATACAATTGCTCACACAAGGTAAGTCCAAGCCTGGGCAGGTTCCAAGTCCTTGGGTCAGATGGAGGCTGTAGGTTTGGCCTGACTTAGGTGTCTTTGGGGGTGCTACAGTCCAAATCAGCTGCTGACTGCATTGGTGAATGAATTCAAGGTTGGAAGGTCAGATGGCAGGTCCTTAAGAGTCCCACAATCAGCAGTCAACATGTCAGCGTGGTAGTCGGATCATTTTATGTCAAATAGACATTTCCTGGTCTGGAGTGGAGTCAAACTTTTCAATCAATTGGTAGCTTACTGACATCTCCTTGGCAGTGTAGGGAGAGAGGGCCTCTGGGAACTGCCTTTCTCTCTCCCACTGCCTGCCTTGGGAAGTAGCCTCATGCTGCCGGTGCCCTGCCATTTCCCACTCACCTTGGACCCACGTGATTCTGTGCTCAACCAGCTAGTGACCATCCTGTATCTAGTTTTCCTTTCTGCTCCACTATCATATGGCTACATGAGACTGAAGAGGACTTATGGACTAACATCAGACTGAATTTCTTGAGTTGGGCTGGGCTGGGGGGCCTAAATGATATATAACTACCTCTTGATCTTATTGTGTGTGTGTGTATATATATATATATCACTGACTATATATATGTCACTGATGTTTTTGTCCTAGACAATTTGGCCTAACACAGGCAGGTGGTTTATTTAAATTTAAAGAACTGATTGTCTCTGAGCTAGATGCAGAATTCAGACCCATCAAAAAACACAAGCAAGCTTTACCACAGTGTCCACTTACCTTCAAAGCAGGCCACACTCCCTAAGGCATTTAAGTTGATCAGAACTGTGACCTGGGTAAGGTGTTGCACTCCAATCTAATCTTCCCCCATTATGGAGCATCACAACAGATTGGCTGTGATTGTGTGAAATCAGGGCATGGCACACTACGAAGGGTTAACTACGAAACCACTGAGAATCCTGGTCCAGCCTATTTAGCTTTCACAGGGCTGTATATACATCCCTCAGTGGTGTTCATCCACTTCACCAGTGTCAGAGGTCATTTTTATAATTTGGAGATTTTCATATATGTATATATTAACATATAGCTTTTAGTTTGTATATAAATATATAAACACACACACGCATACCTATACATATATGTTTTCACTCAATGTAGAGTGTTCCTATTAAGCCTTTCTTAAGTTAAAATGGTGTAGAGCCGTGGTTCTCAGCCTTCCTAAGGCTGCAACCCTTTAATACAGTTCCTCATGTTGTGTTGACTCCCCAACCATAAAATTATTTTCGTCGCTACTTCATAACTATAATTTTGCTACTGTTCTGATTTGGGCAACCCCTGTGAAAGGGTCGTTTGATCCCTCAAAGGGACCATGACCCACAGGTTGAGAACCACTGGTGTAAAGCAAAGAAGCAATTATCATTCATTTATATGGGGATTTGTTGTTGTTTGTTGTTGTTGTTGTCAGGATCCCAAAGTAGAACCTAGCCAGTCATACTTACGAATGTGTAAGTTGTGCACAGGTCCCCTCAATGGCACCTAGCAGTAGCAATGCATAAGATCTAAAGCGGCAACAGTACACATAGACACACGAAGTTCAAGAAGCTAGATCCTGAGAGGGTGTCTGGGGAAGGACTTTGATGACGTCACTCACTGCTCAGGACTCTCCACAGATCTTTAACAGTCTACTGCCACATACTGCCTCGCAGTTTGACGGGGTTTCCTCACAGTGCGTGTCCTCTCTGTAGCTCTCACAGTTAGTGAAAACAGAGTGCAGTCGGGGGCCGTGGGGCCGTGCTGACTCATAGAGACCTTATGTACGGCACAATGAAAGGCCAGCGCCTCCTCACCAGCGCTCCTCTGCTTGAGCTCAGGGTTGCAGCCCCGAAGCCCATGCATCTTGTAGAGGGTCTTGCTCTTTTTCACTGCTCCCTGCTTTGCAAAGCATGATGGCCTTCTCCCAGGCTCTCCTGATAACATGCTCAAAGCATGTGAGATGAAGTCTGACTACCCTTGCCTCTAAGGAGTATTTGTGCCGTGATTCCTCCAAGATAGACCTGTTGGTTCTTTCGGCAGTCGCAGTAGTTTCGGGATTCTTCACCAGCACCGCAATTAAGTGAACTGATTCTTCTTTGGTCTTCTTATTCATTATGCAACGTTCACATGCATCTGAGGGGACTGAAAATACAACAGCTTGGGTCAGGTTCATCTTAGTCCTCAATGCAACATCCTGGCTCTTCAACCCTTTAAAAAGGTCTCGTGCAGCAGATTTACCCAATACAATGCATTGTCGGATCTCTTAACTGCTGCTTCCATGAACATTGACTGTGGATCCAAGCAAAATAAAATATTTGACAAACTCAATTTTTTTACCGTTTATCATGATGTTACCTACTGATGCAGTTTTGGGGATTCTGGTCTTTACATTGAGTTGTTTGATCTTCATCAGCAATAAAAGTCAAAGGCTTTAAAGTTTTAAATGGCAGGGCATACCAATGATGATTTCCAACATCAAACACAAGGAAATAACGCATTTATAAAGTTACTGATAATAAAAGGTAACAGTAATAAGACTAACAAAATGAGGTATTTGGATTGCATCAGAAACAATGTATGACTTAGGAGTGGTCAGAACGGAGCCCTGTAAGAAACCAAAAGCTACCTGTAGTTCTGTGTGCTGAAGCCCATACGGCTGCTCTGTTTTTCATCCAGAACCGAGTTTCATCTCTTGTTGTGGTCCTGCACCATCATGCCAATGCTGTGCCATAGCAGAAATACAGAATAGAATAGGATTGCCCCCCAAGTTTACCTAGACTGTAATTTTTACAGGAATAAGTCTTTTCTCCCCCAGGGATGCTCGGCAATTTTAACCTGGTTACCTTTCATTTAGCAAGCAAGCTGGTAACTATTGTGCCAGTAGGGCTTTGACTGGGTGACATAGAATGCCCTTGCTTAATAGATGTAAATGATGCCACAGCTAAAGCAACGTTCTGTTCTTCATAGACGGGACCCGTTTTAATGAAGATGTAAATGTGGGCGAGGCTAATGTACTAACAATAAGACACCGGGGATCCCCAATGGGAAGGAGCAGGAAAACTTTGCCAAAACTGGCAGCAGCCACTGATCAGAATTATTCAGTATGTGTGAAGCAAACGCTGGCTTTCTGGGACTTGGGGCAAACACATATTTTTCTGCAGTAGTAAAATCCAGTCTGGTGTAACATTTGCTGCATATATTAACCTATGCGATGGAGCCATTTTTTTTAACCTGTAAGAAGAATTAAAGCGTATACTTCGTGAGAGGTGTAGTGTGGAAATATATAGATTTGGGGGGGTTTCTTTACTCAGTTCTTTGGAAATGACATATCTCATAAGTGAGAATATGTGGTCTAGATGGTAATTGCCTTTTTTCTCGAGCTACATTTTCATGCTCCCCCTTTCTCCTCCAATATTAATTATCACGACTAAAAATAACCCATTGTGGGCTCTGCAGGCCTTAGGGAGGCTTCTGCAGAAATCTGACATCTGCGCAGGAGGCCCGCCGAGAAGCCTGTTTCTGTGAAACTGTCTCTTGTTTGTGCATTCCATAAACACTTGCTCTATGGCTGCTGAAGTGCTCTGTCTCTCACAATGGCTGTGACTGGCAGCTGGTGAGAACAGTGCCTTTCTGAGCAGACCTGACTCACAATGCCCGGAGGGAATAGAGGAAGCATGGAATATTTATGATTCAGAGCATTAATGATGATAGACAAAATATTGATGTAATAATATCCTACAATGGAACTAATGCTTGCAACCCAAATTCCATGGCCTCTGCTATCGTCTCTTTTTCATGCATCCATAAACATTTATACCTTCATCCTGACAAATAAAAATCAGAGAATATAAGCAAGCTTTGGTCATCAAAAATTCAGGAGCTATTTACATCTTATGTCATTTCAGGTGGAGTTTGATGGATACTAGAAAAGTCTTCATGGTTCAAAATGTACCTACAGAAATTAGAAATGCATGGCTTTATAATATGTTTCTTGTTTGAAATATAGTCATCATTGCTAATCACAATAGTTCACATTTTATAAGATTTAGCTTCATCAAATAGATACTCTTCAGTTATCTTTTTGGGATGAATGGTAGTTTTGTTAAATTGTAGGGTCAATTGAAGGAGGTATGGTACTTATCGCATGGAGGTAGTGGCCTTATTTCCTATCCATGACATATGTTTTGACAAATGAGGGTATTACTTGGAACTACAAAATTAATTGCTTTAAAGTGGGATCACGTGTGTCATTTAACTAGGGGAATCTTGTTATGATGTCTTAGAGTTTCAAAATGGAGAATTCTGTATAACCAGGGTGTAAAATGAGAGCAAGATGATTAGCAACCTGTTGTCTTTTTTTTAAGTACCATATATCTGACTTCTCCAAAATGCTATATTACTCTATTATCCCTGGTATCAACTACCACCTCCCCTTTATCATTCATTCATGTCCCAGACTATTAAAGAGATGAGTCATGCAGCCTTTGAAGCTGGCAAGTCCCTTCAGCTGAGGTTCAGACATCTGCTCAGAGAATCTTCCTCATTCGCACCAAGTTTTGTCTTTTGATTCACAATGCTGTTGAAACTGGTGTATCAGGTCAGGAGATAGGTCTCAAAAACCAGGTCAGGCAGAGACAAGGGAGACATGGATGCAGAGCAAGAGCGGGGACTTTACTGGTCCATGGAGCTCCAGAGAATTAAAATGTCAGAGAGTAAACGAAAGTGGTACTTGCTTAGCCAGGTAAAGGCACCTGGTGGAACTCATGTTCGGATGACTACTTGACTCCTGCCTCGGCGATCTTTCAGGGCAGTCATTGGCGTGACGGCACGCTGGTCGCTATCCTGTGTCTGTTCACTTGGGAAGGGGAGGTCAGCAAGATGGCACTTTGACCATGAACTGGAGGTGTGGTCCTTGCCTTCAGATATCGAAATGTAAGTAGAGAATACACTGGTCATGTCTATACATATTTGGTGGGCCAGATCTAGCTTCAGTTTCATAACCCCAGTCTCCTGCTTTTTTTTTTTTTTTTTCAAATAAAGCCAGTGGTGTTTCTGGTTAGGGAACTGCTTCCAACTGAAGTTTCTTCTGGCTTAAACACAGGTGCCCTTCTTGTTAACCACAGGAAGTTTGTTCATATTTTATCACAGACTACAATAACAGGTATAGACTTTATAATGCATTACAAATCAGAGAACTCTGTTTAGAAGAACCGCATTAGATAAGTGGCTACAGCACACCTCAAAAGGCAGTGATGGTATCCAGGAGGAGGGAGAGAAACAGAAAAACTAGAAGAATGCTCATAGCTTAGGGAACTATTTCACAACAGTGCTCACAGGGGGACATAATCTCTAAAGTTAGCTGTCTCAAAGGTTTTCTTGGTTGCGTTTCCATTTTTAACCCAAAATGACCATCTGGACAACTTTCCATTTTTCAAATTAATTATCTCAGTAAGAATGAAATGTTTGTATATTATATCATGACAATTAGAATACCATTTAAAATTCGGTGCATGGTTTAACCATTATTTACTGAGTACACACTAAGAATAAAATGGTATGCCACTGAGAATTGCAGTCTACGATAAGCATGCAGAGCTTGAGGAGTTTAGCTTCTGTTCACAGCTGTATCCCAGATAGCTATCGACTTTTATCACTTTTATTTATAATTCTATGGTTTATTCACTTGGAATTAAAAATAGATTTAGGATCAAATGACTTTCTTCTTCATATATACTATGAAGTTTCACTATTCTTTGTTAGTGTGTGTATTAAGAGTTGACTATTCACTTACATTTAGTATAAGAAAAGTGGCATTTGGCAGAAAATTTTGTTATATGAAAAAATTCTGACATTCCACTTCATGCAAAAATAAATTATAATTACCCTTTTGGGTAATAGGAAATGAAACTTCTCCTTTTGGCCTTTCGGCCTCTATATTAAGGTGTAGGTGAAAACTACTTTCTGGATGTTATCCTCATTGTCATCCACAAATCTTCTTGCTGGTAACTCTCTCCCCTAACCAAGTGTCCCAAAGCATTCCTGGAAATGTAGCCACTGCAGAAAAGAGTCTAGTAGCGAAGACACTGTGTTAGGTTGTTCTGATCCTTTAGACCCTTCTTTCTGTGCCATGGGGGAGGGGGTAGGGGGGGGCTGAACTCCAGCCAAAGTTCCTGAGAGAAAAACGCTGGAGCCCAGCGATAGCACAGGATGTCATGGGGTAAACTGGTGAGTTTCAGACGCTACATGTACACCCTACTTTTCACTTGAATTCCACTGCAGGATCCCCCTTTTATTCTTGGGGTCTGTCTTATAGAAATACCTATACATTTTATTTGAAAAAATGAAAATAATCCCTCTATGTAAGTTCGAAAGCCACTGGTTGAGATTACCCTGAAGCACCTGAGGCAAACCTATCCCTTTCCAGAGACGTTTCTGAGACCCTCTGGTTCTGTTTGACTGTGGCTGTTCTGGGGCAGTGAAGACAGAGAAATCACTTAGGGCTCTACTCTACAGGGCGCTCTACTCACAGCACCAAGGGCACCTGGCCGGAACCCAAAACATTAGCAGTTGAAGCCTGCCAGCCGGCCCATGGGGACACAGATGTTTTTGTGTGCTTCCACGGAAAATTACTGCCTTGCAGCCTCGAAGGGTGTTTGTCCTGTGTCTGCCCGGGTCACTGAGTATGAATCAATTCGATGGCAGTGGTAAGTGTCAGTGTTAGGAACCTCGGTGGTGCTCTGGTTAAGCACAAGGCTGATGCAGTTCTACCCAGAGTGGATGCAGACAGAAAGTGGAGGCAGTCTAGTTCCATCAAGAGCACACTATAGGATTGTTATGAGTCCAAGTTTATATTAAGTTAAAACAGGACACGCTGTAAAACATTCCTGACAGTGCAGCCCCATTTGTGTAGAAATGTAAACTGTTCACACGGTAGACTCTTCGATGTGCCGTTTCATGCACGGAGCATTGACTTCGGAGGAGTGTACACTTGTGATACGGGAACAAGGAAAGGCCATCCTGCTTATCAAGGAATAGGCAGTGTGTGATTGTCCATTTGCGTATTATTGCAGCGACAAAGAGCTTCGTTGTTGTGCTTGACTTGGGTTGTTTTACTTGGTAACTGGTTCTACAATTTATCTCACATCTAGCAATATCCCCTTCCTAGCCCTAGATAAAAACAAACAAATAAAACCCAAACTCATGACAGAACTAAAGGGAAGAGAAGAGCCTTCTAAGGAGTAGCCAAGTGCTAGGTGAGAAAACATTGAGAAATACTAGTTTCCGTATGGAGCAGAGACAGAAAAGCACCACTGCCATAAACCTAGAAAGTAGAAAAGATGCACAAAACATGGAGCAAACAACAGGAGAAAGAAAACCAAGTCCCTCACATTTCAATTTGTAAAGAATGATCAATCAGAGAGTTATTTGTATTAAATTCAGTAGCAGACCTTCTCTCCTGTCATCTACAAAAAGAGAAGCGTCACTTTTCTCCTGGCCTCTGTAAGAAACGAATTATAGTGCAAATGTATTTTTGGCACACCAAACGCTATGTACCGACGTAGTCTTGATTAATATTGCAATGTGTTGATGAAATTTTCTAAGCGCTGGTTAGCGTTAACATGAGAGCGTTTTTTCTTAAGTAAAATGTGTTGATACTTGTTTTCATAGTGCCTATTCGTAGCATATCCATTTGCATGTTCATAGAAGTGGTTTCTTGGGAAATTGTTTTAATAGTCAGAAACATTGAGCTTCCCAGATCTCCCATTACTCCGTTTTTGCTTTTGTGTTCGCTTGTTTGTTCACTTAATTTCTACAGTTTTTAAAGAGTATATTATAGTCCACATAGCAGTAAGTCATTTAGAATGCAGTTATTTTTCTTAAGAAGTTGATCCCAGTAATAATAAATTGATAGGTTATAGGTGAAATGACTGCACAAAACATAAATTATTGTCAGATCTGACGGGTAAAAAAGGTTGGCATCAGTGACACGGAGACAGAGGGAAGCTAGACTGGGAATGCCATGTGGGGGGAATGAGGTTTTGGCCCCTTTTTGGTCCTAGGACAGTGCCTGTTATTTGGTATATTTTAAATAATTATTTGTTAAATGAAAGAATGGATGAATCTAAGCATGAAATGAGAGCTATTAGAGTAAGTTTCAGGGAAGGTAAGATCTGTACGTTGATCTTGGATGAATAAGAAAATTAACAAAATGATAAAGGCAGGAATACAAGATAAAGGTTTAAATACACTGGAGAAAACTCATGGCAGATTTGCGGAATAGGCGTGAAGTATATAATTCTAACAGGCATAAAACTAACAAAGGCAAGCTAACAGGGGAGAGGAATTGATGCATTTGAATCATGGTGCTAACATACAATATGGAAAGTACCATAGACAAAATAATAATTTATAAATTATCAAGGGCGCATGAGGGAGGGAGGAGCGGGGAGGGAGGGGGAAAAAAGAGGACCTGATGCAGAGGGCTTAAGTGGAGAGCAAATGCTTTAAAAATGATGAGGGCAAAGAATGTACAGATGTGCTTTATACAATTGATGTATGTATGGATTGTGATCAGAGTTGTATGAGTCCCTAATAAAATGTTCCAAAAATATATGAAAAAAGAAAACTTGTTTACATTATAAAGAAAAGAAAAAGCTCAAACAAAGTTGTCTTGGAAGAGACACAAAGAGAATGCTGCCAAGGAGAAAGGATTGCAATACTCTGGATGCTCAGGAGAGTCCACTTCCCGGAGAACGGTGTGCTGCGTAAAACAGGGAGGCCCTGAACCAAATGGGTTGACACAGTGGTAGCAACCATGGGCTCAAACATCACAATAGGTGTGAGCGCCAGAGAATGTTCTGTTCTATTGTTTACAGTGGTCCTGTGAGGCAGGGCCAAATCAACGGCACTGAATAACAAGAACAGCAAGTTAACATATATGGATTCATATGCAGGGAGAGCGTGTGCATGTTGCCTTTCATTATTACTGTATGTTCTATATCCCAGTAGGTTTTGATCTATACATACAAGTTCAGAAATTCTCCAGCGTGATTGGCTGTGGTCAGGCCTTGTTCCACAGAGTCCGTGCATTTTCCGTCTCTGCTGTTACTGTGTTTGTGTAAAAACCCTTGCTTTGTAGACCTCGTTATTAATCATTATTTCAATAGTGATGTCAATGTTCACCATAAACAGTGGAGGACCTCAAAACCTTTATTGGAATGAGATTTCCTCCTTTCTGTGTGGATTTTTATTAGGTGTGTGACTCCTCTGATGACCATTAGCAGAAAGGAATCCAGACTAAGAGTTCATCGGGCAGTAGAGTCCCATGAGCCCGCATAGGAGAAGCAGGTAGATGTCAAGCAGAGTTAAAGCTTAACAAAAAACGACAGTCTCAAAACGTCTTTCTTTTTCCTAAATGCTCAGATATTATCCACAGTTATTTTAGCTTTATTCATATTCAACAACAGAAAATGTTCCTCTCTTATTAAATATCATTGCATATGGAATGTTATGAAGTAAAACAGTAGTAATACCTCCAAATCAAAATATTTTAAAATTAAGAAAAGTTACAAGGACAATATCAGGTTATAACAGGTTAGCTTTCTCAGATAAAGTGAAAGATTGTGATCTGATTTTCTCTTTATTTCATTTTATATAATCTCAAACTCCTTAGTAGACATTTCTCATATTATATTTTTAATTGAATGATGGTTCCTTACTAATACTGAATACTACCAACTCAGAGTCTATAAAAGAGACAAGGTACAGGAATAGAGTGGAAAACGTGTGATACAGTTATTGGAAGTTCAAGACATTTAAAAAGAAATCCTGCAAACATCTGTGGGGACAAAAATTACTATTTGAAGTTCTATTACCCTGGACGATTGAATGGGATGCTCTTTTGCCATCTAATCCACTTACTGTGCAACTATTTTAATGGGAAATCAATTTCGGTTTTGCTGTACTCTTTAAGCAACAATTTCCCTAGACAAGACAGATTTTATGTGAGGAAAGAGAGAGAATGAGATAATTTCTCCCCAAATTGGAATCCAGTTCCGTCTGGATGGTATGCTCCTAACAATCCTGGGGATCTTCTTCCCCACCTCTTGGATAGGCTGCCCCACAATCTGGCTCACACATTACCCTGGGTGCCAAGAACACATGATCTTTTCTGGGAGAGATTCTTTGAGGCTGTTACTCAGCCCAGTTGATTTTACTCTCACTCTTGGGGATTATGGAAGGCAGAGTCAAAAGTTACTCTGTTTATTTGTCATTCCCTCCTTTTCTTATTACTATCCTTACTGGCCCCAACACACATCTTAAGAGATGCATTTCCTTCATAGAAACTCTCTTGGTAAAAAACAAAGTTGGAAGATAGAACAAAATTAGCAGTTTGACACAGAAAGAGGCAGAAAGAAGGATGGACCATAAAAAAATAAACAGATATATCAGTAGACAAATAGTTATTCAAAACTATCTGATCTAAAATGGAGAGTTTAGCATTTCTTTTCCCAAGCATAATGATTATTATACACAAACTTCATTGGTTACTTAATAATGTTTCAGGTTCTGGGATAAGAACTTTCCATTCACATAACAATCACACAAATTCTACAGGCATAGTATTCATTATTTGTTCTTGATTCATATATTAAAATACAGTAAGGGAAGTTGAACCACTTTTTCAATGCTACACAGTCAATAAGTGGTTGAAATAGAGCTGATTCCAAAAATCTTAAATACAGTGTGTTAGTCCAGGTTGACCAAAGAAACAAATCCAGTGATACTCATATATGTATAAAATAGAGCTTTATATCAAGCAGTAATTATATATCAAGAAAACCTCCCAGTACTGTCCCACTCAAGTCTGTATGATTCGCAAGTCCAGCACTGCTTCATAAGTCCCTCTTCAGACTGATGGTGTCACATGCAAGGATCCAGAATGTAAGAAGATCACAGGTTGGTGGGTGCAAAGCCATGTTGATCCAATAGCACGTGAAGCATCACGGGGCTCTGGCAGCAACTGGGGTCAACCAGAAGGGAAGTGAAGGCAAGGAGAGAAGGGGAGGTTCCCAGGCGCCTCCTTATGAGAAGGCCACGCCCACAAAGAGGCACTGTTGGGTTGTGACCCGATTGACAGTTTGCATTTCAGCTCTACACTTTTATTTATCTTTAAGTTGATGTGCCATTATATATGCAAGCAGTTAGCCTGGTTATGGTCAGGATTTCTCAAACTGTGGGGAACTCTTCTTGTGATGGTGCTGGTTAGATGCCATGTAGTTAGTTCCAACTTACGGAGACCTTGTGCACACAGACGACACAACGCAACACCTTCACAGTGGTTGTTATGTGGGCATCCATGCTTGCAGTAACCGTGCCAATTCATCTCACACAATGCATTGCATCAAAGGTCTTCCTTGTCTGTGCTACACCTCCTACTTACCACTCCTATTTGTCCTTTAATATAATATAAATGTCTCTCTTTTTCAAATAAAGGAGAAAAAAAGCCCTCTCCTAAAGTAATTCTTCATTATATTCAATGTCACTTGTTGATGGAGCCTGACTCAGAATGAGAAGACACAGCTGAAAATTATCTATTAATAATTGGGACTTGGAATGTGTGAAGGATGAATCTAGAAAGATTGGAAAGCATCAAAATAAAATAGATTGCATAAAAATTGATATCCTAGGTATTAGTGAGCTGAAATGGCTGGTATTGGTCATTTTGACTCCGAAGAGCAAATGGTTTACTATGTAGATAATGACAGATTTAAGAGGAATGGCTTCACATTCAGCATAAAAAAGGACATTTCAAGATCTATCTTAAAGTGCAATTCTGTCTGTGATAGGGTAATATCTATCCATATACAAGGAAATTTGGTCAATACAACTCTTATTCAACGTATGCACCAACCACTAAAATATATTTAAGAAACTGAAGAATTTTACCAACATCTTCAGTCTCAAATGGATCAAAAATGCCAACAAGATGCATTGATGATTGCTTTTAGAATGCAGAAGTTGTAAACAAAGAGGAAAGAACAGTAGTTTTAAAATATGGCCTGGAATGATAGAAACGATGCTGGAGATCTCATGACAGAAGACGTCTGACTTCATACCAACAATGACTGTACGCCTCTCAAGATGGAATAGATGGAAATCAACTTGACTCCAATGTGGGAAAAGATGATGGAAAGGTAAAAACAAGCCAGGGGCAAGTATGGGAGTGACCATCTATTGCTCATACTAAATTCAGAATGAAGCTGAAGAAAATTAAAACAAATTCAGGAGAGCCTAAATATGAGGAGTATATTCCACCTGAACTTTGAGATCACAAGAATATATTTGCCACAATGAACAATAATGAAGGGAAATCTGATGAGCTGTGAGGTAACATAAGCATCACACACAAAGACAGCAAAAGGTCATTGAAAAGACAGGAAAGAAAGATGAAGTGGATGTCTAAGTGGAAAGTCTAAGTGGATGTCTGAAAAGACTCTTAAACATGCTCTTCTTAATCATAGAGTAGCGAAGGCAAATAAAGAAAATGATGAAGTCAATGAGCTGAACAAAACAATTTGTGGAGCCGCTTGAGAAGACAAATTAAAGTATCCTAGTGAACGTGCAAAGAACTCGAGTTAGAAAACCAAAAAGAAAGAGCACACTCAGTATATCTTAAACTTAAAGAACTAGAGACAAAGTTCAAGCATCCAGGTGCAATACCGAAAGATTTCAAGGGCAAAATATGGAACCACGCAGGGAAAATCACAGGAAGACATAAAGAATACAGGGTCACTGTACCAAAAAGAACTATCCAGCATTCAACCCTTTCAAGAAGCAGGAACCAGTAGTATACCAGGTATGAGTTCAAGCTGCATTGAAAGCATTAGCCAAGAACAAGTTCCCCAATGTCAATGGAAAACAAACTAAAAAGCTTTAGCAAGCTGAGGAAGCATTGGGAGCGCTCAGTCAGCTGTGCTAAGAAATTTGGAAGAAAGCTACTTGGCCAATTGACAGGACGCAGTTCATATCTGTACCCATTCCAAAGAAAGGTGACCGAGCAGAATGCTCAAATCATAGGACACTACCGTTAATATCACCTGCAAATAAAATCTTGCTCAAGATCATTCCACAATAGTTGTAGCAATATTTAGACAGGGATTTGCCAGAAATGTGGGCTGGATTCACAGGGGGGCATGGAACAAGGGATATCATTACTCATGTCAGATGGATCTTGGCTGAAAGCAGAGAATACCAGAAAGACGTTTACTTGTGCTCCATTGAAAATTCCAAGCTTTCAACTGGGTGTACCCTACACACTCTGGATAGCCTGGAGAAGAATGAGAATTCCAGAACCTTTCATTGTGCCCATTCGGAACTTGTATGTGGGTCAAGAGGCAGTTGTGCAAACTGAAAAAAGGGAATACTGTATGGTTTAAGGTCAGGAAAGGTGGGTGCCAGAGTTGCACCTGGTACACTTGTTCAGTCTGTATGTGGAGCAAAGCACGAGAGAAGCTGGATTAGAAGAACGCGGTGCCAGAATTGGAGCATGACCTCATCACCTGTCATATGCATATGGCAACCTTGCTTGCAGAAGTTGAAGGGGACTTGAAATACTTGCTGGCGAAAATCAAGGATTTCAGTATGGAATTTAACTCAATGTAAAGAAACCCAAACCCTCCCTTCGGGAGCAATAGGTAATGTGATGGTAAGTGGAGTAAATACCAAAGTGGTCCAGGATTTTGCCTTGCTTCGACCCACAGTCAATGCTCTTGGAAGCAGCAGTCAAGAGATCAAATGAGCATACCTGTGGGTAAATCTGCCTCACAGGTGTTTTCTATAAAGTGGTGAACAGCAAGGATCTCACTTTAAAGAAGACTAAGGTGGGTCTGATCCAATCCTTGCTATTTTCTCTTTTTTTTACAGTCTTTATATTTTCAATTGCCTCATATGTATGTGAAAGTTGGGCACTGATTAAGGAAAACCGAAGAAGAAACAACGCATGGGCACTGTGGTGCTGGTGAAGAATATTGAATGTCCCAAGGACTGCCCCGCCCCACACCATTTTAAAAAATTCTTTCTTGGAAGAAGTACAGCCACAATGCTTGTTAAAGGCAAGGATGGCAGATCTTTGTTTCATTTAGACATGTTATCAGGAGAGACCAAGGCCTAGAAAAGAAAAAGAGAGACTGCCCCAATGTGCTGAAACACAACAATCGTGAGCATGGTGGGGATAACGCAGTCTTTGCATCGGTTGGACCTAGGGTTGCTGGCAGTTGGAACAAATTTGATGCCATCCAACAACAATAGCACAAGTCCTGAGGTTTGGGGCCAATTGTTGCTCCTCATGGACTATAAACCATGCTGTCTAGAGTCTGAGGAAACAGAGCTTGGTGCAACGGGCAGCGGCAGTGCATTACCAAATACACTCAAATATAACCTGACCCGAGTATCAGCCAAGGCACCTAATTTTACCACAAAGACTACATTAAACATGTGCTGATAAACTCGACGCATACATGAGCATATGTGGTACTTAATATCCTTCTAACCAAAGTCTCTAATGCCTACCAAACCACCTTTCTCTGTGCGGGTCTGGTAAGAAGATGTGGGAAAGATGCTGGTCGGATTCATCTGTCAGTAATTGTGAGCGTATTCCCCAGTGGGCCATCCGGGTATGTATCATGAGCCGTCTGAGAGGCAAGAGGAGAGATCTCACCACCAGCAAGAGGCAAGAGTGGAGCACATCTGAATCTGAGACCTTGGGCGGGGAGCCTCTTGGATCCAAATGGCAGCTATCCATTGGTGGGGCAGCACCAGACTCAGGAGCCAGAGCACTGAACATCATGGTGGACTTCCCAGCCCTTTGTGGAGGAACTTGGCTTGTGTACTGGGGTGACTCTACTCAGTTAATCAGGGAATTTGGGCTTGCTGACCCATGGAAGTAGAGCTGAATGTATTTGGATTGAGGCTTACTAGGGTTCGGTGTCTCTGGCACTTCACTCAGAGGTTGGGGTTGTGGACCCATGGAGTTTCAGCTGAATACCTGTGGGTTGAAAGGCTTACTGCAGAGGAGTAATCCCCTATGGGCATTTTTTTTTAAGCAGGATTGAAACTTTTTAACATATCCTGGTAAGCCTGAGAATTTCTCACTGACATTATAACTTGTTTACATGCTTAATACACCCTTCAATCATGAAATTTGCCTATAATGTTCTGTGTAGCCATTGCAGTGCATATTAGAACCGAGAGATCAAATAGAGAAGTAAAACAGACAACGCTAATTAAGTCAGAGCACTCAGGAGCTTAAGTGGCACCGTATTTTTATTTCAATCCACTGATTGTGTTTTGCCATGTGAATCTGTCACAGAATATACAAGATGCAGGCCCGATTATCTGTCAATTAGTGTGAGGATCCATTTGTAGCCACCTGGTACCACCGGAATAGTCAGTCCAAAAGAGTCAGTTTGCCATCCACGTGCAGGGCCTCACTCCTGAGGGAGCTGACCCACAGTCCTCTGCCACCTCTGTTTTCGATGCTGACAGAGAGAGAACACAGCCCCTGTTGGCATCTTGGCCCACAGTGAGTGCAAAAGGCATCTGTGTAGATGCGCCTAATCTCTGTGGTGCTGCAGCACACCCATGCCTGCCGATTTTACGAACCTAGCGTCCCCTTGAGGGAGCATCCCATCTGTATGTTTGCTTATTTTCCTGGCCTCCTGATCCAGGATAAGGGTTCTTCTGGTGAGCATCAACATAGTCTATTCCAAAAAAACATCAACTAATCCCCCATCCCAAACCATTTCATTAGGCTCTAATCCAGACATTATACTTCTCCATAGTTCCAGGATATCAAGCAGCAGTATTGTACAATTTCTTTCAGAAGGATCAGCACAAGCTGGGGTCACTGAGATGGAGCAGAAAGAGATCCCAAGTGTCCAAATGGTTCTATCAGTTGTCCCTCGCCCCGTCTCTAACACCAGCTCATCTTCCTCTCCTCAGTACTCTCTCTCATCGTTGGGTTTTTACATTTGCTGCAGGATCTCACAGTTCACAAAACATCAGTGAAATGGAGCTAGTAACTGTGGAGATAGAAGGAGCCTCTCCTGACCCAGTAGCTCTCAGGGCTGAGGACCCAACGTATTGAGTCAGATGGTCAAGAGGGATGGCAGGGTGCTGGTCCTCTCCTAAGAATAAAACCTGAGATGGAAATGGGCCAGATGCAGGATCTAAAGCACAAAGAGCAAACCGTGCCAGAACATTCCCTATCTGTTGGGTCAGACAGCACATTCAAGGAATCTCATGGTACACTTGTGTGACATCCGTTAGTAAGGCAGCTGCTCAAGGTCCAGGGCACTATCGTTCTGATTCATGGACATGATTGAAAACTCACTGTAAAATGGAACTATAATCGTAAGCAGAGAGGCTAAGATTCATATGTGGGGACTGGAATCAGTTCATGGAAACATGTATCTTTAACTTCCTTTTCCCACCAAATATTTAAAGCACCCACATGTCTTACAAAATGGAGGCCTATGAAGAGAAGGGCCATATTAAAAAATAAACCTACAACTCCGAAATTCACTAATAGAGAAAGAGAAAAAAAGTTAGGATTTTATAATAGTCAGGTGTTGGATAAAATCATGTCCCTGTTAATAACATGCCCCAGGTTTGCATGCAGCATGGCAAGACTGAGTATAGTAGATGACAGTGGGCACATCCTCTTCTACCCACAATTGTGTGGAACTGTAACTACTTCCTCAGCAAGCTATATTTACTAATTTACCTTCGAAATCCTGCTCTTCCTGTGTCATGTTCTCAGTGTGCGTATCCCTTTGCCCTCACCTTATCCTCCTCTTCCCTTGTTCTCACCTACCCCACAGACAAAAACCCAGTAAGCCATTGTCACCAAGAAAACGCCTTTACTGAGAAACAAAAACGGATTATACATACGGAAAACAATCTTTTCCAATACAGGTCAAACTTCAGCACAACAATCTTTCAAATCTTTTTGTTGTTTTTTAAAACATGCTGCATCACATGTTTAAAACAGTCTTGCCATCAGTTAATTCTGACTCAAGATCACCCTCTGAGCATCAGAGCAGAACTGTGTTCAGTAGGGCTTTCAGTGGCTAATTTTTCAGAAGTACATAACGAAGTCTTTTATTTTTTCCAGACTGCCTTTCTGTGAACTCAAATCCCCAAGCTTTCAATTAGTAGCTAAACATACTAACAGTTTTTAATCACCATGAACTGGGTGTCATACATGTATCCCTTGAAATAGAACAACTGCGATGCATTATGGATCAGGAAATCTGGAAGATAAGAAACATCACATCTAGTCCTGGCGCTGTTTTTCACTGGCAGTGGAATTCAGATTTAGCCATTCATAGTACGCTGGGTAGATGGATGGATTTATTGACTAATTCAGCAAGTATTTATGCCTTGCCTTCCAAGAGCCACACACTGTGCTAAGTGGGCGTCACATAAAGGTCAAAGACATAGTCTCGGTTCTTAAGGCTTTCATTTTCAAGGAAGAAGCAGAAAATTGCAAAATGATATATTAAGTGTTGTGATTGAAATATGTACAAAAGACATAAAGGCAAAAATCTCTGAACATTTTTTCTTGCATTGAAATTTATAATAATATCTTTTTCCAACAGCAGGGTGACAAAAGCCACACTTAATTTCTTTGATAATGCCTGGTACAAGGATGATGATAGTAAAAGGGTCGTTCTTTTTATGAGTGCCAACATTTGACCAAGAGAATAAATAAGCTCTTCATGGCTTTGCTGATGTGCATTTTAAAATCAAGGATATAATAGGAAGGCCACGCCGTAAATCACGACATCTAGTTTTGGCCGGTTTAGACTTTGAAACCTGTTGAGGATAGGGCAATATACTTGGGTGTTCAGCACCAACCGACAGAATCTCTCAAATTCATCAGTTCATTCCTTAGGAAATTTGACCTTCTCTTCATTCTCGGCAGTTTAGTCCCTTAGGGGTGTGACAGCACAAGTCAGCAGTGTTGGGACACCCAATCTCCCTTTTCCCAGGGCTGGATGCTGGACGCTTACATTTCAAGTGTCAGCGTGCTGCGCTCTCCCTCTCGGGAGGCTCTAGTGGAAGACCCTTCTCTGTTCCTTTCATCTTTAGGCAGCTCCGTGAGTTGTTGAGAGTTTCTCGGTTGTAGACAAGGGTTCACATGCTATTGTCCTTCTCCATGTAAAACCCTGTTTCCATCGCCCCCTTTTATAAGGCACTGCTCAGAAGGGGTTAGGACAAGCTCCAAGGAAAACTATTGTCCCAGATAAGATTATATTCACAGGTGCAAGGGAATTCAGATTTCAACACACCTTTTAAAAAACTTAATGAGGAGGTACATTTTAATCTGTAACGCCTGTCTCTAGCAACTATTTTACACCCAGTATCCGTTAGATTTACTGAAAAAAATACAACAGTTATAATTCAAAAATGGGTCTTTAAATGTCAAACGTATTGATGTGAATGTTATGAAGAGTTTTAAAGTATGAATTTATATAAAACTTAGAATAAATTGAAGGTACCTATCTACAGATTTTTTATTTGAAAATATTATTAGCCATATATCTTAATATCTATATGATTATTGCCATTATGTTTTCCATATTCTCTCTCATAGTATATGTTTTAAGGGGTTCAGTAATTTACATTTATATGAAATAATTATCCCATGTGAACTTCAAGGCTGCATTTTCGTTAAAAAAAAACCAAAACCTGACCAATCAGTAAGTGAAAATTGTCTCAATATCATTTCATTTTCATTTATTTGTCTATGACCTTACGTATTGTTGTTCTGTTTTTTTTTGAGATGCATTTCAGTGCCAAAAATAAAATTATATATTAAATTTCATGTAAGAATGCAGTTAGGGTGCTACCAATATTAGAAATAAAGTAACATGTCATGAAAATGGGCTTGCCTGGAAAAATAGTGATGCAAATTCATATGATGTGAATACCCAGCTGCTCTCTAGATTCATTGGTTTGGACAGAGTGTAGCTTCCTGGATCAGAGTACAGACTGAGTCCGGACACACCTTGACTCTTACTAGCTTGGGGACCATAGTAGAGTCCCTCACTCTCTGTGGGCTGGCACAAATGGAGTGGCATTCTGATCGTCCTCAGTACTGTTTGAGAAAATAGGATGAGGCACCATGTTCAACATTACAAAGTCTTCTGAAAATACTTACTAAAAAGTATGATCAATAGTATGAACAATATTTTTAATCTAATAAAACTTCTTGTCCTAAAATTGATTTTTATAGGATTCAGAACCAGCACCGTCAATTGATCGGTGACTGTGATCACCAATTTTTTGTTAAACGAAACCTTCTTCACTCCTCCATGCCCCATCCCACAAGTCCACTGATTATTCCTGTTTCTGGCGCCACCAAACATTGTCTCTCTTCCTCTGACCTCTTCCCCAGGTGGACTGTCACGGCTGTCTTGTACGTGAACTCCTCAATCTCAGGCTGGCAGCTCCCCCCGGCCCAATTCCGCAACAGTCTGTTCTCAACACTGCAAGTCATCTCTCCTTTTAATATGAAAAATACTATGACAATTCCCAGCGAAAGCCTCCGAATGCCTGCTCATTACATTTGGAATAAAATGTAAATTCCTTGCCATAATTTACAAGATACTGAGTGGCATATCCCTAGTTCCCTTCCCACTTAATCTTCTACTGTTCTTTCAACCACTGCTTCATGTTGCCACACTGGTAGTTTGCCGGTTCTCTCGGCAATGCTGCCAGATTTGTTCCTCAGCCTGCCTGGAGTTTGTCTCCAGGCTGTCACAAGTCTCCTGCCCTCTGCTCCTGAGCCTTAGACATCATGCTCCTTTATACCTGTTCACTTTAATTTCCCCATCGTGTTATAAAATTATCGTCATTTTAATTTATTTCTTTGTGTTCCTGATCTTCTAGGCCCCGCTAGCATACAATCTACTTGAGAGAAACTGGTCCTGTTCATTGCTTTACTCTGGAACCTACAGCCCAGTGGAGGCTCGAAGCACAAACTCACTAGCTGAAAGATAAACCAAGGGGCCCTACAGAAATAGAGTCTGAGGCTATTTCTTTTGGCCTTCCTTTGTTTTTATGCTTTCTGGAAGTTTTTTTTTTTTTGGGGGGGGGGAGATCAACAAAACAAATACATTTAGGTGTATAATGGAGAAACTGTTCTTGTTAAAAATCCTGCCTGCAGCGTTGAAATTTGTACCAAGAGAGTCAGAGAAGTCAGGAGGCAAAGAATGGAGATTCTTGAAGCTGGAGTGCATGTGTCTTTCATAACCGTATGCCACCTCATTTTATTGGAGACAGTACACAGTATACAGAAATAACTATCATGCAAATTAACCCAGGAAGCAGGAGATATATGGAAAAATCGCATGCTTCAGAAACAATTCTTTTAGGGGAGCCAAACAAACCCTAAAAGGAGCAGGATGGTCATTCTCTCATTAGAAATTAACTTGTAAAACATGCAGTCTGTAGCTCAGTCGTCTCTCAGATGACAAGTTCAATCCTCCTAACAGACTGGCTCCAACTGCTTGCAGAGTGAGGCACAGCAAGGACACTGGGACTGCTCAGTGACTTTGGGTTGGTCCAGTGCTAACCAAGGGGTTGAACTAAGAAAAGGCATTGCATGCAGCCTCAACTAGTTATGCTAAGCATCCAGAAGCCCTGACTATGGATCCCGTTTTGCATTTTCTGATTTTAACTGACACCTGAGCTCAATACTGCACCCACATACACTGAACAGGGGACTAGGAAAGGGCTTGTAAAAGTCATATAATGACAGAGACTGCCCAAACCAGAAACTTTGCCCCAAGAAACACATACTGATTCTTTTCTTTTTAAAAAATACACTTATTAGTATATATGTCACATATCATACAATTTAATTATTGAATCATAGTAAGAACAGTTGTGCAATCGTGAACACAACCAAGCATTTTAAAGCGTTTTCTTCCCTTATTCTCTGCTGTTAGCACCCCAACCCCCCATCCTCCCCTTCCATAATTTTGGTAATTATTAATCCAGTGCCCTGGATTTCATATAAAGAAAATGATGCAAAACACAAACAGGAAGCAGAATAAAAAGAAACAAAAAAATCAAAAAACCAATGATGACTGGACAAAATATAGTAAAAATCTCAAATAAAATGATAGCAGAAAATATTAAACACTAAACAACCTTAAAATGGGTCAGAAGGGAGATCAAATGTAAGGTATTGTATATTAACCCAGTTTCTGCCTTAATCCAGTTTACAATGCTCTCTGTCTGAAAGCAAGCCTGTCCACATCCTTTAGCAATGGTCCGAGGGGATTCACCAGAGGCTTAATCCATGTGACCACCCTGAAAAAGGATTCTGCTTTTAACTGCCATCCATAGCCTTCTGCAACCTGGGTTTGCACAATTTAAGCTCTGATTCCATTATTTCCTTCAAGTGTGGATTTTATTACTTAAAATCCTTGGATCACCACGGCTGATGTGCTTCTTTCCTGTGGACCTCATTGCCACCTCACTTAGATGGCTGCTTGTTTTAAGACAAGCTTTCAAAACCAAAGACCCAATTCTCTTTGATAGCTTAGCGCCGTACGGTTTATTCACCACTCTTTGCTAGAGCACCTGTATTTTCAATGCTCACTTTAGGAACACGAGCATCAAGCAGGTCCATGCCATAAAACTAATTATTCTTTGAGTGAGATCAGAAATAAATGTTATCCCCAAATCCATTCATAGATCTATGGCTAATCCAGGTCTCTAATTCACTCTAGAGATATCATTCTCATTTTATGGTAACATTTAAATCATCCTCATGGGGCATAAGGTAACTCTGTTGATAGTATCATTAATGTAGCCAGTAGTATAGAATTTAAAACACTGTTGAGAAAGGGAAATTATACAAGTATACATATAGGCCGGCTTCAGACCATAATACACGAATTGTTGACTTTCACAGATTACATTCTTGAGTGACTAGACAATATTTACATTTAAAAATGGGGGTTCACAATAGGGGAAATCTTTCAACAGCACTCATTCACACGGGCAGAATCATGCCTACCAGACTAAAGCAAGAAGGGCAAAAAAATGGTAAATATATGGTAGTCCTAGGCCACCATCCATTAGGTACTGAGGTAGTTAGTTTATTGTACCAACATGGCCGCTAAATACATGTGGTGTTAATTGAAGGGCTGAGAGATAAATGGCTAGGTGAGCCTTGCTTTTCTAGATCTTGGGTGTCTTGTTTTGTGATGGTCAGACCAGGGTGTAGCTGCATTAGCCAGGTCTCTGCTTCAGCTGGCAAGGCTCACTTCCTGCGAGCCTTCCCTGAGAAGAAACCACATGGACCTACCCTGATGCAGCCCTGGGTGCTGAAGCAGCTGTGTGGAAACTCCTGCTAGCACTGAGATGCTAACATGCTCACTTATTCGGCTTTCCTCCTGCTGTCGGCATCACGGCGTGTATTTTGTGAGATGGAAGAGGACTTTGTGGATTGGTGTCGGACATATGGGTTAATGTTGGACTTGTGGGTTTGGGCAGCACTGGGTTGGGATGTTTCCTTGATATGCACTTACCCTTTATATAAAACTCTTGTACATAAGTGTCTGTGGATGTGTTTCTCTAAAGTACCCAGACTAACACAGGCAACATCCAAGCAAGAGATCTGAACCAAAGTCCAATGCCCAGTAGTCCATAGCCTGTGACCTAGTCACTGACAGCCGGTTGGAAGCTAGGTCCAAAGTGTCCAATTTAAAAACACTGACATGGCACACTCTCCTCTTGGATTCTACTCTTATTTAATCATTTTATTGGGGGCTCACACAACTCATCACAATCCATACATCCACCCGTTGTATTATTACATGTTTTTGTTTTTCCTTTCTGGGAGGTTGCTCTACTTGCTTTACCCACCAGCAGAAGTGTAATCATGTTCGTTAAGGCAGTAAGGTTTTCCCTATCACTCTTGCAGGAGGGTCTGCTGATTTGGGGTGACCTTAGCGTAATGTTGTACGGCAGCAACCGAATGGTCTTCTCCCTCTCCCCCTACCTTGAGAAGCTGACTCCAGTTGAGGTGCGGTCTCTTCTGTTGAGTTGGTTTTTAAGATGTAGCTGTAGAGGGGGTGACATATGTCTCGTGAATACTAGAGAGATCTCTACCTCACTGCTTGGGCAATCAGATGAGAAGATTATGTGACCCAAGGGCAGAAGTTTGCCTTCATCTAGGCTTTTACCCTGATGATAGTGGACTCATACCAAATTAGCCTTTTGTGTTGACACATACCAGTTTTGAACTAAACTACCAGATCTAAAGATCCATTTAGTTTGTAAGCTGGCATAGACTCTGCTGCCTATGGCATCTCCTCTGTGGGGCTACCCTGTTGGTCCCTATTCTTTAATAAATGCCTGAACACAACTTTGACTTTCTTGTCTTTTTGTCCACATCTGTCTCTGAGAATAATCTGATGCTCATGACTCTTCCACAGAGGCGAGCCTCTAGTTTAACTCAAAGCCTCTAGTTTAACTCAAAACTTTGGCCTGTATTTAAACAAGCATTTAAGGAGTTTAAGCATAGGACCTGTGGTTGGGTCTCCCATAGGGAGGCAATTTGGGCCTCTGTGTGAATCCTTGGGTAATTCAAACCCTTGAGTCTCACGTGATGACTACCAGAAAGGTGGGACTTTTTTTTTTGGTGGATAAACAAAATTGTTTTCAGTGACTGTAGTTCATGTTTCTTATTTTAATCAAATAGATAATCCCTAATTCTAATAGAATATGAAGTATAATTTTAAGATGGATATTACATATAATATAGTCTTTGTTATAAGTTCAAATCTCAGTGTGTGTGTCTGCATTTCATGCATCTATATATACATAAGCACCTCTGAGTATAATTGTACATATTTGTACATTTGTTGCCATCATCATTCTCAAAACATTTTCTTTCTACTTGAGCCCATGATATCAGTTTCTCATTTCCCCCCTCTCTCCCTGCCCCCCGCTACTACATGAGCCCTTGATAGTTTATAAATTATTATTATTTTGTCATGTCTTACACTGTCCAACATCTCCCTTCACTCACTTTTCTATTATCCAGCCCCCAGGGAGGAGGTTATATATAGATCCTTGTAATCAGTTCCCCCTTTCTACCCTTCCTTCCCTCCACCCTCACCATATCACCACTCTCCACTGGTTCAGAAGGGATCACCTGTCCTGTTTCCAGTTCTTATCTATACCAATGTACATCCTCTGGTTTAGCCAGATTTGTAAGGTAGAATTGGGATCCAGATAGTGTGGGGCGGAAGCATTTAAGAACTAGAGGAAAGTTATATGTTTCATTGTTGCTACCCTGCACCCTGATTGGCTCGTTTCCTCACGAGGACACTTCTGCATCTTTTTTTAAGTCCACTTGGTGGTGCTGTGGGAGAAAGACCCGCTGACCTACCTCTGAAAAATTGGCGATTAAAAACTGGATGAAACACAGCTTTTTTTTTAACCCCATATGAGGATGCGACATCAAGGTTCGAGGAAGGCTTACATTTGATAGGTAGACAGCACATCCTTGTTGACTGAAAGTGAGGAGGGCTTGAATGAATATCAAGTTTAGCAACTTTCAATATTATTATAAAAATTTAAATAGAACCAAAAATGCCACAAATAACCAATAGGTAATATCCTGATAAACCATAAAAATATTAAAGATGTCAATAATTTTATGTTGCTTGGATCTACAATTAACATTCATCAAATCAGTAGTCAATGGTCAAACATTGGACTGTATTGGTGAAGCTGTGTCACAAGACCTCTGAATTGTTGAAAAGCAAGGATGTTACTTAGAGTACTGGGGTTAGCGTAACCCAAGTCACAGTATGTTCAGTCCCCTGATATGGATGGGAAAATGGACACCGAATCAGGCTTCAGAAGAATCGATGCATTTGAATTATGATGCTGGAGACAATATTGACAGCACCGTGAACTGCCAAAAAACAAACAAAACTGTTTGGGAAGAAATACAGTCATAAAGCTCCTTAGAGGGAAGGATGAAAGAGTCCGTCTCACGAGCTTTGAACTTGTTATCAGAGAGACCAGTCCCTGGGAAACAACATCATGCTTGGTAACGTCATGGGCCAAAAAAGAGCAAGGCCTGAAACAAGATGGGTTGGCACCGGGCTGCAACAATAGGCTCAAACACAAGAACAAGTGCGGGGATGGCGCAGGACCAGCGGGGCCTCCTTCTGTCAGAAACAGGGCTGATACTTGGGTACCAGTTTCCGAACCGACTCTCCAGCTCCTGACAAGAAGAAGAACAACAAGGAAGACAGAACCCTGGCTCTTCGTGGGGTCAGTTCTCCCCTACAGTCCCTTCATCTCTTTTCACGTCCCTAGGCTGCAGTCATCTCCTTTGACCTTCATGCCTCCACACTTGTGTGGTGCTATAACATGTCTACAGGCCATTGAGCCATTGGTTCCTGTTTGGAGCCTTGCTGATAAACTGCCCAAATGTTTCAATTATTAGTAGCCCCACCCCAAGAGAAACCACCTTGTTCAAAGCCCTATCAGATATATCGAAACCCAGATACATAGAGTCAGAATCTACATTTAACAAGATCTCAAGCTGAGCTTTCAAGATGAAGAGGTGACTCTTATTTATGTTAAAATGTAGGTGTTCTCCTTCTGTACATCGAAGGTAGAAAGGCACTTTCTCAGCAGGAGGAGAGTCCAGAAGGAAGCCTGCTAGAGAAAAGGGTAAGCTAGTAAAAGCTTCGGAGACAGCTTTCTATCCAAAACAAGTCGGCTTATATAACACATTTTAAACTATTTCTAGTCTCTCAAATTTTTGTTGTTGTTGTTTTGCGTGTGTGTGTGAGTTTTGGTTTTCTTTTTATTAAAGCCACTTGCCTGGAGACAGATTCCTAGGCATTTTTTTCCTCCCCAAGTCTTTATATTTTTCTGCTGCTTCCCCCTCCCCTCCAAGTATACTGCATTTGATTGCTATGTCACACAATTGGGCACAGCTTCCTCCCACATGATATAGATCAATTTCTGTGCCCATCTAGCTTTCTTCCTGCCTCACATACACACGAACTCATAATGTCTCCAGTGAAAATGTGTATTTACTATATTTCTTCAAAATGTAGGACTTCGTGCCCTTAATTCTTTTGGTGATCAAGAAAATAATACATAACCGCCATGAAGAAATTTTTGTTTCTGAAATAGTTCATCTCCATAGGTACCCAGAGACAGATGACCAATCATGGCTATTCCCAATTTAATGATGGGAGACTAAGACAGAGATAGATGCTTTACCTTACTCAAGGCTATCTGGAAATTCCTCTGCACTACGGAGGATTAAAATTCCAAGTAGCAAATTCCCTAATCCTGTGATTAGATCTGCACATCATGATACTACATGTCAAGCCTCTTGGAATATGGAGAGTAGGGGGAAACTATCACTAAAGGGAATTTATAGACTGGTCGATCTACAGATGGGACAAATGCAGTTCCTCTTTTACGCGACAAGTAACAGAGCAGATTTTTTCAGTGTTCCTTTTAAGAACCACTTGGTACATGACATGCATTTCATAAAGGATATGAGAGAGGGAAAATGATTTCGTGTCTAGTCTCCCATTCCTTGGGATTAAGATCACCCGCCTAATTCATAGACTTGCCCTTCTCCAAACTCTCCTCCTGCTGCTGCTCCTCCCTAGCTCCCAAATGCACCCCTTGGCGTTGCTGTGGGAATGACTATGTCACTACAGCCAAGATGATACGCCCGCCGATCGGGGATAACTAGCAGAAAGAGATGGATTCCGACTGCACAACAATCTTGCTTTGTGTAAATCTGAATAGAAGAGAGGAGGGAAGGGAGAGGAATACAGGCAATCTATGATCTAAAGGGAAATTGGTTTTAAATAGGTTGTTTCTCCTAGGTTTCTGAGATATTGGCTCTTCCTGAGAATTAGAGAAAGCATAGAGATAATTGCGTTAGCCTCATATACTTAAAAAAATGTATATAGTTAAAATTGTGCTTTGTGTTCAGCATGCAGTCAGGCATATCACCAAGGAAACCAAAGTCTCCAGGAGACTCAGGAGCAACTGACACGGCAAATAGAGCAGACAAAGGACCACAAGACCCCGTACACTTACCTGCACAGCAGGCCTTTTCAGCCCCTTAATTGCCATGTGAATGCTGAAACTGGATTGTGTACCCATCCAATCACTGCCTTTTGTTTAATCCATATGAGGTCAGGGTTTGGAGCAGCAGATTATGACAGCCTGGGTTCCCCTCAAAGTTAGCTAACTTTAATACGTGTTTTTTGCACCTGTAAAAACGAGTAATTATAACATCCTCATGAGGTTGATATGAGGTTGAAAGGAGACAATGTGTGCAAAGTGCTGAAAAATGATGATGGTTTGGGCTCTTGTCATTACTGCAAAAATGCAAACAAGGTCAATCTACTTTAGACGCTTCTTTCTTCCCACCGCAGCCCCAAACCACTCTGGATAGTGTCAACCTTGCTTTAGGAGAGTCATTTCTGTTTTTGACAAAGACTCCTAAATTCACTCATTCCTTAACCTATGTACATTCATTCAATTCCAAGCAACATTTGATGTAGCTTAGAGAAAACTAGAAAATTAACTAGATCTTTTAAAATGTTAAATTTGGCTCAAGAAAAAACTAAAATGTGGCGAGTTGTATTTGTGGTTTGGCCATTTAAATCTGCAGATGAGTAAAAATGTGAGACACCATTCATGTCTGAGCTTTCTGGAAGCCGAACTAAAAAGGACATGGGGCATAGTTAAGTCACGGATATATCTGTATTGTCTACAAACAGAAGCAGAGGAATTGCTGGCAGCACCCATCCATTGCCCTCTAGTTGATTCTTACTCATCGCAACCAGATATAGTGTTTTCTGAGCTATATATATTCATGGGAGCAATTAGCTCCAATTTTCTCCTGAGGAGTAGCTTATAGGTTTGAACCACCAACCTTGCAGTAATCAGTCCCAGGCTTACCAGACAGTGCTACCAGAGTTATTTGCCTATGACAAACTAAGATCTGCAGGTCAACGCAGTCCAGGTCCTTCTGGTCTGTCTGTTGTCATCAATCCAGTTATAATTTTATGTGACCCTGAAGGATAGAAATCCTCAAGATTTCTTAGACTGTAACTGTCCCTTGCAGTAGACAGCCTCATCTTCCTCCCATGAAGCTGTGGATGTGTTCCAACTGCCCAGTGCTTGTTTCCCTGGGAGCACACCTTCTTTGTTCAGGAGCTCTGAAACCCAACACACTGCTATCGAGTCCATTCTGCTGTAGAGCGACTTGCCTTGTGTCTACATCACCTTGACTCAGGAGGGGAATCAAAATCATGGTCATCTATCTAGTCCATTGCTACTCATAGTGAACCTATGAGACAGGAAAGAACTGCCCTTGTGGATTTTGGAGTTTCTAACTCTTCATGGGAGTACAAAGCCTTATATTTCTCCCGCAAAGTGGCCGATGGTTTCCAACTGTTGACCTAGTGGTTGTGCAACTTACTATACTCCCAAGAGCCCAGATATTTCATGATCCTTACATTAAAAATAGTTCTTAAGTTTGTAAAATTTATTTTGTACATTTTTATTATATTAATAAAAAGGAAACATATGTCATCACAGACCCTATCCAGTGGGGTAGGACAGTATCAGTGGGTACCCAAGAGTATAACTGGAATAGAAAGCCTCCTATTTCCCCTAAGGAAATGCTGTTGGTTTTGAACTGCTAACCTTGCAGATAGTAGCTTGACAGTAACCACTAGGCCACCAGGGCTCCTCCAGTGAGCTCAGTTTGCCCCTCCTTCTCCCTTGTCATGATATTTCGGTCATTCTAACTTTTCACCCTCACAGAAGGGGTTACCTTCCTGTCCATTTTGAACACAGGGAAAACTTCTCATGTTGGGTTCTTTAGTATCAACTCTTTCCCATCCCCCACCCCCAACATAGCAATTACCAGCTGTTGACATTTTTCATTGGCTCACACATTCATCCACATGTGTGTTAACTTTTGATGAGGACAGGGACCGTGCTTTGTAATTCATGGCTGGCCTAGTGCTTATCACATAATAAATAGACTTTTTTTAAAGAAGTATTTGTTGAATACAAGACTAACATAATAGAGTTCAATTGCTCAATGCAAGTCAAGGGCAAATACCCATGATTTTTTAATTAAAATGTACCTGAATAGGAATAAAAGAATAAAGGAGACTTGGGCCTGCAGTGTTAAACAAAGACTTTTAAGTCTTCTCGTCCAAGTGCATCCAAGACGGAGCGTATCTGGAGGAGTTCACAGTTTCCATGTCCTTCAGTTTTTCTTTCATTACCACATTTTTTTGTAACCAAACTGTTGGATGCTCGCTGACGAGGCTGACACTCTGTGGTGCTTTCAAAGCAGATCTATGGGTGTCAGACAAGATGGAGTGGGTTAGACTCTGCTACTAGTGGTTTAAGGTAGCAGCGGTTTCTTTGTCACACGATGTAGCCATGGCAACAAAGTAAGGACCAAGGCTCATTGAGGGTCTGAAAAAATGTGCTGCCTTCAGGGTGTTTATCATGGCATGCTTTGGGAGTTGATCCCTAGCATGATTGCAGCCAATTCTCATCCAGTAAGATGCAGAACTGAGTAGACCGGAGTGTCAGCTGTGATCTCCCTGAATCATCTAGCTATTGGTCATCGGTTCCATCTTGGAGAAAACAACTTGAGATAAGGCAGTGAGTTTCCTTTATCTAAGGCCTATTACTACCAAAGGACTCACTCAGCTCTACCTCATTCTAAGTGTGTTTCTGGCAGCTAGGGCAACTGTGAAGAGCCCCAGAGTCTACCACCTTTGCTATGCATATCCATCTTCCCTTTGAGAAGTTTCATCTATCTGGGACCACTGCTTCAGGTGTTTGCTGGGTCAGCTTTCCTTGCTAGAGGGGTATATTACAGCACCTAGTGCTATAGGGACAGGAGGCTGTGACTGATATCCTTGATTTCCCTGGGCCACTACCCAAGTTCAAGTTCCCCCTAATAGCCATGACCTCTACTAGTTAAGAATATTTTCCTTATGACACGACCCCGACCCTCATCCTTTAGGGACTTCTGACAGTGATTGTGAGTGAAGCTACTACCTGCAAGATCAGGAGTTTGAAACCACTAGCTGCTCCATGGGGGGGGGGGGGAGTGTCAAAGATGATGCCTTCTAATGATGCCTTCTATTCCCATCGAGACTTACAGACTCAAGAAGCCACAGAGGCAGTTCTATCCTGGCCTATAGGGTTGCTCTATAGCAGGGGGATTTTCTTTGGTTTTGACTGCTGCTGTTGGGTAATTCCTGCTAGATGGCTTTACCTGGGAAGGGGTGGGGGAGCAGATTCCCCCCCCCCCGCCTACACACACACACACACACACACACACACACACACACATTCCTGGGAGCAAATTTTTAAATTAGCGTCTCAGCTATGTCAATTGCTTCCTAGTACATAGCCCTAGACATTGTGGAGTTCCATGTAGACACTCCTCTCATGGCATCTGCCTTCCCTAGTGTGTGATCATGTCTATATCTAATCTTCTCCTTTGATAACTCAGCCATAACGAGGTCTAGGATGCATTTCACACTGACTAGGTTATAACAAAGAAAACTCAAATTTCAATCAAGGTCACATCCATAGGTTTAAGGGTTAGGATTCTGGTACATGTTTTCAAGGTCACCATCCAATCCATGAGGTGCCTGCAATTCTGGGGCTGGGGCTACTGTACATGTCCTCTTAATGTCAAAATTGACATAGCACACTGAGGCTCCCCTTTACACCACCTGAACCCCACACATCATTGTACATGATCCCTACCTGTGCGACAGAAGTCCGGCTGCTTCCTAGTGATCAGAATAATATGTCGCTGTCAATCTGGTAACGGGCACCATCAGCTTTCTTCACCACATTTGCTTGTTCACCCGCATTGGCTTCAGTGGTTGTGTCAGGAGGGTGAGCATCACAGAATGCCAATTTAATAGAAGAAAGTATTCATGCAGTGAGGGAGTGCTTGAGTAGAGGCCAAGGTCCTTTCACCACCTTAATACTAAACCTATAAATATAGGCACAAAGATCTATTTCCCCATCCTCATATATATATTTGCATGTACTTGTCTTTGTCTAGACATCTATAAAAGCTCTTTTCCTCCTAGCTCTTTCTTCTATTTCCCTTGACTTTCCTCCTGCCCCTCATGCTCCGTCCCCACCTGGGTTACAGCTATACCTCTTTGTTACGTTACCTTACCCTTGATCATTCCCTACCAGGTCTGCCACTCCCACCTCACCACCAATTTGGATCCCATGTTGTTCCCTTGTCTCTGGGTTTGTTAGCACCATTTCCTTACCCCCCTCCCCCCCGCCACCTCCCCTATCCCAAGTCCCCCTGGAACTGTAGGTCCCATCGTTTTTCCTCCAGAGAGTTCATCCAGCCTGTCTTATTTAGACAGACCTGCGGAGATAATAACATGCACAGAAACAAGACAGAGGAAAACAAAGCAACAGTATACAACAAATCAACAACAACAAACCACTGACAAAGAACAAAACAAAACACATCAAGAAAGAAAAGCTTGTAGTTAGTTCAAGGATCATTTGTTGGCCTTTAGGAGTGTTTTCCAATCCAGTCTGTTGGGGTACCACACCCTGGCCCCAAAGTCCACTTTCAGCATTCCCTGGGGACCTTGCCACTCCATTCCCTTGCTGTTCCACTGCACTCCCCCAGTGCTTTCCCTCGGTGTGGTGGGATCAGGTCAGGTACAATTCCCACACTATGTCTCCGGTGCTGTCCCCTGTAGTGCCATTGGTCACTGAGGGGCATCATGTCTCATAGTGGGGCCAGCCATGTTGTCCTCTCTGTGGACTGGCTGCTCTAATCAGGAACATCATCCTCATGGGCTGGTGGGCCAGGCTGTGCTCCACTGTCTCCTCCTCCCTCTTCATCTGCTCCCATGTACTCTGATCAGATATGTCCCTCTCCCGGAGCATCACATAGTTTTTCAAGGTCTTTTTCACTGGGAACCAGTATTGCCACTGTCAATGGGCTGTGAGTGTGAGAACTGTCAGTTACCGACAATAGGTTAAAAATAATGGTGAGTTGTAAATTGTGGATATTATACTAAAACTCATGATTACGCACACTCGATTCCTATGATTATACAAAATAAGTCAACTTTGTCTACATTTTGTCTATTCACTGCAGCAAATTATTGAAGGCAGCTTTTCTAGTCATAGTCACTGGAACTCCCACTAACCAACTGTTCCTGATGGATTGGGGTAAGAAAAGGTAGGGGAAGGTACTGGAACCCTTCCTCTGTGAGTGCTCCTTAACAGAATTAATTGTGATTGTATAGAATGAGCCATCTCTGAAGCAGCAGGGAAGGTACCACTACCAGTTAGAATCAGGAGTGGAGCCCGTTCTCTATGCCCAGAGGTCCCTATGTGATGAAGCTCCTTGATTCAGGAAGACAGACTTGATACCAGAAAAGCAGCAGCAGCAACAGGAGGTAAAACATGAGACAGAGTGGTGAACTTCCCAGCCCACCGAGCAAGGAAAGCTGAGTGCTTGTGGGCAGGACACTGGCTAGTGGAGTGGGGTGCCTCTCACCCTTTAATTCTAGGAGTTGAGTTGCTGCCCCCAGAAGCTGGAGCTGAGGCCTCTGGCAGAGGCTTGCAGCAGAGTGGCATGCCCACTGGGCATTTATTAGCAGACAAAATAACTTTGTAACATGGTCTGTTTGAACAACTGTATATTGAGCATTTTCTCACTTGAATTATAACCTGTTAATTTCGATAACTTTCATAGCCCCATGCTGTAGTCAGTTGTCTCATCTGCATGTGAAAGTTGGACACTGAATAAGGAAGACCTAAGAAGCTTGATGAATTTGAATTATGGTGCTGGCGAAGAATACTGAAAGTCCATGGACTGCCAAAATAATGAACCAACCTGTCTTGGAAGAGATTCGAGAGGAGGGTGATGAGCCTGCTCATGGCCTGGCACGGGGGCTGCAACAAAAGGCTCAAACATAAGAACAATTGTGAGGATAATGCAGAACCTGGAGGGGTTCGGTCGGTTGTACATGGGTCACTATCAGTTGGAACCGACTTAATGGCACCTAACAACAAGGTGCATAATATGCACTGCAAGCATTGTCTGTGGGCTCTGTGTGGCCCCTGTAATGATTGTAGACCTCAAAGACGTGTATAGCATTCTGTGGGAGGCAGAGAAATAAGAGTGTTTGTGGGACGGAACCCTCTAGAAGCAGTATATTCTATTCCACATCTTCCTAGATTTGGGCAAATTAGGTTCCCTATACTACTTTACCCTGGCTGCCAATTAAATCTGGAAATTGACTTCCTTTCTTGATTAAGCATTGTTATGTGTCCACTATTACTTATGGGTTTTGTCATATATCAATGTTTCTTATCAGATGTGATCATCCATGTTATCTGACGATCCAATTCTGTAATAACACTTTATCCCATCATCACTGGTCTATAGAGAAGCTTCCAAATCCACAAATAGAATCAATTTAGTAACTAGCTCCAGATGTTGAAAGATTATGCTATTTTATAACATAATTACTAAAATATATTAATACAATCATATTTTATATTTGGCAAAATTAATGCAAATGAAAGTACAGTTGGCCTGCAAATAAGTACATGGGTTCTTTAAAAATCCCTCTACTGTTAAAAAAAGTTCATGATAATCAGTTAGTGGTGTCTTCACTCTACTAGATTTCTTTTAAAAATAAATGTGTTGAATAATTAGATAGCATGACTCAACTGCCTCTAATCAAAGATGAAGTTATTGTTGCTATACCTTTCCCCCATCTTTTCACTCTAACATCACTTCCTATTTGTTCACTTATTTTTTTGTCTACACAAATCTACATTATCTTAAACCATCCTGATTTTTATTTTATCATGTCTTCTCAAATTATTTATTTTAATTCATCAATGAAGTCATTAAATCTTGTAAACTTGCAGGTTGGTTGGTTTGTTCTTTCCTAGTATGCATGCACAGGTTTTACATTACCATAATTCTGTCTTGTTTGAAATCCTTGCATGTGATCGTGTCAATGAGCCCCAAATGTAAGGCAAGAGTAAAAATCCTGGATAAAATCTGCTTTTCTTTGGAATTTTTATGACATGTTCAAATATTGCTAAGGCATAACTCTGAGGTCATGATGATTCCTTTTCTCTTATAAATTGTTTGCATTTGCTGTCTAAAGGACTAAACAAATTATTTTTATTTTTATAATTTCTTAGTTTGAAATATGGATAGATAGATAGATAGATAGATAGATAGATAGATAGATACACACACACACCTCTCACCCAACCCCCAGGATCCCCACATGATCTTCCATTGTTGAGGTGCAATGATTCCTTCATTTTGGTAAAAAAAATTTTACTGCACTCATTTATTTTTGAAGACAGCTTCTGTTTCATTTTTTGTTTAGCTTAAATTTCCAGAAATCTAAATTAGTCTTATATATTAACATTGTCTACCTGACATCTACTATTCTGTAGTGAATTTTTGTTTTAATTAAGTATTCTTTCATTATATTTTCAATGTTGTTTGTAGATATCACTTTTAGAAGGTATTTTAATCTACTCATTTTTATTGTTTTTGTTTGTTGGCATCATTAGTATTAGCTGGAGTCTTTTTGTTACGCTATGATTTTCAACAGTGCCTATCCCTTGATAGTTCTTATGTATTTTATGTAATTATATTGTTAGCTCTTTAGCTTGTTATATTAGGTCTGTAATTTTCCTTTTAATGTAATTGTGTTGGTATAAGCTTCTGTTTTTTTAAAGATAAACATTTTCAGCTTTTAAATGGTGAAAAAAAGTACAACGTTGCAAAAAATAATTATTTTTCTGTTTTAGTTAAAAAATTCTTTCACCCTTTCATAAAACTTCTCCTACCCACCTCTTTTCTCCTTGGCTCCTTTTCCTCTATCTTTTTACTTCACGTACACTTACACACTAGCATATTTATCCACCCTTACTTTTAATTTGCTCCTGCTTGTATTCTTTTGCCAGGGCACTGAGGTCTTGGTCCTACTAAATATGACATCAATTTGCTTCAATCAAACTTCTAAAAGTCAAATTTACTGTCTTTGGGTGGATCCCAATTCACAGGAATCTTAGAGGACAGAGTAGAGCTACCCCTTTTATGGTTCCAAGGCTGTAATCTATGGAAGGGGGATGCCTCACTGGTCTCCTTAGACTGGGTTTACACCACTGACCTGGCAACTTGCGGTACCAACTTCCTGTTGTTGCATGTGGAAGTGAAATTTGCAGGTTGATAGAGCTGCTCAGTTTTTGAGGTTGGAGTGCAGTGGAACTCAGCACCATTGTTTGCTTCTTAAAATAAATAATTAAAAAACAAAAACAAACTTAGATTGGTTCCACGTGTGAGGGGTGCCTCTTTTCCATACAGTAGGGAACTGCCCTTTCAGAGCATCTCCGAACATTATGGGCTGCCCTGGGAGCCTCGCCTTAGTTAAAGCGGTCTGTCCCATTGGAGCAAATTTCTCCCCAATAATCTCTGTGTCTAAATTTCAATACACAGAGAAAAAGAATTATCTGACACACATTTAATCTCTATTTATCTTGAATGGTCCAGGAGACTTCATCATGTCAACGTCCATGCTAAAGTGCATGTTAAAGGTTAAGTGAAGAGGCAGAAATATGGGCTGGGATTTTCCTCTTTGCTTCTGTTTTCTGTCCGGCTCTCACACTTGAACCATCAGAGGACAACAAAACAATTTACTAATCAAAATAATTTGTTACTTACATATGAACAAAGTAGGCGAGGCATAGCTCTGAAAGACTGACAACCCATTAGGTATAATTTCATACAGAATTACACACCGATTGAAGCTCTGATGGAACGATTGCCTGTAATTGTTATTGTCTGACTAGGTGTGTTAGGCAGGGTTCCATAGAGAAACAAAACCAGCAGTTAGATAGGTAGGTAGGTAGGTAGGTAGGTAGGTAGGTAGGTAGGTAGGTAGGTAGAGATTTAGATAGATAGATAGATAGATAGATAGATAGATAGATAGATAGATAGATAGATAGATAGATAGATAGATAGATTTGTACAGCAAGACAGACTATAACAGCTAATTAGTACAAAAAGCAGTGCAGAGGGCTCAGTTCAACTCATTTTAGTGGGACAATTAATCTATTGGAAGTCTTTCAACTCACATGGGCTGCTGGGTCCAAGGTCAAGGAAGCAGACAGCAGAGCCTTCCCTCAGGCAAGGCAGGCAGAATCTGCCTGCAGGCAGCATACAGCAGGGTGGGTCACTAACAGTCCAGTCAGCAGCTCAGGAGCTTGGCAAAGCATGCCCCATGTGATATTGAACTCAAGCAACGCAGAGTGAAAAGATCCACCAGCCAAAGCTCAAACGATGTATGCACCAGCAGCATGGCGAAGCAGGTCTCCAAGGAGCCTCGGTCTCTAGTGACATGATCCAGAGTTAGGCTTGACCCACAGGTAGTATAACACACAGGTTGCGGCAAAGAACTAGCTAAAGGAGCAGAATGCTGGTCTCATCACCAGGAAGCAAGACAGATATGGGATGGGATGCTGGCCATCTTTATTTATGTCGGTCACCCTCCAACCAAGCTGCGACCTGGTCAAACTCCGCCCACATGTCCCTATGGGCCTACTTGGCACAATAAACCTAACTTTCACACTAGATTAATTGCGTTCATTTTATTAAAAAATATATTGTGAAGTAGGTGAAGGTCTATGGAGTAGACCATCATTTTTATATTCAACAATTCAATTCATCGATATTTTGTTTCAGCTCACCCACTGCAATCCTCTTGGTTTACACTCACATATTGCTTTCTCCTCTGTGTTTTCAGTTCTCACTCCTCTTTCCCTAAAACTCTGGACTTTGTTGTTGGATGACTACTGCCAGTTTGCTCTTCAGTGGTTGATTTTTCTACAACAGAGCGACCTTTAGTTACAGACTTGAAGGTGACCCAAAGCCACAGCCTCAAGGGTCCCACTTGTCTCTACTCAACCAATAAGCCAGGTTAGTCACAAGTTGAGCTGCTAACTGCCAAGCCCGAAATTCAAAACCACTGAGGTTTTCTACTCCCATAAAGAGTTGCAGTCTGGAGAGTCATAGGGGTGGTCTCATTCTGTGCTCCAGGGTCACTATGTGTGTCGACATCCACTCGGCAGCTGAGTTTGGTTATGGCTTTAGGAACCCCGAGTGCGTACTTTCCGTCTGCATCTATTCTGACAATGTTGTACTATGCAATTTTATTTAACATAAAAGAATAAATGGTTCCAATGCTCTTTTCTATTTCATCCTCATGATGATTATTTTAATAGATTGAGCATATCTCACCCTGTGGACATTATACAATTTAACAATTATCCTCATGATTGGATAATAAAATTGTTTTCTCTGAGCGGTACAGAAATGTGCTCCCGGCCGCTGCGGTGGAACAATGCAGAGGGAACAGCCTAGCTGCAGGAAGTTTCAGCCTGCAGGGTCCCATGAGACCAACAAGAAGCTTCTTTGTGGTTTTCCCGTGCTTTCACAGCAAAGAGAGCAGGATGCCTCCAAACTCAGGTCTGAGAATGTGGATGTTAGGGGGCTCGTGGTCTCCTGGCGAGGCCCGCGACAGCCCTTGATGAGCTCTCAAGCCAGGAAGAAGCAAAGCTTCTGCAGCTCAGCTCTCAGTGTTAACGATCTTTTTCGCAAGTCACCAGCACTCACTTTTCATTTTTGGACTGCTGGTTTCCCCTTAAGGACTAAGACAATCTCCCTTTGATGTAGCAGACTGTACTTTTATATTAATGTGTCAAGTTGCTGCAAAATTTACTGCCTCACTGGGCCCATTAGACTGCTGAGATTCAACTCTGTCTTCGATGTGTCTCAGTCTATCAGAGCTCTATCGCCCTTCTTGGAACAACTCGTTCCCATGTGCCACTGTGTTGAGCAAAAGCTCTTAATAGGATGAGTGCAAATGAATTCTTCAGTTCCAGCGATCTTTGAGGACAGACAATAGACTTTTCCTAAGGCTCTGAACAAGATATTCACGATATCTGGCCTCCAATGGGCGTTTGGTCAAGAATTTCACTTGACATTTTCAGACAGTACCAGTTACAGCGCCACTTGCTCAGGAACTATTTATCACACGATGACTGAGGATGGGAATGGTTCTGCATACCATTACCATTCTCAACCTCCCCCCCCCCCACACGCACACATACTAGTGCATGCACATAGAGTACGCATTTTAGCCTGCCTGCCTATTTTATTTGAACTCTCTCCTTGTCATGTCCCATGTAATTCGTGATATTACATGATTTAACTTGGAGACTGAGGGACCTACAACACTCTTTCATACTCCCTTACTCGGTCGGGCTATCATCAGACAATTAAAATTGACCTACTGCTGTCAAGGTGATGATGATGCTTAGCTATCCTACATAGGGTTTCTGAAACGGTAAATCGTTAGAGGACCGGATAGTTTCAACATTCTCCCTTGAGCCTGATGTTGGGTTTGACTTGGGAAACTCGCTGTAGCAAGCAAATGCTTGCATGACAGTCCCACCAGCTTTACTACCTACTTCTACTCCAAAAAGAAAACGAAGAGAGAATCTCAGGATATATTCTGAGATAGTTTTTATAAATGTTTAAATAGATGGGTAATCTTTATCTTATATTTTTGCTTCTCTTTCCTGATCTCTCTTTTTAATAAAGTGTAGTGGAGGTGGTGGGGAGTGGTTGATTCAGGGAGAAGTACAGATCAAGCCTATAGAGTGACTACCGCAGCATAAAATGCAAGTGCAAAATTGCTATGTTGTTTTAGGTTTTTCCTCTCAACCATGTATCAATTGCTGTTAGTTCTAAATATCTAACATTACATATGACAACACTTGCTAATGGATGCTCCAGACAGAGTCGGAATAGTGCACGGCAGCATGTGTCATTGGCTCTTGTTAACAAGCTCAGATAAACACTGTGGTTTTCCTTATTTAAATAGTATTTCTATGACTTTGGTACAGAGACAGGTAGAGTTACTGGTACAATTATATGTTTACCATTCTGAACTGCTGAAAGCTTAGTGAATTGTTTAGAATTTTTATATTTAACAAGGATGATTTATATATTACCAATGCTTTGAGACTCTTATACCTTAAAATGAATACAAGTTGCAGACAAAAAGACTTCATTACAAAGCTCTACAAATATAGAGCCAAACACCATGAGGACGGAAAACTAGCCAGTTTTCTTTTTGTTTCTTTGTTTTTGTATTTTAAAATTTCTTGTTTGGCAAAGGCTATGGGACATCCTACTCTGTAGCTGGTGAAATGTAATTGTATATATGTATGTGTGTGTGTTGTGTATATGTGTATTTATATGTATATATATATATAAGTCTTTTATTTACTTCCATGGAATATATAGTCAAAGATTCTCAGTAGATATCGAAAACTGTAGATAGTACCAAATACTATATATTCATATTCATATATATATATACACACACACACACACATATATCTTTTTCCTATGCATAAATTAGGTAGGCACTCAAGGTGCACAGAGCAGGCCATGTTAGCTTGTTGTGTGCAGGTCTAGTGTAGTATAGCTGCTAACTGAATTAGAGGCATGGTACTATATTTCATCACACTTACTTCGAACATGAATGGAGTAAGTAAATTAGGACATGCATTTCCCGATGAAGCATGATTCAGTATGAGAACAAACAGCTGCAAATAGCCACTAGCAATAGGGAAGTCCACTATATGATGTCTGAATCTCAGAAAATTATACATTTTTTAAAAATCCATACTTTTTTTTTCTTTCTTGTCAAGGTCTCAGTTTATTGCTACACTAAAAATCCATACTTTATGATAGGCATCCTAGGCATAAATATAACTGAAATGCATGATATTGACCATTTTGAATCACATAGTCATAAGGTTTACCATTCCAGAATGACAAATTGATGAAGACTGGCATCCTGTACATTATTTTAAAAAGCATTCTAAGATCTGTCCTGAAGTACCATGTTATGAATGACATGACAATCTCCATACACTTACTGAGAGGACAAATTTATTATGAGTCTTATTCAAATTTCTACACCAATCACTAATGACAAAGATTAGGAAACTTATTTTGGAATCCAACTTCTCTAGTCTCAAATTGATCAAATCTACAAAATGATCAAACAATACAAATCCAAATGCCTTGATATTGATGGTTATTAGAATAAAATACAAATGTTTGGGGATGGGAGGAGGAACTGTAGTTCTCAGGTATCCAAGACCAATGATCTATTCATTAAAAATATTTTTTCCCAAAACAAAAATAGTGACTATAACTTTACACATGGACCTTAATTGATGGAATACACACAAATCAAATCAACTACAGTGTGGCAAGAGACAACAGAGAAGCTAAATGCCACAGTCAAAACTAGATTGTGAGGAACTGATACAAGATGTGAGCTTAGCTGATGGTGCCCGGCTATCAAAAGAAATAGTGTCTGGGGTCTTAAAGGCTTGAAGGTGAACAAGCGGCCATCTAGCTCAGAAGCAAAAAAGCACACATGGAAGAACCACACCAGCCAGTGCGATCACGAGGTGCCAAAGGGACCAGGTATAAGGCATCATGCAAATATATATATACCATATTGAATAAAGGGAGAAGTGCAGAGTGGATACCCAAGGCCCAAGTGTCAGCCACTGGAGATCCCCTCATAGAGGGGTTTAGGAGAGGAGATGGGTCAGTCAGGGTGCGAGGTAGTACTGATGAAGAACACAGCTTTCCCCCAGATCCTGAATGCTTCCTCCTCCCAACTACCATGATCCGAATTCTACCTTGCAGGGCTGGATAGGGCAGAGGTTGTACACTGGTGCATATGGGGGCTGGAGGCACAGGGAATCCAGGGTGGATGAAACCTTCAGGACCCAGGGTATGAGGGGATATGCTGGGAGAGTGGAGGGTGAGTGGGTTGGAAAGGGGGAACTGATTACAAGGATCCACATGTGACCTCCTCCCTGGGAGATAGACAGCAGAGAAGTGGGGGAAGGGAGACTCCGGATAGGGCAAAATATGACAAAATAACAATGTATAAATTACCAAGGGCACATGAGTGAGGGGGGAGCGGGGAGGGAGGGGGAAAAAATAGGACCTGATGCAAAGGGCTTAAGTGGAGAGCAAATGCTTTGAGAATGATTGGGGCAAAGAATGTATGGATGTGCTTTACACAATTGATGTATGTATATGTATGGATTGTGATAAGTGTTGTATGAGCCCCTAATAAAATGTAAAAAAAGAAAATGGAAAAAAAAGAAAATGATTAGGGCAAAGAATGTACAGATGTGCTTTATACAATTGATGTATGTATATGTACGGATTGTGATAAGAGTTGTATGAGCCCCTAATAAAATATTTTTTTAAAAAAAGATGTGAGCTTAGTCAGATGCCTCAGGACATTTTTTTTTAATGACAAAGACATAAGAAAACAAGTGAACCAGATACAGAAGACAACTTTGGAACCTTAAGTATAAAATTCAAGAACAAGTATTCCAACCCATCAGGACCCACCCTGTCTACTGCTCCACACAATGAAAAGCTGCACCATGAGCTTCAGCACAACTGGACCAATGACAGACAGACGCCACTGCATGCCTAAAACACCCACCCAAAATCAAATCTACCCAAACTACTGACCAGAGTACCATGCCCATCCACCTGCCTGGCTATTGTAAAACAAAACAAAACAAACAATTAAGGTGAGGAAAAGTAACATATTATCAACAGATAAATTTAGCAACGACCTGTGTCTTGAAGGCAACAGACAATATCAAATAAATAATTTTTTTTAATTTTGCTCCATCAAAATACTAAATTGCAAGGTCAGAAAATCTTTCAACAGAAACATGGTAATAGAATTACCTGATTTGAGTATTCAAAATAATTATATTTAGGTACCAACAATGGACCAAGAAAGAAAAGAAGGTTAACAAAAGTAGGGGTGGGGTCAAGGAAAAATCACAAAATTTTAGAAAAATTCAGGACACAATATAGAAATGATCTGACAAAATAAATAGATAATAGAACCAATGCAAAATTAGCAAGTAGAAATTTAAAAGATAAGAACTAAAATTTGAGAAATAATGCATTGGAAGAGCAAAAAAAAGTAGAAATGGATCAATGGATGAGAGAAACAGTGAAATTAAAGAATCTCAATACAAAAGTCAGGGAACAATTATAGAATATTAAGAAGGCCTAAAATGTGGGACTCCATCAAGAGACATGTGCTTTTGTGAGTGAAATTCTAGAACAGGAAGTGCAAGTTGGGGGAAGAAAACACAGAAAAAAATTTCAAATGAATTTTTGGCTGGAAACTCCCTTAATTTCTTTCTAAGACAGGAATATATCGTTTGAAGAAGTAGATCAAACCTCAAAAAATAAATAAAATCACCAAGACCATCAAACTTTCCAAAACCTGAGACAGAGCAAGAATCATGACAGCAGATCAGGAAAACCAAATGTTACTTTTAAAGGTGTTCCAACAAGACTAAGTTCTATCTGGCAGAAGTCATGTAAGAAAGAATGCAATAAGATGACAGATATGAAACCTTGAAAGAAAGCCATTGTCATCCCACTGTTTGGTATTTAAAAAATCACTGAAATATTATGGTTGGTGGAATTATATAATTTCATTTCAAGAGAAATAAAAGTAAAGAACTTGTAAAACCATGCCAATTATGTAAAAATGCTCAAAGCGCTCATTTGAACAGAAAACCAACATTGTCATATAACAGTCTTAGATTAAGACACATGAAAATATCACTAGGAAACCAAACACATAGACTGATTTTTTAAAATTAAATAAATCTACAAGATTGAAAATAGTTCATCTGTAAATGGGAACAACCAATATAATGAAATAATAAATGCTGTCGCTGCAGAACATCCAAAAAGAGTGACACTTGACTTAATAACAATATAAAACAAATTGCTTTATACTTAGAAAGAAAATGATAAATTCTAGACTAATCAAGGAAAATATTATTAAACTTCTAATTAAAATAAAAAGAAGACAATAAAAAATAAGTAAAAACAAAACCAAGAGCAATGAATAAACTGAAAACAAAATTGCAAACAAAACTAACCCAGCACAGAAAATTTTAGAGAACAAAGAAATGCTTCGTACTGCACACACAACAACAACAATAACAACAACAACAAACTGGCACCAGTAATTTAAATTTACTCATAATTGCATTGAATGTAAATGGACAAAATACCTTAGTGAAGCATCAGAGAGTAACATAATGGAGTAGAAAACATGACCCATCGGTGTCCTGCCTATAAGAGACTTATGCAAAGACAATAACAAGCTAAGAATCAAAAGATGGAAAAATACACATCCAGCAAATGACAACCAAAAGAACAGCAGGCGGGGCAGTGCTCATTTCAAATAAAATACACTTTAAGGAAAATTCAGTATAGGGACAAGGAAAAACATAATGATTACAGGATCAATCTAGCACAAGGCCCTAATCAGAAGTATCTGCACACCCAAGAAAAGAGATCTAAAATGCATGAATCAAACTTTAACCGAAATGAGAAGAACACAAGCGTCAACACAAAACAAAACAAAAAAGCCTGGTATTGATTGTAACTGATTGTGACATTACAATAACTTCAGGAGATATTAACATTTTCCTCTTGATGAAGACAGAAAAATAGAGAGAAACAACACTGATGCAGAACATGTACAAGGTCAACACACAAAAGGCAGTCAATCCCTTTACACTAACACACTACCCTAAGAAGAAATCAGGAAAGGATACCATTTACAAACCCACTTAAAAGATTAATTATTTAGGAATAAACCTAGCCTGAGACAAAAGACACAAAAACATGACAAAACACTATTAAAAGAAACTAGTAGATTCTACATAATGGAAGAACATAGTTAAGAAGGCTTAATGTTGTGAAAATGTCATTACTACCTCAAGTGATGTACAAACATGGCAATCCTGATCCACATTTCATCATTCTTCTTTGAAGATATGAAAAATACCAACCTTCAACTTAACATGGAAAGGAAAGATACTCCGGATAAATGAACACCTGTAATGCAGGATCATGTAGAGTGCCTTCTGAGATACTACCCAACATCAAACTCTACCATAGAGTATCAAAAGCCATAGTAGTCAAAGAGCTTGGTATTGCTAACAGGTAAAATTGAGAAACCTAGTCTAAACCCATCCACCTATGAATAATTGGCTTTCCACAAAGGGCCCAAATCCACTAATTGGAGAGATTTTATTTTAACAAATTGCCACCAAAAATGCCTATGCATTGGCAGGAAAAAAAATGATACAGACTCCATGTCAAACTCGGTAGACAAAAAATAATTCAAAATGAAGACCTAAATGTAAACCTGTAAAGTGCAAAGATCATGAAAGGAAAAAAAAAAACAAATTTAGGGCCTCTAGTTCAGTGCATAGATAGACTACCAAGCATAACTAAAAGTGTGAAAAACAGCAGAAGACAAATAGACATTGGGACCACCAAATAATTAAATTCTTATTTACATAAAAATATTTTCTAAAAGAGTTTAGAGAAAACCTAAGGATTGGGCCGGGGTATTGGCAGGGGGAGGAAGGGGATGGCAACAACATACCTGACAAGGAGATCATCTCTAAAATTTACAGGAAAACTCAGCACTTCAAAAACAACAACAAAAACAATCCTGCTGAAAAACAACCCGAGGAAAGGAATAGCTACGTCACCAAACATCCAGGCAATCAAAAAGCACATAAAGAAATATTCATGATCATTAGCTGTATGAAAACAAGAGCATATTACTGCTAAGTTGATTTGACTCATAGTGATTTGGTAAGACAGAGTGGAATTGTTTCATAGCCATTAGACACAAATCAGCACAGCAAAAATAGCCAAGGTCAAGAAAACAGCAAATGTTGTCAAGGATGTGGAGAAGCCGGAGCTCTCTAACACTGTGGCTGATGTTGGAAGAAAATTATGATTTCTATTGACTCTTATTATTTTTTGATATCTTTTTTATATTTTTGCTCTTATATGCAGTTGCTGTTAGGTGACATTGAGTCAGTTTAGAGTTCAGCAACACTATGTGCAACAGAAGCAAACACTGGAAGTTATGGGATGCTGTAACTTTGCACTGGTGAAGTGACATTACTGGTGCCGTTTTCACAAGCTGATATATCTATATAAGTAAGTTGCTAATTTAAATATGCTTTTAATATATTATTGGTTACATTTAGTATTTTCTTATGTATGTGTATGTATATTTATTGTATTTAATGATATTAAAGAAAGTCCTTATGACCTGCCTTCTTTCAAAAAGATTGCGTTTCACTAAGCCTTCAAGTGCCTCTCACCCCCTTGTCTCACTAGCCAAGTTGCCGCCATCTAGGGCAGGAATCAGCCTCTTTTGTTTTTTTCTGTAAAGAGTCAACAGTCAATATTTTAGCATTTATAGGCCTCATGTTTTCTATTACAACTACTCAACTCCGCATTTGTAGCAGATAATAGATGAATGTGTGGCTATGGAAGAAAAAAATAATTTATTTTTCAAAATTTTTGAGGAACATCAGAACAGACCTTCTGAAGTAGTTTGCTGATCTCTGATTTGAAGTAAATGTGGTGAAGAAAGCTGATGCTGCCCGGCTATCAAAAGAGATAGTGTCTGGGGTCTTAAAGGCTTGAAGATAAACAAGCGGCCATCTAGTTCAGAAGCAACAAAGCCCACATGGAAGAACACACCAGCTTGTGTGATCACGAGGTGCCAAAGGGACCAGGTATAAGGCATCATCCAAAAAAAATACCATAGTGAATGAAGGGGGAAGTGCAGAGTGGAGACCCAAAGCCCATTTGTCGGCCACTGGAGATCCCCTTGCAGAGGGGTTTAGGGGAGGAGATGAGTCTGTCAGGGTGCGATATAGAACCGATGAAGAATACAGCTTTCCCCCAGATCCTGGATGCTCCTTCCCCCCAACTACCATGATCCGAATTCTACCTTGTAAGGCTGGATAGCACAGAGGTTGTACACTGGTGCATATAGGAGCTGGAGGCACAGGGAATCCAGAGTGGATGGATACCTTCAGGACCAGGGGTGTGAGGGGCGATACTGGGAGAGTAGAGGGTGAGTGGGTTGGAAAGGGGGAACAGATTACAAGGATCTATATGTGACCTCCTCCCTGGGAGACGGACAACAGAGAAGGGGATGAAGGGAGATGCCGGATAGGGCAAGATATGACAAAATAATAATCTACAAATTATCAAGGGCTCATGAGGGTGGGGGGAGCAGGGAGGGAGGGGGGAAAAAGAGGACCTGATGCAAAGGGCTTAAATGGAGAGCAAATGCTTTGAAAATGATTAGGGCAAAGAACGTACGGATGTGCTTTATACAATTGATGTATGTATATGTATGGATTGTGATAAGAGTTGTATGAGCCCCTAATAAAATGTTTTTTTTAAAAAGCCTACCAAAAGAAAAAAAAGAAAATAATAATCTATAACTTATCAAGGGCTCATGCGGGAGGATGGCTGGGGGAAGGAGGAGGAAGAAATGGAGAGCAGATAGCAGGGGCTCAAGTGGGAAGAGAATGCTCTGAAAATGATGATGGCAGTATATGTGCAAATGTGCTTGACCATTGGATGAATGTACGGATTTGTCAGGGGAAGCCAGCCCCTAACACATCATTACGGGTCTGGTAGGCGCAATTGTACGGCGATAAGTAAAGATCATAGTAAAGTTATAGAGAGCATGAGAGATAGAAGTGAAGTATTGAAAAAAATGGAGTCAGACAAAATTCACGGTAGCGTGCTCACCTCTGCCCCCCTAGATGGTCCACGTGGAGGGAGAGAGTTTTAATGCTAGCCCAGGCCCCTTTTATATTCTCTGGGGACATGCAAGCCCCCAAATTACAGGTGAGGACATATATCACTGGAAGGGGATGTCCTATAGGTAATACAGTAATGAGAGGGGGGTGGTCTAGGGACATACACGCAATAGGAAGGAGAAAGATTGGGATTATACATGTGACAAGATGGGCAGATCCTAGGTTTAGGATTGCGGCTTAACTTTGACCTATTCCCTAGATCTCCATAGGAACCATGATCAGTAGGGTGTAAACCCCACCTACTGGAACCAAATAGATGTCTGCAGGCATCCCTCCTCTTTTACAGCAGGGAGTGGGGCCCTCTGCAGTCTGGCAACTGGGAGGATTGCTGTGTGCCTCCTCCCACATGGATTGTCATAAGAGATGTAAGAGCCCCCAATAAAAGTATTTTAAAAATAAACAAAAAATTTTGGAGGAAGATCAGAATAGACCTTCAGAAGTAGTTTGCTGACTTCTGATTTGAAGTTCAGATTCAGCTATTTTAATCTAAGAAATTACTATTTTACTGTTGATGCTAGCTTAAAGAGTTATTAGTATTATTACTACTTTGATTTGCCTGTATTTTACTGAGTTCATTTTTGAAACTTTACATCTTAAATCCCATTTGTTACATTTAGATTTATTACATTTCTGTTTCATTTTACTGACAAGAATAGTACTTGGGGACCAAGGTCTCTCAGTGGTGAAATCTATTATTCTCTTAATTTCTAATAGTGATTTTATTTTCACTGATTGATATTTTTGACAGATGTATAGTAAAATGTTGATAAAATTTCTTCTTTGAACCCCGGGTTTAATAGTCCACTATCTTAGGGTGTCTGTTGCTGCTACTGGGAAATTAGTTAAATAATATTTCTTTGCAGGTAATATAGCATTTCTCTCTGATAGTGTTTAAGGTTTTTCTTCATTTTTAACACTCTATTTCTCTCATGATTTCAAAGTGCATGTTTTATTTCATTATTGTTTTTAAAGTCATGTTAAGCAGTTAGTGGGAAGCCTTATTATCCTGAGAACCAATATCTTTAATTCTGAAACATTCTTAGCCATTATCACTTCAAATATTTAATCTCATAGTTTGTTTGGTCTTTTTTTTTCATATGTGTTCTCACAAGAACTCCTACCAGCTATATAAGCAAGCCAACAAGCCTCTAATTCTTTCTCCATGTCTTCTAATATACATATGTATATGTATATGCATATGTATATGTATATAGTTGCTATTAGGTGCCATCAATTCAGTCCCAACCCATAGCATCCCTATGCTGAATAGAATGAAACACTGGTGAGTCCTGTGCCATCCTCACAATGGTTCTTATGTTTGGGTCCATGGTTTCAGTCACTATGCCAATCCATCTCAATGAGCACCTTCCTCTTTTTCGCTGCCCTCTTCCTTTGCCAAGCATGGTGTGTTTCTCCGGGTACTCGTCTCTCCTGACAGCATGTCCAAAGGCCGTGAGACTAAGTCTTGCCATTTTTGCCTCTAAAGAAAATTCTTTTTTTTTTTTTACGAGATAGATTTGTTTGTTCTTTTGGCAGTCTGTGGTACTTTTAATATTCTTCACCAGCACCACAATTCAGATGCATCAATTCTTCCTTGTTCTTCCTTATTCAAGGTCAACCTTTCACATGTATCTGAAACAATTGAAAAAAACATGGTTTGAGTGCCGCGCACCTTAGTCCTCAAAGTGCCATCCTTGCTTTGACCTACGGATTGGCCAGAAATGATCAGTGCACCTTGATTGGATGTCTGATGAATTTTGGACTGAAGAAGTCATTAATAGCTGTGGTGGTTGGTTCATAAAGCTGAATGGTGGCATTAATAGATGTCTTTGTGGGTATAGATACTATCCTATTACAAACAACATTGTATGTAAAAATATATCGTGGAATTTTTTATGTATATGTTATATTTGTATATGCATATACATATACTTAATAGGTTAAAACATCTAAAATATCAATGTAGCAAAACTTTTAAATGTTTGATATATGTAGTTGCTATTTGCCAGGAATTTCAATTACAACCCTTGGGTGGTTTGGCGAGTGCAAGAGAAATATATTAATTTATGGTTAATTTTCAAGTCTGTCTTCAAACCCCATACACATCAGAGCCTGATTCATTAGTGGGGTAGGATTTGTGAATGCATATTGGGTACCAGTTTTGGTGAGTTCTGTATGAGATAGTAGAGTCAGGAATCATGTAAAAGTTATTGATTGGGGAAGATTGTACTTGGAGTTGAACGTGAGTGTATATGATTCCTGAGAACAAGAGCAATGACTAGCTAGAACACCATCTATGCAAAGGAATTGCTGAGGAGTTGTTAGGTTTCTGGAATGGGTTATACCTCGGTTCTTTGCTCCACATGATGAAAAAAATTCACATTGAATCACGTTTCATGATCCAAGTGGGTTTTTATGATGGGATAGGAACATTTTCAGGTGTCAGAGTCTCAAATGTGTACATGCTATTTCTGGGAAACCTGCCATGCTATGTGAAAGCTAGGCTGGGATTCACAACTGGGCATGAACAACCATGTGGGAAAGAGTGCCCTCATGTGCAGAACTTGGGGTGGGGGGATCCTGGGAGGCCCGAAGCCCAAGAACCCTAGAAGCTAAGATCATGTGAGACCAGAGACTAAGAGCATGTGAGCCAAGAGGCTGTGGGCATGCCCTGAGCAGGCCCAGAGCAGGCACATGTGTACCCACATGGGGGAGACCCTCCCCATCCCCCTGTCACTGACCAGGAGCATGGTTAAAGAGTGAGACCTTCCCACAGCCAGAATATTTCAAACATATGGCTGGGGTGGCATGATTGATGGTGTTGGTTGACCTCATTGGCTGAGTGAAGTCCATCTGGGTATGTCACGAGCCTGGGCTACTTTGGGTGGCCAGGTATACCTCCCACCTGGCTTAGGGGCTTGAGTATGAGCATGCTCAGTTGGGGTTTTCATAGGTGTCTAATGGCTGGCTGATGTCTTTTCAACTTCCTTCCGTTGTAGGCATGGGAGGGACTTGGAGGGACTACCCACCCCCATGAATACCCACCCTCTGGTCCCTAAATATAAGCTATCTAACAAAGTCACCTATAGATTTTAAAGGTATATGTCAAGAAGATAAGCCAGAGTTGAAGAGAGATTGAGTTTACATGTTTAGGAACCAGTAATCATAGAGAGGGAAAAATATACTTAGGTCAGAGTTGAATATGGTAGTTTAAGAAAGTAATCTAGAAAAGTCCCCACGAGGTTAAAAAAAATATGGTAGTTTTTAAAATGGCACTTTTCATTTCTAATTTAAGTGTGCAAATCTGACAGACTGTGGCGACACTGTTATAATTATTTAATAGGATAATAATTTTAGAGTCTTTAAAGAACTTATAACAACTTATTGAAATCTCACCAGAGATTACCTGGGGAGATTTGAAAGAATGCTATTGTTCCCTTTTCACAAAATAAGAAAGAGTTCTTCAGTAAGAAGTGGTATGTTCTGCATCAGATCAATAGGACAAGAAGCAGTCAGTAATACAGTCTTCTGACTTTGAGCTCTGTGTCTTTTCTCTACTGCGCTATTACATCTATTGTCTAGTCATCTATACTGTGAAGCCTCCTGAGACATCCTGACAGTGATAACTAGGATCTTGAACCTCTTGGTTGTATTGTACCCCTCTGCTGAAATTTTGCACTTCAACTCCAGCTATTAAGAAGGCTGGTGATGGTATCTGCTGGGGAGCAAGCTACATGTTGAGCTGATATTCACACACTCGTGGTTCATACACATGAGCCCAGAGAAGGAAAAGACAAGACTTCGTGCTCCCATAATGATGAACAGCCTCAGAAACTACAGGAGGCAGTTCTGCTCTGTCCTGTAGGATCATTATTGCCCGATTAACTCAATGGTGGTGTTTCGTTTTTAACGTTTGGGTGGCATCAGGTAAATGTTGAGCTGCTAACCACAAGAATGGTATGTTACACCCACCAACAACTTTGCTGGTGAAAACTAAGTCTATCTGTTCCTGCAAAGATGTCCAGTCTTAGAAAATCTGTTAGTCACTGTGAGAGAATGGAAAGATGGCAATGTGTTTTGGTTTACCCAGCTAAACCAAATCAGAACTTAGATTTTAAAGAGATCTCCCGGTGATCCTTAGAGATTCTTAAGGACCACCAGGAGATCTGTTCAAAGTGTAGATTCTGATTAGTATCTTTGAGGTGAACTTGCACATTGTTATCAAGAGATCAAGCCAGAATGACCCAGTCCTATTGACCCAGTACCTATAACACAGTCCCAGAGAAGAGAACCATTGATATTTTTGTCTTCTTTCCTTCTTTAGCATCCATAATCCATGAATCAGGGGAAAGCCCATGAGGAGGAGTTCAAATTAATTCCTTCACATTGCATCACTTACAATGTCTATTTTTTTAAAGAGTCTTTCACACTCATCAGAAACCTTAGGCAGTACAAGATCACTTGCTCAATGCAATCCCTATGCACTGTACTTGAAAATGGTAACCCCTGCTAGTCATTCAGTTTACAAGGTCTGCTGAGGTGGTTTATTTTACACACACACCAAAATGGAAACTATTCTGAAGAAATAAGGGGAACTATCTAAAGTGAACTGACATCTGTGTAGAATCATCCAACCAAGAGGATGACCCTCGTACAAGGAGGCTCCAAAGCACATGCTGCCCTGGTATTGAACGGGTGGCATCTCTGGACCTGCTTTCAGCAGCATTGGCAACCTCTTAGTGCTCACAAGTGCCAAGGCCAGATGGCGTGTGTCTCAGAGGAGTTTTGTTTGATTAAAGTTGAGGGAGAGTAACTTGAATCAAGGAGAATGTATTGATTGAAAACCAAGGCCCACCAAAGCCAGCACGCTCAAGTTAAGAGAGTTGTCTGTAGTCTAGGAATTGATCAGAAGATCTGCCTTTAATGACCTTGTATTTCACCAAATGTCTGTAAAGTTTGAGGCAGGTTTCTTCATGTCCCTGATACTTGGCTTTCTCACCTGTAAGGGGACCTGGTGGGTGGATGGTCCCCACGGGGTTCTGTTGTGAATCCCTTACAGGTTAGCTGATAGTCCTAGGCCACAGTATGACCATGCGTACTGGAACACCCAGGTGTTACTCCCTGGAGCCCGGGATACATTCGGGAGCATGGGAGGCAAATGCTGTGATATCTCAGCTGCAGCATGCTCCCTCACCTTTATAAAAAAAATTTTCACTGATAAAGAAATTGTCGAATCAGTATTGTGCTAACATTACTTAAAAATTGACTTCAGTATTTAAGTACTATAAAATAAACTTGTTACAATGGCTTTCAAAGATTTTCCTCTAATGGGATGAATTGGTACAGAAAGGGACAGTCTAATCAGAGAAGAATTTAGACTCCTCCTGAATATACACATCTCCTTCCCTCTCACTCATAGCTACATGTCGTTACCGATTATTTCTACTCTACGCATCACAGCATAGTGTAGTCCCATGGCAGAGTAGTGCTGACAAGCATATGTTCTGAGTTCAATTCCAGGTTGCAAATCTAAAGTCTGCTATTTCTTACTTGTATAACTTTATTTTTATCATGTTACTAATAACAGTATGGACTTCAGAGAGGTGCAGTGATGACATAAAATGACCTAGTATATAAAACTGCATTTAATCCTTGATCATGAATTTGAACTTTGTGAGTTCGCTTATACATGGATTTTTAAAAATACATACACTAATTATTTTCACAATGAGTTCTCTGTTATATAAAAAAGTAAAAAGTGATATTTCATGATTCTCCCATGTATTCCTCACACTTATTACAATACTATAAAACTTGCAGGCATGCAAAGTGCCCCTAGCAATAGTAGAAATGCTCCTGAGACGTTTCCAAGAGCCTTGACATCACAAGCAGAGCTTTGATTACTTGATATGCACTGCAGATGGGGATCTGCAGCTGCAGTTGCCCCCATTTCAGGATAGACATATCTAGTGTAAGAGCCTTTGCTTTTTGTTGTTGTTTTCAAGTAAATGAAGCCCAAGGTGCAGCTATGCCAACAGGATCAAAAACTTTATGAGATATCTTTTTGATTTTGTATTGAAAATGAAGTTTTTATATGGATGCAGTATATTTTTAAAATCATTTTATTAGGGGCTCATACAACTCTTTTCACAATCCGTACATGCATCATTTTTGTCCAGCACATTCGTACGCATGTTGCCATCATCATTCTCAAAACACCTGCCTTCTACTTGAGACCTTGGTATCAGCTCCTCATTTTCCTCTCCCTCCCCCTGAGCCCTTGTTCATTTATAAATAATTATTATTTTATCATATCTTACACCATCCGACGTCTCCCTCACCCAGTTCTCTGCTGTCCATCATCCAGGGAGGAGGTCATATGTAGACCTTGTCATCTGTTCTCCCTTTCTCCCTCTGGATATCGCCACTCTCATCACTCATCCCGAGGGGCTCATCTGTCTTGGATTCCCTTTATTTCCAGTTCCCATCTGTGCCAGTGTATGTTTTCCAGTTCACCCAGTTATATAAGGCAGAATTGGGATCATGATAGTGGGGGGGCAGGAAGTATTTTATGAACTAGAGGAAAATTGTATGTCTCATTGTTGCTGACTCCTCTGACTGATCCCTCAACTCCCCACAGCCCTTCTGCAAGGGGATGTCAAATTTCCCCCAGATGGGCCCTGGGTCCCCACTCTGCACTCCCCCTCATTCACAATGCTATGATTTTTTTTGGGGGGGGGATCTTTGATGCCTGATCCCTTTGATGCCTTGTCATCTCACAGGCTGGTGTGCATTTTCCATATGGGCTTTGTTGTTTTTCAGTTAGATGGCCCCTAATTTATCTTCAAGCCTATGGGACCCCAGATTCTATATATTTTGACAACTGGGCACCATCATCTTTCTTCACTGCATTTGCCCATGCACCCGCTTGGTCTTCAGCATTCACATCAGAGTAGGCTGGTGTGCTTCTTCCATGTGGGCTTTGTTGTTTCTTAGCTAGATGGTCGCCTGATTGTCTTCAAGCCTTTAGGACCAGAGATGCTATATCATTTGATAGCCAGGAACCATCAGCTTTGTTCAAAACTTGCTTATATGGATCAGCATATTAATATACTACATATTATAAAATATAGGTTAATCCTCCAGTTAGCAGCAGGCTATTAGTAGATAAATTTGCAAGGAGTCAGAAGTTACACGTGATTTTTGACAGCCTGGAAGTCCACACCCCTAATGGGCATTGTTTGAGGGTAAACTTTATGTATCTAATGAGTGCAGGATACTTGGCGTGGGTAACAAAAAGAGAACTGTTTGCCACTGAGAGGCATGCCTGCAAACCATCAAAGTGACCACATTATAGAATTTGATTCTCAAGATAATCTTGCTTTCATGTGGTACCTAAGTGTTGTCTGCTGTTCTGGATCTGGCGTGTTCAGTGTCTGGGATCATTTCTGGTGATATTTGTGCTTCTCCTGTTTCCAATTTCAGTGTTAGCCCATTTGTTTGCATTTCTCAACCCAAGTCAAACTTGGAACCAATTCAAAGGCAATGAACAACACAAGTCAAAATTTACCCCTCTGATGAAAGCATCCCCAAGCCCAAAGTTCCCCCATACATCGTAACTCCTGTTCAGAAAACTTTCTGCTAGAACTCACTCAGACCAATTTTCTGTCTCACTGATCACTGTTGACTCTCCTCACTCATCCACAGTCAGGGAATCCATTCTGACTCTTACACTGACCCTAAATAAGGCTTTGGAGACAGTAAATCTTTGTTGGAGAAGACGGGCTCATCTTTCCCCAGGAGCAGCTGATGAGTTTGCACTTGCCATCCTTATGGTTAACAACTCATGGGATACTATGGGGCCAGCAGGGTTCCTTCCTTGCAATCACAGCTGACAAGTAAACTATTAGACAAGATGGTCTTGACATGTATACATTAGATATACCTGGAATAGGCATGTATTTCTAGCTTTTAATGTTGATTTCAATTCAAATGTCCAATTCTAACCAGGGTTTGATTTTATTCCGTTCTGCATGATTAAGAAGGATAGTTCTCCAATTTGAACTATCCATACACTCATTGCCACAAAAGTGTTGAGAGACATTCTCCTTATAACCACCTGAACCTCTGCACAAGGATGCCCGGCGTTGAGCCCTTGATGTTTCCCCACGGTACATTCTCTCATTGCCCCACGTTCCCCTATCCCTATGAGTCTTAGTCCCTAACCGGGCTTCATAGATGGTCTAGGTGCCCTGACTTCTGAATTCATCATTTCTCTAGAAGTTCACTGTAAATACAGGCCTTCCCTGAAAGCAACAATGTTGAGAGTTTCTCTTTTAATTCGGAGGAACCTATGCTTTGGGGCCTCATTTTGAAGTGCTAACCCTCTAATCTCAAATTAGAGCACATTTCATGGCCCGCACACGTCCTTCCCTGACTTTACCTAGTCCGTGTTTTCACGTCATAGATGATTATGGAAAAGATATTTACTGAAAATTTCTCCAAGAATTCTCTTTACCTTTGGAAACCTTCAGTCTGTCTAATTGGAGTACGATAATTTTGTAATTCCGCCTCAGTCAAAAAAAAACACTGTGAATGCAAGTGTATGGACCCCATGCCAACAGTATAAAGCTCAGTAATTTCAACTCGGGAAGGCGGAGCTGCAATAAAAATAATCATAACATGTGACAAACACACAGATTGGGGGGGTGGTAGCCAAAAAAACCTTTTTTTTTCAAAGCTATGTATTAAAAAAATTTTTTTTACAAAAGAACCTTATCACCTTCAAAGTGCTCTTCATTACACTTAATATATTTGTCGAATCTGCAACTGTATTCTTAGAAACATTTTTCAAACTCATCTGTTTGGAAGGCTGACAGCACACCCCATGTTGTTTACTTCACTTCTTCTGCATCGTCAAATTGCCAGCCTTTCATGTCCCTCCATAGTCACGGAATCTAAAAGAAGTCACGTGAAGCGAGGCTAGGTGAGTCAGGTTCGTGGACAAGAGAGGAAGTTTTTGCCAAAAACTGGCACACTGAGATGGCTGCATAAGCAGGTGCATTATCGTGGTGGCAAAACAGTTTCTCTGCCTGCCACAAATCAGGCCTTTTTTGTCTCACAGTTATTCAATCTTTTAAGAACCTCTAAATAGAAAGCTTAACAGTCTGACTGGGTGGAATGAAACCAAAATGCACTGTTTCCCTCACCTAAAAATAATTAACATTGGTTTGAGGGGATACCCCTCGTATATGTCCCTTGCTGCACTACATATAAACAACACGCAGAGAGAGGCAGAGAAAGAAGAGACAGAGGTTGAACCTGATTTGTCTCAAGGAAATCACTCAGAAGGTTGTAGATGCTTGCAAGTCCTGAGGCTGTAGGGCTGATATCAGATGGGAGGCACCTCCTGATGCACTGCATGGACTGAGAACCCCAAGACTGACAGGTACTATTACACATGGCTGGCTCAGATCCAAACTAACGGGATCAGAAGGTTATAAACGAGATGCAGGATCCAGATTCAGCAAAAGACAAGAGAGATTTGCCAGAATATCCTTATACGCTGAAAGCAGACAACACATTGATATAACTCCCTTTCAACTGATTGGCTGATCACAGCTGTACTAGTCTGGGTACTTTAAAGAAACAAATCCACAGAAACTCATGTATAAGAGAGAGTTTTATATAAAGTTTTAAGTATGCATCAAGAAAATATCCCAACCCAGTGCTGCCCAAGCCCACAAGTCCAACAATCACCCATTAACCCATATGTCCAACACCAATCCACAAAGTCTTCCTCCATCTCACAAAACACACACTATGACACTGGCTACAGGAGAAAAGCTGAGTCAGTAAATGTGTAAGCATCTCAGCACTGGCAGGGGTCTCCACATGGCTGCTCCAGATCCAGGGCTGCATCAGGGGTAGGTCCAGGAGGCTTCTCCTTGGGGATGTCTTGCAGGAAGTCAGCCTTGTCAGCTGAAGCAGGGAACTGCTAAGGCAACTGCACCTTGGTGCAACCATTAGAAAGCAAGAGACCCGAGAACTAGAGAGGCGAGGCTCACCAAGCCGTTTATCCCTCTGCCCTTCAATTAACCCCACATTATTGTTTATCGGCCAGGTTGGCACAATAAACTAACTACCTCAACAGGAGATCTCATCATGGAGGGAATTACATTAAAGATGACTACATTATAGCTGCCAAACCTCTGAAAACAAAAGCCCATCCAAGTTTATGTATAACTTTAAATGTCACTCTTTGTTTTAAAATGTCATGTCAAGACTTTTTTGTAGCTGGTCTCAGCTTTGCTCTCCAATGTTGCAATTGGGACGTCTGATGCATGTGGTGCTTGGTAGTTATGGATTTTTCCACATGATCTCAAGATTCAGGATAAGTGGTCAACAAAGTTATGATCTAGGAAATAAAACAACTTTACAGGGCAGTCCTGAACATGAATAACTTTCACAAGGAATCGAAGCATGTACTTCACTGTGGCTTCATGAGTAAATTCCATGAGGTAATCAATTTCTCATGACTGGCCAGCAGCAAACCCTGAGCAGCAATGTTTGGCAGGCACTGATCAAGCCCCTAACAGGAGCCAGGTGAACAGGCTGCAACTCTTGCCATCAAGGAGCTCAGGTCATAGGAAGGTGCCAGAGGATAAGGGTCATGAGATGGTTAAGGTTTATTGTGCTAACCTGGCCAAGAAACACATGTGGGATTAATTGAAGGGCAGAGAGATAAATAGCTCAGTGAGCCTCATCCTGGTTCTTGGGTCTCTTGCTTTCTGATGCTCAGACCATGGTGCAGTTGCCTTAGCCAGTTCCCTGCTTCAGCTGCAAGGCTGACTTCCTGCTAGACATCCCTGAGAAGTCACATGAACTTACCCTTATGCAGCCCTGGATGCCGGAGAAGCCGCATGGAGACCCCTGTCAGCACTGAGCTGCTTGCACCACCACCACTGGATTCAAAGATTTTCTACCCAGTGGCCTGTGATCCTCCTGCATTCGGTGTCATTGTGTGTGTTTTGCGAGTTTGAGGAGAACTTTGTAGATCAGTGTCGGACATATGGGGTAAGTCGGACTTATGGGCTTGGACTGGACTGGGTTGGGATGCTTTCTGAATGTACACTTGCCCTAGATATAAAACTCTCTCTCATACTTATATGAGTTTCTGTGCATTTGTTTCTCTAGTTTACCTAGGCGAACACAGGTGATAGTCACCATATTAAATAGGCTAGACATATTTGTAAAGAAGGTTAAGAACAAAGGAAAGAGTCTATATACCAAGTGGCCATATTTGTATCCTAGAAATATTGTTCTATCAATGATGGAGGGATAAAGGAAGCTTGAAGCAAGCCAACTATTTATAACAGCGGTTCTCAACCTTCCTAATGCTGCATCCCTTTCCTCGAGTTGTGGTGACTCCCAACCATAAATTTATTTTTGTTGCTACTTCATCACTGTCATTTTGCTACTGTTATAAATAGTAATGTAAAAAGCTGATATGCAGGATATATTTTCATTGTTACAAAGTGAACATAATTAAAGCATAGTGATTAATCACAAAATAACATGTAATTATATATTGTGAAATATTTATTTCTAATTACAAGTAAATGAATTTTGTCTTGAATCATGGTATAGCACGGGTAACAGTCTTCATGCCAGGTACTTGTATGTGGTTGTATCTGCATGTGGTTGAATCCCTCCTGGAGACTGATGGAGGAGTGATGTCTCACTTCCTAACACCATCAGAAATATGTTTTCAGATGGTCACAGGCGACCTCTGTGCAAGGGTTGTTTGACACCCAAAGGCATCATGATCCACAGGTTGAGAACCGCTGAATTAGAAGGTAGTTTAGATAAGAAATTATAAGGATCCAAATTAAGAACATTATAGAGGAGATGAAAAGAATTGGGGAAATACAAATCATTTGAGATAACAGAAATAGCTGTGATGCATAGAATTGCAATGCGGGAATCAAGTCACAAATTAAGATGACATATATTTCTAGCAATGGTGTCCAAATTAATGATTAGGTGATTGAGATGAGTAGAAAATGAATTATATTTTAAGTTTTAATGTTGCTACCTTTTTTTTTTTTACTTTAAACCGGCATAAGCCAGGTTTTGGCAAACATTTGAGAAAGAAGATTCAATCCTTTCCCTCCTAACAATGTAAAATTATTTGAGAGCCATAAATGCGTTTTTTAAAAACAAAAGAAATCACCATGATCTGAATAATATAATTATTTTTTTATAAATGAAACTATGGTAGCTTTATTTTCTTTCTCAGTTTTACTTCAGAGCCACATGTATGGCCCAAGAAGTTGCTATTATTTGGTGGCATCCATTCAGCACTCACTGACACTGCATGAAACAGAATGAAACATTGTCCAGTCCTGTGCTGAATAATGATTTATGGATAAATATTTATGGTTGGGGCATTTTCCGTAGTTTACACATCTGCACTATCAAAGGTGCTGGTGACCAATATTGAAAGTACCTGGACTGCCAAAAGAACAAACAAATACATCTGTCTTGGAAGAAGTACAACCATCCTTAGAGGCAAGGGCGGAGAGTCTTCCTCTCAGGTAGTTTGGACACATTGTCAGGAGAGGCCAGTCCATGGAGAAGGGCATCATGTTTGGTAAAGTAGAAGGGGAATGAAGAAGAGGAAGGCCCTCGACAAGACGGATTACCACCGTGGCTACAACAATGGGATCAAGCATAGGAACTCTTGTGAGGATGGCACAGGACAGGCAGTGTTTCCTTTGTTCCGTTGTGCATGCAATCAGTATGAGTTGGAACTGACTCACTGGGACCTAAAAACAACAGAAGAATATCAGTACACTGAAACAGACCTTCGATGTATATGTTTGTGGGAAATTGTACGAGCATGAACATGAATTTGCTTTAGAGTTAGCCTGTAGTTAAATTATAGTGCTCTTCTGGTGTTTGTAAAACAACTTCTACTGAACACTAAAGCTGCTTATTTTTTTGTAGTGTTCATTTTGAATTTTGAAAATGGGTGCTTATAATTTAGATCATCATTTTTTGTATCCAACACCTAAACAATTGATCAAATGTCCCCATAGCCTGTCTTATTCCCATGTTACCTTTCTTTTCCCTCTTGTAGATAATCTTCCTCTTCAAGTTAACATCCGGCTTCTCCCTTTCCTTTCTTCCCTCTTAATCATCAAAGTCTATTTTTGTTGTGAAAACATTTATCTTGAATTTTGTATAACAGTGGTCTCTCATAATATGTGTCTTTTTTGTGATTGACTAACTTTGCACAACATAATGTCCTCCCATTATGTTTATTATAGTTAATATTTTGTGTTAAATTGTTTGGGCCAGAATTCTCAACAGTTTGGCAGTAATTCCTCATGAGGGGATCTAATGCAATGTAATCAACTCCATGATGGATTTCACGTAACATCATTAGTTCTGAGCATCCTCAATTGTGGTGGAATGTAGTCCCCTTGATTGGGTCACAGCCCGGATGTAATCTGAAGACTCCTCAGAGACTTCTCCGTTTAAAGCAGACCTCAGGGGAATGTGTTCCTAGATTCATACTTAATATATTCCACTCTGAGTCATGGTCCTTTAGAAAATGAAGGATTACTCCCACAGACTTTACTCCACCCATGGCATTATTGTCAACTCTACTCTGAGAAGGCCGTTCATCCTCTTCCTGTTTTGAGTGCTTACTGACTTGAGGGGCTCACCTTCGTTCACAGTGAGGTTTTCTGGATCTGACAGTGGTTCAGCGCTGTCCATAATGTTCCCAGTGGCTACTTCCTCAGAGGTGGACAGCCTATATCTTCCCCATTCATAGTCTGGAAGCTCTGCTGACACCTGTTCTCTTTGAGTGACCCTGCTGGTGTTATAAATATTAGTAACATAACTTCCAGCATCATTGCAACACACAAGCCACCATGGTACAACAAGCTTACAGATAAGAAGAGGGTGTCCTACTCTTAAATGTGTTGAATTTGGGGTGGTGCTATTGTTTTGCAAGTTAATCAGATTGATGACTGCTGTCGTTGATACTCAGCTCACAATTCCTCTTGGTATGTTTTATACGCTTGGTGCTTGTTTCTACAAATTATTTCCATTTCTCTTATCTATAAATGCCATTATTTCTTTCTCATATTTAAGGGATATTTTTGCTGGGTATAAATAAGATCCTTCACTGGAATTGCTTTTGTTCTTAATTTTATATAGTTCATTCCATCACATTTTTGCCTGCTAGATTTCTGCTGAGAAATTAGCCCATTTTTGTAATTTTTTGACCCTGTTCAGCTTAGAATATTTTCCTTGGTATTTGAGACCTTGACTGATATTTCATGGTAGTATTCTGTGGGGGCCTATCTTGTTAGAGATTCTTTCCTCTTCTTCAATGGTTATTTTCTCCTCTTTTATGGTGTTAGTGAAGTTTCTACACATTTTCTTTGTGTTTTTCTTTGATTAATGTGTTCCTATTTTGGAACATTTATCAGATGTATGTTACTTCTCTTGATAGTGGATGTGGGACACTATCAAGAACACTATCAAGAACAGTCAATATAAATACTTAAGAATTCTTTGAATTTTTAAGTATTTATATTGTTTTGAATTTTTAAGTATTTATATTGATCTTGTCAATTAGTATCAAGAATTTTTTTTAATTTTTAAATATTTATATTGTTCTTGTCAATTAGTATCAAGAGATTTGATTTTAAGCTCACTAATTTAGTCTCCCATTGCTTCAATTCTGCTGCTTTTATCTTGTGAAATGTCTGATTCTAGTATCTTGGTGTTAATAATCTGAATTTTTATTTGGTGCTTCTGTGTGATTTTTAATTTTTGCCTTTGGGGGAAAGATTGTGTGATAGATAATTTTATGTCAAGTTGAATATGTATCAATTGTAGGCATGGCATCCAACTCTCAATGAAATCACTCACAGCCTGATGATGCCTAATTGGAATGTGGCCTTTTTATACAGAGAACACTGGGAAGCCCCCCTCTCTCCACCCTTGGCCTTCCTGTTGGGACTCTGTCATTGACGCTGATAGCCACCAATCCCTTACCTTGTTTCCACCAACCTTAAATGCACACATTTCTGTACCCACATGCATGTGAAATTCCTGGATTCTGTATCATTGCATGTGGCTATGAGTCTGAAGAGGGACCTATGGACTAGGATGGGACTTTGAACTTGAGTTAGACTGGGCTGGGATGGCTTCTTCATATATAATTAGTTCTTGATATAAAGTTCTTTCATATTCATAGATAAATGCCACTGGATTTGTTTCTCTAAACAAGCTGGCCTAACACGGATGCTACTGTAGTTTTTTCCTGAGTTCTTCTCATTGTTTCCCCATACCTCTCTTGATCTTTTTCTCCCTTCATTGACCAAACTTAAGAATTACTCATTAGAATTCCATTGCTGGTTATTATAATGCATTTTCCTCCTCAGGAAGATCACTTCAGTCTGTACATTGGTCACCTATTAATACCATTCTATTTGCTTCTTTGTGTGAAAAGAAATCATTTACTATCTCTGAGACATTGGTCTCAATATTTGTTTCTATTTGTTGGTTAAGTGGTAATGGAGATGGAGGTAGTCCTTTCACACCAGCAGTTTTGAGCTTTCATGGGTGGCTGTGTTATGTGGTGACAATGGACTCCATCAGGTGGCACAAGAAAGGAATTAAAATAAAGGGGGAAAAAAACAGAAAGAAAATGGCACAAAGAAATAACAAAACCAAGCAAGTGAACTCACATACCCCACATTCTAGAATCAAATCTACTGCTTTTGACTCAGTCACTTGGGTGTACTTGTCAAGGGCCGGCTTAGGGTGCACACAATAGAAATACTGTCTTGGGTATGCAGCGATGGGCATTGGTGACTTCTGAAATCAACAGTGTTGTGAGGCTTGGGCAGTGACTACACCCTATTGTCCTGTAGAAAATAATTGGAAAAAAGAAAATCCAGGCAAGCACCACAATCCCACATCATAAGTGGCTGTTCATTTTTATCAAAGCCCACATCCGTCCACAGGTGGACTTCTGTCAGTTGCTAGGAGGTATCGGCACCAGGGATGTGTCTACTCCTCTATAGCTATGTTACCTATTATGACAAAAAAATATATAAAGGGGGAGGGGTGGATTGCACAAAAACAAACCAGGCTGCCTTCCATTTGTGGATTCACTTCACTTCAGCCCGCTGCCCAGTTAGAGCGTTCAGTGGAGCGGAGTGCTCGAGGTGAGGCTGAGCGGTAGATCCTAGCTTCTACCACTGCCAGCCCACACATGGATTTGTGAGCCTGAATCCCAGGATAACACAAGAAAACGATCTGTGGGTACAGTGCAGCCATCCTGACAGGTCCACCTCTCTTTCAGTGTGCACTAATCACCTGGGAGAGTAGAGGGCGGTGGACAATCTTCTTCTAGGTGGACTACATGTAATCCCAAGCATTCTACTGTTCACTCAGTAAGTGTGGGGAACAAGGAGCTGGTCTACCTTTCTTTTGCTGTGTGCTTTAGAGATTGTTCTGTGCTGTGGAAAGGGCTCTGTGGCTCATTCTTGGGCACCTGAGGATTTGCTGCTCCACTTGATTTCTTTGGGTGGGTTCCACCCTTTAGTTTCCTCTGTGGTCCCCTCACTTTTAATTCCTTAGACATTCTGGACTTCAGATTTCTCTGCCGTCTCTTTCCCCCCCAGCCCCAACCCCACCCCCACGTATTTGTTGAAGAGGGTCAGGGTAGTGCCCCTATCTAAGGTGCCATCTTTCCCAGAAGTCCCCGTCAAAGCCTCTTTAGTAGCTCCTGTGGTCATGGGCTTGGTTTGAACTGGGAGACATACGCTACCTTCCATAAGTTTCAGCACAGTCGTCAGAGGCACATTCAAGGGCAGGGAGCTCTGGGAGGAACACTCTAGGTGCTCATCGATGGTTTTATTTTTGCCTCTTGAAATATTGTCCTCTGCTTTTATTGCTTGATGCATGGGGTAGAATTTCCGTTATGCCTTCATATAATCTGTGGAATCCAGTTCCCTTTCTTTCAGCTTTAATTAATTTGCTCTTAATAAATATAGTGATGTATTCCAAAAGAAAAAGATGGAGGAAAAAAAGAAAGAACAATAGAGGCAGCATACCCCCAAGTGGCAAGCTGGTAGCATCCGGAGGTTGCAGATTAATGAATTATCTCTTAAATATTTCCATAGCAACATCTTAGCTGCTCTTAAACATTTCTTTAAAAGCTTCTGATAAATGTATCCTGCAGCCCTGAACACTTTTCCATTTCCCTCTTGACTCCTTTAATTGTCAACCCTTCCTTTTCCTTTGGCCCCACAAACACCAATTGCTATAACCCTGTAGTACTCCTCTTGGTTTTCTGCAAGTCTGCATTGTTTAAGGATCGTGATGAATTTGACATTGGGAGAAAAGAAAACCTCTCTCTCTTCGCCCTGCATTTTGCTTTCAGGTTCTTTCTCCTCTCACTTTCTTAAGTCTCTTTTTTCCTCTCCTCTTTTTCTTGTCTTTTTTTCCTAGTATTTTCCCCTTTCATCTTCCAAATGGAATAAAACCAGGAATCATCCCTATATAAATCTCTGGTAGAAACACTGTTGGAAATTCTCAAAAACCCGAACATATAAAAGTACCTATCTGCACTAAACCCTGGGCTGGGACCTGTGACGGTAAAAATGGCAGATGGTAGGTGAGGGAAATAGCCATAGGCATCTAAAAGTCTGCCTTTACCCATGGTGTTCATACAGGAATAAAGACTAGTTGAAGAGCCTGCTTGGCAATTAGATAAAGAGTTATTCAGGGTCATGGAGGTAGAGTGATGAACTCAAAATCAAAAGACAGGGCTGATGCTTCTGGAGGAGCCACATAGCTATGTGACTTAGAGCAACAGGTTGCTTTTCTTTGTTCCTTCCTTCCTCCTCTCTCTCCTTTTTTTAAATCACAATGTGCAATTTTCAAATCTATGAATACTGAGTATACCTCTCCAAAAGAGGTTTTGATGAAAACCATATGAATTAAATCATATAAATATAATGCTGAAACATACAGGTAGATTTTATTGTTATTGTCACTGACTTAGTAGCCACTACAATTAAATCAAATAAATGAATATATGTCCAAATAGATACAAAATTGCATGCAGAGAAGTTTAAGGTGTGTGTGCAAGAATTGGTAATGTTTAAGTAGAGCAAACTCCAAACCAAACTCCCTGCCATCGATTCGGGGTGGACCAATAAGGACACTAGAGGAAAGGGCAGAACTGACTCCATGGGATTCTGAGATTGTACCTCTTCATGGGAGTAGAAAGCCCCATCTTTCCCCTTAGAGTGGCTGATGTTTTGAATTGCTGACCTTATGGAAGTGTATATCTCATCATAGGAATTCCTGTGGTAATTAAAAATGCAATGGCTTGGATCAGACATACTCTAGCCTTCCAAGTGGCAGCTTTGCTTTTTAACACTTAAAAGAGACCTTTTGCAACATATCTTCCCAATGCAATATATTTTATGATTTTTTTCATTGCTGTGTTCCTGGACCGTAGGTTGTATATGGTTATGGTTGTGCTGCTAACCACAAGGTCAGTAGTTCAAGACCACCAGCCATTCTGTGGGAGAAAGATGAAGCTTTCTACTCCTGTAAAAAACATTAGAAAATTTACAATCTTGGAAAACCAAAGGGACAGTTCTACCCTGTCCTATAGGGTCACTGTGAGCCAGAATTGACTCTGTGGCCAGTGAATTTGTTTGTTTTATGGTCATTGACATTGATTGCGTATCCAAGTAAAATAAAATCCATGAACATTTAAATATGTCCTTCACTTATCAAAAGTATTAAAAAGATAAGGATTACTGGTTTGATAGAGACTGGTGGACCTCCCAAGATTACAGTCTTTGCTCCACCTTAAACTCTGGAATTGACATTGCCCTTGAGAATCAATTTTTAGTCAAAAAGAGACAAGCCTATAAGGTAAAGAGTGCCATAGTGAGGGGCCTAGTGGACTTGCTTGGACAGCTAACCGCAACATCAGCGCTCTGAAACCACAGCTTCTCTGAGTGAGGAAGAGAAGGCCTTCTGCTCCCATAAAGAATGAGTCTTGGAAATCCACAGGGGCGGTTCTGTCCTGATCTACAGGCTCACATGAATTCACATCGACTGGATGGATGACAGTGAGTTTGTTGCATTTTTTTTAAGTAAGGTGACTAATAATACCACGAAGGTAGATATACACTTATTAGAACAATCAATTACAAGATAGCAAATAGGTAGTATTTTCCCAGAGAAAAAGTTCAAAAGGCAGGAATGGATAGGGAAGGATGGAAATAGGAAAAACAGGTTGGAAGTAATGTTGCAGCAATTGCAAACAACATCAAAAAATAAAATGTTTATAAGTTCTTTAATGAAAAACTGTACATTTCCAGCCAAATCACACTAAAGGGTTAGTGTGTGTGTGTGTGTGTGTGTGTGTGTGTGTGTGTTTCTCTGTATATTGTGATGATCCTTACTGGTTCTGTTGTGAGTTTTTGTTTCCTTCATGTTCAGGTGCAGTTCATACTGACCTTGGTAGTCTTTGACCTTCATCAGTAAGTGCTTCAAGTCCTCTAGGCTTTCAAAAACAAGGTGGTGTCATCAGCATACTGAGCTTCTTACTGAGTCTTCCTCAAATCCTGGAACGGTCTTCCTCTTCCTCTACTCCAGCTTCTCAGAATATTTGCCAGACATGCAGATTGACTAAGCATGGTACAAGGATACAATAACCCTGACATGCAGGTACAGCCATGATTTTTCACACTTTTCCTGATTTTCAACCATGTCATATCATTTTGTTTTATTCACACACAACTTCCTTTTGGTCTATGTGTAGATTTCACAAGAGCACAATTAAATTGTGAAATTACTATATCTTTCATGTAATCTGTATCTTCGCAAAGTTAAGAAAGCACACAATCAATAAACATTTTTCTGGTAGTCTCTCCTTTTAGCCAAGATACCTGTGACATCGGTAATAATATCCCTTGTTCCACATTCTCTTCTGAATCTAGATTGCATATCTTGCTTTCCTTTGTTAATGTACTGCTACAACTATATTCAAATTATCATCAGCATATTTTACTTTGCATGTGAGATTAATGATATTTTAATCATTTTTTTGATTCTTTTGAATAACCTTTCTTTGAACTTAGTTCAAATATGGACCTTTTTCAATCTGTTGGGCAGGTAACTGTCTTGAAAATTTGTTGACATAAATGAGTGATCATGTTGAAAATTTTCAGTTGATAGTCCAGATAGTCCATCAAATCTCAGAGTCTTATTTTTCATCAATACATCCAGTGTAGCATGGACTTCCTTCAACACTATCAGTTCCTGATCCCAGGATACCTCTTGAAATGGTTGACCATGAACTTCGTTTTGCAGTTATGTGTTTCCATCTGTTTCTGATGTTTCCTGTGTTGTTCAGTAATACATCCACAGAATCCTGAAATATTGCATCTCCCGCCTTGTTTTTCATTGTTTAAAGTTTTTTAGCTTGAGAAATGTCAAACATTCTTCTCTTTAATTTCCTAACTCCAATTGGTGCACATTTTTTGTAACACAATACTTTAATTTGTGTTCTCCAGATGTCCTTTGCAATCTGTTGGACTGTTTCATGCCAACATTTCTTCCCCTGGATTTAGATCTTCTACATTCAAGGGCAAGTCTCTCCTGCTAATCATTTGGCTTTTACTTTGTTTTTTTTAATGACCTTTGCTTTCTTTAGTGTTTAATGCCCTTTATGTCACTCCACAACTCAGTAAGCTCTCAGTCATAAGTATTCAGTGTGCCAAGTCTTTTTTTTTGGGAAACGATCTATAAATTAATGAGGAATAAACATCATACAGTATTTTGACTCTCACAGACTTAAACATTTTTTTACTCAGTCTCAACTTGAACTTGTATACAAGCCCCTTAGCTTCTTATCACTGATGGTACTGAACTTCTCTGTTGTCTCTTTCAACAGATGCAGTCAATTTGATTCCTGTGTGATATATTTAACAATGCAGAGGCTCCTTGTATGTTGTTGCAAAAATGATCTCAAAATTCTTTTATGCAATCACCAGTGTTATTTCTAATACCAAAGTCACATTCTCCAAATGTTGATCATTCTTTGTTCTCAACTTTTGCATTCCAATCACCAGTTAGCACTGAGGACACTTCGTTGTACATTTGATCAATTTCAGAGAGCAGAAGTTGGTATAAAAGTGCAATTTCTTCACCTTTGACAACAGTGGTTAATAAATAAATTTGAATAATGGGCATATTAGTTATACTTTCTTGTACATGTATGAATATTTTCCCATCACTGACAGTGTTATACTTTGAGACAGATCTTGAAATGTTCCTTTTGGCGATGAATAAAATGCCACTTCTCTTCCATTCATCACCCTTGACATATAGGTCATATGATTGATTATCTTACTAAAAATGGCTCAAACCAAGCCACTTCAGCTCACTAGTGCCTATTATATTGATCTTTATGCATCCTATTTCATTCTGATGACTCCAATTTACCTAGAGTCACACTGTGTACATTCTGTGTTCTAGTTATTAATAAATAACATTTTGAATCATGCCCCATGAGTAAATGAAGGTCATGAAAAGCCTTATTTTTTATATCATTCACATCAGCTTATTTTGAGAAAGGAGCTCTTCCTTAGTAGTATTCTGAATATTTTCCAATGTGAGGAATGTTCTGCTGTTCTTCATATGGTTTCACCTGCCTTCCCTCTCCCCCTCCCCCCACTGAAATAGTCCACCAGGACCTTCTTCCTAGTCTCTCATGCTTTGAAAGTTCTGGCACCTGCTCACTTTGGACAACCCTGCTGGTATTCAAAGTACCAATAACTTCCAGCATCATAGAAACACCCAGACCATTGCAGTATGGCAAAGTGTCAAATGAGAGGGGTTGTTGGGGACAAATATATACTGGAAATACATGTTTTCTTTTTTCTTATTCAAGGGCCACATAATTTTTTAACCATATCATTTTTTCAAATAATTGAAGGAGAAAGCCTCACCCACCCTCCTTCCCCCCCCCCCCCCGCATCCACCCTCCAGTGGCCCAGAGCATGCATTATTTGAACCAACTACAGACTCCATGGGCAGCCATTTGCTGCCAACTCTCCAATCCAGTTCCCTCCACTAATCCAGGGTCATCAGCATGCTCTAGACATCACAATTGCCCAAGTGATATTTTTTAAATAGTGTCCAGCACTCATGCCTACAGTCAGGGGAATGCTGGTCTGGGCAGTAACCAAGTATCAGGACTTATATATTGCTGTCCCCCAAATAATTGTGACTAGCAGTCATAGCCAAGGACCAGCTTTTATTCGGTGCGCTGGCTCCAAGGCCAGCACAGCATCCAGAATGTGGTGTTCCACCCTCATCAATCTCGCCTTCCAAGCCTGAGTTCCAGCGTAACGAATTCCTCTGACGGGGGCAGCCTATTCATTCCTCGTTTTCTGGTCTTAGTCTGGAAGCTCTGCTGAAACCTGTCCACTTTGGGTGACACTTCTGATATTTGAAATTACCAGTAATGATGCTTCAAGCATCAGCGCAACACACAAGCCACCACAGTGTGACAAACTGACAGAAATGTAATAGAGTGCCTGGTCTAGTGTCTAGAATATAGTGGAGTGATGGGTAATGTTTGCTGAACAAAGATACATTTTGTGAGTTGAATTCTGAATTGGATTTTTAATTAAATAATAGATGTAGATGAAAGTAGGCATTAGAAAACAAGTGAGGCAGCCCTCACTAATTGTTCATCCTAACAAAGGACATCTGAGGAACTGAGCACTCTCAAGCATCCTTCACTCCAAAACAGGATGTCTGGCAGCCAGAGGAAGCATCCTGACGCCAGGCTTCAAAGTGAAATAGTCTGCCATCTCCATTACTCATTCCAAACCAAACTTACTGCCATCGAGTCAATGCGAACTCATAGCAACCCCTGTGGGTTTCTGAGACTAACTGTTTAGAAGAGCAGAAAGTCCAGTCTTCCTCCCTTAGGGTTGCTGGTGGTCCTTCTCCCTGGGAGCTGCCGATCATGCAGATTGCTGCCCAGAGCAGGAAGAACTGAAGCCAGGGGTCCAGAAAATTCCTGATTTGCTTAGATTAACTTATGTAGATAGCTCTTTATTATTTCTAAGGGTTGGAATGCTTCTATATCTCTCAGTGATGATAATAAGGTCAAGGGGTGGAATTTTGAAATGCCACCACTGCCAAACTTGGTCTCTGTGTGCAAAATTTAAATTGGTTGCCATCTCCCATAGATTTAATCTAACACTTTAACTGAGCACTATATTTAGTTACAGTAGGTGAAAACACAATTCAAAAGAAAAAGATGGTGTTATTAATTGTATTTGAATTTTGTCTCCATTCTTCAGTAGAATTTTTTGCAGTTTTTGAGAATATACACAGTAGAATCTATACCAATTCAATAGTTTGAACATGCAAAATTCAGGGGCCCTGATTAGTCTCTTTAATTGTCCAGCCATTCTTATCCTTTTCCAAGTGTTTTCAGCCCGAGTAACATAAACTCACCAACACTTAAATTTCCTACCTAATCTTTCCATTTTGAAAGGTTCTATAGACAATATATTGAATGATGCAGGAAGCATCCAGAGAAGATAGAGATACCACACAAACTTAGTGTACCAAAAAGAACTAGTCGACAATCCATTTCAGGAGGTAGCATGTGATCAAGAAGCAATGTATAAAGAAGAAATTCAAACTACTGAGGGCATTAGCCAAAAACTAGACTCCAGAAATTGATGAAGCACCTACCCAAATGTTTCAGAAAGCTGAAGAAGCACCAGAACCACTCACTCATCTATGCTAGTAAATTTGGAGGACTGCTACCTGACCAACTGACTGGAAGAGACCAGTATGTGTGCCCATTTCAAGGAAAGGTGACCCAACAAAGTTCACAAAATCTGAAAAGTTATCATTGGTATCACGCACAAGTAAAATTTTGCTAAAGATCATTCATTCAGCAGTGGTTGAAGCAGCACATTGACAAGGAACTGCCAGAAGTTCCTGGTTCAGAAGAGGACATAGAACAAGAGATATCATTATTGATGTCAGATGGATCTTGGCTCAAAGCAGAAAATACCAGAAATATTTACTCATGTTTCATTGACTGTGCAAAGGCATTTGACTGGGTGGGGCATAAATAAATGTGGATAACCCTGAGAAGATGGGAATTGCAGAGCACTTCCTTGTGCTCACGTAGAGCATGTATCTGCCTTGAGAAATAGTTGTGTGAACAGAACAAGGACATATTGCATAGTTTAAAATCAGGAAAGGTGTGCATCAGGGCTGTATCCTATCAGCATACATATGCAATCTATATGCTGAGCAAATAGTCAGAGAAGCTGGGTTATATGAAGAAGAATAAGGCCCCAGGATTAGAGGAAAGCTTATAAACATCCTGCAATATATAGATGGCATAACCGTGCTTGCTGAAAGTGAGGAGGTATTGAAGCTGTTGCTGATGAAATCCTCACAATTGAACCAACGGAACATCATGATAAATGAAGCAATGATTGAAGATGTCAAGGATTTTGACCTATTCAGATCCACAATCAATGTTCATGGCTCTAAAGATGGATTCATTGGGTACATCTACACAAGACCCCTTTGGAGATTTGAAGAGCACATTGAATAAGGAAGAACTTAGAAGACCACATACATTTGAATTATGGTGTCGGCGAAGAATACTGAAAGGATCGTGGACTGTTGAAATCACAAACTGCTCTGTATTGGAAGAAGTAAGGCTAGAGTGTGCCTTAGAGGCAAGGATGGCAAGACTTCATTTTGCATACTTTGGACAGATTGTCACGAGAGACCAGTCCCTGGAGGTGGCTAAACAGAGGAAGCCCCTCACTGAGATGGTCTGACAGTGGCTGCATTCATGTGCTCAGGGACAAGAGAAATTCTAAGGATGACTCAGGGCTCGGCAGTGTTCTGTTCAGTTGTGAACAGGATCTCTATGGGTTAGAGCCAACTTGATGCCACGTAACAAGAACATCAACCTTTTGCGGTTTCCTGACTGATCTAGAGATATGCAAAAGGGCACAGCCTTCAAGACAGACAGGAGTGACTAATTAAAGTGAGCTGTTGTTTGTTTGGAGATCACTTGAGGAAATATAAAGAATTGGGTGGACAGAAATGGTTTTATCCATGAACTTTCTGAAGCCCCTTTATTATTACATACTAATTTGTGTGTGTACAGTTGCCTTTGCTTTTATATTTACTTTCACATTTATGTTCACATTTACATACCTATCTGTATTTACATGTACTTGAACCTTCAGAAAGTTTGTGGAATAATCTATTCGATTTCATTTTTTTCTTTTTTTTTCCCCTGAGACTGATATTTTCTCTTATTTTTCCTTTTTTTTTAAGATAAGGTTATTCTTATGTCATATTTTCTCTTGGGTTTTACCTACTTGGATACTTCTTTTTCTTTTTTTCATCATTTAACTGGGGGCTCATATAACTCATCACAATCCACACAGCCATCCATTGTTCCAAGCACCTTTATACGTTTGTTGCCATCATCATTTTCAAAACATTTTCTCTCTACTGGAGCCCTTTGTATCAGCTTTTCATCTCCCCCCTCGCTCTCCCATCATGCCCTATCCTCCCTTCCTCATGATCCCTTGATAATTTGTATATTATTATTATTTTTTCATATCTTACACTGACCAATGTCTCCCTTTACCCACTTTTCTTTTGCCCATCCCCCTAGGGGGAGGTTATAGGTAGATCATTGTGATCCATTTCCCCTCTCTCCCCCCACCTTCCCCTTACTTTCCTGGTATGACTACTCCCAATATTGGTCCTGGGGGGTTTATTTGTCCTGGATTCCCTCTGTTTCCAGCTCTTAGCTGTACCCTGTGGTATAGATGCTCTGGTCTAGCCGGATTTGTAAGGTAGAACTGGGGTCATAATAATGGGGCTGGGAGAGCATTAAAGAGCTAGAGGAAAGTTGCATGTTTCATTGGTGCTATACTGTACCCTGACTGATTCATTTTCTCCACATGACTCTTCTATAAGGGGATGTCTAGTTGCTTACAGATAGGCTTTGAGTCTCCACTCTGCCCTCCCCCTCATTCACAATGATATGATTTTGTGTCTTGTGTCTTTGATGCCTGACACCTGATCCCATCAACACCTCATAATCACTTAGGCTGGTTTGCTTCCTCCATGTGGGCTTTGTTGCTTCTCAGTTAGATGGTCGCTTGTTTATCTTCAAGTCTTTAAAACCACAGATGCCATATCTTCTGAAAGCCGGCAACATCAGTTTTCTTCACCACATTTTCTTATGCACCCGCTTTGTCTTCAGTTATCATGTCAGGAAGGTGAGTGACATCATGGAATGTCGGGTTTTTTGAAAAAAGTGTTGTTGCATTGAGGGAGTCCTTGAGTAGAGGCCCAATGTCTATCTGCTCCTTAATACTAAACCCATAAATATATGTACTTAGATATATTTTCTCATCATATGTAAATATATTTACATAGGTACTTGCCTATATTTAGACCTCTAGAAATGCCCTTTGCCTCTTAGTTCTTTCCTATATTTCCTTTTACTTTCTTCTTGTCCCATTATCATGTTCAGCCTTTATTTGTTTTTCAGTAATTCCTTACGGTTACATTGCCCTTGATTAAGTCCTTCCACACCTCTACACCCTCCTCACCATTGATTTTAGATCACTTGCTGTTCCCTTGTCCCTGGGTTTAACACACACTTCCTTTCCCCTCCTCCCCATCTCCCATGTGCCCCATTTTCCACATTGTTTTCTCTTCCAGATTGTTTATAGCACCTATCTTATCTAGATAGACATGCAGAGATAATAATATGCCCAAAAAACAAGAGAGAGCATAACAAAGCAACAAAAGAAAACAAACCAACACCAATAAAATCCAATGACAAAAAAATAGAAAAGCCTATAAATAGTTCAAGGTCTGTTTGTTGACTTTTAGGAGTATGTTCCAGTTGAGTCTGATGAGGGGCTTCAGTCTATTTTTGCTATCCCCTTGCTGTTTTGTTGCATGCCCTTAGTGTTTCCCCTTGGTGTGGTGGGGTCAGATCGGGTGCAATTCCTGCACTGTGTCTCCATCCCCCATAGTGCTATGAGTCAGTGAGAGATGTCATGTCTCCTAGTGGGGCCAGCCCTATGGTCCTCTCTGTCCATCAGCTGCTCTGAGCAGGAATATTATCCTTAGAGCTTGATGGGCCAGGATGTGTTACTCTGTCTCCTTCCCTCTTCATCTGCTCCTGTGTGCTCTGATTAGAGGCACCCTTCTCCCTGAGCTGTGGCTTCACTGCTGTCCTCTGAAGTGCATTCTTCTGGGGGGAGGGAGAGGGGTGCCCATGTATTTAGGATTGGAGCCGGCCCCTTTGAAACCCCCTTGTATTTTTTAGTTTAGGCTTAAGGCATAAGCATCATCACAGGGTAATAGTTTCAAGGTTGCCTCAGATTTCATGACTCCAGAAAATCTGGATTTCATGAATATTTTAAATTCTGTTCTACATTATCCTTTGCTTTGATCATCATTTTTCTATAATTTCCCCTGACAAACACCCAGTCAAGCAGGATAAGATTAGATATATTCAAATATCTTATAACAACTATATCATACCTATGATGAGGTACCTAGCCTCAGACAAGGAAAGAGTGAGGCTGAAGTATGCATGGGCTTGGTAGTAAGGAATCTGTTTTCTCCTCGGCAATAGGTTTGTAGTAGATCGCACTACAGTTCTAGGGGGAAAAAAATAGCCTGACGTCTACCTAGGAGAGTCTGGGCGCAACTCAAATCACACCCCTTCCTGCAATAATTTTGTGCTGATAAAATCAAAACCAAGCATAACTTTGAAAATAAATGAAATATATAAAAGTAATATTACCACAAAGATTAAATCAACCCAGACAACCAAGAGTAGAATGGAAAGAGAGATAGTCTCTCATTTTTGTCTTATTGGCAAAGAGACAGTGATAGAGAGAGGGAAGGAGGTAGTTAGTTTATTGTGCCAACCTGGCCGATAAACACATGTGGGATTAATTGAAGGGCAGAGGGATAAATGGCTTGGCAAGCCTCACCTTACTAGTTCTTGGGTCACTTGCTTTGTGATGGTCACACCAGGGTGCAGCTGCCTTAGCAGTTCCCTGCTTCAGCTGGCAAGGCTCACTTTCTGAAAGACATCACCAAAGAGAAGCCTCCTGGACCTACCCCGATACAGTCCTAGGTACTGGAGCAGCCTTGTGGCGACCCCTGTCAGTGCTAGGGATGCTTACACATTCAAATGATTCAGCTTCCCTCCTGCAGTTGGTGTCAGAGAGTGTGTTTTGTGAGATAGAGGAGGACTTTGTGGACTGTTGTCAGGCATAAGGGTAATGGGTTAATGTTGGACTGGTGGGCTTGGGCAGTACTGGGTTGGGATGTTTTCTTGATGTGCACTTAACCTTTATATAAAACTCTCTCTTATACATGAGTTTCTGTGGATTTGTTCCTCTAATGTACTCAGACTATTACAAGGAGAGAGGGGAAGAGAGAGAGGGAGAGAGAGATTTTGAACTTTCAGTCTGTTGTGGCAGCAAGATTTGGCAGAGGCATCTCATCTTCCTCCTCCCCCAGGAGTTTCAATCCACCAGCCAACACGGTGGCTGCAAAGTTGGGTTTCATATGCACTCACGGCTGTTAGTTTGCTGCTGGATAGACAGCTTCTCTCAATGTCCTCATCTGGAGGATGAAAGACTGGGCTTCTATGTAATTTCTAATGTCTCTTCAACACTAACATTTACTGACTCTGTAGTTCGAAGCAAAAACCCAAAGGGCCATCAATGATTTTGAACATTTTGTTGTTGTTGTTGTTGTTGTTAGAGTCTGACCCCAGGTGGAAAGACCTCTAATTTTTTCTATGTGACCTCAAGTTCTTTATAGAATGAATGTGTTTGGGTCCCATTATTATTAGCAGTAATCATTTTCTTTAGAACAGGAGCATTGCTCTAGGATTATTTGACTTTCGTTGTATTCCCTTTGATAGGAATACACTGTCTCTTCCATTTATCTCAGTTTACAGGAACTGGCATACCCTACCCACGTGGCAGCTAAGAGTTCATGGTAAAAAGATCCCAAGTTCTACCATTTGTTCACAGTGGTGATTTTGATGAGCTCATAAATTTGATGATCAATGACCTTAGTGGATTAGAGGGCATGATTGCTCTCTATTCTATCTGCAGAAGATTACACCTTTTCTCCTTTTTTCTCCTTTCTTTGGACTTCAATATTTGTCATCCATGAGACATTTTAAGCCTTTAGATACTAAATTACCTATCAGGTTAATATACATTAATGTAACTTTGCCACTTCTGCTCATCAACATATTATGTTTTTCTCTCAAATAAAACTAGCAGATTTATCTAATGTGACTGTACCTCTCGTCCCCTGAATAAGTGATACTGGCTTAATGAATTTAATGATCCTACTATGTTTGCATTGATTGATTCACGTTTTGAAACTCGCCAAGTGAGTAGGCCTGGGCACAATTGAGAGTAGTCATTTGGACACAGTTGAGAACAGGGTCCTCACCAGGTACAAAGGACAAGTAGTTCATAGAAACCTACCAAACTGAATACAGCTATTAGTTCTTCTTTGATCACACCTCTTCAGGAAAAAAGAAACAAGCAAACAAATAAAATAAAAACCACTTTACTTTATACCTTTTTTTAAAAGTATTTTTTTAAGTTTACTTCTTTAGGTTGAGTAGAAACAATTGATAATAACACAAGAAAGTCTGTGACTTAGTAACATAGGCACAGAGGAAGATTCCCAAGTCTCCACTAATTGAACAGACTTCTAGACGAAAGCCCCCAACACTGGGCCTAAATACAACTTTCTTTGTGAAGTTGACACTAAAGTCTATCAGCATGGAGGCGGACAATGTCAGCTGAGATGCTCACCCGAGGGAGGACACAGGCTGAAAGTAGAAAGGTCCCTTCAGCTTGCCTAAGCCAAAGCATGTCACCTGAGATTAGCCTGTGGTCTTTTGCTCAAATGTGCACTATTGCTAGACTCCTCTAGCAAAAGCTTTCTGAAATTGGTTCGTTTTCTCCCTGCCTGGGACTGGTCCTTACCTAAGGGATGTCATTTGGACACAATATTAAAGAGCTCATTTCAGACTCATGCCAGAGTTTGTTGCCATTGTGGTGAAGCAGGAGCCAACAAAAGATTTTGTAGAATTTTTGCTCAAATTAAAAGAGATAACCTTTGCGAACAGAGTTTGATGGCTGTAGAATAAGCATGTTGACTAGGAAGCGAGCTAATTTAGCCTGAGAGTAATTTGGCTGGATGGTTTTCATTCAGCATTGGGAAGAGGGAGAGTTCCGGCTAAAGTTTAATATAAAGTTCAAGTTTCATCTAATTCTCCTTAGTTTTAACATCTACAGACTCCCTAGAAGCAATAGCCAAGTAGAAAAATCTCCCACAGAGGTCACCTGCAGGCTTCCTGCCCACAACCTAGCGCTCCATTGCCCCGGGGAAATGAGCAATGATAAGAAATGCAAAAAGGAGGAAGATATGGAAAGACGCAGAGATGGTGGCTTCTAAATGAATACTTCTTTTTTCATTCTGCTTTCAAAACCAAACACACTAGAACCACTTCAGCTTCAGGCACTTTCCTCTGTGAAGGCAGAAAGTTGGGGAAGGAGAGGCTATGGGAAATCTAGAGAAAGTGTACAAATAGACATGCATTATTCATGCTGCATGATCAGATAATGAGATGTTCCAAATGAGTGGACTTTCTAGATAACTGAATCTTCTTTCTCAACATGAAAACTTTTTTTTTAATTTTAAATTGTATTTCTATATATGGTTAAAATGTACCAGAAGGATAAAATAGGATAATTGGGTAAACCATAGCTTGCTTACTTGTCAGAATATTTTAAACAAATACTAACCCATTAACTGTAGCCATCTGTGTCTCAACAATGCTACAAGTTATGCCCTTCTGTGGCCCCATGTTTTAGAGCAGCTTTTCTTTAGTTTTCAGCACTTAAAAAATAAGTTTTATTGTGTCATTTTGATAAAAGACACAGCAAATAGACACTAACCCAGCAGTTTCTACATGTCCACCTCCGTCACGGTGACCACCCTCTTCCAGGTCAGCAGCCATTCCCATCCCCTCTCTCTTTGTTTTTTTATTTTATTTTCTTCTTCCCTCTGAGTTGTTAACACATCAACTTATAGCACTCTTTCACCTTCTTCTCAAATTCTGTCCACAGTGACTTGGGAATAAATGGATGTCCTCAGGAAAAGGCAAATAACCAAGTCTATTAAATCGGAAACTTTATTTTCTGCTAGGCTCCAAGTTCACTATTTGGCTCAGATCAACAATTATTCCAAGTAAAGATGCTGTGCTTGGCACCGAGGATTATAAAAGCTGCCCTCAAGTAGTTACCATCTATTAAGAAAATCACACAGATGCCTACCATCCATCAAGGACGTCAAATAGGAAAGGACCGTAATGAAATCCTTGCTTGAAATATTTCAGTAGAAGAACATAAAGGGTAGAGAATGAAAAGAGAATCCTTAATTCACTTTGATCTGAGAGCATCCAGGAAAGCTTTAGCTAAGATGTAATACCCCTAACAGTTTGATAAGATGATTAGAAACTCCCCAGCCACAGCCTTGCAGTGTGTGGTGCTGTTGCACATTGCATGTTGTTATCATGTCGGAAGCTGTGTTAGTCTGGGTACTTTAGAGAAACAAATTCATAGAAACTCACGTATAAGAGTTTTATATATAGGTTAAGTGTGCATCGAGGAAACATCCCAGCCCAGTGCTGCCCAAACCCACAAGCCCATCATTAACTCATATGTCCCACACCAATCCACAAAGTCCTCCTACGTCTCACAAAACAGACACAATAATGCCGACTGCAGGAGGAAAGCAGAATCAGTGAAGGTGTGAGCATCTCAGCGCTGGCAAGGGTCTCCTCATGGGTGCTCCAGCACCCAGGGCTGCATCGGAATAGGTCCATGTGGCTTCTCCTTGGGGATGTTTTGTAGGAAGTGAGCCTTGCCAGCTGAAGCAGTGAACTGGCTAAGGCAGCTGCACCTTGGTGCGACCATCACAAAGCAAGAGACCCGAGAAACTCGAAAGACGAGGCTCACCGAGCCATTTATCTCTCTGCCCTTCAGTTAAACCCACGTGTGTTTATCAGCCAGTTTGGCCCAATAAACTAACTCAGAAGCTATGGCCGCATGCTACTATCATGTTGAAAGCTATTCCTCCAGGGTTTAAAATACAAGCAGGGTACTCAAGTTTCAGCAAAGTGTCCAGACTAAAGCAGACTGGGGGAAAAGCCCACAGATGTACTTCCAAAAATCAACCCTTGAAAATCCTATGCATGACAAAAGAACATTTTATAATCTGGCTCTGGAAGATGAGGCCCATAGGTAGGAAGACACTCCAAATACACTGTCACCAAAACAATGATATTGAAAATAGCACTCAGAAATCTCACTACCCAGAGTCGATTCGGACTTATAGTGATTCCCTGGGACAGAGTGGAACTGCCCCTGGGGGCTTGCAAGACTTGCTATGAAAGTAGAAAACCTCATCTTTCTCCCATAGAGCAGCTAGGGGTTTTGAACTTCTATCCTTATGGTGACTGCCTATTGTCTAACTCACTATGAAGATGGCATAGGGATAAATAAGAATTTATTCTGTCACGCAGGGATTGACTGTTAACTGGATACAAAGTAACAAATGTTATTTAGCTGCCCCAAAAATAATTATGTCCACATATTTTCCAATGCTAAAGTCTATTGCCATGTCAGTCATACAATTAAAGTGTCTCCGGCATTCTAAAAGCAACAACAAAACTTTGCCATGGTTTTATGAGAAAAAAAAAATCAGATGACTGGAATTTTGACTCACTGCCAACACAAAGTTAAGGGACCTTGTGTTTTGGTTTTCTAAACCAATTTTAACAAAATTCCATGTGGTTTTTCTCTGTGCTTTCTTTGTAGTTTAGAACAAAGTTGCTCAAAATGTGTTCACCAGACCTTCAATGACAGTATCCCATGGGAACTTGTTAGAAATGTTAAGTCCTTGGTTCCCACCCCAGATCTGAAGAATCACAACCTGAGCAAGGGACCTTGAAATCTGTATGATAAAAGCCCTGCATACGATTATAATACACACTAAAGTTTAAGAACCACTGTACTGAGCATCCAAGTAGAGACCCAGAAAAATCAAGGTCTGTATTTAGAAAAGCACAGCAAATGATATTTATTTCTCTTCACCTTATTTTCAGTTTGTGTGTGCATAGGTTTATTGACCAGTCACAGTGGGGGTGTCAAAATTGATTCTTGGGAGACCGCTTGTTTCCAGAGTGACTTTGGCCACTTTTGTAGGCAGAAGTTAAATTTTTGGTACACTGAAAAAGAGTCCTTCTGTCACTAAGGCAAGTTCAGTAAGTCACTCCTACAAAGTAACATGAAAATTCACATGCCAATTTCTAGATTTCCAAATGAACCAAACCTGCTACATTGGCCAGGCTATTGATTCTATTAGTCCATTTTCTTATCATAAGTCTAAATGGAAAATTCTATTTTCATTATAAGCTAGCTAGACTCAAGCAGTGAAGACATAATTGACCTGCTCAAATGTTTTTTGGCATCCAAAAATATTTCTGCCACAGAAACGAGTTGAGTGATTGCACCATGAGGTGACTGGGTCTCCTGGGGCAGCTGTGGATGAAAACTAGTGCCTCCCTGCTCTCCAGGCTCGTTTTCCATGACTCTGACTCACTCTCTCCTGATGGCAGGCTTTATTTAGAGACACTGGAGGTTTGGGGGCTACCCGTTGGGCTACCCACCAGCGGCTCCTTGAGAGTTAGATGGGTTTTCTACTCTTGTAAAGAGTTACAATCTCAGACACCCAGAGGCACAATTCTACCCTGTCTTTTGGGGTCCCTTCGAGTTGGCATCAACTTGGTGAGATTTTCATGGTGTAAATTGGGTTAGTTTGGGTCTTATTCTGCCCTTGGAGCTATTTCTGTGTATCCACAATGAGTTAAGGAGCCTTGCTCACAGTGGTTAAAACATGAAGCTGCTAACAGAGGCGTTGATGGGTGGGGGTGGGGTGGGGCTGGGTGAAGGCAGCTGCTCTTCAGTGGAAAGGTGTGGCAGTCTGTTTCCTGAAAGATTAACCAAATTCCAAACTCACTGCCATTGAGTTGATGCTGGCTTATGGTGACTCCTGTGGGATTTCGACACTGTAACTGTTGAGGGGAGTAGAAAGCCCAACCTTTTTCCTGTGGTGCTGCCAGTGGTTTTGAACTGCAGGTCATGTGGACCACCACCAAATGCATAACCCCGCACTACCAGGGCCCCTATGCAGAAAGATTACAGCCCAGAGCTAGAGTGAGACAATGTCTCGCTGTCTATAGAGTGACTGAGACTGAATGGATTTGATGATGGTAGGCCTGTATTCTAATCATTATGAGGACACAGAGTTGACAACCAAGAGATAAAAATCAAATAAACAAAAGAGAATACCACTGACTCGGTCTAGTTGCCTTGAAAGAATAAAGTCTGGTTAAGAAATGTTAGCTTTTAGTTTAACAGGGATCAAGTCTTGAGATCGTTCACGTTCTCCTTTGCGAGTTGGGTGTCCTTCCCACACCAGGGAGTCCATTGAGATGACATGACTTTATAAACATTTATAAATAACTTAGATTATAGTGTTGGTGGAGGTTACTGAGGATGTGTAGACTTCCAGGAGAATGTGCAAATGCACAAATCTGTCTTGGAAACATAGCAAGAATGCTCCTAAGAATGGAGGGCAGTCAGCATGTACTCCAGACATGTTACCAGGAGGGAACATTCCTTGGGGAATGACATCATGCTTTGCAAAGAAGAGGGTCAACAAATATATTGACCTCATGGCTGCAACAAGGGATTCGAGCATAACGAGGTGTTTGAGGATGGTGCAGAACTGGACAGCATTGTGTTCATTGTACATAGAGTTTCTATGGATCAGAACCAATTCCATAGTGTCTAACAAGGAATTAGATGCATAAGAGTTTATTTCCTGTCTAATTTCACTCTCTCATCTCTGTCTAAATATTATTATTTGGTACATGGTTATTAGTATTTATTATTTATATATTATTTAGATTTTTATTGTTATGGGAGTAGATGTGGCAAAGTACTTTCCATTTCGGCCATTTCCACATGCACAGTTTACTGACGCGAGTTATGTTCATCTTCTTCGTGTCCCATCTCCTTTATCTGGTCCCACATTGCTCAAGCTGCATTAGCACGAGCTCATTCTCCCCTTGGAACTGAGTCCTCTCTTTCCTTTACATCCTATCTGCTCTTGGTAACTACTAATATTTTTTTATCTCTATACACTGGACCATCCTAAACATTTTATATAAGTAAGATCAAGGAGTACGTACTGCACTGTTAACTGCAAGGCTGGTGGTTCGAACCTTGCCAGCTGTCAACTGTTGCCAGGCTGTCAACTTCCTTGCAGTTTTGCGGTATTGAAAACCCTGGATAGTGCCGCTTTAGGGTGAAACAAACTAATGACAGTGCATTTGGTTATTTCAACCAACATAACGTCTTCTAGGTTTATCCATTTTCTGCATGTAGCAGAACTTCCTTTTTCTGGATAGCTGAATAAGAGCCTATTTTACAAGGGGGCTTCAAAACCTTGTGGGAAAAGTCATTGTCTTTTCATTTTATCTTTCCACAAGAGTGTTGAAGCTCCCTTGTAGGTATATTGAATCCTATTCTATGCTTAGCCATCCATCAAGTGACAGACATGTGGGCTGTTGTCATGGTTTGCTGTAGGGAATAATAGGGCAATGAGTACCGATGCAAACATAGCTATTGGAATTCCTACTTTCAATTCTTCAGTGTACATACTGGAAGTGAAATTTCTGGAATAAACAATAATCTTACATGTAATTATTTTGAGGAAGTAGCAAGCTGTTTCCCACTGAGTCTGCACGACTCGATAATCCCACCAGCCATGGCTCTTGTTCCTCTAAGCCGCACTAAATGTTGCTTTTGTTTATCGTTTTCATTTATACAGAGGACTAGAAATGACTTGGGGTGGGGGCGAGGTAAGTCCTTTGCCTCAAACATCCTGTCTGAGGCTCACACTCCATTTCCTGTCGCTGAGTTGATACTGATTCATAGTTCTCCACGCTGGTCCATCTTGACCTTAGCAGGTAGATTCATGTTTCTCCTGAGAAACAACTGGTGCGTTTGAATCTTTCATTTAGTCATCCAACAATTACCTCACAGATCTTCCAGGGCTCCTGAAGACTCACACTAGTAATTCCATGCTTTTTTGATTTTCATGGGAGAAATAGGGGATTTTCTACTCCCATGAAGAGTCTCAGAACCTCGCAGGGTCAATATACCCTGTCCTATAGGGTTGTTAGGAGTTGGCTTTGATTCGATTGCAATGTGTTTAGTTTCAGGTTCGAAAAAAGCAGGAGGTACTTGGTTCGAGGTAGGCCCAATTGTCTAAAATACAAACTTTCTTTTTCATCTGTTTTATCCAGGCCTACGGTCTGATTTTCTTCTCTTCTTTTTATTTCTACATCCTCCTCCCATCCCCTGTATATCTTGTTCTTATATTGGCCGCTTGCTAATTCATGGCCAGGGTCAGTGAGGGAAAGACAGGATGATGCACACTCACAGTATTTATGAGCTCCGGCTCGCTTCTATTCCGAGTCCTTGACAACGCTCCGTGTTTCTGCTCTGGCATTCTCCGGGATGCTCTCTTTAACCGTAATGAGTTTTCATCACCTTGAGAAGTACCACAGCAGGTGCTTATTGAGGTTCTCGTTTCACACCCCCAGGAAAAATGAAACCCACTGGGAATGAATCACGGTGGTCCCAAGGATACATTGGGTGTCTCTCCTGCCCATACACGTTGCTTGACATGATCCCCAGTATGAGAAAGGCCCTCTGCATTCAGTGGGCTGAGCAGGGTGTGCCATCCTAGGCATGAGAGAAGGCTAGCTATTTAAGGAACTAGAAACCACTTTCCAATAAAATAGATGGTATGTCAGTAAGCTGAACTTCTTCTGAAAGAAGAGCTCCACTGTAGGTCCACCTTACATTGCTCCTTGGAGACAGATTTTTGTTTTCATTAGAAGTAAAGTGGCTTATTATCCTCTCTATTGGATTTAAAATCTAGCAGCTCTTTGCCAGATTCCCCAGCCTTCACTTGTTAAAAGCATCTAGTCATCCTTTCTACCTACTTCCTTATTCTCCCTTAAATTAAACAAACAAATAAAAATCGAAACCCACAGAGGTTCCCTAAGCATAAGATTATTCTTAGTCCCATTTCATACAGTGCCCACGAAGCATTACCTCTTTGACACAGCCCGTCCACATTACTTTGGCTGATACAGAAAAGTGGTTCAGGAAATAATAAATACTCTGTGAGGAGATCAACTCTGCCACATAACCTCCCACCCTTTTCGGGTCTTAATTATCACATCTTTGCAGAGTTCATTTTTCGTGTCCTTTTATGCTCCCGCACGTTCCCAAGGGGATAGAAGGTGTCTTATGAAGTCTAACTCAAATCAAATGAGGGTCCTGCTGCCCCGGGGTCTTCCCGCTGCTCCTTTTAGTGGGTTCCCAGCACCCACATTGCTTTCGTGGCATGTTGAAAGGGGCTTTTACAGGTAACACTCACGTGTATGAGGGAGGCCAGTCCAAAGTGGTTTTGTTCGCACAGACAATTAGTAGCCTGACTCTTTTGATGTGACTGATTCCTGGTCAAATCTCTGCCTATTTCCTTGGAAGATAAGACATGCAGTGTCACAAGGATTCTTGCACTGTTCAAAGATCATCTACACCAGGGCACTAAGCCTACTGCTCAGTTCAAGTCCCCAGCACCCCAATCATTCAATGGGCAAAGAACACCTGAGAAATTTGAGATGAAATTCCCAACAGACTAGTAGTCTCAGTGTGACCCACACTGTTTGATGCACTTTTCAACACATTTATTCCTTATAATGCTCTCATTTAGATATGAAACTTATGCTTACTTTCTAGAAGAAAAGTAATTGAGACATAAGTAAGCTAGGAGACACCCAAAGTCACACAGCGGGGAAATAGTTGATTCGTGGACAGACCAATCCCTCTGGCACTGAGTAAATTAACTAGAATTCACCAGTTAATTGTATGTCTTAATTATCCCATCATTTAAAATAAATATAATTGATTGAAACGGATAAAACTAGGAGAACCTAACAAGCTTAGGTAAATTAGAGTTACAGAGAATTTACCCCCCAAAGTATAAGACATGTTTCTCATATATATATGACACCATAAATACCACAGAGATGTCATTTCTCAGTTACTATATTGGCAAAATTCCAAAAGTTAACAATACCTGTTGCTGATGAGATGGGAGAAGCAGGTAGTCTCAAGAGCTGTTTGTGAACTTTTATGGAAAGAAATATAGGTCTTTTCTTTCCACATTTCCCCCCCATCCCAGCCCTATAATTAAGTGCAAGTGCAGTGACATAATTACTGCCTATTATCTGTGTAACTGGTTAATATGTTTTGCAGGTATGATATTTGTAAACTATGCGATCATTCCTCTGTGAAATGATAGATGGCGAACCCAGCCACCCCCCGCCCCCCACCATACTATGTGCATGACAGATATCTGGGAAGAAAAGTATATAAAAATATACAATATTTAGCACAAGCAATCGAAATTATTAGTAGAGGACCAATCCTGGTAGGTTGATTTTAAGACAATAAGATTATCTGGAAATTGATGAATATGGCAAGGGTTGACTGGAACTGCAATTTGGAAAAGCTCTGTTAACCCTAGATTTGGGCGATCTTTACCTAGTAAGAGCACTTTTTTCTATAAGCTTCCCTGAGTACACGAAAACGTCCTGGGTGTATTACTTTTTCCGTGTCTGCTCAGAATGTGGTGGCATGAAGGCAATGAAGAGCATACTGATGTATGCAGGAGAGAAGTTAGGAGTTCAGATTTGCTTCCCTTGCATGCCCCACATGTCCAAGGAGGCCAGAAGAAAATCCTCCCAGGGAACCAGGTTTCCTTCTATAGAGGCAGACAGCAGGGACGCTAGAAACCACAACCATAAAGATCAGTGTATTTTTTATCTAGTATTATGGTTGAACCATATTAACCTGAAATATTTCCTGGGCGAGTGGCCCTGATTCCTCTAATGTTTTTTTAGCCAGCTGCCGCGAGGCTAAGTTTGTGTGCTCTAAATAGTTTGGGCACAACTGCTGTCCGAAGAGGTTTGGAACAACATTTTTAGCCAGAGTTGTCTTAAATAGTCTAGAACACTTGTTGAAAATAATACATCCCATAACAAAGTCCTTGAATCATTCTATCTGTTCAACATTTAAAGACAGTCTTGCTTGTATCTTCTTCTGGAAGGGAACAGGACCATAAATTCTCGGTGAGCGGGTGATGAGTACAGGAGATCTGGCTTCATTCTCGGTAAATGGCATGAATTATTCCATTGGAAGAATCCAATGACATTGCAGTCTTCAAGAGTGGGAAGCTACATTTTTTTTAAGCATGCTTTAATTGCTTTTTGCTGGGGCCAGGGATATTTATGGGTTAGGAGATTGTCAAGTTATTTATTAGATGAAGTATCTAGGGATAGGCTAATATAAATCACTTAAGCTGCTATTGAATATACCAGACACTCAGTAATTTAAAAAGCTTTAATGAAAATGCTAAAATATGAGACTTGTCTTTGGCTGTAATGAGACTCAGTTATCATGTTTTTATCAGTGATATTTAGTCAAAGACTCCCCCACCACTGCCACTTTTCCCAATATACGAAAATGCAGATGTAATCCTTATTTTTAGACTATTGAGGTTTGTTAGAATTGAGGGAGATTTTTAAAAAGAATTTAACATCTAAGAATGGAATTTGGGGCCTAATGGCAAGCTTCCTTATGTTGTTAGGGGCCAACCAGTTGGTTCCATCAAGGCCCGATGTACAACAGAATGTAGCAAGCCTGATCCTATCGTTTTTATAGTTGAGCCCTTTGTTGCAACGGCTGTGTCGGTGCATCTTACTGAGAGCTTTCCACTTTTCCACTGCCCCTCTCCTTTACCAAGGATGAGCCCTTTTCCAGGGACTGGTCTCTCCGGAGAACATGTCCAAAATACATTATACAAAGTCTAATGCTTAGAAATATATGTATATTATTTGATGATAGAATTTCCATTTGGAAAATTTGGTATGAAAATAAATGAGAAAGGGTGGTATATAGAATTAAATGTGGCCTATAGACGCTTATATGTTGTGTTCCAGTATGATCTGGATCACATTACTCTGACTGCTACACCCACTTCTGTTCTTAAAGTATCTAAATCAGACTCAGTGGGTTTCAAACTAATGAGATACCTTAAGAACTCTAAATGTAGCTTTTTTTAAAAGTGGGGATTCTAAATTATAACTCTATAGCATGTTACATAATTAGAGCATTTATTTTTTTATGAATCTCATTTACTCATACACAGAGACATTTAAAAGTACTTTCTTCTCCGTGTGCCACAAAATACTAAACTATTTGTCAGGGGAAGAAATCAGACTCCTCGTTTTAATAAGATGATGCCATGGGAGAGTGATGTCAGAATGCTAGATCCTTTCTGCTTTCTTCCCATTGAACCAGATGATGTAGTAGTACCCCTTTCTGGAACATGTCCCTAGCCTTACCTTCCTCTTGAAATTTCCCCTCCATATGCCCCCAAGGTATTTCTTTCATCAAAATATCTCACATCTGGACACAAGTTGGCCTGGTCTTGGGTGCTAACTGTAAGGTATAATGGTCTAGCCTTGACAGCACAGAGCAGGTGGGAAAGAGGAAGGGAAGGGAGAAGAAAGCTCCAACTAACAGAACAAGGAAATTATGGAGGAAATGGAGGGACTGATTCCTGATGAGAGACCAGGTGTGAGACAGCATGCAATCTTAGCTCAGCTGACATGCAACTTAGTTCCAGGGTTGATTCCAGACAACTAGAGTTCAACAGGGCCATACAGCGGGAGACAGGGAGACAAGAAGTCTGTTTTTTTGCCATCAGAGACCTTTGGGGTAAAATGTGGTGGGCACAGAGCATGGCAGAAGACTATCATCAAGTCAGTAATATATGGAATAAGTCACGGATGTTTAGGGAAACTGAGTGAACCAGCTTCTTGCTGACTCTGGCCTCCCAAAGTATATGGTCCAAATATGAATGGAGACAGGACCATCGGTAAAGTTAGAGGAACAAACTTAGGAACTAAGAAGGTCCAATAGCTCATTTACTTTTCATCCACATCCCTGCTCAAAATAATTCATCCAAGCTTTGAGAAAGTAGGCCAAGTTTGGCTGCACAAGTCATGTCGGTGAGGACCTTTAGACTGTTCATCGAATAAACAGCAGGAAGGCCAGTATTCAAAGAGGAGAGGTGGGATATTAACTATTAGGCATATATTGGTTGTTCAGACCCATCAACCACTCTGAGGGTAAAGGAGGAAAATGTCTGCAGTCTCAACAACCCAGTTTAGAATTGCTGTGAGTTGGTTTTAATCCAGTGGCAGAGGGTTGCTTGCTTTATCTTTCTTTTTGATAGACATTTCATTTAAATCTCAGCCCAGACCTTATACTGCTTCTTCTTTAACCACGAGTGGCTTAAAATGCAGCAGAAATGAGCCTAAAGATTGGAGACATCATAGAACTCTGATGTAAGAAATTAGGGAGAAGGGATTTTAAACACTGGTACAAAGATTTTTCTTCTCAAATATTTATTACATTTAAAAAAATATACATTGATATGTGTAACCCAAAAGAAACCAAACCGAATGCCATGAAGTTGGCTTTGATGCTTAGTGATGCTATAGGACATCCAACTACTCCTTAAAATTTTGGGGAGTATATATTTTTACAGGAACACACAGTTTCATTTGTAGAGCGACTGCTGGGTTTGAACTGCTGGCCTTTGAGCTAGCAGTCCAACTTGTTACTCACTGCACTGCCGCGTCTCCATTCTGTAACTCAGGATATAAAATGAGTGATTCAAGACATTTAAACAGATAACAAGTCTGGGAATTGAGAAAACACTCCATCTTTACTTGCATGACATCCTTTGGTTTTATTATCAGCTCAGTGAAACAGATGCTCTTGGCATTATCTGCATTGTCAGATAGTAAAGGGGAAGCCTACCTTTGTGCCAACCCTTACTTTCAACACCGCATCCATGCTATCGGGCCAAGCAGTGGCTAAGTTCTTGGGTTCTGGAGTTACTTGCACTATGTGAAAACCTCTGCTTCTCCACTTTGTGGCTATCTGACCTTAGGCAAGTAACTTAACGTCTCATTATCTCTGATTCTTCCTTTGCAAAGTGTGAAATCGTAATTTTGTCTGAGATGGTTATTTTGAGGATAAACTAATTTGCTGTGTGGGCCAGTCTTTGTGTGGTTCTCCTGTATAAAGTTCTTCTGGTGACACCATTGAATTTCCAATAAATGAGAGTTACTGTAGGAGAGGGAAGATTAGAGGTACAATAAGGAGCCAATAATATTTATTGTATGCTAGGTATGTAATGAAACCCCTTTACAATCTTGTTTCTCTTAATGACCCTCTGTTACTTGGAAACATTTAGCAACTCATGCAAAATCACTCTGAATAATAACAGGATATCAGATAATATTAATAAAGGATAACTATGACCAATATTAATAAAGGATAGCTATGACCAAGTTAAAGAAGAAGTACAGACACTCAGAGAAATTTTAAAGAAGTACCCAGAAGACCTGAGACTGTTCTACCTCCTCACAGACAATTGACAGAACAGGGGCTCACCCCGGGCCACTGAGTGTAGATTCCAACGTACAACAGCTCGAAAGGACAGGATAGAGGTTACTTTATGGATTTCTGGGGCTGTAAATCTTTTAGGGCTTAGAAAGACTTGTCTTTCTAGAACCTAAATAATCTTACCTTCAAAATGAAGAAGTTAAGCTAGGTGCTTCCTAAAAGCTCTTTTTAACTTGAAAATGCTATGATTTAAAATAAACCCAGGGATTCTAAGTGTGTGTGGCAGGAAGTGTTCAGCTTGGCAGGGGAGGAAAGAACAAAAGGAGCCACTCACAGGGAGTTCATTGCATGCGGTGAAAAGAGCCAGAGAAGATGAGAGTTACTTAGTGCTTGTCTTTCCTCTGATCTTGGTCAGTTGCTTGAATTGTGCAAATTAAATATAAGAAGTGTGTGTGTAAGGCTATAAATAATTTCTGTAACAGATGCCATGGAGATAGCCATTGCAAGTGACCAGAGCAGAGCGTGAGTGGTTTGTGAAGTCTCTGGCATGTATTTATATCTCTAATTCATAATCATTTGTTCTTTTTCCCTATCATTCCTCTCATCAAAATAGAGCCAGGAAAAGAAAAGCAATCAGAATACAGCCTGTCTAATCTTTCAAAAAAATGTAAAACTGTGTCATGTCAAGACATGTGCGAATCTAAATTCACATGCAGTCTGAAAAATCAAGTAGCAAGAATCTAGTAATGCTTTTTCTGTTAGGCTAGTGGTTACTAACCTCAAGGTTAGCAGTGCAACACCACCAGCTGCTCTTTGGGGGAAATGTGAGGCTTTCTACTGCCACAAAGAGTACCTGTCTCAGAACACCAAGGGGGCAGTTCTCCCCTGCCCTGTAGGGTCACCATGAGTCAGAATTGACTTAATGGCGGTGAGGTATTTCATTTGTTTGTTTTGGATTTCTTTTGATGTCCAATTGCTCAGGCACAAGGCAATTAGATAGGGACCCCCTTCTCTAGTGGTTGCATCCACTGGGTCATTTTCGAAATACATCCTTGAAGTCCCAGTGGAACACATTACCCATTATTGAGCATGTACTAGATACCAAGATGAACCCTTGGGGCCACTCTGGGTGAGCTGTTGTACTACTAATGACAAGGCAGACATTTCAAATCCACCAGAGCATCTATAGGAAAAATACGAGGGGTTTGGCTCCCTGAAAGATTTATCATTTCCAAAACCCTGGATAGGGTTACTGTGAATTAAAATCAACTTGATGGTAGTGGGTTTTGTTGGGTATAGATACTAGCCATGATCCTAGAGGCTGTAGGGATATTGTTAGTTCCCCATTTCCCTGCAACGTCACCTGTCAGACCTATAGTAACCCTATGAGAAAGAGATTGAAACACTGCACAATAGAGCACCATCCTCACAATTGTCCTCATGCCTGCGCCCATTGATGCATCCACTGTGTCAATTCATGGAAAGCATTCCACTTGTCTGCCACTTCTACACTTTACTGAACATGGTGTCCTTCTCCAGGGACGCTTCTCTCCTGACAATATGAAAATGTAAGTATGTAAGACAAAATCGTGTCTTCCTTGCCTCTAAGGGGTCCCTGGCCTTATTTCTTCCAATACAGACCATGTGTCCTTTTAGCAGTCCATGGTACTGTCAGTATTCTGCTCCAGCACCACAATTCAAATGCATCTATTCTATGGTCTTCCTTATTCAGTGCCCAACCCTCTTGGCTCTTGGTCATATGATGCAATGGAGAATATCAAGGCTTGGCTCAGAAGCACCTTACTCCTCAGAGAAACATCATTGGTCTTCAACACTCTAAAGAGATCTTGTGCAGCAGATTTACCCAAAGCAATATGTCTTTTGATCTCTTGACTACTTCTTCCATGAACACTGATTGTGAATCCACTAAGATAAAATCCTTGACAACTTCAGCATTTTTTCCATTTATCCATTTATCAGTATCATTATTGGCCCAGTTGTGAGGCTTTGGGTCTTCGTTACATTGAATTATAATCCATACAGAAGGCTACAGTCTTTACCAGCAATTGATTCACTTCCTCCTCACTTTCAGCAAGCAAAGTTGTGTCATCTGCCTACCTCAGATTGTTCATAAGTCTTCCTCCTGTCCTGCAGTGACACTCCTCGTCGTGTAACGCAGCTTCTCCGATTATTTTCTCAGCGTATAGACAGAACAAATAGGGTGGGAGGATACAACCCTGATGCACACCTTTCCTAATTGTAAACCATACAGTATTGCCTTCTGTTTGCACAACTGCCTCTTGATCCACGTACAAGTTCCACATGAGCACAATGATTGTTCTGGAATTCCCACTCACCTCAAGATTATTCAGGGTCTGTTGTGATCCGCACAATTGAATGCCTTTGCATAGTCAATGCAACACAAGTAAACAGCTTTCTGGTATGTTCTGCTTTGAGCCAAGATCCATCTGACATCAGCAATGATTTCCCTAGTTCCACATCCTCTTCTGAATCAGGTCTGAATGTCTGGCGGTTCCTTGACAATGTGCTGCTGCAAGCATTGTTGAATAATCTTAAGCAAAGTTTTACTTCTGTGTGATACAAATGATATCTTTCTAGTCTGCGAATTCTGTTGGGTCACCTTACTTTGAAATGGGCACAAATGTAGTTCTCTTCCAGTCAGTTGACCAAGTAATTCTCTTCCAAAATTCCTGACATAGCTAGTGCGTGCTTCCAGTGCTTCTTTAGCTATTGGCAACATTTCAACGGGTATTCCTTCAATTCCTAGAGCCTTGTTTTTGCCTAATGCATTTAACGCAGTTTGAATTTCTTCTTCCAACACCATTGGTTCTTGCTCTTACTACCCCCTGGAATGCTGGACTGCCCATTTGTTCTTTGTGATACCTCGGTGTGTTCTTTCCACAGTCTCTTGATGCTTCCTGCATCATTCAATACTTTGCATATTGAACCTTTCGACACACAAGCCACTACAACATGACAAACTGACAGACATAGGGTAGGTCACAATCCTAAGGAAATATTTATTCATTTTTAATGTAAATTTGTCCTATCCTCTCCTGAATATATACATATCCAGACACACAAACACACCCATTGCCTGTCTTCATCACTGACATTGTCATCAGTATTCATCATTGTCACCATCCTCAGGCATTTCAGTGTCCCTCTTTCCACTGATCTTGTAATAAATATTGAACCTTTGTTTCTTCCAAGAATCTATATGATCTGACTCATTCCCGTTCCACCTTCAAGGCTCACAATTTTACTGTCTTCACTTCACCCATGGTCTTTGAAACGAACCACATTTGTTATCTCTACAAAGAATATGCGGATCCTTCTTCCTGGTGCTGCCCACAATGAATTCCTGGCCAAAATTCATTGACCAAGACCTATCCCCTGTTATAGGATACCTTCCACCACTTCACAAGACTCAATCGAGTGGTCATCTCACATGGTCGTGTGCCATCTCTAGTCATGTCATCACTCTCCTCTCAACGCTACTTGCTGTCATTTGTATGAGACAAATTCAGTCCTTTTATCATCAAGGGAATGCCTAGCAGAGGATAGGTGCACAACAAATATTTAGAAATGAATCTATTACTTCATCATGCCCAGGTTTCCAAAGAGTGCAGATTTATATCTATCGCTAGAATGGATAGGGATGGTCAAACTGAAAGCTGAACACTGCCATTAAGTCAATTCTGACGCATAGTGATCTTACAGGACACAATATCACTTCCCTCTGTGGGTTTCTGAGACAGTAACTAAGGAGTAGAGAGCCTCATCTTTCTCCCACGGAGTGGCTGCTGTTTTCAAACTGCTTACCTTGCAGTTAGTGGCCCAGTGAGTTACCACTCCACCACAAGGGCTCAGGAGAGAGGCTAGATGGAAGGTAGCATGAGGTTAATGTCCTCCATGCTGGGTTTCCAACCTGAGGAGGTGTCGAGCAGGCAGATGGGTAGGAAAGAAAGCACAGGAGCACAGGTAGGCATCTAGAGAGCTGTGGTTTTACAGGAGATCTTGTCCCTAGGGAGTACTGTCAACCATAGCGATACAACTAGAGAAGTGTGTGTTATTTTGGAACAAGAAGTAGAAAGACTGGACAAGGGAAAGGCGGGGAGTCAACTAGATGCAAGTTAGCCATATGCAATAAACTACCCATCAGCAAAAGACGCGCTTCCCTGAGATCCACGCGGTCCCGTCCTTCACTTCTTGTAGCACTTGAACTGTTCAGATAAAGATCTAATGAACCATAGCTTGCCTTTTCTTAAAGAATACATACATAAATAAAAAGATTTATTTTACACATTGTAAAAGTTACCTTTTGAAAGTGCTCAATTCAGTAATTGTTAGTATGTTTACATAGAGTAACCTTAACTATTTTCCAGTACTGCAGTATCATCAGAATACCAACAGTAATACAAAGAGAAACCACTTTCCCATTAGCTGTAACTGGGTTCCAGCCCCACAGTCAAAAGGTCCTGTGGAGCAAGGTGCGCAGTTAAAGAAGACAGAAAGCTGAGCGCAGGGGGCTCAACTCCATTCTTGGGAGAAGTGAGACAGGCAACTGTCCAGATTTTCAACAATAGGGTTTTGTCAGACTTGATGCCTGCAAGCTTCTTGTTATACATACACATTAAAATGGACAATGTGCTAATCTTGTATGTCCCAAGCCCTACAGGAGAGTACCTCAAAGGGAGTAACAGGTGTGCAAAAGACAAAAGGTGCAAATCTCTTCTTAAGAATAAGGGACACAGGGCATGGATGCTCTTGGAGACAAGCATCCTTTGAGGAGCCAGGTGCCTGTAGGAGACAGCTTTACATTGGGGAGGGGAGGGTGCATATGGAGAAAACAGCCCTCCTGGATTATGTGCAGTGCAGCCCTTTCCCCATATTTCCTACTGTGGAGGTGAGCTTCATGCCAGGGCTGGTGTGCAGAGGCCGTTGGTCATGAGTGCTAGTAGCAGGCCACGGACACTTCTTCCAGGTCCTCTGGTTCCCAAAGTAACTGATCATCCCTTTCCCCATCCCCCAGTTACCATTAATATACTTTCTGTCTCTATGGACTTGACTATTTTGGAAATTTCATATCATTGAAATCAGATACATGTAGTCTTTCATATTTAAATTCTTTGAGTGTGCATCCATAACGTAGTGGATGTAAGCACTGTATTCTTTTAAATGGCTAAATAGTATTGCATTATATGAATATTCTACATTCTGTTTATCCATTTTTGGTTGATGGGTATTTGGGTGATACCACATTTTGACAATTATAAATGATAAGGTTAGGAACATACAAGTGAAAGTATCTTGTGTATAGATATTTTATGTTAGGAGTAGATCTTGCAGTGGGATTCCTTGTCTATCCTCTCAGAAATGTAGGAGGGTTCCAGTTTTTCACTATCCTTTCAATGCTTTCTATTTCCATTCTGTTTTAGACAGCCCTCAGTGGATGTGAGGTGGTAGCACCCTGTGGCTTTAGCTCTCCCTTCCTTATTGACTAAAGATGGTAACTATCTTTTCACATGCACATTGACCACTTCTGTGTATTCTTCAGAGAAACACCCATTCCCAACTTCTGTTCATTTACTAATGGAATCATTTGTCTTTCTTTTCTCAGCTGCATTTCTACATATCTTGACAATGAGGCCCTTACCAGCTTTGTGGTTTGATGATGTTTCCCTCCAGCCTATGTACTGTTCCAGATTCAGCCTTTTTGAACTTTCATGATAGTAGGATTTCATGTACATTTCAAAAGGAAATGTCCAAGTTCAATTATTCCATGCTTTATATTTAGTATTTGATGTACTAGCTAAGAAACCCTTACCTAACCCAAGGTTAGAAGATTTATGCCTATATTTCATTGAGTTCTTCCAGTTAAGTCTTTGATCTATTTTGGGTGAAGTTTTTCACATGGTGTATGGCAGGGTCCAGCTTCTTTCCTTTGTGCGCAGAGATCCAGTTGTTCCAGCAGCATGGGACCATTCTTTCTCTCATTCATTGATCCTGGCTGTCAGGTCAAATATCAATTGACAATAATTACATGTCTATGTTTCTACTCTATACTTCACAGTTTTTCTATTGTGTCCTACCCTTTTGCTGATTTTTAGTAGTCACTATTTCCTAGAAATGTGCTGAAGACTAAGACACATAATGCTTGTACAACACTTAACTTCAAACACATAGTGAAAAACAATGGCTCTTTTGTGCTTGTTAATGAGTAGCTACCTTATTGAACATGCCTTTAATGTTAATAGAGGACACCTTAAGTGATCTGATAACTCTTAACTGATTCACTCTAAAACTAGCAACAAAAATCAACAACACATTTGCCCCCTCACCCACCCACCTTAAATCTGAGGGGCTAAGTGATTTTCAAAATATCACACAATATGGAAGAGTCAGGAAAAGCAATTCCTCTGGCTTTCACTGAGTCCTTTTGAAGCATGACATACTATCGCAGGGTATCACGCATAACATAATTCCCAAACTATACTTGCATAGAAAAATTTAAAAACATCCTATGTTAAAGAATAAAAATTTAATCCTAGGACTATAAAATATTGAGTCTTTAAAATGATATATCATGCTAGTTTGATAAACTAGTCTTGAGATTTAAATTAAAACATTTTATATTAATATTAATTTCATTAATTTACATCCTAAGAAAATAAGTACTATAATATAACTATTTAGATACTTTACAATAATTATCTATAATGTTCATCACACCTCTATAATTATTATTATAAATATTTTACATCAGGAAAATCTAAGTTATAACAAGATCAAGTGTTTTTCTCAAAAATCAATTTGAAACAGTTGGGAGAAGAAAATGGATCTCAAACTTTCGTTTCAATTTTTAAAAAATAAAATAGTGACTTTGCATTTTTGTTTGTTTGCTTATTTTCCATCCACTGGTTTAAATTGCTTTATTAAATAAAATTATTTTATTTGTAAAGCTATTTTGATAATACTGGATGTTTCATTTGTTCTGTTTTTGCTTTTAAATTGTTCTGTGCAGTGTTAAATGAAACATTTTAAAAGACAAAATTATACACTGAGACCGAACAGAGAGAGAATACAGCTGAGCTGGATAAAATCACTCTCCTTTGAATAGCTCTAGGAACCATTCCTGGGCAATAATATCTCATAGAATGGCCTGAAAGTGCAGGTTGCTGAGAACCAGAACAGAATCAAACCCTGCTTGCCTGGGAGGAGAGTGTGTGCAGAGAACCGGAGCCCTGCAGAGGGTACAGCCACTTCCCTTCTGAGCTACACATCCTATTCACTTGGACCCTTTTAAGTAATACTAGAGGGCTTAACACTGTTCATGTAAAATTTCCATTACCTATTATTTCCATTTTTCCATGAACTTTCAGAATCTCCCTTATGTAACTTCCAGATCTGATTCAGGCTAGCTTATCTTTAGTTATGAAGTAAACAACTCTCCAGAGCGTTCTGGCTGGTTTGCGACCTCTTTGGATGGTGTAAGAAGAAACCAGCAATTTGAAAACAACACGGAACCAATGCTCACTAATCTTGGAATTATATCCATGTCTTCATCACAATGTATGTTATTTTTAAAAAGCATTTTATTAGGGGCTCATACAACTCCTATCACAATCCATACATACATCAATTGTGTAAAGCACATTTGTACATTCATTGCCCTCATCATTCTCAAAACACTTGCTCTCCACCCAAGCCCCTGGTATCAGGTCCTCACATTTTTCCCTCACTCTCCACTCCCACCTCCTTCATGAACCCTTGATAATTTATAAATTATTATTTTGTCATATCTTGTCCTGTCCGACTTCTCCCTTCACCCACTTTACTATTTCTGTCCCCCAGGGAGGAGGTCACATGTAGACCCCTGAAATTGGTTCTCCCTTTCCAACCCGCCCTCCTTATGCCCTCCCAGTATTGCCACTCACACCACTGGTCCTGCGGAGACCATCCACCCTGGATTCCCTGTATTTCCAATTCCCATATATACCAGTGTACATCCTCTGGTCCAGTCAGACTTGCAAGGTAGGATTCGGATCATGACAGTGGGGTGGGGGGGAGGAAGTATTTAGGAACTAGATGAAAGTTATATTTTTCATCATTGCTACATCACACCCTGACTGGCTCCTCTCCTCCCCGAAACTCTTCTGTAAAGGGATGTCCAGTGGTCTACAAATGGGCTTTGGGTCTCTCCTCCGCACTGCCCTGCTCATTCACTATGGTAAGATTTTTTGTTCTGATGATACCTGCTCCCTTGACACCCTGTGATCGCACAGGCTGGTGTGCTTCTTCCATGTGGGCTTTGTTGCTTCTGAGCTAGATGGCCGCCTGTTTACCCTCAAGCCTTTAGGACCCCAGATGCTATATCTTTTGATAGCCGGGCATCATCAGCTTTCTTCACCACATTTGATTATGCACTCATTTGTCTTCAGCGGTTATATCACAGGGAGGTGAGCACACAAAGATATGATTTTTTGTTTTTCTTTGATATCTGATAACTGATCCCTTCAGCACCTCATGGTCACACAGGCTGGTGTGCTCCTTCCATGTGGGCTTCATTGCTTCTGAACCAGATGGCCGCTTGTTTACCTTCAAGCCTTTAAGACGCCAGATGCTATATCTTTTGATAGTTGGGCACCATCAGCTTTCTTCACCACATTTGCTTGTTCACCCTCTTTGTATTCAACGGTTGTGTCGGGAAGGTGAGCATCATTGAGTGCCAATTTAATAGAAGAAAGTATTCTTGCATTGAGGGAGTACTTGAGTGGAGGCTCAATGTCCTTCTGCTACTTTAATATTAACCCTAAAAATATATGTGCATAGATCTATTTCCCCATCCTCATGTATAAATTTATTTGCATAGGTATATGTCTTTTATCGAGACCTCTATAAATGCCCTTTGCCTTCCAGCTCTTTCCTCTATTTCCTTTGACATCCCTCTTGTCCTACTATGCTCAGTCCTCACCAGGGTTTCAGCAATTCCTCTTAGTTAACATTACCCTTGATCATGCCCAACCAGGCCTCCCACACCCTCCTCACCACCAATTTGGATCGCTTGTTGTTCCCTTGTCTCTGGGTTTATTAACACCACTTCCTTTCTCCCCACCTTTCCCTTCTTCCATGTCCCCACGGAACTGTCAGTCCCATTGTTTTCGTTTTTCTCCCCCAGATTGTTCATCCAGCCTATTTTATTTAGACAGACCTGCAGAGATAATAACATGCACAAAAAGAAGACAGAGTACAACCAAGCAACCATATACAGCAAACAAACAGAAACAAACCAATAGCAAAAACACAACACAAAAAAGAAAAGCTTATAGTTAGTTCAAGGACTATTTGTTAGCCTTTAGGAGTGTTTCCCAGTCCAGTCTGTTGGGATGCCACGCCCTGGCCCCAAAGTCCACCTTCAGCATTCCCTGGGGACCTCGCCACTCCACTCCCTTGCTGTTCTGTTGCACCCCCTTAATGTGTGGTGGTATCTGATCGGGTGCAATTCCCACACTGTGTCTCCGGTGTTGTCCTCTGTAGGGCTATGGGTCAGTGAAGGACATCATGTCTCATAGTGGGGACGGCCACGTGGTCCTCTCTGTCAACTGGCTGCTCTAATTGGGAATATCGTCCTCAAAGCCTGGTGGGTCATGATGTGCTCCACTCTCTCCTCCTCACCCTTCATCTGTTCCCATGCGCTGCAATCAGGTATGTCCCTCTTCCAGAACTGTAGATTCAGTGCCATCCTTTGAAATAAATTATTCTGGGGGGAGGGGCAGGTGTCCACTCAGTAGTTGGTGTTGTGGCCGGCCCCCCAGACCTGTCCACTGATTCCCTACTCCACGCTGGCATGTTGCATTCACATCTTGGAGCACCGGGTTAAAGTCTGATCCCTCTTTCCCTGTGGAGACACAAACAATACCCTCCCCGTGGGTGGGTTTGTGCCCTGTTGATCCTTATTGTATAAAAAAGAAAAATAAAGTCCAGAGGAAGTAACAGAAGATTCATGGCAACCCTGTTAGTAAATGGCAGAACCAGGATATCCTAAGTGTGTGTGAATCCCAATTCAGTGGTGTTGAATGACCCTCCGATGTTTTCTGGTGAGTCTCTCCCTGGAGAATGGGACTCAGTACAAGCTCTATGTTTGCCCAACATAGTTTGGTATCTCCATTTTGTATTGGCTACCTCAGTGACATGTGTTCAAGATCAAATTAATAGATAAAGCATATCATAGTTATATGATATTGATGATCCTTGTGGGGACAGGAACTGAGAACAAGGGCAACTGACTAGACATTGTGTCAGACACTAGCTCTGCTCTTGCCTATCACCTGAGGTGAGTACACATCTTTCTGATCTGGGTGTGGTCTTGAGATCCCATCCTGTTCTTTTAGAAATAGATGCATCCCATCCCTCTCCCCACAAAGAGAGAAAAAAGAGAGCGAGAGAAGAGATTCAATAGCTCAGCTTGAGAGGATCTTGACGTTTATTTATTGAATATTTACTTTTTATTGTGGTGGTACTTTATATATATATATGTATCATAAAAATCTTTTTAGCTATCCATAGTGAAGTTCATCCATAAACACTGACTTGAAGTAGAAAGAACTTATATTTTAAAAATGAAGTATTGAGCAGGATGAAGCCATCTCTCTGATTAAAAGTAGGATAGAGAATATCAATAATGAGTCTACAGAAATGAGTTATAACAGATACCATTTATTAATTTACTTTTTTCTTGGCAGGTACTGTCCTAGGTACCTTATATACATTTACACTTAATTCTTATAACAACCTGTGAGATACATTTTATCACCCTCATTTTACACATGAGGTGCAGAAGCAGCTATGAGAACTAAATAGAAATTGTCCAAGGTCATACAGGTTCATTGAACTCCAAAACTTGAGAAACAGTGCCTGGCCTCTCAAATGCTGTTTCCACCATATCATGGCAACTTTATGAGGGTGTTGCTAATGTGCCCAGAATCACTTGTGGGATATTCTGATCATCAATCAATATTGCACAGAGAAAACTTTGACCTTAAAAAATGCATTCATCTCTATCTCGCAACATTTTCTTACAAAATGACTTGATATGTGCAACCTATGATTTTAAGTCCTAGTGTTTATAGACCCTATAGTTTAATAGATCAGAATGATTCTAAATAAATAATCATCCAAATGTATATGTAAATGCAAAATTGATATCCATGTGATAAAGACAAATTTAACGGTTGAGGAGAGATTATCACAAGATGACCTGAATTAGATCTTGGAATGGTCATTAATAAAGATTGCTCTGAAAAAGTAACATGAGAACTGAGGCCAGCATAATAGATTATGTAAGGGAAGAATGAGGTAGAGAACCGTTCATGGAGAAGAAAGAGAAAGGGTATGTGCACATGTGTAAAGTCTGGGATGAGGACTGCGTGGTGAATTGTCAGATACTCAGTTGAAGCAAGTAACATCCACCCACTATATTCCGTGGGTAAGAAGCGTGTCATGCTGTGCAAGGCCTTTGCAGTCCTTTGGGAATACAGGATAAATGAAATAAGATCCCTTTCTCACACAGCTTTAGTTCAAAGATCATCTTAGAATAAAGTTATAAACAAGAATGCCTTGGACCAAGAAAATTGGATCTGTGTATTGAAGGATGAGTGGCTCATAGGATGCAGATATGGGGCAGTGTTTCCAGCAGAAAGAATTCAAGGCACAGAAATGAACGTATGGGACTATTGTTAGGAAAAGGAACATGGGGCTAGTGTTAGAAAAAGGGCTTGGCCAGGTTGGAAATGTTTTTCTAAATCTTGTCTAGAAGCTTGGAATTTGCATTCTTAGCAAGGAGCAGATAGGTGCTGGAGTTTTTTGTCACAAGTATAATATTGATTTATTTGGTTATTCTTTTATTTTTGTCATTTTATGGCTTTTTAAAATTACCGGGTTTACATTAACTTGAATTGAAGGTACTGCTTTGGGCCTTATGAAATTATTTTAATTTCCTTTTGCTTCAAGTTGAACTTGCACACAAACAATTATATTATGTCCACAGTTTTTCCCTGGCCTTGTTTTGGCTCATGATATTGAGCTTCTGTATTGTCTCTTTCTATAAATGTAGTCAATTTGGTCCCTATGTACTGCATTTGGCGAGGTCTATGTGTATACTAACCATTTATGTTGTTGGAAAAACATGCTTGTGATGGACTACTCACTGGCCCTACAAAATTTTTCAGGTGACCTTCAGCTGTTTCCTATCACCAAGGTCATAATTTCTAGCTATTGGTACTTCTTCTGTGTTTCCAACCTCCACATGATAGCTGCCAGTAATTATCCATGCATCTGGATGATGTGACTAATCAATTTCATCAACAGCAGTAGTTGTCAGAATTTTCATTATGTTTAATTTTTGTACTGGTGGGTAGGTTATAAATTGGCATCATAGTTGTATTAACTGGTTTTCCATATAGATACATGAATATTACCTTGTCACAGACAGAAGTGTACTTCAAGATAGATTGGGAGCTGTTCTCACAATGATCGTGATGTTATTCTTCTTAAATGTATCGTTCTAGGCACAGTACTCCATAGACCTTTGTGATTGAAAATTGCCAATACCTGACAATTTCAGCTCACTAATGCCTATGAGATAAGAGTCTAGCATGCACTATTCCATATTGATGCTTTCCAATTTTCCTAGATTCTTTTTTCTTCATTCCTTGTTCTGATAATTAATGGATGTCTACAATTTTTTTTTCCTCAACCTCTTGCCACATAAGTAAATGGAAATCCAGAAGGTGTATTCCACCAACATGACTATGGCCAACGCCAGTTTGAAGAGCCTACACGTTTCCAGTTATATTTGGAGGGATTTTAAACTTAGGGTATCATCCAGTGATCTATCAGTGTTCTGATGCTAATTTCTGTGGCTAAATGTTCAGAAGTTGTCTGCTTGTTTTTTCTTCCTAGTCAGTCTAGAAGCTCCGCTGAAACCTGGCAACCAGGGGTGACCATGGTTACATAGCTTCCAGAACCACAGCAGCGGGAAGTCATCACAGCACAACAAGCTAATGGCAGTGTAAGGCTATAGACACACACACACACACACACACACAGCATATATGTTGTTGTTGAGTGTCAGCTGATTCAGATCCAGAGAGACCCTATGTACAACAGAATGAAACACTGTGCCTGACCTGGGACATCTTCTCATCTTCATCATTGTTCTTTTTAAGTCCATTATTGTAGGCTCTGAGTCAATACATCTCATTACGGCTCAGCCTCTTCTTCGCTGAACCTCCACTTTCCCATGCTTGAGCTCCTTTTCCAGAGACAGACCCTTCCTGATGCCATGTCTAACTATGCGAGCATGCTTCTGACAAAGATGTGTTCAATCTTCTGAAAGTTCATGGTATATTTAATATTGTTTGCTGACATCATAATCCAAAGGCATTATTTTTTCATCAAACCAAACCCACTGTCATCAAATAAATGTCAAGTCAGGGTGAACCTATCTATTTCTGAAGCTTTAAATCTTTAATAAAGCAGATAGCCTCATTTTTCTTTCCAAAAGCAATTGGTGGATTTCAACAGCCCAGAACTTAGCAGACAAAGTCACTACGGCTTCTGCCATTCCGTAGTCTTCTTTATTCATTGTTCAGCCTTCAGATACATATAAGGTGATTGAAAATACCCTGGCTTAGGTCAGGGCACCTTAGTTTTCAAAGTAACACGCGCGGATTTTAACCGTCTCAAGAGATTGTGTGCAGACTATTTACCCAGTGCAATATATTTTGTTTTACTTTCAGATCCCTGCTTGCCTGGGCATTAATAATAGATCCAAATGAAATGAAATCCCTGACAACTTCATTATTTTTTCTGTTTATAATGATGTTGCTTATGATCTAGTTGTGCGGAATTTTATTTTCTTTACATTGAAGGGAAATCCATTTAGAAATCTCAAGTCTTTGATCTTCTTCGGTACGGGTCTCAAGTCCTCCTCTCTTTGAGTAAAGGAGGCTGTGCGTCGGAGCATGTGAAGGCCTCTCTCCCTTGTCTTGTTGTTGTATCCTCATGGAACAGCGCTTCCGTGTCTTTACTAAGTATATAGACTGCATGAGTATGGTGCAAGGATCCCACCTTGACACATACCTTTCCTGATATTGATTCACAACAGTAGCCCCTTCTTCCATGGAAATAACTGCCTCTTGATCCTCAGAGAGGCTGTACACAAGCACAACTAACCCAAACCAAACAGACTGCCATTGACTAGATTCTGATTCACTGTGATCCTGTATAGATTTTCTGAGACTGTAAATCTTATGAGAGCATGCTATTGTTTGTTGTTGCTGCTGCTGCTGTTGTTAGGTGTCATTGAGTCATTTTGAACTCATAGTGACCCTACGCACATCAGAACAAAGCCATGCCCAGTCCTGTGTCACCCTCACAATCCTTCCCAGGCGTAAGCCCCTTGCTGCAGCCAAGGTGTCAGTCCATCTCTTTGGGGGCCTTTTTCGTTTTGCTCCCCTCTACTTTCGCAGCGTAATGTCCTTCTCCAGGGACTGGCCTCTGTGACCACATGGACAGAGTAAGATGAAATTTTGCCATCATTGCCTCTAAGGAGCACTCCAGGAGTACTTCTTTCCAGACAGATAGGTTTGTCCTTTTGTAAATCCAGGGTACTTTCAACATTCTCCTCCAGGACCACAATTCAAAGGTATCGATTCTTCTTCACTCATCCTTATGCAATGTCCAACTTTCACACGCAGGTGAGGCAGCATAAAATACAATGGGTCAATCCTCGAAGAAACCTCCTTGTTTCTCAATCCTCCAAAAGGTCTCCTGCAGCAGATTTGTCTAATGATCTCTTGACTGCTGCTTCCATGAACACAGGTGGGAGCACAGAGACTCGTCTTTGTCCTGTGGAGTGGCTGATGAGTTTGAACCACCAACCTTGTGAAGAGCAGCCCCACATTTAACCCACACCACCGCAAGAGCGTCCTCATTCTTTGAAGTGTTAACCATTATATATAATGTGCCTTTGTAGTAAATAGAACACGGGTAAGCATCCTTCTAGTACTTTCTGCTTTCAATCAAGACCTAGATGATATCCCTCATTCTCTGTCCGCTTATAAATTGGCTTTGAATCCTTGGCAGTTCCCTGTCCAATGTGCTGCTGCAATTGGCATTGAGATATATTTAGTGAAATGCTACTTGCATAATACATTGTTTATTTTGTTTCTATATTCTCTTGATCAACTAATGATCTTTTGAATGGGCAAGATGTGGCTCTCTTATGGTCGGTTGTCAGGTATATGTCTTCCAAATGTCTTGGTATACATAGGGAGCTTTCTTACCCTTCATCCATTTGTTGAAATATCCTATGGGTATTTGATTGATTCCTGGAGTTTTATTTTTTGCCAATGCCTTCAGCAGCTTGGGTTTTTCTGGTAAATACCATTAGTACTTGATGAAAGATTTCATCTGAAATAGGGGGATGTCAACTAATTGTTTTTGGTATAATGATTCAGTGTTTTCCTTCCAGCACCTTTGATGCTTCATGTAACTTCCAATATTTTGTCTGTAGACTCATTCAACATTATAACTCATTGCTTGACTATTCTTCAGTTTTTCTTGCTTGGACCGATGCAGTGAATGTTGTTTCGCTTTGGGTTTCTAACTCAGTCCCTTGTACTTTCCATTATGATGATGTATTTCGTCTTCCTCAGGTGCTTTTGAAACTGCTGCTCATTTCTTCCTTTTGTGTTATCTATTGTATGTCCAGTGGCAAGACCAAGCATCTATCCTGATGTCCATTTAAGTCATTTGGAACTGCCTGTCTTTTAAAGGCCTTTCGGTTTCTTCAGTTATAGTGTCGTTGATGTCTTCCAGCAACACATCTGGTCTTAGGTCATTAGTGTTCAATGCATCAAATCTGTTTTTTTAATGATCTCTAAATTCCGGGGAGGTATATGCAAGGTCATTTTCCCTTAAACTTTTAGTGTATTTTATTTTTTACATTTAAAATCTTATATGATAATTAAGGATTTCTTTTTTCACACTCACTGAGGCCGAAAGTGCTGTTGTTATGCCCATGTTGTTGGCTAATGTCCAGTCTGTTCTGAAGTATAACTGCTCCATATGGTTTCTCAGTTGCCATTTTTATTTTAAACTTCAGTTCCCTCAAGGTGTTTGGTTATTTATAAAAAGTTTTCACAACTCTTCTCCCTGTATGCATGGATATATATGAATCAAAAGAAAATACACACATATAAATGTTTATTTTCAAACCTATATATGTTCAAGGATATACTCCCACTGCCCCTTCTACACCTGTTCAGCGGTGTGTCTATCCAAGCATCTACTAATAGACCATCACTCTTGCTGGATTGAATGTGTAACATTATTTCCTCTGCTTTTGTTAACTCTTGAAAGCTTATCCTGCTTCCATCATTTGTTCCTCACATTTCTCTTCCTAAATATTGCTTTCTGGTGCACCCAAGCTAATATGTGTCTACCCTCTGTGCATGTCTTTCCCTCATGTCCAGAAGGGGAGAGTTATGAAAATACTGGTGAATCCAATTCAGATTAACGTGGCAAAGATTGGCAAACAATGCACAGGGTCCTGGAGAAGCATCCTTGAGGATGCTACAGTGTGTTGGGAACGCCGACTGGGATGAGCGCGTTTTGTTCATTGTGGAATAGCCCGTGAGGGAAGCCACTCTGAGAGGACATATCAAATGGAGGAAGCAGTGTGCCCAGATTCAGTGATATAAATATTGTGATTGGGCATCAATAAGTGTCAAACAAAGAAGCAGCACGATTTGATGGCAAGAGCTCTGTCTTCGATTGATCTTATTATTTTAAGCAATTTGTTTAACTTTGCTCAGGCCTCAGTCTCTTTATGTGTTTTCTCACATGATATTTTGTAAAACATATAAGATAATGCATATGAAAGATTTTGGAAAAATCACAAAGTTATATTATAATGCTCATTTCTACAGAAATCAAATAATGGGGGAAACCCTCCTTTCTTCCAATTTACTTTCTGTATTTCCTTTCTCATTGGCTGTTTAAACCTTAAAACTGGACTTATCTTCCCTTCATTATGAAAACAGCAGGGAACATTATGGATTTGGAGAAGATGCCTTAAAATTCCTGGGTAAAATCTTGGAGTTTTATCTAAGACAGACCATCCTAATAGGTACCACTGACTGAACACCTGGGGAATGAGTAGATATGTGCTAGACATCCAATTAATTTTATAAACATCTCTTAATCCCATGTAAAATTTCAAAGGGCAGCTCAAGAAGAGAAAGTAAAATATTATAATGAATGTGCAAAGACCTGGAATTAGGAAATCAAAGAGGAAGAACATGTTCAGCATACCTTAGGCTGAAAAATCTAAAGAAAAAATCCAAGCCTCCTATTGGAATATCAAACACTTCTGTGGGCAAAATAATGAACAATGGAAGAAGTGCCAAAAGGAGATGGAAAGAAGACAGCATCATTTAGCCACAAAGGACTAGTGGACAGTCAACGATTTCAAAAGGACAATAACCAATAATAATGAAGGAAGAAGTTCAAGCTACAATGAAAGCATTAGCCAAACTAAGATCCAGGAACTGATGAAATACCCATGGAATTGCTTCAACAAGCTGATGGATGAAGTAGAAGCACTCACTCATCTATGCCAGGACAATTGGAAGACAGCTCATCAATCCACTGGAAGATGTCTATACTTGTATCCATTTCAAAGAAAGGCGGCCCGATAAAATGCTCAAATTAGAACAAAATCATTGCTATGACATGCAAGTAACATGTTGCTGAAGGTCATCCAATAGGGTTGCAGCAGTCCATTGACAGGAAGCTTCCAGAAACTGAGGCTGCATCCAGAAGAAGATGTGGAACAAGTGATATCATCGCTGGTGTCAGAGGAATGTTGGTTGAAAGCAGAGAATGCAAGAAATAGACTTACTTGTGTTTTATTCACAATGAGAAAGTATGGCATTGTGTGGATCATATGGATTCTCTTGAGAAGAAGGAGAGTTCCAGAATATTAATTGATCTCATACAGAAAATGTACGTGGTCAAGAGGGATTGGTGCAAACAGAACAAGGCACTACTTCCTGGCTTACAGTAAGGAGAGATGAGTATCGTGGTTGTATCATCTCACCCTGCTTACTCAATGTGCATGCTGAGCAAATCATCAGAGAAGTTGATGAGATGAGGAAGAATGTGGTATAGGGTTGGAGGAAGGCTTATTACAAACCTGCAATGTGCAGATGACAAACCTTGCTTGCTGAAAGAGAGGAAGCTCTTGATGGCGGTCAAGGATTGCAGTCTTTAGTATGGATTCAAACTCAATGGAACAAAGATACAGATCCACACAATTGGACCCATAGGTAGCACCATGATAATTGCAGAAAAGATTGAAAGTGTCTAAGATTGTGTCTAGCTTGCCCCACAATCAGTACCCGGAGAAGTAGCAGTGAAGAGGTCAGAGGACAGGTTTCACTAGGTCTGCTGCGCAAGACCTCTTTGGAATATGCAAAAGCACGATGTTACGAAGTGAAATAAGGTGCTCCTGACCGGTCATGACATTCTCAGTCACTTACAGGTATGTGACAGTTGGACATCGAATAAAGAAGACTGATGAAGAATCCATGCATTTAAAGTATGGTGCAAGTGCACAACATTAAGAGGATGAGAAACTTCCAAAAGAACAAATAAATCTGTCTTGGAAGAAGTATAATCTGAATGCTCCTTAGCAGCAAGGGTAGCTAGATGTCATGTCAAGTGTTTGGGGCATGTTGTCAGGAGAGTCCAGTCCCTGGAAAAGATACCATGCTTAGTCAAGTGCACACTCTTCCCTTCAGAAACAAAACCAAACCAAAAAGCCATTGCCATTGAGTGGGCACTAGCTCATAGGACAATGTGGAACTGCTCCCATGAATGTCCTAGATTGTACCTCTTTCTGGGAGTAACAAGGCCCATCTTTCTTCCTTGGATTGGTTGAAGACTTCAAAGTGCTTATCTTGTGTGAATAGTGTGACACTAGGGATCCTGGATAAAGTGGAAAGGCAGCAAAAGAGAGGCAGGCCCTCGGTGAGATAGATTGACAATGTGGGTTCACACCTATCAACCTTTGTGACAATGGCACATGAGAATGGCACCAATGCCCAGCAGTGTTTTGTTCTATTGATTGCTGGGAGTGGGAACCAAATAGAGCCTAAAAACCAAACAAAACATGCCTTGAAGCAAACAGATGTGTGAGTAAAGAGCAGCACTCGGAGAGAGCCCTCTGGGCCACCATTGTTGCAGTGTTCTCACCAAACGCTTCCTCCACTGAGTTGACCTCCCTTACAGCGAAGCCCTGGGATGGAGCACAAGAGCACTTCGAAAGGAATAGCACGTGCGGTGAATCTCACCAATGCCCTCAGGTCATTTCTGATTGACAGTGTTCCCATCGATCAGAGCAGAAATGCCCCATAGACTTCTAAGACTGTAGACCTATATGAAAATGGGCTGCTACCTCTCCACAGCACCCCTCCCCGCCGCCCACCGCCCCGGAACACCTGATGGCTCAAACCACCAATATTTCAGCGACCAGTCAAGTGTTGTAGCCACTGAGCCATCTGGACTTTTTACATTCAGCAGGCGATATTTTGAAAATATTTTGGAAGGTGCACTGAAGTGGTTGCTCTAGAGAAGTGGGTGGAAAAATTGACATTTCTAAACCCAGAGCTATTTTTTAAACAAGGTAGAAAATGCTGAAAAATAAGTAGTGCGGTTTACTCATGAGAAGGTGCGCGGTTGCTGTCGTTGCTTTGCCATTTGCGTAATTTAGTAAAATATGTGCACTGATATTTCAGGCCAAATCCTAATGCAAAAATAACCCCAAGTATGGGAGATTTATAAGTAAGATTTTTTTTTATGTACTTGCTAGTGTGGATCCCCTCAAGAGCGCAAATGTTTGACTTATGACTTAATGGCTTGTCGTTGAGAAGCGTGACCTCTAAGGTTCCCACGACATAAAATTCCAGGCTGCACTATTGTCACACGAAGGCCTCTGCCATAATTCTTTTTTGTCACACACTCTGGTTGCCTTGGGTTCTCTTGAGTTCTACTTGCTTGATAATTAATAATTAATAATTAAACTGACAGTAAGGAGATATCAACATGACTGCAGATCTAGTGCCACATCACTGGGATGCTTTTTTATTGTACAAATAGATGTGACACAAGGTTGCCCATTTAATATAGTTCAGGCAGATAATTTAGTAGTATCAATTACATTTATTATGTTGTTCCACCATTACATTTAATTGATGATGAACTCCCAGCATAATAAGCACAAACTTACCATTTCCCATGTAATGATTTCCCTTCTTCTGCCTCTAGCAACTACTAACACATTCTGGTCTCAATACATTTGCCCATTCTACCTATTTCATACAAGTGCGGTCATAGAATATGTGTCCTTTTTGATTGGCTTATTCCATTCAGTATCATGTTTTCAAAGTTTGTCCATGTTATAGCATAAATCTGGCCTTCATTGTCTTTTTGGCCATGTAACATTCCCTTCGATGTATGCACCAGGTCTTGCTTATCCATTCTTTGGGCCCATTTAAGTGTTGGCTCATCTGTATTTTCTTTTTGCTTTGAGGATCTAGATGAGAGTTTTGGTATCTGATATCTTCCATTTCAGAAGCCTTACCTCCCTCAGGTTTTTATTTTTAATTTGTTCAATCTCTTCAATGGATTTTTCTGCCAAAGTGAAATGAAGCATAGATTCTTTCCAGCCTCTTTGATAAACCTTGAAGAAATAGGGGTGTCCTTGCAGAGGGGTAGTGGGAGGAGATGAGTCACTCAGGGTTCAGTGCAGCAACAATGAAACTCACAACCTTCCTCTAGTTCTTAAACGCGTCCTCCCCACAACTATCATGATCCCAATTCTACCTTGTAAACCTGGTTAGACCAGAGGAGGCACAGCATCTGGAAACACAGGGAATCTAGGACAGATGAACCCCTCAGGACCAACAGTGAGAGTGGCGATACCGGGAGGGAAGGGTGGGTAGAAAGGGGCAACTGATCTCGGGGATCTAAATATAACCTCCTCTCAGGGGGGTGGGCAACAGGAAAGTGGGGAAGGGAGATGCTGGACAGTGTAAGATAAGATAAAATAATAATTTATAAATTATTAAGGGTCACAAGGGAGGGGGCAGTGGGGGGGAGAGGGGGAGGGGGAAAAGAAAAATGAGCTGATTCCAGGAACCCAAGTGGAAGGTGAATTTTGAGAATGATGAGGGCAACGAATGTATAAGGGTGCTTTACTCAATTGATTGTATGGATTGTGATAAGAGTTGTATGAGCCCCAATAAAATGATTTTTTAAAAAAGAAATAGGGATGCATACAACTTAATTCTGATCCTCAACTGCTTTGCTCTGTATGTAAAAGGCCAGGGTGTCTCAGTCAGCACACTGCAGCCTGCTTATCCCCCACCCTAAGGCGAATGTGGACAGACACAGGCGAGGAGAGGGATGAGCCTTTCTTCAAGGGAGTAGAAGAAACTGGGTCAAGCTAAAGAGAGGAAGTAGCAGTTGAGTAATTTCCGTTTCAGGTAAAAATGAACGACAGATGTAGATAAAAAACAATGCATGGAAGATTTATGCTTTGGACACACTCAAGTGAAGAAAGGCACTCGGGGGCTGTAATGTGTTGTGCTGGGAAGCAGTCAACGGGGACTCAACATTTGGCTCAAAGGGCTGTTATAAATGGAGTTGTGTTCCAAAATTTGTATGCATTTCGATGTTATCCAATTTGGCTAAAGATCTTTCTTTGCTATTTTAATGAGACCATATCAGTGTAGGCTGTCTTAGATTAGTAATCTTTGAGATAGAAAAGGAGTATATTATTTACAAGGAAAGAAGCACAGAGTAAAAGATACACGCTACATTGTTATGGAACTGTAGATAGAATTATGTCCCCCCAAAGTATGTGTGGTAAATTCTTAACTCTGTGCTTGTGACTATAATCTCATTTAAAAATGATCTGCCCTTGGTATGTTAATAAGGCAGGATTCATGTGAAGATATACTTTGAATCGATCACTTTGCAATTGTAAAACAGATTAAACCAGCAAGTATAAGGGAGAGGGGATACGATCAAGAGTGTGACACATGGAAACCTCTGAGGAACCAAGAAGGAGAAGCTGGAGAGATGAGGACCCTTCTCCAGAGTGGACAGAAGAGCACTCTTCCCTAGAACTCGAGGCCCTGCATTCAGACTTCTAGCCTCAAATCACTTAAGAATAAATATTTGTTTTAAATCCCCTTATTTGTTGTGCTTCTGTAATAGAAGCAATAGGTAGCTCAGACACCTGCAGATCTATCAGCTACTGAGGAATAAAGACTGAAAGACCCGATCCCTCCCCAGAGAAAGAAAGTCTTCTCTTAGGTCCAGCTTCCTGAATTTTGACTTCTAGCTCTCTAAACTGTCAGAATATCAATCTGTTTGTTAAAGCCACTCTTCATAGCAGCACCAAGAAACGAAGGGGGGATTAGATTCCAGATTGAGGTTGTGCAGAAAGGTTTGTGTTCAACCTCATAGACCGTGGTGCCTGAAGAAGTGAACAGAGTAGTACTTCGATAAGATTGCTATCTGTAAACAGCACTCTGGCCACAGGTAAAGGAGATGTTAAAGGTAACCAAAATGGAAGAGACTAGAGAAAAGGCTATGCAGTTTCTTGGTAAGAACCTAAACCAAGTAATGACAGCGAATAGTAAGCATTGGGAAGGGCTCTAGGAATTTTCTAATCCTGAACTTTGTGATGGATTGAAATCAGGACCTGTAGGTGAAAATAAATCCTAAGTGTATAAGTTTTGTAGAGTTACAGATAATTGAATATGGCCATTGTTTATGAGAAGACACCATCTCTAATTGTTGTCAGCACCAATATCATATTAGTGGATAACCTTTATTGAGTACTTGCTCCTTGTCAGGCACTCTGCTCAGTGTTCTCTTGCCTTAGTTCATTTAGACATCTTGGAGCAATGAAGTCAGCTATTACTATTGTCTCATCTGTGAAACAGTGTCCTCAATCCACAAGTGATAAAAACAAAACTCAAGGAAATGAAACTAGTTTAGCTTGCCCCTGGTCACAGAGCAGATAAGGAACTGAGTTAAGATTTCAACTTTGTTCTATTGGAATCAAGAGTACTGTACCTAACCAATATTATATGATGCCATTGAAATGTTATTTATAGTTACTTATGGTATAATAACAGCAAGGTCGTGAATACATGGCTGTTGAGGATCAGAGGCATAAGCAAATAATTCTAACAAGAGGAGTCAGAGAAAATGCACTGAGTTTGTAAGAATCGGTTTTAAGAAATGAGTAGTAATTGTCTTGTAAAGAAATGAGTACATTGTGAAATGAACAATCTTTGTAATGTAGAAGAATTGGTAATGGTCTGGAGGACCCAAGAAATGGTACTAACTCCATGAGACTGGCTGCTGGTGTGAGTTGTTGGAAAGAAAGGGCAGCTATGTGAGACATTCCTGGTTATCTGCTTGTCTGCTCTTTTCCTTTGCCTTTCTGTCAATAAGGAGGAATGTCTGTCTCTGGCTCCTGGAGTTGTTCTACGTGCACAGCACCTTCTGTGCTACTATTAGATTAACTTCTTGACCCATGGACTAGGAAACTATGTAAATGGGTTCAGCTACATCTCTGGCAAATTAAGTAAAAAGTTTTACTGAGAATACTTTTCACCATAAAGTAGGCTATACAGATTTGTGTTAGCTTAAACCTCTTCTTAAATGCAAAGAATAATTCTGTTTTTTTCTTAACAGTTCCTCCACAGATCATGAACATTTCCTCAGACATCACTGTGAATGAGGGAAGCAGTGTAACCCTACTGTGTCTTGCAATTGGCAGACCTGAGCCAACCGTGACATGGAGACATCTGTCCGTCAAGGGTAAGCTATTTAACTTACCTGAGTTGGGTTTTGAGAACTAACATGTTGAAGACATTGTTCTTTTACAAAACAGAATTTCAAGAGTCAGAAGGAGAGAGAAAACTAGGGTTCTGTGTGTAACACCGTAATGTAAGAACAAACGGGTAAGATTTGAGTGACTGAGTGTGCCGGTCCAGAAAAATATATATTTTTTGTTGAGACTATTTCTTTAATTACTTTGTTGGGCTTTTTTCTCACTTGAGAACACTTTCGTTTCCTCCCCATTACGGAGATAAGAAGTTTCGCAAATATACGTTCCGATAAAGGCATGGGTTTCTCAAGGTGGAGATGAGCTGTGTGTCAGTTAGTGATGTTGTCTTCTTTGGGGCAGAATGCTGACTGGGAATTTTGGATTTAAAGATCATTAGGAGTTGGCCAGACCACCTCTCTTTGATCTGTAAACAAATAGTTTGCCTGCCACGGAAGAGGGAAGCTGGCAAGGACTAAACACGCAGAGGTACTTGCGCCGGTCTCTCGATGACTGGACAGGAGGGGAATCAAAAGGATAATGGACCTTATTTCATTGGAACTAAAACAGTGGAGTGAAAGGTAGAACTTAAAAAGATGGAATTCTTTGATCTATTTATATTATTTTTATAATATGCCATTAAGTCTAGAAATTATACAGGAAGCAAGTATACTCTAGACATTAGAAAATTCAAATATGAAAATGAACAGAGTGTGCTGTGCGCCATATAAAATTATTATAGTGACACAGTCCCCAAGGGTATAAATCATTCTGAAAATGCACTGCCATATCTTTCTACTGCAGATAGGTTGGTGGGTTTGAACTGCCAACTTTTAGGTTAAGCATGCAGCATTTTATCTTCTGGGCTACCAGATGTCCTTACTCAGAAGAGAAAAATAAAAAAGTAAGTCAGCAATCTTGAGGTAGGCAAAGAGTTCACAGGGTACAAGAGTTCACAACTTTCAAAGAAAGAGGAAAAAAAGGAAAGAAAAAGAGACAAATGAGTTTGCCAATTAAAAGTACCAGAAAGGAGTAAGTGAAAATGCTGAGAGAAAAAACATTTGCCAGATGTATATTTGATAAATAATTCGTGTCTAATTTAAAGAATTCTTTAGCACTATTCTAAGATCCACGCTACAGTGAAGAGTTTAAAGAAATGATTCATAAAATAAGATTTATGAGTAAACACTGAGCACATAAAAAGATCTTCACCATCTTTATTAAATAAAAAGAAATTTATGTCACAATGAGGTACTATTACACAATCATTATGATGCTGAATTTAAAAAGAATGACAATATTAAGAGTTGGTGATGATAAAGGCACAACGAAACTTTCATACATTAATAAAGGACTATGAGTAGTATAATCACATCGGTGGAATACAAATAGGCAGTTTTTTTATAACGTGAAACATACAGCTATCCATATGACCCAGCAATTGTACTTCTAGGTTTTATGAAACATAAATGAAAATATATGTTCATAAATGTACATTGTACACTAATGTTCTAAGTTCATCTGTGTATAATAACCTCACAACAGACATAAGTCGACAAACTTCAAAAGGGAGTAGTTAAATGATGGTATATTCAAACATCAGAGTCATTTATATGTTATTCTTGATGTGATGTATATGAAACTTTTGAATAGACAAAAATAATCTAGTGACTTAAACTTTTAGCTAGCTAAGGCAAGGACTTGGGGAAATTACACAGGGACATAGGAAATTTGAGGAGTGATGAAAATATTCTATATGTGCTTGGAGTAGTAGTTACATTAGCATTTAACACAGCTAAACTCATCTAAAGGTCAACTTAGGATGAGACTGTTTCGTTGTACGTAAAAACAACCACAGTAAAATTTGAAAAGAATCTAGACAGATGTGATTAAAAAATGCCCCTCTAATTTGGAACCTCAGCAGTGTGAGCGTTTTAACCAGTGTGCTTCCAACCCCTGACATGCAGTCCATGCTCACTCACAAGTCTATTGGCAGACTGACCTGCTCCCGAAGGTTGCCAAGGCTTCAGGGGGCATTTGCTCCTCGATTTCGCTACAAGCAGCTGGTTTGGATCACTGACACTGTGTTTAGCAGCCTTACCCACTGCACCACTCCTAAAGGAGGCATTGCATTTGTTACAGCAAACATCCCTTCGGGTTTTTCTACTCGTCATAGCAATGATGATACTGAAAAATCTGCCTGGAATTCTTTGTCTAAAGACCACAGATATTGAAATCCAAAATGTGATTATGACACACCACATTAACAAGAATGTTAAAATATACATGCAGGACAAAACAAAATGCCATTGCAACAAAAATATAGCAATGTTGTATGAACTCATGGCAGGGGCTCCCATGGGGATTTTGTCTTTAATCAGAGAAAATTTGGAATTTATATTATATATTAAAACATCTAATGATCAGATCAAATTCTATGTGTCTGATAAAGTCAGATGGTTTTCTAAAATGTTTCGAATCCCAGAAGGTACTGGTTTGATCCTAAATATACAGGTCTCTCAGCTGAGAACTCTTTCAAGAGACATTTTGATTGTGTGTGTTGAAGCAATTCTCCACAATGGTTCACTGGCAGGATTCCTCTCTTAAAATAAAGGCGAGTCCTCCATATTCCCAACCCTTTGTAAAATAATGTAGGAGTTGAAAGTCAGTCTCAGAAAAGCCTGGAAAATCCTAAATTTAAATTACTCCTTGCCTTTTTAGAATCTCACAGGCTGTTGGCTTTTCCTGTAGTCTTGGTCTTCACGTTCCTCCTTTGTTTATCCTGTTGTCTTCTTTTTTTTTCTTTGACATTTAAAAACTTAAAATCAGAGCATTGTTTGTCAAGTTTGATAGCTTTTGAGCCTAGAGGATGTGCACATTTAAAATTTGCCTTAGCAAGGTGTCTACCAATATTTATTTTTCGAAGGCAGCCTCTTCTCATATGGAGGTTGGAAGGCTTGAGGAAAAAGGTATTTCAAAGGTTCGAAAGAGCAGCAAATAAAAGATGGACATCAAACAGCAGTTTTAGAACAATGTACCGGAAACATTCAGCACCTAAGAATTAAAAATATAAGTAACAATGGCATTGCTTTTAAAAGAACTTGTTCCTTGAATAGGTGTGCTTAGAGATTTCTCAAGTGGTAATGAAATATAAAAATAAATTGTTTAAACTGAGCAGGGGAGGAATAAGATATACTGAACATTTCTGGCTAAGCTGTTGAGTAACCCGCAGTTTTGAGGGTTAGAGGTTCAAGCCCAGCAGATCTGGGAGAATGGCTAGAACCAGCTTCCCTGAGGTCCTCAGCCTGTAAGCACTCTGGAGCAATCCTGCTTCCTCATGTGGGGCTGCTGTGAGCCACAGGCTGACGCAATGACACCTGGCAGCAGCAAGTACTCTGTAGCAAAGGAAGAAGAGCTGAATGTGGGTCCTAGGCACAGCGCTTTTCCAGAGCAAAGGACAAAGTGTTATAAGAGACTTGAAGAATGGAGCTGGAAATTTCAGTCTATGCATATTTCACTTCGATCAAGCGGGATGATGAGAAGGAGTCCATGCACAGAGCTAATACTCACGAATGGACCTAAGTGCAGGCGTTAGTGCAGAACAGGCTCATGAGGAAATGCCCTGCGGGCTGCAGAGAGGAGTGAGAGGGACAATCCCACACCTGTGCAAGGGTGCTTCCTATGAGACCGCGCTCAGCCAGACCTCCACCCTCCAACTTCCTTTCCTTTTTCAGATACCAACCATCCTTCCCATGGCCTTCTAGTTCTCAGCTGGGTTTGATCCAGCGTTGCAATGGCCACACGGAATTCACAGGCACGATTTGCACTCGCGGAGTTTATTGGGGAAGCTAGCGGGTTGTTCAATGGTACAGGATAGCGTTCTTTGGGTGGTGGCGGCACATCTATCCGGTCCTCGGATTCTTAGCCATGTGGTACTTGCCCCTGCCCTTCTTACATGAGTATTACAAGGCCCCTTTAACACTGTTAAATGTCCAAAGGGCAGCCCATCCCGCAAGCCAGACCCCCGCCTGAAAGCACTTAGCTTTATTTGTTGGTGGGCTAGGACGCCCACTCTCCTGTCTCATGGTCTTGAAGCAGCTCCCCTGCTCTGTTTCACGGTGTGGGTGCTGGGCCTGTTTGTATAGTGGCTAAGTCTTGGCTGTCAATGACAAGGTCAGCCGTTTGAAATCACCAGCTGCTCCTTCGGGCTTTGTACCCCGAAAAACAGCTAGAGTCTCAGAAACCAATAGGGGCAGTTATGCCCTATCCTCATCTATCGAGTCACTGTGAGCCGGAATCGACTCAGTGGCAGTGAGGTTTTTGAATGAAAGCCGCTCTTTCTACCATCTGTGTGTTTCCATCCCTGGGTACATGGTAGTGTGATTTCAGAACACATGAAGAAAATCTTGATATTTCAGAGAAGTGGCCCAAAACATCAAAGGAACATTATTACATAATGATATAAAGTGAGAAAGACATCAGATTTCTCATCATCAATACTGTATACAATGAAATAATAATTTCAAATTTCTGTCATAGAGCAAAACAGAACTTCTGTTAAAATTAAAAAATCAGTTACCATGATCGAGAATCAGGCCGTACTGTCTATGGATACATCGAAGTACTTCAGTGAAAGAAAACTTCCACAGCACTAACATACAGAGGATCTAGGATTTCACAAGAAGAAAAATCCCAGTTGGTGGAAATTTCCAAAATCGTGCTTCAACCAACACAAGGCAATGGCAAGACCCCTTAAACTGGTTTTCTACTCATAAAGGTTGAGTCCATTAGCACCTTAATGCAAACATACTTTGAGGGCCAGGCTGAGAGTGGAGGTGAGAGAATGGGGAGGAGGAGAGAAGGTACCTGCCCCTCCCACCGTGTGCTGGCCAGGTGGCCCTTGCAAGCCAGCTCAGAGTAAGAGTGAACACAAAAGGAGAAGAGGAAGTCTGCCCTCCTCCTTGGCAGTAGCCTCTCCTTAGGTGAAGCATCTACTGCTTTTGAGCTCCTTCACACTAACATTGAACTTATAATTACAGATCCAATTGAGCTCCGGGAAGTTCTAAGACCAAATAGTAAAACATTCTTACTTTCAAATACTCAAAATGTTTACCCCATGGACACATACTGCTGATCTTCTTTGGGGGGGGGGGGGGTGAGGACACAAAGTACATTAAATGAAGGAGAAAGTCGTAATCAACACAAAATTTATACAAATTTCCATTATTTTAAATAACTTCTGATATGTTCATAAATAATGAAAAGTGAAAAGAATGCTTATAAGCAAATAGAGATGGAGCAGAGACAATTGAAGGAGTACCCTGAATACACAAGTTTATTTCTTATTGAGAAGTAGATAGTTATAATTGACATTATAATGCATTCTTGATACTTAATACTATTATCTAGCTCAGAAAATGTGAAGGCAGATCAATATCCTTGGTATAGAATGATAATCACAATTATTTTTTTTGAAATAAGTAGATTACTAAATAGTATGGCATGCAAGTCACACACATGGTGCACATATGTGTTTTGTGGTAGTGAGTCTTAAAGAAACCAAGGTGTTATCATAACTGAATAGGGTGACTTCAGACATCAATTGAAACTTCATTTTAAATTAAGAATTTCATTTCTGGAGTTCTAAAAACTGGTAGTACTTCCTTTTCACTTTCACAGTGTTACTTTTGCAGGAAAAAACAAAAACAGGCTCTCTAGCCAAAGAAAATGATTGGGGTGTTTTTTTTAAGTCACCATGTTAGCTGTTTGTTGAATCACTTGTAAACGTGTCTGAGCAATAGTTATTTCCCCTTAGACAGATAAACAATGGTTTACAGTTCAAAGACTATGAATTAGCACTATTTCAACGTTTTCTTAGCCAAATGAATTAGGTTTTGATTACAGACCTCAACTAGAATTGACCCGATCTTCATTAAATCACTGCCTTGGTAAATGTTCAGCCATAATGCAGCACAGAAGCAAGGATGGCTAGAATGTTGGGTCACACTTTGGACTCGTTACCAGGAGAGACCAGTCTCGGGATAAAGGATATCACATTTGGGAAAACAGTTGTTAAATGCCATCAACTCGATTCCGACTCATAGTGAGCGATCCATCCTCTTTCTGGGTTAAGCCTTCCCCTTTCATGTTGCCCCCTACTTTACTAACCAAGCATGATTTCCTTGTCAATGGAAAATAGTATTCCATGCATTTCCCATCTAAAAAGAGAACAATTATGAAATGCTAATCAAGAAAGTGTAGATGATCCTTCTATGCTGGTCTCCGGAGTAGATGTGTTTACCTAGACCATTCATGTGAGCTGACAAGGAAGCAGCGGAGGCAATATGCAGAGATGGCTCAGGAAGTTGTCCAACTAGTGACACTCTTAGGACACGGTCCTGGGAGTGCCTCTGAGGGAGCTTTATGTTTCAGCATTTTCTGTTTATTAACATGAGTACAAAGCATGGTATTCCAGACATGAATCTAAAAATCTAACGCTTTCTGATCTCCAGATGGGATTTGTACCCAGAAACCACCTTGACTCTTCACTATATTGATGGAATAGACTTAGATTCCAGGAAGCTGGGCATCCTCAGAAGACCTTTGCTCACTCTGAGATCATGATTACCAAATATCGTGATTATCTCAAAGAAACTGCCATCACGTGGATTCAGACTGATAGCTGATCTATTGGCCAGAGAGGAACTTCCACTATGGGTTGCTGAGGGGTAGAAAGCCTCATCTTCCTCTCATGGAGTGGCTGGCGGTTTCAAACCACTGACCTTGTGGCTAGCAGTTCTGTGAATAACCCACTAAGCCTCAAGGGCTCCTGGTTCCTGAAGAAACTCACTCACTGCCCATCAAGTCTTTTCTGACTTATGGAAACCTCAGAGGACTGAGCAGAACTGGGTTTCCGATGCTATACAATTTTTACAGGAGTACAAAGCCTCATGTTTCTCCTGCAGATTGGCTGATGGTTTCAAACTGCTGACCATGCAGTTAGTAGTGCAAGGCATAACCCACTATGACACAAGGCCTCCTTCTCAGAGGAAAGTACTATGTAAACACAGCCCCTGAATTTTTCCATTGACAGGCAAATTGATGAGCGTGTGGTCATATATTTCTTGAACTTTAGACATTAAAAAAGCTGGATTTAATTTGAGATTAGCAAATAATGGCTTTCTAAAAGTGCACATTCATGTGAATTTTCTGGATGTGCTTTTTCATAGCATTAACACACCTTGACTTCTATACTTAATGACCTACAGTTTAAAAACTAAGACAATCAGAAATCACAGGTCATTGCCTCCATTTTCACTGAAAAGTGTGGGCAGATTCCAAAATAGGCAAAGTGTGTTGGAAATGCATTATGAAACAGATGGGTTTTAATAGTCATTTCATTTCCCATACTGCGGGAAACGAGAAGGGGAGCCAGGCTCGTCATCATTAGGAGGCTGTTCCAGGCATATCAGTAAAGGGAAGAGCGTGTTAAAGGAGGTACAAGAGAGTCATGGTGTAGAGAGCTGTGTTGTAAGGAGGGGTCATCAAACCCATAGGAAGCAACTCTGACGCCTTGTGCTAACCCAAGCCCGAACCCAGGACCATCGACTTGACTCCAGCTCACAGCGACTCCGTCTAGGGTTCTGAGACAATTAAGCTTGACCTCTGACCCCATGTCCGTGCCATATTGTTGAAGGCCAGACGTTTGGCAATAATAATACAATCTTCTCTGTTTGCATTCTACTGAGATTGAAGCTGGCAGCTGGGTACCTGGGAGAGTTGCTCTTATAAGCTACTCACATACAGCACACTTCAGGGAGCAAGTAAATGGCTGATTTCATAGAAGCAAAACTTCCAGGTTCCTAAAGTTCATTCCTAGAATATCTACTTGCATAATTCTAATGGAATAATTTTCTTAATGTCTTCCATTCTCCTACGTTTCCTTGAGCACAGTGAATGCCAGTTAGGTTCTTTTCTATCAGGTAATGCCAGCGTATGTAAATTAATTATTTGTAACTCAATATTTATGGATGTGGATAGGTTAGAACATAGCCATAAAGAGTTAAATTCTTGCATCTGTTTTTACTAGTTCCTGTTTAGCTTTCTTCCTTCCTATCCAATTATTAATTATCAATTACTACCCAAATCAGTGTGCCTGCCTTTTAGAGCCAAGCTTCTATCTGAATTTGTGTTTTAATTTGTCAAGAGCACCAATCTATGTGACCAAGTTGTAATGGAAGGGGATTCTTTCTGAAGAAACATCCCAAGTGTTTATGCATCCTATGAAAGGCACTGCTGATAGCTATTTAGAGGAAAATAATCGCTGACTCTGTTGTCACTATGTGGAGGTGCATCATGAGGGAATCTCATACAATTCCAAGTTTGTGGACATAAAAAGGCTAGAAAAATCATAATCCAAAGCCCTTGAATGTCTAGACAATATTTTCATTCACTCTTCTGGATACTGAGATGAAGAAATGTCCTGCTTATAGTTAGTGTTCCTTCTTTCTTATTTTGTAAGTTCATGAGAATTAATGCTAAAAGAATTATCTAAGTTATTGACACTTAAAGTAAAAGAAGCACTAATCTGCTATAGTAAAAGGTGGTAAAGAAATTAGATGGTGCCTAGCTATCAGATAAGAAAGCATCTGGGGTCTTATAGGCTTGTCTTCAAACAAGCATCCATCTAAGTGAGATGTCAACTATGTCCACATGGAAGATGCACATCAACATCAGTCATTGAAGGATTCTAAATCATATAACCCGAACTTGAAGGAGGGAATAGTATCAGAGCCTAATTTGGGAGAATCCAGTTTGTAGAAGGCTCTGGATGACGGTGGAAGCCCCAGATACACTTGTGGGACTACAGAAGAACTAAGCCTCTGGTCATCTCCCTCTATCCGTACTAGAGGGAAGGGAGGAAAGTGGTGGCTAAACAGAGTCCTTTGGAGAGATGAGTGTGGAAGCCCCAGGGAATAAAGCTGACTTGAATGATCAAAACCTTGTCTTTGATCCTCCCTCTGATGCATGCGGCACCTGATATGGTTTTCAACATTTTCCTTGTTTTGCTTTTTGTTTGTTCATTTTAGGATTTAGCTCAGATGTGTTATGTTATTGGAGTCACCTTCTTGGATTTGTGTTCTTTGTTTTTCTGTATACAAAACCCAGTATTGATGAATCTATAAGGACAGCAAGGAGAATAAGGATTTCTTGGGGGTTTGTTCAGTGGCAGTAGTGTGGGGAAGGGAGTGGTAAAAGGGAGATGATGTTAAGGAGTTCAGGAAACTGACAGTAGTGGCGATTGTACAATACTACTTGATATGATCGAACTATGGAATGATATATATATTAACTCCCAATAAAAAGGAAGCACTGATCTGTATTTGTGTGTAGCTCTTAGTACCCTTTGGTTAGGGGTGTAAGCGCAAAGGCACACCACGGGCTTCATAGCCTCACAGCTCTACACTTGAAATCCGGACTGAACTGCTAACGTCAACAAGCTGAGTGGTCTTAGACAAAGTAATTTATCTTCCTGATTCCTAATTTATTTGATTACAAAACAAGGTTATTTAATGCAACTTCATCAATTATTTTAAGATTCCAAAGAGGAAAATGAATGGAAAGTATCCAATAGGGCTAAATGCATTTTAGGGGCTCAGATATTCTTTTCAAAATTACACTAGTGTCATGTTTTGATTTTAATTGGACCTCTGGATTCTTGTACCTTATCGTTAGAGACTGAGAGCACATTATAATAATATCATGCGTACTGCCGTGTGTCAAGAGTCCCTGGTTTGAGGTGAACCATGAAGTGCTGAGCTATTAACTGAAAGGCTGTCTCCCACCAAGAGACAAATCAGAAGACAGGCTTAGTGGTTGCTTCTACAAGGTGGCAGCAAAGAAAACTCTAAGGAGCTGTTTGACTCTACACACCTGGGGCACCCATGAGTAAAATCACACTCAAAGTGACGAACAGCAGAAACAACCAAGTGCCAACTCCTACCCTACATGCTCTGTAAATCTTAATTCACTGATGTTCCAACAAATCTGAGAGACATGTACCAAGATCTGTTGTTGTGCTCGCTGCATCCGGTTCTTATTCTATGACAGTTGTAAATCATTTATAATGCAGCATGTTGTTGGTTCACCTAAGAATGCGAATGATATGGCGGCTTTATTTGTAAGAACCAAAAAATTGGGTATAATCAAATTGCCGTTTAGAGGGCGAATAGTTTAATAAATTATGGTACATCTGTATAATTGAACATTTCCCAGCCATTGAAAAGAATAAGTTCTTGATACACACAGCAACTTGATGGATCTCCGGGGCATTATGCCGAGTGAAAACAACACAGTGACTATGAGAAAGTTGTATACTGCATGACCTCATTTTTTAATATTCTCGAAATGGAATGGCAGAATTATAAAGATAGATAACAGATAAGTGGTGTGCAGAGATCAGCGATGGGGAGGGAAGGTGTGATTGTAAAGTTGTAGCACAGAAGCAGTCAGATTCATCATTCTAATTGCCATTGTAGTTACATGAATCTGTTTAAAAAGCCAGAGAAACATACACAAGGAAATAAAAAATATGAGAGCATTCAAAAGCCCCATAGTCTAGTTCATTATATTGTACCAATATAACTTTCCTGGTTTTAATAGTGTACTTTAATTAAGTAAGATTTCATTCACTGGGGAGTTGCTAATGTGTATGCTATATCCAACATCTCATTTTTTTTAACTCTTGTGTATCAGTAGCTCTCTCAAAATAAAAATAGAAAAATTAGGAATAGATGATAAAATTAACCTGTAATGTTCTACTAATAGTATGCGTATGTAGAAATTTATTTATTTTAAAAATCATTTTATTGGGGCTTTCACAGCTCCTTTTTTTAATTAAAAGATCATCTTATTGGGGCTCTTACAGTTGCTTTCACAGTCTACATATTGATTGCAGCAAGCATATTTGTACATATATTGCATCATCATTTCCTAAACATTTTATTAAAATGAAAATATCTTATAAAAACAAATTTCTAGTAAAGGTTTAGAAATTTATTTTTTTATAAATTATTTCTATATCTTATCTCAAGTGAATTTCCAAGCAGCCCAACCAAGTAGGTCAAAGAAGGAATTATTTAGCCAATGTGATAGGGGAGAAACTGACTGACTGAGTGACTCACTGCTAACCACATTGAGGCATATTGGAAATGGGCCTGGTGTTGCTGTGTGCTGTGGGGTGGACTCCAGGGATCGCATAAAACTTCCGCACATGACTTTCTCAATGGTAGTCTTTACCAGAGAAGACTGCCATGTTTCTCCGCCTGTAGATACACTGGTGGATTTGAACAGAGGACCTCATGGTTAGCAGTGGAGGGCTGAACTATTTCATCACAGCGACCCCTATGAAAGGGACCACGTTTCTGGTTTCGAACCTGGAGCTCTTTAAACTATAAATGGTCACTCCTGTTTAATGGTTTGAGGTCCTCAGAAGTACCACAGAGATGATGCTTTTTAGCAAATTCTGCTTTTTACCTCAGGCATCTGAAAGTGCTCAGTACCTTAGAGCATTGCTCAGATTCCTACATTTCCCACCCCACCTCCACCCAGATCTCCCTGTGTGTAGGCAACGTTTTCAACTGTCGCCCGAACAAAAGCTCAGTCTCTAAAGGTGAACTATATATGCTCCATGGTTTGCAGACAGACCCGGTTGCTCCTCTGCTTCAATTAAAATACACCCATAGCTTTCCCAACCTCAGTTCCTTTTAAGCCCGCCCAGGTGCAAGTTCCAGCCACAATAGGAAGTGCCTCTCAGCTGACCTGCTGAGTCATGCAGGATTGCGACAATTTCTTTGAATCTCTTCATGGCAGCTAGGATGCTTGTTTCTCATCTGAAGTCATGTTTAGGGTCTAATTAATCCCGAGAGTGTGAGAAAGAGGTGTCTGAGATGAGAAATCAAGGTTATACATATCGGGCTCAGTGGAACAGTTATGGGCAAACAAGCTGTTCCTCTCACATTTCTGCAAAGCAAATTTATGTTCGCTCACTTTGGTTCTTGTTGTAAATGAGAAGTGTATGAAGGTCTAGCAATGCGCTGTTCACCATATGGGCACCCATATGGTTTCCCCTTTGCTTGAGTACATTTTAGCTTTGGCATGCACATATGCCTGTATTTTTGCAACTTAACAATATTAAAACTTATCCCGTTTATGCTCCTTTTGCTTGAGTCGATGGAGTCATAATTTCACAAGAACCTCATCCCTAAAAGGCAAAAGTTCTCTGGGGTAATCAAGGGAAGGCATAATGAACTCCCTGTCAAAGGGAGGCAGCCAGCCAGTCCCAATTGTTGGCTACTAGCCCTGACCTCGATTTCAAAGGGGATGCTGACGCTGACAATCGAGGAAGTATTTCTTTATCAGGAGCCCTGAGGGTGTCAACCACTCAGTATTGAGCTACGAACCAAAAGTTCATCATGAGAACCCGTGCACTTTTCCAAGGGTGAAGGGTGACATGGCGGCCTCCTATAAAGATTAAAGTCTCGGGAATCCCGAAAGGCAGGTCTGCTCCCTCCTCTAGGCTTTCTGTGGGTCACATGTGCTGGCAGTGGGTTTGAGTTTGAGTATTGGCTTATAATGCCTTCATAAAGTCCCATTAGTCCTCTCTCGAGAGGACAAAGCATTCACATAAAAAGCAAAAAGAAAGACAGGAAAGGATGATAATTCCCCATGGGTCTCTTTCAAGGGCCCCAGTGAATTAACTCAGTGTAAATGCTCATCATGAGGTGTGGTTCTTAATAAATGAAAAGCTGGACTAACTCATTTCTTCTAAAGCGCTCTTTATCGGTACCTCCTAGTCACTCATTCATTGTCATATGAATCACATTCCCTGGTGCTTATGGAAACAGAGGTGTATAAAGGAGAGACGGTCCCTGCTCGGATGCAGCTTAGGAAGACAGGAATTAAGCAAATATCCACACTATGTGTCTTCAAAGTGTTATGACTGCTATAAAGTTGGGCCAAAGGCAAGGATGATCTAATATGGGATGTCTTCCTTCACGTGATGCTACTTGAGCTGATATCTGAAGGCAACTAGGAGTTCATTGGGAAACAGGGTCACCATAGGTGTCTGTGTTGGGGCTGGGCTGAGTGGACATCACCCAGGGTGGAGGAACAGCGTGTTCAAATGTGAAAGGGAGTGTGCTTCTTCAAGAACAGAAAGATGGTGTCTTGAATGCTTAGAAAACAGGACAGCAACTGAGGGGAAATAGAACAGGGAGAGGCCAGATCATACTGGACCTTTAAAAAAGCTGATCCATATTTCCTAATCAATACAACATACAGGGAAAGTTTCGAGCAAAAGACCTTGGAAACAAGATGTTCATGTGATCTGCATTACACTAAGAGCATTTAATGACTGTCGTACAAAGTTTTGATGTAAAACTGATCATTCACAAGTCTCTGTCCCAATCTTCCCACCTCTAAAGCAGAAAGGGACAAGCAATAATATGCTTCCTTTATGGAGTAAGGGAAATAGAAGGTGAAAACACCTATGACAATACTTTTGATATTATAATAATGGTTATTAACATGTATTCTATCAAGCCAAAAGTCCCACTATTCAAAATTAAAATTGGAATGGGAAAGGCATCCATGCTGTATGCTGTCTATTTTGAGCCTTCTCTATGCAATTGCTCTATCAAATTATACTATTCAAATTAGTTGGGCACGGATAAAATGGAGACAAGCTCTACACGGACTGTAGATCTAATTGGCCTCAGCAGTTGGTCCACAGTGACTCTTGCTGATGAACAGAAATCATGGACTTCAATGGAAAATTTTAAGCAGCCAAGCTCACACTAATAACTTTCATTCACACCTAGAGATGCTGCACTTTAATTTACACACTGAACACTTTTTTTCTGGCCAGAGGTTGAAGAAATTAAAATAATTTTGATTCCCCCCCATCCTACGCACACCTTCCTCAATAATAGATTTAAAAGACTATCTGTGTCAATCTACCCACCTTGAGATAGTCTTTTTACATTCATATGCATATCTTTCTGAAAACTTTGCTTCCCTAGGTTAAAAAAAAATCCCCAAACCAAACTCACTACCATGCGATTGATGCTGACTCATAGAAACCCCTGTAGGGCAGGGTAGAACTGCCCCTGTGAGTTTCTAAGACTCATATCTTTATGGGAATAGAGAGCCCCCCCCCCTTTCTCCTGACCCCTAGGTAAACTCCCTATAAATCAGCTTTCTTCTCTGAGTCCTCTGCCATTGAGTCTATTTCCCCTAAGGGAGGCCCTGTAGAATGGAGCGGGACTAGGCCATCTAGTATCTGAGACTACAGATCTTTACAGAGGCAGACAGCGTTAGCAGTCTTCTGCAAAACAGCTGGGTGGGTTGTGTTTAGCAAGCACCCCACTGCTGAAGCCATTCTGCTACCAAGTCAAACGAAGTTTACATTCGACTTCTTCTATTTACAAACAAAGTAGCTCCGATTACATTCACCATACACTGTATAAAGTGGTTTGTAATTGAAGTGAACAGGACATAGCCCCAGATATATATTGTAATAGAATCGGAAGGAAACTGATCAACAAAAAATTGTACTACGTGTGACCAACCCAGCTCTGAGAATTCCTTTTTTTTAGGTACGAAAGAGTATGGTTTCCTAAAGTCTTTGATTAATGTTTTAGGACAGCATCATGGGCTGGAGAAGATTTGTGGGTTTCTGGGAGGATGGTGGAGGGATTGGACATGAAAACCCACCAGAATCAGTGAGAGACAGATACCCATGCTCTGGTTCTGAACAATGCAGCAACAAACATCTGCAGGCTATCACCACAAAAGTCCCTTCCAGTGCACAATGCTCACCGGGGTGACCAACAGGACTAATTGCGCAACCTGTGAGCTAGAGGGGACGGTGCTGGTTTAGTGGTAAAATATTTGCTGTCCATCTGGGAGTTTTAGGTTTTATTTCCAGCCAGTTACCTGTGCATTAACTAAGAAAAGCACAGTCACCACCAGTCTATCCCAGTGGAGGCTTGGGGGCTGCGATGGTGCTGAGAAAGTTTACAGGGAGTCAAGCTCCAAACCAAACTCGCTGCCATCTAGTCAACGCAGCGAAACCCCACTGTGGTTCCCGAGTCTCTGACTGTAGACAAGAGTAGAAAGCTCAGGCTTTCTCCCACAGATCTGCTGGTGGTTTCCACCTGCCGACCGACATGTGCCCACTGAGCCATCACGGCTCCTTGAGAAGAAGCAGCCAGGCTGTAAGGGAACCGGAAGATGGACCCGCTGACTTCTGTTCTCTAATTAGCGCCTGAAACCCCATGGCTCAAAACAGTATGAGCTGCAGCAAATCCTGGGGCTTCCACAGGAGGTGCTGGGCAGTGTTTCATTGTGTTATGCACTGGCCATGATAAAGCAAGGACCACAGAAGCTAAAGATAACTTTTACTGCCATTGAGTCAGTTCCTCCATATAGCAGCCTAAAACTGCCCCCTGTAAGCATGCGACTGTAAATCTTTATAGAAGGGGAAAGCCTCGTCTTTCTCCTCAGCAGCAACTGATGGCTTCCCACTGCTGATCGCGAGGTAAGCAGCCCAACACACCACCCACTAGGCCACCGAGGACCCTGAGCTAGGAACCAGACATGGGATATGCAGTCACCAGGGACCAAATTGCAGTCTACCCTCCTTGAGATTCTGATCTGGTTGAACTTCTTACAAGTAAAACAGTTTGTCCTAGTTCACTAAGAAATGCACTGATGTTTCCTCACGACAGTGTGTTCCACCCAGACCAGAAGTTAACCCTTGCCATTCCTTCTACTTCGGTTCTTTGGGAACCCTAAGCCCAAGATAGCAAAGCCCGGACTAGTTCTGCGACATCTTCACAAATGTTCTTATGTTTGAGTCTCTTAACACTTTAACGGGTATTGTGCAGCAGGCTTGCTCCCTGCAATATGGTCTTTGCTGATCTTTCCAGGAGCATTGATTGTGGATCCAGGGGAAATGAAACCCTGGAAAATGTCAATCTTTTTTCCATTTAATATGATATTTATTGATCCAGTTGTGAGGAACTGTGTTTTCATAGCATTGAGTTGCAATCGACACTGAAATCTACAGTCTTTGATCTTCATCAGCAAGTTCCTCAAGATCTCCTTCGTTTCAGCCAGCCAGGCTGTGTCATCTGTACGTGGCGGGTGCTCCTGAGCCTTCCTTCCATCCTGATGCTGCCGCCATCACCATGTGGTCCAGCTTCGTAGAGCAGACACACAGGCTTACACATTCATGGCTCTCTATAGAATCTGGCAAATGGTCTGGGTTTCAAAGGTGGCCAAAAATATCAGTTGCATATATATGTATGTATATATGTGTATCTATGTACATATATATATCATATTATTTATCGTATATTACAACAAAGAAAAAGAAAGGAGAAGGCACTGTGAATCTTCCTGATGCCATTTTCAGATAAAGGAAGCAATGGCTAGATGTAAAAGGAATTGTGGTGCAGAGAATGAGGGCTGTGTGGGTTAGGCAGTTTGTGCTTTATCTGTGTTATGGAGGCTGGAGAATTCTTTTGGTGTGGTTTCCAAAATACTTTCCTCTCTTTTCCATAACCATGAAGTCTAGTCCATCTTTCCCGGAAAGTTATATATGATACTGGATACCTGATCATCTTACTGCTGATGCGTTTTCTATCTTCTCAGCACACAATCACGAGTCCCCTATTCCTGTAGGTTTAGAGATCTTAGTGACCTATGATCTGGAAGATATTTCTCAATTCCTGATCAGTCAAGTCTTTCTCCAAAAACCTAGGTGTCATACTAGGCGCATGGCTACTAGCAAGAAAGACATATAGATCTCTCTCTCTCTCCCTCTTTCTCTCTCTCTCTCTCTCTCTCTCACACACACACACACACACACACACACACACACACACACACACACTGCATAGATAAATGTTTTACTCGCATAGAGAAGTGATATAGGAGGAGCAGCTTCCCCGTATCCCTTTTGCGGGCTGACGGTCTATGCTCATCACTCCCGTGCTGTTGTTTACAGACCCCATCCCTTCCCTCCTGGGATGTGTGGAACTGGGTTGGCCAGATGTCATATGATGCCTGTATATGAGCAAGAGACAGAAAGTTACCATGTTTCCATAGCAGAGGGAAGCCTTCCCCAGTAGGGAGAAAAACATTAGCCAAACTTACTGTCACCGAATTGATTCCAACTCACAGCGATTCTACAGGGCATTGTCTAAGTTCTCCCTCGGGCAGTACATTTTATGGGAGCAGAAAGCCTCCTCATCCTTTTAAAGATTGCAGGGTGTGTTTTTACTGCTGACCTTGCTGTTCTAAGTGCAATATGTAACCAACTAAAGTGAAAGATTCAATTCCCAGCTTCCTTATTAGAAATGTTCTGGGCCTAAGACCTTTGGGAAACCTGGGTGGCAGGCACAAAGGCAGTGCCACAGACTCTCCCCCAACACTCAGATGTGCTGTAAAACTCACTAATGCTAAAAAGGGATTCACACCCAAGAGTTGGCATAGTTTGTCTAAACACACAGTTCAATTTTGACAAATTGGGCCCATGATCTTAACACCTCATACTCATGAATTTCTCTGGTAGACACAGGGAATACTGCCCTTTTCAGTTTACATGTAGTGAACGTGCGTAATTAGCTGCCAGTCTTTGTGGGAGGCCAACAAGAGTAATGGAAAGGAAGAGAAACAGATTGTGGCTTGAAAGATTTTAATTGGAGAGGGCCCCACTATTACAAAAATTCTAGCTTCCGAGAAGAAAGCGCGGCTCAAAGTCAGTCGGATCCAGGGGAATGATCTCATTAAGCCAAAATAGTTGGTTTTCACTTGGAATCTGGGCTTCCCAGCTGGATGGTATGATTGCCTCTCAGACAAATAAGAACTGGAGTCAAGCAAAGGGTGAGGGCGTCGGATCTCCCACCGAACACCTAAAACAGAGCTTTCAGGCCCCAGCCCATGTCCCTGCAGGGAGCAAGAAAAGGCTCATTAGTCAAAGGAAGCCAACATTAAAGTTCTTTCTGCTTTATTTTCCTCCCCCCACCCTTCCCCTTCTTTTTATGTTATTGTACTATCAAGAAGCTCATACTCCAGAAAGACTTATCGGTGAGAGCTCACCCCTTGTGGTACTAAAAATAGTTTCAATTAATGGTCCTCTGTATGATTTTGTTTTCTAAGAGAAATGTTTATTAAAATTACTGGTATAACTAGAGCTTGCTTTATCTGCATTCCCAATTCCCTTCCGTTTCCTCACAAACTCTCACTAAACCTCCGTTCTGCACCCCACTGCAACCCATCACTGCTTTCATCTTGGACCTCTCCTGGGCCACCCTCTGCTCCGCTGAGCCTGGACTTATTTGTCCCTGCACAATTGGAGCCGGATGCAGTAATTGCAGCACTGCAGTGAAAGGGTTTCTCTTCCTGATGGGCAGTAAAGATGCTGCCAGACCTGCCTGATGAACAAAGGAACCCCTTTGTTTCAGAGTATTATGGGGCAGAGGGGAGCTCTGGGACATCAGACAGAAAGATAAAAAGAAGCTAGTGTTGGGAACTTCATCTTGCTGGCCCAGGCGATACCTAGGCCCACTCTTCAATCTCTCTTCTGCTCAGCATCCTTATTTGACTGTTTTTAACTTCTGGGACAGCTCCAAATTCTTTGAAACATTATAGACATCTTTCTGCAAGGTTTTCTGTCCCAGAGAGCACAAAGGCAATCTGAACAAAGGCAATTTGGCCATAAAGCTTTGAGTCACAGTTTAAGAATATCCTGACATTCTCGCTCCTCTACTTCAGCCAAAAGGCTAATATACCTAACAGTCTCTGATTCCTCTTCTGGGTGGCCATCCTACACCTAGCAGGAATCCACTAAGAGAAAGAAGAGACTGCATGCAAAATCTGAAGCATCCGCTTGCCTGAAAATTTCTCGTCCAGTACTGCTGTCTCAACTCATCTGAAACCTAGCTTAAAAATAGCCTGCCTTCGGTATTAATACATAAGGTTCTTTCAAGCTATGTCTCAAAGGAATCCAGCCCTTGTTATTTTGGATCATTGATACTTTCCAAAACATCATAAAGGCAGGCAGAACATGAGGTCGGATCGGATTGTATTATTATAATGTGGGTTGTTGTTGTTGTTAGGTTCCATCAACCCTAAGTGCAACAGAAGAAAACACTGGGTGGTCCTGCACATCCCTCTGATTGTTCCTATGTGTGAACCCATTATTGCAGCCATGCTGTCAGTCCATCTCCTGAGGGCCTTCCCCTTTAGGTTAGGCCAGGATAAGATAAGACAAGGTAGGATAAAAGAGAGGAGAGGAGAGGAGAGGGGAGTGCAGGGGAGAAGAGGCGAAGACAGGAGAGTGCGCAAGACAGGACAGAACAAAATACAGGAACTAGAATATGCAGTTTTACAAAAGAGGAAATGTAAGTCTAAATTATTTAGTTGATTGCAGCTGGAAACAATATTCTGTCAATTATGTATTCATTTATGCACAGTTTAAGTAACTTAAAAAAATAATCGAGTCCCTATTAAGTGTCTGATACTATCCTTAAAACTGGTCTTTCGATAAAAGGCCTTCTCCAAACAGCTCTAGTCTATTCACAATTGTCTTTTACCATCTTGTGATTGCTTCCTTGGTCTGAAAATTAGATTAGACAGATTCATAATGCCTCCCTCATTCTTTTACTCTGGAGTCACAAGGGATTAGCAAATATACATGCATGAATGCAACTGATACTGTTGACCACCATTGAAACACAGAGCATTTGCTAGATTCTCCAATAGTTTCCCACCTTCCTAATTCCATGGCCCTTTAATACAGTTCCTCATGTGTGGTGATGCCCCAACCATAAAGTTATTTTCGTTGCTACTTCATAACTGTAATTTTGCTACTGTTATGAATCAGGCGACCCTGGTGAAAGGGTTGTTTGACCCTCAAAGAGGATCTATAGAGAGCCATGAATGTGTAAACCTGTGTGTCTTCTCTATGAAGCTGGATGACATGGTGATGGTGGCAGCATCAGGATGGGAGTAAGGCTCAGGAACACCCGCCATGTACAGATGACAGCCTGGCTGGCTGAAAGGAAGAAGATCTTGAGGGATTTGCTGATGAAGATCAAAGACTATAGACTTCAGTGTCGATTACAACTCAATCCCATGAAAACCCAATTCCTCCCAACTGGATCAATAAATATCATATTAAATGGAGAAAAGAATGATGAGGATTTCATTTCACTTGGATGCACAATCAATGTTCATGGAAAGATGGGCAAAGCAATTAAACAACATATCACAGTGGGCAAACCTGCTGCAAAATACTTCATTAAAGTGTTAAATAGCAGAGGTGTGACTTTAAAAACTACAGTGCACCTGGCTCAAACAATGGTGTGTACAATCACCTCCTGTGCTTGGCAAAGCTGGACAATGAAGAAGAAGAACTGGGGAAGAATTGATGTATTTGAATGGGGTTGCAGCCACAGAACATTGAGAGTACCATGGATTTCCAGATGAACAAGCAAATCTGTCCCTGAAGAGGGTAGCCAGAATGCTCGTTTGAAGGGAGGATGGGCACTTTTGTCTCCTGTATGTTGGACTTATTATCAGAGGAGACAGAGATCAGACTATGGGAACAGAGATTATATCCGTTAAAATCAGTGAAAAAGAAATTTAATGAGGTGGATTGACAGCGGCTACAGCACTCAGCTCAAACATCACAACAGCTGGGAGAAGGATGCCCAGCAAGGTGGTGTTTTCTTCTCGGTGCATAGTGTGATTGGGAGTTGGAGCCAACCCAAAGTTGGATATAAGTAGAGAAAACTGACTTTGTTCCTTTGCTCCTAATTAGACATATTAATTTACATTCATTAAAGATTGTGTTAGTTGGCGGTTATTTTCCAGATGATTATTCTCCTATTAAGGATGTCTTCTTCTAATCCAATTGTCAAGGGCAATTCTGGGGGTATATGTTTCTCTGAGTTGGTGTTGCATTTTGTCAAATGTTTATTCTTCTTTTGTTGAAATTATCAAAGAATGCATCATTCTGATGGGTTTATACATATTAAATCAACCGTGCATTCCTGAGATAAATCTCATGTGGTCAAAGTATTTACTATTTTTGATACTGGATTCAATGTTCTGTTATGTATTTTTCATCAGTGTGCACAAGATAATCTTTACATAATGTTATTGATTTTTAGTATGAGGGAAATACTGCCTCACAAAATAAGTTGACAAATATTACCTATTATTTATTTCAGAAACCAGGTACTAGTAAATGTATCAATATTTTTAAAACTATTTTAATAATAGTAGTAGTTAGCAGCCTCTGTCTTTTTCATCTTTTTAATGGAAAGACACTGCTTTCCCATCACGTGAGATGGTCTTGTTTCATTTCTCTCCTTACAAAGAATATGCTGCTGCTGTGTTATAGAGAATGTCAGAATTTGAAACATTTTACCAAGCTATCTTTAAAATAGTCATAATCACGGTTCATGATTTCTGACAAACGTTTGCGTGGTGAATGATGTCACCACTTGACAATATCTGTATTTTCTTCAGTGGCGTTCGCCACACCTTTCACGGTGGATCAATAATCTCTTGTTTGTTCTGTTTCCAGGGCTCCGGGTTCCTGGCCCCTTATTGTTTTCAGTTTAGAGCAATTGTTGACCTTTTGGTCTTCTATTGATTTGTGCTATATTTTTAATAAAACATTGTACTCATCGATAATAACCTTTGTTTTACGTGTCTCGCTGTGATTTTGCAAAAATGTTGTCCCAAGACAGTTTTATTTCATGATGTGAAGACTATCTCCAAGAAATAGTCTCAGATGTTCTTTGGTCTCAACAAGCCTGGACTTTTTTAGGAATTTGAGTCCTTTTAAAAATTTTTTTCCTAGTCTACCAAGTGTGATCCTAATCAGAACTATCAGGATCCCTGGTGGTTTAGTGTAGGTTTGTTTTTTTTTAACAGTCTCTGAAACCCACAGAGGTACGTACATATCTGACAATAAACATTTTTGTCACGGTTTGTATTAATGCAATATTACATGTGAAAAATTCTCTAGGACAAATCTCCTTTCTATCTTCGGTGCTTCTTACTGACCTCGTTTACTTTGGTCAAGCTGTGCTCATGACCCTCCACATGCAGTTCTATATTTTCCACTTGAAATAATAATAAGTCTCTATAATCGACCACTACTTGTCTATGAAGGTTTTTATAATGTGGTAGCATGCATGTTGATTTTGGAATCTATCTTTCTGGTGTTTCAAATACTAGCAGCATCACACTTGGTAGACAGATTTTAGCAGCGCCTCCAGACTACAACCACACTGAGAAGGTGGAATAGGCAGTCTACTTCTGACGGGTTACTCACAGAAAGCATGATGAAGAGTTGTGGAATGTTGTCTAGCACACTCCCAGAAGATGAGAACCTCAGGTTGGAGGGCGGGCAAAATATGTTTGGGGGAAGAGATGCTTCACTGAAGTAGAGTTGACAACCATGATGGTAGGCAGATAACAAAGTTTTCAAGAACTTCTCTGCTGATAGGACACACTTCAAAAGGAGAAGAAATAACTGCAAGCATCTATTAAGCATCCGAATGTGGAATGTATGAAGTGTGAATGTAGGAAAATTGGATGGTGTAAAAAATCAAGTGGAGGCATAAAGATTAATATCCTAGCATTAGTGACCTGAAATGGACTGAAATTGGCCATTTTGAGCAAGATGATCATATGGTTTACTCGGCTAGTGATGACTAAATCAAGAGCCATGATGTAACATCATGCTTCATCAAAAAGGACATTTCCAGATTTATCACATGATAGAATTTTACAAGGCCCGAACTTCATTACAAAGATTCTTTTTCAAGAGCATATATAGTGACTCTACATGTAAATCATATTACAGGGAATACATAGGAATCCAATTGACCACTTCTATGGGAAGCCCCCTGATATCATATTGGATCATTGAGCAGCTAACCACAAAATCAATGGTGCAAAAACCAACATTCACTCTGAGGGAGAAAGATGATACTTTCCATTTTCATAAAGACATCTAGCCTCAGATATGCACCAGGCAGTTTCACTTTGTTCTATAGCATTGTTATCCATAAATCCAGCAGCAGTGTGTTGTATAAAGTGGCTGATATGCCTACATACCTGTCCAATACACAGATGACACAACTTTGCTGAAATCAAGGAAGATATGAGGCACTTGTTGATGAAGGTCAAACACTGCAACTAAAGTATGGATTACAACTCAATGTACAGCAACCCAAAATCCTCACAACTAGATTGATAGATAACAAAATGCTAAATAAAGAAAAACTTGATGTTTTCAAAGATCTCATGTCGCTTGAATTCATATTCAATGCTCATGAAAGTATCACTCAAGAAATCAGATGATTTGCTGTCACTTTGAAGACTAAGGTCCAAATGATACAAACCACGTTATAATGAACGACCTCAGATGCATTTCAAAATTGGACAACAAATAAGTAGCATTGGAGATAAACTGAACCACTTGTATTCTGGTGCTGTCAGAGAATATGGAAATTATTACAGACTGCCAAAAGAAAAAACAAATCCTCCTGGGAAAAAGTACAGCTGGAATACTCCTCAGAAGTATGGGTGGTAAGACTTTTGGTTCTTGTACTTTGACGATGTTATCAAGAGAGACCTGTCCCTGGAAAAGGATGTCATTCTTGGTAAAGTAAAGGATCAACAAGCTAACCTGTATGCCCTCTACTCTGTTGCTTCACTTTCTATCCTATCACTGGTAATCATCAAGGGCTATTTCTTTTGCTATAAATTTTTTATCTTATTTCTTTTATAACAAAGCTGTCATAGTATTTTCTCTTTCATGATTGACTAACTTCACTCAGCATATTCTCTTCCAAATCCATTCATGCCATAAGGTGTTTTGTAGTTTCATTTATTGCTCTTTAGCTACATGGAGTATAGATTTGTGTGTACGTGCCAAAGTTTATCCATTCTTCCACTATGGGTATTTCAGTTGTTTCTATATTCTTGCTATTGTTAATAGTGTTGTGATGAACACAGCTGTCTACATATCTGTCCATGTTGCGGACTTATTTCTTTATGGCATATAGACATATACTAAGCAAAGAGATCACTGGCTCATAGGGTACTTCTGACCCTTATCCATACTGCTTTCCAAAGTGTTCACATAGTTTTATAATCCCACAAGCACTATTTAGAGATTCTGATCTCAGCACCTGTTCCAGTATTTGTTACTTTCCAGGGTTTGTTTGGGTTTTTTTTTTAACATTGTTATCAATAGCAGTGTGAATTGATATATAGTGGTTGTTTTCATTTGCATCCCTCAGATGGATAGTGATCACAAGCATTTACTTTGGAGAACTGTCTGTTCATGTTCACAGCTTATTTTTAATTGAATTTTTCAGTTTTTTTCTTATTGAAGAAGTGCAGTTTTTGAAAGAATTCAGAGATTATTCCCTCGTCTAATGTATTATTGCCAATTTTTTCCCCAATGGGATCTCGTTTTACTCTCTTAATAAAGCCTTTTCCAGCAGGTGGTTATCATCTAGTTTGTCTTCTGCTGTGTGTATCTGTAGGTATAATAGGTAGCGTGTGTGTGCCATCAGTAGGGCCCATAATGTGGTCACTATTTTATTGATTATCTTTTTAGTTTTAGGATTTGCATTTTGGTATTTCATTTATTTTGAGTAAGTTTTTGTTTATGGAGTGAAGTATCCGTCCTGTTTCTTTCTTCGGCAAATGCAAATCCAGTTTCATCACTACCGTTTGTTGAGGAGATTATTTCTTCCCTGATTAATTTATTTTAACCCTTTAATGAAAATCAGTTTCTCTGTAGGTGGATGGATTTGTTTCTGTAATTTTCTATCCTCATACTGTCTTTGACGAATCTTGATATCAGGATTTTGTTCTCTTCATAAAATGAGTCCATGACTTTTGTCCTTCTCTCTTTTCTGGAATAATTTGTGTAGAATTGGAGTCAAGTATTCTCGGTGAAAACCCCCCTTAACATCTGATATTGGACTCTTTTTGTTGGGTGTTTTTAATGGCCTGATCTATTGCTTCTTTTGTTATGAGTATGTTGAGGCAGGTCTCTGTTTCCATAGGTATTATATTTCTAAAAATTGTCATTATCCATTTCCTCTAAATTTTCAAATTTCAGAAGTGCAGTCATTCATAATATTGTGCTAGTTTTTTAAATTTTCAATTGGTCCTGTTATTATATTGCCTATTTTGTTTCTTATTCAGAATATTTGCATCTTCTCCTTTGTTAAATTTACCAGTTATTTATAAATTTTGTTATTTTTTTTCAAAGAACCAGTTTCTATCCTTGATTTCTCTCCACCCCACCCTCACGCTTTCTGATTTTTTTTCACTCATCTTCCAATGACTGATACTTATTTTGTTGTTATTGTTCACACTGTAGAATCTGTTGAGCTGATCTCCCCCTCTTCGTGTTTGATGAATGTGATTATTGCTGTAAATTTCCCTCTGAGTATTTCTTCAGGGATTTCATATGGTGTATTTTTCCCACTCAATTCTTTTTTATTTTTTCATTTTTTAAATTAAAAGATCATTTTATTGGAGTGTCTTACAGCTCTGTAATAATCCATACATCGATTGTATCGAGCATATTATAACATGTTACCATCATTATTCTCTAGACATTTATTTTTTTATTGAGCCCTTGGTATTAGCTCCTCTATCTCCCTCCCCCACATTCATAACCCCCTAATAAATTATAAATTATTATTTTCATATCTTACACAGATCGCTTTCACCCTTCCCCCATGGTTTCTGTTGTTCATTCCCCTGGACGGGAGGTGTGTGGTTATGTGTCAATCATTGTGATCAGTTCCCCCATCCTCCCTTTTCTGCCCATCTTCCTTTTACCCTTCTGGTATTGATAATCCCATTCCTGTTCCTGGAATCATGTGTTATGAGTTCTTACCTCTTATCTGGACCTGTGCACATACTCCAGTCTAGCCTGCATTGAAAGGCAGCACTGGGGTCATGATAGTGTGGGGATGGGGGCTGGAGTGAGAAAGCATCCAGGAACCAGAGGCATATTGTGTTTTCCATTGGTGCTTTACTGCACCCTGGTTGACTCAGCCCTTCCTTGTGACCAGGGATATCCCATTGTCTACAGATAGGTTTTGGGTCTCTGTTCCAACCCCTCTCATTCTCAACAATATGTTTATTTTTTGGTTGGTTGGTTGATTGGTTGATTTGGGGTCTTCTGATGCCTGTTACTTGACCCAATGATACCTCATGATCGCACAGGCTGGTGTGCTTCTTCCATGTGGGCTTGTTGTTTCTCTGTTGGATGACAGCTTGTTTAACTTCAAGCCATTAAGACCCCCAGATGCTATATCTTTTGATAGCCAGGCACCATCCACTTTGTTCACCACATTTGCTTATGCACCTGTTTTGTCTTCAGTGGTCTAGGAAGTAAAGTTCTGGATAGAAAAATATATATGTTGTATTTTCATTCTCATTTGTTTCAAGGAATTTTCAATTCAATTAACCACTTATTCAAGTAGTCTATAATTTTTATGTAGGATGTTTTTCAAAATACATGCATTTCATTTTCTCCTTACTCTCTATTGCCGAGTTCTAATTTTATTGTTTTGTGTTCTAAGAAAATAGGTAGTGTATCTTGGTATTTTAAAATGTATTAAAGCTTGCTCTGTGGCCTAATATATGTTTCATTCTCAAGAATGTTACATGTGCACTGGAAAATAATGTGTATTATGATATTGTTGGAGAGGTGTTCTGTATATATCTAAGAGATCAAGTTGACTAATTGTGCTGTTTAGTTCTTCTTTGCCGTCACTGGGTTTCCTGTTGTTTTGTTCTCCCTCAAAAGTAGTATGTTGAAGTCTGCTATTGCAGTATTGTCTATATCTTCAACTCTATAAAACTTTGATTAATGTATTTTGAAGATTTCTCATTAGGTATATGAATATGTTTATGGTTGTCTTTTCTTGTTCAATTACCCCTTTAGTTATTATGTAATGTCCTCCTTTGTTCCTGATTACGAATTTTGCCTTAAAGTCTACTTTATCAGATTATTATTGATGCTCCTAATTTTTCGATTGTCCTTAGTCTGATATATATTTTTCCATCCTCTGATGTTTGTTCTATTTTTATCTTTGTGCCTACGGTGTGTTTTTCATCAGAGCATCTTGATTGTCACTGTGCTTTAATCCATTCTATTATTCTCTGGTTTTGACTGGTGATTTTCTTTTGAGGTCTATCCTATTGTGGTTCTTTCAATTTTTTAAGTGATTGTTTCTCTTCTTTTATGGAATCAGAGAGATTTTTACCCCCAGAAATTCTTATGTTCTTTTCTCTGGTTTCCTGTTTCTTTTTGTTTTAGAGTGCCTATCCGTTTATGTCTATAATTCTTCCTGAAAATTCCTACTTAACTTTTAGACATTTTCTAGATTTCCTGCTCTTTTTATAGATTGCTCACATGGATTGGAATCAAGATATTTTTCTTCAAGCTAACTAATTTGGCCTCTATTGTTTCAATTCTACTGCTTTCCTTTTTAAAAGTTTTCCCTTATTCAATTATCTTAATATGAATCTTCTGGACTTATATTTGGTTTGGTTTTTTGTATGACTTTTAATTTCTAGTTTATTTTTCCTTAGTTCTCTCAATCTATTTCTCCTTCTGTTGAAAGTAGCTGAATATCATTCTTCTGAATTCCTTTCCTGATTTTCCAATGCTTTTTCTTCTTCAGCAAGATCTTTTGACTCTCTCTAAAATTCACATGTTTTTTTCCTTCTTTAACATTTTAACGAGGTTTTTATGGTGTGTGTGGATTTTTTTGTTTGTTTTTTCAGTTTTTAAAAATCATTTTCTTAGGGGCTCATACAACTCTTATCACAATCTATACATACGTCAATTGTGTAAAGCACATCTGTACATTCATTGCCCTCATCATTCTCAAAACATTTGCTCTCCACTTAAGCCCCTGGCATCACGTCCTCATTTTCTCCCCTCCCTCCCCACTCCCTCCTCCCTCATGAACCCTTGATAATGTATAAATTATAAATTTGTCATATCTTGTTATGTCCAATGTCTCCCTTCAACCACTTTTCTGTTGTCTGTCCTCTAGGGAGGAGATCACATGTAGATCCATGTAATCCAGTCCTGCTTTCCAACCCACTCTCCCTTTACCCTCCTAGTATCACCACTCATACCACTGGTCCTGAAGGGATCATCTGCCCGGGATTCCCTGTGTTTCCAGTTCTTATCTTTACCAGTGTACAACCTCTGGTCTACCCAGACTTGCAAGGTAGAATTCGGATCATGATAGTGGGGGTGGGGAGGAAGCATCTAGGAACTAGAGGAACGTTGTATTTTTCATCGTTGCTACATTGCACCCTGTCTGGCTCGTTTCTTCCCCGAGACCCCTCTGCAAGGGGATCTCCATTGGCCAACAAATGGGCTTTAGGTCACCACACTGCACTCCCCCTCTCATTTACTATGGTAAGATATTTTTTGTTCTGATGATGCCTGATACCTAGTCCCTTCAACACCTCGTGATCGCACAGGCTGGTGTGCTTCTTCCATGTAGGCTTTGTTGCTTCTGAGCTAAATGGCTGCTTGCTTACCTTCAAGCCTTTAATACCCCAGACGCTATATATTTTGATAGCTGGGCACCATTAGCTTTCTTCGCCACATTTGCTTATTCACCCGCTTTGTCTTCAGCAGTTGTGTCGGGGAGTTGAGCATCATAAAATGTCAATTTAATAGAAAAGTGTTCCTGCATTGAGGGAGTATTTGAGTAGAGGCCCAATGTCCTTCTGCTACCTTAATACTAAACCTATACATATAGGCACATAGATCTATTTCCCCATCCTCATATATAACTATATTTGCATAGATACGTCTTTATCGAGACCTCTATAAATGCCCTTCACCTCCCAGCTCTTTCCTCTATTTCCCTTGACTTTCCTCTTGTCCCACTTGCCAGTCTTTCATGCTTATTTATGTGAACTCAGATTGTCTTATGTTTCTGAGATATTATGACACAACTTTGGAGATGTAAAGGGCCTGGATTAAATGGAAACATTAAGCTCGTTCGAGTGGCATGAGAAATAAATAATAAAAGGAATAAAATAGAATCAAACAACAGCAACAAGAATAGTCATATATATGTATATAAATATAAATAAACTTATATAGAACCACATTAACACGAACCCAAGCTACACCCACTCAACAGACCTAAAACCAACAGTTGCTTTCTCCTTCTTAGGCTTGAGCCCATGCTTATAAGTTCTGCCCAAAGTTTGCACTTTGGGAGTCTATTCACTGGTATGCAAGGGTAGAGGCTGGCATCTTTTCTGATCAACAGGCACAGTTTCAGTTAGGGATTATTGCCTCCCTTTTGTGTCCTATGTCTCTCCACTGGTGACTTGTTAAAGCATCAGAACCACACAACCCCAAAAGAAAACACAATAACTACTACTGCCTGCTGTCTCCCCTCATGCTCCCCATCCTTCTGCTGCCTTCTGAATGCAGTATGGGAACTCATGTTGGTGTCTCCCCTCATGCAGTACAAAGAAAAGAAGGAGGCAAGAAACTGCAACCTGGCTGATTTTTGCTCTGTAGCTATCCAAAATCTACACCAAAGCCGAGAGCTGAAAGATGGGTGGTCAGAGCCTCCGTTACATGGACTGTGCAACTTCTTGGGCACAAGGGAGTCAACCATGAACCCAAGATATTTCAGACCCCCTCTGTCATTTTCCTCATGAACTGAACAGTGTTCTTTCCTGGTCTGCCACATTGTCAGGCTGTCCTTGTGGGCTTCCTTGTATATGTGAAATGAGGGGACAACTAGCCACTGGACTCCATGTGTGTAGGGGGTCAAAGTTTTCATTTGGAGCATGTGAAACTGAGTAAGCTGCCCACCTTGCTCCTCTGGTTTGGCAGTGCTGGAGGAGTTGGCCCAGGGGTAACTCATAGCTGTCCTTTCTGGTCATGCTGGCTGTGGAGACTTCATCAATGGCTGCTATGGATCCACACTTCTACCCTTTACTTCCAGATCCAGGGTCCAAATTTCTCCTTTGCCTGCATGGATTCTTTGTTATGGAGGCTATGCATAGCATGTCTGCTCCATCACCATCTTTCAACCTTGAGTCTTCTATTTCAATATTTTAAAATTTGTTGAGACTAGTTTTTTGGCCTAGCATATGGTTGGTTATGGGAAATCATCTATGTAGGTTAATGAGAAAAATGAGTGTAGATCTAATGATATGTGGAGCAGTCCATATGAGCATATTTGCATTAAGTCAAAAAGGCTTATCATTCTATGTAAGTCTTCAAGGTCCTTTCTAGTCATCTTTATAAATATTCTGTCGAGAGTTGAAAGTGGTGTTCAAAAGCCCCCAGCTATTATTGTGGAGTTCTCTATTTCTCCTTCCATATTAATCAATTTTTGTTTCTTGTATTTTGGAGCATTAATGTTAGGTGCACATGTATTTGTAATTGCTCTGTCTTCTTGATGGATTGATTTGTATTACTATGTAAATTTATTTTTCCTTCTTTCATAATAGATTTTTATTTGAAGTCTATTTCATGTTGTATCCATCTGGCCAACATTGATTTTTTAATATTGTTTAGTGGTTACATGAAATTTTATTTTCATCTTTTTATTTTTAATGTCATGTGTCACTATGGAACTTTAGCAGTGTATAGTGAGTTCCAAGTTAAGTGTTAACGACAAGGTCAGCAATTTGAAACAGCCAGCCACTCTGTGTGAGAAAGATAAGATTTTAGTTACTTTTACCCTATAGGGTCACTGTAAGTATGAATTGATTTGATGGCAGTGAGTGTGGTATCTATGTATATAAGGTATGTTTCTTGCAAACAGAAAGAAAATGGGCCATGTTTTAAAATCCCTTCTATCACTCTGTCTTTTGCAGAGTGTTTAGAACATTTAAGATTATCATTAAAATAAAGTATATGCTTCATGCATTTGGCTATTAGCTGAGTTGCATATATCTTCTTTATTTTTATTCTTATTTTTATTATATCTTTGAAAGTTGCTTTTTCATTATGGTAATTTTTATCTCTTTTTTTGTCTATTTTTTCAAGGTGGCTACTTAGTTGCTATTGCCAATATTATTACATGACTTGCTATTATAACTTTTAAAAACAATAGATGACATACATTAACAATAAAACTAGTTCTGTTTTGTTTCTTCCTTCCCCCTTTTCTTTGTTGGTAAGTCTCCATTTACATAATTGTACATCTTATATCTACTAGATTTACTAGAATCATAATGCTTACTCACTTGATGTTATATTGCTTGCGGATTATTTTTTTCTCTGAAAATAGTATATATCGGCTCCTTATGTTTACTCTACTTTTGTGTTTTGGTTTATTTGTTTTATATTTTGAGATGTCTGTCTAATTTATTTCCAATGTGTAGATTTGAGTTTCCTCTGAATGTTCCTTTTTTTCAGACAGAGAACTCCTGTAATTAATACAGGTAGAGCGGAACTGCTAGTAGCAACTTCTCATAGTGTTTGTTTGTTTGTTTGTTTATGGGGCTCTGTGGTGGTATAGTAGTTACATTTGGGGCTGCTAACCACAAAGCCAGTAGGTTGAACTCACCAATACTCCGTGGAAGAAGGATGATGCTTTCTACTCATGTAAAGAGCTCTAGTCTCAAAAACCCACAGGGACAGTTCTTCCCTGTCCTGTAGGGCGCCTGAGTTAGAATCAACTGACGGCAATGAGAGTAAGTGTGTGATTTTCTCCGACTTCCTGGGTAGAGAAGGCTTGGCTGGCATTTGTGTCCATTCAATAGTTTACAAATGTTGTTCCTTTATCTACTAGCCCTCCGTTTCTGGAGAGAGATTCACAGAAATTCTTATGAAAGAATTGTGAATTGTTATATTGCAATTTTCTTTGGCTGCTTCCAAATTTCCCTCCTTGCCTGTGCTTTTCAGGAGTGTTAATAGGCTATGACACAGGGTGGATCTCCTTGTATGTTACCTAAAATGAGTCTGTGTCTATTTGAAAGCTTTATTATCTATACCAGTATTAAAAATTATCTGAGATTATCTCTTGGGGAAAATGTTATGCCTTTATTATTACCGTGATGCTCTGTAATTCAAAAATTCTAGATAAGAATTCAAAATGTTAGATTTTTCAATTAATTGAGTCTCACGTTTTCATTTGGGTTTGTCACTATTTTTTGTTCTTTTCTCTTATTTCTCCTTCAACTTACTAAGTTCCAGAATTCTGTATTCTTGTAAACTTAGCTTGTGTTTTTCAACTCAATTTCAGATCGATTATTAAATGTTTCTCTTGTATTTTCTAAATTGTTTATTTAATGTTTCCATTCTAATTACTTTCTTTATCTTTCTATTCTTTTATTCCATGTTTTTATACTTATTGTCTATCAGTTGGTTTCCTGATCTCTATTATGTTGTTTCCAAATAATGGTCTACTTCTTTATATGTTTCTTTTGATTTGCTTTTATTCTCATACGTCATTTTAATTCCTTTTTGTAACATTTCTACATTTGAAAACCATGAAAACATGTTGATTAATCTTATGCCACTAGCTTTTCCAAATGTTACTCTGGGGCTCACTTGACTCTAAAACTTGGTGCCGAGGCAGAAATACTATCAGAGGATTCATCTCTCTTGTAAGTGGATTCCAGCCTGCTGGTGCAGCAACTATGGATTCTGAAAATGTTTAGGTATTTGAAAGTTCATTCTGAGCTATTCCCCTAGGGTGACTGACTTTAGTTTTTTGTGAGTCCCTTTGTGTTCAAAGGGTTTGACTGTGGCTCAGCTTGTATTTAGAGATTAGGATTATTTTCATTCCCTCTGTCAGATTAAGGGGCTGTTTCTCTACTGAGGCTGACAATGCATGTGTGAGTGTTTTCTGTTGCCTTTGGATGGATATGGTGGAAATTGGCTTTCCAAAGGTGAGGGTGGGGAGCACTTTATTATCACCCTTCATGGAAAGTCCAGTACAGATTCCCCTTCAGTACCCATTTGTGATCAGGGAGCCAGTTTCCTGGTGTGTTTTCTATTTTCTTTCTTGCTAGCTCTCTAGATAATGGGTGTGCTGCTAAAGCTTTTACATATTTCTTATTTCTAGCACTCTCCAGATGCTAGGAAGAATAAATAATAACCACTTGGTAACCTTTACTTCCCTATTCCTCCCCACAATTGTGCATTCTCCACAATCAACCTGCCCTCTCAGGTTGTTTTTTCTCTTTCCTTAGTTTGGCTCCTACCCTGAGTTCTTCGTTCAAGATATTGTTTGCCCCTGTCTCAAGCAGGTGAAATAAGCCAACCCTTCCAGATGCTAGCAGACAGAATTTCCCAGCCTCTGTGGGTACAGATTTCTCTAATTTTGGTCTGCCTCTGTCCTTGTCAGTTTGAGATACAGGATTGTTGCTGTGGTTGTTGATTCGATATATTGGTCACAATCCTAATGTCTTTAGCAAAAAATGGTGTAGCCACACCCCTAAGGGTCAGTTCTTTGCAAGCGGGTTTACCAAACGTTAAGTTTTGTTTTCTTTTTGCACAGCTCATTTTAAATCTATCTCTTTCCTCTAACTTTTGCATTAAATGGCAAGAAACAATGTCACCTTTTAAGAATCTTTCTTAGATAAATCCTCAGATCAATGTCCAAATTTATCACATGCAAACTTTACCTCCTTGAAGGTAAAAAGAATCAGGGAAAAGATCGATGAGACAAAGTTATGGATTGAGGCATAAATATAGGTGTGCACTTATGTAAATATATTAATTAATAAAAAGGTATAAGACTATGTACATATATTTATATGGCAAACACATTGAGGAAGTGGATGGACTTTGGGCCTCTCTTCAAGTCCTCCCTCAACGCAAGAACACTTTGTTTTAACAACCTGGCATTCTGTAATGCTCAACTTCCCAGAACAATTGCTGAAGACAAAATGGGTGCATAAGCAAATGTGGTGAAGAAAGTGAATGCTGCCCGGCTATCAAAAGATGTAGTGTCTGGGGTCTTAAAGGCTTGAAGTTAGACAAACAGCCATCTAGCAGAGAAGCAACAAATTCACATGGAAGCACACCTGCTTGTGTGATCATGAGGTGTCTACAGGTCAGGTTTCATGAATCAGAAGCCCCAAACCAAAATATATATATATATATATATATAGAGAATCAGAGGGAACAGAGCAGATACCCAAAACCCATCTGTAGAAAATAGGACATACCCTCACAGAAAGGTCACAAAGAAGGGATGAGTCAACCAGGGTGCAGTATAGCACCCGTGAAACATAATATTCCTTTGGTTCTTTGAGGCTTATTCTCCCTAACCATCATGATCCCAATCCTGCCTTTCATTTCTGGCTAGACTGAAACATGTATACTGTTACAGATAAGAGATGACAACACACAAAATCCAGGTCAAATAAACTTCTCATGAAAAGAAATGGGAGTAGCAATATCAGGGGGTAGGGGGAACGTTGAGGATGGAATAGAGGAAGGGAGAACCAACTACAATGATTAAAGGATAATACCCCTCCCTCCCAGGGGGACCAACAACAGAAATGTGGGTGAAGAAAGACTGAAGTCGATGTAAGATATGGAAATAACAATAAATTATCAAGCCGTCACAAGATGGGGAACTGATATCAGGGCTCAAATAGAAAGGGCTCAAATAGTAAACGTTTAGAAAATGATGATGACAACATATGTACAAATATGATCAATACAATTGATGTATGGAATGTTATAAGAGATGTAAGAGCCTCCAATAAAATTATTTTTAAAATTGAAATTCTTTTTTGTAAATCACCAAATTCATAATAAAAATGATTTTTTCTTCTATTTGTATTTTTTTATATTGGCACCTAATCCACACCATACAATTCAAAAACAAACTTTACTTCTTCACGAAATTAGACATAATTCAGACAAGCCTTTGACAGAGTCCAACAAGAATCATTTTTCCTTTAATGCCTAATAACGTACGCTGCTTTTTCCTATCTAAATAGAAGGCAGTTCAATGCCCATCTTTTTAACAACAGTCTATGACATTAGAAGTTTTTCCCATCACTTTCAATTTTTTCTGAAAGCTCATCATAATTGCCATTGATTTCTACAATTTTGAAAGCACTCTCCCCCAGGTTACTTCCTACCAAGCACATCAAAGCACGACCTAGCTAGTTCCTATCAAGCACATCAAAATTCCTCCAATTTTTATCTCTTACCAAGTCCCAAAAGATGGTCTACAATTTGGATTTCAGGGGATTATTTAAAAATTTGTTTTGTCTCACTGCCACCTCACTTTGTGGGGCCAAGCTTCATCGTAGTTGCTTAATGTTGTAATACAAACACCATAATGGGTGATGTGTAGGATATATTTTCTCTCATTCCAGGAGATTGGATGTATAAAATCAAAACACAACTCTAGGGGAGTGGATGTCTTTTGTCTGGTTCATGTGCTAGGAACCAGCAGTTCTTTAAACCACTTTCTTTGTGAATGTACCTTCTTTGTGTCTGCTTTCATATACCAGGGTACAACAAGTTAATAGCAAAATTTTATCATCTCTTTTCTTTTTTTGGGGGTTTCTAATAAACATTTATTTTTACTTAATTTTTTTCCTTTTGTAATTTAAATGATAAAAATTTAATTCTCCAATGCTGCTATTTTACTTTATTTTTTAATCATTTTATTAGGGGTTCATACAACTCTTATCACAATCTATACATACATCAATGTGTAAAGCACATCTGTACATTCATTGCCCTGATCATTTTCAAAACATTTGCTTTCCACTTAAGCCCCCTCCTTCCCTACTCCCCCCTTGCTCATGAGCCCTTGATAATTTATAAATTAATATTTTGTCATATTTTGCCCTGTCCGACATCTCCCTTCAACACCTTTTCTGTTGTCTGTCCCCCAGGGAGGAGGTCATACGTAGATCCTTGAAATCGATTCCCTCTTTCCAACCCACTCTCCCTCTACCCTCCCATTATCACCCCTCACACCCCTGGTCCTGAAGGTATCATTCACCCTGGATTCCCTGTGCCTCCAGCTCCTATCTGCACCAGTGTACATCCTCTGGTCTAGTCAGACTTGGAAGGTAGAATTTGGATCATGATAGTGGGGGATAGGAGGAGGAAGCATTTAGGAGCTGGAGGAAAGTTGTATTCTTTATCAGTACTACATTGCACCCTACCTGACTCATCTCCTCCCGAGACCCCTCTGCAAGGGGATCTCCAATGACTGACAAATGAGCAGTGGGTCTCCACTCTGCACTTTCCCCTTCATTCATGATGGTAAGATTTTTTTGTTCTGATGAAGATTTTCTTAAAGTATATTTGAGTGCTATATTTTCTGATTATTTAAAGAGTTCCCCTTTTATGTAATAATATTTATTGTAAAACTGTTTTGCAAAAAGATCTGTGTAAAGTGCTGGAAATATTTTTTTAATATTGTGAAATTTTTATGTGTTTTCCTTTAAAAAAATAATTTTATTAGGGGTTCATACAACTCTTTTCAAAATCCATACATACATCATTAGTGTCCAGCACATTCGTATGTATGTTGCCATCATCATTCTCAAAACACCTGCTTTCTACTTGAGCCCTTATATCAGCTCCTCATTTTTCCCTTCCCTCCCCACTCCCTGATCCCCCTTACCCCCTCCCCCTTGATAATTTATAAATAATTATTATTTTATCATATTTTACACCATCTGACGTCTCCCTCACCAAGTTGTCTGCTGTCTGTCCTCCAGGGAGGAGGTCATATATAGACATTGTCATCTGTTCCCCCTTTCTCCCTCACCCTCCCTTTACCCTCCTGATATCACCACTCTCACCACTGATCCTGAGGGATTCATCTGTCCTGGAATCCCTGTATTTCCAGTTCCTATCTGTGCCAGTGTACATCTTCCAGTCCAGCCAGTTATGTAAGGTAGAATTGTGATCATGACAGTGGGGGGGGGGGGAGGAAGAAGCATTTAAGAACTAGAGGAAAATTGTATGTTTCATCATTGCAACACTGCACTCTGGCCTGTCACCTCCCCACAGCCCTTCTGCAAGGGGGTGTCCAATTTCCTCCAGATGTGCCCTGGGTCCCCACTCTGCACTTCCCTTCATTCACAATGCTATGTTTTGTTGGTCTTTGATGCCTGATACATGATCCCTTCGACGCCTTGGGATCTCACAGGCTGGTGTGGATTTTCCATGTGGGCTTTGTTATTTCTCCATTAGATGATCCCTTGTTTATCTTCCAGCCTATAGGACCCCAGATTCTATATATTTGACAACTGGGCACCATCAGCTTTCTTCACCGCATTTGCCTATGAATTCACTTTGTCTTCAGCATTCGTGTCGGGGTAGGCTGGTGTGCTTCTTCTGTGTGGGCTTTGTTGTCTCTCAGCTAGATGGTTGCCTAATCTTCAAGCCTTTAAGACCCCAGATGCTATATCATTTTATAGCCGGGCACCATCAGCTTTGTACATAACTTTTGCTTATGCACCCACTTTGTACTCAGTGATCGAATTAGGACAGGCTGGTGTGCTTCTTCCATGTGGGTTTTGTTGTCTCAGCTAGAATGGTTGCTTGTTTATCTTCAGGTCTTTAAGACTTCAGGTACTATATTTTTGGTAGCCGGGCACTATCAGCGTTCTTCACCACATTTGCTTGTGCACCCATTGTCTTTAGCGACTTCAGGGGCTATATATTTTGGTAGCTGGACATCATCAGCTTTCTTCACCACATTTGCTTGTGCACCCATTGTCATCAGCGATCATGCCAGGCAGGTGAGAATCTCAGACTGCCGAATTTTAGAACAAAGTGTTCTGTGTTGAGAGAGTACTTGCTTGAGCAGGGGCCCACTGTCCATCTATTTCCTTAATACTAAATCTATAAATATATGTACAAAGATCTATTCCCCCTCATCATATATAAATATATTTCTATCTTTATATGCCTGTGTTTAAATCTCTTTGACTATCCTTTGCCTCCTAGTTCTTTCCTCTGTTTCTTTGTACTTTCCTCTTGTCCCACTATCATGTTCTGTCTTTATTTGGGTTTCAGGAATTCCTCTTGGTTACATTGCCCTTGATCCAGCCCTGCCAGACCTCCCACACCCTCCTTGACACTTATTTTGGATCACTTGTTATTCCCTTGTCCCTGGGCTTGTTAACACCCTCTTCCTTTTCCCTTCTTCCCCTACCCCCTCTCCCCCCGGAACTGTCATCACGTTGTTCTCTCTTCTGGCTTGTTTATTCCACCTATCCCTTCCAGGTAGACATGCTATGTACTATCACAAGACTGAGTACTACGAAGCAACCACAGAAAGTAAAACAATAGCTACAACAACAACACACACACACATGCATACACACATAAACGTATGAATCGTTCAGGGTCTGTTTGTTTTCCTTCATGGGTGCTTTCCAGTCAAGTCTGATGGGGTGCCATGCCTGGCACCACCTCTATCCCTGGGGACTTAATTGCTCTGCTCCCCCTGCTGCTCTTCTGCATGCCCCCAGAGGCTGGCTTCAGCATGGTGAGCTCAAGGCGGGCACAATTCCCGCCATCTGTCTCTAGTGTCCCCAATGGTGCTGTGGGTCAATGAGGAACGCTGTGTCCCACGGTGGGGCTGGCCCTGTGGTCATCTCTGTGCATTGCTGTTCTGAGCAGGAACATTGTCCTCAGGGCTCGGTGAGCCAGGATGTGGATCACTCTTTTCTTTTTTTTCCCCTATGTCCCCTCATTGGCTCCTGTGTGCTCTGACCAGACCAGTCCCTCTTCCCCTCTTCTTGAGCTGTAGCGTCAGTGCTGTCCTCTGAAGTGAATTCTTCTTGGGGGGAGGGTGGTGCTGTCCACTTAGTTGGTAATGTGGCCGGCCCCTCAGGCCTCTCTGTTGGTTCTCTGCTTCATGTCAATGTGTTGCGTTCTTGTCTTGGAGCTCTGGGTTGAAGTCTTGTCTTTCCTTCTCTGTGGAAACACAATCAACACCCTTCCCCTGTGTGGGTTAGTGCCCTGTTCCCTCGTCTACCCATACCTTTTTCAATCCTCCCTTTTAATAGGCTACCATATGCATCCTATATGTCTCCCTGAGTTTTGTCTGGTCCCTGCCATATTACCTGGGCCTCATCCCAGGGACGTATTTATACAGCACCTTCTTCCCTATGCCCCTTTTTAATTTTTTTTTTGAGCTTACCTCAGTGGACTCATGTATTACTTGTCCTTTTGTGCTTGGCTTACTTCACTTAGCATAATTTCCTCCAGTTCTTCCCATGCAGCGATGTGCTTCATGCATTCATCATTGCTTTTTAGGGATGCGTAATACTCCATTGTATGTATGTACCAGAGTTTTTTAATCCATTCATCTGTTGATGATAATTTGGGCTGTTTCCAACTCCTTGCAATTATGAACTGTGCCACGATGAACACTGGGGCACAGATCTCTGGCCATGGTTTGTTTTTTGTCTCTACAGGGTATATGCCCAGTAGGGGGATTGCTAGATCATAAGGTAGCGCAATTTCCAACTGTTTCAGATATCGCCAAATCGATTTCCATAATGGTTGTACATACCTACAGGTCCACCAGCAGTGGACAAGAGTTCCTATCTCTCTGCATCCCCTCCAACACTTGTTACTTTCTGATTTATTGAATTGGGCTATCTTTGAGGGTGTGAGGTGGTATCTCATAGTTTTTTAAATTTGCATTTCTCTTATGGCTAGAGACCTGGAACATTTTCTCATATATTTAATGGCCATTTGGATTTCTGACCTTGAGAAACTCCTGCTCACCTCCTGCGTGGACAATTGTTTTTTTTTCTTGTAGTTTAGCAATGTATTGTAGATTTTAGTAATAAATAAGGCCTTTGTCTGATGTGTCATTGCTAAAGATGTTTTCCCATTCTGTAGTCTCTCTTATTACTCTCTTGGTGAATTCTTTTGATGTACATGTTTTATTTTTAGTATGTCCCATTGGTCAATTTGTGCCTCCTCTGTGTTGGTGTCCTTCCCGATTTCTGATAGCCTAGGTAATCCCTGTGCCAAGGTTCTCAGGTTTGTCCCAATTCCCTCATTGATGGCCCTAATAGTTTAGGGTTTTACCTCAAGGTCTGTGATCCACCTTGAGTTTATTCTTGTGCATGGAGTAAGGTAAAGGTCTTGCTTCATTTTTCTGCAGCTAGGTATCCATTTTTTCTAGCACCATGAATTGAAGAGGGCGTCCGCTTCCCATTTTATATTTTTGGGCCCCTATCAAAGATCAGTTGTCTGTATGCTGATGATTTTATTTCTGGGTTTTCAATCATTTTCCATTGGTCTGAATATCTATTGTTATACCAGTACCATGCTGTTTTCACCAATGTGGCTGTGAAGTTGGTGCTGAAGTTGCGTAAAGCAAGCCCTCTGACTTGGTCCTTCTTGAGGAATTCTCTGCTAATTCTCGGTTTCTTCCCTCTCCATATAAACTTGGTAATCTATTTTTTCAACTCTTTGAAGAATGTTGCTGGAATTTGGATTGGTATAGCATTGAACTTATATAGTGCCTTGGGTAGAATTGACATCTTTACAATATTGTGTCTGCAAATCCATGTGCATGGGATCTCCTTCCATTTGTTGAGGTCATCCTTGGTTTCCTTTAATTGTGTTCTATAGTTTTCCTCATAGAGATTTTTTGTTTTTTGAGTCAGGTATATCCCTAGATATTTCAATTTGTGTTTGGCTATTGTAAAGAGTACCCCCTTTTTGATCTCCTCTTCTGTGTCCTTGTCCGATGTGTACAGTAGTGCAATAGACTTCCGTTTATTGATCTTGTAACCTACTATTCTGCCATATTCCTCTATTGCTTCCAGTACTCCTCTTGTGGAACTTTTAGGATTTTCCATATATAAAATCGTATCATCTGTGAATAATAACAGTTTCACTTCTTCCTTCCCCAATCGAATACATTTGATGTTTTCATTGCCTTATATTGTTAGCTAGGACCTCCAGCACAATGTTAAATAGGAGTGGGGACAGGGGACATCCTTGTCTAGTCCCCTTTTTCAGAATTGATCTCGTCTTTTCTCCATTGACTACCACATTGGCTGTTGGTTTTTCATATATAGCTTGTATCATATTGAGGAATTTTCCTTCCATTCCTACATTCTTGAGTGTCTTAAACATGAATTGGTGTGGGATGTTGTCAAATGCTTTTTCTACATCTATTGCTATTATCATGCAATTCTTATTTTTCTTCATTTCAATGTGACAAATAATGCTAATGGTCTTTTGTATGTTGAAGCATCCCTGCATCCCTGGTATGAATCCTACTTGGTCATGGTGAATTATTTGTTTTATATATTTTTGTATTCTTTTGGCTAGTATTTTGTTGAGGATTTTTGTAGTGATACTCATTAGGGAAATTGGTCTGTAGTTCTCAATTTTTGTGGGATCATTTGCCGGTTTAGGTATCAGTTACACTAGCGTCACAGAAGGAATTTGGAAGTTTGCCATCTTTTTTTATGGTCTGGAAGAGTTTGTGTAGGATTAGTGTCAGTTCTTCCCTGAATGATTGATAGAATTCACCAGAGTATCTGTCTGGTCCCGGTGTCTTCTTGGTTAGTAATTCTTTGATAGCCTTTTCTATTTCTTCTATTGATATGGGTCTGTTGAGGTTCTTGATTGCCATTGGGCATAATCTAGGGGGGGGGGAATGTTTTTCCAAGAACTCACACATGTCTTCTAAGTTTTTTAATTAATTGGAATACAGTCCTTCATAGTACTGTCTAATTTTCCTTTTGCTTTCACTATGGTTCGTTATAATATTCCCTCTTTCATCCCTCATGCTTGCTATTGATATGAAATGTGTTCCTTCCTTTCTTTGGTCAAATTCACGAGAGGTTTATTGATTGAGTTTTTCCATTCAAAAACCAACTTTTAGCAGCATTGATTTTTTTCCCATAGTTTTCTTATTTTCTCTCTCCTGAATCTCAGATCTAATTCTTATTACTTCATTTATTTTCTGTTAGTTGGATTTTCTTGCTGACTCTGCTCTAGTTGCTTTAATTTTGTGCCAGTGTATCAGTCATGAGCCTCTCCTCCTTCTTGATGTGTGCATGTAATGCTATGAGACTTCCTCTGATGACTGCCTTTGCTGTGGCCCATACGTTTTGGTATGTCGTGTGCTCATTCTCGTTGGTTTCTGGAAATTTCCTAGTTTCATCTCTGATCTGAGCCAGTACGCTCTCCTTTTGCAATAGAGAGTTATTCATTCTCCAATGGTTTGCTCTTGATTTCTTTATCTTCCTTTTATTTATTTCCAATCTTATGGCACAGTGGTCAGAGAGAGAGGTCTATATGATATCAATGTGCTGGAATTTATGTAGATTCGACTTATGCCCTAGCATGTGATCTATTTTCATAAATGTACCATGTGGACTTGAATAGAATGTGAATTCTTTTTGTTTGGGTGGAGAGCTCTGTAGATATCTATCAGGTCAAGTTGTGTAATTGTAGTGTTTAGATCTTTAATCTCCTTTTTGACTTTCTTTCCAACTGATCTATCTTTCTCAGAAGCGGTGCATTGAAATCACCTACTATAATTATTGAGGCTGTGATTTCTTTTTTCATCCTTTGAAGTGTTTGCTTGACATATTCTGCTGGACACTTGTTTGGTGAGTAAATGTTTAGAATGCTTATTGGTTCTTTATGTAATGCTCCCTGGAGCATTATATAGTAGCCATCCTTATCTCTTTTTATAGTTTGCACTTTGAGGTCACTTTTATCTGAGATTAGGATTGCAACCCCTGCTTTTTTGAATTAGAGTTTGCTTGGTATTGTCTCCAGCCTTTGATTCTCAGCCTGTTTTTATCTGTAATGTTGAGATGTGTCTCTTGTAGGCAGTAGATTGAGGGTTTGTGTTTTCCAAGCCAGTCTATTAGCCTCTGTCTCCTAGGCCAGAGTTCAAACCATTAATATTCATGGATATTACATCAATCTGTGGACCCTATGATGTCATTTTATCTCTCTTATGTTGGGTGTTTTCCTACCTCCCTTTCTCTTCTGTGGGTTGTGCATATGTGTGTTTGTGGTTCATTCTTGCCTTCTTTCCATCGTTGAGCCAGCTCTGTCTTGGGAGCTGTTTTCCCTTTGATGGTCTCTGGGTGGAGTTTTTCTGTGTGGCGATCTCTTGGATGTACTTGGTGAGTGTTGTTCTTCTGCCCATACTGGGTCAGTGAGGATCTTTTGTAGTGCTGGGTTCCTTTTAGCATATTCTTTGAGGCTTTCCTTGTCCAGGAAGACTCTCACTGCTCCATCAATTTTGATAGATAATTTGGCTGGGTAGAATATTCTTGAGTTTGCATTATTTTCCTGAAATTTTCAGAATATGTTGCTCCAGTGTCTCCTCTTCTTCATAGTGTCTGCTGACAGGTCTGAGCATATTCTTATCTGCTTGCCTGTATGTGGGGTTGCCCGCTTTTCCCTAGCTGCTCTCATAATTTTCTCCTTTTCCTCAAAGTTGGATAGTTTAACAACTATATGTCTTGGTGACTTCTTCTGGGATTCAATCTAGCTGGCATTCTTTCAGTTTCCTGGATAGTTGACTGGTTTTCATTCATTAAGTTAAGGAAGTTTTCCTCCAAGTATTCCATCACTATTTTGGATGCTGGTTTCCTTGATGTGCCTTCCTCCAGCAGGTTGATAATTCTAATGTTGTTCCTTCTCATAGCGTCAGACATAGCTCTGAGGTTTTCTTCAGCTTCTCTGATGGATGTGTTAGACTTTTACTCACGTTCATTAATTTCTGCTTGCGAATCCTCTAGATCACTGGTGTGGTTCTCTGCCTCCTCCGTTCTCTGGGCGATGCCCATGAGTTTGCTATCAGTTTTTATTATCTTGACCTTTAACTCCTGGTATTTCACTTTGGTGCAGGGACTTTATTTCCTCTATAATTTCATCCTTTTCCTGTAATGCTTCCCTCATGTCCTGTATGGCTCCAAGCAGAATTCTGAAAATTTCTTTCTGTGGGAGGTCAACCTCTGCCTTTTCTATGACTGCTGTTAGGTTCAGGTGATCCTCTAACATTGGATTTTGTTTCTCTTTTCTTGTTGAAACTGTCGAAGTGGCTTGCTGTTTTTTGTTTGATTTGTTGGAAACTGGTACCATTTTCCCGGGTGTCTCAGAGCCCTGGGCTCTCTCTTTGGGAGGTTGGTGTTGGTGTTTCAGCTGTTTGCCTTTAGCCAACTGTCTTGCAGGGTTGTGTTTCACCTTTGTCCTGCTGTTGATTCCCTCTCGCCTAGGCCTATGGTTTGTGCTGCAGTCACCTTTAGGTCCCCTTAGGGTAAGGTGACCAGATTTTAACATTGGTAAAGTGGGACACCAGCGGGACACCATTGATAAAATTAATATCCTGGTGAAATAGCCACATGGCAGCTGAAAGCCGTATACCCTAGCTTGTCCTGCTTTCATTCCAAATATCAGGACTTTTTAAAAACACCACAGAACGAGGGAAAAAATTGTTAAAAATCGGGACTGTCCTGCCAAAAGTGGGACGTCTGGTCACCTTACTTTAGGGGCTATTGCAGCTGTGCACGCTGAGGTCTGATAGAAAGCACTGGTCCCAGGGCAGGGGAGTGTATTTAGGGCACGGGGTGGGGATGGGTGCTGTTTCTGGCTAGGGGCACTTCCCTCAGTTATTCAGGTGGGAGGGGACTCCTCCTTCCCCCCATCCCTCGCAACTGGTGTGCAGGTGCACCACTTGGAGCCCAAAGGGTGGGACAGATTGAGCAGGGATAAGGGCGAATGCAGTGAATGCTTAGCCCCAAAGGCTTGGGTTCCTATGCCGCAGCTACAGAAAGTTCTGCCAGACTTGGGTCCTCTGCTTGGCAGGTCTGAAGCGGTGTGGCAGGATGGGAATCTCTAACGTGTGTGTGTGTGTGTGTGTGTGTGTGTGTGTGTGTGTGTGTGTGTGTGTGTGTGTCCCATGCATGCAGGGGTGCGTGCGTGTATAGGGGGGCAGAAGGGGGAAGACCTAGGGAGGGGCTGGCTGGGAGATCTGCAAGGAGCACAGTGGCGGGGTGGGCACCTCTGGGCTGAGACCTCTGAGTGTGTGGCAGGTCTGATTGATGGTTTGCATGGAGCACTAAGGTAGAACTGCAGCCTCTGCCTTCCGCCTGGTTGTGGCGCTGGGCACACACCTCCCAGGAGAAGGGGAGAATGTCTGGCCCACTGGACCACGAGGGGTGCCCGGGTGGGGCCAGAATCTTCAGGGAGTGGAGTTATGCCAGCTGGAGCACACACTCAGACCCCCGACACCCTGAGGCAAGGTGGGGTTACTGACTGGCGGTTTTGTGTGGAGTGCAGAGGTGGGCACAGCTTCCACCGTGTACCTGGCTGCTCTGTGGCGCTGGTTCCAGCAGAGCAGGCACCCTGAGTGCCGCACCAGAGAACATGGGTGTCTGCATGGAGCCATGGAGATCAGGCGGGGTTCTACCTCTGGGTCTGAGTGATGCTCTGAGTGGTCTTGGGAATCGAACAGAAAGATTTGATACCCCTACTCCGCCCCCAACTCTTCCCACTCACCGATGTCCTTGGAGCTGATGCTAGAGAACTTACCTCACTCAGGGAGTAGAATAGCTAGGAGACATTTATATTTCCTTTAAATATAAATTACATATGGCTGGAGTATAAATTAAAAGTTTGCATTTTCCCCCTAAAAGTTCCTGCAGTTGTTTCCCAATTACATTTGGCATCTAGTAATAAATAGTAGTTGATATGATATCTCATATTCTTAGTTTTGTAATTTTGTTAATAATCAATTTATTGCCTGAAGGTATGAATATATTTATCTTTGGGTTTAAAAATATTTCCTGAGGGTCTAGAGGTCTCTGTTTTAAATGATTTTTCCAAATGTTGTATGCTCATTATTATATACACAGAAGCCTTTCTTCAGCTCAAGAAAGTGAATATATATTAAATATTTTATTACTGATTCTGTGTAGTTTGTTCTGAGCTGTCTCATAATAACCTTAATTATATACATGATATTTCACCATACTTCAACTTTCTTCATATCAGGTATTCTCTCTGCTGTTTCTCTTGCTTTATTCTTCTTTGTGTCCATCATACTACATTCTTCTATTTGCCTTTTTTTTATTTGCCCTGGGAGAGGGTTTTGGTCTCCATACATTGATTTATTGTTTTGCTGACCCAGAGTGACCCTGTGCACAACAGAACAAAACACTCCCTGGTCCTGCATCATCCATAAAATTGTTCCTAGGCCTGAGCCCATTGTTGCAGCTACTGTGTCAATTCATCTCCTTGAAGGCCTTCCCTTTGTCCATAACTGCTCCACATTACCAAGCCTGATGTTCTTCTCCAGAGATCGGTCCTTCCTGACAAAATGTCCAAAGTATGTAAGATGAAGTCTCACCACCCTTGCTTCTAAGGAACACCCTGGCTGTATTCCTACCAAGACAGATCTGTGTGTCCTTCCAGCAGTCCAAGGTATCTGCAATATTCTTCATGGGCAAGAAATCAACTGCATTGATTCTTCTTTGGTATTCTCAGTCAATGTCCAACTTTCACATACATATGAGGCAACTGGCTCATACTATGGCTTGCATCAGATACACCTTAGATCTCAAATGAACATCCTTGCTTTTCAATGCAATAAAGAGGTCTTGTGCAGCATATTAAACCATTGCAATCTCTCTTTTGATATCTTGACTGCTGCTTCCATGAGCATTAGTTTTGGACTGAAGCAAGACAAAATCCTTAACAATTTCAACCTTGTTTGCTTTTATCATGATTTTACCTATTGGTCCATTTGTGAGGATTTTGTCTTCTTTATATTGAGTCTTAATCCACACTGAAGGCTGAAATCCTTGATCTTTATCAGCAAGCACATCCATTCCTCTTCAGAAAAAAAAAAGAAGTAATGCAGATAGGCATCAGAACAGAGGGAGGCCCTCAACACTATGGATTGACCCAGTGCCTGCAACAATGGGCTCCATCAGAAGAATGGATACAAGGATGCTGGAAGACCAGACAGTACTTAGTTTTGTTGTACACAGGTTAGTTTGGGGTCAAAACGGACTTGATGACACCTAACAACAATCACAACCAATAGAGGGCAGTATTTAGCTCTATTGCCTTTAACTCTTGAATCCCTCCTAAATTTTGAGACAACCTGTTTCCCAGCAATATACATCTAATGTATTCATTCATTTGTGGTAGTTCTTTTTTTTCTCTAACCCTGACCCTAGCCCTAGCCCTAGCCCCTAGCCCCTAGCCCCTAACCCCTAACCCCTAACCCCATTTGTGGTAATTCTTTTATTGCTGATCACTCATGAGCACATGACTGAATTTCTCTCAGTTGATTGTAGCCTTAATTATCTGAGTCATAAGAAAGATAACCATAGAAATGCACTTTTTCTTGTCTTCTTTGAAGTCTTTGTTTCATGAGAATAAGTTGTAGATGTCATATTTTGAAATTTTGTGTTCAAAATAATTCTATCTCCCTTAAAATTAGTGATATCTGTTGATTTTTTGAAATATATTATTTTTAAATCATGGTTCTCTCAAATTTAAGTTTTATGATTTTGTCTACCTTTTCTAATGCTTTAAAAAATCATTTTAGTGAGGGCTCTTACAGCTCTTATCACAATCCATATATCCATCCATTGTACCAAGTACATTTATTCATTTGTTACCATCATCATTTTCAAAACATTTTCTTTTTATTTGAGCCCTTGGTATCGGCTCCTCACTTTTTTCTCTCCCCCCCACCCCATCCTTCCCTCATGAACACTTGATAATTTATAAATTAGTAGTAGTAGTTCATGTCTTACACTGACCGATGTCTCCCTTCACCCACTTATCTGTTGTCCATCCCCCTGGGATGGGGTTATGCATAGATCATTGTGATTGGTTCCCCCTTTCTCCCAGCCCCCCCACCTTCCCCTTATCCTCCTGGTATCACTACTCTCAATATGGGTCCTGAGGTATTTATAGGTCCTTGATTTCCTGTGTTTCCAGCTCTTATCTTCACCCTTATGCATGCTCCAATCTAGCTGGATTATAAAGTAGAAATTGGGGTCATGATAGTGAGAGGGAGGAAGTATTAAAGAACTATAGGAAAGTTGTATGTTTCATCGGTGTTATGCTGCACCCTGTCTCATCTCTTCCCTGTGACCCTTCTGTAAGCGGATGTCCAATTGTCTACACGTGGGCTCTGGGTCTCCACTACACACTCTCCCTCATTCATAATAATATGACTTTTTGTTCTAGGTCTGTGATGCCTTATACCTTATCCCATTGACACCGTTTGATCAGACAGGCTGGTGTCCTTCTTCCATGCAGGCTTTGTTGCTTCTCAGCTACATGGCTGGTTGTTTATCTTCAAGTCTTTAAGACCCCTATTTAAGATATCTCCAACTTATCTTAAAGTATTTTTTATCCAACTAGTTTAAAATGCACAAAATTGGGGAGTTTTGATATAGAAAATCATAGAAACTTTAATCAGGTTGCGATCTCTTTTGATAGTCAGGCATCATCAGCTTTCTTTACCACATTTGTTTATGTACCCATTTTGTCTTCAGCACTCATTTTAGGGAAGGTGAGCATCATAGAATGCCAGGTTATTTTTAAAAATGTTCTTGCGTTGAGGAAGAACTTGAGTGGACGTCTGTCTGCTGCCTTAATTCTTAACAAATAAATATATGTACATAGGTCTATTTACCTATGATTATATATAAATATGTATATGCAGGTATTTAGACCTCTATAAATGCCTTTTGCCTCCTTGTTTTTCCTCTATTTCCTTTTACTTTCCTCTTGCCCCACTATCATGTTTGACCTTCATTCAGGTTTCAGTAATTCCTCTTGGCTACATTGCCCTTGATCAAATCCCACCAAGTATCCCATGCCCTCCTGGCCATTGATTTTAGATCCCTTGTTGTTCCCTTGTCCCTGGGTTTGTTGATAAGATGTTAGGAAAGATGCATTTAAGTCTTCTAGCTTATATTATTTTAAGGTGGTTGATTCACTTTGCTTTTAATAAGGGTGTATAAAATATCTTTTTTATCTGTAATATACTAGGGTCCTTGAAGATATTTCCAATGAATTTAAAAATATTTTTTATCCAACTAGCTTAAAAAGCATAAAATTGGGGGTTTTAGGTAGACAACTATAAAAACTTTAAATAAGGGTGTTTTTTGTCTTTTGGGCATAGTCCTTTTAGTTTTAATCTATCGCATTGCATTGGGAAAAATTTGAAAATGTTGAATATTAGTGATTACAACAGGCATCCTTTGTATTATTTCTATTTTCATGGAATTGCCTCTAGTGTTTTTCCCATTAAGAATGTAAGTGGGATGCTACCTTCTATTTTCAGAAATAGCTCATAAATCATTTTAAGGAAGTATAACCTACTCAAAGTTTAATATGAATATAAAGATTTTTAAAATTTCAAATTCATTTTGTTAATTACTAGAAATAATGATGTTTATAATATTGTTACATCTATACATTCTTTCAATTAATTTATGAGATCAACTTTTTTAATGCTCCATTTGATTTTATTTACTGATTGGGTGGTATTTGGATAAGTAAAGCAATATATGTAAAAGTACACAGAGAGCATGTTGGCTGACAACACACAGGTGGTCAACACACCCTAGCCTCTGAATTAATGGCAATAATTACTTCTGTGGATGCTGTGAATTACAGTTTATTAAGTACTACTTTGATTCAAAGTAACAATAATGACATAACAAACCACCTTTGAAATGGATGGCAATTTTTTTCTACCAAATATAGGCCCCAAATTCACAATGAAATACCACTAATAAATGTAAATGTAAGTTTTTTTTTCTTTTTTAAGATCAGGTTATTCCTATGGGCTCTGTAATCAAATCATCCCAATTAGTGTCTAGATCCTGTGATTGTCAGTGTAGAATAAGAGAAAGACTCCCAAGGGACTATATTCTTCACCAGGGCAGGGACATTTCTGAGCCTCTAGCTCTCATCTATACGATGGAGTTAACTGATTAGCCCTACATTCCTTTGAATATTGACATAAAAATCAATGTACACACAAACACCAAAATAACACACATAAAACATGCTATTATCATCTCCATCCTCCTCCTGCTAAAGTAATATGAAGGGAAATGTCAACTCTTCCTACTTGAAACAGAATTATTTTACTTCTATATGTTACTACTGGCCTTGTAAAACATAGGTTTAAAACGTGTGCTATTTAATTACCCTTCCTCGTTTCTCAGTCATTTTCACATTTGAATAAAACCTTCATTTCACTTAACAATGGAGGGGCTGAGAATTTGAATATTCAGTGTGGGCCACTGGCATGGATAGCTAATTAAAACTCTCTCGCTCTCTCGCTCTCTCTTTCTCTTTTTCCCCTTTTTATTTTTCTTCCCTGAGCTGCTGACACTTTTGCAGCTGTATTGAGTGTCCCCATTCTGTCAGCCTGTGTGCTAAGAGGAGAGCAACCAAGAATGGTGAGAGCAAATGGGAAAATAGACATTTAAGACACAGCAAGAGGAGGAAAAGAGGAGAAAGGGAGAGGAGAAAATTATCCAAGGAAGACAATGGCAAATTAAAAAGGGATTGTGAGGTTGGGCTGGGCGAGTGCGCAAAGGTGGGGGGCGGGTAATAGGTAAGACAAGAGAAGGTGCATTTGCTGTCATTGAGGGAAGCTACTGATTTTTAAAAGTGGGGCCTGACGTAATGGAAAAAAGGGAGACTGCAAAATAGAAAATTCCCAGAAACGGGAAAAACCGTCAAAGACAAGCAGATGGTTGGAGGGTCGTTTGCGTTTGTAAGGAGTAGATCGTTTATGGAGATAAGGAAAACACACAGATCAGCCAAGCAAAAATCAGGACATAAAGGTGTCATTTAGGAGCGGCTTTGATCAAAGACTCTATAGAAGAATCCAGATCAAAAATGGAAAAATACAGAAGAGAGTTCACATTCTCCCGGGATCCAGATTTTCTGGAGCCATTGAAGTAAAAAAAGACCCTTAATCTAATCTTCAAATTTTAATTGTAAAATATCCCCTGAAATATTTTAAAGCTATTTAAATGAGTAAAGCAGAGCTCCCTTGAGCATCTTGCTGTTTTCAAGAATGATCTATGTGTGAGTAAACTGACAACCGTCCTTCCGAACGTCAGAGGAAGCTTAGGGGGAATGGAGTTATGCCACTAGAAGAGCAAACACAGAGAAAAGAGGGTGAGAATTGCTGGGCGGCTATGAGAGGGCAATCAGTGCCATTGAATTGTTCATGTAGCTATTGTAGAATTGCCCTGTGTTTTACGCTGCATATTTTGAATAATTAGCAAATAGAAGGAATAAATAAAATGATCATGTTTATGGGAGAAATTAACCAATGGTAATGTTACATGGAGCGGAGCAGACTCCATGATAGGAGTTCCCACAAATGTGTGCTACCGTGATGCTTTCTCCACTGCGGGATGCTAGCCACAAGGTCCACAGTTGACCCCACCCACTGCTTCACAGGAGAAAGGAGAGACTTTCTGCCTCCAGCAAGGTTTGCAGCTTCAGAAATCCCCAGGATTACTTTGAGTCAAAATTGACTCAATGGCAGTGAGTTTGGTTTTTAAAATTACAAATTTCATATCAGACCTCAACCCTTTAGAATTGGATTTTTCAGTGAGAGACCTAGTTATTATATTTTTTGTATACAACCCTACATACTTGATAAATACCAATTCTTTATGAAATTTCACAATTACTGTCAAAGAAACATAGTTATGATAAGATAATACAAGATATGATCTAGTAATTGTCTAGCTATTGTACTTAATTTCCCAAAACTGCCCCATAAATAACTTGATTAAATTTTTTTTACTTCACTTCAACTTCAATATCCTGAATTATTCTTGATTTGATGCATAGATGATTAATCAAGCTTGTATCTGCATTTCATACTTATTACCTTCATCTACATTTACAATTGAAATCATATGTTAAAGTCATGGGATAAGAAATAGACTCCTTTGTTTCTGTTATTCTTAGAATTTACCTTATTGTTATCATTTGTTTCCTAGGAACAGGGACTCTATCTTGGAACATAGGTTTGGTGTTTTATTATTACCACTTATAGTGGTAGAATAAGCCATCAGTGGACAGTCAAAATACTAGCTAACACTAATTAGCTCTTTTGTGTTCAACTGTCCCTGCAAATCATAATCCATGTCAACCTCAGGATAATCCCATGCTAGGTGGTATTACTCGTATTTTTTGTTGTTATTGTTGTTGTTAAGGATATTGAGCCACTGAGAGATTAAATCAATTGGCCAAAATAACCAGACAGCAATTGGTAGAACAGAAATCAAATGCAGATATTCTGGTTCCACAGTTATTGATCTGAAGCAGGAAATTGTTCTGCCTTACCTATCACAGTGTGCACCTTGAGCTGCATCATCCTTCTCCAGGGAACTTGGTGCACTTTATGAGCCAAGACATCATGACTCCTACCAAGTCCTCAATTTCAACTTTCTTGAGAATGGAAGGACAACACTCACAGACGACCTTGTCTACCCGTGGTGGCTGTTGATTGTTCATGTGAGTTGAACTAGACATGTTTTTGCAGACTGTCTGCTCTGTACTTGGGTGCTGCTGCTTCTCCTCTTGTGCTGTTGTGTCAAGCAAAGGGGACTCTTTACATACCCCTCAGCCTAAGACATTCTCAAACTACCTTCCATACAAGCACATCCTCCTGATGGTCACCCCACACACTTTCTTTCCCAATAGTCTGCTTTACATTCTTCATGATACTTATTGCCATCACACGCACACACATATTTTCTTTATATTATCTCTATACCCCACGCTGAAATATAAGTCCTTGATCCGAGAAGGTGTCTATTTTTTCCCTGTGCTTTATATCCAGCATCTAGAACTGTTCCAGTCACCTAATAGACATTCAATAAATATTTACTATTTGAATAAGTAAATATATGAATGTGGTTGATGGTAAGAGAATTACAGACAGTGGTTTAACAAACAGCAGTGTGTTTCTCACACATAGGAAGCATGGGAAGCACCAGGAGTGGTAATGTGTCAGCTCAGCTGTTCATCCAGGTTCGATCTCGTTACATCCCTCAGGACGGATCCTGTATGTCTAGCGATCATGCCCTTGTTCTCCATTGGCCCAAGAGAAAGGTAACCTGCCCTCTTCTATGAGACTTTGTCATGTTAATCAAGGAATGAATCTTCCTGAGCACATGTCGCATTGACCAGAATGCCATTACATGCTATGCCCATGGACAAGAGAAGTGAGGAAGCCAAAGGTCTGACTTGCTAAGAACACCCTGTGTGAAAGGAGTTTGTGATTGTATTTTGTGAACCTGTTTACAGTATTATTGCTGGTGCAAATGAACAAATGCATGTCAGTTACATGTACATACTAATCACTGAGGAAAGGAAAACTCTTCTTCTCCTTAGGGAAGACTCTTTAAGACATGATAAAATCTATCAGGATCTTCTTTCTGTTTCACTCATGTTGTTGTTAGGTGTCAGCCAGTCAGTTTCAACCCAGCGCAACCCTGTGAACAGCAGAACAAAACACTGCCTGGTTCCACACAGTCCTCCAAGTTATTCTTAAGTTTCAGCCCATTTTCTCGGCCACGGTGTCGATCATCTTCTTGAAGGCTTTCCTCTTTCTTGCTGTTCTTTATGAACATGATGTCCTTTCCAGGGCCTGGTCTCTCCTGACAACATTTACAGAGGAGGTGAGATGACATCTCTCCACCTTTGCTCCTTAGGAGGATTCTGGCTATACTTCTTCCAAGAAAGATTTGTTTGTATCTTTCATATTGAAAGCTTTATTTTGCTATATTCATCTCAGAGCATCATAGTAACATTTTTGAACATCATGCTGAAACCAGACTTAAAACTGTAGATCTTTGAGCAATAATCTTGATTTTACTCATTTACATTTATTAAGACTCTAAGTTTGGCAAAGCCCACAATTTATTCTTCTCATTAATCTTTTTCACATGACTCTGAACTTATTAAATAAACTGTAGCTCCATCAGAAATTGATTTTGTCCCAAATTGGTAAGAGAATATTTGAGGATAAATCAAAATGTATGGCTATAAAAACATGGACAATTTTCTTAAATGAAAATATCAAAATGTGAAACTATGATTTTTTTGACACATCCTCCTCCACCTAGGTCTACACCCTTCTGAAGGTAGACTTCCCCTTCTCTAAGAATTGGAAATCCTTCTCTGAAGAATCTGTGCTCTTCCATTTATATCACCACCACATGGCAGTTTTGAAATCTTCAGGGGATTCAAATAAGTTTCTATTTAGATGTTCTTCGAGGTGTTTTGTTATTGTCATTGTTGTTGTTTTGAGGGGGGAAAGAAGTATCAATGGGCCAGTATCAAGGTTTTACTTGTGGATGGGTTGAGCTTTTCAAATAAAATTCTAAGAACAGCTCTTTCCAGCCTTGAAAAATGAACAGGTACACTTCATGATGAAAAACAATAGTTCCTTACTGCAAATCTCTTAGCCTTTTTATCAGCAATGCATTTTCCCAATATTCTTAAAACTTTATAATAAGTCACTATGCAGTATTGCACTGATATGAAATACACAACACTCCTCCAGTTCTATGGTTATTCTTTCCCCCGATTAAAATGACCTTAACTGTACCTTACAAGTTGCATTAGACCAGACCATGCATACTGCTACATCTAAGAGCCCCCAATGCAGGGAATCCAGGATAGATAAACCCCTCAGGGCCAACAGTAAGAGTAGAGATACCAGGAGGATTAGGGGAGGGGAGGGGTTGAAAGGGGAAATCAATCCCAAGGATCAAGCTAGAACACCTCCCAGGGAGATGAATAGCAGAAAGGTGGGTGAGGGACAATAGAGGATGATGTAAGATATGAAAATAATGATAACTTATCAAGGGTTTCTGAGGGAGGCTGGGTGGGGGAGGTATGGGGAAGAAATGAGAAGCTGATATCAGGGGCTCAAGTGGGAAAAGAATGCTTTGAAAATGATGATGGCAGCATGTGTACAAATGTGCTTGGCACATTGGATGACTGTATGGATTGTGATAAGAGATGTAAGCGCCCCCAATAAAAGTATTTAAAGAAAAAAGGCCCTGTGATCATCCTGTGTCCTTTAAGAAAACTGGTCATGATTCTCTCTTTGTAATAATAATAATTAAAAATCACCATAACCCTCTGAGCTGACTTCTTTGCCTTCTATTTTAAATGATCTAGTAGATTCCCCCAAGAAGCCACCATTTTGGTTGGACCTTTTACTTTTAATTTTTGAAGACATCCTAGTGAGACCAAGACAGATGTACTACCGAGAGCACCTGCTGTGGCCGTCCACTGACAGCAGAGACGTACTTCAGCACATTGGGATAAGCCTGTGCCTGTGTGCACTGGAACCCTGATTTACTTGTCATGTATGACTGCCCGGATCCAGTGTTGAAATAAAACAATGCATTGCATCTCAAATAGCTTTCTTTATTGTTCAAGAGGAAAAGAGTACTGGTCTCAGAAGAGTGTAATTCATTTCTGAATAAGACTCACTTAAAGACGGGAGTGGCTTTTTATTCTTTCTAGAAGCAATTTCTAGAAAAAAGGTCTAATATAATTCATTATAATCTGACATTACTCAGAAAACAGGATTAAATTAAAACACACCCTATTAATGGTGCACATTACCAATATGCTCTAAAATGTTTCCAGATCTTATTATAATAGCATCTCATCAGTGATCTGTAAAGTGCTTTCACTCTTGAGAATTCTTTTACATCTTAGATGTGTTCATTTCATTTTCACAACAAGAGAGATAGGGGAGCCCCAGGTCCAAGGTCCACTCGATTGGGGACTTAAGGATCTGTGACATGTACCATCTCTGGGCTAGAACTAGGGGTTTCATTCTCAGATCTTAGCTGCTGTTTGTCTTTCTTTATCTGGTTCATGTTATTAAGAATACATGTTTGATACTCTGTAGGCCTGGGGACAAGGACGGGTTCTTACTCATCATGACTATATTTCCAATCATAGCATCTGCCATGAAATCATTTATCAATAAATTTCTCTGAAATGAATTAACAGGAATAGATACATCGACTCCACAACTTGACTTAACTGATACTTAAATATTTCAGATCACATGCTATGAGTCGGCATAGGCCAGACGGCAGTGTGTTTGTGTGTGTGTTTTGGTGCATGTAAGCTACAAATAGTTCAATATAATGTTTGAATGTATTTTTCTGAAAGGGGGGTGTGTAAGGCAAAGAGCAGTTGAGCCATCCTGAATTGAGCTTATTAACATATTTTAACTTGATATACCTCTAGATCAAAGTTTCATTCCTAGAGTTTGATTTCTGAGCAAAACCTATAGTCTGATGATGTTGTATAGCATACTAACAATTATTTTCACTTCTTCCTCTTAATCTCCAGGGTACATTTTTAATATCTCTTTAACATCATATTCTCGTTGATGTTGGAACCACCTAATTACAGTTTTCCATGTCAAAGTTTTCCTCTTGTCATTCCTACGTAATTGAGAGCTCCTAAAAGTAACAGTGGCACAAGGGTTAAAGTGCTCTGTAGCTAACCCAAAGGTCTATAGTTTAAGCCTATCAGCTCCTGCATAGGAGAAAGCTATGGCAGTTTGCTTTCAGAAAGCTCTACCGTCTTGAGATTCTAGGTTGCAGATCTACTCTATTCTATAGAGCCACTATGTAGCAGAAAACACGCACGGGCAAAGTTTTTAAAAGTCACAGGCATTAACATGGTAGATGCTCAATAAATGTTATGGAGTGAAATGGAACAGCAAGTAAAATTTGAATGAAATGGAATAGAGTTGAATGAACTTAAAGCAAATTAACTGTCCAAATAAGCTATGGGGAAGAAAAAAGGCTCAAGGTCTTTATAAGCCAAGGAATACAGCAGTGGTGTATTATTAGAGAATAGCAGGTATGCACTATAAATGAAGACAAGATAGTTCAAAGTTGTTGAGAGAGGGAATCCTTTTCTGTAGGAATCTCTTCCCTTGAGTTTTCATTCCACGCCCGACAGTTTTATTGGCATACAGTTCTCATATCATACAATTCAAAAGCTCAGTGACATGAAGAAGAGTTCTACAATCAATCAACACAGTTTTAGAACAGTTTCTTCATTCTTGTACTCACCGTTATTAGCTCCCCATCTTCCTACTGTCTCTGTAGGTTTATTTCTCATCGATTCCACACATTGAAAAACATTAAAAACAAACAACTAAACTAGCAAGAATAACAAAGTAAAACAGATTTTTTTAAATGGAAACAAAAGCAGAAAATATTAAAAATTAGAACCCATGTAAATGGGTCACAAGTAATATCAAATGATAGGGTGCTGGCTTTTAACCTGACTGCACATTCCAGTGCATTCTTCATGATAGCATGGCTCGTCACAAACGTGGTTCACGGTCAGAGGGAATTCACCAGGAGCTTAAGCCACGTGCATTTTGACTTCAGTTTTCTAAAACAAAAAAAAAAAAAAAAAAAAACGGAGAGAGCTTTAAAATGGGTCGAAAGAGGGATTCAGTGATAAGATATTAGATGTTTCCCTAAATGTGGCTGACATAATTGGCTGTACAATGCTCTGTCTGATTGACGGGATTCACCACGTGTGGATGCTGCGAATGGAATTTGGGCTTCCACTGTCATCCATAGAATTCTGAAAAGCAGCTGTTCTGACATGGAGCTGAGATGACATTCGCTCCTTTAGATTTGGATTATCTTTACAATCCTTGGGTCACACAGGCAGGTGTGCTTCTTAAAGAACGGGTGGCTGGAAAATTTAAGGCGATTAAATGCTTTCTCTTATTTCTCCAAAAGAAATCCCCCAGGCTTTAAGGAATTTCTGGGTATTGTTGTGTGCACTACGGGAAACCTCCCCGTCTGTTGTTTATCTACAGATAGAAGTAAAAGGAGAATCTGCAAAAATATATATGTACTTTCGTTTATTTACTTGTGTTTAAATTTAAACTAGATTGCTACTTTGATGGGATTTTCTCACAAAATGGCCGTATCCTTGACAGTGGTTTTCAATGACTTGTCAGCAGAAGCATAGAAATCTTCCAAGATGAAGAGACTAGGAGATTTCCCTTCCCTTCTGCTGGTGAAGACACGAGAGGTGTTGAGTTTTTTTCTCCTTTCTTATGTGAAACTAACTTCTTAGAGAATTATCTGGGCTTCACTGACATCGTTTCAGGAAGGACAAGAAGGGAAAAAACATGGATTAGGGAAGGAAAAATACTCTGAGTTTTCTCTGCTGTCAAAAAAGGACAAATATGTATGCTGAGATCAGTTTTTACTTGAACTAACTCTGTGTAATGAAACCAACTTGATTTCATACTTTTAGAAAATCCCCAACACTATGAACATTACAGGAAACAGGAGAGAGACAGCTATTTTAAATGAGATATTTGTTATACAGCTTTATTAAAAGTAGCAACACTTGGCTTTATGCATAATTCATGATTGTGTGTGAAGATGAGCCGCTCGGTACACATCAATTCACGTTTTCCCTCTTCCAGCTACGCATATTACAGGGAACAAACTTATTTCCAAGCAAGCTGATAACAAGCATTACAATGTCCTGTTGCCCAAGGTGACCATAGGCAATAGTGTGGCATGGATTGGTATATAGGGAGGTCAAGTGGGCAGAGGGAGGTGTACTTGAGAGGGAAGGGTCCCCTGCAGAGAGCAACCTAGGAAACAGCTGTAATACTGCTCACAGCAAGCTTGCTAAAGAGCGTGTTGGCGCTCCCACAAGCAGTTGAAATTGATTTGCACTTAGAAACAAAGCACATAAGAAAAGTATTTAAGAACAGGGTAGGAGCAATCATCCTGTTATTTGTGAAGCATGGGATAAACAAGTCCTGATGTGTTGCATCCCAAGTCCTTTGGATCGAGGTAAAATTGAACCAAACAAAGTCAGCAATGTATTATTAATGTTTGTGTTTCCTTTAAAGATTTTATATGTGCAAGCACAAAACATTTCAATAACAAGGGAAAGCCTCTTCACAATTGGTGATTCTTTTTCTTTAGTTCTCTCCTGCTGGGATGCTATGTGCATTTTCCCCCTCTTCTACTTTTTTGGGGATGCTTTTGTTCAAAAGTAATGAGGATCCAAGGAAAGGAGAAAGAGAGTAGCAACGCAAAGAAGAAAGGAAAAGGGACAGGAGAGTAAACCACCGAAGCCGTACCGGGGCATGAACAGGGAATTGGAATTTGGATGAAAACTTACATAGAAGGCAGTAGTAAGAGAACAAAAATATACTTCTAGAATATTTATGTTTCTCCTCAGGAAATAAGTACACACATATATTGCATTGCCTATGGTCAAACTTCTGCACGTTTATTTCTTATGTGTACATTAAAAATAAAAGCATCTTAACAACCAGTGATAAACAAATAACACAACCTTGTTTGCTGGAAGTGAAGAGGCCTTGAAACACTTGCTGATGATGTTCAAGGATTGCAGTGTGGGTTACAATTCAGGTAAAGAAGACCAAAATTCCCACTAGTGGACCAATGCCTAACATCATGATAAATGGAGAAAAGACTGATGCTGTCAAGGATTTTGCCTTACTTGGATCCATAATCTACGCTCATGGAAGCATCAGTCAAGAACCCATACAAAAGAGAGGAACAGTCTAGGCCCCATACTGGCACACCAAGCCTGGAGGACTAGATCCCTACACGGAGCTGCTAAGGAACAGAGAGGACTTGTAGGGCTGACAACAGATGGGGACATGATGTCCCCTTACAGGAGCATACTGCGACAGAGCGCAACAGTGGGGACACACAGCAGTGGGGAGTTAGTACAGTGTAAACACCCCACAGCAGGGGCAAACCAAGAAGAGATAAGCAATGGGAACAAAGACACAAAACCCCTAAAGAGCCCCAAAAGTAGACTTCAGGCTAGGAGGGGCAGCTCCCGGGATTTCCGCAAGACCAGTGGGGAGATTTCATAAAGGTCAGCAGACAGACCTGGAATTACACATGTTTTTTTGTTTGTTTGTTTTGTTTGCTAGTTACTATTGCCTTTTTTGTTTGTTTTCTTTTCTCCTTTTATTCCCTTTTTTGTTTTCTTTTTGTTTGGTCCATGCTATTGTTGGTTTGTCTACTGATATAAGATAGAGGGACTTGAGGGGAGAAAGAGCGGGGGGAAGAGAGCGGTAAGCAAGCTACGCTATAGACAAGGGAGAAACTAAGGAATGAAAGTCAACAATGAGGAGGATGCAGAGACCTTGGGGTGTGGGAGCAGCAGCAATCTAGCTGAGAGGAATTACTAAGAGGCAGAAGAAGGCGAGCATGATGGTGGGGCAGGAGGAAGATAAAAGGAAACAGTAAGGATCTAGGAAGCAAAGCTATAGATAGTAATTACATATGTAAATATATTAATTCTTAAAAATTGAGGTATTGGCCTAGTTACATATATTTATAATGCAATCCCCTGAAGTAGTGGATGGACTTTGGGCCTCTGCTCATGCCCTCGCTCAATGCAAGGATACTTTGTTCTAACAACCTAGCATTCTGTGATAGCATCTTGGTTCTTAAAGGCTTGAAGTAAAACAAGCAGCAAGCCATTGTATTTTCAATAGCCTCATATGCATGTGAAAGTTAGACATTACATAAGGAAGACCAAAGAAGCTTCTGTGCATTTCAATGGTGGTGCTGGTGAAGAAAACTGAAATGCCAGGGGCTGCTAAAAGAACAAACAGATCTATCTTGGAAGAAGTACAACCAGTATGCTCCTTAAAGCAAGGATGGCGAGACTTCATCTCATGCACTTTGGCTATGTTATCAGGGGAGATCAGACCCTGGAGAAGGACATCATGCTTGGTAAAGCAGATGGACAGTGAGCGACAGCCCCTTAACAAGATGGATTGACACCGTGGCTACAACAATGGGCTCAGACATAAGGATGATGTAAGACTGGGCAGCTTTTCATTGGTGCACGTAGGGCCGATAAAAGCCTGGACTGATTCTATGCCACCTGAAACCAAGAGCAAGGCAAGAGGATGAGACTTACTTACTTTCAAGACCCCTTCTCCCTTCTCTTGTTTCCAAGTCTATCTTTGTGGCCATCTCACAAGAGGGCTCCTCATGGCAGCCTCACCACTGTCATGGAGCTACAGGTAAGCTGTTACTACTGTCTGCACAGGTTGACACAGAGATTCAGTCCACTGTCAGATCCAACATAAACTAAAGAGAGAAATTTGATGGAGACTGAAACATTATTTCTGTGGCTTGTTGTACATCCTATTGTCAATCCCATTCTTAATTAGGTCATGTTGAATCTTCATAACATTATTCCAGTTTTTATTGAGTAGCTGTTGAATGTCTAGTAATGTGCTACCTCCTATGAAGAGTATCATTCATTCACTTATCTATTCATACAGTGTTTCAGTTGTTGTTTAAAAATATAGATAACATGGCATTACCCCTATTCAACACTTGAACATTTTTCATATGTATAATTTGGTGTTAATAATTATATTAATCATGTTGTATAATTATCGATAATCACTGCCAAATCTTCTGTTACCATAAACAGAAACTCAATGCTTTCATAAACAAATGTCTCTGCTTCCCTTTTCTTCTCACCTTTGATAGCTACTAAGAAACTTCAGTTTTTATATATTTGGTTATTATAGTTATTTCATATAAGGAAGATATTTCACAATTTGTCTTTGTTAAATTATTTCAGTCAATATATTGTTCCCACATAGGCTGATATATGCATATACAGACAATGTTTACATTCTTCTAACCCTTCCCCAGAGAGTCCTACACCCTTGAATTTACACCACCCCAAATTGGCCGTTTTGAGGCATTCAAATCCTGGTCCTTTTAAATATTAATTGCTTGGCGGCATGAATAGAAGTTTGATGAGGGCAAGACCAAGGCAGCGGATGAGTGGAGTAAGGTTCCCAGTGAAATCCTCATGGAATAGCCCTGAGGCCCTGGAAGAAGGAGCAGGCACTTTGCCAGAAACAAACAAACAAACAAACAAAACAAAAAAAACTTGATATAATTTTCCTGGGTCTTTTTCTTAACACAATTTTAGATTTTTTATTTGATTTATATCTATTTGTGTTTTTCTTTTCATAATAGGAGCACTCTGACTATGAGACAGGTAAAACAGATCCTAGTTTATCAACACAGTAAACAACTCACGGCTAAATAGGCATAATAACATATACAAAGCATTTTATATGTAATGGGTTTGAAGAGTAGCTTTCTGAAATTTTTAAGATTTTCTTTAAAATGCCTTCATAATAAACCACCATAGTAGTCAGTTCAGAATCTTTCTAGAAAATCTCCCAAGACTACCTGTTGGAATCCCTCATTTCAAAAAAAAAGGTAGCAAAACCTTCTGAGCTGACATCTGTACTTGCATTTAGCTGGCCCAGCAGATTCCTCCAGATACCACTCATTTGATTGAACCTTTTGGGTTTTTTTTTTTTGACAGCACCTTAATAAGAATTAGGCAAGTGTACTATCAATACAGAATGTCTTCAGTCATCCACCAGTCACAAAGCTATGCTTAAGCACGTTTTGTTTGGAATAAATGTCTATTTTTATGGAATGAATTAGCAATTCTTTTGTTGATTAGCAATACTTTAGCAAAATTTTTATGTACCCTTCTATGCATTATGTTTTTTCTTCAGCATGTAGTTTTATATATACTAAATGACATTTACTGATCCCTGCATTTATTTGTTGATTTCTGTACTTTGCTGGGCACTATTGTGGGAATTAGCAATAGAGCAGTGCAAAACAAAGATGCTGCCTGCGTGGAGTTTATATTTTAATGAGATCTGAATGAGACAAGGCAGTAAACCAAATAAACATCACAGCAGAGGCAGAGAACTAGCAAAGGCAGCCACAACTGGTGGGACCATCAGAGAGTAAGGGACCAGAAAGACAAGGCTGCCTGGGCCAATTATATCTCTACCCAACAATTAATTCCACATGTGTTCATTGGGCAGGTTGGCACAATAAACCTTAACTATCACAGTAAGCATGTAAATGCTCAGAGATAGAGGGAGGGGGTGGTGTGTGTGTGTGTGTGTGTGTGTGTGTGTGTGTGTGTGTGTATAGCCCTGCTGGGGTAGGAGTTAAGTGCTGGGCTGCAATACTTTGGTAGACAGTTGGAAACCACCAGCAGCTCTGTGGAAGAAAGGGCTTTCTACTCCCATGAACAGTTACGGTTTTGGAAACCCACCAGAGATCACTATGAGTCAGCATTGACTCGATGGAAGTGAGTTTTGTTTTGTTTTTGAGTATATATTTTACATTTTAAAACTTTTTTTTTTCCGGAATTAGGTGAAGGTTTATAGAGCAGATCATCAGTTTTGCATTCAACAATGTGTCCATCGCAATCCCTCAATACACCACACTTATTCCGGTTCTTCTCTGTGTTTCCTTTTCCCACGTCTCCTTCTTTCCTGACCCTGGGAACTTTATATTTGGATAAATGCTGCCCCCTTTCACTTTAATGTCTAATTACTCTGACAGAGGTGAGTTCATTTAGAGACCTACATGTTAAGGACCATAGTCCTGGGGTCCCATTCATCTCTGTCCTCCCAGTGAGTCTAGTTCCTTTAATGGATTTGAGTGGTTGTCTACATTTTTCTTGCACTCAATCCAGGACCTTCTAAATCTGATCCCTTTCACAGCACTTGGCAGTGATAGCTGGGAGCTATGTAGTTCTGGTATCAGGACTGTAAAGACTGATACTTGCTCGGTCCATTACTAGTTCATTGGACTAATTGTTTCGACCTATCTTTCCATTTTTCGTCACTTTTCTTTCCTCTGGAAAATGAGTTACCAACACTTGCACCTTAGATGATTGCTCATAATATTTCAGTATCTGAGTCGACCTAATTCACGAGACCATCGTTTTTGTGAAATATGTTATGCAGTTGACCTTGGTATCTCCCAAGGCTATGGTCCTAATCCCCCATACCACACAACTCATTCCCTAAATTGTTTGTCTATGTCTCAGAATTTTCATACATATTCCCTTGGAACTCTACGACATGCATGCAGCAAAAGAAAATACACATACACATATATGCTTTATCAAACCTATATCTCTATTCATGAGTCTACTTCCACTTTCCTTCTCTTGCTTACCCATCCAAGCACTACTAATATATAGCCATTGATGTAGGTTCTATAACATTGTTGCAATGCATATAACAGAATTTTCCCTGTTGCTTTAAGTCTTGCAAGCCTCTCTGTCTTCCTCTTTGGGTTATTTTCTGTCTAACTTTTCTCTTATGGTGTATAGTCTTCCCCTTCCATCAAGTTACTGAATGTCTCCCAAATTCAGGGTTTGTTTTAAGGGTAAAATACAAACTGTTGATAGATTGGTTGTGGTATAAGAGAGAAAAACAAGTGGAGGGTGGATCTGAGACTTTTAATCTGAGTTCCTGTATGAGTGGTGGTCACATTGAGACTGTGAAAACTGTGGTTTGGTTGGGGGGATGATAACTTGTTAGAGAAAAACAAGATTTTGGCTTTCTACAGGAAGAATATAAGGAATTCTTTATACTTCAAAACAATGTAGAAAGTGGATTATGTACTAGAGGTCCCCCCCAAAAAACTGGAATTGCACGGGGCAGAGAAGAGCTTTTGTAGTATGCATTCCTGCCCACCCCCATTCCCTCCCAAGGTGAGCATTGAACAAGTTGCTCTGGGTTAGTGCACCCAGTGGTGTCCCCTGGGAATGTTCTTTCTAGTCACAGTGAATTTTTTTCATAAAAGCAATTTCAGTCAACCCTTAATTTTTTTGTGGTGGCTGATTTAAGAGAATAGCAGGCAGCTGTGAACTTTTGTTTCCTGCTCAGGAAAAATGCCCCAGAAACTGATGTGATGTTAAACACAGCTTACCAAGACAGCGCTATGGGAAAAACTAAATTGTACAAGTGGTTTTCTCATTTTAAAAAAGGTGAAATGTCAAATGATGACAAACCTCTTTTTGGATGTCCATCAACTTCCTGAAGAGACAAAAATGTAAACTCATAGTGCAATTGAAGTTCATTCAACCAGGTTAGACTTTAAACAAGCTTTCTACTTAAAAGTTCTGAAAAGATTGCTTCACAGTGTGTGACAAAAAGACCTGATTTGCGGCAGACAGGGTACTGGGTTTGCCACCATGACGATGCACCTGCTCATGCAACCATCTCAGTGCACCAGTTTTTGAGCAAAAACGATGTGCCTCTCTTGCCTCATACCTGACCTTTCCCCAATGTACTTCATTTGTTTCCATAAATGAAGAGGGACATGAAAGGACAGTATTTTGATGACTTAGAAGAGGTGAAGAAAAAAAAAGGGGGGGAGATGCTGTCAACCATCCAAACAGATGAGTTTGAAATCTGTTTCCAAGAATCGAATCACAGATTTGACAAATAGTGCATTTGGAGAAAAGTGTGTTGGAGAGTACTTTGAAGGTGATAAGGTTGTTTTGTAAAATATATATATAGCTTTGAAAAATTGTACTCTTTTAATTGGGTATCCCCTCACATATTTCAGGGAAAATCTTAAGGCTAAAGTTATAAATGTGCAAGTCATTTGTATAAAAGGTATTTAAAGCTATGACATTATGCTGTAAGTGGTATATAGAGGATGCCCAAGTTCTGAACCCTGGAGCACTTATATATTTTAAAATTCAATGAAATAGCCAGATCCATTAAAAAAAGAACACAAATGAAATAGCACTTCTAATGTAGCAGAGATACTTCAGATCTGCAAAAAATGTTATTATTTTAAGGACAGATAAGCAGGATACAACTTCTATTCTCAAGGTGTTCCGAATTTTGACTGAAGAAAGTGGAAATTCCAATAAAACAAAGGAAACACTACTGTAGGTGCTACTGTAGGACTCTAGCTTTGCCTAGGACGCTACCATAGGGTGTGTCACACAGAAAGTAATAATTGTGTAGGAAATGGTAAAAAGCAGTTGTATATCAGGAAGGATAGACTTTTGCTGTGTAAAGATACCCTGGAAAATTCTGGAAGTTAGGATAGGGTGTGCATGTGCAAAGGTATGTACTCATGAAATTGCACTGTGATCAAGGCATTAAATGCAAGAATATGAGGCTTATGATGTTGGTTTGAGCCAGTTTGGTACTGCCCTGATACACCAAACTGAGAAGCATAGATTTTATCATATAAGCAATGAAACAAGAAGAAAATAAAATGAATATGTTTCTAAGGATGGAAGTATTGAAATAAAGAAGAAGTCTGGTTAAGAAGAGCCTAGTCAACTTTTCATTTAAATATACAAATTTAAAATTCATAATAAAAAGCAGTGTGAAGAGACTTGGATTTCCTGAAGGATGCACACTGTTAAAGAGCTCACCAGCAAACTGAAAGATTGGTGGTTTGAGACTACTCAGAGGTATCATGGAGCCACGGCCTGGCAGCTTACTTCTGAAAAAATCAGTCATGGAAAGGTGAGCTGGTGAGACAATGAGTTAGAATTGACTCATGAGCATCTAGTTAAGAGAGTAAATATGAAGAATATTGGCTCTTCAAGAGTAATATGTCTTTGTGTGTTACTAGTTTTTGTGAAATTGATTCTGAACCCAAGTTCACAGAGCAGGATTTTGATAGGCTGTGATCTTTTCGAAGCAGGTTTGCATACGGATGGGTCTTAGGCTCATCGCTTAACGGCGATGCTCTTTCTGCTATTCAATGAGAAGGCTGTATTGCAAGGCTTCTGAGCACTGGCTAGCAAGCATAATCAGAATGTCCCTAAGGGAAGTGAGCTTAAAACTGTCTTCAAGGGAAGATAGAACTTCCAGAAACCTAATTTAAGAGAGGGGTGAATCTATCAAAGTAAACTGTGTGAACAAAGCAAGAATGGGCTGGTTGCTGCTACGGAGAGTATGTTTCTAGAGACAGGAACCACATTTATCATTCACCATTAGAAAGCAATAACAAACTACACTAAACTCACTGTCACTGAGTCAAGATCGACTCATAAAGACGGAGTCGAACTGCCCCTTTTGCAGTTTCCGTGGCTGTAAATCTTTACAGGAGCAGAAAATCTCAACTTTCTCCCTGGGAGCAAGTGGTGAGTTAAAGTGGCAATCCTGTGGCTAGCAGCCCAGTGAGTAACCCACTATGGCACTGCCAGCAGGGCTCCTTGGTGCTAGCACAGGGCTTGTTAATGTCCAGGGTCCAGTAAATGCTTGTTGAAGGACTATGGAGGAAGGATACCCCTCTCTATATGTTGGAAATGATGACAGCTGATGGTCCTGGGCTAGGCAAGACCTGATCATGGAGGACCCTGGAGTGATAAGGGAATCACACCATGAGGGCTCAGAGAGTGGTTATAATGCATGACTGCTGTCAAAAAGAACACTTTTAATAATTGACAGCTGTCGTTTTCTCCACAAGCCTGATTGGCTGAGTAGTCTCTCAGTGACCCAAAACAAACTGGTTTTTTTCTCAGTGTAGCAACTGCTATCTGTTTCAGGGCAGAAAATCCCCATTGGAGATGAGTGAGCTCAGCTGTGTTTGGGTTTCACAGTCTGTCTCAAGATTTTTCCTCAGATGTTTTGGTTTTATTGCAAAGTTGAAAATACAACATTATCACGATCATTACTATGATCATTTATTCAAGTACCCCTAATAATTGTTTACTAAGCACGAATAATGTGCACTGGAATTCAACAAGCATTGAATTAGGCTTGGCCTCTGTCCAGTGGGTTTTTAGTAAAATAAGGAAAAACAACAAGTTTTCATCTGAATTGTAGTCTCTTCAAAATGTATTTATTTCACAAACTGCCCTTGGTTACACTTTGTTAACCTGACTAGAAAATGGGAAACGTAATTTTTGGCTTGCCATTGGTATTGCATGCAAAAAGTCTCCAAGTGCATTTTGTCGAAAGGATATTAATGGCTCATGTGTAACAACAACAAAACAAAAACAACAGCAACAACAAAAATAAGGGATTCCCACACAGATGGTTTTGATGGTTTTGGAAAACAATGGTTAAACAAGAGTAAAAATGTTTAATACTTCAAGATTTTGTAGAGGTTTAACTAAGATAATGCACTTATAAACCACCAAGGAAATAAAACAATACTAGCATATGCTAAACTAAATTGGACATAGAATCATGCACTCAAAGTTTAATAAGTATTTAAATATCTGCTCTGGAAATCAGAAAGCATTCCTGTATACATGAAGAATTCATTCTCAATTAAGGAAATTAATTCCTCAGGCCACTTCTCTGGCCACCCAATCACAATTCTCAATCTTAATTCTATAAAACCTTGGAACTAGTTTCATTATTGTCAGATAAATATAATGTATCTTAGGTTTAGTCATGAGATAGGTATGTCACTCTGTCCTTCAAGGTGATAAATCATACCATTAGTGACTGGACCATGAAATCTTTTTCAGGATTCTTGTAGCAGGGACTAGGAAATTTTTGCTTCCTCACTCACCCCGCCCCTCCCTATCTCCCTTGTACTCTGATTTATTTAAATATTCAAAAAGGATTTTTCCCTTGTGTCTTTATCTCTTTACTAGATTGTGTGATATACTAAATTAGTTTTTTTCATAGCAGTATAAAGACCTTAGTACCAAGGTGCTATGGGTCATAAGACATTGGAATTACAGTTGATGCATATTTTAATGTGTAAAATGAATGACTAATAATATCAACTGTTGATGAGCACATAGAACAATTGGAACTCTCCTACACTGCAAGTCATAGTTAGCAATTACATGTTTGGCCCTATTTTAGAACGATAAACATACCAATTCTGTTATTTCAAAACCATTCCACTCCTAGATATTTGCCTAAGCAAAAGAAGTGAATATACTCCAAAAATATTTGTGCAGACATAAGTATAAGCTGACCCAAATATCACCCAAGGCACCTAATTTTACCACAAAAACAGCATTAGAAATGTGCTGAAAACCTCGGCTTATACATGAGTATATATGTTATTTAAGTGGTTAGATGCCTTTTAGTAGGTTCCAATTCATAGTGACCCTATTAACAACAGAAACCCCCCAAAAAAAACCCTGCCAGCTCCTCACAATTGTTATTCTTGAGCCCATTGTTCCAGCCGCTGTCAATCCAAGTCCTTGACTGTCCTCTTTTCACTGGTGTTCTACTTTACCAAGCATGATGCCCTTTTCCAAGGACTGGTCTCTCCTGATAACGTGGTCCAAGAACCTGAGATGCTTCTAGAGAATATTCTGGCCGTACTTCTTCCAAGACAGATTTTTATGTTCTTTTGGCAATTCATGGCACATTCAATAGTCTTCTCCACCACCTAAATTCAAATGCACGGATTCTTCTTTGGTCTTCCTATTCCATGTCCAGCTTTCACAGGCAAAGGAGGTGATTGAAAATGCCATGACTCCAGTTAGGCACCCTTTAGTCCCCAAAGGGACATCTTTACTCTCTAACACCATAAAGAGGTTTGTGAAGCATATTTACCTAGTGAATTTTTTTTCTTGACTGCTACTTATTTGAGCATTGGTTTTGGACCCAAGCAGGATGAAATCTGTGACAATTTCTATCATTTTCAGCTTATTATGTTACCTATTGGTTGTGAGGATTTGGGGTTTCCTCGCCTTCCGTTGTAGCCCATACTGAAGGCTGAAATCCTTCATCTTCATTACCAAATGTTTCAACCTTTCATTAGGCAAGGTTGTATCATCTGCATCTGAAGGTTATTAATATACTTTCCTCAATTCTCATCTCGTCCAGCGTCTTGGATTATTTACTAGGCATGCAGATGGCATAAGTATAGTAAAATGATACAACCCTTATTTCACCTTACTTTATTTTTAAGCCGTGCAATATACACTTGTTCATCCATGTACAGATTCTGTCTGAGCATGTTCTAGAATTCCCATGCTTCCTGATGCTTTCCATTGTTTGTAATTGACTATGCCTTTGTATAGTAATGAAAACACAAGTGAATATCTTTCTGGTGTTCTCTCCTTTCAGCCAAGATCTATTGAATGCCACCATTAATAGCCTTCCTTCCACATCCCATTCGGAATCTGACTTGAGTTTACGACTGCTCCCTTTCTTCACCACATTTGCTTATGTACCCAGTTTGTCTTCGGTGATCATGTTGGGAAGGTGGGCGTCTTGGAATACCAGGTCATTTGAGCAAAGTGTTCTTGTGTTGAGGAAGTACTTGAGTTGAGGCCCAATATCCATCTGCAACCTTAATTCTTAACATATAGATATGAGTACATAGTTCTATTCCCCTCTTTTAATATACATATCTATTTACATATGTTCATGCTTATATTTAGGTTTTTATAAATGTCCTTTGCCTCCTGGTTCTTTACTCTGTTTCCTTTTACTTTCCTCATGTTCCACCATCATGTTCAGCCTTGATTCGGGTTTAGTAATTCCTCACTGCTAATTGCCCTTGATTAAGCCCCACTAGGCATCCTACAACCTTCCTTCCACTGACTTTAGTTCACTTGTTGTTCCCTTGTTCCTGGGTTGGTCTCCCCCTTCCGTTCTCCCACTTCCCCTTCTCCAATATCCCCACCTGAATCACTGGTCCCATTCTTTTCATGTCCGAATTATTTATCCTGCTTATCTTATCTAGATGGACATACAGAGACATTAATAAGTGCCCAAACCAGGCAAAGTCAAATAAAACAACAGAGGAAGTCCAAACCAACAAAAGAAAGCCACTGACAAAAATGGAAAAGCCTATACATACTTCAAGATCTGTTTGTAGACCTATAATAGTGTTTTCCATTCAAGTCTGATGTGGTGCTACCCTCTGTCTCCAAAGTCTTATTTTGCTATTCGCTGGGGGTTTCATCGCTCTGCTCCCCCTGCTGCTCTGCTGCATGCCCTGAGTACGTCGCCTAAGCATGATGGGGCCAGACCATCATTATTCCCGCACTGTGTCTCCCGTGCTGTCCCCGGCAGCACCATGATTCAGTGAGGGACACTGTATCCTGTGGTGGGGCCAGCCCTACGGTCTTCCCCATGCGTGGTCTACTCCAAGCAGAAACATTGTCCTTGGGGCTTGGTGGGCCAGGATATCCTATCCCTCTCCATCCCTTTTCATTTCTACTGTGTGCACTAATCCAACTCACTCCTCTCCCCAAGCTGTAACCTCAGTGCTGTCCTCTGAAGTGCATTCTTATGAGGAGGGTGGGGCTTTCCACATAGTTGGAATTGGGGCCAGTATGTTGTATTCATGTCTTGGCGCATTGGGTTGAAGCGTGGCCTCTCTCTTCCTCTCTTTTGGAGATAAAATAATACCCTCCCCTTGGGTGGGCTAGTGCCCTGCTCCCCCCAAAGCCCATGTCTTCTTTTTTTTCTCTTTCTTTCTCCCTCTTATTTTGTTGGCTGCTATATGTATTCCTGGATTGGGTTTGGCCCCTGCCACAGTTGCTGGACTTCAAGCCAGCGATGTAGGTATATAGTAGCTTTCCCCCCTATGACCCATTTTTTCTGTGTGTGTAAACTTACCTCAGCGGACTCATATCGTATTTGTCCTTTTGTTCTTGACTTACTTCACTTAGCATAATTTCCTCCAGTTCTTTCCATGTGGCAATGTGTTCATTGCTGCTTTTTAGGGATGTGTAGTACTTCATTGTATATATGTACCACAGTTTCATGATCCATTAGTCTGTTGATGAAAATGTGGGTTGTTTCCAACTCCTTGTAATTGTGAACTCCATGTGATGATCATTGGAGCCCAGATGTCTGGCCGTGGTTTGTTTCTTGCCTCTTCTGGATATATGACCAGGAGGGGGTGTTGCTGGTCATAGGTAGCTCAATCTCCATGTGTTTTAGATATCACCAAATCAATTTCCATAGCGACTTAAGTACATACCTACAGGTCCACCAGCAATAGATGAGAGTTCCTATCTCACCACAGCCCTCCAACACCTGTTATTTTCTGATTTTTTTGGCTATCTTTGAGGGGGTTAGTTGGTATCTCCTAGTTGTTTTAATTAGCAGTTCTCTTATGGCTAATGATCAGAAACATGTTCCCATATAATTACTGGCCATTTGGATTTCTGCCCCTGTGAAATTTCTGCTCAGGTCCTTTGCCCACCTCCTTAGTGGGAAGTTCCTTTTATTCTGATTGTAAGCTTGCAAAGTATTGTAGATTTCAGTAATAAGTTCTTTATCTGATATGTCATTGCTGAAGATGTTTTTCCAGTCTGTGGACTCTCTTTTTACTCTATTTGTGAATTCTTTCAAAGTATACAGGTCATTTATCTTTTGTATGTTCTACTTGTCAATTTGTGACTCCTCTGTTTTTGTATCCTTCCCTGTGTCCAGTAGCCTATGCATTCCCGATGCAAAGGTTCTCAGGTTTGTACCAATTCCCGCATTAAAGGCCCTAAGAGTTTGGAGTTTTACCTCAAGGTATGTGATCCACTTTGAGTTTATTCTTGTGCATGGAGTGAGGTAAGGGCCTTGCTTCATTTTTCTGCAGGTAGATATTCATTTTTTTCCAGCACCACTTATTCAAGAGGGCATCCACTTCCCATTTGATATTTTTGGCCCTTATCAAAAATCAGTTGTCTGTGTGCTAATGTTTTTATTACTGGGTTTTCAGTTCCTTTCCCTTGTTCTGAGTATCTGTAATTATACCAATAGCATGCAATTTTGACCACTGTAGCTGCATAATATGTGTTCAAATCAGGTAAAGCAAGCCCTCCCACTCTGCCCTTCTACTTGAGAATTTCTCTGCAAATTCTGGGCTTCTTCTCTCTCCATATGAAGTTGGAAACCAATTTTTCCAATTCTTTGAAGAAAGATGATGGTAATTATATTGGGATTGGATTAAACTTACATAGTGTCCTGGGCAGAACTGACATCTTTACTATATTGAGTCTTCCAATCCACAAGCATTCTTACATTTGTTGAGCTCACTCTTGACTTCTTGTAATAGTGTTCTGTAGTTTTCCTCATGCAAATATTTTTATTATTATTCAAGTGTATCCTTAGGTATTTCAATTTGTGCTTGGCTATTACAAAGGGTACAACCTTTTTAAGGTTGTCTGATGCGTATAGCAGTCTGATAGACTTCTGTTTGTTGATCTTGTATCCTGTCATTCTGCCATATTCTCTTCCAATACTCCACCTGTGGAGTTTGGTGGGTTTCAATGTATAAAATCATATTATGTGTGAATGATAGTTTCGCCTCTTCCTTCCTCAGATGAATGCCTTTGATGTTTTTCTTTGTCTTATGTTATTTGTTAGGACCTCCAGTAGGATATTAAATAAGAGTAGGGACAAGGGGCATCCTTGTCTCATCCCCTTTTCAGTGGAATTGTTTAGTCTTTTTTCCATTGATTACCATGTTGGCTGTTGGATTTCCATATAAAGCTTATATAATATTGAGGAATTTTTCTTCCATTCATATCTTCTTGAATGTCTTAAACAGGAATGGATGTTGGATTTTGTCAAATGGTTTCAAATAGATGTTGTCAAATAGATGGTTCTGCACCTATTGATATTATCATGTGGTTTTTATAGTTTTTCATGTCAATGTGGTGAATAATACTAATGGTCTATCATATGTTGAACCATCCCTGCTTCCTTTGTATGAATCCCATTGGTCAGGGTGAATTATTTTTATAAGCTTTAGTATTCTATTGGCCAGTATTTTGTTAAGGAGTTTTGCATCAATGTTCATTAGGGATATTGGTCTGTAGTTCTCAATTCTTGTGGGATCCTTGACTACTTTAGGCATCAGAGTTACACTAGTTTCATAGAAAGATTTTGGGAGATTTCTGTCTTTTTCTATGTTCTGGAAGAGTTTGTGTAGGATTGGTGTTAGTTATTCCCTGAAGGCTTGATAAAATTCTCCTGTGATGCAATTTGGCCTGGGGGATTTTTAATTGGTAATTCCTTGAAAACCTTGTCTATTTCTTCTTTTGCTATGAGTCTGTTGAGGTTCTGGATGTCCATCTGAGATTGTCTAGGGAGGGATTATTTTTCAAGTATTTGTCCATGTCTTCCAAGTTGTTGATTTCGTTAGGGTACAGGCCTTCATAGTATTGCATAATTATACTTTTGATTTCGTCAGGGTGCGTTGTAATGTCCCCTGTTTCATCCTTCATTCTTACTATTGAAATTTGTTCCTTCCTTTCTTTGGTTAGCTTTGCCAGCAGTCTATCAATTCTGGTAATCCTTTCAAAGAACCTATTTTTTAGCTTCATAAATTTTTTCTATAGTTTTCTTGTTTTCCCTATCCTGTATCTCAGTTCTGATTTTTATTATTTATTTCCTTTGGCAGTTAGTAGAATTGTTCTGTTGATTCTGCTCTCATTGGTGTAAGTTTTGTGTCAGCATATCAACCGTAAGTCTCTCTTCCTTTTTCATGTCTCTATGTATTGCTATCAGCCTTCCTCTGATAAATACCTTTGCTGTGTCCCAAAGGTCTTGGAATGTCGTATTTTCATTCTCATTGGTTTCTAGAAACTTCCTGATTTCATTTCTGATCTGGGTCAATACCCATCCTTTTTCAATAGAGAGTTATTCATCCTCCAGTTGTTTGCCCTTGTTTTCTTCATCGTCCTCTTATTGATTTCCAGCCTTATAGCACAGTAGTCAGAGAAAGATATCTGTATAATCTATGTGCTTGAATTTACTCACGTTTGACCTGTGCCCCAGCATGTGGTCTATTTTCAAGTATGTACCATGTGGGCTTGAAAATAATGTGCATTATTTACATTTGAGTGGAAAGCTCTGAAAATATCTATTTAGTCAAGTCATGCGATTGTGTTGTTTAGCTCTTTTTATAAACAATTAATTGGGGCTCATACAACTCTTATCACAGTTCTTACATATACATACATCAATTGTATAAAGCACATCTGTACAGTCTTTGCCCTAATCATTTTTTTCTTATCTTTTCTTTTTTTACATTTTATTAGGGACTCATACAACTCTTATCACAATCCATACATATACATACATCAATTGTATAAAGCATATCCATACATTCCCTGCCCCAATCATTCTCAAGGCATTTGCTCTCCACTTAAGCCCCTTGCATCCGGTCCTCTTTTTTTTCCCATCCTTCCCCTTTCCCCCCTCCCTCATGTGCCCTTGGTAATTTATACATCGTTATTTTGTCATATCTTGCCCTATCCGGAATCTCCCCTCCCCGCCTTCTCTGCTGTCCCTCTCCCAGGGAAGAGGTCACATGTGGATCCTTGTAATCAGTTCCCCCTTTCCAACCCACTCACCCTCCACTCTCCCAGCATCGCTCCTCACACCCTTTGTCCTGAAGGTATTATCCACCCTGGATTCCCTGTACCTCCAGCCCTCATATGTACCAGTGTACAGCCTCTGCCATATCCAGCCCTGCAAGGTAGAATTCGGATCATGGTAGTTGTGGGGAGGAAGCATCCAGGATCTGGGGGAAAGCTGTGTTCTTCATCGGTACTACCTCACACCCTAATTAACCCATCTCCTCTCCTAAACCCCTCTATGAGGGGATTTCCATTGGCTGACACTTGGGCCTTGGGTCTCCACTCTGCACTTCCCCCTTAATTTAATATGGTATACATATACACATACATACACACACACACACACACACACATATATATATATATACATACACACATATATCTTTTTTTTTTTGCATGATGCCTTATACCTGGTCCCTTGGCACCTCGTGATCGCACTGGCCAGTGTGCTTTTTCCATGTGGGCTTTTTTGCTTCTGAGCTAGATGGCCACTTGTTCACTTTCAAGCCTTTAAGACCCCAGTCACTATCTCTTTTGATAGCCAGGCACCATCAGCTTTCTTCACCACATTTGCTTATGCACCCATTTATCTTCAGCGATCCTATCATGGAGGTGTGCAGTCAGTGATATGATTTTTTGTTCTTTGATGCCTGGTAACTGATCTCTTTGGGACCACTCGATCACACAGGCTGGTGTGTTCTTCCATGTGGACTTTGTTGCTTCTGAGCTAGATGGCCGCTTGTTTATCTTCAAGCCTTTAAGACCCCAGTCACTATCTCTTTTGATAGCCGGGCACCATCAGCTTTCTTCACCATATTTACTTGTTCACCCACTTTGGCTTCAGCAGTTGTGTCGGGAGAGTGAGCATCATAGAGTTCCAATTTAATAAAAGAAAGTATTCATGCATTGAGGGAGTGTTTGAGTAGAGGCCCAAGGTCCTTCCGCCACCTTAATACTTAACCTATAAATATAGACACATAGATCTATTTCCCCATCCTCCTATATATATTTGCATGCACATGTCTTTGTCTAGACCTCCATGAATGCCCTTTGACTCCTAGCTCTTTCCTCCATCTCCCTTGACTTTCCTCCTGCCCTACTTTGCTTAGAGAAGAGGTATACTCTAGCCCAGGTGGTGACGAAGCATGGTTGTTTAGCTCTTTAGCTTCCTTGTTAAGTTTCTTTCCTTGTGATCCATCTTTTTCAGAGAGTGGTGTATTAAAGCCATCTATTATGATTTTTGAGCCTGTGATTTCTTTTTCCTCTTTTGGAGTGTTTGATTTATGAATTTTGCAGGTCCCTCATTGGTAAATATATATTTATTATGCTCACCGGTTCTTGGTCTACTGTTCCTATATGCATTATATAGTGCTCTTCCTTGACTCTTGTTATAACTTGTACCTTGAGATCAATTTTGTTAGAGATTAAGATTGCCACCTCTGCTTTTATAGCATTGCCATTTGCTTGATATATTTTTCTCCAGACTTTAATTCTCAATCTGTTTTTTTCGGCAAGCTTCAGGTGTGTCTCCAGTAGGCAGCAGATGGATGGATTATGTTTTCTGAGTCAGTCTATTAGCCTCTGCCTTTTAAAGCCTGAGTTCAGTCCATTGATGTTCAGTATGATTACATCAGTCTGTGGACATCATCTTGGACCTTTTGTGTTGGGTGTTTTCCTACCAACCTGTCTTATCAGTTTGTGCTGTGGGTGTGTGTTTCATTCTTGCCTTCTTTCACTATTGACCGAATGCTATCTTGGGGGCTGTTTTCTTTTTGCTGCCCTCTGAGTGGAATTGTTCTATGTGACAGTCTCTTATTTGCACTCTGTGAGTGTTTATCTTCTGCTCATGCTGGGTCACAAAGGATCTTTTGTAGGGCTGGGTTTCTTTGTATGTATTCTTTGAGTTTTTCCTTGTCTGAGAAGATTCTTACTTCTTTATCTATCTTAATAGAATTTGGCCAGGTATAGTATTTTTGGGTTTGCATTATTTTCCCTCAATTTTTGGAATATGTTAAATCCACTCCTTTTCTTCAGCGTGTCCTCTGATAGGTCTGAACATATTCTTATTTGGGTATCTTTATAAGTGACTATTTATTTTCCCCTCACAGCTCTTATGATTTTCTCCTTTTCTCATAGTTAAACAATTTAATGATCATGTGTCCTGGTGACTTCTTCTTGGGATTCAGTCTGGCTAGTGGTCTTTCTGATTTTCATTTTATAGGCCGGGGAAGTTTTTCTCTAAGTATTCCCTCACTATTTTCCTTGTTGACTTCTTTGTTGTGTCTTGTTCTGGTAGTCCAATCATCCTAACTTGTCCCTATTTGTAGCATCAGACATGGCTTTCAGGTTTTCTACAGCTTCTCTGATTATTCATTTGATTTCTTTTCCCATTTGTTGAGGTCTGTTTGGTTATCCTGTAGGTCACTGGTGCAATCCTTTGCCTCCTCAAGTTTGTTGGAAAAGTTTGCTTATTTGCTAATGGATTTTGTTTTTTCATCCCTTAGGTCTTGTATTTCCCTTTTGTGCATTGCCTTCAACACCTCTCTCATTTAACCCTTTTTCTGCCTTGTTTCCCTCATCTCCTTTATGGCTCCAAGTAGCAGTCTGAAAAATTTTCTGTGGCAGGTCAATGACTGCTTCTTCTATGCATGTAGTTAGGGTAATGACTTTTTCCGCATTGTCTTCTGTTTCTCCTGATTTTTTGTTGAAGCAGTTGTGGTTGATTGCTGTTTATGTGTTGTTTTAGAGAAGCCTGGTGCCTTCTTCCAGAGTCGAAGAGCACTGTACTCTCTCTTGGGGGAATTGCATGAGTATTTCTGCAATCTACCTGCAGGTAGCTGCACTTGGGGGTCAGGCTACTGTTGTATAATCCTGAAGTTACCTTCTCACCCTAGCCAGCCAGTATTCCGTTATTTGGAATGTAAGTTGGATATTCCTCTCATGGGATAATGGTTGGGTGGTTGTGGGCCCATGAGGATGGTGTTTCACTTGCTGATCTCCCAGTAAGCCATAATTGTGTGTCTCATGGGGCTTTGAGAACCTCAGGTGGCACGTGGTGTTTCCCTCTGATACTGGAGTTTCACAAGGGCACGTGGGTGTATCTATGGTGAAGAGCACCATAGAGGGCAGGCAGAATTACCAGTTGGAGAATTTGCCATGGAGATTGGGTGGAAGTTTCTCCAGCAGCATGGAGCACCACAGAATTGAGGCAGGATTTCCCCCAGTGCCTTGTAGTGCCTTGGGTTGTAGGCAGAATTCCCGCAAACATTTGAAGGGGAGATCCCCTAGATGCTTGTATTACAGTGGAGGACAGGCATGATTTCTCCAGCCATTTGTAAAGCCAACAAGTGTCGGCAGGAGCTCCCAAAACTGGTCCATCAGTGTTGCCCTAGGTGGAGGGGAGTGTCCTGGAGGCCAGTAGTGGTTTGTGACAGGAAAGAGAGGAAGAAGAGAAGAAAAAGAGAGAACAGAGAAAACATAGACTAGAACAAAGAAAAACAAAAAAAGAAAAACGGAATCTACTGAGACTATGGTGGGAAAGAGAGAAAAGATAGAAGGGGGAAATAATATTGAAAGAAGAGGAAATGAAAGAATGAAAAAGAGAGGTAGCTGGGCCCCGTGCCATGCCTTGTGTTACGCTGCCTCGTTACATGTGCAGCACTGTCACAGGAGATAGGCTGGAGCTCTACCCACTGGGTGGGTGGAATTGCCCTAGGTAGAGGTTGGGGGCTGGAGCCCAGGAGTGGCATGTAGCTGGAGCCCAGGAGTGGCATGTAGCTGGAGCCCAGGAGTGGCATGTAGCTGGAGCCCAGGAGTGGCATGTAGAAGGGAAGAGAGGGAGAGAAGAAGCACAGAAAAGAATCAAAAACAAAGAAGATAGAGAAGAAAGAAATAAAAAGAAAGAAAAATAAGAGAAAGAAGGAGAAAAATACAACTGTTCTCACTAAGATTGACTGGGATGGGAAAGAGAGAAGAAAAATAAAAAGAGTAAAGAGATAGCTGATCTCTGGTTGCCTGAATGTGGGGCTGAAGGGTTTACAACCCTGCCCAAGGTGGCAGTTTGGTGTGACCTTTTGATTCAGGGACACGGTGATGCTGGATGGAATTGCGCTAGTTGGCAAGTTCACCTTAGAGGTCCTATTTTTCCTCAGCAGCACAGCACAGTGTGAATGGCTGTCACAGCTGCCTCTTGTGGTGTACACCACTCCTGCAGAGGGCAGAGTAGAGTTCCCCCTGCCATTTCCCTAGATTTACCCTAGGCAGAGGGTAGAGGCCTGGAAGCCAGTAGTGACGCATGATAAGAAAGAGAGGAAGAGAAGAGGAAATAGAGGGAAAAAGAAGAAAAAAGGAAGAGAGAGGAAAACAAAACAAACCTGAGCCCATTGAGACCTACTGTGGTGTGAAAGAGAGAAGGGCAAGAGAATAAAGAAAGAAGAAATTGAGTGATAAGTAAGGAACCAACTGAGACTTGCTCTCCTGTCCTTGGGGCTGTGGTGGGAATGAGAAGGGAGAGAGAATAAAGAGTTAAGAAAAAGAATAGTAAGGAGATAACTGAGGCTTGATTGCCTGACCATGGGGCCGGAGGAGTTCCATCCCTGCCTCAAGGTATGCGGTGGCATGCCTGCTTGGTGTAGGGTCCCACAGATGCTGGGCAGAATTACCCTCTAAGCAAAGTCACAGCGGAGGCCAGCAGTGGTTCTTGCAGTGGTTTTGAGCTCTGGAGATCACTGGTATAGCTGCCTTGTGCTGAATGTCCCGCTGCAGCAGGGGGGCAACGGGGGGGGGGGGTTCCCTCAGTCCTGTGTAGGGTCCCAGGACAGGCAGGGGATCCCAGCTACTTGTAGGATCACTGAGGGCAGACAGTAGCTCCCCCCATTGGGCTTGCTGAGTTCTCTTAGTTTGTGCCCAAACCACTGAGACCCTAATGTCTCAGAGGTCACCCCCCCCCCACACACACACACACACACTGGCTAGCTGAAATTGATTTAAATTATTTTGAAACTGAGGTTTGCTCCAGGGGGTCTTTGTTATGTTGAAAGCCTCTGGGCTCTGTAGCTAACTTATGGCCTTCCTTAATGTATGTTAAAGGCCTCGTTCTACCAGTTGTCTTGGAGTTAAACAATGAGCCTTGGATTTGCAGTTTTTACCAAGAAAATCTCTTTTCTCTTTTGTATTGGGATTATGGGGTCTCCTCATTTCAGAGCTCTCATGCTCATTCCCAGAGGAGAAGATCTAGTTTATCAGGGAGGTTGTTTTCTTCTTGGCCAACTGGAACTGAATTCCCCCCCCTGTACTATGACTACCCACTTATTTTCTGCCACAACAGGATCTGACTCATACAAATTTCCTTATGTCTTTTCAATTGCTCCAAATGGATGGTTACCTGCTGACCCCAGGCTATGAGCTCAAGGCAGGTAACAATGTGGGAGCTCTGGTGTGGGTCCTGTGACTAGCTTTCAGAGGTTCTCCTCGTGTCCCCTTGGGGTGTCAGCCTGGGGAAATCGCCACTCACTGCTGAACTAGGACACTGGTAGCAACTCAGCTGGAGTCCACAGCCCAGTCCACTGAACCTAGAGCGATTTAAATCTTCTCGGATCACTTTGTGAGTGAAAATTTTAAAAAGCGGAGTTCAGGACAGACCCCTAGTTCTCCGATTCTAATTTTAGGACTCTTCCTCCCAGTCTCCTTTACTTTACCTCCTAATTTTATGGTATGGCAGCAGGAGCTCCAGGAGGGTAAATCTAACTGGATGTCATCTTCTTCCATCAAATTAGCATTTAAATATATATTGACCTATATCTTTATTAATATAGTTACATCTTTGCATGCCTATAATTATACGTCTATAAATATATTTTGCCTCCTAGTTCTTTCCTCTATTTCTTTTTATTTTCCTCCTGTCCCACTATTATGTTTGACCTACATTTAACTTGCAGTACTTTCTCTTGGCTACATTGCACTTGATCAACCCCCACCAGGCATTCTACGCCTACCTTGCCATCGATTTTAAATCTCTTATTTTTCCCTTATCTCTGGATTAGTTGTCTCCCCCTCCCTTTCTTCCACCTCCTCCTTTCCTGAGTCTGCCTGGAGCCATCAACCCTGTTATTTTCTCCTTGGGATTGGTTATCCTGGTTATCCTATATAGATACCCCTTAGAAAAGGGGGGGGGGAGAAGATGGCAGAGGAAGAGAAGAAAAGAAAGCCTATAAATAGTTCCATGTATGTCTGCTGACCCTTCTGAATTTTCCCAATAGGGCCTGGTGAAGTGCCATGCCCTGTCCACAAAGTCTGAAGTCATTTTTCAGGATTCCTCAGGTAATTCATTGATTAGCTCCATTTGCTCTTTTGTTGTGTTCCCTTCATGTTTTGCTTTGCTGTAGGGGGATCAGACCAGGCACAATCCCCACACTGTGTCCTCAGTACTGGCCCCAAAGCACTATGGGTCAGTGAGAGGGTATTCTATCTTGTAGTGGGGCCAGTCCCAGTCTTCTTTGTGCATTGGCTGGTCTGAGCAGGAATGTAGTCCTCGAAGCTTGGTGGGCCAGGATGCGGCGCTCTCTCTCTCTCTTTCCCTGTTAGTTTGCTCTTGTGTGGTCTGGGCAGACCCACCCATCTCCCCAGGTTGTATCTTCAGTGGTGTTCTTGTACTGAATTCTTCTAGGGAGGGGTTGATGTAGCTGGGACTGGGGCCATTCCAGCAGACCTGTTGGTTTGCTGCTTCATGCGGGTATGTTGCTCTCCAGGCTTTGCATCCCAGGTTGAGGTCTGGTACCTTTCTTGCTTTTCTGTGGAGATATGAACAATACCCTCCCAATGTGTGGGTTAGTGTCCTGTTCCCCCTCTGTCTACATCCTCCCTCCCCCTCACCCCCTGCATGTCCCCTCCTTTTCAGTTGGCTTCCATATGCATCCCTGGTTTGTGTCCGAGCCCTTTCAGAGTGCCTGGACCTTGCCCAGGATTTTATGCATTTGGTACTTATTTAAGCTACCTCAGTGGACTCGTGTTGTACTTGTCCTTTTGTGCTTGGCTTACTTCATTTAGGATTATTTCCTCCAACTTTTTCATGAGGTGATGTGCTTCATGGGTTCATCACTGCTTTTTAGGGATGCATAGTACTCCATTTTATGTATATCCCAAACTTTTTAATGCATTCATTGGTTGATGGGCATTTAGGCTATTTCCAATGCTTTGCGATTGTGAACCGTGCTGCTGTGAACACTGGAGCACAGGTGTGCCTATGCTTTCATAGGAACTCTTAGAATTGATTCAATGCAATGAGTTTGTGTTTGTTACTTTTAATGAGACTGCAACAGCTATTTTACTAAGAACTTGTCTTCAACCATCCACTGATATCAGAGGCAGGTTTAAATATGTTTTGCATGAAGTAAAGCCATGCACATGTAAATTGTGACACCATTAGCAACTGTTTTTCATTTATCCTCCTATTATGCAAAGAAATCTGACTCCTGCATCTGTAGTGGGTTACAAGTTGAGCTGCTTCCCACAAGGTAGGCGGTGGAAAAACACCAAGCATGCAAAGTAAAGAGTTTGTCTTCACAGGTACAGTTCTACTTTGCTTACTGGGTCCTTGTGCATCAGAATTGACTAGATGGCAGTGAGCTGAGTTGATTATGCAATGATAATTGCTGTTGGTGGTGGGAACCTTATTGTTGTCAAGTCGATTCAGACTCACAGAGACTCTGTTGGGCAAGCAGAACTGCTACACAAGGTTTTCATAGCCAGTGATTATTCTAACTGCAAGGTTAGCCGTTCAAAATCACCAGCCCTTTCTCAGGAGAAAAAGATAGGATTTCTACTCTCACAAATAGCTAGTCTTAGAAACTCACAGGGGGCAGTTCAACCCTGTCCTACAGTGTTGCTGGAAGTCAGCATCGATTAAATGGCACTGAGTTTGTTCTTTAGAGAAGTTGACTGTCGCATTTCTCACTTGTGAAGCACTGGTAGTTTCAAACTCTCAGTCTTTCTGTTTGCTTCCTGGTGCTTAACTACTCTATCACCAAGGTCATAATGGAACTGGACACAGATATTATTAGCTCCTGGATCAGTTTCCCAACTTTAATGATAGAGTAATATTAAGAACTTATCCTATTAATTATGGAGTTATGATTTATTGACAACTGATGAATAGCTTTTTATTTGTAACTCAAGTTAATCAGTGACTCTTACATTTAGCCCAAATTATTTTTCCTTCATCTCAGTTTGACATTTTGTGTATTAATTTTTGGAAGCTCTATTTATTCAAACTCTTAAAACTGCAAATAGGCATTAAGAGAAGTTCTAATTACCCTTAGAAACCAATGAGTAAATAAAAGCAAAATAATTTTATTCAATTCAACCAGTATCATTTTGATTATACAAAAAATATTCATCAATTATTATTTAATAAGTCATTAAGCTGGCAACAGAAGGATCACCCAAACCACAGATAACTAATAAATGTAGGCTTGATGAATAATTAAACTTTTTTGTTTTAAGACTTTCTCTCCCTAAATGTTGCTCATAGATGGTCTATTTAGGCTAAAAGAACACATTAGCTCCCTTGATTCAAATAATCATTTCAAGAGCACATGTCAAGCAAGAGTTGGTGTTTTCCTTTTATCTTTTTTCACACTTCTTTTTCTCTATTTCTTCCCCCATCATGATGGTTATAAAATAAACTTATTGAAGTCTGTGATCTATACTTTCATGTACATTATTTCATCTGATTATGTCTTTATTGTTGTGAGCAGTATATTAATCCATCTTAGAAGTAGGAAGGTTTGTAATTAGAATCTTTTTTAAGATATATGGTTGTGCAATTCATATTTTAATATATATGTAAATATTATTTGTATATTTCCTGCACTTATAGCTTGCTATTAGTCACCATGATTTGTAATCAACTCAGGGGCAGTGAGTGAGAGCAATCCTGATATTAAATAAATACATATATGTGGGTTTTTTTGTTGTTGTTCCACTTAAGGGCACTACATACATTTTGTTTGTTTTTTCATTTATTTTTTAATCATTTTAGTGGGGGGCTCATACAACTCTTATCACAATCTATACATAAATCAATTGTGTAAAGACATTTGTACCTTCGTTACCCTCATCATTCTCAAAACATTTGCTCTCCACTCAAGCCTTTTGGCATCACCTCCGCATTTTTCCCTCTCCCTCCACGCTTCCCTCTTCCTCATGAGCCCTTGATAATTTATAAATTATTATTTTGCCATGTCTTACACCATCTGCCATCTCCTTTCACCCACTTTTCTGTTGTCCATCCCCCAGGGAAGAGGTTATATGCAGATCCTTGTAATCAGTTCCCCCTTTCAACCCGACCCTCCGGCCATTCTCATCACTGGTCCTGAAGGGATCATCTGTCCTGGATTCCCTGTGTTTCCAGTTCCTGTCTGTACCAGTGTACATCCTCTGGAGTAGCGCGATTTATAAAGTCGAATTGGGATCATGATAGTGGGCTGGGGAGGAAGCATTAGGAATAGAGGAAAGTTGTATGTTTCATCATTGCTACACTGCACCCTGACTGGTTCGACTCTTCTCAGGGACCCTCCTGTAAGGGGATGTCCATATGCCTACAGATGGGCTTTGGGTAAGGTGACCAGATGCCCCGCTTTTGGTGAGACAGACCTGATTTTTAACAATTTTTCCCGCATCCTGTGGTGTTTTAAAAAAGTCCTGAGTTTTGGAAAGAATGCACGACAAGCTAGGGAACGGCGGGTGAACGGGAAGGGAATATGCATAGTACATAACGCCATTCAAACAGCTGCTGGTTCGTTGCCGTAGATGTGGAAAATATTGTTATTAAAATATATTCTTATTTCTATATATACAGTGTACGCGTTGAAATGTTTAAGCATTTTTTTGAAACTGCGGAGTCGAATATCAGAAAATACTTGGATATAGTAACATGTGCTAGTTAGCACTTTTGCCAGCTATTGAAAGAAGTTTGAAAATATATGATCCTTTGAAATCCTACTTTCTATCACAGGATAAATGTCCTAGAATTTTAGAAGAGTGTTTTGAAAAAGAATCTTCAAAAATTTGGCTAGAGTCTGTACACAATCAAGCAGCTCTTTTTCAAAATGCTATAAAACTTATTGAAGGTGACAAAATTTCGGTAATCAAAGTAGCAAATGAAGTTAATAATTTAAAATTTCAGTGTCAAGAGCAGTTAGGAAATAATTTTCTTCCGTTAACTATCTGTAATAGTATGTCAGCTAGAAGAACAAGGTACAATAAATCGTGCAGATATCATGCATGAATCACGTGAAAAAGTTCTATAGTAACTGCACAGATTATTTAGAAGAGTGGACGGTACATTACAATGATATTGAACATGTTCATTGGGTTGCATTAAAACAAGAACTAAATTGGAAAGATGTGCAAAAATCATTCAATAATATTACCCAAAATTTCCCATATAGTAATATTTCTGAAAATGATCTTAAAAATTTTTTTTCTGAAAATGATCTTTTTAATGAGGTTTCATTATTAAAAATATCTGTTGATAAGGAAAATGTTAAATCTTGGGCATCAGCAAAAATCACAATAGAGAACAAATGGTTAGAACTATTTCATCATTTTGAAACAAACCATGTTCCATACAATAATGCACTAGAAATTGCAGAATACGTGCTGTCCTTACCAGGAATGAATGCTGCTACTGAACGCGTTTTTTTCCTATGGTAAATAAACTGTGGACATAAGAAAAATCACAATTAAGTATTGAGACCTTGAATGCCATTTTATGTGTGAAATATTTTCATGACCTTTTAAACAACAGCAATCTACTAAAAAAATTCACTTAAATGAGAAATACGCCAAAGAATAAAATACTATATATAATATTTTAATGTATTATTTTTATAAATTGTATTTATGTTGAAATTAAAAATATATATTACAATACTATTTTTGCATCCTATGAAAATTTTTGTCACTCCATATAGACCACATTTTTAATTAAGAACACCCCCAACCCTTCCCACCTACCCCCACCCACCCCATTCAATGGTGTCCCGCTTTACCAATATTAAAATCTGGACACCTTAGCTTTTGGTCTCCACTCCGCATTACCCCCCTCATTCACAATGATATGATTTTTTGTTCTTTGATATCTGATAACTGATTCCTTCGGAACCTCGTGATCACACAGGCTGGTGTGTTTCTTCCATGTGGGCTTTGTTGCTTCTGAGCTAGATGGTTGCTTGTTTACCTTCAAGCCTTTACGACCCCAGACACTATCTCTTTTGATAGCCGGGCACCATCAGCTTTCTTCATCACATTTGCTTATGGACCCTCTTTGTCTTCAGCGATCATGTCAGGAAGGTGAGCATCATGAAATACCAGTTTAATAGAACAAATTATTCTTGCATTGAGGTCATACTTGAGTGGAGGCCCAATGTCCATCTGCTACCTTATTACTAAACCTATAAATATATTTACATATGTGCATGCCTGTATTTAGACCTCTATAAATGCCCTTTGCCTCCTAGCTCGTTCCTCTATTTCCTCTGACTTTCCTCTTGTTCCACAATCATGCTCAGCCTTCATTTGGGTTTCAGTAATTCCTATAGGTTACATTACCCTTGATCATGCTCTACCAGGCCTCCTACACCCTCCTCACCACCGAATTGGATCACTTGTTCCCTTGTCCCTGGGTTTTTAACATCACTTCCTCTCCCCCCCTCCCCTCTCTGCCATGTCCCACTGGAAACATAGGTCCCATTGATTTCTCCACCAGATTGTTCATCCAGCTTATTTTATTTAGACAGACATGTAGAGATAATAACATGCACAACAACCAGACAGAGCAAAACAAAGCAAGAAAAGAAGAGAAACAACAACAAAAAGCCAATGACAAAAACAAAGCAACAAAAAGAAAAGCCTGTAGTTAATTCAAGGACTGTTTTTTGGCCTTTAGGAGTGTTTTCCAGTCAAATCTGATGGGGTGCCAAGCCCTGGCCCCAAAGTCTACTTTTGGTACTCCTTGGAGATTTTGTTGCTCTGTTCCCCTTGCTGTTCTGTTGCATGCCCTTAGTGTTTTGCCTTCCTCATGAAATAATTTTATTTTTGAACTACTCAGAAGGAAATGCATACATACTTCCTTCACTAGAAAATTTGTCCTTTTGAAATGTTTACAGAAGGTCATCAGCAGCAAATCAAAATGTTTTCAATCAATAAACCAAAAGTTTTCCATCAAAATGTGCCATGTACCCTGAGGATATTTGCAATTAAAAGGAAAATATACAGAGAGAATTCTCTTTCATAAAGCAATTAATTTCTTCAATAGACTTGTGTATGTTTCCTGAATTTCTCTATCCCATCCACCACATTTGGGGAAAATATGGTACTGCCTAAGGATAAAAATACAAAACATTTTCAGAAAAATGTTCAGTTTTTATTCCTGGAAGTGCTGCTTCAGTCTTGATTCTGTCTTTGTTTCATGTGTTGGAGGTTAAGAGAGCTCTCTCTTAAGTTTGCATTTAAAACAACAGAGAAACAACCTCTGACTTTTTGGGAAGCTACATCTTGACCCTTCTTAGTTTGCCAGAATCAAAGTTGCTCTTAGCCCTGAAGGCATGCTTCTTCCTAAAGCATCTCCCTTAAAAAGATGCTCCAGCATATTCCTTCTCCGCTCAACTGCAGTGACAATAACCTCTTCACTCCTGCTTGACCTCCTTTTCCCAAATTGTATAACCTTCTTCTTTAGTCTGCGAGCAGAATGGAAGCATCTACTGCCATTCTGCCTCAGCAGCACTATTCTTGGTGGGTCTAATCTCTATGCCAATCTGAGTTAGACTTCCTAAAAGAGGGGAGGTGAGTTCCTTTGCTATTTAGCTTTTGCATCAACTTGATTGGGCCAGAATCCTCAGTAGTCTGGCAGTAAGACCTCCGTAGAAAGCCATTGTGAAATTAGAGTGGAACATAACCCCTGACTCAAATCGCAGCTTAATGATATCTCTTTGAGGCTGTGGCCTCCATCATATTTATAAATAGATGTTGTGGAGAAATAACCCCATTCCCCTTTCCCTTTTTGTTGATGGCATGGATCCTGTGCCTGGCCACTTGGGACTTGGGCCACACTGTCTGCCATGTTGCCTGCTGGACGTGGATCTATAGGTGGTCTGCCATCTTGCCTGCCTACCCTGAGTTAATTCAACTCTGATTCCATTGGCCTGTGGTCTTCCTGCTTTCTAGTTCATCTCCCTTCTCCCTCATTTGTCAATCTTGGCAGCTGTGTGAGTCAGAAAGGGCCTCTAGCTTAGCATTTGACCTAGGAATTGATCTGGACTGGGCTTATCTGCTCTGTAGCTGTGTGGGCTGCTCTCTTGATATAAATCTCTTTTTGTGTCACTGGGTCTGTTTCTCCAGACACCCAAAGCTAATACAGTAGTCCCCAGGAGCATGGCATGGGACAGCGGCTTCCAAGCAGGGAATAGGAGACCTTGGCTTCAGATCTGATCTTGGGTTGAACTAGATCAGTGGTCTTCTACCAGAGATACCTGGACCCTGGAGAACCCATTTGAAAAGTACTGAGTCAATGAGCTATTGTAAGTGTTTAAGAAACTTACTAAAACTGACAAATGGTTAACTTGTATATTTTTCACTAAGATTATTTCAATTTCATATTATAAGCATACAGATTAAAATTAATTTTTGAATTTAATCATAAAAATTATAATTGCAAAGTAAATGTTATTTTGTAGCTATAGTATTAAAAAGTGGCTCAAGAAGAGAATATTTTAAGGGGGTTTAGAACTTAGGAAATAGAATGAATTCTGTGCAATGTCTGAGGCCATTGAAGCTTAAGAGTCAGGTTCTGTGATAGAAATTTATATACAAATATGAACATGATAAAAGCATGGATTGTTGTGCATATGTATACATGTGTACCATTTATATAGGACTTATATATTTCAGACACTTGAAGAATTTTAAACTTCTTTACAGATGAAAAAAAAATAAGTCAAAGTACATTTAGGGTACTTTCCCTGGGGCCATACGTATCTGGTTGTCTATTGTTGGTCTTTCACAGATAGATAGATAAATAGATCACCCCATCTCTCTCTCTTTCTTCATAATGTATATTTACATAAATTTAGGTCCATATAAGTGAGATTTAGCAGCTTCCTCTACAATCATTGGTCAAATAATATATGACATAATATGAGGGGCTACCCCCCAAAATGATGCTCATTTCTTATATTGTTGTGAGGGGATAGTGCATTTGGAGTTTGTTCCACCAGGTCAGATTGTTAATCAAACTTTCTATTTAGAGGTTCTGCAAAGGTTGTGTAACAGAGTACAACAAAAAAGACCTGATTTGTGGCAGACAGGACTGGTTTTGCCACTATGACAATGCACCTGCTCATGCAGACATCTCAGTGTACCAGGGTTTGACAAAAAAATGGAATGCCTCTCTTGCCCCCACACACCTTGCTCCATGTAACTTCTTTTTGTTTCCATGAATGAAGAGGAACATGAAAGACAGCAATTTGATGACTAGCAGAGGGGAAGAAAAAAAACCGAGGGAGGTGCTGTTACTCATCCAAACAGATGAATTTGAAAAAGGTTTCCAAGAATCGCAGATAGGACAATTGTATTAAATGTAATGGAGTGTACTTTGGAAGTGATAAGATTGTTGTTTGTGTTTAATTAAATACATGGCTTTGAAAAAAAATCCCAATTTTTGCAGGGTACCCCCTTGTATGGCATGGCTACGTAGCTATCTGTGCTAGAGGTAAACAATCAATTTCCCTTCAAAGATAGGCATATGGCACATTTTAGGATACCTCCAAATTAACACCTTCGTTTCTGTTAAATCTGTATTCTACATAGCAAAAATGTGGAAGGATAAATAGGGGAAGCAAACACATTTCAGAACCCTGGAGATTTAGAATATCCTTAGATCCTCTTGCAGAATACTCAGTTTGATTCCCGACCAATGCACCCCATGCAGAGCCACTGCTTCCTATCAGAGGAGGCTTGTGTGTTGTTATGAGATAGAACAGGTTTAAGTGTAGCTTCCAGATTAAGATGGACTAGAAAAAAAGGCCTGGCTATCTAATCCCAAAAACCAAGTAGTGAAAACCTCATGGAGAACACCAGTTTAATCCCAAATCCATCATGGATCCCCATGACTCCAATATTTTGTTTTGCTCTGTATGGAGTTGTCATGAGTTCAGGGCCAACTCCCAGGTAGGTAGCAATAGAAACAACATGGGAGGCAGGAACTGGGCTTTCAACCATGGTGGTCCAGGAGGCTTGGCGATTGGGATCTGACAAACACAGGTGCTAAAATGTAAGAGATGCAGCGACTGTGCTCACAGGTCAACCTCATTCCTCTTTCTTAGGAGAACCATCAAGTAGCGATATCTGAAAATTTCCCAGCAAAAACCTTAACTTTGGATTTGTGGGAAACTCCCGTAGGAGTTCGTGCCATATCCGGTTCCGGTACATCAGGCTAAAGTCCATCAGAATGGTGCTCTCTAGTGATGAGAAACTGAGTAGAAATAAGGAATTGAGACCGAAGAGCAATCATATCACTGTGTGCTCCAACAATGAGGTTAAGAATGGAGGCTAGACATCATAACAGAATATTTTATTTACCTGCATATTAGTGAAGGGTGAGATTCCTAATATGCGACAAACGATGTGGGGTTTGACTGGACTGGGTTGCCAAAAATCAGAAAGTATTTTATTTTGTTCTTTGCTTCTGAGCATATGTAAGGTGAGCAAGGATTGGCATACACTTCCCAAAGGAACATTGAGAACTGGGTTGGTACTTGACTTTGCTGGCTTCTTACTTTTCATAGAGCTTTCCCATCTCTGCTTCAGAAGGAGGTTCAGTTCTTCTTTGTTTGATCTCTACTTAATCAAGCTTTCCAGAATAAATTCTGTCCCATTGCTTTCTTACTATAAATTATAAACAGGATAAGAATTGGGCCAAAGAATTTTCTCTAGGGAGCAGTGCTATAAGAGCCAATTAATCACATTCCTTTTCTAATGTTTCTGACTCTGTGATTATGATGCCATGAATATAATTTCTGCCACATATTTGGTATGGTTGTGGATAAATATAGGCCAGCTGCCCCTTCCCAAGGGCATGAGCAGTTTTCTTTCCTTCATCTGAAACTACCTCACTCTCCTAGCCTTCCTGCCACTTGATCCATGGATCTGCCAGTGCACAGGGAGGCCTAAGAAGTACACTGATGACTCCTGCTAATGAATCAGCCTTGGGTTGCCAGGGAGAGCTGTTGGCATTTCCAAATACAGAAGCCTGGTGTGGTGCTCTTGACTTTTCATGCTTGACAAACCCTTTGCAAAGTTATGACTTAATGCAGTTATAGATTATAAATCTTGACTTCAGAAACAGCTATAGCAGCAGACACATCTACCCAACCATCAGAAAAACCTCCACTCAAAATGAAACATACTATTCAGCGCCATTATCACTGACATTTTCCAGAGCTGCTTCAATAAAGAAGAAATTAGATCATTGGTTTAGTGAGATTGACTTTGGTGATCTCTCTATAGTTTTTGTGGATTCACTAACAGCTTGAGTTTTTCTCTGTAAGGAAGGATCCTCAAGAGGTCTGTGCCTGCAGTAGCTTCTGATCTTTCAATGCTGCCCCCCTCCCCTTGCATGCAGTGTTCATAAATTTCATACATTGGCTGTGAACTGTGACCTTGGAAATAAATTTGTCAATGTTCTTTCATTTGACTGCTGTTTGGCATCTCTTGTCCTTCGTAGGTTTTACTAATTTATGAATGTGAATCAGAGGTTTCTACTGCTGTCTGTTAAGCAATCATTCCATCTAACTCAATGCTTAATCTGGTTGCTATTCCAGCCAAATACAGGGAAAGAGATCTATAGTTTACAGTTAAAAGAAATGATCTGTGAACCAAAGGATACATCAAACAATTCCCTGTTGGATTGAGGTACAATTTTGGTTTAGCTTTCAAAGTGTAAGATGCACTTTATATAAATGGCCATGAGCATGGTTGATTGATTTAGTGGTTGATGTTTAGATGAGAGGGAAAAACAATGCCTAGGTTTTGAAATAATAAGACAGATATAAATGCTGTTCAGCCTTGTCCTTCACTTCTCTGTGTCCTGCTGATGTTTAGAGAACTGGTGATGTGGGCTTTGAGTATTAGTGAGGGAGAAACAGTTCAGTGCGGACTGTTTTCTGCTGGTGAAAATGTACCACTGTTTATTCCATTTATCTGATGCCCTGGTCCAGGCCTGTATGCTGCTGTGACCCAGTTACCATGGAGAACTTGTGTATTCTTGTCTTCCTTGCTTCTTTTACATGCATCTTTGCAGAAAAGAAAATCTTTGCTGCTAGGCAATACAAAAATTACAGAGATATGTTCATTTAGTCCCTGAATGATTATCAAAGATGTGCAAGAAGTCTTCATTATGCAACATTGTCCTTTATAATAAGCCCTCTGTAGACTTTTAAGAGACTAGGTAAGCCAGCTAGGTATGGATTTTGTTAGCCCTTGGCTATCAATTGAATAGATACTAATTAAACTGCTTACCTATTCACCAGATATTTGTGAAGAGCTTACTATCTGGGAAGCAATTGTGGATAAAGTGTCAAGTGAGGCATTGTCTCTAAATTCAAAGATTTTTTAATCTACTAAAGAAAGATAGAATTCCAAATTCATGCTATAAAATGTGGTTAAAGATCCTTATAACAACTGCATAACAGAATAAAAGAAGTAGGGGGAGTATATGGATGTGTGAGATTTTTAATTTGGAAGAACTCTGGTGAGCTTTCTTGAATGTGGCATATTTGTTCACCATGAAGCAGAAGATATTCAAAAGTCATCTTTGTGATGTGACTTTGCCTTACTGATATAAAAGTGCTGCCCCTTCCCTAATCATGCTTCAATGTTCCAGACAGGGAAAAGTCAGAAGGTGAAAGAATATTCTCAAGTTCCAATTCCATGACATGTCCTCTACAGTTGAGTACATGGATAACCTACATAAAATTGGTTTGAGGTTAGAGAGATAGGGTAGTTAGCCTGGAAGAGAGACACCAATGATAATTTTTATTTGTAGCATCCTACTGTGAATTGGATGAAGGTTTACAGAAAAAAATCAGTTTATGTTAATGGTAATGGAATTATTTGGAAAAGAATATCAAAAATGATTGTACACCATGAAAGATATAACCAGTGGCACTGAAGTGTACATGTAGATGTTTTGTGTGTTAGGATGATCTAGAGAAATAAAACTAGGGCACTTATGATTATCTATCTATCTATAGCATTAAGGAATATAACAGCTAATTAGTTCACACACAAGTACAGAGGGCTTGGTTCAACTCACTTCCATGGAACAATTAATATACTGGAAGTCCTACAAGTCATGAGAGCTGCTGGATCCAAAGTCAAGGAAGCAGACAGTCTGGCCACAGGCAGCAAACAGCAAGACAGATCACCAACAATCAGCAGCTCAGAAGCTCATTGAAGCAGGCCTGGATGGATATCGAACTCAAGCAATGCAAGACAACAGGATCCGACAGCCTCAAGCTCAAGCAATATATACACCAGCTGTGTGTCAAAGCAGATCTCAAAGGAAACTCAAGCTCCACCGACATATCCATGTGTTGGCTGTACCACAGGTAATGTAGCTCACAAGTTGAGGCAGAGAACTAGCTAAAGAGAGGGGCAGGGCTTGCCAAGCCATTTATCTCTTTGCCCTCCAATCAAACTGCGACCTTATTAATCCCACATGTTCCTATTGGCCAGGTTGGCACAATAAACCTACCTATCACATTGGGGAATTTGAGAACGCTTTTTTTTTTTTGCCAAATTAGAAAAAAAATACATGAATAACAATGAGTACAAGGAAGAAAAACATATTCTAGGAAGGAATGTGGCAATAAAATAGTCCAACTCTTCTTGATATGATTGAATTACTAAATTCTATGGCATGTGGATGAAGTGCTATTAAAATGGTTTAAAAGCCAGTTTTACAGCCAATCATTCATTTGTTGCAATTCCATAATATAACATCACATATTCCACTTCCTACCTGTATTTCTTGCTCCCCATGTCCTTCCTTTCTAACCCTTTTTAACTTTGTCCTTGGGGAAATTATGCTCTGTTCATCTAAAAAAGAGGGTACCTTGGGCTGAGCCACACCCTGATGTTTTCAATAGCTTCATATGCAAAGTAGATAATGCATAAAGAAGACCAAAGAATACAAAATGTATTTCAATAATGGTGTTGACAACGAATATTGAAAACACCATGGACTACCAGAAAAGCAAACAAGCCTATCTTGAAAGAGATAGGGCCAGAATGCTCCTTAGAAGCAAGGATGGCAAGATTTCAACTCACATACTTTGAACATGTTATCAGGACAGAGCAGTCTCTGGAAAAGGCCATTACACTTGGTAACATCTAACTGAATCACTGCCATAAAATTGATTCTGACTCAGAGTGACTGCAAGCCACAGGAGACCTGCCCCTGCTGGTTCCTGAGCTTGTAGCTCTTTACCAGTGCTGTATCTTCCACTGCGTATAGCGGGGATTTCAAACTCTGCCCTTGCAGTTAGTAACCTACTAAGCCACCAGGACTCCTTGTGAAGTACAGGGTCAGTTTCAAAAAAAAGGAAGAAAGATCGCCAACAAGATTGATTAGCAGTGGTTGCAACACTGGGCTCAACCATTGTGAGGATAGCAGAAGGCATGGCAGTGTTTCATTCGATTGTCAATAGGATGGCTGTGGGCCAGAGCCACTCTGAGGGCCCTAAAAACAACAACAACAGCAGCAGCAATTAAAAAATATATATGTGTTTTCTCTTCAGTTAGATATAAATGTAAATATGTGTGGGAGAATGGAGGTCAGAAAGTAGAGCAATATCACTCACCTCCTCGACATTTCAGAGCCGTCTTTGGAAAAGGGACAGCCAGTGGGTAAAACAGACCAAACCTGTAGTATCGAATCATCCTTGATTATCATTTAATTGTATATTTGAGAAGAGGTCGTGATCTTCGCATTTTTTAGTACCTCACTCCCTTTACTCCTGACCCAGAACTCCCCTTTCTCACAAGACTGCCTCAGGCGGCAAAGCGAAGGTTTGTTCTGTGCTCAGCATCCGCCAGTGAACACACAATCGAAGAGGTTTTCTGGGTTCTTGTGTGTCAGCCTACAAAATGAGAGGTTTAAACTGCATTTCCAAATTCGCTTCCAGTGCTAACATTTTGTCTGTATACAAATACTTAGTACGTATATTGCTCTTAAATAATAAAACAAGGTGGAATATAATTAAGGGGCAAAATGAGTTATATAGACAATTTGTGCTGTGAACTCCGCTGTTTAAGTTGACTAATGTGACATTGTTCTCAGGAAAAGAAAATTTCAGCATTTTACTCGCAGAAGAACCCTGATCTAAATTAGGTCATGGGAGCGGGGAGAGGGCTGAGCAGAGAGTCCCAGAGAACCTTTCAGGTGATAGAAATTCTGGTTTCTTTGTTGTCCGGGGAAGGGAGAGAGGCAAGGCAGAAGCAGCCAAGCTGCAGCTGAGGACAAGTTTGCTTCTGTCCGAGACACAGTTTCTGCTTGCCGAACAATGAGCGTTCAGACCAGTGGATGAGGCTGTTATCAGCCCATGGCAGGCTGAGAAATAATCTCCAACCACAAATAACAATGGGTGCCGTATCTCAGGCCAGGTAATGAGGAGCCTTTAAACTGCATCAACTTGAGTTTATTATTCTTTAGTTTTACATGTCTCAGCCCAGAATCACCTTATCTTTTCCCTTTTTTGGTGTTCTGTGGAGGCGCCCCCTCCACAAAGGAAAAGATATTTAGTGACCTTTTCCCTTCCTTTTCCTTCTTCAGATTTGAAGCCTCTGCAAAATAATAAAAACTCTACAAGAATTCTCTAAAAATCCACCCATAAAATCAGGACCCTCAGTTTCTTTTGTTCAGTAGCTGATCTAAAACAGATCCATTTGCATCTTCTGTGCATTAACGATGGGGAACAAAACCAGGAAGGGATCCCACAAACTGCTGTTAGGGGTAGGTCCGACAACAATTTTGCACAGAGATAGTGTATTAGACAGGGTCCTCTAGAGAGATAAAACGAGATTGCTGATAATTTTATATATTTATTTATAAAGAGAGTTAGTATGTAACACAAGAAATGAGCTCTTAAATTATAAAGCAGTACATATGGCTCAGTGCAACTCACTCACATGAGAGTTGTGAGACACTAGCAGTCCTTCAAGTCTTGAGGGCCACCAGGTAGTCCTCTGTAGAGAGAGCTAGGCTATCCCAGCACAGGCAGCCAAGAGTAAGGCAGGTCATCAACTGTCAGCCGGGTCACCAACTGCCAGTCCCCAGCTCAAGAGATGTAAATTCCAATCATGTGATCTTAAAAGGACCTCAACTTACAGCAACACACTCCATAGGCTAGGAGTCCCACAGGTAGTGTAGCCTGTAAATTGAGGCCCAGAACAGGCAAGACAGACACACACTGGTCCAAAGATCAAAGAGCGAGAGACAAGAAAGGTGGGGCTTACTGAGCCATTTACCTCTGCGCCCTTCAATTAATCCCACTTGTGTTTAGCAGCCAGGCTGGCACAATAAACTATCTCACATATCGAGTGAGAAATAAAATTCTAGGCTGCTAAGGCCACTCTGCTTCCATGTTGCTGATTCTGTCAGTACAATTCATTGATTCCTTTGTTGCAGTTCATTGAGAAGCCTTTTCGTATCCAAGATGGTGTAAACAGGCTTGATGAAATATCATTTTTATATACAGAATCCCTAGTACTTGATCCCATAAAGTCTGTCTTCTGTTGAAAGGGCATCCCCTATGTGCATGCAGGGGTGGGAGTGGTGTTAGTAAGAGAACTTACTAGTCATGATAGTATATATTTCCCCACATGCATGTAACTTTGACTGAGGCCCAAGCCAAAATTGTTTCCAATGTGCAAGGTTGTGGAACAGTATAAATGGGCCTAAAATCACCTTTATTTATTTATCTATTTATTTATTTATACATTTTAAAGGCACCTATAGGTTGGAATTGACAAACAAGGAATTTCATTTCATTCTCATAAAGAAAAAAATTGAAATAATCCAGCATGAATCCAAGTGATGTAAGGAGTTAAACATAAAAATGAAAAATAATAAATGCTTCTCAAAAAGAGGATATTTTAGAACAGATTGGAAAGTAACTTCCTACATAAGACACTAAAAACATAAAGTGGAAAGGTAACAGGTCTGAAAATGTTAAACATTTTCAGACAAAGACCTGAAATGAAAATAGAAAGACCTATGACAATCTGGAAGAAAATATTTACAATACCTAAATGAAAAACAGGGAGCCACACCCAGAGTAGACCCAGAATTTATACAAATCTAAAAGAATGAAGGCTAATCTAATGAAGGGAAATGACTATATAGATAGGAAATACTTAGTAAAAAATACAAATGGAAAATAAGTATATAAAGGATGATTGACATCTTCAGAAATTAAGTCATTACAAATTTCAAGAAGGTTATATTTAAAAGCTATAAGATTGAGATAATTTTAAAAAGATAAATAACATCTGTTTGTGGTGTGGATCAGCGAAGCAAGCGTCCTCACATACCACAGGTGTCGGCCTATTTGTAAGCCAATTTGACAGGACCAATTAAATTTTAGTCCTACGTCCCTAAGAGCTTTTTCTAAAGAAAAGTTTGCATTATCCCCAAATGTATCTGTAGAGACGTTTTCATAGCCACGCAGTAATAGAAAAAAAATGAGGAGCAATCTAAATGCCCATGAAAATGAGATCATCCATATAAATGATGGTATATTTTTATGTGCAACCCATTGGCATTCTCACCTAGCTATGGAAATATTTACTAAGTGAATAAGTTACAGAATTAGTAAGTATATTATGAATCCATTGATGTAAAAAGGAAAATATTTTGATGTATCTATGTACGAAGCCCTCTTGGCGGTGGTGGTCAATCTTTAGGTTGCTCACTGTGAATAATGAGAAGGCTATCTGCTCTGATAAAGATTAATGGCCTGGAAACCCTAGACAGGGTCCTCAATGCCAATGGATTATTTCTGTACCAATGGGCCCTGGTGGGGCAGTAGTTAAAATACTGAAAACCCACCAGCTGCTCCATGGGAGAAAACTGTGGAGGTCAGAGTCTGTATTTATTTACAGCTGGGAAAGCTCAGGGTGCACTTACATGCTCTCTTATAAGGTTGCTCTGTGCAGTAATTAGCTTTTTGGTAGTAGGGTTTGGGAAATGAGTACTACCAGCCATCTGTCCGTTGGCCATATTTTTGCGTCTTGTGCTAGGAACTATGCCATGGTCAATGGCATAACTACTACACATCCTGGGATAGGTTTGGTGGAGCATCCAAGTGAGCCGACTAGGCAAAAAGGCCCACAAATAGATGGAAATCGAATGGAACCCAAAAGAACATTGACTTGCTTGCTTTGGAACATTAAAATATATATAAATATAAAATATTCAATACAATATTTTAATGTTCCATATATATATATATATATATATATATATATAAAACCACAGAGTAACTTCTGACTCATAGTGACACCCCCTCTCCCACCCACACAGGGAGCAGACAGCCTCATCTCCTTAGGAGTGAGTGGACTATCTACCATGCAGCAAGCAGGTCAATACTTAACCCACACCACCACCAGGCCTCCTTTGGACATATGATAGGAAAAATAAACCATAGGAGGTACTATCATGCTCGGGGATGTAGAGGACCAGCAAGAGCACTGGAAAGCCTCCCTGAGATGGATTGGTACAATCATTGTAGTGGTGAACTAAAACATATTAGTAATTGTTGTGAATGTGATGCAGGACTGGACAGCATTTGGGGTTTTTGCATATAATGTTGCCGTAAGGCAGCGTTGCCTGGATGGCAGTTATGAAAATGTAATAGAAGAATGTGACATAAGTTCCTCATTGCGCTTTCCCCTGGGAAAGGGAATGCTGATCACTTTACATCTTACATAACTCATGCCTTACATTGTTTGATGAATGCACCCACAAACCAACTCAGATGTTAATTGCATAAAAGGAAATAAATGAAAATATTGTGCAGATACTAGGTATATGGTTAATTTATTATTAATAAACAGAGGTGTTTACTCAGCATGGAGTTAATTTGGAAAGCCCTGGAAAAGCACCAGTGATTTGTGTACTGCCCCGAATAAATTTATTAAGGCAAAGATCATCAAAGCAAAAATAACTACTTAAAATAGAGATATTTGGTTAATGAAAGAAACTACTTATTCACTCATTAATTTAACAAATAACTGTAGAGAGACTGCTATGTGCTAGGAATTATTCTCAACACTAGAGATACAGCAACTGTGAAGCCGTAAGTTGAGTAGAAGCAGGGATCATAAAATTTTTAAATATGTACTTAAATACATAATATCAGTGTATTAGGCTGAATTTTGTGGAGAAGCAAAATTAGTGACACTCATATATGTAAAAGAAAGAATTCTATATTACTAAAACATCCCAGCTCTGACCTACTCAGATCCGTGGGTCAGATGCTAGCTAGAGGCTCGAAGACTATTGCACCTGCTGGCAGATGCAGCAGGAAGGTGAAGTGGGAAGCTGGTAGATCACAGGCTGTTGGGTGCAGAGTCATGTGGATTCAGAGTCTACCTGAAAGGTACCCACAACTCCCATGCTCAGCTGGCTGCATGGGCCGTTGACTCTAGACAGGAGACACAGGGCCCTGTCACAGACACAGCCAAGCTGGAAAGTGAAGAGCAATTGAGAGCACTGTCCTCAGATTCTCTCTGATAGAAATGTCTTACCCTCAAGGAAGCCTTGCCAGACTATGACCTGCCTGGGAGGTTGGACTCTAGCCCTACACAGGCACCATCAATTCAACATAAAAACCTAACCACCCCCATCTTAAGCCCAAGATAGGCAACAAGTTGTGTAGTAGTTGTGATTTCTGTAGAGTAGTCAATGAATGTTGATTTCAAGCAGAGACAAGAAGGAAGTAGGAAGGTCATCCACCCATGGTAGAATGGCATTCCAGACCAAGCTGAAGTTCAAAGGCCCACTTGATGCGGTGGAAAACCAGTATGAAAAGAAAAGGTGATAAAACTTCTGTCCTCTGATTTATGGGAAATATAATTTATATACATTATATGATTTAATCTTTCAGACTCCAGAGTTTGGGAAAAAGATTTTACATTTGCTTGATGAAGAAACAGAGATTCAAAGAACTTAAATATCTTGAATGGCATGATTCAGCTATTGTGTCACAGAACTCTGTTTGCAATGAAGTCTCTCTGAATTGGGGGGAAATAAATAGACAGTTTCAGAAGCAAATCTGTTTGCATTCCAGTTTTATGGAATTAGAATCCCCATCAAAAGAACTCAGTAGCCTGCATTTTTAGAAATTTGAAAAACTGTTACCAATGGCAAACTGGGGGACTAAATATTTCTCAGATCTTCCATTGGCAGGTGGAGAGAAACATATGCCCTTGGAGGTTGAATAAGTCACCAGTCACCCAACAGTGAGGGAGACCTGGGACTAATCAAGATTGTCTGGCCGTCAGTGTTTCTGGCTTTTGATGTTCAGGACATCATGCTCCTCAAAGATCAACATGAAGATTAATTGTCTAGGAATATTGCTCCAATACAGAAACTGTGCAGTCGACCTGGGATGTAGTCTGGGATTCAGCAATTTTAGAAAACGTCCAAAGAATGCCACTTGTAGGCTTGGAGATGATGAAACTAAGAGTGTAAGGTTGTATATGTACCAATGAGCCTAGAACATTATGGTATGGTCTACATTGCAAAATAGTGTTTGTGTGAATGTATGACAGTGCTAGCGAATGGGATAGTGGTATAGGAAATGAACTGATAAGAGGTGAAGGAATGATATGATCTTCAAAGTTAAAAGTCCGATTCTAGTGAAAGGGAAATTATAAGGAGAGGTTTGAGGCAATATCGTAGATACAAAGATGTCAAAAAGTTTGCTTTGTGGCATCAATACTAGTTATTAAACAAAAATATCAAAATATGCAGTTTCCCCCTCAACACATCCCCCATCTAGGTCTATACTTTTCTGACATTGTTGCCTTCGTGAACAATCCTTTGACTAACACCGTGTCAAAGTGGCAGTTTGGGCCTCCTCTAAAACGTCAAACTCAATATCCACGGAGACGATTCCAATTCACAGCAACCCTGTAGCACAGAGTAGAATTGCCCAGGTGAGTTTCCAAGACTTTCACTTTTTATGGAAGTAGAAAACTTCATCTTTCTCTAGAAGAGTACCTGGTGGTTTGGGACTGCCAACCTTGAGGTTAGCATGCCAAAGTGTAAACAGCGCTCTACCGGAGCTCCTGGTAGTGATCCTTGAAGGATTCAAGTCATGTTTTGTTTTGTTTCGTTTTCCTATAGTCTATGAGGTAGGGGAACAAGAACAACAACAACAACAAATCTAGAGAGGTGAGATCAGAGCTGTGGGTAGATAGGCTAAGGTCCCTTACTGAAATTCTCACAGGACACCTCTCGCTACTCTGAAAGAATGAGCAGTTCCTTGTCAAGATGGAAAACAATATATTATTGGCACAATACTTTGATGGCCCTCTTCTCACCATGTAGTTTTCAATGCTATTAAAAAGTCTTTGTAATCTGCCCCCATTATTGCCCTGCAACCTTAAAAAACATCTATAAAGTTTACCCCTTTGATATCTCCCAAAGCGGTCCTCCTAACCTTCTGAGCACACCTCTCTGCCACAAATTGACCTGGGCCAGAGATTCCCCAGGAAGCCATGCTTTCAATTGACCTTTTTTTTTTTTTTTTTTGAAGGAACCCTAATGAGACTAAGACAATTGTATTAGTGAGAGAACTTGCCTGCAGCCATCCAGTGATTGCCGACATGTTCAGGGATGTTTTGTTGTAGTTGTTTATGGAATAAAGGCACGTATATATATATGAATTAGAACCGGAGAAGCAATACTGTTTATTTTACTTCTTATTTCAAGTAAAATCCCCATTGCTTCACTGATGTGGACAGGTGGTTGTTTTCAGGTGAATTCATTCAGATAATTTATACCAGAGAATTACTTTAATCACATCCTACTCACATCCCACCTAACAGAATTTGCAGCAGCATTAAATAATATTTGTAGAACTCTGGGGAACTCTGAACCTTCTTGTCGAGTTCTGAGAATCTGTCATCATTGCCCCTGCCCCTGCTTGACTTTAATGGATGATTTCTGGCCATACTGTGTTCACAGCTTTCCAAAAAATCTAATCATGGTCCACACTGCCTGTGTGGAAATGTACTTAATTGTTATGAATGAAATGATTGCATAAAACATGAGGCCAACAAATTTGGATATATTGTTTTCATTATGGAATGAGTGGTTCTTTATTCCCTTCTGGAGAGCTTAGACTGCAATGTAATTAAAGTTATGTTCTCCTGTGTCTCAGGTTGAGAAACCTTCTCTTGGAACTCCCAACCAGGAGACTGGCCAGATATCAAGCATCAACTCTTCTAAGGCCACTAGCTTCCACCTCAGAATAAAGGAGGGCCAAACTCCTACAGCTTTAAGTTCATGCTCAATGTCACTAAACACAGCTTCTCTAGGGATTCTTGGGTTGGCTTCAAATGATCAGAGATGCTAAAGTTGGATGATTTTGCTTGTGTTGCAAGAGAGATGGCCAAAGGATAGACAGTGTAGGAGTGGAACTAGGATAGGGCTAGGGTTAGGGAAAGAGTCTACTCACATTCTTTCTTCTCCTTTACTTCGCCAGCACCCTCCAGGATAGCCTTAAGCCTTACTGCCCCATTTGTAAAGTGAAATAAATGCTTACTCACTGCCATTGAGTCAATGCTGATCGATATTAACCCCTGTGGGTTTCTGAGACTGTAACTGCTTATGGGAATAGACAGCCCAGTCTTTCTTCCTCAGAGCTGCTGGTGGTTTTGAACTGCCAACCATGCTCAACCACTACACCATCAGAGCTCCATAAAGAGAAATAAGTAATCCTGATTTTTTTCATGGGATTTATTTCATATTAAGAGGCTTTGATATCTAGCCTATGAAATAAATTAATCTGCTTACATGGAAACCTATATAAACTCCAAGTGTATAAAATTTCCGTTGTTGCTATGGAAATATTTCCAAATGACATTTTTAAGGGAAATATTTTCCTTTGCTTCTTCTTCTTGTTAGGTAGCATGGAGCCGGTTCCACCTCAGAGGATCGCAGGAGGCAACAGAATGAAACATTCCCTGAGCCATCCTCACAATCTATAATCTGTATGAAAACACTGTTTCAGGCACTCTTTAAATCAATTTCACACTTTGTAAGTCAAGCTTATTAAAAGCCCTCCTCGGTTTCACTGACCTTCTACGTTCCCAAGCATGACGTCTTTCTCAAGGAACGGTAGCCTCCCTGTAACACGTGTACAGTACACAGAAGGACATGTCAGCATCCTCACTTTGAAGAGGCTTGCTTCTAAAACATATTTGTTCGTTCTGGTGGCAATCACAGCATATTCAATATTATTTGTCAACATTGTGATTCATGTGCATCCATTCTAATTTGAGCTTTCTTATGCCCTGTCAAGTTATCAGATGAACATGAGGCAAATAAAAATCCCATGCCTTGCTTCAAGTAGACCTTATTCTTGAAAGTGACATCTTTTATTTTTAGCAGTTTAGAAGTATTTTGCAGCAGATTTGCCCAATGTGATACATTATTTTAGTTAGACTGCTGTGTCCATGGGTATTGAGTGTGGAAAATAAATAAATATAACAAAATTCTGACACCTCAAATCTTTTCTTCATTAATCATAATGTTTTTGGATTCATTGTGAAGACTTTTATTTGATTTATGTTGGGGTGTAACATTTCTGAAGTCCACAATTTATTACTTTTGTCAGTAAGTACTTCAAATCTTCTTCACTTTCAGCAAGGAAGGTTGTGTCATCTCCACTGATTGTTAATACACCTTCCTCCGATTTTGATGCCCAATTTTCTTCATATATCCCAGATGGATGGGCTATTTTTTTAGTGAATAGACTAAATAAGTTTCATGAAAAGGTTTAAGACCTGATGCACATCTTTCCTGACTTTAAACCATGCAGTATTCCTGTGTCTCTCAAACGACTGCTCTTGGACAATGTCCAAGTTCTTCATGAGTGTTCTGAAGGTTCCATTCTACGCGATATTATCTAAAGTTTAGTATGATCTATGCAATCCAATATCAGTGCATAGTCAATAAAACAAGGTAAACATTTTTCTTCTTTCAGCTAGAGCCACATAAAATACCATCCATGCTATTCTTTGTCCCATGTTATTTCTATCATATTATATATTTTTAGTTCACTTGGTTATGTTGTGACATCACCCATCTCATTTATTATTCATTTATTATTTACATTTCTTTCTTTTTCTTTGTAAAATTTGTCAGTGGTTTGTCAATTTTGTTAATCTTTTTGAAGATCCAACTTCTACCTTATTTTATTCTTTGTATTGTTTTCCTGTTTCATTTACTGCTACTGTATTACTTCTTCCTTCTGAAGACTGGACACCTGTTTTCTACCCTTTTCTAATTGTTGGAGTTGGGGTTTAAGGTATTTCTTTCAGTTCTTCTTCTGTGAGGTTGCATTTATTAGAATAAGTTCATCTCTGAGCACTGCTTTCACTTGTCTCAGAGGTTTGCTAAGTACTATTTTCATTCTGGTTTCCTGCTAGGAATTTTTCCATATCATATTTAATTCCTTTTATTATCCAGAAGTTTTCCAGCAGCACTTTCTTTGTGTTGGATTTTCCTCCAATCTTCTTGCTATTGATTGAAAATTTTATAGTGTTGTGTTCTGAGAAAATGTTTGATATTATTTTGAGGTTCTTTAAATTTATTAGGGCTTGCTTTTATGGTCTAATATACTATTATGGAGAAAAATCCATCTGTACAGGAAAAGAAGGTGTATTGTATTTTCACTGGGTGCAACACTCTGTACATATTCATGAGATCAAGTTTGTTGATATTTTATTGAGATGTTCTGTATTGTTGCTGAGTTTCTTTCTAGTTCCTCTGCCCATTTTTCAGTCCTTTGAGTGTGTGTCATCTAGTTCTCTTTTTAATTATTTTTCTGGGTTTTTTTTGTAATTGAGGATCTTTTATTATGTACATAGATTTATTTTTTTGTACATAGATCTTTACAATGGCTCTATCTTTTTGCTGGCTTGTTTCTTTAATAATTATCAAACTCATTTCTTTGTCCCTATGCTATTCTTTTTATAAATAAATTAGGATAATGTCAAAAATAGAATAAGGTCTATTTTATCAGAAATTAATATTGCCATCTCTACTTATTTTTGATTTCCAGAAGCTTGATATACTTTTTCCATCCTTTGAGTTTTCACTTACTTTTATCTTTGTGTCTAAGGTGTGTCTATTGTCTGCAACACATTGATGTGATCTGCTTTCTTTCTTATTTGTTCTCCAACTACCTTTCTCCTGACTCTTGAATTTAACTGGGCTACAGTTAGTGTGATTATAATCAGTGTTAATGTATTGCTATCAATACAATTAAGCTGCTTCACAAGACCTTTTGAAAGTCTTAAGAAAAGATATTCCTTTGAAGACTAATGTGTGCCGGACCCAAAACTGGTATTTTCAGTCGCCCCTTTGGATGGGAAAGTTGGGCATTATGTAAGGAAGATCAAAGTAGAATGGATACATTTTAATTAGGGGCTTTGTAAAGAATATGGAAAGTACCTAGGACCGCCAAGAGAACAGACAAGTCTGTTTTGGCAGAAATACAGCCAGAACACAATTTAGAGGCAAGGATGACAAGGCTTCCTCTTACATTTTTTGGACATGTTATCAGGAGAAATATTGCCTCCATTTGGACATTCTGGACTTATACATTTATTCCCTCTTCTTAACCTTGCAATTATCACCATTATAGATTCATGCTTCTGGTTCTTTGTTTTCAATCTTGTACACATATTTTATTTAGGGAAATCGGTTTGACTTTTTATTTCTGGGTGATATTTTCTTGTGTCTAAATAAAAGGTTACCTAATGTTGGGCTCTTTTTAGAAATTCTTGTAAGTTTGGTTTCATATTTATAAGTTCCTTTAACGTTTGTGTATCTGGAAATGCCTTTATTTTGCCATTATATTTAAAGGATCATTTTTCTGTATACATGACAGTTGGTTTGCAATTTACCCCCAAGACTTTATATAATTCATCCCATTGTCTTCTCGACGGCATGGTTTCTGCTGAGAAACCATGGAGAATCCATGAGAAACAGAGCCCAGTCTTATTAGTTGCACCTTGTAAAACACTTCATTTTTCCTAGCTGTTCCAAAGATTCTTTCATTTTTGGATTTGGAAAACTCAATTCTGATATATCTTGTTGACTTTTTATTGAATGTTTATTAGAGAGTTTATTGGATGATAATCTTTTCACTGAGCTTATTGGATAGATACCTTTTCATCTTTAATGATAATGATACTAGGGATGTTTTCTGCTAACAAAAGTTTGAGAAGGCATGTGTATGACGGTGTGTGTGTGCGTGTGTGTTGCTTCCTCCTGCTCTGGGAATCCAATCACATATAAATTGTTCTGTTGATACTGTCGCATATAACTTTGAATCTTTGTTCATTTTATTCATTTCCTTTCCCTAATTTTTCCATTTATATTGGTGTCAAGCTATTTTTCTTCTAATTTGCCAATTCATTCTACAATTGATTTGTTTTTTTTCTCCGTTCCAATGTATTTTCTATTATTTGTCTCTGAAATTTTAGCATTAGTATTCTGGATCTCTAATTGCCCATATTCTGGGGTTATTTTTGTTCTTGGTATTTTTGCTTGTTTATTTTTATATGGTTCCTAATTGTCTATCTTTTGAGATTTTTTTCCCCTTTCTGTTGTTGTACTGTTCTCCTGAAATTTTCTAGACTACTGCCTTTGTTTTCTTTAATTTTGTTTGTGGTCTCTCTGAGGTTTTAAACAGATGGGTTTGTGTACACCCATCCCCCAACACTTATATACACATATCACACATGGCTATATTTATATTTCAAGAAGTGTATGGATAAATGCCATTATCTATTAATTCCATTTTCTCATAATTTTTGGAAGATTCTTCATTTTTTATGTTGGTCTCTTGTTTCCACCACTTCATCCTGGTTTCTTTATTTGATTAGAAGTTACCCGTTGTATTACGCCAGGTGGACTAGAGAAACAAATCCAGTGGCACTCATAACTGTGTAAGAATGAGGCTTATATCCAGAAGTAATTATGTATCAAGGAAACACCCAGCCCTGTACAAGTCCATAAATCCCTTTTCAGACTCCCACGACCACCTTACTCGTGGTTATCAGTATGGTATCGTGGGGAAAGCAGGAGAAAAAATCCTTCCCAGTTTCCATTCACTGGCTCGTGAATGGCACATTTCGAAGTGGATGCAGCCAATTTCCCAGTTCCTTCCAGAATTAATCAAGGGAAGCTAGATGCTTGGAGTTCACCTTTACCAACCTTCTCCACACAGGTGCCGCCCTACAAGACTTCCCTTCCTTGAGAGCCCTCAACACAAACAGCTAGCTGTTCTTTACTGGTGATTTGGTACTCCTTTAGTGCCCCCCCCCCTCCTCATGCTAGCAGTGTTCTCAGCCTCCTCACTGCACGTTCCTTTTCTAGATCCAGCTTGTACTTTGCTCATTTTTCCAACCCAAGGTCTGTCGACATTCTTCCTCTGTCCTCAGAGGGATACCATGACGTAGGCTCCTCCTCCCCCCCTCAGGCTACCTTCTGTGTCTCAAGGTTGCCCAATGCCGCCCTGCATTTCCAGTCTCCTGAATCAGCTTTTGTTCTAGCTTTCTTCCCCCACAGTGTTTAATTCAGTGATTCTCTCATTTGCTGCTCATCGTTGTAGAACTGTCTTCTCGATAGGATGCACTTAGTTTTGGGGGTCCCCATGGTAGAGGGCCTGGGCAGTGTTACTTCTATCATGTAGTCTGCCCTTCTGCAGAGCGCATATTACTGTATGCCAAAGTGTGCGGTTTTCTAAGCAAACACACACAAAAGCATTTACTATATTGCATCATAAAGTGAATTAGTACAGACACACTAAAATCATTCAGACGTGGTTATCTAGCAGATATTTTCATATAAATGAATAAAGGGGCTTTTCACTTTGAGACTGGCATAATTTGTTACCTACAAATCACCTGCAGTCTTCAAATTAATAGAATTTTGGAAATTATTGACCATGAGCTTGATAGCTTCCTGATAACTAAAGAGTTCTCTAGTGTGATTGGTAGTGACATTAACAGATGTTAATATCTGTTAATACACATACACAAACACACAGGGTAAGTTCAAAACATGGCTACAAAATCTTCTCACTCACTATCGTAGAGTCAATTATGATTCATAGCAACCCTATAAGACAAACTGTCACTGCAGCAATGTACTTTCTTGACAGTGTACAGGTTTACAGGAATAGAAAGCCTCATCTTTCTCCCATGGTAGTGCTGGTTTCAAACTGCTGACTTGGCAATTCATAGCCCAAATTGTAAGTCCCTAAGCCACCGGAGCCCGTACAACATCATTGCCACTTATATACAAACTATTAAAATATTCATCAGTTGCTTCTCCACATTTCTTTTAAAAGTTGCGTTTCCATCAGTCTAACTCATTCCTGAAGACTTCCAAGAGCCTTGAGTTATATCACCTCAAAATAGAAGTGTTGGTATTTCAAGGTGCAAATTGTGTTCCTTTGAAATGTTCTTTGGGTTTGGGAATAAAGTGGAGTCTGACTAAACCAAGATCAGGGCAGGAGGGTGGATAAGTTTCTCAAAAAAATTCCCTTAGAACAATGTTTGCTACCCTTGAAGAGTGAGCAGGTGTGTTATCATGATGGTGGGAAATCTTACCACATTACTTTCCTAGTCTGTTTCCCATGAATGAAATTTTGTTTTTATTAAAATTTATTCAAAATAAATACCTATGATTGTCATGTATCCTTTGAGGAAATTTATTAAGATACCCCCCTTCCAAAGTCAATATATCATTTTAAGCTGACGTTACTGCTTTGAATTTAAATGGTGATCTAGCAGATTGCTTCAGAAGCCACTGTTTAAATTGAACCTTTATTTTTGAAGGCCCCATAACAAGACTAAGACAAGTGCGTTACTGAGAACACTTATCTGAAACCATCTACTGGGCAAAGAGACATGTGTAAACATATTTTGTTAGGAACAAACCCATGCACGTGTATAAACTGGGATCCTACCAGCAGTATTTTTTTTTTACTTATCCTCAGGGAATTATTTATGTCAAAAGTTGTACAATCTACATAATTCAATGAATAAATATTTTCTAAGTAGCCATAATATTATGTCATAAATCTATGCACAGGTTAAAGATGCTTCAAATGGAAAAATGAAGCAATGCATTCTAAGGTACAATGCGTTCTTTGCTATAGTGTCAGACTTCACATTGCAACTAAACTTTAAGAAATTACCACTTATCAAATGTTGGTGTTTATCAAAGAAGAATATCTATTACTATTTGAATTCACTGCCTTTGAGTCAATTCTGATGCATAGAATCCCTGCAAGACAGAATAGAATGGTCCTGTCAGGTTTCTGAGGTTTTCAATCTTCAGGAATAGAAAAGCTTTCTTTTTCTCACTGGTGTGTTTGATCTGCTGACCTTGCTTGTAGTCACCCCACAATCTACTATGCCACCAGGGATTCTTATTATTTGAAAGGATTATTAGAATAATTTTTAAATATGTATCTTTGTCACGCCATATTTTCTTCATATAGTTCACCCAGAACAACCTATCAAAACAGATTGAAAACAGAAGCAGATCTGAGAATTCAATTGGCCTAATTATGCCAGATATTAAAGCTATTTTCCAACATGTAAAAGCCTCTTCTCACTAATTTTGTTTGGAAAATTTTTATTTTTCATTAAAATTTTTTGTTCTGTTAAAATGTGATGGCTATAGTATTATTATTACCCATAAATAATTATGAAATAAATGTGGACTTTTTCCTTCTTAGTCTAATTTCTAGTATTATAAATAATGATACTTAAAATCCAAAAGACCAAAAGTACTTTGAGGTACCAATGTGTTTTCATTTCTTAAGAGAGCAAGTGGAATGGAAGCCTCCCTGGCTTTCCCAAATGATTACAATCAGCTGCCAAACCAAACACCATGATTCTTGTGTGGTTTCCTTCAGAAAAAGCAGGCCATGAAAACCTGAAGTACAATACTACTCCAAGATATAGGATGCCCAAGGTTGCAATCAACTCACTGGTCACTAGTAGTGGTGGTCATAGTATGGTTGAATCTTACTTTACTTTTTCTGTGTATGTATAAGACAGAGGTATATACAAGAGCAATTGAACACTGAGAAAACATCCCAAACCAGTCCAAATCAAGTACATAAGTCCTATACTAGACCATATGTCTGATACCAATCTATAAAGTCCTCTTCGGCCTCATGAAACGTGTGCAATGACACCCAATGCAGGAAAATCTCAGGCCAGTGGGTGGATAGTTTTGTGGATCCAGCGACAGTGGAAGCATCTCAGTGCTGGTGTGGGTCTCCATATGGCTTTTCCAGGTCCAGCACTCTCACTGCCATCAGCATATATCCATGTGTCTTGGCAGTAAAGAGTCTCTCAGGGAGTGAGGACAGAGAGAGAATGTCTCCTGCCTCCAAGGAGGAATACCGAAGTTCCCAGAATCCTGAGGTGAAGGCCATGCCTACACAGAGGCCTCACTGTCTATGACCTGATTGACAAGCTAGACTCCACCCCTTCACTCTTAATCCTCTCAAATTGACAAATGATTATATAACTACCACAGGTGTCAATGGGAAAAGGTATCAGAAATTCAAAAACAAATAGATGAAGAGGGGTGGGGATATAATGGAGATCCAAAACTCACCTGCAAGTTAATTGGACAGACCCTCACAGAAGGGCCACATGGAAGGGAAAATAAATCTCAGGTGTGGTATGGCACTGATGAAGCACGCAACTATCCTTTTGTTCTTTAATATTTATTCCCCTTACTATGATGGCTTTTATTTGTTTTACCTCATTGATCATGTCAGACTTGTGTATGTTCATTGGTATAATTAAGATCAACCAATACATAAAAGCCAAGATAGATAACCCTTCAGAAAAAGTACCAGGAGTAATGGTTCCCTGAGGGAATGGGAAGTAGGGGGAGGACAGAACGGCAAGGGGAAACAGCTGATAAAGGGGGTTATATCAAGGAGTTCAAGAAGAAAGAAAATATTTTTAAACTGACAGTGGTAGCAATTTTACAATATTGCTTGATATGATTGAACTGTGGAATGTTATGATATCTGTAATAACTCCCAATAAAATAATAAATATAGCCCCCCAAAAATGGGTATCTGCAGTGAATAAATGGTTGACCTTTCTCTACTGTTTTTTAAATCATTTTATTGGGGGTTCATACAACTCTTATCACAATCCATTCAAGTGTGTAAAGCACATTTGTACGTTCGTTACCCTCATCATTCTCAAAACATTTGCTCTCTACCTAAGCCCCTGGCATCAGCTCCTCATTTTTACGCTCCCTCCTTACTCCCCCATCCCTCATGAATTCTTGATAATTTATATATTATTATTTTGTGATATCTTACACTGTCTGATGTCTCCCTTCACCCACTTTTCTCTTGTCCATCCCCCAGGGAGGAGGTTATATGTAGATCCCTGTAATCGGATTCCCCTTTCTACCCCACCCTCCCTCTACCCTCCTGGTATCACCACTCTCACCACTGGTCTTGAAGAGATCATGTGTCCTGGATTCCCAATGTTTCCGGCTCTTATCTGTACCAGTGTACATCCTCTGGTCTAGCCAGATTTGTAAGGTAGAATTGGGATCATGATAGTGGGGAGCGGGGGGAAGCATTTATGAACTAGAGGAAACTTTTATGTTTCATCATTGCTGCACTGCACCTCCTCCTCATGACCCTTCTCTAAGGGGATGTCCAGTGGCCAAAAGATGTCCTTTGATCTCTACTCCACACTCCCCCACATTCACAATGATATGATTTTTAATTGTTGATGCCTGATACATAGTCCCTTTGACACGTGATCACACAGGCTGGTGTGCTTCCTCTTGTGGGCTTTGTTGCTTCTCAGCTAGATGGCCATTTGTTTACCTTCAAGCCTTTAAGACCCCAGATGCTATATCTTTTGATAGCCGGGAACCATCAGCTTTCTTCACCACATTTGCTTAGGCACCCACTTTTTCTTCAGCAATTGTGTCAGGAAGGTGAGCATCATGGAATGCCAATTTAATAGAACAAACTGTGCTTGCATTGAGGGAGTACTTGAGTGGAGGTCCAATGTCCATCTGCTACCTTAATACTAAACCTATAAATAGATGTACATAAATCTACTTCCCCATCTTGCTTTTCAATCATTGTTTATGTTGTTGTCTTAGCAGAGTTTTAACAAAATAATGCAAGGTCCACCGGTCAGGGATGTTTTCCAGGACAGTTGGCCCTGAAGGTAGGAATGTCATCCACCCAAACTGATGAGACTTCTGTCTAATTCGTGTCCAGCTGGGTTCTGCACGGCATCTGAAGTCACTTGCCATCCCTTACACATGTTTTTAGTGCTTAAATGTCTATCATCTATCCTTTTTTATGCTCTAATACCACTACCCCCACCCCACCTTACTTTTATACTTTTAGTTCCTTTGTACGCCTTTAAACTATCTTTTTTTTAACAGTTTTATTGGCACCTCATCCACATATCATACAATTCAATAGTCCAATCATACCCAGAAGAGTTGTACAATCATTACAATCAATCGATTTTATAACATTTTCTTCTTTCTTGTAGTCATGGTTTTTCATGAAGTTTTTTCTTAATTGTGGGAAAATATACACAAAATAATCTACAGTTCCTTCACTTCTTTTAGGTCTCTGCATAAATGTTATCTATCAGATATCTTTTCTGTCCACTCAGAATAAATAAGCCCTTCTCAAAACTGCCATTCTAGTCAACCCACTCTATTTGCTTTTCCTGAGCTACCCTCGCACTCATAAATACATAGGCCAGGGATGTTGGCTCCCTGTCCTCGTTAGAATCAAAGCTATTAGAGGCGAAACTGCCATCTGTCCTGTGTGGCCCGATACACAGAACTGTGCCTGGCACATAAACAAATGAATGGACAAATGCAAACAAAACCATGGCCCCTGAGTTGATTTTGACTTGAAGTGACCCTATAACTCAAAAGCCCAAACTTATGGTCATCGAGCCAATACAGACTCATAGCAGTCCCCCGTGGTTTCCAAGATAACAAATGCTAATGGGAATAGAAAGCCCAATCTTGCTCCTGCAGAATTGTTGATGGGCTTGAACTGCCTGGTGTGTAACCTCTATGCAACCAGGGCTCCTTAGTGACCCAATAGGACATGGCAGAACTGCTCCATACTGTTTCTGATGCAATAACTCATAATGGAACCGCTGTCTTGTTCTTTCCCTTACAACGCAGCTGTGGGTTCAGACTACCTAGCTTTTGGCTAGCAACCCTATGCATAACTCAACATGCTACCATGACTCCACTTGGCACCCAGGAAGCAGCAAGTATCTGATGGATGAAAGGATAAATACCTTGAAATGCTTACATGTTTTATAACCAATGATCCACTAGAGAATGTGTTCCAAGAGAAATGCTGTGCTTATTGCTTTTACAAAGGGAAACCTGTTGGGGCCAGAACTCTATGGGGCTGCCTTGCTTTTCTGAATCTTGAAAATTCTCTACTTTTGACAGGGTGAACTCTAAAACTGTTGGATAGCTCTCTATTTGTGGAACATATGAGGCTACTTTGAAATACTGTGAAAAATGGGATTAAAAGGGAATTGAATTATCCCACCAACTTTTTGAGTTTCCTTTTTCTGATAGGTTTTGGCATCACTCAGTTCCAGGCTTTCACAGGTTTTACTGCACATGCACCATTGCCCTCTCTGAACCAATGCCAATGTACCCATTGCCCATCTGGTTAAAAAGCTGGGGAATAGAGTGGTGTGTTAGGCTGGCTTGAATAGAAAAGAAAATCCAGTGACATGCATATGTGTGTGAGAAAGAGCTTTAAATCAAGGAGTAATTCTATATCCGGAAAGATCCCAGTCCAGTCCAAGTCAAGTCCCTAAGTCCCTCCTCTAACATACATAACACATGCAATGATGCAGAATGCAGGGTGATCAAAGGCAACCGGTGCAAAATTGCATGGATGCAAGATTGATGGAAATGTTGCAGGGTCCAGCAGCTCTCTGGGTCAGCACACAGGAAAGTCAAGACAGCGAGAGGGAGGTTCCCTGGGCCCTCATGAGGTTACTCCCTCAAGGAAGCGCCATCAGGCTGTGATCTGATTGACAAGTTGGCCTACTACCCCTGCACTTTTAGATATCTTCAAGTTGACATAAATTATGCAACCACTACAAGTGGTTCAGGATGGTACCATTTCTTAACTAATTTTCCTGGGGCAAACAATTATTCTCAGCCTCAGTTTCTTGACATGTGCACAGTCACTTCCCCTGAATTATGCACTAATGAGATTTGGGGAATTCTCTCAGAGATATTATAAAGGGTGAAAGAAGGAGGGGGTGGAAGTTACACAATCTAGTGTCAATTTTGGACTTGCGAGGATTAAGAGTGAAGGGGTGGAGACTAGTCTGTCAATCAGGTCAATAGGCAATGAGACCTCTGTGTGGGGCATTGCTTCTGTGGATTTTGGGAACTCCTGTTTTTTCCTCCTTGGAGGCGGGAGGCACTCTCTCTGCTGACTCCCTGTGAGACATTTCTGAGAAGCCATATGAAGCTACCCTGAGGCAGAGTTTCCGAGTTGAAGGAACCACGTGGAGACCCCTGCCAGCACTAAGATACTCACAATGCCACTAGATCCCCAAGACTTCCAACCCCTGGCCTGTGATCTTCCTGCATTCTGCGATATTGCATGTGTTTTGTGAGTCTGAAGAGGACTTTATAGATTGGTATCAGACATATGGGCTAATATCGGATTTATGTATTTGATCTAGACAGGGCTAGAATGTTTTCACAATATTCAATTGTTCTTGTATATAAAGCTCTTTCTTTTTTTATAAATCATTTTATTGGGCCTCATACAACTCATCACAATCCATACATACATCAATTAAGTAAAGTACCCTTATTCATTGCCCTCATCATTCTCAAAATTCGCCTTCCACCTGGGTTCCTGGAATCAGCTCATTTTCCTTTTTTCCCCTCCCCCTTCCTCCAAACTTCCCCTCCCTCATGAACCCTTAATAATTTATAAATTATTATTTTATCTTATCTTACTGCCTGGCATCTCTAGTCACCCACTTTCCTGTTGCCCATCACCCGAGAGGAGGTTATATGTAGATCCCCGAGATCGGTTCTCCCTTTCTACCTCCTCTTCCCTCCCGGTATCGCCACTCTCACTGTTGGCCCTGAGGGGTTCATCCGTCCTAGATTCCCTGTGTTTCCACATCCCAACTGTACCACTGTGCATCCTCTGGTCTAACCAAGTTTGCAAGGTAGAATTGGGATCATGATAATTTGCGGGGAGGAAGCGTTTAAGAACTACAGGAAAGTTTTGAGTTTCATTATTGCTACACTGAACCCTGAGTGACTCATCTCCTCCCCAATACCTTTCTGCAAGGGATGTTCAGTTGTCTACAGATGGGCATTGGGTTCCCATCACGCACTCCCCTCATTCACGATGATATGCCCCCCCCCGACTTTGTTGCTTGAAACCTGGTCCCCTCCGCCCTTCATGATCACACATGTTGGTGTGCTGCTTCCATGTGGGCTTTATTGCTTCTTGCCAGATGATCGCTTGTTTACTTTAAAGCCTTTAAGTCCCCAGATACTATATCTCTCAATAGCTGGACACATAAAGCTCTTTTCTTTTTTTTAATAAAGCTCTTTCTTATACACACAAGAGTGTCTATGAATTTGTTTCTCTAGTCTACCTGGACTAACACACAGGGCTAGGTGACTAGTAAAGTTACACTGAGAAGTGGTGTAATGGTGGTCTCTTCCTATCTTCAGGAAGCTCCGGGGCGGTTGACCTTTAATAGCTCTCTCAGTTGAGGCTGCCCTTGAAAGGGGATGTAGGTTTCCTAGTGAGGCAGCCTCCTCCAAATGTTCCTCAGTAGAGACTCAGTGTACAGTGTGCAGTCGAAGGCACTCCCGATAGCTAGGGGAATGACTGGCTACTCCATACATTTGTTATTATTTCTATTGTCATTAGTTATTAACAGCCCTTATTACTTTTGCTGTAATAAAAAGTAATAGAATTTGCTTTTCTGTTTACTATCTTTCCTTCTTCTAGAACTCAAAAATTTGTGTATGATCCACTACAGTCTTACCAGAATTTAATTCTACTCTGGCACATAGGAGGGACTGATTAATTATATGTTGAAGACATGAATACTTGCATCATTAATTGGATGTATTACATTCCCATAAATGTGTGTGAGCATGCATATGGTTTTACTCAAACTATATTTTAAGCTTTTTAGAGTAGAGCATATGTTTTATAGGAACATTTTCTTAAAACAGTATTTAAGGCCATGCTGTCTCAGCAATTCCCCTTTTTGCTTAAATACTCTTATAATACTTGGCATTAGTCTCTAAGTCTCAGCTCAAGTATCCTCTCTTCTAGGAACGTGTCTGCCCCCACCTTTGTTATGAGCCCCACCCACCTCTCTCAATGACCTCACATGTTCCTGTCTTGAGATACTTTTCACACCATGTTGTTCATCTTCTGTGTAATCATGACTCTGAGCTCCCAGAAGGGTGAGATCGTCTTCTGTATCTAGTGCAGTTATTTTTAATTAATACTGCATAGGACAGTTGTTATTGTTATATTAATGATTGTGATTAGCATATACTACATTGCCAGGGCATTACAATATTACATATTTATTTTTTAAACTACTGCTTGAATCTTATAATAATGTTAAATGGACAGTATAACAATACTACTGCATATTTATTTAATCATTTTCCTCTAGTCAGCTCAAAGTACTTTGCATGTTCACTGTTCACTCATCTGGACTCAATGCATCCACTCACAGTTGAAAGCCCATTATGCTGCTTTTTGATAGGGTGACCAGGACCTCCACCTTCCACCCTCGACAGTGTAGGGTCCACATGAAACACAGAGCCAGTAACCATTTACTGATGATAAGGCTGGAAGATGGAGCCATGAAGTAACTTTGAAGATATAAACTCTTTTCATGGACTTCCCAATGAAATTATTTGGAATGTTCTAATAGACAAACAGTGCGCTTGGAAAATGTACAAGATTCATCAGAAGAGTATTAGATTAAATATGTAGAATTTTCTTCCAAATAAAATGCATAAACTACAAAATAATTAACTATAATGATTTTTTAATTTCCTGTGCAATTTGAATACTACTGCATTAAAGTTCCTCTAGTGATTATTGGAATTGTTAGTCACTTAATTCATGTGACCTTGAACATCTGTTCTTGGTTCTGAGCTGCTGCTGAAATCTTTCATTGTTCTTTGATCTTTTGTGTATCTGTGCACTGTTTCCCCTGTTGCACTGTCTTCCTTAGCAGTGGGAAACAGTTAACCTGTTTATATCATTTTAAAAGCTCATAAAAAGTCTAACAGCTCTTGTAAATCTGCAGACACCTCTGTGTAGGGCAGCAGAAGTAGAGAAAGAGGGAAGGTGAATATGAAAGGATGAGACAATGAAGAGTGGACTATAATCTTGAATTCCTAGTCACCCTCCAACTTCAATCCAAAAGAACAGCTCAATGTTTATAATTTGATGCCACTTGGTGTTTTTTTTTATTTAGGTCCATTCTATCCTTTATTTCTTTCTATTTATTATTGAGAGTTAATTTATATATCATAACATTCCATAGTTCATTCACATCAAACAGAATTGTACAATTGCTACCATGGTCATTTTCCATTCTTTTTCTTCCTAGACTCCTTGACATCGTCTCCCTTTTACCCTCCCCCCCCAACACCACTGTACCCTGCTCCCCCTTGAAACCCTTATTCTGCTTATTGTCCCTATAGGTTCACCAATCCTGAGTTTCATATACAGAAAAATATATAACACGACTTTCAGAGGGTGATCTGCAATGATATAACACTTCAGAGATACACCCTAATATGCACAAACAAAAACAAAACAAAAAATCAGAAAATGTTAAGACCAGATCAGGTCCAACACATGACGCCATTTTAATGTACTGCTGCATTTTTGAGAAGCTACTATTTACAGAAATGCGATTAATTTATCAGTGGTTTGCTCATCTGATAGACAATCTGATGTCGCTTCTTTCTCACTAAAATATATCCTTAATGGAGAGATTTGTAGTGCATACAGTATGTTATGATTAGTGTATAGTATAATCTTGATAGAGATTTAATAGTTTAAAGATACTAACTACAAGAGAGCTACTGTTTAGATGGAGATGATTAAGATATAGGGACCAAATAGCGTACTGATAAAACTAATACATTTTTAAAAGTGACTCAATCCCACTGCCATTAAGTCAATGCTGACTCATTTGGTTTCAGAGACTGGAATGTTTAAGGGAGTAGAAAATCCAAGCTTTTAAAGTGACAGATATGCTATATTCATAATTGCCATCAGCTGGAGGATATAAACAAGGACTATCTCACATAAGCTAGATAACACTCACTCTCTTCAAAGGGGCAGGTATTTGAGGGCAGATTTGAGGATTCGGCAGGTATTGAGATGATCTGGCAAAGAGTGCACCTTTCATTTGTAAGGTACAGGTTGGCAGGTTGAACCTACTCTGCAGCTCTGGAAGAAAGACCTGCCAATCCGCTGGCATAAAGAAGATAGCTAAGAACCCCATAGAGATTCACTCTGTAACACATTTGGGCCACCAGGATGTGGAAGCAAATTCACCACCACCACAGGTTGAAGAGTTCAGCTTTGGCAATGGGAGCCCAGGGTACTTGCAAGACACACTCTGTATAGTTCTTTTTTAGTTTTCATTTTATTGGGAGCTCTGACAGATATCATAACACTCCATAGTTCAATCACTTGAAGCAGTATTGTACAATTGCTACCACCACCACCATCCCCAGGAGCATTTATTTATTTATTGCCACATCTTACGGACTGCAACTTCACCAAGTTTGGGGACCGCAGTCAGAAAAGCTAAAGGTTTTCTATGGATCTGAACAAAATACTCCATCAACTCTGCAGGGTCCCTGTTCCCCTGACACCAAGTAATTCAACACAACTATGCTTTCCAACTAGCAAAGAGAAGCTTATAGTTGCTGTTACAGCCTTCGGTCTTTGTTACACTCTGGCCATTACTGAGAGAGATGGTGGCTGTTCTAATGACAGCACCAAAGATGGAAACCCGAAGGTGGGGCACCACTGTGAATAATAGGGCAGTCCTTTGAGAATAAGGGGACTCAGAGGCAGAGGACCACTGGCTGTGGAATATGTTAGCCCCTGGACCTTTTCTACACACTGGACATTTCCAGGCTCTCCAGACCGTAAGCACGTTAGGAAGCGTCTCCCTGGCTACCTGGGGTCTGATATAGTATGTAGCCATTTTCCGAGTCCAAGAATGATGTGGTCTGGTACTGAATGTATGGAATTTACAATTAAATAGAAATAAGATAAGCACACTCAATGAAACTCTTTTTTATACTGCTGGTATTAAGAGCCTGGGATTTAGATCAGGTCATTTAAGAATGTAGCTGTTATGTTTTAGGAGACAGGGTTGGACCTATAATATATTCCAGTTGATGTGATACAATCTATTATAATGGTCTTACACTCTATTCATAAAATTACAAATGTCTCAGAGAAAAAGGGTGAGTCAGATGTTATCTTGACACTGCCCCTGACTTGTTTATTTGATCCCGGGAAGTGCATGATTTTTAAACCTGCCAAGAAAAAAAAAATGCATTTTCAACCAAAGATCACGCTGTTTCTAGGTAATGTGCATACTGGCTATGTGCACTTACTATTCTATGACTCTGCAGTTATGAAGCAAATTATGTGTTGGTATCAATCTAGCAATCAGTCCATCTTGTTTCCCAGCAGGCTTAATGGGATCTGGAAGGAGCCCACTGCTTCACTCTGCAATCAGCTCTGTTGAATTGGTTTTACAGAGCCCCAACCCCTTATATTCAGTGGTGGAGCTGCTACCACACACACTACAGGAGAGGGATGCTGGCATCCTCTGGCCAGCTCTCTGTCCTTACCCTGAGACCAACCCCTCTGAGGATTGCACTATGAGCAGGTCTCTGAAAGGCAATGGCAAGTCCCCTAGCACAGAGCTGCTCCCGTGGAGTGGCAAGGGGCTGGGTGGCTCCTGATTAGAGATTAGCCCAGTGAAGCCTGACCTTGGAACGGTGGTCTCTGGCTCACTGCACATTCATCCTCTGCCTTCCACACCAGACTTCTATTATCAACCTTTTCAGATTAGTTCTTCGGCTGCTGACCTCTCTGAGGACTTGAATGCAAATACTGACTTACTCAGACTTTATTTCCCAGAGTCCAATGTAGACTGGACGAAGCTAGTAAGAGAAGCTAAAGGTGGCCTTCTAGTGTTTTCTTGTCTAACACCAGAAAATATACAAATGGAACAATATAAAGCAGCTTGCTTTGGAGAATTTAGTTCAACAGATATGTACTCAGTGATTTCTATGTGCCTGCCATTGTGTTGAAGCCCCCCCCCCCCATCCATCCCCACCACCAAACTACTCTGCCAGCATCAGCTTCCCTGATGGCCCATCATCCTCACAGGAGATTTACAAAGTCATGTGACAGTGGGGGGCAATGATAATAAGGCACACATGAAAATAGCTCTTGGCTCTTGACTACCATTTCCCCACAGTCATTTAACAAGACACATTTTTCTCCTGGAGTCAGAACCTTCTAAAAAATGATAGCAATATTTTTCTTTAAACAGGGAGTAACAATGATGAGAAATGTAATTTTGGGAATTCTTCTTGCCTAATTCCACTTGTTCATGCTCTCATGCTCTTTCCATGCCCTGCCGGCCACCCTTGTTCTGCCCACTTCTATGAGTACTTTTCCATCTCTTTGAGCTCTGCTTATTCTGTCTATTCAGCTCTATTCTGCCCCAGAAAAGGGTCTATTCTTTATTTCAATCCTAGTGAAGGATTTACAGCAGTGGTTCTCACCCTTTCTAATGCTGCGAATCTTTATCCGGTTGTTCATGTTGGAGTGACCCTCAACCATAAAATTATTTTGTTGCTACTTCATAACTGTAATTTTGCTACTGCTATGGATCGGGTGACCCCTGTGAAAGGGTGGTCATTCAATCACCAAAGGGGTTGTGACCCACAGGTTGAGAACTGATGATTTACAGTACCTGCCACACATTTACAGCATTGAGATACTTAAGGTTTATTGTGCCAACCTGGCCAATAAACACTTGTGGGATTAACTGAAGGGCAGAAAGATACATGGCTCAGTGAGCTTTACCTTTCTAGTTGTCAAATCTCTTGCTCTCTCATGGTGGGATCAGGGCAGCTGCCTAGCCAGTTCCCTGTTTAGCTGGCCAGGCTCACTTCCTGCTAGACATCCCTGAGGAGAAGCCACAGAGACCTACCCCCATGCAGCCCTGAGTGCTGGAGCAGCCGTGTGGAGACCCCTGCCAGCGCTGAGATATATACGTGCTCACTGATTCGGCTTTCCTCCTGCAGTCGGCATCATTGCATATGTTTTATGGGATGGAGGTGAACTTTGTAGATTGGTGTTGGACATACGGGCTAATGTTGGACTTATGGGCTTGGATAGCACTGGGTTGGGATGCTTTCTTAATGTTCACTTACCGTTTATATCAAACTCTCTCTCACACATATGAGTAGCTGCAGATTTGTTTCCCTAGTTTACCCAGACTAACACAAGCATTATTTCCTGTTTGGCTTATATTTTTTAATAATCCTCAGCACTAAAAATTAAATGATGGAGGATAGGTTGGTGATTCATTAGTGAATTTTAGTATTTTCTTTTCCAAGATTTAATAGATTTTCCTTCTTTTTTTGTTTTATTCTTTTAGGTCCTACAATATGTCAGGAGCTGTACTGGTTGCTACAATGCCATTGTGAATGAGATGGGTGGGCTTTATATTGGCTTTCTTTTAATGGGGCATATCTAAGCTATTAGATACATGTGTACTCTAATGCAAGGATATTTGACATTGGGACTATTGACATTTTGAGGCAGATAATTCTTTGTCTTGGGACAGGGAGCTGTCCCTCAGGGTCTTTAGTAATATGTTTAGCCTCTCCCACTAGAAGTCAGTATCATTCCCTTTCTAATGTCCTGTATTGACACCAAACCCATCTCCAGAGTACCAGTTGCCATTGAGTTGCCTTACCCATGATTTCCCAGCTGTCAGCGTGGAGTGGGGCCCCTGAGTTTGCAGAACCTGCTTTTTAAGAAGCAGGTCACCAAGTCATTTTCTCAGGTGACTCCAGGTGAACCTCTATCTTTTCGGTTGAAAACCAAATGCTTTCACGGTGTATTTACACCACCCGGGGATGCCAAATCTACCCTCAACCATGGAGCTGAGCCTGACTCATAGTAACCCTACCTAGGGTTTTGAGGCCAAAAAATCTCTACGGGAGCAGATAGCCACATCTAACAGCTAGTGGATTTGAACTACTGGTCTTGCTGTTAGATGACCAATGCTTCTCTGACAGCATATCCAGGGCTCATTAACCTATCTCCAGACATTATCAAACATCTACTGAAAGCAAACCCATTCAGGTTGGAGTCACTGTATTAAAGCGATAGATGCATGTATAAGAGCAGTTACCATAGGAACCTAAAGAAGGTCCATCTAACTAAGACCTTGAGGTCAAGGAAGGTATGTAGTCAGAGTCTCAACAAGAAGCAAATGGAATCTTCATGTTGGAGGTAACCAAGGTTCTGGGAGGACACAAAATAGAAGATGACACCAGAGGCTCTCAGAGGGTTGGCAGGTATTAACTCGTGTAAAGGGGAGAGAAAAACCCACCAGCGGGAGAGGATGGTAGGGCAGGGCAGGGCGAGGTAATGGGGAGGTGGGGTTGACAAGTAGCCCAAATTGTTGAGTACAAAATTGATTATCTGAAATGAAAACCTCTACCTAATTTTATATATGTGTGTATATATATATATATATATATATATATATATATATATATATTTGGAATGGAAGGGGAAAATTGTATGGATAGAGATAACTCAAGTGGAGCTAAATCTTTTGTCCAATTCACTCAGGCAGTTGGAAGTGACCCTTCTGGACAATAAGTATCTGAGTTCACCCTTTCCTCCCTCAGTTCACTTGCTTTGGGCTTCCCTTGCCCATCTCAAACAGAAGCCAGAAGAGGAGGAGATCAGTTGGTGATTCCAACATAAGTCAATCCCTCTGGAAAATGCATCAGAGTGAAAAATGTGACAGATGAGTCTGGGGGATGGAAAAGGAAATATGTCCCACAGACAGCAGCTAGAAATAGTATTATCTAAGCTGATCCCTAAAGACATGAGTCATCCATCATTATCTAAAGGGAAAAGAGGAAGGAGGGAGCAGGAAATGGCGTATGCATAACAGGGGGGACTTCCATTGTGTAAAACTCCATCAAAAGAGCTCTCTGCTTTAAAGGTAACCCGTGGAGCACCGACCATTCTGGCTGTGAGAAATGTGGTTTGCATTCCCTTAAGAGCATACAGAACAATTAAAGAAAGTTCATCAGTTTTCAGTCATAGGCTCATCTCATCATCTAAAAACAGCTCAGAGATGTTGCTGACGGAAAGAACAAATGCAGGGAAGGAGGAAGGGCAAAAGGGCAAAAAGGCAAAAAGGCAAAAAAGAGGAAGGAAATGGAGGAGGTAAGAAGGGAGAGTCCTTCAGCATGGCACTGCTTCTGGGTCCAGCTTTCTTATCACCCCAGCCAATGAGCAGTGTCACTTGCTGACAGTTTGCATGACAAAAGTGTCACTTTCCTTTCCCACTCCTCAGGGTGGGAAGCACATCGGAAAAACCTCAGCTGTGGCTTTCTTTCCTCCCCAGTCTGGTCCAAGTCCACCTTGAGGAGCCAAGGCTCAAACACCGTTGTGCCTAACAGTAACCCAAAGGCCACGAACAAGCTGAAACCAGGGGTCAGATTGAGAATTTACAGTCTGGCATCTGTGGGCGCTGGAAAGAGAAACCATACCCCATTGTTCATAGTCTTCTGCAGCTCTAAGAGCACAATACAAAGTGGTTGCCACTGGGCTAACCTCATGTGCTACAAAGAATGGGCTTGTACTTGAATGGACAAATTTAGGGAAATTGATGTGTCATTTACAGAATAGAAATCCAGTGGCCCAGAGCTTGAAATAGAGGCTGACAGTAGGAGAATGGATCAAAGCACTTAGAAAGTCAATAGACAGATTGGACTTCTTACTAATAACAAAAGGAGTCTTTTGATCGCCAGCGTACCAAAGGAACAAACAAAAAGAGTATTGGGATGGATCTTTCACCCTGTGCATATCCAGCAGAGGAAGCTGGGAGGTGACCCAGCAGAGAATTCCCTAAGTAAGCCATAGGTCCCGTTACATCTAGTACATGTAGCATGTCCCACACAAAGGAACTCAGTAGCCAGTGAGCTATGCGTGATTGATTTATGTTTATCTGGGATTGTGCTCAGTTTGGGGACAAAACAAACATTCCAGAACTAAGTGGTTTCTTCAACATACAGGCGGCATCAGCTGTATAGGTGCCAAACTGCAGTCTCCTAGATTACTGGGTCCCTGTAACTCACCAAGGAGCCTGGCTGTCCCAGCCATCTTCCCTATCTCCTCATCCTGCACCATTTCAATGGTGTCCTTGCTAATTCGACAGTTAATACCTGATTAATAACTCCAATGATGGAAGAGTTCCTGGATGAGCTGGAGCCCCCATTTATGATCTGCCAGTGATTGAAAAATTATGTTCAGTTCAGTAATAATTAATGGAAATGGTCTCCTCTTGTCTGCAGCTGATTGGCTTTGTAATTGTGATTTAATAATGTAAATATCACTTGTTTTCTTCTCAAGATGAATTGCTTTCTGATTTTCTAAGCTCAAGGTACTTTGGGCTCTCCTAATTTTTCTCTTTTCAAATTGATTCTGGCCGATATTTTTACTTGCTGTTTTTTTTTAAATCTTGCTGGGTTTTTTTCTTTGCTTATATGATACATAGACACAGCTAGAGACACATTATATCAACTACTAGACAGCAGTTCTCAACCTGTGGGTCGTGACCTCTTGGGGGTGTGTTGAATGACCGTTTCCCAGGGGTTGCCCAATTCATAACAGTAACAAAATTAGTTACGAAGTAGCAATGAAAATAATTTTATGGTTGGGGGTCACCACAACATGAACTGTATTAAAGGGTTATGGCAGTAGGAAGGCTGAGAACCACTATACTAGAAGGAACATAATTTTTTTTAACCAGCTAATGATTGTAGATAATTAGAGCCAAACATACTTAGAAGTAATGTAACTAAACCACTGGGTTTTGTTTGTTAAACCAATGGTGAACAGAAAATGCAGGAGAGTTAAATAAATTGTTTTTTATTAGGTAATTATAACCAGAAAGTGAGATTACTCATGAAATCTGCATAGTACTATTTTTAAATTGACAAAGAAAATTTAAAAAGGAATGGATCTAAATTTTACTCTTGCTGTTGACCATTGCTTTCGGTTGTGTGTTTGTGTATGGGTACAATGTGCCGAACATTTATCTATTTATCTAGCTAATCTCACAGTGTTACTGTCAGGACATAATTATTTAATTGAAAACTATCTCTGGAGTTGAATATGGACATGCGCTCCAGGGCACTTGAGGTGGAGGCCACATCTGTCCCTCATTACTCATGCTCACCAGAAGCTCCCTCTATAGGGAGCACCCAAAATCCATGGTGACCAATTTTGTAGGTGCCAAGCCCCAGGCAGCTGGCTCTAGCTGTTGCACTTTTCATGCCACAGCCCAGCCATTTGCCCAGCATGTGCCCTATACCCTGTGGCAGCCACAACCATCCTCACGCTCCTCCTTGCCTTCCTGCCCCAAACTCTGACATTGCCTTCAAAGAAAGCAGAGCCTCGTGGTTCCCAGATAGCCAAAGTAAAATGAGAAACGTGGACTAGCAAACTGGATGGCACAAACTGTCTGTGGTTCTATACTAACCCATCCATTGGTTCCACACGAAAAAAAGATCTCTTTGATTCCACATAAAAGTGAAACAAACAAAAAAAACTATGGGAAAATTCTACTCTGTAACACACGCAGCCTCTGTGCGCCAAGGAACGACTCGGTAGGCTGCTAACAACAGCCTGAACCAGAGTGAAAGCATTAGGGAGTTTCCAGCGTTCTTGTTCCTTTTCAGAGAAGACGTGTTCATTTAAGAAGGGTTGGACCTTATATTCCCTCAACAAGAATGGGGACCCCTAAGGAAGGACTTAAACAGATAACCTAATGACAGAATGGCACAGGACCGAGTAGCATTTCGTTCCGCTGTGCGTAGGGTCACTGTGAACTGGAAGCCCCTGAAGGCACCTCCCAACATCGACAGCTTGTGGGCGAACTCTAAAAAGAGAGCCACTGTGTCGGTCCAACTTTATAGGGCCTCCCTCTTGGATGCTACCTCCTACTTCACTAAACATGAGGTCCTTCTCCAGGAAGTGGTCCCTCCTAATAACAAGCCCCAAATCCCATTAGCCTTGCCTCCATGGAGCATTCTGGCTGTACTTCATCGAAGACAGACCAGTTTGTCCCTTGGGCAGTATATGTTACTTTAAATATTCTTCACAAGCACCAGAATTCAAATGCATTGGTTCTCCTTCAGTCTTCCTTATTCAATGTCCAACATTCCCATGTATATGAGGCGATTTAAAATACCGTGGATTGGGCCAGTGCCACCTTCGTCTTCAAACATCTTGAACACTCTGTATAGGTCTGGTATAGCATATTAACTCCATGTAATTTGTCATTTGATCTCTTGACTGCTGCTTCCATGAGCAATGATTGTGAATCCAGGCAAGATGAAATCCTTGATAACTTCATTCTTTTCTCTATAATAATGTTATCTATTATGAGGATATTGCCTTTCTCTAAATTAACTTGTAATCCAGACTGAAGACTTCGATCATGATCTTCACTAGAAAGTGTTTCAAGTCTTTCTCAAATTCAGTATGCAACGTTGTGTCATCTGCATATAGCATGTTGTTTATATAAGGGGGTACCTCCTGAAAGCTACATATTTAATTTTCAAAGTGACAGATTTAATTAAAAATATTCTTTTTGCAAAACAACTTTATCACCTTCAAAATATTCTCCATTACACTAATACTTTCGTCAAGTCTGCAATTCCATTCTTGGAAGAATTTTTCAAATTCATCTGTTTGGATGGGTGACAGCACCGCCCTTGTTTTTTCCTTCCCCTCTTCTATGTCTTCAAATGGCTATCCTTTCATGTTCCTCTTCATTTGTGGAAACAAAAAGAAGTTGCACGAAGCGAGGTCAGTTGAGTCAGGTATGTGGGACAAAGGAGGTATGCTGTCTTTTGCCAAAAACTGGCAAACTGAGATGGCATTGTGAGCAGGTGCATTATGGTGGTGGTAAAACCAGTCCCCTGTCTGCCACCAATCAGGCCGTTTTTGGTCCCACACTGTTACTCAATCATATCAGAACCTCTAAATAGAAAGCTTGATTAACAGTCTGACCTGGTGGAAGAAACTCCAAATGCACTATGAGTGAACATTTTCATCTGTTTGGGAAGTTAATGGACATCCAAAATGAGGTTTGTCATCAATTGACATTTCATCATTTTTGAAATGAGAAAACCACTCATACAATTGAGTTTTTCCCATTGTGCTGTCCTTGCAAACTGTGTTCAACATCACAACAGTTTCAGGGGCATTTCCCCCCAAACAGGAAATAAATCTCACAGCTGCACACTGTTCTGTTAAATCAACCATCACAAAAAAAAAAAAAAAAAACGAGGTTTGAGTAAAGATGCTTCTAGGAAAAAAATTCACTGTGACCAAAGAGAACCTTCCCAGGCACTGCCACTGAGTGCACTGAGAGCGAGTTGCTCAAAGCTCAGCTAGTGGGGCAAAGGAGTACTAGGAAAGCTCTGCGCAGTGGAGATTTTTTTGTGGGTATTTTTTGTGTGTGTGTTTGTGGGGGGGGGGTTCCCCCTCATAAACTTACCTCCAATCTTGATGCTTTCTTCTGCATATAATCCACCTTCTCTTATGCTTTGTTCACAATAAAGATTAAATAAATATTGTGAGAAGACTCACGTTATATTTTATATATGGCTACAAATATAATAATAAAGCTAATCAATTGCCTAAGAAAATACTTAGACTTCTTGATCATAAACTCAAGTTAAGAACGCTCTTCAGAAGTTGAAACTGGCAGTGACATTAGCAATCTTCAATGTGATGTTTTCTGTATTTAGTGTTATTAGTGGGGTGAAGGTTTAAAGAGCAGATTAGTTATATATATATATATATATATAGATAGATAGATAGATATATCATCTATATTCCAATGTAACATCATTTATCCCTCTTACTCCCTTGTTACCTGTTTTCATTCCATCTTCTGAATTTTTTCCTTGGTTAAATACTGCCCTTTTGATCTCAAATGATTTGTTTTTCTGAGACGTGAGTACCTCACTAGTATCATAAACCTGCCCGTTATTGGCTCAAACCTGAACCCTGGGTGTTGAGTTCATTTCCAGATTTGAAGGGTGCTATTCTATCATTCTCTAGCTGACTAGTAAGCCTGATATTTTTATATTTTTTATTTTGTTCCATACTCTTCTCTCTGTCGCTGCCATCAAATTAACACTGACTTAAAATGACCCCATGTGGGATTGCCAGACCAACTGGAGTAGAAGGTCCAATTTTTCTCCAGTGGAGCAAGCTGCTGGTGGTTTCAAACTGCCAGCCATGTGGATCACACCCCAGTGCATAACCAGTACACCACCAGCGGTCCTTCCACTGGGTATAGGATCTTCCAGTATTACTCTTTAGAGAACAGTTGATTGATCATCAGATCTCAGGGTCACAGAGACTGATCTGCTTCATCCATTAGTCTATTGGACTAAATATTTCCATGCATTTTCGATTTTCTTCACTGTTATTTACTCCAAACAAGAAAAGACAAATAATTGCACCATAAGTTGCCACTCACAGGCGTTTAGACTTCCAGTTTGTCTCACCAAAGTATAGTATGCAACATTGTCTTTGTGGACTATTATAACAATTGGCTTTGGTGTTCTCTGAGACCATGGTCCTAAGCCCGCAGCCCCATGAGGCTTGGGTATATAAATTTCCCCATGTAAACTCTACCACATTCATGGATATATTTGCATCCCAGGTAAATGCACATGTACAGATAGCCCTATCAATATATGTATATATGAGACTCCCACACTCCCTCCCATGCCCAATCACCTGCATGTCTCTCTATGTGTCTACTAGCAGATCACCGTTATAACACAATGCTTTATTTGATGGGGATAAAAGGAAAACTCTGAACGTTAGAACACTAAAGCATGTTCTACATCACGTAGCATGTTAGTGGCAAAACTGAGATTAGGTAGGAGAACTTCATATCCCTCACTCATTGCTTTCTCCTCACCTCATTCCGACTCTGATTCAGAGAAGTGACTCTCAGGGTGATTACAGAGAAAAGGGAGGTCAGAGAGGTGTTGTGGGGAGAAGTTTACCCCCGTGATAACCAGGCTTGGTGGTCAAAAGGAGACAGGTGGTTGAGAAGAGCACAAGGTGGAGAAAGAAGAGGCCAATGACAGCTGCCCAAAGAGGCTCCATAGATCCTTTTCCCTAAGAATGGAGACGTCACCCACTGAGTGCGCAGCCGTCATTTTTTCCCCCTGAGGTAAAAGCCAGCACAGCGTCCTCCCCCACGCCACACAGCCTACTCCATCCTCTGTGCCCCACGTCTCTAGTCATTGCCCTGTTCCACTTGTGCTGCTCAGATGAATAGGCACTTTGCCTGGAAGCTAAAACAGCATTTAAAATATATTAATGAACATTGTTCAGCAGTGTCTTCATTTATCACCATGTGTTGAAACTAATATATAGAGGAGATTAAAATCAACAACAACAAGCAAGACAGTTCAGGGCATCTGGGACCTGTCTTAGGGCCTGGACTATATTCTTTTTATAAAGGTCCATTCTTCAGTAACCTGAGGAGATGCTGGGCTATCTTTCTGTCCTTTGGACCATCCAAAACATGTCAGAACAGTGCAGATCTGGTTCCTGTTTTACTAAGGCTTTGTGTCAGGTTACCATTAGCCATAGCTCACTTTCTATGTGTAAGTTGAAGGCAGGCTGCCCTCAATTCAGTTGCTTCATTTCCAATCATCGGGGTTTTTTGATGGTGGTGTTGTTTTCCTGTGACCCTGAGAAGAGGCTTCCAGCACCACAGGAAAGGAAATACATGCAGTCAGTTTTGCCCCTGTTAATCCATCATAACCCTACCCCATCATGGCCTGAAGGATCACACACTCTTTAGTGGCTGTTCTAGATTGACTGGCCTTTCCCCTCACCCCCAAACATTAGTCTCCCACTACTTGAGGACATACCCTAGTTTGGTTAGAGTCCTTGCAGGTATAATAAAATTAGCACTGTCAATAGGCAATTATTTTGGAACATGGTGGTTCCTCAATGCCATAAAAAAAATCCTTAAAACCTAAGACCAAGGAAAAGATGCTTAGAGGTGATGGCCAGGTGAATGCAGAGGCAGAGATGAGAGTGGAGATAGAAAACCCAGGATGTCTAGGAAAGAGACATGGAATTGCTTTCCCCCAGCATTTCCAAAAGAAATCAACAGTGCCAAGACCCTGATTTAGGGTTTCTGGCCACTAGAACAGAAAGATAATAATAAATTTGTGTTGTTTTAAACCATGCATTTGGGAGGATTTGGGATTGCTGCTTCAGAGAACGCATGCAGTGGTCAAGCTACTAGCTTTCACTAAATTGAACTATCTGCACACCTGAGCAGCTTATCTGCAGAGTCAGCTGAGACCAGCAGGCTGGACACTAGCACTAATCTAGCAGACTTTTCAACTAGCTCTTTTTATCATGACCACATGATTACCAGACAAGGTGGCACAATTTTGAGTGTGGAAGGAAACTATTCATATGGATGCTAGCAAAGCAGGGGAAACTGACAATTTCACAGGCAAAACTGACAATAAGGATATGCCAACAGTGAAAGCAAAAAAGCATCCTTGATGGTGCTGCATAAATACATTAATCCCCAAGGAAAACTGGCCAGGAGAGAAGTTTTAAGTCCCCCTAAAACAGCAAAAGATAAGTTATCCAGTTACTCCAGTATTATAAATAATTAGAAGATTCTATAACAAACCCACAGAATAACGAGAACTTGACTTCAATATGGATAAATACCACCTTCAAAGAATGGGCACATGGAGAGTCCCGTGTCCTAACATCCTGGCCCCGGTCAGGCTATGACCTCCTAGGTCAGCTGTGGGCTCCAGGCACTGGTGTTCTGAAGCCACGCAGGAACATCTGAGGTCAGGTATTCACTGACCACATGATCAGGATACATTTCCATTGTAGCCAAAAAAAAAGTGTATTTCATAAATTAGACTGGGGTTAAAAGACTTCATTCTCATAATTCATTGCTCTTTCTCCCCACGTCATTATTGACCAAGAGTCACAGAGGTGACTTTCATGGTGTGTATAGTTAAAAAGGGAGATCAGAAAGATGGGTGCTATTAGGGAAAGGCTGACGTGCTAGGTAGTCAAAGGGAGACACGTGATTGAGACTAGCACAAGACGTAGGAAGAAGAAGCCAATGCCAGCTGTCCAAAGGGACTCCATAGATCCTTTGCCACTATAGTGCAATGTGATGTCATTCCTGCTTGGACTAGTGCAGGCTGGAATCAGTCACATTATCTTTGGAGATAGATAAATGAAAGAAGCTGTATCTGATCCAATACCTGGATCACAATTGCTATTTCTAATGTTTACTTATTTTATTTATTAAGCAAGAGCTTAACTGATCCAAAGCACAAAAAATCATTTTCAATTTTTCATTGTTAATACTGAAATATCCAGGTTGGTTCAGGATGCTAATGAAAATAATATTAAGAAAACATGTAATGAAGCAATAAACAAACATTTTGCCAATAATTTAATTATTTAAGCTGTCCTTTTAAAATATACTGACTTGATTTTGTTTTCTTCCACCTCTAAGTAGTTTAATATGAATGTCTAATTTCAGTTTATACTTAGATACTTTAAAAAATAAATATCTTTACAGATTTGTTTAATCCGACCAGCAAAGGCATTGCTGCCATCAGATGGATGTTGGCTTACAGCAGGGAATAAAAGGGAAATGTTTGGGTTTCATTGATCATGCAAATGCATAATGCATTGTACTGTGTGGATCATGACCAAGTGTGAATAGCATTGAGAAGAACGGGAAGCCTAGAGCACTTCATTCCAGAAAGGCGTGTGTCCAGGTTGACACACCAGACATATTCAGGCTGGACTGGGAGAAGAGGAAAAAGCACATCAGGATTGGGGAAAGGTTTATTCACAACTTACAATATGTAAATAACTCACTTAGCTTATTGAAAATGAAAAGGACTTGAGGTGCTTGCTGATGAAGACCAACAACTGCAGCTTTCAATATGGATTACCACTCAATATAAAGAAAAAAAATAACCAACACTAGACCAATAGGTAACATCGTAATAAACAGAGGAAAGGTTGAAGTTGTTGAGGATTTTGTCTTACTTGGATCCACAATGAATGTTCATGGAAACAGCAATCAAGAGATCAAAGGGTGCATTGCATTGGCTAAATTTCTGCACAAGACCTCCTGAAAGTGTTGAAAAACACACACAAAAAAATAAATTAATAAAGTGTTGAAAAGCAAAGATGTCAGTTTGAGGACTAAGGTGCGCCTCACCCAAGTCATAGTCTTTTCACTTAGCTCACAGGCATGCGAAAGTCAGACGTAGAATAAGGAACAACACAGAAGAGTGGGTACATTTGAATTGTGGGGCTGCAGAGGAATCTTGAAAGTACTGTGGACTATCAAAAGACCAAACAGTTCTGTCTTGGAAGACGTTTAGCCAGAATTCTCCTTAATAGAGAGACTTCATTTCATGTACTTGGACATGTTACCAGTCAAAGCCAACCCCTGGGAAAAGGACATCAAGCCTGGGAAAGTAGAAAGTCAATGAAAAGGAGGAAGACTTGTGATGAGATGGGCTGACGTAGTGGCTGCAACACTGGACTCAACATCACCGCCTTGTGAGGAGGCGGTAGGATGGGGGTGGGGAGAGGGGGAAGATGATTTGTTCTCTTGTACACAGGGTCACTGTGAGTCAGAACCGTCTGCACGGCACCACCAGCAATAAGAGGCTCTGACTTACCAGGTGAACTGAAGGTTCTATCTGCGAATTCTACCTTTATCTGCCTTTGGAATATGAGCTTTTTGCATTCTCTCTCTCTCTCTCTCTCTCTCTCTCTCTCTCTCTCTCTCTCTCTCTCTCTCTCTCTCTCTCTCTCTCTCTCCAGACCCTGTGAACCCCTCACACAGAATTCCCATGTAAGGCAAATGCACTAACTACATGCTATAGCTGCCATTGTTCCTTCTGTATTACTCACCCACTTGGTCATCAGTATCATCTTGCTTCTAAAAAATCCCGTGTCATGATTCTTCTTACACACATTGAACTAGCTTGAAAATAGAACGTACGCATGTTCGAATTTGATCCATTCTTCCCTGGGATTTGTGCTTGATTATTCAATGGGTAGTATCCATACCAGCTGAGGAAAAGCAATAGGGGCTGTCTGGCCAGCGCTGCTTGTCCTCCCAGTACAGGCAGCATGAGTCCTTTACGGGGTTTGCTTGCAGTGTGGATTCAGGTGCCAACATCGTGACTATATATGCTGAGCAGGTGCAGAGAGGAAGTCTGGACATAATTTAAGTTTGCAAAGCCTCATAAAGTGCTGAATCCCAGGTGATTTCCAGGAGAAGGAACTTGGGACCCTCTAAGTAGAACTGGTTCTTGGAAACAACCCCAAAGACAAACTCACTGCTATCAGGTTCATTCTGCCTCATAGCAACCCTGTAAGAGAGAGTAGCACTACCCCCCCTTGGGTTTGTGGATATTTTACATCTTTTCAGGAGAGGAAAAGAATTATTTCAAAAGTAGATAATCTCATTTTTCTCCCAAGGAGCAGCTGGTGGGTTCGAACTTTGTGGTTGGCTACTCGGTGCCTAATACGCTAGCTACACTGCCAGAAATCTTACTGGAAATACCTGCTGGAAACCGCTGTTGGAACGTTCTATTGGAAACAATGGGGGCCTTCCATTGAGACGGGGTCCTCATCCCTCACAGTGCATTAGACCGGCTGGAAAGGTTGTAGTGATGCCAGCACCACAGCTCCCCTCCCCTCCCCTCCCCTCCCCTCCCCTCCCCTCCGGACCCACCCCATGCCTCTGCAAACCGCACACGGGAGTGTCTTTTCAAAGAGCATCTTGGTGGGTTCTAATGTGTGCCCATGGTTCAGAAGCTCTCTTCCAGGTGCTTCCTCCCAGCCAGCATTCTAGAGCTCGTCCTTGAGTTTTCCTTCTTCTACCTCAAACTACTAGCAACTCTAGTGGTGTCGTGGATTATGGGCTGGGCTGGTAACCCCAAAGTCTACAGCTTAAGCCCATCACTGATCCATGGGAGAAAGATGAGGCTTTATTTTCATAAAGATTTAAAGCCTCACAACCCCAAAGGGCCAGGTCTACTCTGTTCGCTCTGGCCACTACGAGTCAGAAATGACTCGATGGAAGTGCATTTGAATTATTTTGGGCTTCAGCCTCCCAGGCTCATCCCTTTTGCATCCTGATACCTGCCCCTCTTATCCTCCTGGTAAAGAACTGAGGAATCCCCGGGTGTACAAATGGAGATCCCTGGACTGGACTGCGGCATCAGTCAATGCAGTTATTTCCTCTGGAATCGTGTTTCGCTTCCCTCCCACCAGAGAAGGGGAGACGGCAACTGTTCTCTTCACCATCACTCTTTCTCAAAAGGGAGGATGTGGAAACTCTGCTTGCCATCGGGTGACTCTGCTCAGCCCTAGCTCGGGAGACCACTGTTAATGCACTCCTTTCCCCCTTGGGAACTCATGGTTATGCATTGATCTTATTACTAGCCAACTTACTGTCAGCCTCAGGGAAGGGAGCCAGCCAGAATCCCTGGACAGGACAAGCACCCCTCCCCCAGGGACGACCCTTCAGCTTTCCCTTGGCAAAAGTTGACTGAGCTCAAGACAAAGAGCTCTGTCACTACTGGCACGTTAGATGTTGACCTGCGGCTCAGCCTCCAAAGCAAAATGACTTTAGCACAATTCAATTGCTTGAATTAATTAAGGAAAATGAAGCAATAGCTTTATCACACTTTTCATTAACTCTAAGGCAATGATGGGAATCTATCTGACTCTTGATAGCGGGCAAGGATGGAAGGCACTGCTGTCCATAATCCCCGGTTTAATTAGGCGCATGGGCCCAAACTTGCTTCTAGCCAGTGCTGAGAGTTCTGAGGAAAGTTGAGGGTGGGGAGTGCAGTAGCAGGAGAGAGGAGACTGCTGGGGAGAAGGAAAGGAAAATAGAATCGGGATGGGGTTCTTGGGATTCAGAGTGTCCAAACCAATAGACATCAAGTACGGCTTGAACGGATGCGACCTGAGCCAGACTAGATGCCTACACTAGATGGAGGATGCAGGGTTTCAAAGAAGTCGAACGTGTAGTTCCTGTCCTCAGTGTGCTTGCCATTGGGAACAAAGGAATAGTTACGATACGGGCAGTAGCCCCTGGGTGGCACCAAAGGTTGGTGGTCCACACCCACCCAGAAAGCAATATGATTCTGAAAAAGCACAGCATTAGGAAGCCTACGAAACTCATTTTATTCTTACACGCAATGTAGACAGGAGTGAAAAGCAATGGAATGATGACTAACAGCGAAGTCTACAAGGACAGCTATGGCGTACAGCATTTTATTCTTACACGCAATGTAGACAGGAGTGAAAAGCAATGGAATGATGACTAACAGCGAAGTCTACAAGGACAGCTATGGCGTACAGCGTTAAGACTCCATTGTTGGGAGCCAAGTCCTGACGCAAGCACTGGAAGCTACCCATATGCAAACCCAAGTGGGATCGCATGCTTTAAAACAGAAAAGTTATGATGTTGGAAGATGATGCCAGAGCTCTAAAAGGGAGAGAAAGAGCAGACTCCTAGTCCTCGTGTTTCTAGAAAACAGAACCCTTTGCACCTTGTTCACTCTCTGTCTTTCTCAAGAGAGAGGGATAATTACTGTGATTATTTGGTGGGCATCCTTTGGACTGAGCTAGTCAGGGGCAAGAACATGATCTATAAATGAGGGCAGCACTGCTGCCTCTCCACTGCCTTCTTCATTCCCGCCTTTGAGGGTCGGGCGGGCGCTCCTTACCCTTCAATCTCTGTTTAATTACCATGATTCCCCTTAGTTGCAGCTGTTGAGCTGAGCTGCTCAGTCCAAGACTCCCACTGGGCAAGCCCAGTTCTCTTTACTTAGTAGGGAAGAGGCAGGAATTTCCATACTGACCTTGGCTCCCAAGCCCAGGTTGTTAGTCTAGCTCTATAGGAATAAGACTGATATTCTGATTTGCTTGTGGCGCATTTTATGTGATTATTCTCTATTGGTCAGAATCCTGGAGAGAGAGGTGGTTAAGTCATGGGGTTTGGACACAAGTCCCTCAGGAACTTCTGACCATCTCTCAATCACCCTGCAGGCCTAGAGATAGTGAGGAGAGGATCTCTTCAGAAAGAACTAGACCTTTTTGTTTCCTCAACTCTTGTGTTTTCTCCAGACCTCCAGGCCAAGGTTTCTAGCTGACACATGACTTTCGCAGCTGGCTTACACTTCCGGGGTGAGAGCCCTGTTCCTTGACAGCTTGGATTACTGCCTAGCCTTTGTGAGGAGGGGAGGGAATATTTACCGGGTGGACCAAAGGTCTGAGTTGTGGCCACACAGAGTCGAAGGCATGTTCACAGCTCTTTGAGCATCTGATTCCACCTCTCCAAGTTTAGTCTGGACAGGCATCGTATATGAATACCATGGACCCTCTTCGAGGGATACAGTAAAACCTCCTTCCTTGCTTTTACAGAAAACCCTATTATTGGACTAACAGAACTCCAGCTATTATCATGCATTGTCTAGTCCCCTGGCTTTGATCCTAGTAGCTCCACTTGCTTATTCATCCAAGTTCTTTCTCTGATACCTTCCTTCACCTTTATCCTCAGCCCCCAACTTAGACTCAGTCTCAGCCTCACTTTTCCTCTCTTGTGGATTTTACCGGAGATATCACTCACACACACACACACACACACACACACACACACACACACACACACACACACACACACACCCCTACCTCCAGTTCAGTTCTCCTATGGCATGCACCCTCAGGTATGTCACCTACTGACAGACAAAACCTATGGCAGAGTGCTGGCAATTGATGTAGTACACTTAGAGGAACAGTAGGGGGCAGGGTCACCTAGAAGATGAACTTGGATCCTTGCAAGGAAAGTGATCAGGTAGGGCTGGCCTCAATAGCAGATCAACCTTGAGGAGGTGAATCAGAAGAAAGCAGCTCTGAGGGGTTGCCCTTGGGGATATCTAGACAGGGATGGAAACCTACACAAAAGAAAAGCTAAGTCTTTGACTCTCATGTGCCTTCCACTCTGCGGTTGTGAAGAGTTGACTGAGAAACTAGAAGGAAAACTAGCATTCTACAATGACATACAGAATGCAAAATGTTGTTCTCCATCTGTTCCTCCATGTGTCAGAAGGAATAGAGCCTGTTTGTGAATATTCCATGTATGTTGCTTTCCGTTGCTGAGTTATGGAAGGACATGCATTCTCATAGAAAAATCCACTAAGCTTCGCCCTCCGTGAGTTCTCCTCAACCTACCCTCAAGCATGCAGTTTGCATCTGAGGGGTCCCACAGAAGCCTGGCCAAGGGCCTCCCACATCCCTGAGAAAAAGTTCTATTTGCACCCTTGCGGATCTTAATCTCCTCAGGCAACGAATCAAACATAACTATTGGAAGCACCCCTCTGTGGAAGAAACCAGCGCATGCTCTTGCATTCCTGCCAAGGCCTCTGACTCAGATTTCTTCACTCCTACTGCTGTTACATCAGGGTGCCTAAAAGCATGGGGCAGGCTCATAATCCCTTTGGCTATTGGCTTATTACAAGGCATCTCATCATAAAATGCAAACATAGCATTTCTTTTTGCATATATTTTGCCAGAGAAGATGTTGTGGACATGTAGCCTTTTTTCTAAACCCTTCTGAGTATGTCCTTAAAATCTTTCAAGGACTGCCAGTGATCTTGCCTGATATCCTCTGCCTTTCTTTTCATCCTGCTTACTCACACAGACACATTATTCGCCCTCCTTTACTCCTGTTTCCCTTCCTGTCATTCTCCTTCTCGCTCTTACCCTCTGCATCCAAAGTCAGTGCCGTGACTCCCTCAGCCCTTTCACTGCAGCGCATGGTCAGAGTCGGATACGATAACTGGGAGGGTAGAGGAAGAGTTAAACCCTTCAATTTCCTAAGTCTCCCGGCAGCCAGTGACCTAGATTTATTCTGAATTAAAAATCTCACTCAGCACTCAGAGTAGTTAAGAAAATAACATCCAAGTTATCTTCGCTGAGCCTGGAATAGATCATTTAAAAATCTCATCAACCTATTGTGTTGTAATATTGAAAGATTCAATGAGCAAAATTGGGAGGAAAATGCTGGAATCTTCAAAAACAGATGGAAGGAATGAATCACTACAACAAAGGTAATTGGTGAACTTCCACCATGTCAGGAGGTAGCATAATATCAAGAGCTGGAAAGGAATGAAGCCCACTGGAGGCACTGGTGGTCCAAAAGGCTCTTAAATGAACTGAATACCAATTGCAATGTTTCAACAAAGTCTTTCAAGGCTGAAAATGCTCACTCATCTATGCTAAAAAAGAAAAAAAGGGAAAAAATCCTCTCTGCTAGATCAATATGCAATATCATGATAAACAGAGGAAAAGATTGAAGTTCTGAAGAAATTCATTTTATTTAGATCCACAATCAACAGCCATGCAAGTAGCAGTCAAGAGATCAAATGCTATATTGCACTGGGCAAATTTGCTACAAAAAGCCCCCTCTACAGTGGTAAAGAGCAAAGATGTTACTTTGCTGTGTACCTGACACGAACCATGGTGATTTTAACCAGTTCATATGCCTGAAAAAGGCTGGCCAATGAATAAGGAAGCCTACAGGATGAATGCCCTTGAAATGTGATGTTGACCGTGTTGGCAAGGACTGCAGAGTGCTAACAGAATGAATGAATCTGTCTCGGGTGAAGCACAGCTAGCTTCTCCGAGGTAAGTGTGGCAGAGTGAGATTTCTTCATATGCCTCTTCTACCCAAGCCTCCTTGACTCCCACCAAATGATTGGGTGGAGCTTTGAGAATGGGCTGTACTGTAACACTAAGAAAAGGGACTTTTTTCTCACCACACCCTAGCTATTAGTGGGTGAGCCATCTCTGATGCACGGTCTTGGAAGCAGCAATGGAGAAGAGAAAGATGTATACTTGCAAGGTCTCTGTCTGAAGTGGCAGAGGTCACCAGACCAGATGCACCACAGACTGAGAGGGGCCGTGCAGTGACTGTAAGTATCTTTTCCTTATTGGACCTGCAGCTGTACAACTGGAAGACAGAGTGACAGACAGCTGAATTTATGGTCCAAGGAAGCTAAGGCCAAGGGGCTACGTGGCTAAGAGATTAAGTGCCAGAGAAAGACATGGCTACCCTGTGGCTGAGAGGCTGAGAAGTAGAGAGACTTGGCTGCTGAAAGGAGAGGCCAATGGCTATATCCTTTCTCTCTTTTTTTCAGTATTTATTTATTTTTTTATTTAAATCATTTTATTGGGAGCTCGTACAATTCTTATCGCAAGCCATATATACATCCATTGCGTCAAGCACATTTGTACATTTGTTGCTCCCATGATTCTCAAATCATTTGCTTTCCACTTGAACTCTTGGAATCAGCTCCTCATTTGTGTTCACTGATCCTGACTTGTGGTAACCTACTAGCTTCCATAATAAACTCTCATAACTCTGAGTATTGTCTGTGAGTTCTGTGCGGTCATAGCAGTGGATTGTCAAACCCAGCATAGGTGTAGACTGATGTGGGCAGAATGGCTGGTGTCTGAATATTCTGGTAAAGAATGGACAATAGAATCATGTCTGAGTCCTGCCTTGGGTCAATCCAGAAGCCAGACAGGTCAGATAGGGCCTTCCTATTGCTGTTTACTGCAGGAAGGATTAAGATGGTAGAACTTTATCTCATATACTTTGGACATGTTATCTGGAGAGACCAGTCCCTGGAGAAAGACACCACACTTGGTAAAGTGGAGGATCAGACCAAACAAAACAAATAAAAGGAGACTCTCAAGAAGGTGGATCAACACTGTGGCGATCACAGTGGGCTCAAACGTAACAATGATTGGGAGAATGGCTCAGAATCAGGCCACGTTTCCTTCTATTGTACGACCCCCCCCCGCCCCCCATAGTCTCTAAGTCAGAACAAACGTGAAGACACCTAACAACAGCGTACCTATTTTGCATTAAGGAAACATGTGTTTGGGGTAGATGAGGCGGCACTACTGGGTGCGAGTTGGACTGATAACAGCATGATTGTCTCTTCAAACCCACCAGTCACTGTGTAGGAAAGAGATGAGGCTGTCTGCTCCCATAATGATTTCCAGCCTCAGGAAGTCTGCAGAGGATCACTATGAGTCAGAATTCACTGGATGATAGTGGGGTTTGAGGGTTGGGTGGGTGTTTTCAATAGATCATAAAGAGGCCATAGAAAAATTTGCTTTAAGGTTCCTCATTTTCAACCTCAGTCTATTCTAGTCTTCTGTTGCCAACATCCAAAGCACGTGCGTCATTTGAAGATGTCAGCCAAATAGGGACTCGGCTTGACAAGCACTCACAGGAGCAGATTATCCAATAAGCATACTAAGCATGGGCTGACTTGTGTTTATTTACTAATCTTTAGGAAGCACGTACACATGTATGTTCATTGGTTTCCCACATTAACTATGTTTTCGCCACACCATTACAGATGAGTAAATAAGCACGAGTGCATGGATATTTGCCTTGCTTCTTGGGCAAGCGATTAAAAACAAAATCAGAAAAGCCTTTGATTCTGGAGGAAGATCCTATGGCCTTTGGAGAGAACCACGCATAGAAGCAGAATCATTGATTTGGAGACTCAAATTCACCGCAGATTAAGCAAAAGTACGACTGCTTGTTGAGTAGTCTCACATAGTAGTTGGCGACTTTTGTAGACACAGAGACTGTAGTACTTGTAGGCTTCCTTAGGGCATTACTCCTGTGCAGGAGGAGGTTGAAACTACCTGTTTCCTTAAAGATTGACGGTCTCAGAAATCCTGTGGAGGCTTGTTTTGAGTGGGAATTGACCATGGTAGTGGATATTTTGGGGGCAGGGGGGACCAATACCATCAGCATGAGCTGGCCACTTGTTAGAAATAGAGAGTCCCAGACCCATACAGACTTACTGAATCAGAATTTATATTTTTTAAGGATACTCAAAGAATTTATATGCAAATTAAAATATGAGAAGCAACACTTTATAACAGAAATGTACAAAATACATCTTCTCACTTAATGAGGTAGCATTATCTTAATGATGCTTATTTTGCATGAAACACACTTCCTTCCTATTTTGCTGCACATAATGGTCCCACAAAAACAGCATTGCAGATCCAACCCCCCACCCCCCAAGAAAAACAGAAACAAGAAAACCACCTCACTGCCATTGAGCAGATTCCAATTCATACTGATCCTATAGAACAAAGGCTCCTATGGATCCTATGCATAGGTAAATATCCACACACTTGTGCTTATTTACTCATCTGTAATGGTGTGGCGAAATATAGTTGATGTGGGAAACAAATGTGTGTACGTGCTTCCTAAAGATTAGTAAGTAAACACAAGTCAGCCCATGCTTAGCATGCTTATTGGATAATCTGCTCCTGTGAGTGCTTGTCAAGCTGAGACCCTCTTTGGCTGACATCTTCAAATGACGCACATGCTTCGGATGTTGGGAGCAGAATAGAATACACTGAGGTTGAAAATGAGGAACCTTAAAGCTCCTATAAATCTCTATGGACGCAGAAAGCCTCATCTTTTTTCCCACAGAGTGGCTAGTGGATTTGAACCTCAGACCTTGTGATTAGTGGTAAATTTGTAACCCAATACCCCACCAAAGCTCATGAGAATACACTCACACATTCCAGAGAGGGGTGGACATTCTGCTCCAAGAAGTGTCTCGAATCTACTTGTAAGAATGTTAAGGACTGGGTAAACATCGTTTACCTTTCCTACACACTGTCGTCCATTCTATGAAATAGTCTCTTGCCTTTGTAATAGGTCAGCTTCATCTAACATGACTGGAATTCTGGCTGGTATATGCCACCAGCATGATCTAGATCCTTATTGCCCAGACTTCCTATCAGGTCTCTGCATTTAGAATATTTATTTGATTAAATGCAGTTGGGATTAATTACTGTCTCAAGTATACCATAGGACATTTTGAAATAATAATTAAGTCTTAATTGTAGAAAGACAGATCCGAGCTCCTGCAATTATTTACAGAAAAGGAAAGTAAAAGTGGAAGGCTACTTTACTTATGGAAGTTTATTACTATTTATTCCCTGAAAATATTCAGGTTGGTCCACTGACATAATGCCAACAAAAAACAACAGACTTTGAATTGACCCAAAATCATGATAACTTCATGCATGACAGAGTAGAGGGATTCAAGGATTGATTTTTCTTTTAAGGTGTATTTGGCTGGGTTCAACCCTTTGGGTTAGCAGTGAGTAGGCTAGGAATTTGAATCACCCAGAGACATATAGTTTCAGTAACTAATGCCATTTTTTATTTTGTCATGATTCTTGAAATACATCATCACAAAATCATCCTTTCCAAGCTCCCCCACTAGCATTCCCCTTTCTGTTCCACCAATCCATGGCGGACCATGGTTTGGTGAGGTAAGCAGCCAGTGGACCAGACTGCTCCAACAGAACTGTGGGGACAGTCATAATGAGCCTTTTTTTATGTTTGCTTATTTTTTTATCCTGTAAATTTCTTTGGCCAGAAGGCCCACATCTCCAAAAGACATTCAGCAGCAAAGTGTGTGTAAGAAATGCAAATATCTTTTCTTCTTCGTGGGTAGGTTGAGTTTTACAGGCCTGGTGTTTGAGGTAAAACCGACCATTTGTGTTTCAGGAGCAAGCCGCTGTTCCCTTTGTTGGAACCAGACAAGTGAGATAAGGGCCAGGTGCTGGGCCGAGGAAGGAGCCCTGGTGGAGCTGTGCTTACAGGCGGGACTGCAGTTCCACACCAGCAGCTGCTCCGGAGGAGAAAGATGGGGAAACAGGGTTACAGTGTGGGAAACTCTGTCCTTTAGGGCCACCATGAGTTGGCATTGACTCAATAGCTGTGAGTTCGGTTTTTGGTTTTTATGGGACCAGAGTTTTGCAAGAAGATATAACCCTGGCCCACAGTCCCAGGCAGCATGAATTGCAAATTGCCCGCGTACCTCAGGGTCAGGCTCCAGGATGCGATAGAAAGCCAGCCACAAGCTCTACAAAGTTGTTAGGAGCCAGGGCCTCATCTTGTGGGGCTACTGATCCCACCTATTTTCTTTTAGCAAATGTCTATCAAACATCCAGTGCAGAAGCGTCACCAAGCGCTTTTCCACTCATTCATTCTCACTCCACATACACCTTGAAACAACACCTGCATCTTTTGCATTAATGCATTTTAAATAATTTAATGTTTTCATATATAGGTATCACTTGTGTTGTTAAAATAAAAATTATATTTCTTTTATTAAGTATCTCTTGTACTAAAATAAAATTCATAGTAAGCCCATACTAGAAGTTGATTGAAGTTTTTAACTTATGGATTCCAAGTTGGAGTAGTATTGGACAAGGAAGTCAACACTGTTCTGCAGATGAGGAAACCACCAGAGTCCCGTCCCGTTGTATTGCCATTGTTACGGAAAAAGAGCCACATTGAATATTGGTTTTAAAAAAATTGTGGTCAGAAGACTTGTATATAGCATTGTCCGTAAAGACAATTAAAACCATTACGGATTGACCATTAAGCAAGCCTCTGTAATGACTTTTAACATCTTCTTTCTGGAAACGGATTGAATTCCTCACAAAAAGCACAATGCCCAAGGAAAATGGTCTTACTAGTTTATTTAGAGCACTGTTTGACTCAAATGTGACTTTTAGAAAGCAGTTTCTTTAAAAGGTTCAAAAGTACCTAAGGTGGGTAACTCAGAAATCTGAATTTCAGGGAAATAAAATAATAAGTGTTGTGTATCCAGAAAAGGCAGTTCTACATGCTAAAGAATTAAGATGCGATGCTTCCTAAATAGGCAAAAGCCCCATTACACTTTTGTTGTATTATTTATCATGACAAATATATATTTTTAAAATCACCATTTAGTAATATGCTGGATGTTTCATAGGTACTCACTCAGCTAGTCATAATAATATTCACATTAAAAAGAGTAACGATATGCCCTTCCTACTGAACGACCCAAACAAGTTAAAATGGCTTGGCCACAAAGCATTCATCTGGGGACAAGCAGAGAAGTTTTTCTTCAAATACCAAGTCCTATGATGGACATCTTACGCTATGTCTCTGACTGCTATTCCAGTTGCATTCGTATGGCTCATTTTTCCTCCTGAGAAAGCTCTAGATGAGAATTTCACCTCGTCCTGGGCTCTACAGTTTCTCGATGGTCTCTCTCTGCACCTCTCTCCCCAGGAGGCCCAGGCTTTGTGAGTGAGGACGAGTACCTGGAGATCTCTGACATCAAACGCGACCAGTCCGGGGACTACGAATGCAGCGCCTTGAATGACGTGGCTGCGCCCGATGTGCGGAAAGTAAAAGTCACTGTAAACTGTGAGTTGACCCACTGCCAGGGCGTTCCAGAGGGAAAGAACGAGTAAAGATCAAAGGAACAAGCTGACAATGACCAAGCCATTTGCTGAGAGTCCCTAGTACCCGCCTACAGGATTTTTATCAAATTTCTTTTTCCTGTCGATTGCCCTGTTGCATTTTTCTGTGATTTACAGTGCTTTCAGCTAATGGGATTTATTAACTGTGAATTGGTTTGGGAGACGGTGTCTGGTTAAAGCATAATCTCTAAGCAAGGAGTTGTTTTCCCAGAAAAACTCGCTGTTTACCTGGGAGGGAGGGGTGTCCCAAGAAACCAATTCACATCTCAGGAGGCTAAATATGCCTTCCCGCTACCTCATGGAATAACCTTCATGTTTATTTATGTTTCCCTATAGATCCCCCCTATATCTCAAAAGCCAAGAACACTGGTGTCTCCGTTGGTCAGAAAGGTATTTTGAGCTGTGAAGCGTCGGCAGTGCCCATGGCTGAATTTCAGTGGTTCAAGGAAGACACCAGGTACTTTGAAGTGGACCTTGGGCAGCTCTGAACCGATGGACAGATTTAAAGGGGAATGAGATTTAAAGAATTTAAAGGGGAACGAGAAGGCATAAAAGCAAAACTAAAATGAATTACCACCGCCTTTGGAACAGAGTCTCCTTTTAGAACCCTAAAGGAGGGGGGATTAGAGGAAGAAGCTGGGAAGTGGGCAACATAAATTTACTTTGTTTCTGATTCCAAGACGAGTTAGAGACAGGATAGTCTGATGACTGGAAGCCAGCAAGGAGCCGGAGCCATTCGAGCCTGGCCATCCTTTAATGGTCCCTCCTCACGCAGACCATGGCATCTAGGGTCTGAGCTCCAGAGACCGGCTTGGTTAGAGGAAATGGCGTTGGTGAGGCGTTGTCTCCCCGTGTGGCTGATTTATGGCATCATAAGCAATTCTAGCTACCTTGTCTGCTGTGTCGGTCAGCTCCCGAAAACCAGACTAGCAATACCACGTCTGATTGCAGGTTAGCCACTGGTCCCGATGGAGTGAGAATCGAGAACAAAGGCCGCATATCTACTCTGACTTTCTTCAATGTTTCAGAAAAGGATTATGGGAACTACACATGTGTAGCCACAAACAAGCTTGGGAACACCAATGCCAGCATCTCATTGTATGGTGAGTGCCGGAAGCCTGAATGCAATGGGCGCAGGCAGAGGGGGTTGAAAGGCCTCACGCGGGAGGAAAGAGCAATCCGTTGGGCCTACGTCCGTCCATCCACACGGCTTCTGCCACCTTCAGTGGCTCCTCTGCCTTCTGTGGCAGTATGTGGTACGGTGGTGTTTATGAGATCATCAGTATCGTCTGCTCTATCGAAAGACGTTTTGCACCCTGCTACAGGAGTAAACAATATCCTAAACAAGCTTTATGATGTTTGCTATAAAGAAGATAGAACCATGAGATAGTTCTATTGTAATATGAGCTAAAAATCTGAAAGAGTCCATTATATGTAATTTTAAGATATCTTTTATTGTAAGAGTGTGACCCCGGATTATAGGTATCATTTTGAACAAAGGTACATGCTACAGGGCGATCTTCATGGTATGTGCTATGTGAAACAGAGTACGTGGAGCACAAGGCTGGGGCTCGTCCGAATGGCCATTCCCTCCACAATTGGATCCTTAAAGCCTTCTCTGAAGTTCTTTTCCTTCCATGTGGATGGAGAGGTCTTAGAAGCTCTTAGTTTCCCCCTCACTCCATCTTCCCGGTGCTGTGCCCGTCCTCTTGTGCTACATTTCACACCCTGGGCCGTGGCCGGCTTGCTGTGGTAGTTATGTGTGTGTGTTTCTGTTGATTTGCTGAGGTTTGGTCGGAGGGAGATGACTGATGAGTTGGATGAAGAGGTGCCCATTTTCCATGGGCATCTCAGCCCCCGATCAAGATGTCACCGTGGACGTTTGCTAAACCTTGTCCGCCAACCATCTAAAATGTGTGATCTATGTTTTTTGTTTCCTCTCTGCATCGTGTGTGCATTGTGCTGTGTGTGTCTTAGAAATAAGCCCCTCATCAGCAGTGGCAGGTGGGTACAGCATGCTCCTTCCTTCCTCTGCCTGCCGGAATGCCTTTGCGTTTGACCTGAAGCACACTTGGGCTTTCGAAAGACGGACTTGCCTGTTCCAACACTCTGCCTTATCCCCCCTTAAAGGGGAGATTTCAAGGGGTTAGGATTGTATATTCTAAATAACAAGCATGGAGGGTATGATGGTTTTGACATGTACACATAGGAACCATCCTAGAACAAAATCGGTTTATGCCTCCAAAACAGTATCGTTCCAGTGGGTCATTTTAAAGTGGGGAATGCTCTGCTCCTTTTCCATGCAGCAGGACTAACTGGAGCTTAGCCCAGAGATCAAATGGATTATTTGCTGATTATCTCCATGGAGACATCACCTTCATATGATGTTTTATTCTTTTAATCCGAGGGAAAGAGGACTTGTGACAGTGTTATACAAAACTATTTTAAAATAGACATACATCTGAACACTATTTATAATAATATCTACCACTTACTACTTATTTACTGGTATCTAGGACCATTTCGTAACTTAGTTATTAATTCCATTGGGGTTAGATTAACCCCATTTTACAGATGAATCACAGCAGGATCAAAGAGGTTGAGTAACACACAGTGCCCACGGTGGACGAATACCAGCATAATAAATCCACAGTTAGCCCCTTTCACCAGTTTTGGGAGTGTTTATCTAAAGCAGTGATTCTCAATCTTCCTAATACCGTGAACCTTTAATACAGTTCCTCATGTTGTGGTGATCGCCCTCCCAACTATAAAATCATTTTCGTTGCTACTTCATAACTGCAATTTTGCTACTGTTCTGAATCTGGAGACCCCTGTAATGGGTGGTTCGACCCCCAAAGCGTCCGCGACCCACAGGTTGAGAACCACGGCTCTAAGGATAAACATAATGACATGTACAAATACATATAAACAGCAGTATGTTCCCTCATAGAGTTAGATGAGAACCTGGTGTCAGCTGTACTTCTGCACTTGGAAGTCTGACACCCTTACTTTTTTACAGTGTCAAACTGAATCCCATGAACATTTGTAACTTTTGAATTTTCTAGTCGTGGTATTGGCTTTCATAGCTCTGGGTTCCACACGATTTTATATGATTAACCCTACTTCCATATTTCCCAAGAATGCCCAGCTCTTGGTCTAGATAAAATGGATTGAAAATGTGAGAAGAGATGCCAGCCTGCTGCTGCCCCTGCCATCACCGTTTGTTGGTGTGATTGCTTGGAGTAAGGAATACAAGTCTTATCAATAGAAAGAGCCTCAGATTGATATTCAGATGCCCTGGGTTCTTGTCCTCTCTTCCACCGACTACAGGAAGAAATGTGTCACAGATCACAAGGGAACATGTAAACCACCACAAGGATGTACATCCCTATCCAGGTCCACTCAGACATGTGACTTTTGGCAAGTTATGCAAACTTCTGAGCTTAGTCCCCTCGTGTTCTCATTCAGTACTAAAAGCTGCCTCAGAAGCCCAGTAAGAGGACTTATTATTTCATAAGAAGTCCAGCTGCCAATCAAAAGGTTGGCCGTTTGAACGCACCGGCTGCTCATGTCTATATAAAGAGTTTTATAAAAGGTACATTGAGAAGATTAACTTTGAAAACACACATAGACCAAAGGTCTTGATTTACTCAGCTAAACTTGGGATGATATTTCCTGGCTCTTGTCCTTAAGACTATCATCGTGAGGGGCATAAAACAATATTCACGGGCATGGTGCAATCAAATAAAAACTATTCAAGGTCTTATAATGACTACTGCTTTCTGACAACCCCTTTTGGGACACTGCCCTTCCTATCATCGTCTCCCATGACACTGCAGAAACAAGGACTGCTCTGTTGAGCTTTTGCTTTCTGTTCTTCCAGTCCCATGTGCACCCTTGCTATAATGGCCACCAGTTCTTGTCCCTCATCCAATCATGTTTTCCCCCATTGGCGAACACCATCTACCAGGTCTCAGTCCAAGTCTCCCTTCCTTGGAGAAGCCTTTTCTGATCATCCTGAGCAGATCACCCCCTCGTTACATCTCTCTGACTTGTTTGGACTCAATTTGGCATTCCTTCAGGGAATCAGCATTGGATATCTATTCAGAGCTAATTGACACGGAGGCAGCAGTGACACAAAGACTCCTTGTTTCTGTTGCCTTCAGCCTCTAGTTCCCATAGTTCCATAGATCTAGCTACCGTTCATTGCCCCCATTGGAACCTTTGAGCCCATGCACGGAGGTCCATGATGATTTCGGCCTTTTCTTTTTATCTAGTACACAATCGAGCGCAGGTATACACGGCAGCAGTGGGTCAGGCACAATGTGATAGAGTAGGGGTTCCATGTCAGGAATGAAAATGCTACTGAAAAGAGTAGGGTCTCGCAGCTTCCCAAATGTTCCGAGACCAAGATCAGCTGTGAAGTTTTTCTTTATGGCTTTAGGAAAGTCTGCTTCATGGGGCCTTGGATGATTTATTCATTTTTAATCAGTGAAAGCATTTTGGATGAGGACTCTAGTATCTGATGCTACGACTGAAAGGCAGTAGTTTCAGCACAATAAATGTTGCCATTGTCAACAGTGTGTTGTTCGGTTGATGCAATCTTTTCTGGTGTCCACCCAAGCTCTGTGACTTCTCCATGTCCCCATAAGTATGGCTAATTAGAACCAACCACTAGCCAGGTACAAGACACTAGGCTAAATGTTTCAGATGGTTTATCTTATTTAGAAACTCTAAGAAATAAGTACTGGGCTTATCCCATGTTTCCAGACAAGGAAGTTGAGAAGACAGGGAGATTATGCTAACTGGTTGATGCTAGGAACCTGGATTTCAAGGGCTGGTATCTTTGCTATCATTTCAATTCAACCTTTCCATTTAAGTTGCAACCCTAAACAACTCCTTCACACCTATTGGGAATAACAATATGATAGATATCTATTTTAGATATGATAGATAACACATTATGGTAAAGCTCCTTATTGACAATTAGCCTCTTTGTAGCCAGTCACAGACCAACAACTCCCTTCTCCTAATCATGAACTCATTTTTTAAGACTGGGTTTTGCTGTCACAATCCTGATAGTAATGCACACACACACACGCACAGTTTCTAGGCAAGTATTCATAGATTGTTCTTTATATTTTTGAGAGAGAGAATCCTTTGATACTATACCTGTGAACCCATCACAACATGCACACACAATAGGTCTCTCACACAAATTTCATTAAAATATTTCCACGCCTACGTGCAAAGAACAAAGGAAAATGGGATAAAAGAAATTTCAAAGGCATACAGAAGACTAGAGAGACAATGAATAGTGTGTGGGTTGGAACAGGAAATTATTTAAAAATGAGGGACAACATAGGTGGGTGGATGATTAGCAAAAACCAGTCAGGAGCTGGCATTTAATGTAAGATACTCAGCACCACCAGGGCCTCCTCCTGAAATGGTCACTTCAGAAAGCCACAAACTTGAACAGGTCCCTAAGGCTGAGTGCCATTTCAGACTGCTTGCTCGTTGGGATTTTGGGTGTTTGTTTTGTTGTTGTTGTTTAGCAACTATGGATGCGTGCACCGCACAGAGAGGAAAATAAAGAGAAGAGGCTTGTTCAAGAACTGAGAACTGGGTCCCAGTCCCAACTCTGACATGGACCAGAAATGTCTCTTATTCCTAAGATATTCATAAAAAGGCAAAAGCTGAACAACTTGGACTTTCAGTTTACCTCCAGTTTCTAAAAATCTCTTTTGAATTAAAATAAGTAAATAAAACAGGGAAAAGGAGAGTGGACTCCAGAGTTATGGTCTTTAACTTCAGAAATCGTGTCCAGTGCTCTGAGCCCCCGAAGATATCTTGCTCCCTGAACATGTAATTGTACTAAAGGGATGCTGTCTTTGTGAGCCCACCTGGTGCCGTGGCACCTTGAAATCCTGCCCGACCTGGCTCAGCCTGCTTTCCTTAGTGCTGCCTCTCATGAAGCCATTCACTTTCCATCAACTTGCCAACCCACTTCGCCTCCTCTGGGCATGACGAAGAGCCCATCTCCCTGTCCTCGAAGTACAAACCGGAGAGACTCTGGCCTTGCTGACATCCCGGGGCTGCCGGGTGTATGATGTGCTTAATGAGGCCTATAAATGCCTGGATTACTGGAACTGGCAGGGGAGAAGGTCTGAGAATGCAAACACAGCCAGGGGAGGGAAGCGACTCTAGAGTGAACAACAGCTTTCTCCCATCCGGAGTGTGAAACCGTAGCGACACAAATTGGTGACATTAAGAGTGACATCAGGAATAGGGGCATGTTGGCGCTGCAGGTGACAATGACGAAGCACTCTCCTTAATCTGGCTTCTGGGCTCTGGCGTTTCCGACAGCAGAGTACCTGTAGCCCCCCTCAGAGGACTTGCCACCACAGCCATGCCCAGCATGGGGAGGGAGGCTTGATCTCCTTCTGACCCCCCATTCCCAATAAATCCATATGTCTGCCGGGTTCTTTACATCAAACTCTTTAAGGAGATTCTGCATAAATGACTTCTCTTACCTCAACCTTTCTCTGGTCTCCCTCCTCTAAGGGCACCCCAAGATAAATGAACAGAGCACTCCAAATCTGTGCCCCACAATCCCTCCATAACACACCATCTCTGGGCTGTTCTGCTTCCCATGATAGACATCTACAGAAAGAAGGGGCTTTCACACCTGTAAAGAGTTGCAGACTCTGAAATCCACAGGAGCCCTCTGCTCTGCCCCACAGACTTGATAGCAGTGAGCGTGAGAATGTTTCTCTCAGGTGTCTCAAGGAGGACAAAGACAGGTGGCCCTAGATAGGTGAGGATTCTCTTAAAACTCCCAGTTTCTGTCCTCCCTAGACGGCTGCACATCATTCCTTCATTTCACGTCCAGACCTCTTAACAGGAGGAGCCAGCATTCCCCATGTCCACTCCCCCAACTCGGTATCCATCTTTGTCTCCCAGCCCCTCCTCCCCCATAGTTCAGTCTCCTCTTGGCTCGATCATTGGACCTTTCTGCCAACTCTGATTCCCGTCACCCCATTTCTGGGTTGGCGAAATAACCACGGGTGACATTCATCTTGTGTTTCCTTCTCCCCCTGATTCTAGCTCCTCTGCCCCCCGCCATAAACGTTGTTTGGGATAAGATGACAAGGGAGAACAGGGGAAATCTTCTGTGTCAAGCATCTTAGCATTATTCCGTAGCCTGTGCTAAACCCACTTGGAATGCTTAACAAATGAAAATCAGCGGACCTTGGTGCAGACTCATTTAATCAGAATCTCCAGGGAAGATCCTGGAATGTCCTTTTCCAGGCAAGCTCTCCCAAGTGACCCCTGCCACACAACGAATACCTCTAAGAAGTTGGTGACAATGCTCAAGCCTCTGCCTCTGAATGCTCCTGAAGTCGGAGTAAAAAACCCCCTCTCAAGAAAGCTAAATCAGCCTACTCTGCACAGAATCTGCTGTGCAAAAGACATGCGCCTTTAATGGTAGAGAGCAACCTGCCATCAGTTCCATGCCATGGTTGCTTGAGGGGTTGGGCAGGGAACCGCTGAGGGACAAAGGCAAAGCTGAAGAAAGGAACTCCATTCACCACCTTTACCACCCAAGACCTCCTCATCTCTTGAGCATTACCAAATCCCCTTGAATAATTAAGCATTTCATATTCTAGGCTTTCATATGGCCTGCATTCTGTTTGAAAGGGGGTAAGTTACAAAAACATAGAAACGTTTATTAAACAATTATATAACACAAGAATCTAGTCTTTCTTGAGAGATCTATCACCTAGATGAATACATTTCTGAAGATAGTGTTTCCACCTCTATAGGCCCTTTCTGAATACTTGAGCACTCTGAATTTTAACACTTCACAATGGCAGTTTGGGGCATTCTAAAGGGACTCACAGCAAATTCTTTTAAAATGTTCTTCGACCTTTGAGAAGCAAAAGATATGTGACTGCACAAGATCAGGGTATACATAGGGTATGATTTTCCACTAAAATTTGCTTAGATTACTCCTTGCCACCTCTGGAGAATAAGCAGGTGCATTGTCATAAAGGTGATGGTAAGATAAACAACCAACCAACCAACCCAAATCCAAATTCACTGCCATTGAGTCAATGCCAACTCACAACAACCCTACAGGGCTGGGTAGGACTGCCCCTTTGAGTTTCCAAGACACTAACTCTTTACAGGAGGGTGGGAAATTCCCAGTGCAACTTCCAGCATTTTCTTAATAAGCCTGTGATCATCCTGCATCCTTTAAGAAAATCTATCATGATGACCCCTTTGAGGTTCCCCAAAATATTCACCATAACCCTGAGCTGACCTTGCTGTCTTGAATTTAACTGATGCAGGAGATCCCTTCAGAAGGCACTGTTTGGAAGGAGCTTTTCATTTGAAAGGATCCTAAGGAGAGAAAGACAAGTGCATGGCTGAGGAAACATGTCGGCCACCACCCATGGGCTGTTCAAATGTGCTTCCTTTATGCATCTGTGAACTGCAACCCTGGGAGAAACACTTTTGACGTCCCCTTGCATCCCCCTTCCAGGGCCTTGCGAAGGAAGGCACTGTATCTTGTGATGGGTGTTGCCCACTAAATGTTTGTTCAATTAATACTTACAGCACCCAGTCAATAGGGGCATCAGTTATAGCCTCTATGTAGTTTGAAACACTTCACTCAGCAAGAAAAAAAACAAGCACATTTTCAAAAGGAGTTTTTGTCCTATTCCCACCCCCAGTGAATCTAAATGGCTCTTTCTCAGACACACTGCCTTGTATTACAGTCTTCCAAATGTTCCAATTCTAACCTGAAATGCAGGTTTGTTTATTTGTTTATTTTCCCCTCACTGGGTGCTCCTTGCGAGGGAAATTATATCAACTATTCACTGTTGAGGAAGAAGCTCCTCACATGATTTCTTAGTGCAGAAACATCACAACTTGTCGACATCTGTCCATTTCCTGCTGACAATGTATATGATTTTATTTTCCGCACCCATGATTTAAATCCAGGTGAAGGGGAATGAGTCATAGCAAAAGCTTCCATTGCTGTTGTCTGATGATGACAGCAGCACAATTGTTTGTATTTTATCCAACCTACAAAATGTCCACATACTAGAAAAATTATGCAGACATTTCACATTTCATTCCTGATGAGGCTTCTTGTCTCTACCACGCGCCCTCCCCTCTTCTGCCGGAATCCTTGATGTCTGGCTGGTAGCCTCAGCATTGTGAGTTTCACCCTGAGCATGCAGGGTGTGCTGATGCAGCGCAGACACGGAAGCTTATGGTTCCACAGAGACTCAAGTCTTGCTTCTTTCAGGTTTATGACGAGCTGATAGATTTGAAATTAACTTCTGACATGGACTTCTTAAACCCTTTTGTCTTTGTTGTAAGCCCAAAGCAAGGGGTGGTAAAGAGAACAAAACAAAGATGGCTGCCATCCCTGCCTCTATATCTGCTACAAAGACTGGCTCATCTTCCTGTAACACAGCGCAGGGCCATGTGTGCTGCTGTTAATTACAGAGAATGGAGAGAAAGCTTCCTTTGAAGGGGAGTGATGTGCCTTCATCAGCGAGCACTGCTGAAAATAGGGTTCTGTTTCACCAACAGTGGAACACACACATCCTCTAATTAGATTTCCTTGCCCCTCTTTTAATCACCGAGAACATCATTATCCTTTTGGTTCCTCATTAGGAAGGTCACACAGTTCATAATCATACTTGCAAAAACCTATCCAAATTTCGGAACACAACTGTATCTAGTCAGACTTCAGAAATTTCATTGATCTCCCTGTGCTCTCACCAAGTTCATTTTGCCTGTGGGCGCTTCTTTTTGGTCTGGTTTGGGTTTTCATGTGATCACTCCGCCACATGCCATGTGAGTAGAATTACAGCAAAAGAGGCTACCTTGGCTGAAGAACACTGCAAGATTCTATTACCAATTTGGAAAGGGAAATGGGGGTGCATGCTCATATCTGGATCCCTTGCAATAAACACGCTCCTTTCCCTCTTTTTTTTTAAGTTTCAAACTCTCTTATGTGGCAGTATCTCATCAGAAGCTGCCAGATGGCTCTGGGAAGTCGATGCTGCATTTGGATACTCAAAGTCTTTCCTTCAAGAGGGTGCTCCGTCACCCATGAACGTTGCTAACATGTGTGGGGCCAGGGGTGGTCTACTGCAAGCTGTAGCTTTTTCAGGCTTAACTTTGATCAGAGTGACTCTTCCAGTGTTTTGTACATCTTATTTACCAACATGGCCATTTGATTGATTGATTTATAAGTCTTAGTTGTGGGTGAAGCCCAGCTGAGCTTTGCGTCTGGGCACTTCTTCCTCCTGCTGGTCCATGGTTCACAAACAGGTTGATCTTTGTGCCCTGTGATCATTTCTGACATGTATTTCAATCATTTCTGCTTATTTCTTCTAACTGCTGAAGGCTAGCTTGGTTTTCTGGGCACATTTGTCCCTAAGGTGTTTCCTGGTTACGGGTGTCATCGTTTCCAATTTGTTTGGGTCTTCGCAGGATCATTTTAACGTTTACATGTAAAGACGTTCAGCTCTAGGCGTGAGGGCGGTAATTAATTTTTAGCATTGAAAAGAGCGCAGGAAGAGAAAGCGTGACGAGGAGAAAAGGCACGATAGGTGTCGTCACTCTCAGTTTGTCCCCGAGTAAATATTGGATGAAGCCCATTGTTTGGAACACCTAGCCTAATTTATTTGACTCATTGTTAACCATAAATAAAGTATTGATGGTTCAATGTATCATTTACCCAGAGAAAGAACTGGCATCCTGAATAAACTCCCATAGAATGATGGGCCCTCATCAGGTAGGTTTTATCTGTGTTTAGCAGCCGTGCGGATCCTGTCTAGAGGGACTGGCTCACTTGCTCAGTGGCCAAGTTTACTGTTCAACTGGTGTTTGATGGTTATTTTGGACACCTGCTCTTACAGAGGGCCTGTAGATTCAAAGCAGGAGTCTCACAAAATGTGTTATTTTAGGGATCAGCAATTACTGTCCTCTTTCTAATTCACCCAATATTTGTTCAACCTTTGCTATCCACTCATTGATTTTATACACATCTTGGCTAATCCTCCCAGCAACTCCCATCCTTCTCCCATTTGATGAAGAAACCATTAGAGAGAAGTCAACAGTCTTATTCAAAGACACCTGCTAGTGAGTAGTGGAGGCAGAATTCCAATTCAGTTCTGTTTGACTTTTAAATTCAAACTATCCATCAGGCAGGGCAATGCTGAGTTCAGACTACCCAAGAGTTAGGCCAGCCTCTAGATGAAAGAGATGACTTGTTTCACATGACTTTCCCCCCAGAATCTGTGAATAGAATTGATTGTTTTATTTAACTACCAAGACTATAGCAGAGAATATGATTAAAAAAAAAACCTAGGTTAAGTGTTAGGCTGCTAAAAGAAAGGAAATTATGGTTTGAATCCACCAGCCGCTACCAGGGAGAAAATTGAGGTAGTCGACTTCCATAAATATGTACAGCCTCAGAAACCGTAGGGAATTGGTCCACTCCATACTCTAGGGTTGCTATAGGTAGAAATTAACTCAATGGTAGTGAGTGGACTATAAGCTCTTTGAGCAAAGATGAGACCCATGTTTCTGTAAAAGAAGATCCAGGCATATAGTAGGCACTCATGAACCATCTATTGAAAGTCTAGCTGTGATTTCTGTGAGGGATGGTTGGAAGGGGGAACAGGGCTTGTTTCTTTGGCAAAGAAATCTCCTTTGCTTTGCTTTACATATGGAGCCTGGCTTTAGTGCTTTTTAATGCCGAGTCAGGATCTCACATTCTTCTTGCTCATGCCAAACGACCCCTTTCGACAACAAATAACTCAACTTTAAACTGTCCAGCCTCCTCACTCTTTTACCTACCCAAACCCACTCCTGGGCCCTAAGCATTTACACAAGCTTATGGACAACTTCTAATTGCCTTTTGGGGTTATATAAATTTCTCTCACTTTTAAAATGTTGAAGTAACCTCTACTCACAAAAAATTCTTCATCCTAGGCACCTTCATTTGCTACACGAGTAGCTCTTAAATCACTACGAAAATGTTGAGCCTTTTCTGAAGGAAGGTTAACTATGAGCTTTCAAGCATCTGCTCTGATACACCTCCAACCCCCACTTAAAGACATACTTAGGAGCCGACCCCTTCATAGCCCAGGGACTGCCTGCCAGCAATAAATACTCAAGTAAGTCAACGGTTAGCCTGAACTAAAACAAGGACTCAAGTTCAGACTGAAGAAGAGGGTGGGCTTCTTCATCATGAGCTTTAGTGGTTGGAGGCTAAATTGGATCAATTGTAGTAATGACAGGACTTTTCTCTAGACTTACAGATATTGTAGCACAGACAGCATTCTACTTCAACGTAGACCTTGACATGTTCTTTTGGAAGATAACTCTGGCTCTTTGTCTCTTGATTGGTCACTGCCAGCATATTAAGCCATGTGACTGACCCTAAGGGGCTAATACCAGTCCAATTCAGTTCCCCGATACTAGGATAACAATCTTTACATGTTCCGTTTCATTTAGATGACTTCCAGTATCCCAGGTACTCCATGTTCCTAATACTCCATGTTCCTAATATCCATGTTCCTAATATCCATGTTCCTAATATCAGTGGGTACCTGCAGCAGTGTCTTTGCATTCTGAATGGTGTTCCACCAGCAAAAGAAAGTCCTGAAACCTTTTCGCCATCCAGGCCATCAGGACGACTCTATCTTGAGTAGACAGCTGTTCCCACTATATCTTGAATATCTTGCAACCAGAGGGGCTTATCTTCCAGCACTATATCCAACAATATTTCGCAGCTATTCATATGGTTTATGCAGCTAATTTTTCAGAATTAAACTGCTTATTCCTTCCTCATAGTCTGTCCTAAGTCTGGAGGTTTCAGTGCAACCTGATCACCATGGGTGGCCCTATGGCTTTGAAATACCAGCGGAATCGCTTCCAGCATAAAAGCAACATGCAAGCCCCCACCATATGTGGGAACCCAGAGGGGTGAGGAAATTACTGAACAATATCACTAATATCACATGCTAGGACATTTTTGCTGAACATAATACAAACTGGTTAAAGAAGTACATCAGCAGGAAGCTGGCAGAAAATCAAGCTGGTTTCAAAAGAGAACAGGAAATGAGGGATAGCCTTGCTGACATCGGATCAATCTTGGCCAAAGGCAGAGATTACCAGGAAGAGGCTTACTTGGGTTGTAAGATGTGTGTCAGTATTGTGTCCTTTCACCATACTAATTCAATCTCGATGCTGAGCAAATAGTCTGGGCTTGATGAAGAAGAACATGGCATCAGCATTGAAGGAAGCCTTGTTCACAACCTGCCATGTGCAGAGGCGTTGGGGAAATCGGCTGCATGAGATCTCGTTAGAGTGTTGAAAAGCAAGGATGTTACTTAGAGGGCAAGAGTGCTCCTGACCCAAACCATGGTATTTTCAATTGCCTCATAGGCATGCGATAGATGGACATTGAATAAGGAAGACCCAAGAAAACTCAATGCCTTTGCATAGTAGTGCTGGAGAAGAACAATCTGCCAAATAAAACACAGACTGCCAAAATTCCAAACTAGTCTGTCTTGGAAGAAGCACCACCAGTGTCCTCAGAGGCATGGATGGTGAGACTTCATCTCACACACTTTGGACATGTTGTCAGGCGAGGCCAGTTCCTAGAGAAGAACATCATCCTGGGCAAAGCAGAGGAGCAGCGACAAAGAGGAAGGCCCTCAACCAGATGGATGGACACAGTGGCTGCAACAATGGACTCAAGCACAGGAACAATTTTGAGGATGGTGCAGGACCGGGCAGTACTCTGTTCTATTGTATGTAGGCACACTATGGGTCAGAACTGACTTTATGGCACTGGCAGTTTATGCAGATGGCACAACCTGGCTTGCTGAAAGCATGGGAAGACGTGAGGTCCTTACTGATGAAGAGAAAAGATTTTATTGCAACTAAATCATTATAGATTGCAACTGGGCCAATCAACAGCATCATGTTTAGTGGAGATGATTGTCCAGCATTTCATTTTACTTGAATCCACTATAGATGAGCCATCAAGACATCAGTGATGTGTTGCATTGGGCAAACCTGCTGCAAAAGACATCTTCATGATGTTAAGAAACAAAGATGTAATTAAGAGATGCCTAACCCAAGCCATGGTATTTTCTGTCACCTCATATGCATGGGAAAACTGGACAGCAGAAGTGAAGAATTTGAAGTTTGAAGCCAGAATGTTCCTTAGAAGGGTGGATGGTGAGACTTTGTCTCATGTGCTTTGCCCATCGTATCACAAGGAACCAGTCTCTGGAAAAGGATAGCATGCTTAACAAAGGAAAGGGTTGGGTAAAGAATGACAGAGGAAAATTGGAAGTGCTGGACTGAAATGGATTGCCACGATGAACTCCACCGCAACTATGAATGTGAGGATGGTGCCAGACGAGGCCACGTTTATTCTGTTGTACATAGGGTTGCTATCCGTTGAACCTGGCTTGATGGCATCTAACCACCAGAGAAGTGGGGGACACAGAAAGGGGATTGCCTGAAACTGAAAATCCTTAGCAACCATGATCGTCGCATGACTACCTTTTTAAAGGGAAGTAGGCTAGTCAGTTTACTATGGCTACATATATAAATTTTCAAAAATTCCAGTGAAGAATTGGTAGTATTATCCCTATTTCCAATGAAAAGATATCTTGTCTCAGATCATGCAGCTGGCAAGCTTCAGAAAGGAACTTAAACTAAAATCGGTACAGCTCCAAAGTTGCATCTTCATAGTGGTCAGTGACTATAGCTCAAGGAGCCTTTAAGGGCTCAAAGCCTGAGCCGTAAGCTCTCTAAAGAGCAGGCATGTGTAGAAGACATACCTTTGTGCCTAGACATTGTCTACTTCATTTGTTTCTTCATGGAAGCCCTGCTCCCTAATGTTTCTTTCAACTCCATCTCTCCTCAAACTCTGGTCTTTTGTTGAGGTGTATTTGAGAAGTGGTTTTCTGTAGGTGTACATTCAACTGAGAATATTTTTGTTTCTAAATTTTGGATTTTAGATGTAATTTTCTACATGTTTCTATAGAACAAAAAGTGTAAAACCACCACTTGTATTCCTTAACTTATTAAAACCACAACTACTCTCAACCTGAGTGCATGACACATGCAGGAATTATCTGCATCCTTTCCCAATTCCCAGCCAATCAGAACTACCATAACAATACAGTGAAATAGGTTCATGGCTAGTGGCCTTGGTCTCCCAGTCCTCTAACCTAGGGAAGGGTACCAGTGAGTCCCTCTCTTCCTGCTCTAAGGAAAAAGGAAAACCAAAGGTCTTCCTGTCAAGTCCTCACTGTGTTTTGGTCTGTTTTGTTTTGTGATGCATTCTGCCATCACCTTTATTTGCAAGCAACAAGCGCATAGGTTCATAAACAAAACCAATGGGAAGCAAGCAGGGTGCAATCCCAGAGAAAGCAAAATTGATTATAGTCAAGAGAGCAATAGCTCTGTTTTTAGATGTTTGGGGGCTCTGTTGCCAAATCTCAAATGTGCCCAGGATCTGAATGAGAAAAATCCATGCTAGTTTTAATCTATATCACAGTGTATTAAATTAACTCCCTGGCTGGAATAGCCCAATCATTTCTCATAGACTGATTGACCAAGGGCACTTTGGCAGCAAATTGCCATATCATCTGGTATTATAAAAGCAGGTGCTCATCACACCTGGTAAAGAATAAAAACTCCTGAAGCTGCATAGAAAATGGACTAACACGGAGATACTTGAGTGGGTAGGAATCTATGATGCTTTCTTGCTGTCTCAGGGGAGTTGGCACGGTTATGCACCAACTTGGCAAGGCCATTTGGCTGTTTATCAGTGGTCCCTCCTAGTACCAGATGTGGTTTTCATTCATGCAGTACCACAGAATGCTAACAGGAGAAACCAAAGCCTGAGCCCACTGCCAGTGAGTCAATCCTGATTTATAGTGTTTTGTAGGACAGAGCAGAGATACCCCATTGGGTTTCCAAGGCTACGGGTTTTTATGAAAGCACACTACTGCATATCTCTCCAACAGCATAACTGGTGGATTTGAATGACCAACTTTAGGATTAGCAACCAAGTGCTTTAAACACCATGCCGCAAGGGCACCAGAGAACAGAAAACCAACATCTATTTCCATCAACTCGATTCCAGCTCATAGTGTGACCTTATATCAGGTTTTCCAGACTGCAAATCATTGCTGGAGCAGACAGTCTCATCGTTATCCCAGGGAGAAGCTGGTGTGTTTGAACTACTAACCTTGTATTGATTTCACAACACCACCAGGGCTCCTTTCCCGGACACAGAAGGGCCTTATAAAACATCAAAACTAATCTCTGCTCGTCTTGCAGATGAGAAATCCAAGTCTCAAAGAGGAATGTAACTCAGGGAGGGGCAGCAGAGTCACAGATAGAAATCCGGTCTCCAGACCGCCGGTCTATTCTCACTGGCTGACAGCATGCACAAATGCCTCCCCACCACCTACATGGGGCGGGAGAGTGTAATAACTAAGAGCATACATTATCGAGCAGTGGGCCTAGGTTCTCTCTAACGCGAGTGTAAACGTGTATAAGCCATTTACTTCCTCTCTTCCTCAGTTTCCACACTTACAAAATGGAAATGAGTCCCTAGCTCATAGAGTCGATGTGAGGATTAAATGGGTTAATGTATGCTTAGCATAATATTTGTCACGGAGGGAACAGAAAATAAATGGTTGCCATTGTTACCCTCCTAAGCAAGCAGTGTAACCTGTGTATCACCGTATCGCTCTCCTGGATCATCATCTTTGGAGGACAGGACTGAGGGAAACTGTGCCTGGAGACCGTCCAGCTGATCAGCATAGCCCATCTTAAGACAACTGATGTTTTCATTCAGCCACACATGCTAGAAGCACCCATTTCTCCTGATAATTCTGTCTCCTTATCTCTTCATACTTCATGATTTTATGATTTGCTTTCCTTATATTTCCTCTTGTCCTTTCTGTAGCAGTTTGACCTTATACAGATAGCTGGATATCCACAGAAATGTTCATTTCAATAGTTAAACTTGGCAAAAATATTATTCTTACATGAAAGACTTTTATTTCTCCAGAGTGGAAAGTCTTAGCATATAAAATATTGCGCACTACCAACCCAATGAATTAGACTTACATATACACATATATCCATGTACATATACACATATTTGTCACATAAATGCACTATACACATATATATTAATGCATGAAAGTTACATATATATTAATGCATAAATTTATGGGGGGAAGAAAACCTCAGGCACGTTTTTCAAAGGTAGTTACCTAGTATGGACAATGACCTTCAACTTTGAGCACGTCCAACCCGGTACAGTCTGTCATCGGATATGATTCCTTAATATCTGCGTCTCACATGGTGGAAGTCCCAGAGACAGGCAGTTTTCCACACACATTTGAAACCTCCCGTAAGAATGGCAGCACTGCAGCAGGTCATGGATCCCCCCTTTTACTAATAAATAACCTATAACAAAATTCACAGAAATATGACCCAGGTCCTCAGACTGTTAAGCAATTGTGAGATTTTAAATTATTTTAGTTGATTGAATATCTTGAAAATCAGAAGATGGCAAACAGCCATGGCACAATCTCTGTAGTAGGGACAGACTGGCTGCTCACTACTGAAGGGAAAGACCTGTCCTTTGACAAGGACAATCACCTGCCCTAGACAAGGTAAGGGGTGGGTCCAAGTCATCGAGTGGATGATTGACAACTGACTTGGGACCAAATACTGCCTCGTCTTTGAGAGCAGCAATGCATATTTTGAGTAGGACAGTGTGCTCATAAAGAGGCGGTGACGCTCTGGCATGAGACAGTAGAAGGAGCATGCTGAAGCTCTCTTGTAGCTTTGACTCTCTTGACGAATCAATTTTGCTTTCTTTGGGGTTGCGTTCTGCTTGCTGTTCATTTGATCTTTTGTTTGACTATGTGCTTGTGGCTTGCAACTAAAGGTGATGGGAGAAGCCAGACACAGAGCTAGCCATTGCTACATCTGCCCAGGGGCTCTCTGAGTAAGCCAGGAAATCCCACGTTACACAATCTGTCTTTTGGAGGCTTGGTGTAGGAGGGGACCTGAGGGGAGAGGATCAACACAGTTCCCTGGGGTTGCTTCTCACTGGAATGTGACTGAGGAAAGTGGCGGGAGGACTACTCGCACTTCAGGCAGACTCACCGCCTGGCTGTCTGAACTAGGCATGCACATTTAGCGATTTCACTAAAGAGCTCATTCACAGAAGTGAAAACTCTCAAAGACACTGACCCGTTCTTTCTGAGCAGCTCCAGGGGAAGCTTCCACACTACCACACTTGAGAAAGCTAGTCTCCTGGTGCTCACAAGATGTCTTTGCTCTTTTCTCCTCCACCTGCTTCTGACACGCTGGAACCTCGCTACATGTCATGTCTGTCCATCCCCCTCTTCCCTGTCTGTGCTGGGAACAAGTTGAGGGACAGTTCTTGAATGACCTCATGTTCTGCCATATTGTCCCTGTCAGGCCCCACCCTAAGTGACCCCCAACCCCCCAGTGTCCTCTTCTCTTGGGTTAACCCCAAACTTTCAGAGGAGGCTCCAGTGTTCCAGGCATACCAGGGTTTGACCTCCTAGAATTTAAAAATATATATATTCCTTTTGGCGACTGTCTACTATCCAACTTGGAAGGGTGAGTGGCACTGGGCTGGGAGATGGAGGACTGTTCTCGGGCAGCATGTCAATGCATTTGCTTGTCATGGGGTACTTGTGTGGCCTGCGGTGAATGCTAACGACCTGTTTCTCTCTCCCTGCGCAGGGCCTGGAGCAGTCCTCGATGGCGTAAACGCTGCCTCTAGAGCGCTGGCTTGTCTCTGGCTAGCAGGGACCCTCTTGGCCCACTTCCTCGTCAAGTTTTGATCAGACACCATAGGTCCTCCGAGCAGCGCCTGCCTCGCCATGCCACAGACTTGACTCGACCTTGTGGAGGGCAAGCCAGTTCGGGCTGTTTTATTTGCTTCTGATCTTGTTTTCACTTTGGTTGCTTTCCTTGGCGTTTTTGTTCCAGCCTGGATGAACGGGGGTTGGAGGGGATGGGCAGGGCTCTAATCTGTAGGATAAGCATTCGTTGGGGTGTGAATCTCTCCCTGCTACCTTGGCCCGGCTCTTCCCTCTGCTTCTCTCCTCGTCGCCATCACTACCACCCCCATGCACACCCAAACCATCGGTTCCATTTGGGCAAAAACATCCCTCGTGATAAACACCATGAAGACACAACCTGATTCATAATATAGTGCACAGTGTGAGTTACAACTATGCGTCCTATCGTCTGTGTCATACAATTTGGACCATTTTTCCTGATTATAGTGTACATATTCCTCTTCTGAGTTTATGATTATCTCATTATATTAGGGTTCACATCTTTGCTTTCTGGGAAGTTCTCTCAATATATCAAGATGCACTTGTATATGTGTGTGTGCGCATGTACATGTATCTATGCACACATGCACACAAACGCACATATATGGAAATGCATATTCCGTACATGTGAAAGCTTGTCACCTTGTCTGCCATTGCGCCCTACATGCTTCATCGATAGGGATATGAGGTATGGAGCTGAGCCTGCACGGCAAAACTACAATTGTAGATGCCGTGACCCAAAACAGAGAAGACTCCTTGGAAATAGGACTTCTCTTTAAAACAGTGCTGGACAAATTCATAAAGCATGATTGATATATGGTTGGTTCTTTAGATTTTTATCAAATTATCAAGATAAACATATGGCTATCCATCTATTCAACTTTCTGATTTACTTATCTTTCCAAATTATCTGCCTACCTGTCCCCCTCTCTAGCAATCTGTTTGCTGTATCAATCTATCAATGTAATTATCTAACACTTCTGTAGGTTCCTTTTCTCGCCAACTCTCCTTTGCCATATTAATCTCTAATCAGATTTTGTTGATCCATTCATTTCTCCTCTAATACCAGCAGGCATTGGTATCTTCGAATTTACCTACCAACTTCTCATGTGAAATCCAAGGATTCACAGGCTAACAGCATAGAACAGCAATACTTAGTACCACGAACTCTTTGGAATGTGGTACCTTATCCATCCAAAGAGGGCTCTGTTAATCAATGCACCAAAGTCCCCACCTGGTGGTCAATCACTTGCCAATCCCAGAAGAGACTGCATGTCCTAGAACATCATCCTGGGGAAATGATCAACCCTGGAAAACCCTTGATAGGGACTTTGTTTTTTCTTTCATGCTCGATGAATCAAGATACCACTCAAGAGAGTGCATGCCAGGAGCCTATGGGACTTATTTCATTGCTGGCTTTCCTTAAAGGCAACAGTATAAGAAAGCTCACATACACATGCACATATTCACGTATTTGTCTCTGTCGTGTGGAGAGACCAGTCCACCTGCCCGAGTATGGTGCCATCAGCTATTGTCTTCTCTCTGCTCCAGTTCTCGTGGAATTTGCTCGAAAACTCTCCAGTTAAAAAAAAACAACCCCCGATGGAAGCCAACTGCACAGTGGGTGTGTACCAACTCTTGTATTTGTTTCAGGAAACTCTTCTGAGCTGAGGGCACTGGGGCACGTGACTTAATTTCTAAATACTTGATTAATACAACACTACAAACATAAAGGAGAGAGGGAAGGTGACACACTATCATCTGATGTGAACTGCGCCTACAGTGGCTTTTTTTTGGGGGGGGGGATTTTAATGGCTCGCTCCACTTTAATGCCCAAATAGATCCAGTTGAACAAGAAGAACAGATCTGACATTTTTGTTCTGTCTCTGGGACAACAAGGCCCCAGTCAGCCAGAGTGCCCGTTATGCAGAAAGAATGGCAATGAAAATTATACAGGGCTCTGCTCCTCTTTGCCCATGCTTTCGAGACTAACCCATGAAACAGAAGGAGAAAGAAGTAGTCCTGTCAATGATGTTCCTAGAGGTTTGCCCTGACCTCACTTGTAAAGCAATCCTGAGTCCACAGAGTCTCAACAAACTCAAGCAGTCTCTTTGATTTTGTACATGAGGATACACAAGAATTGATGCATACAAAAAGGAGGGGCTATAGAAATAAGTAGAGAGGCACCCATGTGCACACACACACAGAAAAAGAGGAGCACGTAAGGGAGAGTGGGGATGTCTTGGCATCCAGAGTGCTCAGCATTGTCACCAATGTTCGAGCTGATGTGTGTGAAAATGTTAGATTTGTCAGCAGCAAACAGACCTCTGCATTCCGCAGTGAACTACCAAACCCAGATTGGGGACCACACATGATGTGCCAAAAGCAGTAGATCCATTCCAAGTTTCAGGGACAACCAGGGGAAGGTATGAAGTCACAGCTAAAGGTTAGATGCAGACATTTCAGACCTGTGACCATAGTCAGCAGCCAGAGCAGGTCGGGATCAGAAGCTGCACAACCAAGGAACCTGTTATTTACGTGTTCTATTGGCAATAAACGTGCTACTTTGAAGTAAACACATGTGAAGTCTATCTGGAGAGGATGGTCTTTGAGAACACTGTGTTTGACATGGATAAATTATATGTGATCTACACTCCAAGGCTTTCTAAAAGAACACATCCATCCTCCTCTTGGCCCGAAAGCCACGGAAGCCTTTCAAACAGAAAGAAGTCTGATCATAAAATCACTAAAGGACCCTGCTGCCCTTTCCACTGCACCTCATTTCACCATAATTCAGGGAGGGGAACATTATAGCCACCTTCCCTCTGTTTTGGACCAAGAAAGCCAAGTAAGACTCAAGGCCATTGGGTCAGTGCCCGTGAAAATGGAATGAGGGCAATGGACATCTTCAACCCAGCACATGCTCTGCTGCTTCGGTGTGCTCACGGGTTCCTTTGGAAAGTACAGCTCCGTGTGACACTAGCTATCCTCCGGTGTTTTTGAAGCATTTAAAACAAATGTTTACTAAAGACACTGCCCACAGTTACCTATATCTTTTGAACTTGACATAAGGAAGGTCCATGGAGAAGACAAGAAGATGAGTTGGACAGATCTGTTCAGCGTACCAAGGTGAGGCACGTTACAAAACAGCAGGTAAACAAAGAAGCACATGTTGAGCAGCCCACAACGCTTCACGTGTTTCCCACCTGGGAAAGAAATCAAATCATACCCACAAGGATATCAAGCAAGAGGAACGCCACAAGATAGTTACTCCGAACACTCCCTGCCCTTTTCCGAAACACAACTACAAGTGCACTCCAGAGGCAGGAGACAGAACATGCTTACGTTGCTCCCCTGGCCCAGTGTGTTTTCAGCAGTGTCATGTCCAGCACCTGCGACAGTCCTCTGTGAGACTAAGGTACTCAATTCGGTTGCTCTCCTCCTTGTTTGAATTGAAGGAGCGTGCTGTGTCCGGTGGTTCTGCTGCTGTTGCGCCCAACCAAATAAACACCAGGTAGGACTCTGTGTCCGCAAATGTCCCGAGTCTGTCTCCCCTGAAGCTTCAGCTTCAAAACAAATAACAAATTTCACAGGTTTGGTCTCAAATTTTGTGTGAGAAGTGAGCACCAGCACCCCAGAAACTCTACAATGGAGACAAAGTTTAAGGAACAATTTCTGCAGCGGTCTAGCCAATTATTCTCCAAAAAGAAGAGATGTCCTCCCTAGTATTTTTTAGAAGCTATTGAATAAAAAGGAGCTAAAAGCAGATTTTTTAAAAAGCTATTGAATAAAAAGCAAATTAAAAATAGTTGGCAGTTGATCGCAATGAGAGCTCTTGGTTATGAACTGAGCCAGTCAAGTTTGGGTAGATGTGCCATGGTACTTGCCATCGCCATGCTGTGGCTCTCCTTCGCCGCAATCAGGACTGCCTGGAGAAGAATGGTGAAACTGAGGTGCAGGGCCATCTTCTTTAACTTGGCTCTGAGCCCCACTGAGGGGGAAAACAGACTCTGTCATAGCTGGAACCAACCCCCAGCCAGCAAATTTGAGTCCTTTTAGAATCAGGAAAAACAGCAATTTTTTTTTTTTTTTGCTTTTAAGCAAATGCATTTTTGTTTTGCTGCAACCGTAAGGATCTTTTCTTTTTGTATTTTGCAAGCCTGGTTCCTGGAGACTGTCCCGCTCAATTGCTTCCCCTCCCACGACTTAGAGCATCCCTGTTTTATTTATTTATTTTCTTTAAAAACAAATACTTCTGAGCAGTTGCAGCGAACCTTCACAGGTGTGCAACTAAGAAAAGAAGCCAGCGTTTTCCGAAAAGATGCGGGAAGATGCGGGATCCTGATGATCACTACAGCAAACAAATAGAGATGTCTTCTCATTTCCCCCATTTCAGGCTTAAGAGAAGAGACACAAATTAAAGGAGGAAGCAATAGATTTGCAATTTTAAAGAACATGGCCAAGAGATAGTAGAATCAGTGCGATTTAGCCTTCAGGTGCTGACAACTCAGAATCCAAAGGCGTGCAGAGTGGACTCAATTAGAGGCAATTGTCTTCATCCTGAAAGTAGTTAGCGAAGTTTAAGTGCCAGCATTTGAAAAGCATTCGTTTATCTTTTGTTCAACGGCGCCCTATTAAAGGCGCACACTGGTTTCCTCAGAACTGTGTGGAGAAAGAAAGACTGTGAACCCTCTACCATTCTTGTGAAGCTATACTTACTCTCTATTACCTGGCAGACTTTAAGGATATTAATAACAATGATAAGTAATAATAGCTGCCCCCAGGTTAGTTAAAGGGAGCAGTTTTAATCATTCAGAAATGTTGTGCCGTGTAAAGTGCAGTTGTGAAGAATGTGCGGGTATGAAAACGTGCCTGTCAAGTTCTGAGTTCTCTAGATTAAAAAGTATCACTTATCCATGGTGCCGTGATAGCCGTGTCAGAAAATGGGTGTGCCCAGTTTGGGAATTATCCTTCACATGAATCTATGTTCAAATGCTTTAAAAGACATCACATGATACAAGATTACAACCTTGTCAGCCTTTTAGATTTCTTTTTCTTATATTTTCTCTCCCCACCCCTCTAAAAGTAAGGAAGACTTGATTTCTGTCAATAATTGTATTAAAGGTGAATACACTACCTGAATTTTGTGCATGTTACATTGTAGTTGTAACCTTTTCTAATTCAGGATGAATACAAGATGGTTGTGATTGTGCAGTGTACCAATAAAATTCAAAGAAATTTGTAACTTTGGGGGGCTGTTTATTAGGACATCTCATGAAATGTCCGGGAACAGAAAAACATGAAGTGACGCTTCTCAAATAGGTGGCCCAGGTATAAAACTGAGTAGCCTAAAACACATTCTTATTTTCTGTGTGTGTGTCTTACACACACACGCACGCACACGGGGAAACACTACTTAGGCACTGTTACTCCGGTGTATTAACTATCTGGGCAGTTTATAAATAATTTTTTAAATGCAGCTGCAGCCTAAATATAATTTACTTATTGAACCCAGGATAAAAAATAAATCAGAAAAGAAGCTTAAGAATAATAAAAGTCTGACACTAATCAGATTGAGCATTCCATTTTATTTTATTCATTTTTTATTGCTAATTATACAGGCCTGCAGTGCTTATCATACATCTTACATCCAACAACTCAAATCCGTGATGCTTCAGCCTGTTCACGGCAAGCTCCTCAATGTACCATGGCTTCTTGTGTGTCCGGTTTCCCTCGTCCTTCTTTGGAGCACTCTGAACTTTGCCCTTAGGTAAATACTGGCTTTTTGGTCTTAAATGGCTGATTATTCTTCCACAGAAGGGAGTTCAGCTCCAGATCTGATGGGCAACGAAGAGTCAGTTCTGCTAATTAACAGTTCCTTGCTGCTTGGTTTTCTTGAATTTAGCATGACTCTGACATGGGCCAGGGAGAAAGGCCAGGCTCTCTACTCCTGCAAAGACTGATCATCTCAGCCACCCACGCAGACAGTTCCACTCCATCCTGCCAGGTCGCTGTGGGTCAGAATCACCTTGATAGCAGTGACTTTGGTTGTCTGAGTTTTTGACAAAGATAACGCCTAACTCACAGCACACCCGGCCTTCTAGAGGCCATAACATTCCTTGACTGCATTTGAAGAATATTAGTCAAAACTAAGAAGCCCCACTTGTATCACTGAGTATATATTTGGCTGCTAAGCACAAGGTCAGCAGTTTCGAAAGCACCAGCCATTGCACAAGAGAAATATTTCAGTCTCCTCCGCCAATGAGTTACAGTCTGAGAAACCAACGGGAGCCGTTCTGCTCAGCCCTACTAGGGTTGCTAGGCTTGGGAATTGACTCAACGGCAGGGAGTTTAAAGGGTCCTGGTGGTGTCTTGAGTTTTCAGGCCGCTAACTGAAAGGTTCAAACCCACCAGCCGCTCCATGGGAGAGAGAGCAGACTGTCTGCTTTGATCAAAGAGTTAGACTTGGAAGCCTCCAAAGGCTCATTGTGAGCTGGAATCCAGTTGATGGCATGGGGGGAGGGGGAAGGGGGTCCTTCAGCAGAGGTGCCTCAGGAGGAAGGACTGGTGCTCCACTTCTGAAAAGGTCACACTCACGGAGATGCCTTCACACGCAATTCGATTTGGAAACGCATGGGATTCCATGAGTGTCATTGACGCAACATCACTTCACCTTTAGGCTTGACTACAGATCTATATTAGTGTATAATAGACACATCTTAGTAAGGGTAAATATGAGAACACTTGGTGACTGTGATAGATAGATATATGATGTGACAGTAAGTGAGCCTGCCTCCATGTTCATGTTAGAGCAGCATATGTGTGAGTGATAGCATGATGAAGTGCCTGCAGAAGGAGCTGTTTCTCATTGATTTCCTGGTTTGAAAATCTTCCTACAAGGTTCCAACTCCCCTACCCGGATCACATCTGCTTATCATCCGCTTATCAGAAGGAATCATATTAAGCTCCTACATCTCAGGTTTATCACCATGTAGCAATTAAACCTTCCTAGTTCTAGCATGAACAACCATATGCTCTGACCTTGGACTGAGCACCTGCCCTTCCTTGCTTCTGTCTTCTCATCTGTACCATTTGTGGATTAAATCAGATGTTTTAGTTGGTTCTAATTCTAAAATTATTTGACAGTGTTTCTTGTTGTGTCTCTTCAAATGGGAATAGAACGGAGATTTATATTCTCTGAGAAGTAAAGAGCCAAGGAAACTCTTGGTACCAATGACGGAGCATTTCAATTTTCCCTAGGATCAATGTCAAATCATAGCTACTGAAGCAGATTTACCTTCCTCTAAACCAACCAATATCTGTAGTGCTTCCTTCCCCCCCTATTATTTTCTCCTTCTTTTCATCTTCATCTTCTCATTCCCATTCGACCCCCTCCTCCTACTGTCACACAAACCCATTCATTCTGTCACACAAACCCATTAATCGGTTCATTCTGTCACACAAACCCATTCATCAGTTCCTCTGCTGCCACAGACATGTATTGTTTTTTGTTGTTCTTTTTTGTACTCCATCTGGCCACTCAGCTCCATCAATCATTGATACACCAATTTATTCCTCTATCAGCTAACCACTCAACAATCCATTCCCATATTATTTCCCCTTTTATCTAACCCTTATTCCATCTTTACACTCATCCACTGCCCTAGTGTGACTGCTCACTATCTATTTCGTTAAACCAGCTATCTAGTTCCCACCTGCCATTTATTCACCAATACTCTTCAGCCAGCCATTGGCAGACATGCTGATTTAACAGTACACTTAAAGGTAGTGAAACCTTTGCTGTTAGCTCTCTGTTGAACAAGGGAGGCTTTGTCTGGTTATTCTTAAGCAAGGCAGAGAAGTGATCAGATGCATTTTTAAAATATCTTTTCCAAAAATACAACTTTGAAAAACCATACCTGTACAAAATGCCTTCAGAGGACTTAAAGATACATGTGCTCCTATCAAGATGTACCAAAGCTGGGGGTACATGGAGAATCAGAAATGGAGAGGAAACACCCAGTGAGCAGATGGCACTGCTTAGCATTATCCCGCAAGGACCATAGTCATGTATTGGACACAACAAATGACTGAAGGCACAACAAGGGGATGCCTCCACTGGAGGCAGCCCCTTCTTTACCCAGAGTTTCTGTGTAATAAATTATTCATTTGTTGAAAATGAAAGTGTGATTTTCATTGTTACCAAACCATGCAGTCACCGGCTTGAAAACAAACCCCACCAGATGCAGCTGTTTCTCTCCCCGTTTAGCATGCTCATCAGGAGAAGGTGCTGTCTTTGCTCTCCCACGTCTATTATTCATTCGCCCATTCACTCACTTCTGCCTTGAGCTTCGTGAAGAGCTCCTTCTAAGTGCTTCCCAACTAAGGGATGGAAACGACTCATAAAACAACAAGTACAGTTCAGTATTTCAAATACTCAGCAAGAGGCATCCCCAATTATTACAAGTCAGAGCTAGTAAGGTGGTTGGATGTGGAGGCTTTCTTTTCCCACACCCTCTCCTCTGCTAAGGAGAAGCTAGGATGTAGGCAGCCAGTACATACAGATTTAGCACTACAAAAATAAATGGGTTCCCAGGACCACAGCTCATTCAATGCTGGAGTAATAATGAATAAATATTTATTGAATGAATGACACCATGAAAGGAATTAAAACGACATCTTTGGCTGATGATAAAATCAAAACAGGTCCCGTTGGAGAAGGAGAAATACTGTCGAGATTTACAGTGATTCTCAACCTTCCTAATGCCACGACCCTTTAATACAGTGTCTCATGTTGTGTTGACCCCCAACCATAAAATTATTTTTGGTGCTACTTCATAACTGTAATTTTGCTACTGTTATGAATTGGACCACCCCTGTGAAAGGGTTGTTGGACACCCCCAAAGGGGCCACGACCCACAGGTTGAGAACCGCTGATCTAGAATGTAAAGCCTGGTTTGATAATAATAATAATAATATCCATACTGGGTTATTGATTACATTGTCTGTCATTGGATCTCAAACCTTCAGGAGCCTTGCTAATGAGGATAAGAGAAAATCATAATTAGTAACAAGGACTGAAGGAACAGAGGTGAAGATTAAGTGTGAACAGACTGTACCTGTTTTGTATATATATATGTGTGTGTGTGTGTATGTGTGTTTATATATATATATGTATATATATGTTTGAGTCCTCAAGCCAAGTGCTTTTCCACTGAAGACAGAATAGTTTTGGGATACTTGAATTTAAATTCTGGCCTCATAAGTTACCAGTTAAATTGACATGGCCAGTGTTTTTACCCTCTCTGAATTTCAACCTCAGCTTTGACAATATTAAATAATACTCGCTTCAAAAGACTCAGATACAAAGACTCCATCTCACCATCACCGAGTCAATTCTGCTGGGTTTCTGAGGCTGTAACTCTTCGCCGGAGTATAAAGCCTCATCTTCCTTCCCGAGGGGCTGCTGGTTTCGACGCCGTGGTTAGCAGCCCGATGTGTAACTTTCTGTGCCTCCAGGACTTCTTTCCGAAGACAAGGAAGGATAACTAGTAGGTGCCGGATAAGTAAGGCTGTCTAGCGTAACACTAAAGTACTTTGTTCTGTCGGTGCTGTTAGGTTCATTGTGACTCACAGCAACCCCATGGGATAACTAAAAACCTTCTCCCACAGGGCATCTTGCCTGGGATCTTTACAAAGTGCATCACGACGTCTTTCTCCTGCAGAACCACTGGGCTGCTCCTAACGCCAAACTTGGTTTGAATGTCAGTCTTCTGGTCAACATCCAAGGGCTCACACTGTTGCACTCCTATGGCTCCTTCCCTACACATGACTTATTTGCAAAAACATTTTTTACCTTTTAGGGCTTTTTTTCCCTCCATGTCAGCTTTCTGAGTTTCACTACTGGATGCAATTTCAACTCTGTATGCTTCTCCTAAAAATGAGAATTCGATGTTATAGTCCCTTCTTTAGTGACAATGAAAACCGAGGGGTTTCCATGTGCCGGCTTCCTTACGACCTGAATTCAAAAGGTGACCTCAACACAGGCATCCTTTTGGAGGTCCTGTGGGTGCTGTTCTGGACCGTCACAGTAGAGTGAGCACCACAAGAAATACCACGGTAGAGTGAATACCACAAATCACACACATTGCTTTGGCTACCAAGCATATTTAAAAATTATATTTACACTATACTATAATGCATCTATTAATAATCGCATTTTGAAAAGTTGTGAAATAGTGGGGGAATTTCCAGAAAGAGACCCAGAGACGCAGTGAGCACACACTGATGGAGTAGTGGCACCAACAGACTTGCTCCATGCAGGATGGTCCCAACCTCGAATGTGTAAACTAAATAGAGCAATATCTGTGAAGCATAATAAAGCGTGCGACAAAACAGTATGTGCCTGAATGGTTTTCTTTCGTAAAACAGCATACTAGTGCTGAAAAAATCGAGTTGGGCTTACTTTTTAATTCTAGAAACATGTATTGGGGAGCTAGTATATGACAGGGATGGAGGGTTACAAAGATGAGAGATAACACATGTATCTTCAGAGACGCCCAGCCGACTGCTGACATTAAAATCATAGCACAATATGATAGGTTTTGCTCAAAGACTAGAAGACATGGAATACAACTCAGGACTGACTCTAGAGCAGCGGTTCTCAACCTGTGGGCCGCGCTCCCCTTGGGAAGTTGAATGACCCTTTCACCGGGGTCACCTAAGACTATCAGAAAACACACAAATATCTCACAATATATAATTACATATTGGTTTGTGATTAATCACTATGCTTTAATTATGTTCAATTTGTAACAATGAAAATACATCCTGCATAGCAGATATTTACATTATGACTCATAACAGTAGCAAAATTACAGTTATGAAGTAGCAACAAAAATAATTTTATGTTTGGGGTTCACCACAACATGAGGAACTGAATTAAAGGGTCACTGCATGCATGAGGAAGGTTGAGAACCGCTGCTCTAGAGGATGAGATGCCTGAGCTGAGTCTTGAAGAAGAGCAGGGATTGGATAAGAAAAGAAAGGGATGCAAAGGGAAGCAAGTGCATGTCGGGCAGAGCGACCTTTTGATGAGCCCACAGAGCCATTGCAAGGCTAGTATGTCACGAACTGCGGGTTATCCCTAACTGAAGGCAGAAGCAGTATGACCACCAAGGACAGAGAGTGAGTGAGCAAGGATCGGTTTACAGGAAATGCTGAGATGGGGGATTGGTCTGAACGTCATAGGTGAAACATTAAAGGATTCCATCAGGAGTGTGGCTACATCAGGTTTTCGACGATCACCATGGCAACAGAGTGGCTTGGTCAAACTGGCAAGAGGGAAGCATGTTAGGAATAATTGAAATCATTCACATGAGAAATGATGAGTAGAAATAGGAAAAGGGGGCAAGTGATATGATTTTAGGGAGAGATTTAATAGGAGTGACTGAACGCATGGGGTACAGAGAATGTGCAAAATGGGAATATTTCATTTTCCAACCAAGTGGGAGATGGCACCACTCTATGATTTGGGAAACTTAGGAAGATGATGAGGTTCTATTCAGTTTTTGACACATCCAGTTTTAATTATCTGTCGAAACTCCAGGTGGATACGTTTAAGAACCATCAGCATTTCCCTGCCTGAGTCATCTAATTATATCCACAGGGATGTCTGCTTTCCTTCCTCTGCCTCCCACTTTAATTTCATAGGAACTCTAGCTCCTTGAGATCATCCATCTGCAACTTATTTTTCATCCTCCATTTCCTTGGGAGCTTGATTTGTCTAAGGAAAAAAAGAAAAAGAGACTGTTTTCATTGCTTGCTGCAATGGAAGAGTAGAGAGCTGTTCTCTGATGAAGCAGGCAGGAAGTAACAGATCATTACACTAGGAAGGAGGAAACTAGCACAGCTGTCCTTCCCCCCAGGTGGGATTAGCTACTTCCCAGGTCTCACATAAAGGGCCAAGTCACTTGTAACTGAGTAATATGGCTGCAACAATGGGCTCAAGCATATTAACAATTGTCAGGCTGGTGCAAGACTAGGCGGTAGTTTGTTCCGTTGTACACGAGATTGCTGAGTTGGATCTGACTTTATAGCACATAACAATGGCAACATTATGAGGTAAAAAGCAGGATATTGAACACGTTTGAACAAATTTCATTACAGCTCAACGTTTACATTCTAGGGATGCAAGCCATCGTCGTGTTTTTAGCATAGGGTGGAGGGTTCAAACAGTTCATGGAAAAATGGAAGTAAAAGATAATGTAATTTTTTTCCTGAGAAGTTTTTGAAACTCTCTCTTGTAATTGGATGCTACTTTGCTTGTGATCAATTTCCAGAAAGGTGTACAAACGTCTAAACTTCATCAAAGAGGTCGCCTCCTCCGACTGAAAATACTATTTTCCAATTGGATTACTGAAGATTGGAGAAATCTCTATCCAACTGAATTTTTCCCAATGATCCCAGAGAGGCTTTCCTCAAACTAGGGAAGGCAGGCTCTCAGCAGGCAAACCTGCTTCCCAGCTGTACTCCCAGCGACATGAACTTCCAGGAGGCATTATGAGAATATGGCCATGCAAAGCCTAAGCCCATGTGTGCACGCTGCTCAGGAGGTAGCAGGATTCAATGCTGGGAGAACTGAGTGCAGATTTAGATTTTGCAATGTACTACTTGTTTGTGCCCGTGCGCTAATTGTGTCCTCTCCTACAGTCTCCGTTTACTCAAAGCTAAGTAGAATTTCTAACTACCCCAGAACACTGCTCTCTGGTCTACAAGAAAAGGTATGATGAGAAAATAGATTATTTGATAGGAACCCTGGTGGTGGCATGGTGGTGTATTGGGAGGCAATTGGGATGGTTGGCAGTTTGAAAGCAGTCCCACAGGAGTAACACTGAGCTTTCTACTGCTGTAAACAGTTACAGTCTCAGAAACCCACAGGGCATCTCTATGAGTCAGCGTTGCCTCGATGGCAGTGACTTTGAGGGCTAAGCAAGGTGGACAGAGGCTTGGTTGTGTTTGCTTACTTACTAGTCTTCCGTGAATTGAACGATCCCACATGGGTTTCAACTCTGAATGCTTCACACAGTTGCTACTGTTATTGTCATCCATTGAGTCTGTTCCCAATAAAATTAATTTCTTTTTCCAACCCTCTGTTCCATCTTCGCAATGAAAAATTCCACCAACCCGCATGGACTCTAGGGAGGAGCCTGGAAGAGATGTCACTGTGCTTTTAGTTCTCAGTGATACTCCTCAGTGAGACCCCTGACTCGTGGAAACGTCATCTACAATAGCCTAAGATTCTGCCAGATTCTGCATCGGCCCTGCCATCCATTTCAAATCAAATCATTATGACCAATGATTATCGTTAGATGATTTTTGCAAGCTCCACTGAAACCTGTTCAGTAGTATGCAAGCCTCCACTGACGGAGAGTTGGTGGCTGCATCTCAAGTGCATTGGCTAGAAACCCAAACTAGGTTTCCTAAATTGAAGCAAATTCTGCTACAGAACCACGAATGCCTGCAATATCAGTAAGAGACGCTCTTGTTATTATTAGGGGCCACCCGGGTGGTCTGCTTCAGTCATCCTGTGGGAAGCATAAGAAAGCACCATGTGACACAATGGCATCCTCACCCTCATTGCTATGGTTGAGTCCCTTGTTGCAGCCCTGTGTTACCATTCCTTCAAGTTGCTTCCCCTTCTTCACCAACCCTCCATACCAATCATGTTGCCATCCTCATAATACGTCCAACATAAGAGCGACAAACTCTGTCCATGCTCCCTTCTAAGGCACATTCTAGACATACTTCATCCAAAACAAATCTGTTCATTCTTCCGGCAGGCCAAGCTTCACTGACAATATAATTTAAATGCATCAATATTTCTTCAGAATAACCCCACCCAGTGTCCAGATTTTGCATACACATGAAACATTTGAGAATATGGTGACGGGTCAAGTGTACCTTAGCCTTCACAGTGAAATTGTTGCTTTTAAAAACCGTAAAGAAGTCTTTTGCCGCAGATTTACCCAACTCAATACTTAGTTTGATTACATGACTGCTGCATTGATTGAGGATCAAAGTAAAACTCAATCTTTGAAAGCTTCAATCTTTGCTTCATTTATCAGGAGGTTGCCTATTGGTCCAGTTGCAAGGATTTGTGTTTTCTTTGTGCTGAGTTGTAATCCATACAGAAGACTGCAGTCTACCTTCTTCAGGGAGTATGTCTAGCCTTCCTCTCTTCCACCAAGGAAACGTGTTATCTTCAGATGGCAGGTTGTTAATGAGCCTTCAGTCAGCCTTCATGCCATGTTCTTCTTCATATAGTCCAAGTTCTCAAATTATTTTCTCAGAAAACCTTTTGAAGACCATGATTAAAACACATACAATCTGGATAAACACCTCTCCTGACTTTAAATAATTTTTAATCCATTTAAAACCAATCCTTTGTTCTGTTGGTGCAACTGTCTCTTGGTTTATGCACAGGTCCAGAGTAAGCGCAATGAAGTTTTCTGGAATTCCGCTTCTTTGAAATGTTATCCACAATTCATTATGATCCCCATAGTCCGATGCATTCTGATAGCCATGGTTAAACATCTTTTTGATATTCTCTCCATTTCTGTCAAGATCCATGCGACATTCTCGATGATATCCCACAAGCTTTTCTTCATCCAGATGGAGTTTCTGGCAGTGCCCTATTGATGTTCCTTCCCAGGATGATGACAATCATTTTGAATTATTTTCAGCAAAAAATTTACTTGCATGTGAACCTAATGATCTTTTTCTGTTGGCTCATCAAGCCGAGAATGGACACAAATGGATCTTTCCCTGTAGGTTAGCCAGGTAGCCTGGTCCCAAATTATTTGGCATAAACTAGCAAGTGCTTCCACTGCTGTGTCAATTTGTTGAAACATTTCTATTGGCATTCCATCAATTCCAGAGCCTGAATTTTCTTCAGTGAACTTCAATTTCTTCCTTAAATACCATCAGCTTTTCATTCTATACGATCTTCCGAAAGGTTGAATGGCATCTATTCATTGTCAATACAGTGTTGTTGTGTTTGTTTCATCTTCTTTTGATGCTCCTAAAATTGTTCAATACTTTGTCCAGATATTAGTTTAGCATTGTAACTCAAGGCTTGATTTTTCCTTCAGTTCTTCTAGCTCAAGAAGTGCCAAGAGTATTCCTCCCTTTTGGTTTTCTTTCCCCAAGTATTTTCCTGTTCCATTATAATACTTTACTATGTCTTTTAGAGTCACTCTGTGACATATTTTTCTGCATTCAAGCACTGAGCATGTTTTGATTGTTGATATTGACATTCTTCAGTGTCTCTTTCCAGAAATACAGGAGATAATTCTGCTTAAATATTCTTGGATGTATTTCTGAGATCACATGAAATAAAATATACGAAGGCATATCCCCCCACACAAAACAGATTACTTTTCCAAAGCAGTGTTCAATTTTTTTTTTTACAAAACAACCTTATCATCTTCAAAGTACTCTCCTTAACATGTAATACACAGGTCAGATCTGTGATTGCATTCTTGGGAGCATTTTCCAAACTCATCTGTTGGCATGACTGAGAGGACCACGTCTTTTGTTTAGTTCTTCACCTCTTCCGCATCATCAAATCACTGTTCTTCCATGGTTCTCTTCCTTTGGGGAAATAAAAACTAGTCACACGGAGTGAGGTCAGGTGAGTAAGTTATATGGGACAAGAGCAGTATGCTGTTTTTTGCCAAAATCTGGTGCACTGAGATGGCTGCATGAGCAGGTACACAGTTGTGGTGGCAAAACCAGTGCCCCGTCTGCCAAAAATCAGGCCTTATGTGTCACACGCTGTTGTGGCTGTTGTGAAATCTTCTCAGAACCTCTAAAGAGAAGGTTCGATCAACAGTCTGACCTGGTAGAGCAAACTCCAAATGCACGACAAGTGGACATTTTCATCCTTTCCGGAAGTTGATGGACATCCAGACTGAGGTTTGTCATTAGTCAACATTTCAGGTCCTTGTGAGCTGTGTTCAACATCACAATGGTTTCTGCAGCAATTTTTCCTGAGCAGGAGCTTTTCTATGAAATCAGCTATCAGGTGACAACACTGGTGCACTAACTTAGACCAAGCTGCTCTATGCTTGCCTGATGAGAAAAATGTGTCCTATGAAATCTCCAACCCAGCAGAACTTTTTCCCCATTTTTTTAGTACCCCCTCATATATAGTGACTTCCAAGTTTCCAGACATCAAAATATTCAATAATATCACTTTTCCCCCCACAATGGATGTATGTATGGATTGTTATAACAGTTGTATGAGCCCCCAATACAACAATGATTATATATATATGTGTGTGTGACTAGAACTCAAGGAGCACATTGATTCTCCCAGGCTGACTATTCTTGGGAACAAGGCAAGCCAAGCTCTGCTCTTGAGCCTTCCTCCCATGCTGTCACTTGCACCAAGCACAGCAGATTTGTCATGAAGGTCGCCCTGTTTACGAAACCAAATTGTTTCCACTTATTTTTCTTCATTGCCAAAGGTCCCAGGAATTTGTTGATTAGAGAAATAGTACTGCTTGGTTGAGTCAGCTAAATCTAAAGGGATTTGTTGTAAGACCTGAGCTACAAAGGCTCAGCTTCTTTTGGTGCAGCCAAAGTCACCATACCAGTGTTGTGGTAGTATGGATAGTTCTATTGGTGATTACTCTGTTTGGTATTGTTCATCTTGTGTGGTTCCAGGGCCTGAGTCTGTCTGTTTACTGAATGGCTCCCTTGTGATGTAAATTTCTTGTTGAGTTGCTCTCAAAATTTCCCATTGTCACTGCTCACTACTTCTTGAATTAATCTTTGTTCCATGGGAACTTACAGCACTCTTCAAGCTTGCCTCCCCCCCCCCCCCACACACACACACACTCTTCATAAGTCCTATTTTAAGAAATTTGAAACTGGACATGAAGAGGGCAGAATAACAAGTCAGCAAGGTTATGAAGATGATTTTGTTAATGTAAAGCAATAAAAATGTCTGCAGGTGACTATTTCAGCAGGCCTACTTCTGTAAAATAGCATTATGGTAACAACAACTCCTGTCCACAGAGACAAGGAAAGGTGGAGCAAAGAAAGGGCATGAAGCTACTAATGTTTATATATCTACTGAAAATCGTGAGGAGTTGTACGTTTTATCTCACATGATAGTCTAAACAGCTGTGTGAATGATGTATTCACCCTACTGGAGCTACAGCTGGGAAGCAAGTTCAGATCTGACTGTAAGTTCCAGGCCCTTTCCAGTATACCAACATTCCTTTAGGCCTCATGGTTTGACCCCACCTTCTAAAACCCAGTGGTCTCTATTTACTGAAAATAGAACAGGCCTCTTCAAGGTCGATTATAAGCTTTTCTTCATTTTGAACTTCCAGAAAAGAGGGTGGGAGTTCCCACTTCGTAGAAGAAAATGTTACAAAGTCTAGAAAACACCCCGTCCACAAAGGTTAGGTCCAGAAAACCACACGCTACTTTTCCACACTGATCCTTTTGACCTCCCAATTGAGAAGCAAGTCCCTGGCAGGGTTGGCTTCTGTAATTCTGCCTGCAAACCAAGCAGGGATCGAAGAGCCTCAGGAACCCAGTAGATTGGAAGAGATGGGACAATCCTCTAAAGAGCTAAGATGGAATCTACTCCTTTTTCTTTCTTTTAAAATTTATTTTCCAGTCTGGCTCAAACAAGGGAGATCAACAAAAACTACCTGGGAAGATTATAGACAATAATGATTATACTTAATAGTTTAGTAGAGGTATTATTATTGCTAGGTGCTGTTACCTTGGCTCTTATATATAGCAATCCTACGTGCAACACAATGAAATGTTGCCTGATGCTAGGCCATCCTCACAGTGGTTCTGCTGGAACCCACTGTGGCTGCCATGGTCTTCCCCTTTTTCGCTGCCACTACCATGATATCTCTTGATACCATGTCCAAAGTGCATGGAGTCTTACCAGCTTCATTTCAAAGGAGAATTCTAGCTGTCTTTCCCCCAAGACAAAATTTTTTAAGTGGTGCATGGTACTTTCAATAAGCTTCTTCAACCCCACAATTCAAATTCATCAAGTCTCCTGTGGTCTTCCTTGATCACTGTCCGGCTTTCACATGTATAAGGCTATTGAAAATACCATGACGTTAGTCAGATACCCCTTAGTCCTTAAAGTGCTACCTTTGCTCTTAAACACTTAAAAAAAAATCTTGTACAGCAAACTTTCCAATGCAATATATACATTGATTTCTTAACTGCCGTTTCCAAGAGCATTGATTGTGGATACAAGTAGAATGAAATCCTTGACAATTTTCAGTTTATCATGATTCTGTCTATTGACGCTATCTCTTCCTCCCCCCCTCCCCAATTTATCATGAGGCTGTCTCTTGGGCTAGCTGGGAATGAGTTATATGTTGGACTGCTAACCTCAAGGCCAGCAGTTTAAAACCACCAGCTGCTTCATAGGAGAACAAGGAGGTTGTCTACTCCCACAAAAGGTTGCCATCTCAGAAACCCAAAGGGCCAGATCTCGTTTGTGCCGCTGTAGGCAGAACGGACTTGATGGCAGGCCATTGATTATACGGACTTGTGATCCATACTGATAGCCACAGGTCATCATGACCAAGTACCTCAAGTCCTTTCCACTTTCAGCAAATAAAATGCATGATCTGCCCATGACAGGTCTTGGGATTCTTATTCATCAATTTATATTTTCAGATTATTAGCTCAGCATGAAGTCTGAGTAAGGATGGTTAAACTATGAGGCAGAATGAGCTCAGTTGCAGTGAGTTTTAGGTATTGTTGTGTATGTGTGTTTGAACATTCCCTTATTCTATTTGAACAGGTGTCTATGTGTAGATTACAGGATTCTCCTGCCCAATATTATCCATAGCTTGTTATGATCGACATAGTCAAATGCCTTTAAAGTCAGTAGAACACAAGTTAACATCTTTCTGGTATTCTCTGCTTTCGGTCCAGATTCATCTGACATCGGCAATGATCTCTCCCATTCCATGACCTCGTCTCATTGCAGCTTGAATTTCTGCCAATTCCCTACTGATCTATCACAGTAGTCATTTTTAATGATCTCTAATAAAATGTTACTGGCATAAGATAGTAATGACATTGTTAGATAATTTCTGCATTTTGTTAGGTCATCTTTCTTTGGGAAGGACACGTTATTGTTGTTAAATGTCAAGTCAATATTTAGCTGAAAAAATCCATGTTTCCCCGTGACTCACGAGTAAGCCTCGTGCTCCCCAAAGAACAATCCTTGTTCCCACCCAGTCTACACTGCTTCCGCCTGTTTCACCTACGGGAACCAGAGGACCTAATGTGAGCACAGGTCAACTAGCCTTAGAACCACTGGAGCCCCAGGTTCCGGTCCCTGTTTCCAAACATGTCCTGTGGGCCACAGCAATTCCACCTGTCCCCACTATAACTGCCTCATAGGATTTTCAAGGCTGAAAAAATCTAACAGACGCAGACTTCCAAGTCTGTCTTCTCAGGAGCCCCTAGATGGGTGTGAATGGCCAACTTTTTGGCTTGTAGTCAACTGCTTAACTCCTTGCTTCATCGGTTTGGGCTTTCCATGAATCAATATTGATTGAAGGCAGATACCAACACCAACACTGTATAGCAACTTTATACTGCACCTACTAAGGCAACCAGTACTATCGCATGTGGCCTCTGGCTCTCTCAGCTTAACAGCATAGAATTAGAAAAATACATATGCACATGCACAAATATATTTACCAAATCAAGGACTAGTCAGATTTAACTAGGAGAAGTTTGAAGGGAGGTGCGATTAAATCACAAAAGATCACATTGAGGAATGTACACTTTCTTACCCAGTCCAGAGGGAATAGCTGAGAAAGAGAACACTCCACGACCCCCCCTCACCCCGCTCTAAAAACAGTGGTCCCCAGGGATCTGTTGTTTTCTTCATTAACAATAAACACCACTCACAGAAGAGAGGGAGGTCCCTATACAGGGGTGGGTAAGTGCCAGCTGCCACTGGCTGTCCTCAATGCCACATCAGTAAACAGCACCACGGCAATCAATTTGGCTTTTTGACGGAGACAAAGCCATAGAGGAAAACCGTAAGAAGAGGTAATAAAGGCCCTTCTTGTACAGTTAATAGGAAGCCTCCTGGATGGAACAAGCCCAGCTGTTGCTGCTGGAAATTTACTTCGGTTTTCAAGTTCAAATAGAGACGAAAACATTATCTTCGCGGGAATTGATTTTACGTCTCCCAAACACATATGCCACCTTAATTGTGATTTGTGTGATAGTTCAGCTGCTGAAAGCTTGCGTTTATCTCTACCTGGTTAAACAACTTTAAATAATAACAAGTCAATATATCTGTCTATTGACCAGGGTTCTCACATCCCTAGCGCCTAGTGTTGAAGAAGAAAAATATGTTTAACCCTTTAGTGTCAAGACTGTGCTCCCTATCCTTTCCAGAGCTCCATTTGAACAAGGAGATGGACTTGTTTAAACAATGAAATAAACCGAAACACGCAGCCCCTGGGGTAATACATTTTCTCCTGGAAAGAGTGTTTTTATCATAGCCTCAATGCATTCTTAAAGGAAAAGGAAAACATCTGATTTTTGTCAAACTTCTGTGCAGTAAACGTCTCATTTATTTTCCCGAGAGAGACGTTGCTTTGGGATGGAGCTTGAGAAAAGAGTGTTTGGAAGACGCATCTAAACAAAACAAAAAAGAAAGAAAAAGCTAGGGAAAAAGCCAGGTTCTCTATTATGTTCTTTATAAGGCATGCCTTTTCCACAGAGTGGTTGATGGTATATCAGATGTGTTGGGAGATATGGGTGAGTGAGTGGAATGATTTTATTTAGGTGAACTGAAGCCTGGGGTCCTCTGTGAAATTAACAAGCTGTTGCCTGTGCCAGTGGGAGGGTTAAGTAAGTTTTGTGTGTTTGTTTGATAGGCCAAATCGTTTGTCAACCAATAGAAAGCCAAGAATTTGGAACAGGGGAAGAACTTGAATACTTCCAATGGATGCGTGCCTGTCTTTGACCATCTGTCCCTGGCGTTGGTGCAGAGTGAGCAAGACAGCATATAGCCATCCATCCTCTGCAGTGGGGCCAAGATATCTCTTCCATGTCCTATAGGGTCCACTACTTTCTTGGTTTCAATGGTTGGTAACAAAAGTGAGGTTGGGCGTCTATCTTTCTGCAGATTCTCCCAACCTGGATGAGATGGTCAAGGAAGGACCACAGTCAAAATCCCAGCCCCTCATGTAACAAGCTCCCCATCAAATGCCTTGCTTTGGAGGAGCAAGCCAATCGGGGGTATGTGGGAGAAGAGAGTTGAAGGGCACATTTCTGGGGTGAAATAAGGCTGGTGCCATCCTCATGTGAGGGCACAAAGAGGTGCAGCTTAGAGTTTAGGTTTCTGGAAGGAGGAACCGAAAAGGTAAAAGAAAAGAAAAAAAAAAACACTGTCCATATTTAAACTTCCCTGGGGCTGAAGGAGGGAGTCCTGGTGTCACAGTGGTTAAGACCTCCATTGTTAATGGAAATTTCAGTATTTCAAATCTACCGGGCACCTCACCAGAGAAAGATGTGATGAACTGCTTCAGTAAGGATATGCAGTCCTGGGAGGCCCCGGAACAGTGCCTAGGGAACAGAACTGTCTGACAGGATCTCTATACATAGACATAGAGAGAATGGTTCTGAGGTTGGGTTTTGACTGGACTGGGGATCTAAGGTCAAGGGGTTAGGGCAGGGATTTTGATGTCAGTAGGTGTGTTCAAGGTTACTTTATACATTCCATATGGGTTTTTATTGTGGGGGGGGGGTTGGTCAAGTTTTATAAACTTCATTTTAGAGCTTTGTTTCCCCATTAATAGAATTCCAATCCAGACCTCCCTTTAAAATGCTATGGTCTCACTTTCCTTCTCCTCCCACTCTTCTCCAACCTCCCTATTTAGGCAAGAATAAATAATAATAGCACTTATAACTGACAATTTATTCAACAGTTAGTTGTCAGGATGGGACAACTAATTATGTTGCTAATTAAGATAACACATTTCTGGGTTCTGTTCATCTAACAAATAGTCCATCTTGCCTCTCTCATGTTTGACTCCCTTGTGTTTTCCTACAGGTAAGGATTGCATGTGTGTATTAATTATTGGCCCCTCCAGCAATGAATGAATGAACGAGCAAAAAAACAAGTATATCTATTTACTTGTTTATATTTGCTTGATTGCCTTCTGGCTTTGCTGAGTGTGTGAACTTCTTCCTTGAATACTGACTACCACATAGCATCTGTACCACAACTTTCTGCATGCTCTCCTGACCATCACTCTTTGCTGCTTTTAGACTTCAGGTCCCTGCATCTCTCATGTATTTAGAGTGTCTGTGTGTGTTTACACTGAGAACATTATATCAGTAAAACCGTCCAGCTCCCTCCTCGTCTACACCTTATCCAATTGACTTTTATGGTCCTTATCACCCATCCGTCGGTTTGTCAAACTATGATATCTTGTGTGCTACTATGATGCTGGAAGTTATGCCACCAGGATTTGCAATTCCAGGAGAATTACCCATGCCACTAAGGTTTCAGTGGAGCTTCCAGATGTAGACAAAGTAGGGCGAAAGTCCTAGCAATCTATGTCCAAAAATTAGCCACAGAAAATCATCTGGATATAAGAAAATGGCCCAATAGAGTAGTGGAAGATGAGTCACCTAAGTTGTCACTCAAACTACACAAATGGTTGCAACAATTGAGCTCCGTAAGCATGGAGATGGCCCAGGCCCAGATCCTTTCAATTCAGTCCTCTGTGGAGCACCATACATTGGAGTTAACTCGATGGCAGCTACGTGAAACCACAGGCATATAAAAGATCCACAATCCTAGAAGACGGTTATTTATATTCAAGTAGGTATCTCCTTCACATTTTCAGTCAGGGGTAGAAGTGTACGCAACACTCAGTGTGCAATCATCATGAAATAAATAACTGTCCAATTACATGCAATGGATTCAGGGAGCACACATGCTGCCTGCCTCTGGGGGGGGGGGTCGCAGAGGGCTCTTATATGGAATGTGAGGCTGCAGGCAGAAGGGACCTCAGGACAGTTTGTTTTCTTAACTTTTTATATCTAAATAAATGTCCAAAAACCCATACACGATCCACACACTTTAGGACTTTTCCAAAGAAAATTGAGAGAATTAGGAGGGGAGAGAGGGAGGGAATGAGCTAATACCATTGTCCTGGAAGGTCAAGGAAGATCTGGGAATGAGGCAAGAAGACTTGGCCCATGAAATAACCCAGTTATGACCTAACACCATCATATGGATGGGGAAATGCCATCTAAAGAAGCCAGTGCCCACTGAAGCAAAGTGAGGTGGCAAAGAGTGTCACCTGCCACCCTCGCTTTCTGATTCCCATTCCAACCCACCCACTCAGCAAGACCATGCTGCTCCTGTGGGCAAACCCAGAGCAAGATGGCAGTGTCTGGATCTCCCCAGGAGGGATTTTCCAGCTGTTTTTGTATAGAGCACATCCTGGGAAGAACACTCAGAATTCTAGGGAGCAGGACCAGGGCCTGCATCTCTCCCAACTTCAGCACAGTTCAGGGAAGGGAAGGGCCCTTCTGGACTGAAGAGCTGCTTATTTGATTCTGACTCAGGCTACCAGTGTAATGTCAACATATTTGGTTTAGGGAAGTGAGAACTGAAATGGATGCCCCTGTTGAAAGGCACAGCTACCCACAATGCCAACCCCTTTGCCCCACAAGATGCTCAGTTCTTCCGCCGTGCACAGGGGGCGCTAGTAATACATCAGCACAACCCCAGCGAATCTGGGTGCTCTGCAGCTTCTCATGTAAGGACTCAATTACACTGATTCCAAGGAGGAAGAACTGACCCTTCAGATGAGTCTAGCTTTGCATTGCAGACAGCCGGAGACACTGGCTCAAATGCCACCTCTTCTAGGACAGCTAGCCTTCCATGATCAACTACATTTACTGGATCGCTCCTAATCTCAGCGCCTCACCAGAATGCTGGTCAGCTGGCCCTTTACCAACTGTTACAGACCATTCCTATTTTAAAAGTGTCCCTGGGCTCTCTGTTCTTTTATCTTAGACTCGTTTTGTGCAAACACGATGATTTCTCCTGATAGAGAGTTCACGGAGAAATCTTCCATTGGCTCGATGTAGGGATGGCACAATGAACTTGGAATCACAAGATACGTGCTCAATTCATCACACACTCAGTTGTCATGTAGTGTCAGGCAACTTGTCTCATCTTTCTGAGCCTCACTTTCTCCGCTATTAAATAAGAAGAGTTGTATCTATGTCACAGGGGCGTTTTAAGAATTAATGAACCAAAAGTGTACAACCATGTCTAGCAGGGTGCTTGAGCACAGAGGATCCCCAATGGCATTGCTGGATAAGCACTGGACCATTAACCCTAAGATCGGTGGTGCAGTCCCAGCCGCTGCTTCATGGGGGAGGTGGGGGGAAGGAGGTTACCTTTTTTTATAAAGATTTACAAGCTTGGAAAGCTATGGGTGAGTCACAATCAACTGGGTGGCAATGGGAGATAATCTCAAATAGGTCCAGAGAAGTTCCCTCTCTCCACATGTCATTTCTGCTCCATTTATTTGTAGTCGTCCTGGTCTTGCTCACTGGAGATAGGCTCCAAACAGCGGGGGCAATTAGAACATGACCAATTAACTATGACGCAATCAATCCAGTGGTCCAGGTGGTAGGGGAACGCAGGGGAGGGGTTTTTCCCCCGCCTGGAAGATCAATTTAGGTGGTTCTTTACACAGCTTGTACTCTTCTGAAACTGCCAAAAAGTAGATTCGAACGACCGTTTCAGAGACCATCTTTGCGGGAGCAAGTCGGTTTATCTTTCTCACTGATGGATTTGAACTTCTGGCCTTCCAGTTACAGATCATAGTATCACTAAGGCTCCTGAATGGCATGTGAGAATGCATTCTTCTGTTGTTTTCAATACCTCCCCCCGCCCACCCACCACCACCTCCATGACTTCTTAATAAACCTAACATGGTACCAGGGTACAGAGGAGTCCTGGTGGCAATGCTGGGGAAACACAGGACTTACCATTGGATTAAGCACAAAGAAATTGAAGCTGGAGTTCCTGCCCCACCCATGACTCTCAACATTTAGTTTCTCATTGGATGATTGCTTATATTTGTCAATTACTAAAACCCTCCCCTAATCGAGAGACCTTTCCTAGACAAAAGCCGAAAGGACAACCCTGACTATAAGAATAAGCCCAAGTTTGATTCCTATGAGGCAGAGGTCAAATACAGCCTCATTCTCCAACTGTCCTACTGTCGCCACCACCAGACATTCTCCCCAGAGCACCCTTTCCTTCCTTGTTCCACAATCACCGGCACACTAAAGAGAAGTCATGGAAACAACACAACTGCAACAGCAACTTTAGCAACAAAGAGTAATCGAAACAAAAATTCACAGAGGGAGGCTCAGGAGAGATCGCAGCACAGACCATCAATGTCGAAAAGGAGATCTGTTTGCTCCTCAAAGGGAGTAATTTACTCTTCCCCCAAATCAATGTTCGTTCTCATCCATCAGGAACCTTTCCAACATGAAACTCAATTACATCACTTGGCAGGCGCAGTTACTGGTCAGCCCTCTCAGCTCGCAGCTGGAGTTCCATCTTAACTCAGCCACCACTGTCTCAGTCTGCTGTTGTCTCTGCAGCTGCTGCCCTGGTCACAACTGCTGCCACGCTGTCACCGACTTACGTGGTCTAGGAATGGAGAGGGCAGGGCAGCCAATACCTGAGGGCTTCCGTCCTCTCCTAGCTGTCCATCTCCTGCTCTCTCGGGTTCCTCCTCTGAGTCTCTATATTGTATGGTTGGGATCAGTCACCATGGAGGCCCCCATAGCTTTGGAACCAGAAGTGATTCTATCCCATCCACCTACCCTACAGAGACTAAGTGAGAAAACTTGAATGAGATAATATCTACCTGACAGAAAATAAATTCTAATCCACTTTTCTTCTTGAGGCTGACCAAAGTCAAAGCTTCGATCCTTTTTAGACTTTCCCATGCCAATAGTGCCCAATGGAGATGGCTAATGTGTGACCACCTGGCTGCACTATGGACTAGTCTCAGTGGTTTCACAGATGTTATACAATCACCTTCTGTTTTGTGGTCTGGAGGGAATAGCCAACCATTGAAAGCACTTCCTTGATGATGTGGCCTGAAACCACAAATAAAACAGATGTTTGGGCAAACCTCTCTTTTAATTCTGTGTTCATCACGTCATTATCTGAGCTCTGGATGAGAGAAGGCTGCAGCATACCACCTGACCTGCAGAATTTGGGTTCCTCAGCCCCCATAACTGTAGGAATCAGGATCATCTGCTGTCTGCACCTGTCCCATAGATTTGGGGCTTGCCATTCTCCAAATTTTGAGAATCGTTTCAGTAAAATAAATCTATACACTCTATACAAGTTTTGCTCCTCCATAGAACCCAGCCTAGGATGCCCACCATAGACCCAACATTTGTTTGAACCTGCTTGCAAATACTTCAAGCAAGATTTATTTCCCATTTGATCCTAAGAGCAGAAGTAAAGAGAAGGCAGGGTGCCTGATGACGGATTTTGAAATATTCATATGGGTTGTCTATAAATGCCTGCTCTATATTTACTCTTCCAGGGTTTATTTGCACTTGAAAAGAGGAGCTCCAATGACCATATGACTTGTTAAGTGGTCAAATTCAGTCAAGAAATAATTTTGATGAGATAGGAGGATGATATTTTCTATCACCTTGGGGACTGAAGTCTAAGACCACCCAACTCTCCCTAATTTGTTCCAGTAACAGAGAGTGTGGATCAATCTGGGGTCCTCATTTTTAGACAGTGGCCTGCCTAGGCTTTATGTTAAATACCGGTAATGCATTTACAGAAAGTGCCCTGTCTACTTTTGTGAGGATATCTCTTTTGGTTGTTAAAGAGAAAAAAACCAGCATTGAGCTAGAACTTCTGAGTTTTCACTCATGATTTCTCACTGAATCTGACTAGCTTCAGTTTGTCAGACTTTGTGCAAACGGGCTCTTCTCTATAGGCAGCCCTTCCACGTTAGAACTTCCTCCCCCAGCTTTTAGGAAATACACTCTTCCTACAGAAAATGCCTCAATTTATTTGGAAAGGGTTTCATTGACCTTTGGTTGACCCCGATGAACTCAAAATGAATTTATTGATCTCTGTGTAACCCCATTCCTCTGGAGCTATGTGTTCTTTATGCCTTTAGAATTACTAAATAAGGGAAACGTGGCATAACACATTTCAAAGTTTTATTCCATTAGCCATTCATAGCTATTGTTAACTGTTTTAATTTCACAAGTCAATAAAATTGCCTAGAGATCAAATGAGTAATGGGATGTTTAAGGTATAAAAAGTAGTTTTGTCAACTTGCTTGTACTCAACTTCTCCCCAGAATTCCTCCTGGAACAGAAAAATCTAAAAGCTATCTTCTCTTTGTGATAAATTTTCAATTGTGAGTCAATTCATATCCCTTTAAGCCTCCTCTATATAAATCAATACTTCTGGTCTTGATTTACTGGCTTTTTATAATTCTTGATTCCTCCCCCTGAACTTGTTACTTTAAGATAGGTGGCAGAGAGTAACTACGTCTCTTGTTTTAATTTATCATCGCCATCAGTAGTCAGCTAAAAAAATCCCCTCTCTGAAAAAGATATCAATGTCTTGGTCCCTAGAACTTAATGGATATTAACTTACATAAATGGGAAGAGTCTTTACTGATATGGTTAAGTTAAGGGGGAGGATGATCCTAGATTATTGAGGTGAACCTTCAAGACCATCACATTACTTTTATATGAGAGAACCAGAGAAATGTTTTATGTCACACAGATGAGGAGATAACATGAAAAAAAGAGCAGAGAGAGATTTGAAGATACTGACCTTCAAGACTGTGTCATGGCTAAACAAGAATAAATGCTACTCCCCCCCCCTCCAACCCCTGCACAGCTAGAGGGGCAAGGAGTGGTTTCTTCACTACATTCTTCGGAGGGAGCACTGTTCTGTTGACACCTTGACTGGCACCTGTGATACTGATTTCAAACTTCTGGACTTCAGAAATGTAGCAAAATAAACACAGGTCGTTTTAAGCAGACACAGAAAAATAATACACCATCATTCCTCCCAATCATGTCAATGGCAGTGAACCTGAGTTTGGGGGGAATTGTCTTTTAGAATCTCCCCACATTCCAGCGTGATCCTTACAGTGTCACCACCACGAGTATAATCATTAAGAAAACATGTATGAAGAATCTCCAAGTCCATGGAGCTCTCTTAGGGTCGGTCTATCTATCTATCTATCTATCGATCGATCGATCTATCGATCTATCATCTATCATGTACTAAATATTCCATCTATCAGTTTATTTTTGTGTTGCTACATTTAAATTGCAATACCACAAACAGGAATGATCCCATGGTATTGGCTGTGATCACTGTGATGTGCAGGGACTCTTCCCATTTCCATTCTGTCTTGCCCAGTTCAAACCCACCCCCGCCCCCAGCTTCCTGGCCCTTCCTTGCATCTCAACTTGGCTCTTGGGCAATTTCTGCTTACTTGTTTAGTATAGGTAATCATTAGAGGGAATGCTTTCCTCCCAAGTGGTACTGCATTTTACAAGCCAAATCTATTATTTGACTGGAAGGAGACATCTGGGAGCAGTTTCAACTCCAGGTTTAAAGGGCATCTTAGGGCAATAGTCTTGAGAATATTTCCAGTCTCTCATTGTCCAGGAAATCTGGTCTTTTTAATGAATTTTTATTTTGTTGTACATGTTCCTCTCATTTTAACGGGGATGTTATATTGTTTCCCAGATAGAGCAGCCTGTACTGGTGACCCAGCACCGGTGCCTCTGGTTCCAGTCTCAGGCTAAGCATGTTCATATTTTATATGGGGCAAAATTCCTATCTGTTCACTTCTTCCTTGAATGGTTGCTTCCTTCACTCTCCTTTGCTTCAGACGAAAAGAGACCAACAGTGGTACCTTGATGTTGTTGGGTGCCGTGACGTTGGGTTGGCCCCCGGTGACCCACTGCACAACAGAAAAAGCGCCATCTAGTTGTTGCCATTCTCACAGTTGCTCGTAGGTTTGAACCAGTTGTCACAGCCATTATGTCAGTCCTTCTTCTCCCTTTGACTTTTTCTTGTATATAAGCTGAGGGTTTGCAGTCCAGATCATTTTTGCATGCACTAATTCAAAAAACACATCAATTTCCCAACAGCCTTTTAAATGTCGTTAGAAATGTGTACACTTTAAAGGGCTAGAATTTTAACATCCCACATAAAGTGTGAGAAGCAAATCAATTGTTAGGCCCATCTATTGAGCAGCTAGAATGTGGTCCTATAAAGTAAAGTTTTAAAAATTTAGGAGACTAAAAAATGTAGTCACTAAGAAAAACTTGCTGATGTAAAGCTAGTATGGAAGCAGTATTTTCATTTAAATAATAAATGAACATTATTTAACTGCCAGAAATCAGAGAGCCTTGCTTGAATGTTGTCATGATGTGAGTCACATAACTTTGTATTAAATGGGACTGGTCTTGAACCTGTAAATCTAATTACAATTGGGTATAGGCAACTACCTCTTGGCATAACCCACAGAACACAGAAAAAAAATTTCTGGAGAAGTCAGTACTCAACAGAAAACTTCAAATTGTGGATTAAGATATAACATCATAATGGTTAACACAAGAAAATAACAATTAGAACAGAAAAACATATTTAAGTAGTCAAAGACTGAAAGTGTGATACACTATGATTAAAAATCCCCAAGATAATATTCTGTCTTAAGATAAGGGAATTCTATAAACTAACAAAGATAAACGGGTAGTTTATTATTTTTTAATCTACAAATGAACAGGCTTTGGGCTTGTGTATTAATGATTTAAACAAACACCACTTGCCATTAAGGTGATGAGATTTATGCTCCCACACTGGTGCCAGAGTGCCCACACTCCACAGGGCAGTCAGGGCTGTGATGTTTGCAAAGGAGACTGTTGGTGTTTCTGGGTGGACTCAAACTGCCAATCTCCATGAATAGCCACATAGTTAACCATTGGAGCTACGCGGGGACGACTGCTAATCATAAAGTACAAGTAATTCATTTTGTTATTTATTTCTCTTCATCCAGCAAATACTTAAGGGCATTTTAATATTAAAGGCAATACATGACGCAATGGAATCTAGGTGAAGGAGCACAGATATGGAAAAGACTGACAACACACTGCAAAGTAACTGGGCGGTCCCTCACCGAAGGGCTGAAAGGAAGCCATGAGGATGATATGCCCAGGGTCCAGTACAGCACCGATGCAGCCCTGACTGTCCTCCAGTTCTTCCCCGGCTAGTATGGCTTTAGTTCTACCTCATTAGTCTTGTTCCACTTGCATATGCTCTTTGGTAAAATTAAGAGTGTTTGATGCCCGAAAGCCAGAATAAAAAAACCCCAAAGAAAAGCAACAGGAATAACGGTTTCCTGAGGGGAAGGGGAGCAAGGGAAAGGGAGAGCTGATAGCAATGACTTCATAACCCCGCCAGAGGGGAGTGAACCACAGAACTGTAGGCGAATGAGTATAGTAGCTAGTGTAAGATGTGGCAATATATATATATACACAATAAACAGAGTTGAAAGGTTGAGGGGGAAGAAAGAGATAAAAGGGATAAAAGGAGAGTTGATCTCAAGGAGGTCAAGAAGGAGAATGTTTTGAAATTGAGTGTGGTAATGAGTGCACAATATTGCTTCATGTGACTGAACTATTGAGTATTATGATATCTGTAAGAGCTCCCGATAAAATTAATTAATAAAATAAAAATAAATAAAATACTGTAAGCCCGGGGACTGCAACAGTAAACCAGATTGCATCCCAGTCCTGTTGTTTCTGTTGTAGTTGTCCTTAGGTGCCATGAAGTCCGTTCCCACTCATAGTGACCCTCTGCACAACAGAAGAAAACGTCCCTGGCTTGCTCCCTCCTTAACAACTGTTCCTGTGCCTGAGTCAGTGTTGCAGCCACTGGGTCACTCCATCTCCTTGAGGGCCTTCGTCTTTGTCCCTCCCTCTCCACGTTACCAAGCATGTCCTGTTCTAGGCATGGAACTCTCCTGACAACATGTCCAAAGTATGGAAGACAAAGACTTCACTTCCTTGCCTCCAGGGAGCACTCTGGATGCATTTCTGCTTAGACAGAATGGTTTGTCCTTTTAGAAATCTGTGATACTTTCAATATTCTCCAGCACCACAATTCAAATGCATCATTTTTTCTTCAGTTCCAGCCCTGGTAGACCTCATATTTTTATAAGAAAGACAAAAATATAAATAAGTAACAAATATGTAACTTTCAGCTAATGATACATGCTATGAAGAAACAAACTATTGTAAAGATTGAGATACTTGGGTTTGATGTCAGCAGGAGTGGACCGTGATTCTCCCTTGTTAGGACCTAACTTAGTGCATTCAGCCCCATGGTGGGATCTTCTGTGAAGCAGTCAAGAAGTTTGGGGAAGAACAGGGTACAGTACCACATCCTTGATCTGCTCACAGTCTTGATACAGTGGAGGGAAGTAGCATTTAGTGTACACGGACAATGAGTGGAAGCTAACCACTTCTACTGTTGGATCTGGATTGTGCAGCTGGTTGTTCAACCTCTGGTTTCTATTTGTTTCATACAACTTAATGGTCTAATCATATTAAAAAGAGGTGTAATCATCACCAAAATCAATTTTAGAACATTTTCTTCCTTCTTGTGCTCATTATTATTAGTGCTTCATTTCCTGTTAACTTCCTCTGCTATTACCCTAAGAAACTATTAATTCAGTTATCAGGTATACCTATTCTGGATTTCACATATGAAAAAACATGCATACACACACACACACACACACACTCACTCACACACACACACAAATACCCGGGCCATCAGTTAACTGCCCACTGTGGATTCCTTCAGCCCTGGAACCACCAGTCTGGAGTCTTCCTGTTTCACTTCCCTTCTTGTTTGTCAGTGATTGCAGCTACAGGAATCAGGAGAAGTCTTCAACTTGCACCATGGACTTGAACCCTACAGAACTTACCCACTACTCCAATCAAGCCCTTCTTGAAAAATAAATCTCTTTTAACATATATACACATACCTGAGCCACTGTTTCTTCTTCTCTAGAGAGCCTAGCCTAACACAGAGATAGGTCAAGTAGAGATTTAAATTAGGTGGAGCGGTCAGTAACAACGCTCTTAAGAAAGAGTACTGTAGGCAATAAAAATGTCAAGTTGCAAATATTCTGAGACAACACAGACTTGGGTTTTGTAGCAATAACAAAGAAGTCACACTAAATCTTGGTAAGACAGAGTTCGAAGACGCAAGCACAGAAGCTGCCAGGGTCATATAGGAATATGCTGAATGTGGTAAGAACATATTTTATTTTCCCCTAATCACTTTGTGAAATCATTGGAATTTATGAAGAATAAATGAGGTAATCTGCTTCACATGCTTAAATTAATATTCCTTGCTGTTTTGTGAAGATCAGACTTTGGAGGGGAAAACAAAAGGAAGCACATTGGTTGGGAAAAGGATTATTAGAGGATTTCTGCCAAGACATGCTGGTGAATCTCTTATGTGACTTTGTTGGAAACCATGTGTTAGACAGGGTTCTCTAGAGAAACAAAACCAGATTTCTAGTAATTTTATATATCTATTTATAAAGATAGATATATAACACAAGAAATGAACTGTTAAATTATATACAGATAGATAAATATATAATACAAGAAATGAACAGTTAAATTATAAAGCAGTATAAATGGTTCAGTGCAACTCACTCCCGTGAGAGAGTTGTGAGACACTGGCAGTCCTTCAAGTCTTGAGGGCCACCAGTAAGTCCTCTGTAGAGAGAGGTGCTATCCCAGCACAGAGAGCAAACAGCAAGGCAGGTCACCAACTGTCAGCCAAGTCACCAACTGTCGGTCCCCAGCTCCAGAGATGTACATTCCAATTGTGTGGGCTTAAATGGACCTCAACTTATAGTGACATAATCCACTAGCTAGGCATCCCACAGGTAGGGTAGCTTCTAAATTGAGGCACAGAACAAGCAAGGCAGCCGCACATTGGTCCAATGATCAAAGAGTGAGAGACAAGAAAGGTGAGGCTAACCAAGCCATTTATCTCTCTGCTTTTCAATTAATCCTACTTGTGTTTATCAGCCAGGCTAGCACAATAAACTATCTCACCGTGAGAAAGAGTTGGGTCTAGGATTTATTTTAAATATAATGAAAATAGAATTTTCTGGGTGTTAGTAGCAGGGTGTAAGAGAAAGGATAATCAATAATGCCTCTGGGGGTGGGGTGGGGGTGGTAAACTGTTGATGAATTTGATTAATCATTTAAACTGTGTAATACAAAGCTAACAATCTGAAATGTAAATTAGTGCCTGTTATAATAAAGAAAGACAACCTCTTGAATTCCTTTTCTAAGCACCTGAAAAAAAATAGTGTACTGTTTTAAGTGTTTGACTGTGTGTGTGTGTTATGTTGCATACATGTGTGGGGTATGTCTATGTGTATGAGAGAGGGAGGGTGGGAAGTGATAAACTTGAGATTACTCTTAAACATCAAGTTATCAGGTGAGTGTTTAGATATTTGAGTCGAACTTAAGGGAGAGAGGTTGGGAATAAAGACAAAAATATCAACTGTTAGAATACAGATTGAATTTAAAGCCAGAAAGTAGAAGAAAGCACCTAGGAATAAATGACAGATCCAGGGGAGAATGGGTCTGATAGATAACAATGAGATATCCGTAATAAGAGTCTGATCAAGCAAAGGGGATTGAGAATAAGCTGCCAATGAGTAGGAAGGAAAATTAGAGGTGACATATTACATATCAGGTGAAGAATACATTTCCAAAAAACAGGACTCAATGGTATCAAATGCTGCCAGAAAGTTTAACAGATTTAGGAATGAGACATGACCAATACATTTGGGAATAAAATGATTGAAGGAGAGGGGACTTTACAAAGGCAATTTTAATAAAGACAAAGTATAGGCAATAGAATTACTTAAAGCACCTTTGTCATAAAAGATAACTGAGAAATGAGTATGGAGACGTGACAATGAATAGAAAGGAGAAGGATGTGATACAAGGAATAGATTTTTTTTAATGGGGGAAAATTGTAGCATGTTTTTATTATGACAGTGGTCTACATGAGAAAGAAAATAATAACACAGGAAGGCATGGAAATAATTCCCAGAGAAGGACTTCTGTCTGAGTAGGAAGAAATGGAAGGTCACACAGAGGGTTCCCGTGTTCCACGAAAAGTAGGGATGGTGCATTTGGTCTCCAGAGGGAATAGAAAAGAGGTGTACACAGTGAAGGCTTATCTCACATCCAGAATTTCCTAAAAACTGCTGATATTTTATTTGAGTGACGCAGAAACAGAGTGCCAAGAACGAGGCAAGAAGAGATTAAAACACACACACACACACACACACACATTCTGATGATTATTTCACTGTGAACCCAAGAGACAAAACTGACAATTCAGCAGCTGCTTCTTCACAACACATATGTCTCCTCTAGAGAGTTTGTGTGGAAAAACTATGCCTTGAAATAATCCCTGGGAAAGAAGAAAGAGATGATTTTGTTTACTCAACAACCTTCCCTCTCCTGTTTTCTACTGATTAAAGTTCATTATCCAGTGTAGGGGTTTTTTTGGGGGGTGGGGGTGGGGGAGCATTGTCTGATAACATTCATGGTCTATTTATTTATTTTTATTATTATTTTAGACTCGTCATCAATTTAGATGTGAGATCTATGTGAAGGTGTGTGGTGTTTCATGGACGTTTGGAATGCTTCAAAGAGTAAAGAGCTAGGCGACAATGGACAAGGAATGTCTGTCAGCACAGCAGTCACAGAGGCAGATACACTGAGGAAATACACAGTAGGAGAGCCCAACTTCCATTGCTTAGGTCTTGTATGTTGTTGTTTTTAAGGGATATGGAACCCAATTCTGGGTTTTCAAAGCTATAAATTTCAAGGTTAAGTTGCTAAGTTTTTCTCGCGCAAAGCCTGTGAACCACCAATCTTTCAATATGTAACCAAGTACTTAACTTTTGTGGCACCAAGATATCTCATATTTTACATTCCTCTTATTAGAACCAACTTCATCCCCACCAAGTAAGACCTGTATTGTGTTCATGCACACATCTATGTGTTGTGAAAAATGACAGCTTCACTCCTTGCACCACAAGGGGGAAGTGGGTGTGCAGAATTCCAACCATCTCCAAAGTCTTTTTTGAAGCGCTGTGAAATCCTGGACCATTTAAGGAAAGCACAGTACCTACAGTTGATCCCAAAACTGTAGTGAAGTTCATCATCTTCTACCAGTGATTTGAAATTACACTTATCTTTGGACAAAAATTGACATAGCCAGAGTTGTATGCATGATAAGGTGAACCTCTGACTCCATGGAGTCTGATTACTTATTTCCTTAGACTTGATGTATTGCATTTGTACAATTGCTCATTGTCAATTATGATCAACCTCGGAAGTTCTAAGGAACTCCTTAGAGAACCTCCTGAGTATGACTCAGACTCATTATACAGCACAAACACTAGGCCTCCTGGTAGCCACACCAATTACCCTACCCATTGGATTATTTTTTCCTTATCTATTTATCATTCACATGATAAGCCAAAATCAACTATGTGAAAATCACAAGGTACCGATTCAGAATGCTCCTTACAATCGTAGATAGCAAGGTTTCATCTCACTTACTTTGGCTCGTTCTCGGGAGGGCACGGTTTCTGGAAAAGGACATCATGATTGGCAGCAGTGGTCACAGAAGACAAGGAAGACCTCGATGAGATGGGTTGCCACCGGGCTGCAACAATGGCCTCAAAGAGCCGAGATTGGGAGGATTGCCCAGGACCAGGCTCTGTTTGGTTCTGTTGCCCCCCGGGTGGCTAGGAGGCAAAACAAATTGGACAGCATCTGAGACTACGTCCTACCTTGTGGTTCAATATTTTATACAAGTTATGGTTTTTGAACTAAGAACTGATTAAAACCAAAAGGACTAAAACACAACATAAAAAATTTAAACCAGCATTGAGAAGCATTGCTTTAGAGTTCCACTTGTCTACTTCCCAGGTTCAGTGGCATCAAACCATCTATATTGTGAATCAGCTTGATGTGAACACTATCAATTATATTGTGACAGAATATGCAAGCCCTATAGCAGGAAATTAAGGCATAATTCTTTCTTTGTCATGAAAAAGCAAACTATTTTAAAAATAATTTTTACTATTAGAAATCAAGACTACAGACTTTTCAGCATTTGCCAAAACTAGCCACATTCCAAGTGACAGAAATTGTGTTAATCTTCTCCATAAAGATGACAATCCTGAAGCAACAGATTAAGCTAAGATTAAGAATAACCTCTCGTTAAGTTATTTGCATGAAGGGGCTTCAACATTTCCATGGATACATTCCATTAGCTTTCATTTCTAGTTTCCATAAACTTTTTGAAGCCCTAGCATATTCCAATAATCCAGCATATCCATTGTTGTAAGGGCCAGACAGATAAATTAAAAAGAAACCTTCCAGGGAATATCACCATTGCATCCTTTTTATGTGTTTACTTATGGTATTAATCTCTGTATTTGCTCCAGAAATAAAATATTTCATCTTGGGGATGGTAAGTAGGGTTGTGGGAACACAACTTCAGAAATTTCCACTTATTGTTTCCTAACATAATTCTCCTTATTTCACAGGCCAGGAAACCCAAGTGAGAGTGCAGCTAGAGTGCATCTAAGACTGCATATGGCAGTTACACATTTGGGATCCAAGGAAATAGGTACATGGTGAACCTGCTGATGTGTTCAAACCACAATGAGATAGGCACAAGACAAAATTTGCTTCTCAATTGACTTGTAATAGTCTCCAAACAAATGATTTGGTTTCCTTTGGTCTTGGCATATTTTCAGATTCCATAGCTAATAATACTAGAAATATCTATGTCCCAATGGCATAGGAAGGCTTCTTTTCAACTTCCTCATGAGAAATTATCAAAGAAATATTTACTGCAGCCCCTCGCAGCGGAATTTCGGAGAGGAATGTAGACTTCTCTTTCACCACTGGAGTCTATGAACTTGCTTAGATCTGATAGCTCGATGTGAGTCTCTAATGTACCATGGCAACAATAACACCAACCTTCTAGTTCCTCTCTCTTTGTTTGGCTGTGTTCTTGTTTTCCTGGTTCTAAATATTGAGTAATAGCATAGTTTTGGTCCTTTTGTCTTAGCCTAAATACACCTCGTAGTTATTATTAATAACCATTATTATACTCCAGCAGGTTAAGGCAGCTTAGTCACTCTATTGCAACAAGCACACTCACCTTGCTCATGATGCTTATGTGCTTCTATTAAGGCTCCCACATTCCATGTCAGGTTGAAATCCACATAAACCAGTAGGAATGCCCACAGTCCACTACAACCTTCATGAAGTTTGCTGTGACTTAGTTTCTCAGTGTTAGCACATTGTTCACCAAGGGCTTCTCCATTGCCCTAGTGAAATACACATTTTCTGAAGCCTCCTGGGAAATTTAATCAGATGGTATGTCCCAAGCACATGTTCCTGGTCTTTAAGCCTTTCTTCCAAAAACTACTTAGATAACTGTTCACAATTGTTGAATCCAGTGTTCAAGAAGCCATGCTAGAAAGGGGTCTGAGAATTTACTTCAGAAGCCCTGGCCAAGACAGTGACTCCTAAATCATGGGTCCATACACCCATTTTAGTGAATTCTCCACTACTCAGCCTTAGTTACTATCCACCCTCAACCTTATCTCCTAGTTTCCTTCCCACAAGTGCTTCTGGTTTTCCGCTATTCATTTTGCCTTCTACTGAAATTATTTTGGTAAGTGGGTTATATTTTTCTTGTAGAAGACAGTGTACTTCCCACAAATTGTGCTTAGGCTTACCACTGATTAACAGAAATTTGGGATCTCAATCTTTATGATGAGAAATATCATCTTGTGAGACATTCTTAAAGAAATGATCATGTTATATCATAGCAATGGGAGGCTACTTTTTCTTTGTTAAAAGAGAAGGAGCTATTCAGGGTTGCTCAAATTATTTATAGAAAATTTGTGAACTCAAGATTCTTAGGTTCATGGATAAAAATGACTCTTTCCAGGCCTCTGGATCTCATTATTTCACTAACGGGACATTGACTTCGACAAGGTGAGGCCTCTAAAGCCACACGTTTCATCTCTTTGCTTCTGCTGTTTTCAGATGGTGCGGCTGATGGTCAGCTTGGTCTACTCAGAGACTGCCCAGGTGGGGTGACCATTGATGTCGCCAGAGAGCCCTTCTAGTCTCAGGACATGCTGTTTTCTGACAAAGAGTTGAACTCTAAGTGTGATCTTTTTCAGGCTCCAGCATGATGCAGTGGGTTAAGTGTGGGCCTGCCAAAGGCACATGAGCAGTAAGGACCCACCGCCAGTCTCTCAAATATCTACCATCTCAGAAACCCGAACGTGCTGTCCTACTCTGTCCGAAAGAGTCACTAAAGTGACTCATTGGGTCACTATGAATTGGAATTGACTCTGTGGCAGTGGTTTTGGTGTCAAGATAAGGCATCTACCTTCTCTAAATTCTTGTAATTGGTATAGTTCTTGATTGACATTGAAATTTGCTCTTCCAGCACTATGCTTTCTAATTACACTTTGTCCTAGTGAATCATTGATAAAAGCTATCAAAAAATCATGCTACCCTGTTTATCATCTGTCATCCCAATGATGAAGTCTATCCTGCCTTCAGACAACAGTAATTCTGAAGATATGTTGCTAACCAGATTTCGCTTCTAATATTGATTGCTTCAGTTGGCTTGCCCTACACAACATGTTAGTTTTTCTACATCAGTGGTATAAACCTGTGCCAATAAGGGTGAGGAAACAAGGAGAAATGTGACATAATGTAAATGGTCTTTCCTGAACCGTCTTCCATGTTATGCTGAGGAAGTGTATCACTTACCGTGTTTACTGGCCCAACATATGGGCCTTCTTGAATTGACTTCAAGGAGACTATTCCTAGGACTGATCCATAAAGAATAAGGTGAACAACGTGTCTGCTTGGTTCCTTTGTGTCTGGTGACCCCCCACTGATCAAATTTTATTTTTAAGTACTTTTATTAGGGGCTCTTATATCACTGATCACAATCCATACATTCATCCAGTGTGTCAAGCATATTTGCGCATATGCCACCATCATCATTTTCTCTTCCCATTTGAGCCCCTGATATCGGCTCCCCATTCTTTCCCCTCCTTCTCCTGCCTATCTTCCCTCACGAACCCTTGATAAGTTATAGATTATTTCCATGTTTTATATCATCTTATGTTGCCCCTCACCCACTTTTCTGTTATTTGTCCCCCTGGGAGGGGGTTTTAGGTTGATCCTTGTGATTGATTCCCCCTTTCTCCCCCCACCCTCCCCTAGTCCTACTGGTATCTCTACTCCCATTGTTGGCCCTGAAGGGTTCCCTGTGTTTCAGATTCTTATCTGTAGCAGTGTGAATACTCTGGTATAATCCAACTTGTAAGGTAGAATTAAGATCATGATAGTGGGGTGAAGGAAGCACCCAAGAATTAAAGGAAAGTTATGTGTTTCATCGGTGCTCTAGTACACTCTGACTGACTCATCTATTCCCTGTGACCCCTCTCTAAGAGCACGTCCAATTATCTACAAGTGGGTATTGGGCCTCCATTCCATGCCCTCCCCCCACCCCACCCCATTCCCCTTGGGTATTAATTTGTTCTGGGTCTTAGATGCCTGAAACCTGATCCCATTGTCACCTCATGATCCACAGGCTGGTGTATTTCTTCCATGTGGGGCTTTGTTGTTTCTAAGCCAGATGGCTGCTTGTTTATCTTCAAGCCTTTAAGACCCAGACATTATTTGATACCCAGGCACGGTCAGCTTTCTTCACCACATTTGCTTATGCACCCATTTTGTCTTCAGTGATTGTGTTGGGAAGATGAGCATCACAGAATGCCAGATTTTTATAACAAAGTGTTCTTGTGTTAAGAGCGTACTTGAGTCGAGGCCCTATGTCCATCTGCTACCTTAATTCTTAACATATAGATATGAGTACATAGTTCTATTCCCCTCTTGTTATATACATATTTACATATGCATATGTCTTTATTAAGGCCTCTATAAATGTCCTTTGCTTCCTGGTTCTTTCCTCTATTTCTTTTTACTTTCCTCTTGTCCCACCATCTTGTTCAGCCTTCATTCAGGTTTAGTAATTCCTCACTGCTACATTGCCCTGATTAAGCCCCACCAGGCATCCTATGACCTTCCTTCCATTGATTATAGTTCACATATTGTTCCACTGATCAAATTTTATCCATTAGGAATTTATTTCTCTTAATTACAGGATGATATAATTTGGCTGTTTCAGTGGCCATATTGGATGCCAAACTATATTACATATTAAATTCCTAATATGGCAGGATCATACATTTTTAGTGTGAAGCTCATTAACCCAAGATAGCCTACCATTTAGTTGATGGTAGCAGAAGGCAGGTGGAGGTGAGAGAATCTGAGGAGACATAAATCATTTTTGCTCTACCACATGAATTAGTGTGTTGGTGGAAAATGAAGACATCGTCTATGGAATGTTTCTAGTTTCCTGAGTAATATAGCAAGCAAGAGCATTAAGTACATGAAAATGAGTTGCTTTTGAAAGTTTGAAGAAATATGTGAAATATCCACAATAATGGAAGGATAAATCCATTAGCTAAAAAGAAAAGTATCTCTGGGTAATGCTGAAGTTTTCTGGAGGCTTCTGGTCATAAATATAAAATAAGACAGTTAGTTTGGCTGTGTCCATTTCGATAATTACTTGAACTAGTCAAAAGAAGGGAAGGAGATGTGTATAGCTGTATTTTACCGGAGTTAGTGTTTATGGGAGTTAGAGGAAGTCCTGAGAGGAGACAGATAACAGAGTGATTACAATGATAGATTATGAAATCTAATTTGCATAACATGGAAAGTGAGTGCAGCAGGAAATTCATGGATGACAAAAAAATGTTGAGACATGTCCTACTGAGAGCAAAGAATGATGAGAGTGAAGACGACGCAAGAAAGGGAATGAAAAAGGCAGATAGGCTGAGAGGGGCTGGGGTCCTGCTGCACCCCAACCCCACCTTCCTTGGGAGTCATTCGGTGACTCTGGCTGCAATAGCTGTAGGGATAATGCAAGTGCTTGACTTAGAAAGGACATCCAGAATATGAACAGTAATTCCAAGGGTCTCCATGTCTATTTCCATGAACTTGACTGACTTGATATCAGAGACAGCTCGGGGCCCACTTCCACATCTCTACATTTCCCCATTGGGCCACATTTCCTGTCCACCTGCCAAAATTAAACCTGTAACACACAGCTGTGTATAAAAGGCCCTGTCGAGGACAGAATTAGCGCTTAGTTCACATGACCACAGGATATCATTACTGGGGGCTTACATGCGTACTGCTACATTTATCACGGATTCTAAAGCAAAACACATTATGCAAGCTGAATTCCTCAGTTATAAGAAAATATAATCTTACCCCCTAATACATTGTTAAATATTTATTACAATTCTATATCAAGGAAAGGAAGGTATAAAAAATTTCAGTACTAAAAATAAAAGCAAAAATTTTAACAGGGTAAAAAGCTTAATGGATCTGCACAGAGTGTGAGAAAAAACAAAGTTGATTTTTGAATTATAATAACAAAACTTCTAAAATATATGGAAAAGTCAGAGAGAAATAGAGAATTATAAGTTGCAGATACTTTCATTTATCCTTGTTCAAAATTAGAAGAAATTTTAGGCCATTAGTGTCAATGCTAAGTAATAATAAACTTCAAATAAAATGTTTTAAATACCCACATAATTTTAGGCATGTGGCATAGTTATTTTAAAATTTCAAAATATGTTTCATCTGTACTGTGTCATGAACTTGCTTTCATAGGGAGTTTATTATAAGAAATTCTCCTATGAAATTGTCACCCAAATAATTAATATTTTTCCATAGACTATGAATTTCCAGGTTATTATTATTATAATGCTTGTCTACTTGTGGGAAATCACATTTGTTCATAATTTGTTATAGAAATTTTGATTTACCGATAAACACTGTAATCCAAGTGTAAGCAAAGAATCCTGCTTTTACCAAAGCAGTGAAAAACAAGTTTGTTAAAATTGCCTGAGCATCCGGGCAAATGCCTGTAATTCCAGATCTATGTCAGCCAGGTTTGACCTGGAAGCTGCCCCTCTGAATTAAGACACGCCCTGCAATGGCGCTGGTTAGGCCCCAAGTGGTTAGGGGCCACGTGGCAACACTTCATCAAAGAAACAAGGTGAGATTGCTTATCATCGTGCAAGAGTGGGGAAGCTTTTTTTCTGACAAGGGCCATTTGGATATTTATAACATCATTCATGGGCCATACTGGCCACACTTTTAATTAATTCACCCCTAATGTAACAGCTGTTCTGCGTATCTTTGGTGAGACTTGTGATGTTAGCTGGTATTGATAATTTCACAGGCCTCATATAGCCCACAGGGTGCACAGTACCCACCCTGTAGTAATGGGGAGCAGGATCAAGTCAGCAACCAGAGTAATCTGACTCCTACGGATTTAGGGATGCTGGCTGCTTAGACTGGGTGTCCCTGAGAGGAAAATCAATGGGACACCTACTAAATATTTCCTGGGTCACAACAAACAGAAGAGTTCTAGATCAGGTGAATGTCAGTCTAACTCAGGTTGCCAGAATAGAGTCAAAACCCTCAATCAATATCCAGACTTCAGCCAGTTTATAGACCCACAACCTCTTGAATGAAGGGAAGGTTGAATCCGACTTAGAGGAACAATCCACACACCACCAAAGGGTTATACTGCTAGTCTTTATCCCAGCTTTCCCCAAAGGGATCTGTGGCCTCCCAAAAGAGTGAACCCTCTTTGGGGAAAAGGAAGTAATCAATATATTTTTTGAGGATTAATGGGCACCTGCTCTGAATTGACACTGATTTCAAGAAACCTAAAATATTTTGAAGGCCCACAAATCAGAATGGGAAAGTGCAGAGGTCAAATTATGAGTGGAGTTTTCACTCAGGTTAGACTCATACTGGGACCCCAAACCCATCCTTTGGTCATTTCTAAAGTTCTAGAAAGCATTACTGAGCTAGACTACTCAGCACCTGGCAGAATCCCCATATGTGAACCCTAAAATGTGGATTAAGGGTAGTCAAGTTGGGAAAAGCCAAGTGGAAACCATTAAAACTGCATCTCTCTGAGAAAAATACTAAACCAAAAGTAATACCACGTTCCTGAAGGAACTGCAGAGATCAGTGCCAACACCGAGGACTTGTAGGACGCAAGTGAGGCAATCCCTGCTACACCACCAGTAGGTCTATTGCGAACTTAGCCAGACGACCAGCTAGACCACCAGACGCAGTTTGCCTTCAGCTGACAAGGACAACTATACAGTTTTAGAACGCTCCCTCAAGGTTATCTCAAATCTCCAGCCCTATGCCATACTAGTTTTCAGGAACCTGGATCACATTTCCCTTTGGCAAAACATCACACTGATCCATTACATTGATGACATTATGCAGATTAGAACTAATAAAGGAGAAGTATCCGTGGCTAGATTTATTGGTAAAACATCTGCATACTACAGAGTGGGAAATTCACCTGACAAAAATTCAGATGCCTTCCACCGCAGTAAAATTTGTAGGGGTTCAGTGGTATGGGGTATGTCGAGATAGTCCTAGTAAAATGGAGACATTATGCATATGACCCATAATTAAAAAGGGGCATATGCTTGGTGGGTCCCTTTGGATTTTAGAGGTAATATATCCCTTGTTTATAAGTACATTTATAAATACATCAATACTTTGGCCTATTTATTGATAGACTGCAAAAACTGCCAGTTGGGAGTGGCTCTGCTACTATGCATGCTGCTCTGCCACTTGGGTCAGAGATGCAGCTGATCCAATGGTGCTTGAGATGTCAGTGGCAGATAGAGGAAAATAAAAGGATGACTATAAAGAAGAAAAGGGGAGTGGGGGCATGGGGCACTAACACACCCAAGGGGAGGGTATTGTTTATATCTCCACAGGGAAAGTGGGACCAGACTTCAACCCAGTGCCGCAAAGTGTGAATGCAACATCCCGGTGTGGATTAGGGAACCCGTGGAGAAGTCTGGGAGGCTGGCCCCGACACCAAAAATTAAGCGGATTCCTGCCCCTCCCCCCAGAAGAATTTGTTTCAAAGAACGACATTGATTCTGCAGCTCCAGGAGATGGACATTTCTGATCAGAGCACACGGGAGCAGAGGAAGGGGGAGGAGGAGAGAGTGGAGCACAGCCTGGCCCACCAGGCCTTGAGGATGATGTTCCTGACTAGAGCAGCCAGTCCACAGAGAGAACAACATGGCTGACTCCACTATGAGACATGATGCCCCTCAGTGACCAAGGGCGATACAGGGGACAGCACCGAAGACACAGTGTGGGAATTACACCTGACCTGATCCCACCACACCGAGGCAAAGCACTGGGGGAGTGCAGCGGAACAGCAAGGGAAGGAGTGGCAAGGTCCCCAGGGAATGCTGAAAGTGGACTTTGGGGCCAGGGCGTGGTACCCCAACAGACTGGACTGGAAAATACTCCTAAGGGCCAACAAATGATCCTTGAACTAACTACAAGCTCTTCTTTCTTGATGTGTTTTGTTTTGTTCTTTGTCACTGGTTTGTTGTTGTTTTGTTGTCTGGTTGTATATTGTTGCTTTGTTTTCCTCTGTCTTGTTTTCATGCATGTTATTGTCTCCACAGGTCTGTCTAAATAAGACAGGCTGGATGAACTATCTGGAGGAAAAACAACGGGACCTACAGTTCCAGGGAGACTTGGGACAGGGGGAAATGGGGGGTGGTAAGGAAGTGGTATTAACAAACACAGGGACAAGGAAATAACATGGGAGCCAAAATGGTAGTGAGGGTGGAGTGGCAGGCCTGGTAGGGAATGATCAAGGGTAAGGTTACGTAAAGAGGAGGTATAACTGTAACCCAGGTGGGGACGGAGCATGGTAGTAGGGCAGGAGGAAAATCAAAGGAGATGGAGGAAAGAGTTAGGAGTCAAAGGGCATTTATAGAGGTCTAGACAAAGACATGAACATGCAAATATATATATGAGGATGGGAAATAGATCTATGTGTCTATATTTATAGGTTTAGTATTAAGGTGGCAGAAGGACCTTGGGCCTCTACTCAAGCACTCCCTCAATGAATGACTACTTTCTTTTATTAAATTTGCACTCTACGATGCTCACCTTCCCAACACAACTGCTGAAGCCAAAGCAGGTGAATAAGTAAATGTGGTGAAGAAAGCTGATGGTGCCCGGCTATCAAAAGAGATAATGTCTGGGGTCTTAAAGTCTTGAAGATAAACAAGCGGCCATCTAGTTCAGAAGCAACAAAGCCCACATGGAAGAACACACTAGCCTGTGTGATCATGTGGTGCCGAAGGCATCAGTTATCAGACATCGAAGAACAAAAAAATCATCTCATTGGCTGCACACCTCCATGATACGATCGCCAAAAACAAACGGGTGCATAAGCAAATGTGGTGAAGAAAGCTGATGGTGCCTGGCTATCAAAAGAGATAGTGTCTGGGGTCTTAAAGGCTTGAAGGTGAACAAGCGGCCATCTAGCTCAGAAGCAACAAAGCCCACATGGAAGAAGCACACCAGCCTGTGCGATCACGAGGTGCCAAAGGGACCAGGTATAAGGTATCATGTAAATATATATATATATATATATATATTCTCTCTCTCTATATATATATATATAGTGTATATATATAGTATATATACACTATATATACTATATATACCATAGTGAATGAAGGGGGAAGTGCAGAGTGGAGACCCAAAGCCCGTTTGTCGGCCACTGGAGATCCCCTCACAGAGGGGTTTAGGAGAAGAAATGGGTCAGTCAGAGTGTGATGTAGTACCGATAAAGAACACAGCTTTCCCCCAGATCCTGGATGCTTCCTCCCCCCAACTACCATGATCCGAATTCTACCTTGCAGGACCGGATAGGGCAGAGGTTGTACACTGGTGCATATGGGAGCTGGAGGCACAGGGAATCCAGGGTAGATGATACCTTCAGGACCAGGGGTGTGAGGGGTGATACTGGGAGATTAGAGGGTAAGTGGGTTGCAAAGGGGAAACTGATTACAAGGATCCACATATGACCTCCTCCCTGGCAGATGGATGGCAGAGAAGGAGGGAGGGAGACTCCGGATAGGGCAAGATATGATAAAATAACAATCTATAAATTATCAAGGGCTCATGAGGGAGGGGGTAGGGGGGAGTGGGGAGGGAGGGGAGAAAAAGAGGACCTTATGCAGATGGCTTAAGTGGAGAGCAAATGCTTTGAAAATGATTAGGGCAAAGAATGTACGGATGTGCTTCATACAATTGATGTATGTATATGTATGGATTGTGATAAGAGTTGTATGAGCCCCTAATAAAATGTAAAAAAAGAGAGAGAGAGAGAGCCATTTGTATTGTTTGACAGACTCTTATTGGCGAATCATACTGAAGACTCAGGATTTGGAAGCAAAGCTCTGTCATCCCCTGCAGACAACTATTCCCCTTTTGAAAAAAGCTTTTACCTGTTAGTGGGCCTTAGTGGAGACTGAACCTCTCACCATGTGCCGCAAGTCACCATGTGACCTGAGCTGCCCGTAATGAACTGGCTTATGGGGTTATGAATTTGGACATGCACAGCAATGATGCATTATTAAATTCAGTTTCTGTGTACAAGAGTAGGCTAGAGCAGGCCCTAAAGATACAACTATGCTTCATGAAGAAGTGGCCCAAATGTCTCTATTCTTCACCCCTATCACAGTGCTGTCTTTCTTCCAGTCTGCACTTATGACCTCATGGGTAGTTCCTTATAATAACTTGAGTGAAGAACAGAAAACTCAATACCCTCCCCTTGGGTGGATTAATGCCCCATGACCCCACTACCCTTTTCTTCCTTGTATTCATCCTTTTGTTTTCCTAATAAAATGTAAAAAAAGAAAAGAGGAGAAAAAAATGATTAGGGCAAAGACTGTACAGATGTGCTTTATACAATTGATGTATGTATATGTATGAACTGTGATAAGAATTGTATGAGCCCCAATAAATTGTTAAAAAAAAAAGAACAGAAAACTCATGCTTGATTTACTGATGGTTCTGCAAGATAGGCAGGTACAACTTGAACCTGGACAGCAGTAAGACTAGAGTTCCTTTATGGGACCTCCCTGTAGGACAGTGGTGATGGGAAGACTTACCAATGAGCAAAACTTTTAGTAGTCTGCTTGTCCAGTTAGCTTGGAAGGCAAAATAGTCAAATGTGTGATTCATCCATGGCCTGTGGCAAATGGTTTGGTTGGATGGTCAGGGATGTGGAAAGAACCTGGTTGGAAATTTTGTGAAAAGGAAGTGTTGGAGGGAAGGATTGTGGATAGATATCCCTGAAATGGGACAAAAGTGAATAGATTTGTGTCTCATATGAGTGCTCCCCAAAGGGTTACCTCTTCAGAGGAAGATTTGAGCAATCAAGTGCACAGCATGGCACATGCTGTGGAGACCAGTCACTCTTCTTATACCCTCCTCTCATTGCCCAAATGGGCTCATGGTGGGAGGGATGGAGGTTATGCTGGGCTATGTAACCTGGATTTCCACCCACCAAGGCTGACTTGGCGACAACAGCCACTGCGTAGTGTCCTATCTGCCAGCAGCAGAGACCAATACGATGTGACCAATCATCAAGGAGGCCAACCAGAAACCTGAGGGCAGGTGATCACTGAGGACCACTTCCATAATGGAAAGGATGTTCATATTGGACTAGACATTTACTCTGGATACAGATTTGCCTTCTCTGCATGCAATGCTTCCACCAAAACTATCATTCATGGACTTACAGTATGTCTTTCCCACTAGCAAGATAACCTGCACAGCACCACCATCATGGATCAAGGGACTCACCTCACAGAAACTGATTTGAACCAAGGACCCCAGGATCATGGAGTCCACTGGTCTTATCATAGTCCACATAATCCAGAGGCAGCTGCCTCCATAGAACATTGGAATGGACTGCTAAAGACACAATTACAGCACTAGCTAGGAGGTAACAATGGAGTGGACTACAAAGACACAATTATAGCACTAGCTAGGAGGTAACACCTTGTAAGTGAGAGGCAATTTTCTCCAGGAGCCTGTATATTCTCTAAACCAGAGTCATATATACTGTGCTATTTCTCCAAAAGCTACGGTTCACAGGTCCAGGCATCTAGGATGGAAATGGGTGCATCACCACTCAGTATTACTCCTAATGACCTATTAGCAGCATTTTTGCTTCTTTCTACGCACCTCTGCTCTTAGTATCTGGACATCTTAGTTCCACACAGAAGATGACACTCACCTGGAGATACAGTACTGATTAAATTAAACTAGAAATGAAGAATGCCTTCTGACCATTTTAGACTGTTAATGACTTTGAATCCACAGGAAAAGAAAGGTGTTACTCTTTCAACTGGTGTAATTGATCATGATTACCAATAGGATTAATATTACACATACCGTGTTTTCCCAAAAGTAAGACTTCCCCCCAAAATAGGACCTACTTACAGTTTTGCCTCTCACTGAACGATAAGGTATCCCCTGAAAATAAGACCTCCCTGATAATAAGGCCCCCAAAGCTACCATAACTCTGGACTCTGGATCGTAGCGGTGGACGCAGCTGCGTAGCTCACTGTTGGCCACAGCGCAGCTGGAGCAGACAGGAAGTGCGAGTAAATGTACCACAGATTATGAGTAAATGTACCATAGATTGTTGTACATGGAAATAATGGTAGTATCAAGAAACTCTTGGTACTATAGCTTCCATAGTTTGTCTGGTTATGCTGGCTTGTGATGACAACTACTACCATACTATATACAGGTAATACATTTCTTTTTTTTGTTGTTTAACAATAAAAGTGTACCGTATTCTTCTGCATGGAAAAATAAGATATAACCTGAAAATAAGACCTAGTGTATCTTTGGGGGCAAAAGATAATATAAGACGCTGTCTTATTTTCAGGGAAACAGGGTAGAAGTAGAAAATAATGTGTTTGGAACACAGGATATTCCTTAGGTTCTCTCAGTATTACCATGTCCTGTGATTAA